>NC_091698.1:48164166-49635833 GCF_041296265.1 Equus caballus | reverse complement strand
ATCACTATTGGGTAGTATGAAAAACAGAATTCACAATTACTGGGTAGTTTTTTTCCCAAAACACACTGCAAAATTGGCTTATATAGCATCCATGGAACTCTTTTCTGTCATGCTTTTGGAATTGTGATGTTTAAAATAACACCTTGAAATTGTTGGCTATAATATAGAAAAATAGAATTGAATTTGGTCTTATGAGATAGGTGTCAACTTCGCGGCACTGCAGTGTGCTTTTGAGAATGAGCCTTGCAAATGTTTTCCACTAGAATATTTAAGGATCTAGTAATTTAGGCAGTCATTCCCTAGAGTAGATTATGTCATGCCAGTAGCTGGAAGATGAGAATAAAACCTAAAGTGTCCAGTTGCAACTAGAGAAAGATATTTAAAAAAACACATTTAGAAAGTCTTTAAAAAAAAAACCTTTTTTTTTTTTTAGATTGTTACTAAATTAAAAAGGTCTACGCATTTGGAAAACTGTCTTTATGACTTTTTCTGATGGACCTCCTTCTTTCCTGTTTCTGGGTTAAAATAAATAACTCCTGAGATTTTAATTTTAGTTTCTCAAACAAGACAAAACCAGTTGAACCGCTTTATATTGTCTCCTGAGACAGAAATTGAGGCCAACAGTCATGAAAGATAACCACAACTTGACTTTTTGTGTTTTATAGGTTAAGACCGGCAAAGAAGGAGGTAAGTTGTTTATGTTCTTAAAAATAATTTCAGGGGAAATGAAAGAGTCTTCATCTTACTCTCAACCATATCATTTCTCATTCTTTTTTATTAAACTCTTCATATGCAGAAATTACTGAGTTGAAATACATGCTAAGTGCCACTGCTGCTATTGATAACTATATATACAACAAGATTAAAAGCTGTTAACACACATTTTAAGAGCCGTGGCAGACTAGTGTTCTTAAAGCCATCACGTTTTAGAGACCTTTCTGAATCATGACTTACATGAAATAGAGTGAAGAAGCTAAGAAAAAAATTAGGCAAGATTGTTTCATTGAGCTGTCCCTTTTCCCTCTGGGGCCTACTAAGTACTATACAAACAAGGCTGCCTCTTATTTCGGCTTATTTGGTGTTGGCAACACACCTCTCAGGCGAGTGGAGCCAGCCCTTATGACTGGCTGTCTCGCCTTGAACAGTTTGTTATTCATATTTTAGTCGCTCTTTTTTCATGCCTGTTTTTCACTTCGTGATTTCAAGAGTATCCAATACTGATTGAATCAACTGGAGGTAGACCAGGAGACAAACATTTCAGAATAGGACATTAATGCAGTCCTGGGCATATCTCGTTCACTGGCACAGCATGACATCTGGGCAGAAAAAAACCATTCAGAAATGTCTCCTTGCCTCCCTCATATGGTTACAATGGCTTGACAGGCCAAGAATTAAACAGAGAAGACAGGAACCCGTTTTTAAAGCCACGTCCTTTGGTTGACATATGCAGAAACCACGTGTTGGCCTTTCATAACTTAGAGTCTTATTCAGGTATCAACATTTATGCAAACGCAGAGGAGGGTGGAGCCAAAAAGCAAAAATGTGTTTACTTTGGCCTCGTGAAATTGATGCTTGGGAAAATCTTAGGGGTATAGAGTCTTGTGCGCGTTCACGCGAAACACCCGTTACTGTTAATGAGAGATAACCACATCTGTTGAGAAGAAAACATCCCCTTTAGAATTGAACTTAAACCTGGGGGATGAAAAGATCTCCCCAGCTAATATCTGATGGGAATTGTACAGTCTCGAATTTGCTCCCTGCTGACCTGACATCGTTGAATTTGGAGAAGCAGAGCCAGGTTCATCCAGAGGTAGCAGAGAAGAAAACTGTTTTGAAAAAAAAGCAAGGTGATTATAATTCAGGCTTTTAAATTAAGTCACAGAAGTCCCTGCCTAATTAGATCGTGAAAACAAGCTCCAGCTCTGAGTTCTGGAGAAGGGAAGGTTGTGATGGAGTTATTCTTGTTTATACTTTCAACTAACCGTGCTTGATTAGTTTTTCTTAAAATAATAAAATTAGACTCATCGAAAAAAATTAGAAGAAATATTTCAATTTGGAAACCAATTTATATTTGATTTGCAAGGATTCATGGAAAGGGGAAACAGATGGTAAAAATAATCTTGACCCACAGAAAATCACAAACCTTGAGTTCTATTCCGTCACTAATCTTCTTGGCCCTAAATGTGAGCAAGAGGCCAGCCAGTCACTGAAGCAACACATGCTGAGAAACCGTCATGGGTGGAACATCATGGGAGGTGCTGAGGGGACGGAAAAGTAACTGGAAAGCATAGTTCTTGTCTTTAAAAAAATGTATAATTCTAAATGTCAGTGCAAAGCAATGGATAATTTACGTTCACTTTCTTGCCTTGAACTTTTCTTACCCCTTTGGAAAGGATATGAACTAAGGGGTAAGGGGGAGCAGTCGAGGTCCTCAGTAATCTATTAAATGGGGTGTAAATGGATCTCTGAACAATCAGAGCCCTTAGCTATCTTCAGAATAGGATAGGGATTAAGAAGACAAGCTTTGAAAATAGATAAACCTGAGCCTGTCACTTGAACATTTCCAAGTCTCTGTTTTCATATCTGTAAAATGGGTGCAATAATGCTCCTTTACAGGGTGGTTGAGGAAATCAAATAAGATAAAATATATGAAGTATTTAGCACGGGGCTTGGCAAATAGCAAGAGCGCAAATAAATAGTAGTCTTTATCATTAATGATGGATAGTGGCAGATATCCATTTAATATCTAATGCCCTTGGCATGGAATGTTCCGGACTCTCTCCTCTGGTATTTCAACTGGCCATGCAGGGAGTGTCAAGTAGAACTCTGTAAACTTGGTCAGTTTTTTCTTGGGTTTGATCCAAAGGCTAACTCAGCACACTGCCCCTACTGGAAGGGTGGGGGGCGGGGGGTAAGAAAGTGAAAAATCATGCCATGTCCAGTGGAGATTACCACGAGGAGCATGCCTTAGCCGAGCCAGAGCCGCTCCAGACACCTCTTGGCTTTGCACCCTTTGGGACTGAGTGGCTGTGTGTGTGCCAGGCTGGCCTCATCGGTGTTCTGAAGAGAGCACATGAGTGTTTTCATGGCATCCTCTAGGCTATGTTAACTCCGGGCTTGGGAACCTCAGGTACTTGGTTTGGAATGAAACATTGTTTTAGACCGCAGGACACAACATTAGCCAGTTCAGACCACTCCTTGATGTGAGAGGAGATAAGCCCTGCTTAAAAGGGAAAAAGCCTCCAGAAAGAAATCACAAATGCTGCATTGTCAGGGGTTGTGGGGAGGGGATAAGTGGTAACATTTCTGTCTCCTGCCCACACCAGTTGCGGAGATGGAAGAAGTTGACTGACCAAGAGAATTTAGGGTAAGTGGATGGAAAAAAAAGGCCTGGTCTTGGAATTAGGCACCCTTGGGTGAACAGTGCTGTCACAGAGAAGAGTTCAATTATTTTTATGCATCTGATGAAGATTTGGTTTGGGAATATTATTGTAAAATGGAGATCTTGAGATTATTCTGAATATATGTGAACCAAACTGTGTACAACTTAGACTGATGTGGAAAAAACGTGTTTTTTACTTGAAAATATTTTAATACAAATTAGATAGAAAAACTATATCTCATATCCAAAGGGGAATAAAAGAGTAGTCTGGGGGCCTTGAGCCCTAAGCTCTGGGAACACATGCTAATAATAATTGGTGAATTAATTTGTTTCACCCTTTAAAGGTAGGAAGTTACACCCACGTGCAGGTGTTACGGGTGAACACGGGAAGCTTAAATGCTGGCCAATGTGTCCTTCCACTAGTACCACCTAGTGGCAGCCAAGAAGATGTGTAAGCATCTTTTCAAAAATTACAGTAACAAAAGCATGCATCAATAAAACTCACTGTTAAAATAGTTTAAAAATGCACAAAAATTCAGATTATCAAAGGTCCTTCCTTTCGCTCTCTCATCCCGCTTCTCTTCCTTATTAATAGTAACCGGCCTTTGCTCTGCATTTCCTTCAAATCTCAACCTTTCTGTCTCTCTTTCTCCCTCTCTCTCATTCTCTCGGTGTCTCTGTCTCTCATTCTCTCAGTCTCTCTGTCTCTGTCTCTCCCTCAACCTGTCTCTCACTGCACTTAGTTTTTAAAAACACAAATGGAATCATACTACACACTATGGGGTGATGTTTTTTCACTTAACAGTTATCTTTAAACTGTTCCCTAGCACAGTAGAAACGATCACTAATGGGCCCAGACACTATGATTTGCTCATAAGCTCAAACCTCATGTCAGCTTTCAAATTCTGAGCTGGAAGAGTTATGTGGGCATTGAAAAATGCCTTCTGTTGGATGAGGTTCTTGACTCAGACTAGCCATTATTACTTCCCCTGCCGAATCTGCACCGACCTCATTTCCTACGTGAGCAATAGTCCCTCTACTTCTCCATCTGTGGCCCAAGCTGGCCGTGCGCAGTTTGCCACCATGCCGCCTCTGCTCCTGACGACTCACAGACCCTTAACTCCACCTCCAAGACCCCTCTTGCTCCCTTTCTTGCTCCCGTGCAGACTTTACTGCCCCCACGTGCCACTGTCTGGGTTTAGCCTCCTAGCTCCTCACTATTGCAGATGCTTCTGATCCTCTCCCTGACTCTAAACTGCCAACAGGGATCACTCTATAACGCACATATCATTCTGTCATTTTATTCTTTTTCTTTTTTTTTTTGAGGAAGATTAGCTCTTAGCTAACATCTGCTGCCAATCCTCCTTTTTCAGCTGAAGAAGACTGGCTCTGAGCTAACATTCATGCCCATCTTCCTCTACTTTATATGTGGGACGCCTACCACAGCATGGCTTGCCAAACAGTGCCATGTCTGCACCCAGTATCCAAACCAGTGAACCCCGGGCCGCTAAAGCAGAACATGCACACTTAACTGCTGCACCACTGGGCCGGCCCCTCATTTTATTCTTAAAACGTTCCTCCAGCTCCCACTTTCCATAGAGCAAAGCCTAAACCACTTGCACGTATGCAAGGCTCCTCAGAGTCTGGCCCCACCCCCTGACTCTTTCCTCCTCCACTATTCCCTGTGCTTCAGCCACACAGAATCCTTTCTTCCAGAGTGGATCATACGCTTTTGTATGCCATACTCTGCAATTCCTTCTCTAGCCTGAAATGTGCTTTCTCTTGTCTTCCTGATTAGATTCTATTTGTTTGTCAAGATGCAGTTCAGATATCACCTATAGAGCTGCCTCCAGCTCCTGCAGGCCCCTCCTCTGTTCTTTCAGGTATTTTATATCTCCTTCTACTATAGCATTTACCATATTTTGTTGTAATTGTTTGGCTATGAGCAATTTGAATACTTCTTGTAGTACCCTCACCATTTTCTGTTCCACAGAGTAGCTGGCACGTCAATGTTTGTTAAATGAGTAAATGAACATTAAAGAGAAGGATTATAGTGAATAGACCCTAACGGCAGTGGTTTCCAAACTCTACAGTGACAAAGATCATCTGAGGTGCTTATTAAAATGCAGCTGCTTTGGATTTACTCTCAGAGAGTCCCCCTCATTTGGCAGGTCTGAAAAGGTGGAGCTCAGGAATCTGTCCTTTAACAAGCCTCCCAGATACTTCCGACAGCCTGGGAGAAGTCCTCCCCTAGAAGGCAAAGCAAATAATCCAAAAAAAAGCAAAGAACATTTGTTCCTCAACACAGCATACATCGCAGAGTGTGCTCACGCCCATAAGAGATCCCTCGAGGTGACTGTTCTTGGCACTGCTGAGAATAAATAGATACCAGCCTAAGTCGAGAAAGCCACAGTGAAGCGAATTCTGTGAAGACTGAAGAAGTGTACAAGGGCTCTCTGTACAAGGGCTGGGCTGGCTCTTTTTCAGAACGATTGTCGTCAACTCCCATGTGTTTGTTTTGTTAGAATAGTCACCATTCAGGGGGCCGGCCCCACCAAGTGGTTAAAGTTCTGCGTGCTCCACTTCAGCAGCCCGGGGTGGCAGGTTCAGATCCCGGGTGCAGGCCTTCTCCACTCATTAGCCATGCTGTGGAGGTGTCCCAAATAAAAGGTAGAGGAAGATTGGCACAGATGTTAGCTCAGGGCTAATCTTCCTCAAACAAACAAGCAAAAAAAGAGAGGAGGATTGGCAACGGATGTTAGCTCAGGGCGAATCTTCCTTACACACGCACATACACACACAAAAACAATAGTCACTATTTAGCCAGGCCCTAGCTGTTTGCATTAATACGTTGCATTTGTGTTAAGCTTCTCTTTGGATGTGCTCCAAGATTTGTAGCAGTTTTAAGCCTGTCTTCCCTTGTTCCCTGAGGGAGGAACAAGCACAAGTTCACGCCAACTCATTAGCAAGGCATTGCTTAAGAGCAGCTCCGGGGGCCCCAGATGCAGGCAGGAGGCAGCGAGTGGGATTGCTCCCAGCCCCCTCCCCTCTGTTCTGTCTCACTCTCCCCGCCCACCCTGCCACATGCTCACTGGTGTCTTCAGCAGGTGGCTCCCACCTCTGCCTTCAAGTCTGCTCAGACAAATTTCCCTCCCAAGATAGACAAACTCCAGAAAGATTCCCAGGTTTTAGATAATGCAGGACTGCAAGGACCACACTGACCAAAGCAGAGACTCTAGAAACTAACTGAAGGGATCTTGCAAAGACGGTGGTAAACGTGGGTTAGACTCTGGTTCAGAAGGCAGCAACTTTAGGAATAGATGTCCACGGGGTGCAGAGCACCAGGTCTCCCAGAGGTCCAGGGTCTCTGACCTTAGCTGCATGGATCTGTCTGGACTTGCCCTGACTCTTCATTCCTGTGACTTTTCTTCTGGTAAACCCCCTCTCAGCTCTACAGACGCTGACTTCCTCAGACCCAATGATGCTAACCCAGTTGAATTAACCCAGTTTCTGCTTTAGGCACTTCTCTGACTCCATCTTTGCTAGGTTCTGCCTTCTCAGTCATGGTCTCCTGAGCGTGCCCATTCTTCAGCTTCATCATTCCAGACTCAATCGAGACATCACTACAAGGCCAAAGCAAGACGCATATCTATCCAAAGCAGGTCATCTGAGGAAGACACTGAACTCTTCTCAGATGGTTTATGAGGAATATTTGACTCTTGTGAGTTTTCTGGAAGGATTTATATACCTGAGGTAAGAGGACAGAGCCACCTTGGCAGCTCCCCCTGGGGAAGTCTGTTCAGGGGTCTGCCTCTCTGGAAGGAGTCCCTGATGCTTTGTGGAGATGGTCTGACCCTGATAGCTTGATTTCTTGCCTCATAGACCACTTCGCATTTATGTCTTACTGGTTTTTTTAAGAAACAAACATACAATAAAATTAACTCTGTGTGTGGATGTGTACAGTTCTATGAGTTTTAACACACGTATAGATTCCTGCAACCGCCACCACTATCAGGATACAGAACACTTCCATCTCCCCAGGAAACTCCCTCTCGCTGCCCCTCAAGTATTTCCAAGCTTTATTTTAAAGGCTGAATATCATAAAAATCATTATGGAAAAGTTAAGCTCTATAGAAAAGTTGAGAAAGACAGTGTTCAATATTTGAAGGAACTTGTCATTTTGGGTTGGATTCCAGGTACAGGGTAAGGACAAATTTCCATGATCCCAAGTCCTAAGTGGGTTCTTAGGTTGTCTTCCCAGGCAAGTTGGCTGGCTATTCTGTTCTACTCAGGCAAGCAAGAGCTACCTAGCTCAGGAGAAACATCTCTGTCCTGCATGGGAACCTGAGGACGTAAAGTTACATCCATCATATCCATGCTTTTGGGTGTAACGAACATGAATCCAAAATCATTAGACTGCAGCCATGAAACTTCTGAACATAAATGCTCAGTGTGGTCATAGTCATTCAATTTCAAGGTGTAATCATCTAGACTTGGAGAAATAAGTACACAGCATGTGTGCACACAAACATACACACATATGTACTCCACAACAAAATAGAAGCCTGAAGACTAAACTGAGAGAAAATCAAGATTCCAACTGGGCTTTGAGCTGAAAAAATGAAAAAATATTAGTATTTTAGTATGTACGTGTTTTTTTGTCAGAGGAAGTGACTGATAAAGGCAGAGGAGAAACCAACTGTTTCGGCTTTGGGAAATTCACAATGTTCCTCTGTTTAATGGGTTTGATGAACTTTTCAGAACATTCAAAAAATATTCTTGTCAAATAAGTTTGACATTTAAAATTCTGCTTCAAACAATGAGGGAGGTTGCCACTAACACTGTTGTTACCTCATGGGCCATGCCATTTTTAGGAACTGCCTGATTTTCAGTGGGAGAGAAACATCAGCTCCTGGGGCTGTACAGAGACCAGGCGTTCGTAGACTTGTAGAGAAGGGTAAGTGTGTTGGAGTCATTTGGGTTTTCATTGTGCCTCTTCACACTAGCTGTGCAACCTTGGGCAGGTAGCCTAACCTCTCTGAGCTTAATATCTTCATTTTAACAATGGAAATCCTCTATGCTTTATAGGGTGGTTTGGAAGGTTTAACAAGGTAGTGGATATAAAATGACTGCCACACAACAGGCACTCAATGAATGTGATTTTTTCCTTTCCTTTCCCCGTTTAATCCATCCCTCTGCCTCCAAACAGAGCTCCACTTAAACTATTTCAGACAGAGTTTATCTTATTTTTTAAGCCCATGAAAGAAAAAAAAAAGATTTAATCTGTCTCCTAATTCATCTCATGACTTTAAATTTTCCCTGGCAGGAAATGATATCTTAGAACTAACTTAAAACAGTTCCTTTTTTCTTTTTGGAGTAGTTCCATTTTAGGACCCTCAGCAGAAAAGGAGAGGCGCTGGCAGGGCTCCCCAGATATGTAGATTGGGAAAGTTTAAGTTATGTGTTAGTAATAAACAATCCTAAATCTTAGCAGTGTTTTACAATAGTTTCTCATTCATCCAAAACAATAAATAAATAAAAAAGATAGATTGATACAGCATAGGAGGATGGATAAACAGATCAGTGATAAAGCAAATATAGCGAAATGTTAACTGTGAAATCAGGTGATGGATATGTGGATGTTCACTGTATAGTTCTTTCGGCTTTTCTGTATATTTCAACATTTTCACAATAAAATGTGGGGGAGAAAAGTTGATTTCTCACTTATGCTACAGGTCAACAAAGGTTGGCTAGGTTGGCGCCATATCTTCTCACTCCAGGACCCAGGATGATGGATCATCTTTGGAAGTAGCTGGTTGCCATGGTAAAGGGAGAGAGAGCTCTGCTACTGTTGCACAGACAGTTGGCTATTTCAGCCTGGAAGTGATATACGTCACTTCTGCTCACAGCTCATTGGCCTGAGTCACTCTCACATGGCCTACCCCAGGCCATGGAAACACAATCCTATCATGTGCCTAGACAGGGGAGGGCTGGAAACATTTGGTGAGCAGCATAAATGATTACCCGACATAAATAAACTTCTTAAAGGACCACACACCTTAGTGCCATCATCACTAATAACATGAACATGAAAAGGCGTATTCACTTAAAGCAATGTCAGTAAGAGAATTCAGAAGCTCTTTCTTTCTCATCCACTTTCCTTCTTTTAGTCTCCTTTAAAGGGAGCAAAGCTAACCCACTAAAGGCTAATATAGTCCAAACTTCTTGCTGGCTGGTTTTTCAGCCAGCCAGTCAGCCAGCCAGCCAGTCAGCCAGCTCTTTCTAGAATCTCATCACCTTTTTATTGAGTCAGCTCATTTTCACTGAGTCAGTAAGAATACATGGAAGCCTTCCAGAGAACTTAAGAAAAGCAGAAGTTAGATGGAGGCTGATGACGCTTTTCAGAAATGGGGTAACAAAATAAAATATTTGAATAAACAGTACTTCAAAATTATTCTTGACTCAAGATTTTAGAGGAGTCAGGAAAGACTTCATAGCTGAGGTGACATTTAAGCTGGCACTTGAAGGCATTTGCTAGGTAGAAAAGGGAGCAGGGCATTCCAAGCAGAGGGAACAGGCTGTGCAGGGGCAAGAAGACTGTCCTGGCTTAGTACCTCTGAAGGAGAACCAGAAATTCACTGCAGCCGGTCGGGAGAGCCAGTCAGGATTACTGTGAAAGCGCTAGAGTAGAACTAAAAACATTGTCATAATTTTCATTAGTTGGCAAATGGGGAATGGAATACCATACTTGTTAAGGAAAAATTTTAATTAATCTTATCTAGTGCTATAGTTAGTACAACTCCAAAGAGAAAAGGTCATCTTAAGTAATTTGCTGTGTAAAGTAGTATAGGTTTCTACGCTGAATACTGAGTTCCTAGAAATTGAATACCTCTATTTACTGGCAATAATTGTCATATATATATTTAATATATCCATATTAATTTTCTTTGGAAAGACCAATTGATCTACTAGACTGCAAATAAATGAAGGCAAAATCAGCAGGTTAAAAAAACAAACACCGCTGGAGGCTGGGCACATCAGGAGATCGTTTCAAATGAAATATGTCAGGAGGAAGGTAATGGGAGAAGAGGTGGAAAGGACTTTGCACGTGATATAGTACTTAATCCTAACACACTTTGAGAAGTGGATATTATTGTCACCATTTCATAAGTGAGAAAACTGAGAATCAAATAAGGTCATTTCTTATAAAATTAGCTGTTTAAACTTGAGCCTTACTTTTCAACATCTGAAACTTATTTGCCCTCTGTAAAACAGAGGTATGACATGTGCTGCCTACCTCACAGAGCTGTTAGGACGATTAAAAGAAGTAACAAATAGACCTTTTGACATCATTCTTGACCCTTACCAGATTTTAAGTTCTCTGATTCTGTCCTGATGTTTGCATATTATTCAAAACTGGGTCTTCATAAAACAGACATTATGTGAGCTGTTTGTGGAGAAGGTCTTTTCCTAGCATACCTTAAAATATACAGCTTCAGGGGACCAGTCCCATGGCCTAGTGATTAAGATCAGCACACTCCGCTTCAGCAGCCCAGGTCTGGTTCCCAGGCATGGACCTACACCACTCGGCAGCAGCTATGCTGTGGTGGCGACCCACATACAAAAAGGTAGAGGAAGATTGGCACAGATGTTAGCTCAGGGTGTTCTTCCTTAAGCAAGCAAGAAAAACTACTTCAAACTATTTATTTTTAAATAATTAAAAATTTTGTCTCAGGGTCGGCCTGGTGGCATAGCGGTTAAGTCTGTATGCTCCACTTTGGTGGCCCAGGGTTTGCTAGTTTGGATCACAGGCACAGACCTGCACACTGCTTACCAAGTCATGCTGCTGCAGGCATCCCACATATAAAATAGAGGAAGATGGGCACAGATGTTAGCTCAGGGCCACTCTTCCTCAGCAAAAAGAGGAGGATTGGCAGTAAACATTAGCTCAGGGCTAATCTTCCTCAAAAAAAAAAAACACAACAAAACATAGTTGTCTCTACAAGCGTTTTTTTTTTTTTTGTATAAAAATAGAGCACAAACTTCGACCATTATTTCAAATTCAATTCATTAAACACCTTCAGTTTTTCTCTTGGCATTTATTAATAGTTTTATTTGACAATGTATTTTGTCCTTTCTGTCTTTTTAAACAAAATGTACTAAATAATAAGGTTATGTCCCAGAGTTCTAAAGGTTTTACATACATTAACTTATTTAATCCTCACAACCATTCCATAAGGTAAATACTATTATTATCTCCATTTCCAAATGAGAAAATTTGAAGCACAGAGATATTAAGTGACTTGCCTAAGGTCACACAGTTAATAAGTGGCTGAGCCAGGATTTGAACCGAAGCATCTCGGCTCTAGAATCTGAGTTATGATGATACCCTTCTGAAGATGATGGATCATCTTGCTAAATCAACAACGGTCATTATTACATATATCAACTGTTACTTGATATCCACAGAAACTACTGTGGTTTAGTGCAGGATTGTGTCCCTATAGTAGAGGGATGTCCCTATCTATTATACTTTTTGACTTACTTTATCTGCTTTTTATGTTTTTTCTTTGTCCTCTTTCTGTGAAAAAATTTATTTTCAGTATATCTACCTCTACAAATTGTCTTCTTTCTTCTAATTATTCTGTTTCCAATTTCCTAAGAGCTGGAAACCAGATCACCCCATAAGTTAGAACTGTCTCTAAAATGGGAGTGCTGAGGTCTTGCGGGAAGACCCAAGCTTTCTGAGAACGGCCTTCATGACATTTGTGACGGGGATCCTTAGTTTTGGGCCTGTTTTCTGTTCTCATCTGTGATCCGATAGTTCAGATGGCTAGATAAGTGACTTCTCAATGCACGAGGTGTCACAAAATATAAATTCAAGGCCTTTTATTCTTCCACCTGCTCAAAAAGTGTTTTAGTCATTCTCATGGTTAGAAGAACGGCCTAGTTCCTCAAGCTTCTGGGTAGCCATCTGATGCTTAGAAGTAGAGAGACGTGGCTACAACTTGTGTAAAAATAGCCCTTCCAGATGGCTGAGGGGCAAAGTTATAACTCAGCAGCTTGATATAGCTGAGCACTCAAATTTTGGAGTAGGAGGAGAGCTATGCAAGAAGTGGCCAAAGAGACTGGGCTCGAGTCCAATCCTAAGTAGAACAGTACACGCCAGGAGAGATCACTTAACGTGGCAGATTAGCTGTTAAGATTTCCTGTTTACTTCATCTTCATCTCCTCCCCATCTCCCTTGGTTCAAGCTTACCTCTGAGCCCCAAGGAAAACACACACACATATACTTTTTTTTAAAAAAAGAGTATAAAGTAGAGGTACCAACCATAAATAAGGGGCTTTAGAATTCTACCAGCCTAACTCCTTGTTTCAGACACCAGGAAACTGAGCCCTAGAAAGGCAGTGACCGCTTAGGCTCAACCAGCATGTCTGTGGGACTCAGATGCTCCAGCTTCTGATCTGGGGCTCATCTTCCCGCTCTTCTGTGGGAAGGTGTGTGCAGGCACACTAGGCCACATTTCCCCTAGCCCTGCCTTGAGTCATTCCAAACTCCAAAAAAAAAAAAAGCTAAAAAGGAAAATTACAAAAGTCGGGACATTGTTTCCACCCCCCAAAACAAATCCTAAAGCTCTGAGAGATGAGTCACTAGCTTGAAACCTCCTTTTTCAAAATTGAAAATATTTACTCATCAAATGTTTCAATAGATTAAAATACGTAGTTTTCACATTTCTCCCACCTACTAATCCCTCTGCCTTTCTATCAGATACTCTGGAAGAAAACTTCAGCTTCTGTCTGCAGTGAGTCCATTGGTTTAAATATCCCAATGTCTGTTTAAATAATTGAGTGCCAGTTTTAAAAAACACAGTAATTAGGAATGAGTTAATGCTTATATTTAACCACAGTTGTCATAGACCTTATTAGCTCGGAAAAACAAGCAAACTGAGACCTACCGCTCTTTTGACGCCACTCCTGATTAGGCTAAATGCAAGGCATTGCTGTGCTCTGCTGGCAGTGCAGCCTCATTGCAGGTAAGCGACTCAGAGGGGCAAAGATTTTGGTGCCAGCCTTCCAAATTCAGTTCTACAATAAATGGCTTCTTTACAACCCTCCCATCAACCTTGCATGTTCTTACCTGAAAAGTTTACAGGATTTAAAGATCCTCAACTCATTTTTTCCAACTTGTGCTTCCCAAGTGAACATTACAATATTGTTGCAAAGCAGTATGTTACTTTTCAAGAGGAAGTTTCTTTCCTTCTTGGGGAGTTCATCCTCAAACTGCATGGTGTACAGGCTTTGTGCCAGGTGCCTTGCCATACCCTGGGAGCAGGCAAGGAGGTCTCCACTCAGGTGTACACGCACTTACAGCACCACGTCCTCAAGCTGCTCAGCCACATAGCTGGCGGACAGGGGAGTGGTCACCACAGAAGGAAGAATGGAGAGAGGACAGGAACAAGCATTTTTTACTTGTCCGCTAAGTACCTGTTAGAGCTGGCTGGAGCACTCCCGTTAAACTGTCAGAGTTGATCTATGAGTAAGTGTGCTAACTCACTCCACATATATCTCCCTCACCCTGCAACGTAGATGGAGACCTGAGTGAACCTGGCTTGGAGCAGAGGTCTATCGGCTGGATAGCTCAAATTAAGAAGGCAATTCAGGGTATGATTTTCAAGACCTTTATTAAGAAATATCAAAAGTTGATTACTGTTCCATACACAGTTTTACAAAGTTCAAGTGAAGGGGAATGCAGGAATGCCATCAATATGCACGTTTGAACGTGAGGGTAGCTTGCAAAGAGGTTACCCTCTAACTCCTGTCACCTTGTTTAACAGTGGGCCACAAAAATGCTTTTTCCCATTTCCACTAGGCCACACCACAATACCTTAAGTTGCTTGAAAGAGTTTTAATACATTATAAATACTTCCTAAATATTTGTCCTTTTAGTTTGTTCTTATCCTTCCTTGAAGAAGTTGATTATGGGGGCACAACATTCGAGTCCCCTTTTACTGCTGTTTGTATTACATTTTCACAAAGCCTGCTTTGGGAGCTGGAAAACATTGCAAGTTACGTGTTACCATATTACACTTAGGAAAGAACCTACACATTGTTATTTTTTATTTAACAATTTACCAAAAAGGAGGAATCACTTAACTTGGAAACAAAACACCACAGTCATTCTCTGGAACCAGTAAGTATGGGACATGCCTGCCAATTCCACTGAGCTCCACTCACAAGCAGTCAATAGCATGACTGAGAACACCTGGATGCAGGAACACGGACACAGAGTACAGAAAGGGGTCTTTCGGGGGTGGTACATCACGATCTTTTATGTCAGGGATATTGCATCAGAGGAGAATTACACTTTCCAAATAATCAGGGCTAGCAGGTCATTGGCACCCAATGGGAAACAGCAACGGTGTGGTGTGCCTTGGGGAAGGCTTGTGCTGGGTTATCTAAGAGTAGATTTCTGAAGAGATTGTCCAGCAACATCAGAAAGAGCCATTTCAGAGGAAGGACTCCTTGTTCACCCACATGAGACTGCGCGTCTCGTTGGGCTTGCACTCGTACTCAATGACGGAGAAGGGGCTTCCCCACTGGCAGTGGTCTCGCTTGTGGTAATTGTAGAACTTGACTTGCCACACCGTCTCGAAGGTCCCAATGTCAGTGAACTGAGGGAAGAGAAACACGCCCCATGAAAACCTCATTCTGCCATGAGTAATAGACGAGAGGTACCGTTGGTGAAGGAGGTCTTACATAATCCAGAGCAATCAGTCTCTTTGGGTCTGCAAAGCCTAGGCCTTTACCTTAATGAATCATCTTCCTTTATTACGAGAGATACTGTCTTGAAGAGCTGTCTGTAAACCACTTTTCTTCTATAAAATGTTATTCCCATTGTATTAGTGGCCTTTGCTATCATAGCCTTTAATAAAAATACGTCCTCCAATTTAACTGTTTTCTAAATTTAATTTCTGGAAAACACTCTTAGAATCTCAGAATTTCAGAGCATGCCACAGAAGGAGGAATGGGAAGAGAAGAGAGGAAATGGTGTTTAATGATTGTCTTCTGGCTTCTATTTCAAAAGACAGCTGTACAAAACAACATATGTACAACATAACTAAACATAAGATACAGTTGCCCTTCCTTTAGTATTTTGAATTCCGGGGAAAAATATTTTATCAGAAGCATCTGATTGTTAAAGACCTTACTTTAACTTTCAAACACTATTGAGTGTTTCTAAGTCAGAAATCCATACTAGCAACTCAGGCTTCGATTATACATCATCCAAAACCCTATTGGAGTATCTACTGTGCTCCTCGCACATTTAAAAGTTTGTCTAAGGCATGATTCTTGCTCTCAAGAAGTTTGCATTCTACTCCCAGAAGGTAGGCCCTGCAAATCACTGCACAGAATTCTCCTGAGCCGTAAGCATGAAATTCTCATGCAGCTGAGAAGAGGGCACAGAATACCCTAGAGGCCACTGGGCAGGGGCTCAAGTGGCCTGTGGGGTAGCCTGACCCTGTTACTGCCTCCTGGAGCTATTTAGGGGATCTGGCATTAAACAGTATGATGCCTGTCGTTATTTTCTCCTCTGACCCTCCCCTGTCATGGGAGGGGACAGGGACTGACTTGGCAGAGTTCTTAGACTTGTCAGGAGCCAGAAGACTTGTGGGGGGAGGGCAGTGAGCAACAGGAACCTTATGCTTGTGGCTGCTACAGGAGGAGGGCGATCAGGTGCTTCCCAGATAGCGTTCCAAGATGCTCTCAAAATTATATCCTGCACCATTGCCTCACCCTGCTAATTTGATCCCAAAACAAAGTTTGACTTTCCTTTGGGAAATTTGCTTGACTTGAAACAGTGGGTGATATACCTAGAGTCCACTAATTTCCCATCAGAAAATGAAGTATCTCTTTTTTAGAGAGTCATGGCTTAAAGATCTGGACAAGTACATGGCAGCTGTACTCACAATAGCCCCAGACTGCAATCAACCCAAATGTTTCATCATTTACCTGGTGATAGACAAGTCTTGGCATATCTATAAAATGGCATTTTACAGTAAAAAGGAACATGATTCAGGCAGCAACAAGGATAGATCTCAAAGGAGTGCTGAGCAAAAGAATGCAGACCCCAAAGAATACATACACTGTGTGAGTCCATTTATATCAAACTCACATGTATATAACATCTATAGTGATAGAATATAGTCTGTGCTGACAGGAAGCATCTGTGGTTCCCTAGCGCCTAGGGTGGGAGGAAGGGATTGATGACTGAATAACATGTGCAAGAGGGAACTTTTTGGGGTGATGGAAACCTTTTACATCTTGATTGCGGTGATGATTACATGAGTACATGCATATGTCAAAACTCATTGATCAGTATGCTTAAAATGGGTACATTCAGTATGTGTAAACTATAACTCAAAGTTGATTAAAAAATAGAAATACTGATTTTTAGTGAGATACAAGGAAGCAGGTGTTCTAAACCGTGTCAATGGCAACTAAATGATACTGCCTTTTAGAAGGGTAATTTGCATCAAACTAAAAGTGAGAAAATATGTAGGTCCAGCAATTCCATTTATAATTTTAAAACATCACAGTGTTTAGAGTAGTGAAAAGCTGAACACTTAATGTCCTTAAGACATTAATTAATTATGGCATATCTATATAATGGACTACTATAGAGCAATTCTAAATGTAAATATTTAATAAATTTTTTCTGTTATTATGTATTGTTACATGAACTGAGCAGAGTACCAACAAGACTGTCTAGTACTAATTCAATTAAAATTATCATGTTAATGCTGGAAATGCTGATGGAATAAGTTTTCTCTTCCATGTACTTATTTCTATTTTCAAAATTTAAGGACTGAATTTTACTTTTATAATCAGAAAAAAATGTTAAGCCAAACTGTATTTGCAAGTATTATCAAATAGTTAATATCCTTAATATAAAAGATTATATGAATTATTTAGTAAGAACTACTAAAAACATTTGGATAAAACTGGAACACAGTTAATTAAAAAGAAAAAATGGTTAACATCTGAAAAATATTCAAATGTAATATTATTAATAATTAAAGAAATACGAACTTTTACAGAGACATTATTCTTAGATACCTATTAACTTAGCAAAAATTTCCAACTACCAGAACCAATCAAAGCATCCAATTTCAGGAAAATATGAAAATAGTAGCAATGTGTATGATGGATTTATATAACCATCAAATAGGAATTTAGGGTTTTTAATGTTGACAGAAAATGATTAGAACAATGTTAACAGGAAAAAGATGGATTAAGATAGTTTATGTATAGTATGAGCTCAAATATGTAAAATGATGTATAGAAAAAAGACAGTGAAAAAATATTAACAATGGAGCTTCCAAGTAAACAAGGAGTGTTTTTCAATCTTTTCTACTAAGATTTTATGCAGTCTTAGTAGATTTTATGTAAACTATAACTCAAAGTTGATTAAAAAATAGAAATACTGATTTTTAGTGAGTTACAAGGAAACAGGTGTTCTAAAGAGTGCCAGTGGGAACTGAATTAGACAGCCTTTTGGAATCAAGTTAAAAGTGAGAATATACATAGGTCCAGAAATTCTACTGATAATTTATCTTAAGAACATCACAGTGTTCTAACAATCTGCTTAGATTTTCTGAAAATGTTACTTTTATAATCAGAAAGTATACTTTAAATGGTGAAAAGGATTTATCACCCCTCAAAAATTAAGATCTATATCCCTCAAACTCTAGCAATTTTATAAATTCTATTAAGGATACATATATGCTAATGAAAATATTATAAATTTCTTTACAATAAGGTAGTGATGGTAAGAAAAAATTGAAACCTCATCTTATAAATCACCAAGACTTTTAAAGGGTGTTTAGTATTACTTACTTTTATTTTTGACCAACACAGGGCATTGCACATTTTAAGTGAAATTGAATTAAACTAAGTTATAAAAATATTTTACAAACACCAGCTAATCTTTCGAGGGAAGTAGCATGAAAACATGGTAGGTAAGTAGTAGAAACAATGCCAAGACATTTTTTGAAATAGATATAAATAAAAGTTGGTTGTTAAAAAAAACACAACTAAGATGACTATGACGACAGACAAGAAAAAACTTAAGGCACTAACACACTCGTGTCTGAATAGCCTTAAAACTAAGAAAGTCTCAATCTAAGAGTTCGCAGTAACACAGGAGACCAAAATAGAAATCTGCTGACAGCAACAGTCATAGCTAAAGGCAGGGGATATTTAGGTGCTCCTATTTCTGTTTTGTTTCTCTTTTATCAATGTTGGACCCAAGGTCACGCTGTAGTCAACTTTACTGCTGCTAACTATGCATATATTTTCCCTCTCCCATGCCTTAGTTGTTCTAACTTCTCATCGGCCTTCCTATTCTTTCTTGTGGAGTTCTATTTCCTGGGCATCTCACCACCTAGCTTAGAATTTCTTCTCTGGCTAAGAACAGATGGGGTCTCAAAAGCTGACGCTCTTTTTGAAGAACAGAAGCAACTACAGAGGCTCTCCACTCCTTCCCAGCCCCATCTGTGCCTTCCAAGGAAAATCTACCCAGGCAGGCTCCCTGGGTGATGCAATTCATACACAGGTATAATTCTGTGCATTTGTATAGCACTCTTTATTCTACACAATACTTTGACATATGTCATTCCACATTGATCTTGTGACTGGGTTTAACATCTTCATTTTACAGATGAAACAACTAAGATTCAGAGAGGTAAGTGACTTGGCCCTAGGCTAGACTATGGAGCCAGCCAATGATAGGAGCAGGTCTTGAGCCCGGGTGTCCTAATTCCTATCTAGGACCTATTATCACGGTACCAAACTGTTTATATAAGCCAATGAGCTAAGAGTTAATGAACAGTTTTTCTTTTTTCTCCCTGAGTGAGAACATTTATGGATTGTCACGTGTAGAATGCTTTAGGACACTGCTACGGACTGAATGTTTGTATGCCCCCAAAATCCAGATATTGAAGCCTAAATCCTCAATGTGATGGTATTTGGAGGTGGGGCCGTTCAGAAGTCATTAGGTCGGGACGATGGAGTCCTCATGAAGGGGATTAGTGCCCTTACTAAAACAGACATGAGAGGGATGCCCTCTCTCTGCTCTCCTTCATGGGAGGACACAGCAAGGAAGCAGCTGTCTGTGACCTGGGAAGAGTGCTCTCACCAGATACCAGACCTGCGGGTGCCTTGACCTTGGACTTCCAGCCTCCAGAACTGTGAGAAATAAATGTTTGCCATTTAGGCCACCCAGGCTGGTGTATTCTGAAACTGACACTCGACTATATACCTGGACGTTTTATTTGCCATAGTGTCCTTACAAGCTGCAAGCTTTGGTACATTTTCATTTCACAACAAATGTGGAAGAGAATCCATCAGATTCCAAGGGGAGAAGACTCATTTGTTGTCCTCAGTAACAAATAAGGAATCCGAAGAGGTTGTTTCAAGCAAGTTCTGTGGTCTTAAACCAGTTGGCCTATAAGCCCTACTGCTTCTCTCCCTTCACCGTGCCGCTCTCCTCCACTGGAGACATGTGAGACTCACCAGGAATATGGTCACTCAGAAATTCACTGACTTGGGAGCACAGACCAAGCGCATTATGTTAATAGAAACATGATGTTACTCCATTAGTAAACAAATGTAGTATAAATAAGCATGTGTGACTTTTAGTGTAAGGTCATCTATCAACTCCTACTGGATTCCAAGCCTTTCTATTCCTGTGCCGCTTAAAGTTTTATTAGTAAATGCATGTTTTCCATTTCTCTTAGTTGAATAGATAGGACTGAAAGTTCTGGGTGTTATAAAGTATGTTTACCTTTTTAATTACATGAAATTGTCAAACTTTTCCCAAGTGATCGTGCCCTTTGACATCCCTACCAGCAATATTGAGAGTTTCAGCTGCTCTATATCCTCTGCAACAGCTGGCATTGCCAGTCCTTTTAATTTTGGCCAGTCTAGTGGTAAGAAGGGGAAAGGCAATAAAGAGCGGAAATCAACGAAATAGAAAAGGAAAAACTGCAAAGAAAAATTGAGGAAGCAAAAATCTGGTTTTTTGAAAATGTCTTTAAAGTTGATAACCCCCAGCAAAACTGAGCAAGAAAAAGAAAACAAATTACCAATATCAGGAATGAAAGAGATGCTATCACTATAGATTCTATATACCTTAAATTAGGAACAACCTCATTCCAACACATTTAATGAAATGGACAAATTTCTTGAAAAATACAAACTATCAGTAGACCTCTATCTACGAAAAAAAATTGAATTTGTAGTTAGAAATCTTCCTAGAAAGAAAATTTCAAGCCCAAGGAGCTTCACTGATAAATTCAGTCGTGTAAGGGAAAGATACAGATTCTACATAAATTCTTTCAGACAACAGAGGAAGCAACGCTTCTCAATTCATTTTATGAAGCCAACATTACCTTAATACAAAAACTTGACAAATATACTACAAGTAAAGGAAAATTACAGACAAAAATTCCTCATGGACTTATGCATAAAATTTGCTTATAAGTTTTATTTGCTTGAAATATTAATAAATCAAATCCAGCAATAAATAAGAAGAATATTACATTAGGGCAAAGAGAGGTTTATTCTTGGAACTCAAGGATGGGTCGATATTTGAAAATCCATGTAATTTGCCATATTAACAAAATAAAGAAGAAAAATCATATCAATAGATGCAGAAAAAGCATTTGGCAATTCAACACCCATTCATGATAAAAATTCTCAGCAAACTAGGAATAGAAGGAAAGTTCTTCAATCTGATTAAGGACCATGGATAAAAAACCTATAGTTAACATCATCCTTCATGGTAAGAGACTGAATCCATTCTCTATAAGGTCAGAAATAAGGTCAGGATATTAGCGCTTACTATTCCTATTCAGCATTGTGTTGGAGATCCTAGTGAGTACCTTAAGGCAAGAGGAAAAAAAAAAGGGAAACTGGGGCTGGCCCCGTGGTGTAGTGGTTAAGTTCAGTGTGCTGTGCTTTGATAGCCTGGGGTTCACAGGTTTGGAATCCCAGGCACAGACTTATGCACCGCTCATCAAGCCATGCTGTGGCAGCATCCCACATACAAAAAATAGAGGAAGATTGGCACAGATGTTAGCTCATGGACAATCTTCCTCAGGCAAAAAGAGGAAGATTGGCAACAGATGTTAGCTCAGGGCCAATCTTCCTCACCAAAAAACAAAAAGAAAAGAAAGAAAGAAAAAGAAGAAAGAGAAAGAAAATTTTCTGTTCACAGATGAACAACTGTGTTTGCAGAAAATACTAAGCAATCTAATAAAAAGCTGCTAGAATTAATAAGTGAATTGAGCAAGCTTGCAGGATACAGTATCAATTTATAAAAATCACCATATTTCATAAAGAAATATACTAGCACTGAATAGTTGGTATTATTTTTTAATATTTTACCAGTTTTGTAGGTGAAAATTAGCATTGCATTATTTGTGTTTTTTACCAATAGTGAAATTAAGCCACTTTTAAAATATATTAGTCATTTGTATTTCTTCTTTTGTGAATTGCCTATTTATGTTTTTTGTTTAGTTTTCCATTTTCCTTGCCCTCTGGTTATCTTTTTCTTACTGGTTTCTACAAATTCTTTATATATTAAGCTGCAGATCTTGCCAAATGTCTAGACAGAGCTGACCTGAGGAACAACTTTTATACCTGGGAGTGCTTGCATAAGGTTACTGCCCTCCACACATGCAGCCTTGTAAGAAGCTCATCTACCTCCCTGTCATATGCCTCCAAACTCCCAGCAGCCTGCCACTGTAGAGCGCCAACAAAAGGGGAATGTTCTGATGAACTGTGCAGACAGAATCTCCACCTGGACTCTCTCCTTTGAGAAACTGAGTTAGTCACATTAAAATACAAGTCAACATTGCTCTTTTAAGTGGGGGTTGAGAGCTTTTAGATCTGAGTATCACTTTATTTACTCCCAGGTACCAGAGCCTCTGGAATTATTTGAATAAAGAGATCCCTGCTATTAATCGAAGGCATATGGCATTTGACTAAGTCCTGCCTTCAATTTCAGTGAGCAGTACAGGGCTGCGGAAAGTTATTAAAGGCAGCAGTAACGTCTGCACGGGCAGTGGCAAATCAAGGCCACACAGCTTAGAAGGCCATCCGTGTTACAAACGATTTTTTCATCAATTGCCATTTGCCTTTTAATTTAAATTGCCTTTTAATAAACATTTAAGTTAACTTTGTTTATGATGTTTGACAGAAATTTTACATTGTATGTAATCAAAGTTTTCAATTTTCACCTTTGGATTTCTTCCATTTCTTTTAGGTTTAGATTAATGGTTCTCATTTTGAATTTTTAAAAAGTTGACTTTTACAGACAACCCCTTGATCCATCTGAAATATTTTTTGGTGTTTGGTATCGGGAAAGAACAACAGCGATGTTCCCCCCAAATAGCCAATTATCCTGGCATCATTTATCCAATGACAAAAAAATCCAAAAAACGACTTTGAAGTAACTTTAGACTCATCACAAGTTGCTCTGGTACCCCCTTCATTCAGCCTCCCTTGCTGGGTTCACCTACTTGATTAACTGGATTTACTGGGATGCCTCATGGCTTCCTTGTTATCTGTGAGTGTGGTTGTGTCTCTAATTTACAAGACTTAAGCTTCAACCTTGGTGACAAAAGTCATAAAATAGTGTTACAGGCTAGATAGGGCTTTCATTATTAGAATGAAATGTGATCTTAACATCAGAGCTGCGGACTTGATCAGGGAAACTTCCCTAATTTCAATTGTTTTCCTTAGAATCAGCCTAGTGCAGATAAGAAACAAATGCATGGCCAATGCTCAACCCCAAAGCTGTGAGATCATTGTTGGAACAGCCAACCATCAACCTCCTGCTTCTTCTAGACATGGAAATTATATGCGACAATCTAGGCTTTACCACCGGGGCTCATAAAATGCTAAACACCATCTTAAATTCTTTGTAAAATGATGTACAGTAGAAACATATAAATCAAGTTTGAATGAGGGGAAAATTAAGTAATATAAAATCTAAAATTATGGAAAAATCTAAATAGACTGTCAACTCAATGGAAAAATAACATTCTCAATTTTAAATGGAAGGACATAATGGAAAATGAGAAATTTAGATGTAATTATGTTTTTCACAATTGAAAATGAAAATAAAGCAATAGAGGCCAGCCCGATGGCTCAGCGGTTAAATGCACATGTTCTGCTTCGGCGACCCGGGGTTCGCCGGTTCGGATCCTGGGTGCACACATGGCACTGCTTGGCATGCCATGCTGTGGTAGGCGTCCCACATATAAAGTAGAGGAGGATGGGCACAGATGTTAGCTCAAGGCCAGTCTTCCTCAGCAAAAAGAGGAGGATTGGCAGCAGATGTTAGCTCAAGGCTAATCTTCCTCAAAAAAACAAAAAAAAAAAAAAGAAAAGAAAGCAATAGTGAGAGAAATATGACAGATTTTTTAATCTTTATTCGGAGCCTGTGATTTTTTTTTAAATGACAATCTTCAATAGAAATATTGACGAAACATGTAAGAATAATTTACACAGGAAGAAATAAAATTAACTTGTGGAAATGTTCATTCTTGTAAGTGATAGTAAAAAGTAAGACAGAAAATTTATTATTTTTTCAAGAAATTCCCAATGATGTCATAATTATAACAAAGCCAGCAGACTTTTTTATTGCTAGTAACACCGTAACATTTTATGTACAACACTTTAAAAAACCCAAAATGGTTATACGTAAGAACAGCCATAATGATTCATTTCTTTTGATCAAATAATTTTGCTCCAATTGAGGTAGACATATGCACAACATTATTCATTATAGCACTTTTCATGATGGTGACAATTGCCATATCTAATATCTGGGGAGTAGTCCAATCACTATGATATATCTTGATAGAGTCTTATGTTGCCATTAAAATTCTAACAATGAATATGTAGAAAGTTGGACAATTATATATTGAAAATAATTGCCACTCTAAAATGTAAATATGTGGAAGGTAATCTGAAAACGATCTGAGTCAAAACGTAGGGATTATTGCTGCTTTAAAAATTTGCTCTGATTTCTGAACCTTGTTATGTTATTTCACCTTTTTTTTTAATCGCACAAATCCTTTGAGATGCTAGGATCCATTCCCAGTCCTCCTCTCTGTGTCTGTGCCCAACCAGAAAGGAATTCTACAGGGACTTGTTGGCCTTCAGTACTATTTGGTGTGATGGTAAATGACAGTATTTGAGAATCTGACTTTCTTCAGCAAGTACCAGTATCACATCTGTAAGGGTAAATTTGTAATCTTCACACCATGTTATAGCTGAGAGTGGCCACGGAGATCAGATAGTGGAACCCATCTATTCTGCATTGAAAAACACTGGCCCACTGAATTAGGGCTTGTCTGGGATCACAGTTAATTACAGAAGTTGACAGCACTCTGATACTTTCCTAACTTCCAGTTCTAATTATGACGTTCCTGACTTTTCCTCAGGTACCTACACCACTGACATTTACCCTGATGAATATATAAATTTAATAATCCAAGAACTTGCTACTTAATTGATTTTATTTACCTGAATATGTCAAGGTTTCAGTGATATCTGTGAGAGTGTGGTTTTTCTATAATTTTTAATACTTAAGTTTGAAATATTGATGACTCTAAAATGTCACAGAAGGGTCACAAAGGCTACCTGAAGTCTTCACCACTAGAATGAACATTTAAACTGAGAGCTGCTGACTTGATCAGGAAACATTCTCTAATTTCAATTGTTGTCCTTAGAATCAGCCTAATACAGATAAGAAACAAATGCATGGCCAATGCTCAACCCAACAGCTGTGAGACCATTGTTGGGACAACCGACTATCAACCTCCTGCTTCTTCTAAACGTGGAAATTATATGAGAGAATCTGGGCTTTATTACTGGGACCCAGGATTCATGAGTTCCAGAGCAGAGACTGCAGATCTTTCTCCCTGTGGCATACCCCTAAAGCATGAAGTAACTTAAAGACTTTCCAAACTTTTAGCAGATGCCTGGACAGCAATCCAGGCTTGTGGCAAGTAATAAAATCTTTCTTTTCATGACTAAATCAGAATCAGTCTCACATTAAGAAAAAAAAATCTGTACTTCAGCCATCCAAAATAACATAGAAATTCTCTCTTTATGGATCCAATTAAGAAGTTTTTAATCAAGTCCTTTCTAAAGGGTTTCAGTTAATCTTCCTCTCTAGTGTTCTGTTTATACCTATAGCAAAAGAAGTACAAATCCATCCTTCTAAGACCAGAGACCCAGGAGGGAGCAGCCTCAGGAAGGAGACAGAGGAAGTGACATTTCTGGTGCCCCCAGCCCATACCGGCTCCAGAGAGAAGGTGGGGAGGTCTCCTCTCCTGCTCTGTGAGCACTTGGAAGAGAGGGCACAGTCTTATTTATGGTGGCCTCCTCGGCACTTGACCCAGTGCTCAGTACAAGTTCAGTGAAAGAATGAAAAACTTAAAGTGAGCTCACTGACCTTCTGGGCTCTCATTAAAATTCTGGTAACTTCAGTATCTGCAGTTCTCCTTCAAGTTAATATTTCCCTTCACCTCTAATTACATATGCAATTCTTGATACACTAGAGTAAGAGGATACTTCTTTGATATGATAAAAGAGATTTATTATGATCTGAGAGCCCTTTATTGGATACGTGGTTTGCAAATATTTTCTTAGAAATATAAAAATACATTTTTTTTTTTGAGGAAGATTAGCCCTGAACCACCATCTGCCATCAACCCTCCTCTTTTTGCTGAGGAAGATTGGCCCTGAGCTAACATCCGTGCCCATCTTCCTCTATTTTATATGCGGGGCGCCTGCCACAGCATGGTTTGATAAGTAACACGTAGGTCTGCACCCAGGATCCGAACCAGCAAACCCCGGGCCACCAAAGCAAAGCGTGTGAACTTAACTGCTATACCACCAGGCCAGCCCCTAAAAATACATTTTATAATGTACTTCTGTAGAAACAGATGGTTTCCTCAGAAAAACAACACAAATGGACCAATAAAACCCTTAAAGCTCCCAAAAGGCAAAAGTTATGGATTAAATTGAAAGTTAAAGATATTCCCTCCAAATATCCCCATTTTGGATCTTAACTTTTATGGGGAAATTCTGTCAGACTTTCAAGTAACAGCTAAGACCTATGCTATGTAACTTGTTTCAGTGCACAAACTATAAAAATGTTCCCAATTCATTTTATAAAGCTATTGACCCTGACACCAAAACTTAGACTGCAAAGGTCTCCTAACTGTTCTTCACCTTTCTCCCCTTCTAATCCACACATCGCTGCTAGACTGATTTTAACAACATGCAAATCTTGTCACATCACCAAGAACCAGAACTCCTCCAATGAAAGGTTTAGAAAAGGGAGTAATGGTGGAAAGGAGTTGTTGGGTGATCTTTACACAGATAATTATAAAATCTGACAAAATATAAACAAGAACTATTTGAAGGCTTTAAAAAGTGACTAAAAGCAAGACAGAAACCAGAGGAGAGTTACCATGGGAAGATCTCAACTCTAACAGCTGAGAATTGTCTTGGTGGCTGTTCTGCCTGAGGGTATTCCCCAATGCCCTGAAGGTATGGCAGAAGAAAATGGCAGCTTTATTTGCTAGAAGTGGCAGAAGACAGTGTTCAGAGCTGGCAGAGCAGCTGGAAATTTAGGGAGAGAATTCTGGAAGCAAGAGAGCTACAGAAGAGATGAGACCTAAAATCTGACTCTAACTCTCCCATTATTCCTGGCTAATTGCACATATGAGCTGGTAGGAGGGGGACATCCTGGGGGATCTATTGAAAAAGCAGACAAGGCAGGAAGGAGTCAATCCTTGAAAGAGAAAATTATGCTGAATAAGATTTGTACATTCACTGTCTTTTTTTTTTTTTTTTGATTGAGTGCATTCCCAAACTTGAGAAATTGAAGCCTTACTGGTTTGAAGTGTCAAAGCAAAGGGCTCAGGACTGGCAGAGCAGCTGGAAATTTAGAGGAACCTCAAGGTGGATGGATCCCCAAATCTCAGTAGGAACTGTCCCATTCCTTGACTGCTAAACTCCACTGGCATAAGAGCACCAGGCTAGAAAAGCAGCAGCTAGAAGTTAAAAAAAAATTAAGCAGAGATATTAGCTGCTACACCCTGCTGGGAAGAGAGTTTGTAGTTTGAGTCTAGGAATGTTACTGCATGCTAGAATATAAAAAGATAATAATCCTCAGAAGAATAAAACAGAAACTAAAATCAATAATATATTATCTACAATCTTTAGTTTCTGATCCAATATTACCAAACATATATCAAAACAGGAAAGTATGACCCACATTCAGGAAAAAGTCACTCCATTGTAACTTACTCAAAATGGGCCCAGCTGTTGGATTTATCAGATAAATATTTCAAATTGGCAATTATAAATATGCTCAAAGAAGTAAAGGGAAACATGGTCTCAGTGAGCAAACAGACAGGGAATCTTGAGGGATGGGAACTATAAAAAATACAAATAAGAATTCTAGAACTGAAAAATACAATATAGAAAAAAATTGAGAAGATAAGCACAATAGCAGATGGCAAATGGCAGACTTTAATTTATAGATTAAAGAAGTTCAATGAGCCCCAAGCTGAAAAGATACAAAGAAAACCACACTTAGGTGCATATAGTCAAGCTATTAAAAACCAGAACTGTACAATATATAAAGAGATCATTTTACTGTGTGCATATACACTGTGTGTGTGTACTTAATACCTCAATTAAAATATCTTAATGCAACCCAAAGAAGGAAATAAAGATAGGAGCAATAATCAATGAAATAGAAAAATAGGACAGTGAAGCTTATGAAAACAGAGCTGGGTATTTGAAAAAGCTGATAAAAGTAATAAATCACTAGCTAGACTGGTCAGGAGAAAAAAAGGCAAATTACGAATATCAAGAATGACAGAACGGACATCATCAAAGATCCTAAGGCATTAAAGGATGGTGGAGGATTATTACCAACAACTTTGTGCCAATAATTTGACAATTTAATTGAAATAAATGAATGACATCAAGGACAAATTACAAAAATTAACTCAAGAAATAAAACCTGAATAGCCTAATATCAATTAAGAAAATTGAATTTGTAACTAAAAACCTTCAAACAAAGTAAAATGCATGCCTTTATTGGTGAATTCTATCCAACATTAAAGAAGAATAATATGAATGCCATGCAAACCCTCCAGAAAACAGAAGAGTGAATACTTTCCAAATCATTTTATGCAGCAAGCCTTATTACTCTGATCCCAAAACTAGACAAAGACATTACAAGAAAAGAAAACCATAGACCAATATCCCTCAGGAACATAGATATAAAATCCTCCACAAAATATTAATCAATCCAATCCAGTATTATATATATATACAGAGAATATATCATGAGAAAGTGGTATTTATCCCAGGAACTCAAAGTTGTTTTAACATTGAAAAAGCCATGTAATCTAACATAGAACAGAATAAAGAAGAAGTCATCATACGATCATCTCAGAAAATAAAGAAAAAATATTTGAAAACATTTGACAACACATACATGACAAAAACTCTTAGTAAACTAGGGATAGAAGGGAACTTCCTTAATTTGATAAAAAGCATTTACCCGTAAAACCTACAGCTAACATCATACTCAGTGTTGACAAACTGAATGCTTTCTCTCTAAAATCGGGGGACAAGATGTCCACTCTCATCATTTCTATTTAGCATCAAATTGGAGGTCCTAACCATTGACATCAGGACAGGAAAAAAGGAATATGGATTATAAAGGAAGAATAAAAGCTTCTTATTTGATCACGACATTATAGCATATATGGGAAATCTTAGAGATTCTATAAAAAAACTATTAGGACTAATAAGTGAGATTAGCAAGGCCTCAAGATTCAAGATGAATATAGAAAAGTCCATTTTATTTCTATATACTAGCAATAAAAACACCATTTATAGTAGCATTCAAAATGTGAAATAATTGATGATAAATTTAACAAAATATGTATAAAATCTGCACAGGGAAGACCGTAATATACTACAGAGAGAAAGTAAAGAAGACCTAACTAGGGAGATATATTCATGTATTAGAAGGATCAATGTTAAAGTGTTAAATCTCTCTAACTTGACCTATAGATTGAATACAAACCCAATTACTATTCAAATGTCTAGAGAATTGACAAGCTTATTCTAAAATCTATATTAAAATGCAAAGGGTCGAGAATAGCCAAAATAACTTTGGATAAACAGAGCTGGAAGATTTATGTTACCTGACTTAAAGACTATTATATAGTTCATGAAACAAAATTGTTTTGGCTCTTCTAGTTCTTTTGCATTTCCAAGTGTAAAATACATAATTAAGTATGTAAAGCAATTAGAATTCTCATATATTGCTGGTAGAAATATGAATGGTACAACAGCCTGGATACTTCTCATATAGTTAAACATATACTTACCTTGTGGTTCATAAAATCTCCTCTTAGGTGTTTACTCAAGAGAAATGAAAACAAGTTTGCACACTAGGATTCATAGTTAAATGTTCACAGCAGCTTTATTCATAATACCAAAAGCTGAAAACAATACAAATGTCCATTTATTGGTGAAGGGATAAATAAACTGTAGTATATCCATACGATGGAATACTACTCAGTGACCAAAGGGAGCAACTGCTGATATGTGCAACAACATGGATGAATCTCAAGATCATTGTGCTAAGTGAAAGAAGTCAGACAACAGTATGATTCTATTTACATGAAATTCTAGAGAGTTAACACTAAATTATTGAGACAGAGGGCTAGGACTGGGAGGATTAAATACAAATGGGCAAGAGGGAATTTTTTTGGGTGGCAGAAATGTTCCATACTTTTTTGGGGGTGGTGATTATACAGTACTATCCATTTCCAAAACCTATGTAACTGTTTACTTTAAATTGGTGCATTTATGTATTTACATGCAATTTGTATATAAATTGCATACCAAAGTTGATTTAAAAACCTTCAATGAATTCCTATAGGCATTAGGATAAATCCAATGAGGAAAGAAGTTCCTGTAATGTCTAACCTCTACTTATGTCTCCAGCTTGATCTTGAGCCAGTCTCTGCCTTACTCTCTGCTCCAGCCATGTTGGGCTTCTCTCGTTCAATGGAACACGTTATGCTCTCTCCCAGCTCTTTACCTTTGTAGCTCCTCTTCCTTAAGTGGTCCCTCTTCCGTCAACTCTTATTCATCCTTTAGTTCTTTCTCAAGAAAGCCATCCCCCAAATCTTGGACTAGGATAAGATCCTTGGGATATGCTCCAAGGGCACCTCTACTTTTTCACTACTCTTTGTATAATAATAATTCTTTACTTTATTATCAAATATCATGTATAGAGTATGTTTTCGTCCTCTACATTTGAAGCTCCATGAAACCAGGGATATCTATTTTGTGCACCACTCTTTTCCCAGTGCCTGATATAAAGGAAACCTTTATATATTTGCTAGCAAATCAAGCAAATAAAAAGATGAGGGGCCAGCCTGGTGGCACAGCAGTTAAGTTCGCACGTTCTGCTTTGGCGGCCCACGGTTTGTCGGTTCAGATCCCAGGTGCAGACATGGCACCGCTCGGCAAGCCATGCTGTGGCAGGCATCCCACATATAAAAAAAAAGTAGAGGAAGATGGGCACAGATGTTAGCTCAGGGCCAGTCTTCCTCAGCAAAAAGAGGAGGATTGGCAGCAGCAGTTAGGGCTAATCTTCCTCAAAAAAAAAAAAAAATATATATATATAATCTTGGGGCTGGCCCCCTGGCCAAGTGGTTAAGTTTGCGTGCTCCACTTTGGCGGCCCAGGGTTTCCCTGGTTTGAATCCTGGGCACGGACATGGCACCACTCATCAAGCCATGCTGGCAGCGTCCCATATGCCACAACTAGAAGGACCCACAACTAAAAATACACAACTATGTACCAGGAGGCTTTGGGGAGAAAAAGGAAAAATAAAATCTTTAAAAAAAAAGATGAATAAACAAAAATCTAAAAACCCTAAGTAAAATATTAGCAAATTGTATTTAACAATATATTAAAAATAATACATGATGTTAAGTAGGGTTTATTTTAGGAAATAAAGGGAAGTTTAGTATTTGAAAGTGTATTATATAATTATTCCATTAACATAACAAAGAAGATAAGTTGTCTTCATAGATAGGAAAAGGAATTAGATGAAATTCAACACATCTCCCAATTAAAAAAAAAATCTCTTAGTGAACTAGAAAAAGGTTGCTTTAACATGATGAATATTTGAAACTAACATTGTAGCTAACAGTGAAACCCTGGAGACAAGGGTACCGCTTGCCACCATTAGCAGGCAACATTATTCAAGAAACATTAGCCAATGCGATAAGGCCAGAAAAAGAAAATCAGAAATTGACACAGTTATATATGTAGATTATGATTGTCTATCTGAAAAACCCAGGATCATTAAATGAAAAATTTTAGTAAGCAAGTTCTGTAAGGTGGCCAGTTACAAAATACATGAACATATATTATAAAAGAAATCTATTTAAAACAACGCAGTACTGGCACGAGAATAGACAGATCAACGGAATATATTAGAAAGTGTACTGAGAGACATAAAACTTTTGCCATATAATAAATTACTATGAAACTGACCATTGGAGAAGCACAGATTATTTAGTTACTTATATTGGGACATTACGGACAAACAGATTTTAATACAAAACCATGGATTGAAGTAATATTTCATAAGTTCATAGTATGTCATTTTATATATTTTCTTAATTGGAGATGTTGATTGTTTTCTTTTCCATTTGCCCTGGCACCACACCCCAACATTCCTAAACAAGCCTTACCGGCATGGTGATCTGAATGGGTTGCCGTTCTCCACTCTTGGTTGGGGCCACACCTTCTGTGTCATACATGCCCGTATAAACAACTCTGTCCCCATCAGGCTCTTTAGACTTCAGCTCCAGTGGGACAACCACACCACCAATGGAAATGTTCCTGCAATGGACTTGAGTTGATTATATATGGTAGGAATTAGCTTAGGCACCCTGTCCTGGACTGGACTACAACCCTAGGCAGGAACCCTACAGGGTGTGGCTAAAGGAGACACTGTAATATGCTAGAAAGTTCAGAAAGTTTGGGAGGCTTGAGTTCTCCAGCTAACCAGCAATGTGGACCCTAGACCGACTACATAATCTCTCCGAACTGACCTCAGTATTCCCATCCAGAATACTTGTACAAGACCAAGTCAGACTCTTTGAGCAGTCCTCCTCTTTAGTTTCCATCTGTGGGGCTATCAAAAACCTACCTATACCCAGCCCCATCCTAAACCCCAGAGATTAGGACTCAGTTGGTCTGGAGTGTGGTTTGGGCACTGGTACATTTATTTTAAAGTTCCCTAGGTGATTCTAATGTGCAGGTAGGATTGAGAGCCACTGAACTAGTTCTCTAATGATTTTTTCTGTTCCAGCAATCAGGGGTCCCATGATATGGGATACTCTTCCTCAAGCCAGCCACACTATGAGAAATTCTCACTAGCATTATTCCCTTGTGTTAGGGTAATGGTTCTCAAAGTGTAGTCCCTGGACAAGCAGCATCAGTTTCACCTACCAACCTATTAGAAAGTAAATACTTAAGTCCTACTCTAGTCCAAGTAAACTAGAAACTCTAGGGTAGGGCTCAGTCAACTGTGTTTTAATAAGCCCTCCAGGTGATTCTGATGTACACACAAATTTGAGAACCGTTGGGTTAGTGCACAGAAAAACACTTGAAAAAGTAAAGTGTAACTAGAAAAAAATAGTTTTAACATTAACACAATTTGTTTTTAGTTTAGCTTGAAAAATAGAGGAACTACCCTGAAGAAAATGGCATATAGAGCAGATAACTTGGGAAAAGAGGTTGCCAGGAAAGAAGGGAAAGGAAAAGTCTGGATCATATAGAGATGCACAGAACACTGGGAAATGTGAGGGTAATGGGGGCATGGAGCTGTGGGGGATGCTGACAAATAGATGGACTGGAAGCATCAGAAACAACCCAGGTTGGGTTCTAGGTCCTTGAATTCAGGCCTGCACCTAGAAAGCCCATACAAGTTTATTGAATGAACGACTACGGATGGACACTTGAGCTGTAAAAGATGTCTGATGGATTCAAAGTCTGCCCCACCCCCACTCCCAGGCTCAGCATATGGTAGATACAATATATCCTGGTTTATTTTCTCTTTCCACGCTAGACTTCACCCCATGCTTAGGCTGAAGCTGAGAGGTAAAGGACTCCACTCCTGGATCCTTCCCCATGGGCTAGTGCACTCTCCCATACTGACTTTCCAGCCAGAGGTCTACTGGGTGCATCAGTCTGTGGTAGCAGGGAAGAGATAATCCCTGCCACGAATAAATCAGAAAATATCCTTTTGTTGTAAGGATGCTGCTAATCCCAGGCACCACCACAGGCTGAACGGACAACTCAGGGAAAGAGAAAAACGCCAGGCAAAGAAACCGTGAAACTAGGCCTAGGCAGAGGCTGCCCTCTGACTTGTGGCTGCTCCTCCTGCCCCGGGGTCCCGGCCACGTAAGGGCAGATGGAGGAGTGCGGAGCATCCCTCAGGGAGCCCTAATAACGGCACCCCCCCCCCCGCCCCCCCGCCTTTACACCTCGTTCCTCAGCCTTTTTCCCTCCTTCAGCCTTGCAGGCAGAACGGGGCTGGACGCCAGGACCCGGGAGAGCAGCACCGGGATTGCGGTAGGTGAACCCCGCGGCAAGCTTCTCCCTTCTGGCCCACCCCGGCTGCTTGGGGGTCCGCACTGAAGGCTGGACAGAAGGGATGAGAAATTTATAAGAAAAGACACCCCACCCCCACCCCTGGCTTCCCGTCGCTGTTTTAAACATCCCTCACCACAATGGGTGGAGGAAAGAGAGAACAGAGGAAACATAAGTCTAAGGTAGAAGAGGGGACTAAGCGCAGCAGGGACCTGGCCTCTTCTCCCAACGCCCTGGGCCCGCTGGGCGCGGCGAGAGGCAAGAGGGGCCCGGGAGAGACTCAGGCTGTCCCGGGGTCCTCGGTCCTCCGCGCATACCCTAAGCGGGGCTGGTCAGCCGCGGCACGCGCCCGCACTCACTCGACCTGCAGCGTGGGGGGCTTAATCTTCACCTCCACCTTGTAGGAGGAGCCGGTGAGCAGCTTGATGGTGCGGTTCTGGCCGAAGCGCTGCCCGTCCACCTTGAAGAAGACCGGGCCGTCATTGGGCTGGATGCGCAGCGCGATGGAGAGGCGCACGAGGCCCGGCAGGTCCCCCATGGCTGGGCGCGGGGCGGGCGCGGCTTCTTCGGGGGGCAGAGGACAGCGCTGGCTGCGGCCGAGCGGCTGGAGCGCGGTGGGCGGAGAGGAAGCGCCGGGAGGGAGAGGGAGGTGGCGGAGGGGAGGCTGCCTCTAGGAGCCCGCGCCGTCGCGGCCGTCCGCTCGGGCTTTTGAGGAGCAGCTCCAGAGGCTGTGGCCCCCCGCCCCACACAGCGAGCAAGCGCGCACCAGAGACAGCTCCGAGGCCCCCAGCTTCCCCATCCCCCGCTCTCCGTGCTGCGCCCACCGCGCACCCGTGGCCTCGCTCCGGCCCGCAGGCCGCTGGAAGATCAGCGCAGCTGGGGACGAGAGAGTTAATCCTGTTTACGCACCGCAATCCCCTTCAGTGGGGGAAGGGGACATTTAGGCTCCTCCTTGTGCGGCTCGGGGCGGGCGGAGGAGAGGATTGGGAGGGAGGAGGTAGGCACTGGGGTTAAGCGACACTACACCAAGGAGCGAGACCTCGGAATCTGGATATCACCTTGGTCAACTAAGGGATGTGGACACCATTGCTCACGGATCTGGCCCCAGTTAAGCGGGAGGAGGCTGAGAAGCGAAAGGGAGACGGGAAGCGAGGGCAGGAAACCGTTAGCCAGTGACTTAAATTTCAGGAAATCAGTCTTTCCAAAGCTTAGAGGAAATGGCCGAGGGAAGGCGCAATTCCATCTAATGTGGACAGCAAGCCACAGTTGATTAGGAGCGTGCGCAAAAAGTAAAAGAAAATAACCAATACATATGCGGAGAGCTACGCCTTCTCTTGGTGTGTATTTTCATTATGCATATCTTTGTCTCAAGAATGACTCGGTGTAATGAGTCACGTACATTTACAAAGATCTTAAAGGATGAGCTATTAATCCTGTAAAAGACAACCGGCGTGTGTGTCTAAGGCATAGCTGGTGACAATGGCCAAGAGGAGGGATTGGTCGAAAGATTATTGGTAGGGCACGCAGAGCGACACCGCACAGTTTAGATTTACATATTAAGCGTGTCTAGAGAGTCTTCATGGCAGAAGTCGGTTGACAGTTCGTGATTTTTGAATCAAAGGGAGCCAAAGGTCTCAGGGCTCTACAGGGAACGGCTTCAGACAACAGAGTGAGCACCTGCTTCAGCACCACATAGGTGGATAGTACCAGAGCCGGTGAGCACACCTGGGGAGTGGAGAAGCGGGTTAATGAGGACAAAGGGGTAGAGATGGGTCTGTTTGGTTAGTTTTTGTCCACCCAGGTTAGTACTGCTTTTCTTTAGGAATAGCATCATCTCGAAAGTGATTTGTTTCCTACACTATTCTACAAAAATAAATCAGCGTTAGCTCTCATTTCAGAGTTGTTCGCAATATTCCCTACACTACCCTTTGAATAGTATTAAACTCCGTAGGGCTGCAGGATTTTGTGTGATTGTCCGCTTCTCTGACATTGGATAGATTTGCTGGCCACACCACAGTTACTGACATTAAATCTTATCCCTTCTTAAAAAAAAAAAAAACTGATGTATATTCCTTATCAATAATGTATCTTGGTTCCCCAGTAAGACTTTGGGGGCAGGAGCTTTGCTTCCTCAGATCACCCGATAATGTCTGCCGCAGAGTCTTCTGCAAGGAGACCCTTCAAATATTTGCTGATTTAACCAACTTGTTCAAGCTTCTCTAAAAGGGAGCAAGTAAGACTGGAGGGAGTGGCTTGAAAATGTTCCTGGCAGCAAAGGCACTTTGTGTAGTGGTTAAGCCCAGAAGCACCACAATCAGACTTCTTAAAATCCCCACTTTACCACTTTGCCAGTTGTGTGACCTTGGGTAAGTTCATAACCTCTTGGAACTGGTTTTCTTATCTGTAAAATTTGTGAGTGGAAGCAGACACTACCTCTCTGAATGGGTTGTTGTGAGGATCAAATGTGATGATGCACCTTCCAGTGGCTGATTCTAATTCAATTATTATCGAGTGGAAATGCAAATGGTCAATAAACATGTATAGGATGCTCAACCATCTCTAGTAGAAGAGCCAGAGGAATGCAAATTAAATCAGTAGCATCAAACTATTTTTGGCCCATCAGCTTGGCAAATTTTTATGTGTGTTTGTGAGGAAGGTTGGCCCTGAGCTAACATCTGTTGCCAATCTTCCTCTTTTCTTTTGGTTGAGGAAGATTGTCACTGATGTAATATCTGTGCCAACCTTCCTCTGCTTTATGTGGGATGCCACCACAGTGTGGCTTGAAGAGCGCTGTTAGGTCTGTGCCCAGGATCTGAAACTGTGAACCCCGGGCCACCGAAGCGGAGGACACGAACTTAACCGCTATGCCACTGGGCTGGCCCCTTGGCAAATTTTTAAAGACTTAAAACTCATTGTGGGTAAAGAGGGAGGAAATCAAAACTATTATAAGCTGGTAGAAAAATATAATTGTTACAGCTTTTTATTAAAATTAATCTGATGAATTTATTAAAAGTTTAACCATGTATACATATATATGTTGAATCAGCAATCCTACATTTAAAAACCTATCCTTCAGAAGAGATAAAGGCTCATTACATTGAATACATGTAATATGAGTGTTTACTGCAGCACTGATTGTAAAAATCAAAAAAAAGCATAAACTGAATGTCAAACAAATTAATGGCTAAATAAATTCTCATGTACCCATACTATAGAACTTATGCCACTGTTAAAATAATAAATTATATGTTGTATTGACAAACATATGCTAAAACTGTTAATGATAAAAAGTGAAGTGGCTATGCAGTGGCAAGCTGTGGAAGCGTGAGGGCAGTCATTTTTGTCTATATGTTCATTGCTGTATCCCCAGAACGCACAGGACAGTACCTGACATATAGTAAGTGCTCCATAAATGTTTCTTGAATTGAATTTCTGTCCTCATTTTAAACATGTTCGTATGTAAATTCTTCCATATCTTGAAAAGTAGCTAGTTAGATTCATATGATTTATCTGGAACAATGTAAAGAGAAGAAAATCTAATTGCAAATAATATTTATAGTATGATGGTATTTTAAACCACTAAAAAATTTTAAAATCATATAAATTTGTGTATGTTTCTATTAGCACTTAGAGGTATACAGCAAATGCAATGGTTACTCTGGTAGATGGGGACTAGAAAGAGGGTGATGCTCTTCTGGAATGATTATTATTAGTACTACTTTTTTGCTTGAGGAAGATTAGCCCTGAGCTAACATCTGTGCCAATCTTCTTTTTGCCTGAGGAAGATTGTCGCTGAGCTGACATCTGTGCCAATCTTCCTCTATTTAGTATGTTGGTCGCTGCCACAGCATGGCTGAGGGGTGGTGTAGGTCCATGCCCAGATCTGAACCTGTGAACCTGGGCTGCTGAAATGAAGCACACCAAGCTTAACCACTCTGCCACAGGACTGGCCCCCTCTTCCGGAATTATTTAGAACTCTTTTTGGAAATTTCGCTTTTTTCTCAACTTTTTGTTCCACAATCGCACAGTCTCAAGCCAGCTTGCATCCGTGTACTGAAGAGAATGTTGGCCATGGAGTAAGATGACTTCAGTTTCAATCCTGGCTCAGCTTCTAATTAGCTTCTTTATGCAGTGCACTTAAAATCTTTGCATTTCAGTTTTCACTATTTGTAAAATGGGAATTAAAATACCTCTTTCCCAACATTGCGAGAATTAAATGAGAAAATGGAAAGCATTTGGAACATAAATTACTTTTCAAATATGAGGTATTACTAATGCTGGGCAACACGCATTGGGAATAACATTTTCAGAATCATAAGATGCAACTTAAAATGGAATTAATAAATCCAAAAGTAACTGGAAAATTTCTCATCACTGACACGAATGTGCAAAGAATATGGAGTCTAATGGATCTGTGTTTGTATCCCAGTTCTGCTGAGTACAAGCTGGGTGACCTTGAACAAGCCAAGCTACTTAGCCCCTCAGACACCCAGTGTTTTCATTTGTACAATGATGATGGTAACATATATGCTGCTCATAGAACCAAATGAGATTATATAAAGCACACAAGAGTATCAGTCACATATAGATAGTCAATAAATTGTAGCTATTTTTGTTTATTTGAAAATATATTTAGGGGCCAGCCCAGTGGCGTAGTGGTTAAGTTCTTATGATGTGCTTTGGTGGCCTGGGGTTCGCTGGTTTGAATCTGGGCATGGGCCTATGCGTTGCTTATCAAGGCATGCTGTGACAGGCGTCCCACATATAAAGTAGAGGAAGATGGGCACAGATGTTAGCTCAGGGCCAGTCTTTCTCAGCAAAAGAAGAGGAGAATTGGCAGCAGATGTTAGCTCAGGGCTAATCTTCCTCAAAAAAAAAAAAAAAAAAAACACCAAAAAATATGTTTACTATATTTACTATATTTTTTAAGATGTCTAGCATTATTACCTCAAATTGATGACCTTAAACATTGTCTGTCAACAAGGCAACCATTATTACCATTCTTTTGGAATTGTTATATTAAGCTTGAATGGTGGGTGTGGTAGAGGAATCAGGCTAACAACATTCTGTGTCCACTGTCCCAGTTTCTGTGCTGAATTCATATTATAGACCTCAAAAAGTAATCACTGTTATGACCTGGGACATAGTTGTGTGTGGGGGGGGATTGTGGGTGTGTGGTGGGTGTGTGGGTGTGTGTATATGCATAAACATACATGTAAAATCCAATCCCAACACATTTTATTTTTCATTCAATCTATGTTCAGGTACAGTTTAACATCTGCAGGAGTTATTTCTTATTTTTATTTTTAAATCAGTGTCCATGGTTTATGATTTGCCATATGCCTTCCCTCCTCCTGCCTCTGGATGTCTTAGCATCAGACATCTCAACCAGTTCACTGTACATTTGTACTAGGACTTCCTCTCTTATTCTGATTTGCTCAACTTGAAGACAAAGCCATCCTTCTGGACCAGTTCTGAAGGATTCAAGTCCTACCTTAGGCCCAAAGGATTTTGCAGCCATGGTGATGAGCAACAGGCTTCCTTTTTGTCTGCTGGCCTCTAGGGGGAATCTGGTTACCTCCTCGCACAGTCAGTGGTGCAGACTCTGGCTCGGTGATGGTGATCCTTACATCCATTCTTGCTTGCATTTGTTCTGGGCCAATGTAACATAGGAATTTACATTCCAGACAAAACTTTCACTGTTTCCTGCTATGGATGTTATCTGTGACCAACCAGGACAGTAGTATTCACTTTTTCTCCACAAATGTAAATAAATATTCAGTTAAAACTAGGTTCTGTAGAGATGGCTTTCTACTCTTTCTGAAATTGATACAGACCTTTTAAAAAAATTGTGGTAAAATATGCCAATAAAATTGACTATTTTAACCATTTTAAAATGTACAGTTCTGTGGCATTAAGTGCATTCCTTGTTGTGCAACAATCACCAACGTCCATCTCCAGAACATTTTCATCTTCCAACTCAAACTCTGTACCCATGAAGCACTAACTTCCCACTATCCCCTTGCCCAACCCCTGGAATGCTATCCCTCCGAATCTCTGAATTCCTTGTTCTTTCTTTCCATTCAGGTTCCTGATCAAATGTTAGTTCATTAGAGAGGCCTAATTTTAGCACCCTATGCCTTCACCCTTCTCTATTATTTTTTTTCAGAGCACTTATCTCCACCTGGAATTATAAAATATACATTTACTTGCCTGCTTATGCTCTGTTCCCCTCACCAGCGTATAAATACCTTTAGGGCAGAGTTTGTATTCTATTTACAATTGTATTCACCCTGCCTAGTACTGAGCCCAGCAAATAGTGGGTGCTCAATATTTGTCACATGAATCAATGGATGAATTGATTCTTCAAAATTATTTGTAATTGTCCCATCCATCAAGGCCCAAGTCAGGTCTTGGCTTCTGCTTAAAGATGTTACTAACCAGCCTGGCCCTCACCAATACTCACTTCCTTTAAAGTCCTACAGCATTCATGGTCAACTTACAACTAGTCAACTGAGAACTAATTGGAATACTGCGGGCAATGGTAGACTGGACGAGAAGATGAACAGGGATAACCCAAATTTGTAATATTAGAATAGAATTAGTAAAAATCTAGCACAAAATGAATAAAATAGAGTACACTTAATATTTTAGAACATATTTTTTCCACTCTGTAGAGTCCTTCCAAAAAGTAAAGGTGACACAACTACTTTTAGTGACACAGAATGTTACACACATTGCTGGACTAAAAATGGCCCAACGGATGTTAGCTCAGGGCCAGTCTTCTTCAGCAAAAAGAGGAGCATTGGCAGTAGTTAGCTCAGGGCTAATCTTCCTCAAAAAAAAAAAAAAAAGGCCCAAAGTTCTTCTTTGTTTTTAAACAATACAATGAAGCCCATGAACTATGAGTTTTTCATTGAACAAACTGTCTTTTTAGAGTTCTGTATTTCCACTTATAGTCTGAGACATTGATCACAATTTAATTTTTGCTCTCTGCTCCCCTCCCTCATCATTCTCCATCTCCACACTGAACAACCTCATAAAGTTGTCATTTCTCAGTGTTTACAAACAAGTTTTCCATGTATTACACTCAAGCCATCGGTCAATGCCACTTTCTTCAATACGGTCTCTGAAAAACTCCTGGTATTGTGTGCATGTGATTATCCAACAAAAAAACATGTTAAAGCTCTCTTCTGCTCTCAGGCTGCAAACATTTTTAGTTCAGTATGGATCACAGCAGACAAAGGCATTCTTGCGATGGAACCAACCATCACCACCGTCTCCCTTCTCAGAGGGGCACTTTTTAAAAATGACCCTCTTTTTTTTTACTCTCTTAAAGGCAAGTGACAAGTATGCACTTTGCTTAATATTTTCCCCCTTCCCATTTTTCTATTTGTTCAAAAATTGCAATATTTTCTTCAGTGTTAAGATGCTGATATTTGATTACTAAAGTCATTTTAATAATACTTAAACTTTTAGACGTTCAACACAGAGTATCACTTTTACAGAGCCGTGGCAGAATGGCTGGCTGTGGCACAATGTTACGGGTTGTATCTGGTTGGAGAGGGGTTTATTGCTGAGCATATGGTCATAACTAATAGATGTCTTTTAACATGCAGGTATTGTAGCAATTTTAATAATTTTTTCTCAAATGCAATATTACTATTTAAATGCACTTTAGGTGAAAACTTATTACACCACCAGATAGTTGATACTATAGTAATTATATGTGTATACTCTTTTACCTAATTCTCTAATTTCTTTCTTTTTCATGTATCTTGTTTTTCAATCAGATCATAATTTCCTCTTCTTTTATTGACACCAAAACCCCTAGCACAGTTGAATTAATCAGGATTCATTTGCCAGTAGTCACAACTATAGGAACTCAGTTCTAACCAGCTTAGGGAAAGACTGTGCGTATCTTATGTAATAGAAGGGAGAGTCTATGGAGCGGTGCTTATGAGAGGGAAGGGAGCAGCTGGACCTTAGGAATAACTGAAACTAGAACCTTTAGAATCAAATGGTTGGAAAGAGAGAAGCACTTCCCCAAATGAGGAGATGCTGTTTCCAAAGACGGACCAGTGAAGGTGCTGGGCAGGCGAAAGGAAAAATAAAAACTAAAATAAGTGACGGAGGAGGAATTTGAGCTGAGATCGTCCAAGTCCAGCGCCTGAACTCTGAGCACAGTGCCTGGCAAGCCTGTCATCGCTGATAAGCCTTGTCAAGCTGGTCAAACTCAGCCCCCTAAGCATGGTAACCTTGACCCCCTGTCTTATTTTGGGGAAGACATAGCTATCGAGTTCAAAGGCCGGATGGGAATTTTTAATGATCTCTTGAAGTTTATTCTACATTTAGAGTTCTCTGATTAATTAAGAAACAAATTGGGGGCCTGCCCGGTGGCTCAGTGGTTAAGTGATCACGTTCTGCTTCGCTGGCCCAGGGTTCCCCAGTTTGGATCCTGGGTGTGGAGATGGCACCACTTGGCAAGCCATGCTGTGGCAGGTGTTCCACATATAAAGTAGAGGAAGATGGGCATGGATGTTAGCTCAGGGCCAGTCTTCCTCAGCAAAAAGAGGAGGATTGGCAAAAGATGTTAGCCCAAGGCTAATCTTCCTCAGAAAAATAAAAGAAAGAAAAAAACTGAATAAGGAAGTTAGAGCATCTGGATATTTCCGACTTTCTGACCCCCACCTCTCTTCCCATCACTCACCCAAATGCCCACATGCTCAAGTGCCTGAAACCCCCTCACACTCACAGAATGCACAATCCCAATACTTTTCTAAGTGTATAGAAGGTATCTGTGGACATTAAAAAATTTCAATGCTCTGAAATCACAAAATACAATGAGACAATTTCTTGCTAATAATGACTGGCCTGGCTCCAAGCTTCTGTCAGGATCATGTGATTGGCTTGGCAGAATGACCATTATTTTCTTGCTTCTCCTGCCGTATGCTTTACAAAATGTCATCTTGAATAATCACAGGACCTGTAATACTGATGAGTAAGGAGCAACAGACAGTGGAATAGATTGTGCATTGTAAAGGAAAATCAGGCGACTGGTTGAAAAACAAAGCACAGTTCTCAGAGATAAAATTGTCACTTAAAGCACAATATACTGTCGGAAAAGATACTGAAAAGTGTCAATGAGGAGCGATGGGGAGTTACATAAGTAGGTTAGGAAGCAGCAAATAAACTTTTATTTTTCTTCTTGAGAGGGAAAGATGCTATTAAACCACTAGATTCTGCATATCTGACCACTGTTTTATGTAAAATAACGTGCAGGGAATTTCACCCTCTTCTTTTACTAGTTCCATGTGTGACACACAGACGTTCCAACGGCTGGAATTAAGCCTCAGTTTGAGGGAGTGTCTGAGTACAGCAGGGTTCATGGACTGGGCACCCAGACAAGGGATTGGGTTTTGAATCAGAGCAGAGGGGTCTCGAGAGCAGCAATATGTGAGGGGTTAGTGTTAGGAACCCAGCAGATCTTGGTCTAACGGGCGGGTGCTGTGTTACTTATCATGGATATGTAACAAATGACACCAAAAGTTAGCAGCTGAAACAATATGCATTTATTATCTGGGAGGTCAGGAGTCCGGGAGAGTTTAGCTAGGTGATTTTGGCACAGAGCATTCAAGCTGTTAGCCGAGGCTGGAGTCATCTGAAGGCTCGTTTGGGGGTGGAGGATCTGCTTCCAAGCTGATTCCCAGGGGTGTTGTCAGGAGGACTGGGTTCTTCTCTGACTGTTGGCTGGAGGCTTCAGTTCTCTGCCATGTGGGCCTCACCACGCAACATGGCAGAGAGCCAAGAGAGAGAGCATGCACCCAAGATAGAAATCTCAGTCTTTTTTGTTTTGAGGAAGATTAGCCCTAGGCTAACATCTGCTGCCAATCCTCCTCTGTTTGCTGAGGAAGACTGGCCCTGAGCTAACATCCATGCCCATCTTCCTCTACTTTATACGTGGGATGCCTACCACAGCATGGCTTGAAAAGGGGTGCCATGTTGGAAGCTGGGATCCGAACGGCAAACCCCGGGCCACCAAAGTGGAACGTGTGCACTTAACTGCTGTGCCACAGGGCCGGCCCCCGAAATCTCAGTCTTTATAACCTCATCTTGGAAGTGACATACCATCACTTCTACCACATGGCATTGTGATGTGAGAAGCAACTACACAAGGGGTGTCTACTAGGAGGTGGAGATCACTGGGGGCCAGCTTGGAGCTAGGTACCACAGGTAAAAAGCCTTTATTAAGATTGTTCTCCTTAGAAAATGTCAGGTCAAATCTGAAGTCTTCCTTATCAGAAAGCCCAAAAGCATAGACATGTTTTTTTGAACAAATAACATTTTTGTGTGTGTGATCACTGCACTGCAAATAGTTAAAATGTAGGTCAGCAAACTATGGCCCTTAGGCCAAATTTGACTCCGCCTATTTTTGTACGGCCCATGGGCTAAGAATGACTTTAGATTTTTAAATGGTTGGGAAAAAATTAAAAAGAGCAATTATATTTAATGAGTGTGAAAACTATGGGATTCAAATTTTAGGGTTCATAAATAAAGTTTTACTGGGACACAGCCATTCTCTTTTGTTTAGGTGTTGGCCGTGGCAGCTCTCACACTGAAACAGCCGAGTTGAGTAGCAATTGTAACAGACACTGTATGGCCCACAAGTTCTAAAATGTTTACTATCTGGCTTTTTACATAAAAGGTTTGCCAATCCCTGACTTAAAAGAACGTTTGGAATAATGTCTTTGTTACTTAGTGAAAGAATATGAAGAATTTTTTCATTGATACTGGAGTATGTCTTAGGGATTAATGTTTGCGTAATGAAATAGTGATATATTGCATCTCACAGGCATTCTGATATTGCTACATTCATCCAACTTATATTCAATTCAGGTATTTAATGAACAATGTGCTATACTTTAATAGATAATGAGAGACGTTATCAAACACTTTCAGTGTTCGATGAGAACAAATTCTCTTCCTTTGTTGTAGCTAACAGATATTTAAGCTTTAAATTGTCGTCCATTTTGTACAAATTGTTAACTTTCTTCTTTAGATATATAATACAGAAAAATCAGAGTATAATGACAAGCAAAACAAAGAAAAAATATCTACAGTTCCACTTACCCCATGGAGTATAATCACTACATATTTTAGTCTTTATCCTCACACTGTTAGTTTAGTATATGTATATATATGCAGAGAGAGAGAGAGAGAGAGAGAAATTGCAGAACTTCCTAGAGCCTTTAGTTTGAGACAGTGTATTTTGCATATCTAAAAATATAATACAGTATGCAATGTTTCCCAAGTGTATTTTGACTGCCAAAACTTTTTCCACAAAACTAATGTTAATATCACTGAGTACACTAGTGTTCCATAAACGAGTGTTCCCATAAGCATTGAGAAATACTGCATTAGGTACACATCTGCGGGTACTGCCTGTTATGTCCCATTAGTTGAGGTCATAGAACAGACTCACACCATCTACCGTTAATGTTTAAACTAAACAGAATTAACTTTTATTTTGCTCTAATTACTGTACTTAGGGGGATTATGGCCTCCTGCCCAGTGTGGACTCCTTCTTTTGTCTCCTCCAGATGACTCAGTCATCTTTGTGGGACAAGGGGCAGGAGGAGCATGAAGGCAGCAGAAAGCCAAAATTCTCAACTGATGCCTGCTCAGCAAATCCACCAGGAGAATGAGTCAGTCCAGGATTCTTTCTCACAGCGGTGGCAATCAGTGTGGAGCAAGATAAATTCATGAACACTTGGCTGTGACCACACAGAAGGAAAAAAACAAGTGGCTCAGTGGTTTTCACTCTTCTTTTACGGTAACAGAACCACCCCATACTCATCTGCACTGGCTATCTGGCCCTGCCCCAATCCATGCAGTCTTAGTGGGATTTCCAAATACAGGGCTCCACGCTGGCCAACGCTCAGGAAAAAAAGCAGTTTGGAGATGAGTCAGCTGATGGCTGAGTCCTAGGGAGTTTGTCTGTGATTTCTATTGCTGGGGGCTCCTGTGCATTCTGAGGCCTGGGCATTCTACTTGAATTATGGGAGCACTCCAGTATCCTTCTAACAAGTACTTTTTGTTGTTTAAGAAAGTGAAGGGTAGGGGACTGGCCCCATGGCCAAATGGTTAAAGTTCTGAGAACTCCGCTTCAGTGGCCTAGGTTCAAAGGTTTGGATCCTGGGCATGGACCTACTCCAGTCATCAGCCATGCTGTGGAGGCGTCCCACGTACAAAACAGAGGAATGCTGGAATGGATGTTAGCTCGGGATGGATCTTCCTCACCAAAAGAAAAAGTGAAGGGTAGTAGACTTTGCCACCCCAAATATGCCACTTTAACATAATGAGTAATTTGAGCTGAAGGCAATGGAGAAGAGCAGATATAAAAAAGTTCTCTGCCCCTGCCCCCAACAATTTGCCTAAAAGGAAGACATACATTTGTAAAGATGTACCCCCACCCCCTCCTACCAGGAGGTCAGAGGTTAATCACTGAGACTCCCCTAGACCCTTGGCAACCCACAGATGGCACCAGAGGAACCTACATAACAAAGCTTGCTGAAACCAGCCCTTAGCTACCTTCAGTTTCCTCTTAAATTTGCCTTCCCATAATTTGCTGCCCCTAGAAATGCAAAGTCCTTTTCCTTTGTCTTTTTGTTCTTTACAAAATTATTGTTCTTTGCTAAGATGCTATATAAGCCCAAGTTCTAATCACCTCTTTGAGTTACTCATCACTGGATAGCCCCATGTGTAGGTATGGTGCACATGTTAATAAACCTTTGTTTGTTTTTCCCTTGTTAATCTGTCTTTTGTCAGTCTCATTTGCAGGGCCCCAGCCAATAAACCTAAGATGGGTAGAAGCAACAGAAAAATTTCCTCTCTTGCATAACTCAGAGTCAGTTTGCCTTTCTGGCAATCAAATAATAGAGTTGGGGTTGGGGTAGGTGTAGTACAATCAGAGAATGTACATATAAGCTTTTAAAAGTAACAAGCTTTTAAAAAACATTTCTTGTCTGCATTTCCCACAATGACTAATGAATATGTATTACTTTTATGATATGAAATGAAAGGGTAATCAAATATTTTTACAAATAGGATCAGAGACAGAGATGGGACCAAGCACCTTGGATGTACTGGTTACCGCGACTGAGCCCTTAGCTTAGATCTGATTTTTCCAGGATTTAAGGAAAAAACTTGAGACAGGAAACGCATGGGTTATTTAGTCTGATAGAAAGAAAGAAACATTTTTCTAGAGACAAGGTTTTTCCTGGCACTGAATTTAAGGAGAAATTTTGTATGTGTGTGGGTTCTTGTATAAGGTACACTGAGTAATTTAATAGATATCTTGAAATGTGGTTTTGCAAAAGACAGAATGTTCTTCAAATAGATTTTTTATATTAGTATGCTATAAAAACTAAGAATATTAAATCTTAGCACAGTGAAGACATTTCTGTACAAGACCAAAATAATAAGATCAAGGTAAGTTTCTTTCTCCAGATATTACCTGATTTAGGTAGTAGACCTTGGCTGTCACCTACTTTAGAGCCAAAATCAGCATTTCATTGCTTCTGTCCAAGTAAATCCAAATCCACATTATTTTTAACAATGGACATATTTGTGGTTAGTTTGTGATTCACATTCCTCACTGAACAGCAGAAACTTAACCAAATTTGTCTGGTAGATTTTGCTCCTCTTCCCAGTTACCTTTTTCTCTTCCCCGGATCACAACAGATCCTCCCCGTGGTCCAGGTGTAGTCTCGTCGTCAGCTGAGGACAATCCAGCTCGCGTCTACTTTATTAAATAAAACAAAAAGCAACAAAAACAAAAGCAAGTTATTCAGGAAAATCTGAAGCAAGGCCCTTAATACCTTACCAACCTGCCAAAAAAGACATCTGAAGGACTTCTGCTCTTGACATGATGGTGGAACAGATAGTCTTAAAAGAGCTCTCCTCTTACAAAACAACTAGAACCTACACAAAACACAATTTTTATTGTATTGCGTGTATCACAGTAAACAGGGAACTTTCCAAAGGCAGGAAAAACCAAGACAACAAAAACCCAAAGAATCTGGAGTGCTTCTGAGAAGGTAGAATTGAACAGGAAGCAAATGAAATTGCAGTATCAGTCCTGCATTCCAGAAACTAAGCTGTTAGGCCAGTGGCGAGATGGAGGAGGAGAGAGAGAGGGTTGGACCGGAGACGCCGATGCTCCAAATATGGATTAAAAGTAGTCGCAGATTTGTAGCAGTTCCTGGCTCCTTGAAGAAGTGAGTGAAAATCGTATCTGGAGGAAGCATCCTCCACTTAGGCCACACATTTTTCAACAAATAAATATCAGCTTACAAAGATCATCAAACCCACATAAATAAAAGAATGAGATTCCACACGAACAATAAACTACAAACTTAGACCACCAAGAGGGCCGGCCCCGTGGCCGAGTGGTTAAGTTTGCGCACTCTGCTGCAGGCAGCCCAGTGTTTCGTCAGTTCGAATCCTGGGTGCGACATGGCACCGCTCATCGAGCCACGCTGAGGCGGCATCCCACATGCCACAACTAGGAGGACCCACAACTAAGAATATACAACTATGTACCGGGGGGCTTTGGGGAGAAAAAGGAAAAAAAAATCTTAAAAAAAAAAAAACTTAGACCACCAAGAACTTCAGATATTAGAATATCAGATAGGAAGTATAAAGTAGCTTACGGGTGAAATGTTAAAGAAAAGATGAAATCACAAAGATGAAGTAGGTTGGGGCTGGCCCGGTGGTGCAGTGGTTAAGTGCGCACATTCCGCTTTGGAGGCCCGGGGCTCGCCAGTTCGGATCCCAGATGCGGACATGGCACCGCTTGGCACGCCATGCTGTGGTAGGCGTCCCACGTATAAAGTAGAGGAATATGGGCATGGATGTTAGCTCAGGGCCAGTCTTCCTCAGCAAGAAGAGGAGGATTGGCAGCAGTTAGCTCAGGGCTAATCTTCCTCAAAAAAAAAAAAACAAAAAAACCCATAAGGTAGGTCAAAAGAGGCTGTAAAATATACTCAAAAGGCTATGAGAAAGAATTTAAAACCCAATGAGACCAAGTAGCAGCAATCCATTTCCAAAAAACAATCATAGATTTGAGGAAAAATATCAAATATCAATCAGCAGTAGAATGACTACGTTGTGGACAATAGACTACCATACTTCAATGAAAATGAACCAACTAGAGCTGTATGCAAAAATACAAGAGGATCTCTCAATGCAAAACAAAAAAACCAAGATCTTCGTAAATACAAATAATAGGATTTCCAGTAGTTCTAAAACAAGCAAAATTAAGTTACAGTAATCAAAATAGTCTGGTGTTGGCATAAAGACAGACATATAGACCAATGGAATGGAAAAGAGAACCCAGAAATAAACCCTTGTGTTTATGGTCAAATGGTTTTCAAGAAGAGTGCCAAGACCAATCAATGGGGGAAAGGACAGTCTTTTCAACAAATGGTGTTGAGTAAAGTGGATATCCAAGTACAAAAGAATGAAGTTGAACCCTTACCTTACACCATATAAGAAATTAACCAAAAATGCCTCCAAGACCTAAACATAAGACCTAAAACTACAAAACTCTTAGAAAAAAACATAGGGGAAAAGGTTTATGGCATTGGATATGGCAATATTTTTTTGGAAATGATACCAACAGCACAGGCAATAAAAGTAAAAATATATAAATTTGACTACACCAAAATTAAAAACTTCTCTGTATCAAAAGACACAATCAACAGAGTGAAAAGGCAACCTATGGAATGGGAGAAAATGTTTGTAAATCATATATCTGATAAGGGGTTAATATCCAGAATATATAAAGGATTTCTACAACTCAACAACAATAAAACAAATTAACACTACTGAAAAAAAGGGCAAAAGACTTGAATAGACATGTCCTCAAAGAAGGTATACAGATGACCAACAAGCATATGAAAAGATGCTCAACATCACTTGCATCAAATGCAAATCAAAACCACAATGAGATGTGACCTCACACCCGTTAGGGTAGGTACTGTAAAAAAACCCAGAAAATAAAAAGTGTTGACAAGGATGTGGAGAAATTGGAACCCTTGTGCACTGTTGATGGGAATGTAAAATGGTACATTTGTTTTGGAAAACAATATGGTGGTTCTTCAAAAAATTAGAAATAGAATTACCATATGATCCAGCAATACCACATCTGGATATATATCCAAAAGAATTGAAAGCAGCGTCTTTGAGAGAGAACTGTACAACCATGTTTGTACCAGCATAATTCACGATAGCCAAAAGACGGAAGCAACCCAGGTGTCCACCGACAGATGAATGGATAAACAAAATGTGATATACACGTCCAAACGGAGTGTTATTCAGCCTTAAAAGGAAAGAAATTCTGACACATGCTACGACGTGGATGAAGCTTAAGGATAATATGCTATGTGAAATAAGCTAATCACAAAAAGACAAATATTGTATGATTTCACTTATATGAAGTGTATAAAGTAGTCATAGTTAAAGAAACAGAAAGTATGAGCTGGGGGAGGGGGAATGGGAGTCGTTGTTTGGTATAAAGTGTCAGTTTTGCAGATGAAAAGTTCCGGAGATCTGTTGCACAACAATGTGAATGCACTTAACACTATTGAACTGCACATTTAAAAAAGGTTAAGGTGGAAAATTTTATGTGTATTTTACCACAGTCAAAAATTTAAAAAAAAACAAGCAAAATTACTATACTGATTACAGGTACACTTTTATATGTGTATTTATATGTGCACATAAGTTATAAAGGAAAACAAGAAAATGATTATCATGCAGTCAAGACAGTGGTGACCTCTGGCGAGAGGGAGAAATATGCGATGGAGAAGGGCACATGAGGGTTTCTAGGATGTTGGGAATATTCTAATTCTTGACTTGGATGGTGGTTACACACATATGCACTTCATAGTTTTCCTTAAAATGTTTATATGTTTTATGCATATGTATATATATAACTGTTTTTATGTTTTCTTTAAACTGTGTATGTATATGTATCCATCTAGAGAAGGAGGAAATGAGGAGAGAGAAAAGTACATAAAACGTATAAACAGTTTACAGAAAAGTTATGAAGTCAATATGTGTATATATGTACATATGTGTATATATATTAGTTTCTTATTGCTGCTGTAACAAATTACCACAAGGTTAGTGGCTTAAAATAACACAGATTTATTACGTTACAGTTTGGAGGTCAAAAGTCCTAAAGTAAGGTGCTGGCAGGATGGCGTTCTTCTTCCGGCTGTAGGAGAAAATCCCTTTCTTGCCTTTTCTAGCTTCATGGGACCACCCGCATTCTTGATTCCTGGCCCCAACCTCCATCTTCAAAACCAGCAGTGTAGCATCATCCAATTTCTCTCTGCTTCTGTGATCACACTGACTTTACCTGATTCTGACCCTCCTCCCTCCATTTATAAGGACCCTTGTGATTACATTGGGCCCCACTGGATAATCCAGGATAATCTCCCCACCTCAAGATCCTTAACTTAATCACATTTGTGAAGTTTCTTTCTCCATGTAAGGTAACACATTCACAAATTCCAGGGTTAGGATGTGGGCCTCTTTGGGAGCCTACTGTTCAGCCTAACACAAAGTGTTTGTTTAAATTTTTGCCCATTTTTTATTGGGTTGTTTGTTTTTTATTATTGAGTTTGGAGAGTTCTTCATATATTTTAGACATAGCACAGAAATGCTATCTGGAAATATTTTCTCCCAATCTGTGCCTTGTCTTTTCATTTTCTTAGTGATGCCTTTCGAGGAGCAGAAGTTGTTAATTTTGAAGAATTCCGGTTCCTCAAATTGTTTTTCTTATGGATCTTGAATTTGCTGTCTAGGAAATCTAGGAAATCTTTGCCTAACCTAAGGTCTCAATGATTTTTTTCTTATTTTTCTTCTGCAAGTTTTCTAGTTTTAGATTTTAAATTTAGAGCTAATATCTATTTTGAATTAATTTTTGTATTAGGTGTGAGGCATCGGTCTTTTTTAGGACTTTGAATCTTGAATGAATGTTGCAAAGACTGAAATATGCTCCGGATTCATTAACTGCAGTGGTGGTTAGTGCTGGGTGTTCTGTACTAGCAGCAGTACTGTAACTAGCAATAACTAGCAGTTACTGACCATGGTATTCCTTCCAGAGCACCCTTGATTCCTGTCTTAAAATAGGACAAGGCAAATAGACTAAAGATAACAATCGTATTTGTGTTCAACAAAACATAAAAAAATCTCCAAACAACTATATTCTGAAAAAATCAACAACAAAAACACCTTCCTTAGAAACCAGTTGGAGATGATAAATATCTTTGTCTTTACCACATTTTAAAATGCTTAAATAAAGGATTTATTACAGGCTCTGAACAATATTAAGACTGATTTACATTGTTCTGCTTATTTGAGGCGGTATAGGAGGAAACCCAGATGGGACAGTGTAGTTTTCATTTAGACCAACGATACTTAGATTGACACACAGATTGGTGGCCCAGAATATTGCTTGTTTGGTTCATCTCTTAATGCAGCTCTTTGTATATGTCTCTTCTAGGTTTCCTTAAGGGAAAGAGATTTCCCCTTATTATTATATTCTAATATTATGCTCTTATTTGGTTGAAATTTAGGGAATGAAATATGAATTCTCAAAACACTTTGGACCTTTAAATGCTTAAAAACTATTTTATGTTCATTTTTGCCTTTGACATTGTCTGTAGCGTTTATTTTATAAGTGATGACATATGGGCTGTGGGGACCTGGAATTGGCCACCCCAAGATATGTCTCTTTGGCATTAGGATTATTTGAGGCTGATTGCTTTTGATAAACTGGGACAGGGAAGGAGGCTCTGAGGAATGGAACTTGCCCTTTGTTAGGACACCTTTGTAAGGTAAATCTCTATCTGTAAAAGGTGCCTCCCTCTCTGTACCAGGAAGAAGAAAGGAGATGACCTTCTCTCCAAAAACTCTTAATCAATACCAAAGGCAAGGACTTAAATCTGCATTTTATTGTGCTAGTCTGGTAACCTCCTGTAACTGACTTCCCTCCCCCTCCCAACTTTGGCATTTCTTTAAGGATTAAGCATCTTTCCTTAGGCTAGGAACTGATTGCTGCTGCTCTCACCTGTGACCGCCCAGCTCCAGACAATTGACTTGCCTCCTGCTACACCCATCGAGATAGCAGACCATTACCTGCTGTGTCCATCAAGCACTGTGCCGACAGGGCAATCTTGTGACTATTGTGGGAGGGACATTTCAATCATATGTGAAACACCCTGTTTGGGGGTATATAACCACTATGTGTACCCCACTTCTTGGGTGCCCTTTCTTCCTTCAGGAAGAAAGGCCCCGGGCCATGGTTCCTCATAAAGCTTTGTTTAATTTTCTCTTGCTATTCTGTCTCATGTGAATTTAATTCGTTCTCCGGCCAGACGAACCCCCATTTGGGGAGAGGAAATGTCCTCCTCCCCTACAGGGCTTTCATGGATAATTTCTGGATGAGTACTCTCAAATGCAAAATGCTACAGGATCAGAGATGGGAGAACATGGGCCTTGGTACTAGGTAGATCTGGGTTTCAATTCCAGCTTTGGCACTTATTAGACTTTAGAAGTTTCTTAGTCTCTCTGAGCCTCAGTTTTCCCTTCCACAAAACGGAGATAATGATGTCTTCCTTGGATGCACAGACTAGGTGCTTTGCAAACATAGCTATATAGAAGAGGCCACGGTGGGTGAGAGAAGTCAGAACTCTGGGCTGGATCCCGAAGGATGGATAGGATGCTTTCTCTGACTTTTGCTTTTCCCCCTGCTTTTTTGTCTCTATGACAAAGTATGCATCCCTCCCTCACTGCCTGCCTTTGCCGTTACCATGGTGATCCAGGTTCTATTTAGCCAGAGTTTGTGACAGGACAGGTTGGTTTTGCGATTTGTGAAATCTCACCCTCCAAAAAAGGACCAGGCAGTCCTGGCAGCAGTAACAACATGGCGTTGGGTGGAGCTTCTGCCACCTCTCAGTCACACAGTAAATGGAGAGCCTATTGTCAGCCTGGCTTCAGGTGGGCTGGGTTCTGGATATCTGGCTGTCTGAGGGAGGATGGTCACCTGAACTGATAAGATACAGCAGTAGAACACTGCCGTTAGCTTTTTAGTGTCCCTTTCCTACAGTTTATTTTTCACACTGCATGCCTTCAGGTTCTGCCCCTTTCTATCGTTGAACACCTGCTTTCAGATCATTCATTCCAAGTTGACATAGCAGAAGTCATTTATGGGCATTAAACTAAAGGTTCTTCTAATTGATTTCAGAAAACTTTTTATTATGGAAAATTTCAAACATAAAAAAGTAGACAGTGCTCATCACCCAACAACAATAATTATCAACTCACGGTCAGGGTTTATCCCATTGCAGTTTCACCCTCACACATATTTTTGAAGCAAATCCAGAAACTATATCACTTAGTCCATAAATATTTCAATAGAATCTCTAAAAGATAAGAATTATTGTGTGTGTGTGTGTGTGTGTATGTGTGTGTGCATTTGACATGACCCCAATTTCATTTAACTTGACCTTGGAACTACTCTTTATCAGTCTTGGAGAAGTTATGAAAAATAAAATTATTAACTTGAACTTATTCCCATGAAAGTATAACTGCAACAAGAATTTCCCTCCTGTAATAAACAACCAGAAAATCAAACAAAATATATGTAAACTACTATCTTCAGACAGCGGACAGGAGGCAACATAAGACTGTGAAACCTGAGAAGAAGAATATTAATAAGGTGTGCCCTGTGATTTTCCAGCTTACTGTGTGAGGCCATTTCCAGGCCATGGAGCAGGAAGGAGAACTGAGACAGAACCCAGTGAACTCACCGAACTGAGAAGCAGAGATCAGAATTAGCTGAGACCGGCTGGAATTTGCAGGGCAGAATTCTTGTCAGTGAGGAGGGGATTGGAGAGGGAAAGAATGCACAGGGTATCTGCAGAGCAGGCCCCTAGAATCTTTGGCTGACTACTCATCTGTGCATGTGTGGGGTGAAATTCCAAGAGACAGGAAAGAACCCCACCAGAAAGCAGTAGGTTGAGTGATTCCTGGAGCTCATACACGGCTGGGAATAGTTTGCATTTCTACCAGCCAGAGTGGAAAGACTTTGTGATATTGGCAGCTCGTTGGTTGGACGTGAACTTTGTGGAAATAAGCTGTTAATGGGCTAACGTATATAGAAAACATATGAGTAAATATTGTCCAGTACAGGGCTCCTGATACAGAATCCACACCATGATAACCAGTTAGCGGGACAGCTTCCTGTTAAAGCACATGCTAATTCTGAATGGTATAAAGATTGGCGACGCTGTAACCCCGTCTTTTAAGTTTATTTCTTAACGATCTTTGACAATTCTTGGATCATCTGTAAGCTTCTCCTCCTCTGTCCCATTTGCTATGTAGGGAATTGAAAAAATATATTTTTCTATGCTTCAATATATTTATTTTTAGTTGTTCTGAAATGGGAGTGGTTTGCTGTTATCTAACTATGATCGGAAAGCATAATACAAACTCCTCAAAACCCAAGTTATTTTTCATCAACATCCCTCTCCCCAAAACCTATTCATTGATACTCAACAACTTCATAGGGAAGATCAATATGATTAACTACTTTCAGCTATACTGTTTTCCAAACACTCTGTCCTGGTGGGGTCAGTAGGATTTTACGTTGCTTAGTATCTGCCTATCTACTGCATACCCCCAGCTTCTGCTCCTGTTCAGGGCGTTTTTTCCTTTGGTGTGGCATCTTCACGTCCCTCAGAGCACCTAGGACACTACACTTCTGGAAAGAGATAATGGAGATATCCCAGTAATGTCTGCTTCCATAATTTTCCAGTTCAAAATCATTATTGCCTTGATATACAACCTACTTAATTGTTTACATATTTACATAGGTGATAGAGCAGACCAACGACTAGTCTCCAAGAAAAGTCTTTGTGTTAGCTTAAAAAAAACCCTTTTGCTATCAAATGCGGAAGTGGTATATTCATCTATTAAGAGTCCGAATTACTTGTGCATTCGACCAGAGTTAGCCTGTACAAATGGAGGCAATATTATCTTTTCATACAGTGTTACCATTGTGCACTTTGCTCTTTTTTACTTAATGTGTTCATTCATCCATTAGTTTATCATTATTTATTGTTTATAGAGTTCTCCACATGTGCCAGGTCCTGCTCTAGGTTCTGGGCACGCAGCCTGTCTTTGGGCGCTTTGTCCTGCCACCAGCAGTGGTCCCAGGTTCAGACTGGTAGTCCAGCCAGTTGGGCTGAACGGGACTGAGTCTAGCACTAAGCTTACTCTGTAGGGGAAAATAGGCCAGGGGAAACACCATGCAAAGCATCTTTGGTCTCATCAGTGACCCAGCCACTCCACACAGGGAGCACAAACACAGTTTCCAGCAACGAAGTCAAGGGATGTGTGATTCATCTTGAAGCAGAGAATGTACTGCCCTAGTTCCCCGTCTGTCTTTTTATATGATTCCAGTTCCGTGGCCCCAAGGCTAGGGTGCCAGTGCACTGCTCTCCCAGTAAACAAGATAGTTAACCAGCTCGAACCAATGTGATCGTCCACCTTTGTGCAAGGAAGTGGTGTGTGAGAAGGCAAACCCAGGATCATCTCCCCAAGAAGCCCTGCTGCTCAACCTTTACTTAATGTGCCCTATTGAGGGGGAGACGGACAAAACACATAAGTGTATGACAAGGACAGTCCTGGTCCATGTAATGACGACCAACAAAGGAGAAAGAAATGGAGGATGATGGAAGGTGCTGCTTTCTACCTTAGTGAGGGGAGTCCTTGTAAATGTGTTATTTGCACACAGGTAAGTATATCTGTAGGAGTTTTTGCTCCAAAGCAGATTTGCTGGGTCAAAGAATATGTGCTTTTTGTAATTTTGAAGAATGTTAGCAAATTTCCTTCTGAAGTGTTGGCTCTACTTTACACTCCCACCAGCCTCGTGCTTATTTCCCTACACTTTCATCAACATGAGATGCAATCTAAGTTTGAATCTGAGCCATCTGACATGGAGAGGATAGCCCCGCATTGTTCCTTTGTGATTCTTTTTATTATGAATGAGTTCACACATTTTTCATAAGTTTGAGAATTATTTGAACTCCCTTTTCTGTGAACTGTAGTTCATGTCCTTTACCCATTTTCTATTGTCTTTATCTCATTTCTTTGTATGAATTCTTAGTACATCAAGGAAGTAAGTCTTCTGTCTGGGAAATGTAACAAAATTTTTTTTCAATTTGACATTCGTATTTTTCTTTCTTTGTGGTGTTTTTCTCATACATATTTTTTTACTTTTGTGTAATCTATCTCTTATGGCATCCCCATTCTGGGATTATAAAAATAATTTTATCTCATGATAGAACTTTCCTGATACCATTTTTAATATTTACACTTTTTTTTCTTGAGGAAGACTGGCCCTGAGTTAACATCTGTTACCAATCTTCCTCTTTTTGCTTGAGGAAGATTAGCCCTGAGCTAACATCTGTGCCACTCTTCCTCATATTGTACGTGAGTTGCCACCATAGTGTGACTTGATGATTGGTGTATGTCTGCACCCAGGATCTGAACCTGCAAACCTGGGCCATCAAAGTGGAGTGTGCTGAACTTTAACGACTACACCATGGGGCCAGCCCCCAATATTTACATTTTTGGTCCATCTGGCATTTATTTTGATATAAGGTATGAGATGTGGAATTTAAATTTGTCTGTTTTTTCCAGATGGCTATCCATAAAACAACCATGATTTATTGAATAACAATTTAATAACATTTCAGAGCACATATATCTACTTTTAATGGGCCACCTAGAATATGCACACTTTAGGTCTTTGCTAAAGACTATAATCTCAACCTTTTTGTGGCTCAGCTTTTATCTTAAACACTGTGATGCAAGATGAGTTACATGGAGGATAGTCTAAAGGATATTCATCTGACATTTTGTATATACATGTATCTGCATGTGTGCATGTGTATTTTTTCCCAGAAATTTTATTTCTGGATTAAGACAGAGAGTTTTATACATAACTCCTATTGTTTTAACACCTTTTTGAAGAAGAGTGTTTATTTCCTTCCCTCAGATTTGTTGAGAGATTTTAAGAAATTGCTGTACAAAATCTTATACAGTAAGCACTTTTTTAAAAAAAGTCGAGGAGACTTTTCTCCTGTGGAAATGGTGGCTGTTTTTGGGGTTGCCATGAATTCAATGGTTGATTTCTCTTGGCTGCCATGCACCACGGCCAGGAAGTAACCCTACGGCCAAGTATTGTGCAGAGCTCACAGGTTCTGGAATGAGGCAGATCTGGATCAAATCCCAGCTCTTTGTCCTTATGAGCTGAGCTGCTCTGGGCAAGTCATTGAACTTCTCTGTGCTTCTCTTGCTGCCTCATCTGTAAGACACAGATAATAAAAATAGACGGTTTGTTAAATTGTGAGGATTAGATGAGATCAAAAATAAGTGAAGGATTTAGCACAGCACCAACACACACTAAGTGTTCAATAAACCTTAGCTCTTATTATTATTATGGATTTATGTTGATCAAGGCATTAAGAAGGATGCTATTTAAAAAACATTGAGCTGCATTTGGAAGAGTAACACAAGCCTTAGACGCATTGACACCTGCCCTTCCCACGAAAAGGTGAATTATTTCTCTTTTGTTAATGTTCTTAGTATCCTAGAAACTAGCAACTTGAAAGAGATCAAACTATCCCAAAGCAAACCAACCAAATGTCAGTGAATCCTACTCATTTCATAGAATTACAGAATCTAGATGTTGGAAAGGAATTTAGATGTTATCTGGTCCAGGTTCCCTTCCCAGAGTTATTTGGCAAATATTTAAATAAACCCAAATTTTAACTTTTTCTCTATAAGTGAGATTAAGATGTCTTCTAAAGAAATGGGAAGTCTGCTCAAATCAAAATGAAACATATACATATTATTTCTAAACTTTAAAGTGCCAAAATATTTTCAGAACCAAATCATGATGTGATTTGTCCTTTGGTTTAAATCCTGTTGGGAAACAGTTTCCTCACCTTTCAAGGGAGGTCAGGGGCTAGACGGCATGCTCTCTCCCTGAGTTCCCGGTACCCCGGCCCGCTCCGGTCCCCACTGTGTCCTGCCCAGTCGGGCAGTTAGGGCAGTTATCAGCACTGACTGCGGCTACTGCAGCGAAGACATTGTGCTGACCCAGGAATGAGAGCTCTGAGCTGATGATGTCAGTAACTTTTAAAATAGCTTATTTAAAAATCTCTTCAGTGACCTCAGCTCCACTTAGCTCATCTGGACGTGGGCAGGCAATGTAAGAAGGATGGGTGACAACTGGGCCTCCAAGCAGCTGTATCTTCCGAAGCCCATTTTAGGAAAGAACTTGTCTGAACAAGTTGAAGATTGAAGATCCCCTTGGTATCCAGTGACCGTGATGCAGATATAGAACCTGCAAGTCTCAGGGGAAATCTAGCCTCACACAACAGTTGCACATGGTGTTTCTTGAGCTCTGTGCACGCCTTCTGTGATGGGAGCTCTGGCCCCCTTCCCGGATCCCCCATGGATTTGGAGATTCTGCAGGAGATGGCACATGGACACTGCCCTATCCGTTACCCTGGGTGTCCCCCGGGGGCCCTCCTTCCATTCTCTCCTGCAGCCCGTGACGCCAGCCGAGGGCTGCTGCATCCCAAGCTGCGGATGCCTGATGCCAAGGGTGCTGGTGTCTGCGCTGAGAGCACGGCGCCCCTTGCAGAGCGCGGATGAGAGTGCTGCTGCCATCGGAAGTGCGGATGGCTCAGACCCCTGAGAAGCTGCTTAGTCTTCTGGAAACTTCGGTGTTCTGAAGCTACATGAAAGCAGAGGACACTTTGGCATTCATGAATGCCATTTGTTTGTTAACTGAACACCAAAGCTATACCCTAAAATCTCCAGTACTCTCTACCCATTACTATTGAAATGTTTATGGATCATTTTAAACATGCTTTTATTAAAAATTTGACAGTTTATTCCACAGCACCTAGATCATCACCAGACTTGGCATCTTTTTAGCTTAAGAACAGTTCCAAGTTTGCTGCGTAAAAATTAGCACATTAAGTCTCCAGTTGGTTCATGTCGTGTCTTCCCACTTATTTCTGTTGAGCGCCTTTGTTTTATTCTCTATGTGCTTCATAATTCATTTAACCAACCTTTTATTCTTGCACATTAAGATTTTCTCCCCTGACATTATTATAAATCAAGCTGCAAAGAACATCCTCATGGCTGTTTTTCCCCCCACAACTATAATTATTTCCTCAGGGGGAAAAATCTTATGCTTATCGGATTTAAAGGAGATTACTGCTCAAGATTGCAATGCACGTTGTAACAAGTTCAAATGACGTACAAGTGATTAAAGTGTAAGGTGAAGGCGCTGCTCCTTATGACCCCTCCTCGCTTCCCGAAACACTTGGTCCTCTGGGGACAGGTTCGTGTGCGTCCTTCCAGACTCTCTCCCGACGGAAGGAGGCCGTTCTGAAACGTTGGCATCTACCTGCTCTGATGTGATGAAAATAACCTGTTGAAATATAGAATCACTGGTTTTAATGGAAAACATTAATTCATCCTCTTTCATTTCTGTATCTGTTTCATTCGTTACTGTACTGTTTGAAATGTTTACAAGTTCGTATTATTTTGATAATCCCCCAAATCCACAAATATATTTACAAATATGTTAGAATTGAGATAACCTCTAAGGGATGCCACCTGGTCCCCAAAACCACAAAAAGGAAATCTGTTACATTTATTGTAATGTACGCATGTCAGGGAGTACTGAGAAAACTGTTAGAAATTTAGTTGTGGGGTTTTCTGTTGCTGTCTAGAGTTGAGAACAAAGGATCATGCTATAGCCTATTTATCTGGATAAAGAGGGAGTTCCATCCTTCAGATTAGAGGTGGGAAAAATGGTCCATGGGCTAAATCGAGCTTGCCACCTGTTTTTATATGACCTGCAAGCTAAGAATATCTTTCACTTTTTTTTTTGAGGACGATTAGCCCTGAGCTAACGTCTGCCACCAATCCTCCCCTTTTTGCTGAGGAAGAGTGGCCTTGAGCTAACATCTGTGCTATATTCCTCTACTTTATATGAGGGATGCCCACCACAGCATGGCTTGGCAAGCAGTGCATAGGTCCGCACCCGGGATCCGAACTCATGAACCCTGGGCCGCCAAAGCGGAACGTGTGAACTTAACCGCTGCATCACCGGGCTCACCCCTGTCTTTTACATTTTTTATAGTTGAAGAATCAAAAAAAGATTAATATTTTGTGACACATAAAAATGATATGAACAGAGTACCAAATTTTCATTCCTATGGGTTCAAATTCTACACTGCAACTAAACTTTAAGAAACTTTTCTAGTTTTGGTGTAGTTTGGAAGAATATCCACAATTACCTAAAAAGGCTATTAAAGTCTGCTCCCTTTTCCGACTACGTATCTGTGTGATGTCACACTTTCTTCATTTACTTCAACCATGACAACATATCCCAACAGTTCAAAGACGGAGCAGCTATGAGACTCCAGGTGGGTTTTGTTAAGCAAGACATTCAATGGCTTTGAATTATGGTTCATCACTAATTATTTTTTATTTTAGAAAACAATATTTGTCATCACAATATGTGATTTATGTTAACATGCAATGGGGTTATTATCATTATTTTTGAATGAACTAGTGAATGATTTTTTAATTTCTCACTTTTTCATTTTTAATTGGTAAACATCAACCACGTAAATGGAAGCTCTTTGAGGTCTTCAATAATCTTTAAGAGAATAAAGCTGTCCAGAGACCGAGACGTTTGAGAACTGTTTCTCTACAAGGTAAACCTTCTGTCTTCTACTAGAGCGGGAATGGGCCAGTCATTGGGCTGTGCTGGCTGGGAGAGAGTGGGGCTGCAACTCTTCCATGAACAGACTTTCAAATATATTTTTTACCACAGTCCACACTCTGGGCCTTAGGAATAGGCTTCTTATTGATGTCTCTGCCTGTAAATAGTTAGGGTTATTTGGATTAATTTTTTAGTTGGTTCCTTTACTACGTCAAGTCCTTTTATTTCTTTTCAAAAGGGTATATGAGAGTATACTTTCCAAATCCTTAAACACTTGAAAATGTCTGGTTGAGTCTTTGAACATATATGATAGGTTTGCTGTGAATCTGGGACAATTTTTGTAGCTAGTTTTCTGATTCATCAGTTTGGTTTCCTGCAGTTCCCGTCTGCTGTTCTTTTGAACGTTGAACTTGTAACCACACATCAAACCAGACCTGGGAGTTTAGCCAGAAAGGAACTAACTGGTGTTATATACCTTTACGTTCTGAGTGAAGTGCTAGACCAGGGGTTGACACACTTTTTATGTAAGAGGAGAGATGGAAAATATTTTAGGCTTTGTGGGTCATATGACCACTATCACAACTGCTCAACCCTGCCTTTGTAGTGCGAAAACGGCCATAGATAATACACAGACAAATGAGCAGCTGTGTTCCAATAAAACTTTATTTATGGCACTGAAAGGTGAATTTCATGTAATTTTCAGGTGCTGCAAAATCTTTTTCTTCTTTTGTTTTTTGAACCATTTAAAAAACATTCTGAGATGATGGGCCTTGCTAAAATAAGTAGCGAGGGGGATGTGACCTGCAGGCTGTCGTTTGCTGACCCCTGTGCTAGACTATTCGGGCAGCACTCACAAAAGGTACCACAGCTTCTACCTCCATCAGCCAGTCACCCAGCTCCTGCCTGCATCTTAAGATGGGAAAGGCTGGGGAGAGAATTTCTTTGGAGGGTGGTCAGTGTGCTATATTCCCCACTATACTCAAAATTTCTTTTGGAGGGTGGTCAGTGTGCTATACTCCCATGGATCTCCTCATTTGGAAGAAGAGGACATGCTCCCCTCATCCAAGACCAAGTGAGAGAGGCTTCAGAGGGGACGTTCAGAGTGCTCCACATCTGAGAGGTTTAAAGAAGGGAGGCTGTGGGCAGAGTTGCCCCCACTAAGTGGCAGAGACAAAAATCCCACTGCTTGGAGGCCTAAGAGCTTGGATTCTGGGGCCAGATACAGACCTCCTGAGGGAAGCCTGCCTTAGGTTGGTTTAAAAAGGATCTTGGGAGACCAATAGGACGGACGAAGGGACCCCTTATGGAGAGCTTGTCTGGTAGAACTCACTCCAGAGGCTGAGGGGGTAGTGAAAAGAAATATCCAGAATGGAGACCTTGTCCACATCAAGGAAATCATCGTCATCTGTCTCCGACGGCAGAGCCAGGATGAACACCCTAGGAGAGAAGGAGCCAGCTATGGTGCATCTGCCATGCAGGGGCACCAATGCCAGTCGGTGGCTGTGCCAGCCGAGCAAGACCTAGTCCAGGGCTCACCCAAATGGTCTATGGGCCTGGGGCAACTGAACGAGTGGGACTGCTCATCATGAGTCCACATGAAAGGAGTCTGCACTGTAGGGCAGCTTCGATGGTCCCTTAAGTTCTCATGAAGAGCAGAATTTTTCAAATTAAGTTTAAGTGATGTACAAAAATGAAGAATAAGGCACAGAGCCTAATAAACTCTCCCTTTCCCCTAAGCATAGGAGCTAAGGCAGCTGTTCTAGATGTTTTCCACCTGAGGATAGTCCTGATGATGTATTCACCAAATCTATTTCTCCCTTACACCCCAGAGAGATCAGAAACCCAGCAAACAGGGTTGAGGCAGCCAGTCAGGGTGAAGAAGCTGGTGGTAGCCTTCCCCCTTCACTCCAGGTTTCAGACTGGGATGAGGAAACACTGTAGATTGGAAACAATGTTTGGAGTGTTTTATATTACACTGGACCAGAGTTATATGATTGTTGGGCTGCTGTGAATCTTTTTTTTTTTTTTTTTTGAAGCTAAGAGTTCTTGGGAAATCTGTGGAAGCTGCTCAAGATTTCATCCAAGGGGCAGAGAGAGCTGATCGTCAGAGTGGGAGTTCTGAGAAAAAAACAGATGCTTTGTGATTGCATCTTCCTGTGTCCAGCTGCCTCATGAACTTGTTACATCTGGAACCATCAAATCTTTTCACATCTGCTGATTTTTCTGTTCGCTTCTTGTCCTATGTATTTCAGTGTTGAGGTTGAGATGAGTTGTGTCCCTGTTCATATCATTCGAGCCCAAATAAAGAAGGTAGGGAAAATTTTAGATTCACTATTGTTTTGTTTGGAAAGACCTGGTGCCTAATTGTTTGGAACTGCAGCCAGGAGATGGAAGTGGGGTGCTTCTTGAGGTTCTGTTTTTGTTGCAGCTGGCAGATTTCTGGGAGAACTCCCCAGGGCTGCTGCTAACCTAAAGAGCACCATTGTGTAAATTAGCAGAAGGCAGCCCCTCTGAGCAGAGCACCCCGATGACCACAGTGCCTCACTGGAGGACGGTACTATTGAACAAAAGAAAAAAGGCACTCCTCCCCCGGGGCAGCCTCAACTTGTACTGGAGCGTGGTGCTTGGGGACTTGTCAGACACAGCTCGGCTCTCAGCCTCCGATTGCCGCCATGGCTGGCCACCATTGTGCAGTGTTCTGTAAACCTGCAGCTCCCCCTAGCATGCCTTTTCATGGGAACAATTGCCCTCATCTGCAGACGGCAGTAGCATCGCCCCTGTGCTCCTTTAGGTGGTCCCCTCTCTGCACGAGGTGTGAGCCAGCAGTTGAAGTGCGCAGCAGCACTGTCCACACATGTGGTTTGCCGTACTTGTCTGAATGCTCTAGCAGGACTAGCATTTGTTCTCCATTGGCATTTAGCAGTCCACACCTCCAACAGCTAGTGCTCTCAACTTTCCCATGTTAGTAGGATTCTTGGGGGAACATCATCTTGGTTCTTGGTGGTGGTTGTTGTAATACCTTTATTTAATAATATCTTTAAAAATCCAAAATTTGGGAGCCGGCCCCATGGCCGAGTGGTTAAGTTTGTGCACTCCACTTCGACTGCCCAGGGTTTCACCAGTTTGGATCCTGGGTGGAGACCTAGCACTGCTCATCAGGCCGTGCTGTGGCGGCGTCCCACACAGCAGAACTAGAAGGACTTACATCTAGACTATACAACTATGTACTGGGGGGTTTGGGGGAGAAGAAGAAGAAAAAAGAAAGATTGGTAACAGATGTTAGCTCAGGGCCAATCTTTAAAAAAAATATCTTAAATTTGAGTGCTTTGCATCTTGAGACAACCAGAGAGTTGTACACTGCATTAAAGTGTCGAACTTAACCAAGTCTCACACTTTTAAAAAGCAGTCTCCTATGCCTCCGTAATCCTCAGAGGGAGAGGAAGAACTGACAAAACGAAGTTTCCGTTGCAAAAACGGTTCTTACTGAACTGAAAGCCTTTCTGGTCAAATGGAAGGTGAACTTAACATGGAGATTATTGCATCAGAATCTCCATTGCACATGATGAAAATTAGGAAGATGAAGATGAATAGGACAGGCTTTCTTTTCATGAAAATATCCTTTTTATTTTAGAATAGTTTTAGATTTACAGAAAATTTAAATATTACTGAGTTGCCATATAGCCTACACCCAGTTTCCCTTATTATTAACATTTACATTAGTATGCATATTTGTCACCATTAATTAACCAATGTTGATACGTTATTATTATCTAAAGTTCTTCATTATTTAGTTTTGCCCTAATGTCCTTTCTCTGCTCTGAGCTCCCATCCGGCATCCCACATTACATCTAGTTGTCATGTTTCCTGAGGCTCCTCTTGGCTGTGATAGTTTCTCAGACTTTCTTGTTTTTGATGACCTTGACAGTTTTGAGGAGCCCTGGTTAAGTATTTTGTAGAATTTCAATTCTACAAAAATTGAAAACATTATACAATGTCTAAAGAAAAATATTAGACAAAAATTGAGGTTTGTCTAATGTTTTTCTCATGATTAGATTGTTATCAAACACAAACATAGGTTGGTTTACCCAACACGCAGGAAGGCCAATAACTGAAACATCAGACTTGTGGCAAGGAAAGAGATTTATTATTGAAAGGCCGCCAGATGAAGAAATGGGAGTTCAAACTCAAATCAACCTCCTCGAAGGGAAAAGGTCGGGGTTTTTATCTGGGATTTTAGGTAGGGGAGGGGCAGCATGTGCTGGAGTTTTTGATAGGGAAGGGGGAGCATGTGGCCTTGTTGGCTGGCATCTTCAGCCAGTGTTTGGTCTTGAAAGCTAAATTTCCTTTCTTCTCAACATCTGGACCTTGACTTCCCAGGAAAAACAGCTCACTTTTATACCAAAGAGGGATAGAAAGACTTGGTTAGTTTTAAACATCAGTTGATTATGCTGAGTGTGCACAGCTGCGGTTAGCAAAGCTTATCTCAAATTTTTTTCTATCTTCTTCTAGCCCAGGAAAGATTTAACCCATTCATTCTTGGTTTCAAGATATCAAGGGTATATACTCTCAACCTGCCATCACTGTTGATGTTGACCTTGATTGCCTGGCTGAGACAGCGTTTGCCAGTTTTCTCAAAGAGGTTCCTCTTTCCACACTGTGCTCTTTGAAAGGAAGTCACCATGAGCAGCCCGCAGTTAAGGAGCAGGGATTGATGCCCCATCTTTTTGAGATGGAATATCTACATAAGTTATTTGGAGTTTTTGGAATCTTGGAATAGATTTGTCTATTCTCTCTAATTTACTTATTTATTCCGTTATTTATTTATCTGTTTTATACTTTGCGCTATAATCCAATACTACTTTATTTATTTTGTTGTTCAAATTGTTCCAGCATTGGCCATTGGGATCTCTTTCAGTTGACTCCCTGTGTTCCTTTGACATAACCCATCATTGTACTTTTACTTTTGTTTTTTTAACACTTTTTTAAGCACTTCCTTCCTTTCTGGCACTACAAGATGCTCCAGGCTGATCTTGTATATTTCCTGCTCCACTCCTAGAATCATCTATTTCTCCAGGGACCCCTAATGCCTTTTATTGGAGAATAGTTTATCAAGATCTGGGCACTGGATGTGTCTTAGTCAGTTTTGGCTGCTATAATAAACTACCACAGACTGGGTGGCTTATAAACAACAGAAATTTATTTCTCACAGTTCTGGAGGCTAGAAGTCCAAAATCAGGGTACCAGCATAGCTGGGTTCTGGTGAGAGCTTTCTTCCAGGTTGCAGACTGTCACCTTCTCATTGTGTCCTCATATGGCAGAAGAGGAGAGAGAGAAGGAAAGCAAGCTCTCTCTGTCTTTTTATAAGGGCACTAATCCCATTCATGAGGACTCTACTCTCATGACCTAATTACCTCCCAAAGACCCCCACCTCCTAATACCATCATACTGGGAATTAGAATTTCCACATTTGAATTTGGGAGGACATAAACATTCAGTCCATAGCATTGTGCCTGTTGCTAATGGGGTGTTGTTGCTTCTAGGCGCTCTCAGCTGACAGAGCAAGGAAATATATGTGTGGAAATGCTTTCTTTGAAGCAAATAGGTATATGTATGTTCAGGCATGTTTTGTATTTCTTTCATCATTTCCATGTGGATTTTGTTTCTGTGTGTCTGTTGGGCAGGAGTTGCTCAATATGTGGGCTTGGTTCCCCCTTTTGAACTGGAGGCTCATTGGACACCGACTAGGTATTCTCTAATGGGTTTACAAGAATTAGACAACTTAAGGCTTTCCTTTTGTTAGGAGATACTTCTCCAGGAATCTCTTGTGTTTCTCTCTAACTTGCAAGCAGAGACACTATCTTTTCATGGATGTTTGTCTAGTCAACAACAGCCTTGGAAGCTAGAGATAGTGTCTCTTTCCAGAACAAAGGGCAGATTTGTTCACTGGCCAGTATAATAAGGATAAAATCTCCCTCTGAAGCAAAGTTCAGGAGACAGTTGGCAGCCCGTTATAAAACATTCAGGTTGTCTAAGCTCAGCTCCTCGGCTGTGACGCAAACCTCCTGCCCGTGTAGCATTCATCTGGGCCACCCGCTGTCTTGCCTCGTAGCACTTGGGGTCAAGAGGAACCAACACAAACGTGAAGCTTATCCTGCCTACTGTGAGCTGAGCAGCAAAGTTCTTTGTCCCATCATAGCGTCTAGAAGTCTGTGTCTTTTGTCAACTTCCACGAAACTTTGGCAGACGAACTTGTTAGCTTGCAAGCAGCACAAGCCTCAGACTCTTCATAGGTTTTATACCTTTCCCTTAACTTAGGTTTAACACTAGCAGTATTCTGATATTTCTCAGTCAAGTGCAAGGTCTTTTTTGAGTCACTAATGCTAAAGAATACATTTTCTAAAATTTAAATTTAAAAAATAAATTTAAAAAACGTTTAGAAATAAAATCACAACTCACAGATAATAAAATGAAAATTTTATTTAGCTCATGAATTAAAGAGGGAATTAGCCAGACGTCAAAGGAGAAGTCAAAGACAAATTTATATGGAGTAAAGGAATGTTAAAATCTATTCACAGATGGACAAAAAACTGGCTTTTTCCATGGGGAGTAAAGTGGCGTAGTGGAGTGGAGTCTATTGACCCTCCAGCAGAGAGAATTTATTTGTATGTCTATAGACAAGAATTGTGTACATTGCTATCAGCTATCCACATTTACAGAGTTGTGAAATAATTCAAATATGAGGAAAAGCACAAACTCAATAGAATCAGATAACCTGGAATGGTGTGCTGTCGAGGATGCATAGTTTTCCACTGGAGACATGCACTAATCTTTTTTGCTTAATCCTGAGTCTTAAATTTTCCATGCACCAATAAAATGTACTATACGAGTGTTTCCAAGGTATTGATCCAATGTGGTGAATGAAAACGAGGACAGAAAGAGATGTTTTAAAGTAAGCCTCGACACGCATATGTAAAGGTGTTGGAAGAGATTCTAATTGTCTCATCTGGGAATGGGATCTGCCAGAGCAGAAGAGTATTTGCTTAAACTCCTGTTGGGGAGGAGGGACGTCCTAAACAGGTCATTGTTTCAGACGCTTCCCTCTACTGCCCACTGGGTGCTGCTGAGCTGGCAGGATGATCTATGGCAGGAGGAGGAGAAGCAAGAGTGGCTGCATCTAATCCAGTGATGGGGATGTTCATCTGATTTATATCTTTGGGGAGCTCTGTGGTGGCAAGACATGTTTACCGAGTCCAGGGCCTGGCACATGGTGCGTTCAATACATACTTCTTGAAATGAGTTATTCAGAACATAGCGGGTGCTTTTACACCGTAGGCATCCAAGAAATGTGATATTTTGAAGTAAGGCTTCTTTAAGACCTTTGGTCACAGTAGGAGAAAGAGAGAAAACATTATAAATTATAAGTCGCTTGATTAATTAAACAAAAAGACAAATTCAGCCATGAAATCAGACTTGGTAAATCCATGAGCTCTTTTGCATTGTCTATACAAATACAGACACAGCAAAATACTTGTTTAAATGCAGACAAGGCACATCACCCCTTTATTTGTTTCTGTTTTGCTCAGGTGTCATCAAAATGTTCCTTCTTCCACCCTAAAACTTTCTAATACTTTCTTACTAATTTTGGTGCAACAAGAAACTGATGGCAAGCCATTTATAATTTTATGTAATCTATATTAGCATAAAATAAAAAGTGCAAAATAAAAGGGCAATGACTGCTGGTTAGACACATAGCAGGAAGGCAGGAGGAGAGCCAATCAGGAGGCCCTTAGAAAGCCCCAAGAACAGACCTTCTTGCCGCCCTGACTTTCCTGGTTCCTCCATGACTTCTGTGGACATCTGTTGGTTTTGCCTGTTTAGGGAACTTTCACTCTTCTACTCTTAATAATGCCCCAATTTTACTTTGGGAGAAAAGCCCCTCCCTCACTGGGCACTGTCTTAATGGGGTTGTCAGTTCACGTGCTCCCCTTTCACATGGCTGAGAAGTAATCGTTAAGCCAAGAGAGGCCAATCAAAGGCCCTGTCCCTGGAAACTATTGTAGAACCTGAAAACCTCAAAGAGACCATCCATTAGTTCTTGCTTCCTGGAACCCCACAGTTGCCCTGGTTTCTGTCCTTCCAAAGACCTAAGTCTGCATTTTCCTTCAAGTCTGTGAGTCACTCCACACTCTTCTAGTCAAGTCCTATTTGCATATAATGGCCAGAGTTGGTTTCTATTGACTGCAGCCAAAGAATGCTGACTGGTGTGAGGGGGAAAGGAAACTAGTCAAAGGTTAGTCCTATTACTGCACAAAGGGCATGATCTTCTTGCCGTGAGACAAAAACCAGTGGTCAAGAGGCAAGATGGTGGCAGAGAAAGGGCATTTTATTACAGCTTTCTAGTAAGAGGGAAGATGGCTAACTAATGTCCAAAAGAACCATCTTAAGGGGGCACAGTATCTTGAAGCAGTTATATAGGCCAGTGGGTTATAGGGGAGGGGGTTAGGAATGTTGACCCTCTGGTGTTACAGACTGGGAGTTGCCACACCAGACCTTTCAGTTTTCATTGATGATGGCTAACAGCATAGACTCTCTGTTTGGGGGGTCATTACATTCCTAAAGAACTCAAAAGATTGAATGAAGTTATTGTCTTATTGCAGCTGGGAGGTGTACGCACTAGCAGGGGTCATAAAATCTACAGAGCAGGTGGATCTCCTGGAGGGTGCAAATGCAGCTGGGTTAGTTAGTCAGAGGTCACTCAAAGTTACGACATGGTCTCTTTTCTACAGTATGGCTTGTCAATACATGTCTACCTTGTATTGAGCCGGTTTCAGGATTACTTTTACAATCTCTGTTGAACTTATCATTGAAAAAAAATCAGCCCTAGGATAATGCAGACACCTTGAAAATGAGGAATCACTAACATTTAGGGAGACTTACCATGTGCCAGACACTTTTCTAAACATTTACAAGTATTACCTTACTTAATCTTCAGAAGGACCCCATTGACTAGATGTTATCCCCATTTTGCAGATGAGATAACTGTGAGGCACAGAGAGATTAAATAACCTACCCATTTCACCTGGCTGGATTAACCTTCTCAAAGTTTGTTCTATAAAATGGTAGTTTTTCAGAAAGGTGTTTGTTTCCTAGGGTTGCTGTGACAAAGTACCACAAACTGGGTGACTGAACGCAGAAAGGTATTGTCTCACGGTTCTGGAGCCTAGAGGTCTGAGATCAAGGTGTTGACAGGGTCATGCTCTCCATGACTGCTCTGGAGGAGAATCTTTGCTTGTCTCATGGAGCTTCTGGTGTCTTCCGGCAATCCTTGGCATCCTTGGCTTGCAGACGCATCACTCCAGTCTCTGCCTCTGTCACCTCGTGGCTGTCTTCTCTCTGTGTCACTTCTCTTCTTATAAGGACACCACTCATATTAGATTAAGGCCCACCTACTCCACTATGAGCTCATCTTAACCAATTACATCTGCAGCAACCCTATTTCCAAATAAGGTCATACTCTCAGCGACCAGAGGTTAAGACTTCTTTTGGGGGGACACTATTCAACCCATAACAAGGATGTTAATAGAAATGGCTCAAAAAAGAATTCTGTGCTCCAACAAATTTGGGAAACACAGGGTTAAACACCACTACAATAAGATTCTGAGCTTTGGGAGAGTCTTCAATTTGTTAATCTGAAGGGAAACCTCCAAACTGGGACTATAACGTGCAATTTCTCAAACATGTTTGAGTAGGGACTTCTTACAGGCCTACTGTAGGGTTAGCGTTCTGTGTGACATGCAGTTCCCAGGCCCGAGGGGAGGCAGCAGTGCCTTGATGATGTCCCTTCCGATTCTGGGTCTACCTTTTGCCTCTGTGTCACCTTGAGACAACTACTTTCTTCTCTATGCATGAGTTTCCATCTGTTTAAGATAGAGACAATAATACACTTCCCCAGTGAGTTTCTTGTAAGGACTACATTAAATGAGAAAGGCTGAAAAACACCTAGCAGAGTCCCTGGCCTGGAAAGAGGCTCTCACGTCACAGTGGTTACCTTTGTGGTGCTAATCAGACAGTTCTGCATTTCTTGGCATTTTTATTAAGCTTTTCCAGGATCTCAAGAATAATTCCTAAACCAGGACAATTTCCACCAATAAGGTTTTCTTGTTCGTTTTCCCTTTCTTTTCACCATTGTTTTCTTCTCTTTAGGACAATGATTTTCTCTATGGTAATAAAAATTTACATAGAGTAAATATTCAGCCCCACTGTGCTTTTAATGTCTCCAAAGTTAGCAAAGAGCGGATTGTTTCTCTTTGCAGTTCCCTATTCTGATCTTCCACCCTAGTGAGGGGAAGAGGATGTGATCATGCGATCGCCAGCAGACGGGAAATTGTGAAAGTGACTTCGCTCTAGAAAAGCAGCCCACAACTGCCTCGGCTCTCAGAGGAGGCTGAGCTTCTGCGAGGACTCATCTGAGAGCAGACCCCGCCACCTGTTTGTCCCTCCGACATGGAACCGAAGCGGATCAGGGAGGGCTACCTTGTGAAGAGGGTAAGCGGAAGTGACACCTTCAAGAGTTGTCACTGGCGATAGGGTGGGGAGGATTGGAGTCCAACTTCGGACTCTCTACCGCTCATCTTAGGAAGGTTTAGTGCTGCACCGACAGGGTTGAAATAGGAGAGCATTGCAGCATGTAGAATGTTGGAGAGGAGGAAGCCAGTACGTGTTCTACCTAATTCTGGTTCTCAAAGGTGAACTAATCCAGCTCAGGCATCCGCACAGCTTGATCTTGTGGGACTGAGAATTGCAGGCTGCAGAGTCTGCAAGGTGGGAGCCTAAGCGAAACCCCTCATGATTTAGTGCATCCTTTTCAAGAACCACACATGTGTGTTATGCTAGAAGACTCAAACTCTTCTGCTTTGGAGAGACTATTCATTTGTTATTTAAATTGCCCACCCCCTCTTTTTTTTTTTTTTGGAAAGGAGGAAGAAGAAACTGATTAAAGATAAGGTGATATAATAGTATAGTAATTGTAGCTTATTTCTTGGGCCATCTTCTTAGAATTGTTGCATTGAAAACTTAATTGTTTCTATTGGGCTGAAATCGCTTCATTCACATTCTTTGTGAATTTATATGCCGTGCCCTTAGGGTGGTAGATAGATGCACCATTTCAAAGATTAGGAAATAGGGACATAAGTGTACTCAAAAATGCTTTGTCTTTCTGGTACGGCATCAGGAAACTGAATTTTGTTAACACTGTTGGTTTTTTTTCTGATGGTGGGCATGTGCCGCGTCACTGTGAAACTCCCAGGGTGGTGAATTCACACACAGAGCTCGCTGGTATCCTGTGGTCAACACCCCTACAAACCAGTACACTCACGCTGATCTAAGTGAGCTTAGAATGTCAGAAATGAACTGAAATCAGTACATTCCTTCAAATGCCCAGCTTTTTAATTGAACAAGCACCTAATGTGAATGTTTTAGGCCATTCATTGGTTTAACATTTTTGCCTAAAATATTCTACTTCTAGGGACGTTAAGGAGCACATTTTGCTGCCTGATTCTGTTTTGATTTAAAGCTGAAAGGGACCTTAGGTTTTCTGGCGTCATCCCCTCATTTCCAGAAGAGGAAACTGAGACCCAGAAGTGGGTGACTGCCCAAAGTCACATGGCTGTTACAGGGTTGGGACCAGAAACTGACTCTCTGACTCCTGGGTTTCTGACTTATGGCACTGAGCTCTTTTCAATACACCAGGGTTTTCTTAGAATAAATTTAATCTGTTAGGGTTTGTAATCTTTGTATGGTAGTGAGGGTTATGAATGGATGCTGGGGAATAAATAAGCCCTCAGCTGATATTTTCTCTCGCTAGCCATAGTTTGAAACATCCTTTGGGAAAGACACACGTATATACACAGAGGCGTATGTAGATTCTTTGCAATAGGCACCATACTCTCTTTGAGAATTAATGATAATTAATGTTGACATTTCTTTCCTGATTGCTTGGGCTAGTATCTTGAGAAGAGCAAGCGAATGGGAACATTTTCTACAAAGGTGTTTTTTCTCTTTAACAATTAACACATATTGCAATAAAATGTATTGTTTGCATACTCATATTTAAAACTCTATAAATCACACACGAAAAATAGAAGACTAAATCTCTGATAAGTGAGGCTGCCCCACTAAAAAATGGGGATGAAAGAGTTAGGGTTGCCAAGCATATGGACTTAAATTAATAAATACTTTTTAATCCATGAGACTAATTCTCTCAGGACATGGCTTATAAAAGTCAGTTTAGGAAATGTAGCTAGAAAAGAACCATAGTGAATGAAATTTCATATCCCTATTTTTACAGTTTACATCTTCTGTAATTTTCATGTCTATCATTTGCATCTTCCATAGTTTTTCCATTTTTCTCCAGGAGCGTTTGAACTCCCTGTTACAGCATAGTAAGATTCTCTAACTTGTCCTCTTTAAAAAATGCTTGGTTCAGAAGTATTCCCTTTGTCAGCTGCAGAACTACACCTGAAGCCAGAATTTCCCAGCAAGGTGCTAAAGTTCTTAATTTCGTTAGACATTAAGTTTCTTTCAGTTACTTTATCTATGTGGATTAAAACTGTATGTGTCAGGAACCTAGCACATGGTAGAGGCTATTTTGGTGGCAATCATTATTAGTATCAGTATCGACATACTTCACTTCAATAGTAAGGGTCCTCTTCTCAAAGCTAATGGGGATTTGTACTGGTTCCTGGATTGGTTGCCAGCTTAATAGTGAAGAAAGGACCATGACAATCTTTCTCTAACAAGGGTGTGAGATGCCTTGACTGTGGGTATTGATGTCAAAGCATGACAGGCAATGGCATATGAATCTCCTTCCGTTTATGTTTTTTTCTCATGCAGTTTAAGATGCCTGGGTGGTGATGAAGAATATCTTTCTCCTTATGTCTTGTTATATGAAATAATTTTAGGAGAAAAAGGTGTTTTGGGTGGAAAAAATACAACATTAGAAAATGCTTGTGCAAGGATTTTGTCAAGTCAGAAATCTTGGGGTCAACAGTCAATGGCATTGACTACAAAATGGCTATTCTTGGGGCTGGCCCCGAGGCCGAGTGGTTAAGTTGGCGTGCTCCACTTCAGGCGGCCCAGGGTTTCACCGGTTCGGATTCTGGGCGCTGACATGGCACTGCTCGTCAGACCATGCTGAGGCAGCGTCCCACATGCCCGAACTGGAAGGACTCACAACTAAAATATACAACTGACTGCTGGAGGGATTTGGGGATGAAAAGCAGGGGAAAAAAAAAAAAAGATTGGCAACAGTTGTTACACAAAGAGCCGTGCCTATCTATGTTCCATGTGGCCCTCATGGGCTCGGAGTGCAGTGATTTTCTTTCCCAAAGCACTGTTGTTGTGGTGGGTGGTACCCAGGAGAACCTCATGCCAGAATGACATCACAGGATTGCCTACAAACTGTGTAGTCTTATCTGTCTATGTGGTTACCATTTTTTGAGCACCTACAAGCTAAGCCCCTTAAGTATATTATCTCATTTAATCTTTACAACAATGGGAAGTAGGTACTATATTATCTTCATTTTACAGGTGAGGAGACCAACGTTGGGAAAAATTAAGTAACTTGCCTAAGGCCACACAGTCTGGATGAGGCAAAGTTAAGATTTGAACCCACATCCCTAAGATTCCAGAAATCATGCTGTTAAGTGTTCTGTGCCATTTCTCTATTGCTCACCTAATATGGTTTTATTGAGAAACTGTCCAACCTGAAAGAGTCTATTAATGTAAAAAGTGTACTACTGAATAGATTAGGTTCCTTGCCTTTTAAGAACTTAAATAGGCACCAAATGACCATTTATCTGGCATGCTATACAAGTGATTCATGGATCTGGCTGGAAGACTAAGTGAGAGGATCTACGATACAGAAGAGATAAGAACTTAATTTAATGCAACATCAACTTAAAATAACATGTCCCATGAGTGTGGGAGAATAATGATACTAACTCACAGTTCTGCTTTAGTTAGATACGTAATTTTGACGACAATGTCATCTTCCTTTGAATTCCAGCTATGTGTCAACGTATGAAAAGAGAAGTTTGTGGGAAAGGAGAAGTTAAAGGAGGTGTCTTCAGTCCGTGGGAGGTGCCTGGGAGGGGTTCTAAACACCAAAATCAAATTGCCTCACCCCTCAGCAATGAGTCGTGGCTTTCTTCAGTGAAGCTGCACGTACACAGGAAGGCGTGCCCCAGTTGGTACATTCATCACACTAACTAGAGTCATCGCTCAAGGTCACTCTCTCCCCTGTTAGACTGTGAACTGTTTGAGAGTAGAGTCTGCGTCTTGTTCATTTTTATATCCCAACACTCAAGGAGCTGCTCTATCATTATTTGTTGATTGAACACGTATCAAAGAAAGAAACTTGCGTAATATAGACTCATCCAAGCCAAGGAATCAAGGGTCCATATTTATAGTAATTTTAATGTACTAAAAAATTTCCAATGGGGTATTCATTTTCAGATGATCATGTTAAATCTGTTTTAAGATTTATTTATTTTTAGCTTGTGGGTGAGACCCAAGCGTTGGCAGGGGCATCTGGAAATAGAAGACTAAAGGGATAGTAGGCACCACAGGCTTTCTGGAAGGGATGTGTAGAATCTCAGGGGTGAAAGGAATGTTCACTGTTTCAATAAGTATTTAATTGAACTTCCCGTCTGGAGCCTGCATTTCTTTTACTAATCTGTTTTGAACAAGCATGCTTGAATATCTCTTGTATCAGGGAACTCACTAATTTAAATTTCTCCCTTAAATTGTGCAGCAAACTGGATTTTCCTGAAACTTTTGCCTGTTGGGACTTCAAAACAATCTATGACAATGTTTCACACCTTTGAAGACAGTCCGCTTCTGCTCTACCTGTCCCTTTTTTTTTTTTGGCAGGGAAAGAGTCACCCTGAGCTAACATCTGTTGCCAATCTTCCTCTTTTCATTTTCCTACCCAAACCCCGAGTACATGGTTGTATGTCCTAGTTGTAAGTTGTTCCAGTTCTTCTATGTGAGCTGCTGCCACAGCATGGCAACTGGCAGATGGGCGGTGTGGTTCTGCGACCCAGGAAGTGAATCCGGGCCATTGAAGAGGTGGTGAGCACTGAACTTTGATCACTAGGCCATCACGGCTGGCTCTGCCTGTCCGTTTTTGGGCTAACACCTAGCCAGTTCCTTCTACAATTCCCCAGGACAGATGCCATCTTGTCACTCTCTTTTGAACAGGCTCCAATTTACCTGCCGTTTTCAGTTTCCCTGAACTCAAGGTCGTTCTCGAGGTGCACCTGATAAACAGAGAATTACAAGGAATAGGTGGTATTTATTGGGTGCTTGCCATGTTCTAGTATTGCCCTAAGCAATTTACCTGGCTTATTTTCTTTAAACTCTCAATAATCCTAAGAAATAGATAGTAGCATTATCTCCCCATTTGCCAGATGTCAAAAATAAGTTTTAAAAACTTGCTCAAGGTCACATTACTGGAAGGTGGCAGAGCTGGGATTTGAGCCTGGGCCATACAGCTCCACAGCCCATGGTCACCCACTGTTTAGGTTCCATTTAAAGTTAGAACAGCACTTTCCTCGCTTTAGATCCTATGTTTCTATTTAGATAGAAAATAACGACTCTAGAGTTTCTGACAGCCCACCTCAAACTGCTGACTTATAGAGCCCCTTTTTCTCACATGCCCATTTCCCCAAATCTTCACCAAGACATTTTATAAATATTTACAAAAAAAATCTCATTAAAGGAAAAGAATATGTCTTACTTAATTCTAATTTGCATTTCTTTGAATGCTGTTGAAGCAGTGCATTTTTATGTTTATTGGACCCGGAAATTTCTTCTTTTGAGAATTACCTGTTGGTATGCTGTGCTCATTTAAAACAATTGAGAGTGTTTGTATATTTCTTTTTTTTTAAAAGATTTTATTTTTCCTTTTTTCTCCCCAAAGCCCCTCAGTACATAGTTGTGTATTGTTAGTTGTGGGTCCTTCTGGTTGTGGCATGTGGGACGCCACCTCAGCATGGCTTGATGAGTGGTGCCATGTCTGTGCCCAGGATCCGAACCAGCAAAATCCTGGGCTGCTGAAGGGGAGCACACGAACTTAGCCACTCGGCCATGGGGCCAGCCCCCTGTATATTTCTTATTGATTCTAAAGAGTTTTAAAGAATACATTAAGGATGTTAACCTTTAATTATATGGTAAGATATTATTAATATCCACACATTTTTATTTGCTTTTCAGTTGTGGCAGTTTTTGGTTTTTTTACTGTACAGAAGTTCAATTATTTTATAGAGTCAAATATGTTGCCCTTTAAGATTTCTTCTTTCGATGTCATACAATGTCAGACTTCTCTGCACTAAGCTATACCAGTCCCGTGATGATGAGCAATTATTCACTGGGAAACTTTAAATCTGACCCAGCATCTAACATCTGCCCCTTGAGACACGTAATCGTATAGGTTTTGGTCTATAATGGGAAAAAATAGATGGATGCTATATATATATATATGCATAAAATCATAAAACATATCTGTTATATATGTGTAAAATCATATAATGACGTGATTTATGATTGAGATATATATGATTTTATATATATATGAGATTATACGTATAACTAGCTAAGTGCCTAAAAAAATCGATTTAGATTCCAGAATTACTCAAAGTTATGTAAGAACCAAAATGAAGATGGCGTGTGAAGGGAAGTGGAAAGAGCATAACATTGGGAATCAGGAGGCCTGGATTGTAGTCCCAGTCGTATGTTAACTGGTCAGGTGTGCTGGGCCTGGTCCCTTAACTGGGCCTCAAGTTTCTTCCCTACATGATGAGAGTGTTCATAGATGATCCTCAATGCCTTTCCAGCATGGACGTTCCATGATCGCACTTCCAGAGTTGCTCCTGGGTGAGCACCAAGAGGATCGGAGACAGAAAGGGGTAAATGTAAGGGTAGCCGAGGGGAGGTGCTGTCAGGTCTCTGGACTGAGAAGCTGGCGGCTGCAGCAATGGCTGAGAGGAGAGAGATCACCCATCATTCCATCATTCTAACCTAACTAACCACTACCAACCCTGGAGGAAAGTTTCCACTTTATAGGTGGTCCTAGTTCTCTTGTTTTACAGAGTATCAGCCTCCTTCGTGTGCATAATGACCTTAAATCCCAAATGACACATCCTCCGCTGAGTGCTGAGTGAGCTGACAGACCCCTGAGGCTACATTTGAATGAGGAAAGCACAAGCTCGTTTTGAACAGTTGGCTCCAGACTAGCTTTATTTTAATTGTCAGTAGAAGGAATGCGGTGCTGGCTGACCTCTCCCAATTTATCCCAATTGCAAGGTCAAAAGCCCTGAGTGACTGGCAGTTATTAACCTTTGATGGGCCTGAGGTAGAACATAAAATTTTAGACTTGAAAGGCATTTTAGCAGTCATCTAGACCAACTTCTTACTCCTAGCTTTTGAATATATCTTTTATTATTTTTAGTTATTTTAATTTTTTATTAAAGAGACGTCTATATATTTCCCTAATAGTATATCCCAAATTTTAATATATAGTAGTGTCATGTGTTCTTCATGAATTCATTAATTTTTCCCAATTATTTTGAAAAAAATTCAAACCCACAGAGAAATGGGAAAAATAGTATGACTACCTAGATTTATTAATTTTTAACACTACTGCATTTGCTTTATCTCTCCCTATCTCTATATTTTTATATAAAGATACACATATATTTTTATGCTGAGCTATTTGAGAATAAGTTGTAGACATCATACCACCTCATTCCTAAATACTTCAACACGTATCTTCTAGGAATTAGACATTCTGCAGAGTTTTCCAAGTTGGATGTACCATTTTGCATCCTGCCAGGATGTATGGGAGTTCCAGTTATCATCCTTGCCAAGTCTTGCTTTTCTCATTGTTTTAAAATTTTAGATACTCTAATGGGTGTGCAGAAGTATCTCAGTGTGGTTTTAATCTGTATTTTCCTGATGAATAATGATGTTGAACACATTTTCAGAGGTTTTGTGGATATTCTCTTTAATGAAACGTCTCTTCCTGTCTTTTGCCTATTTTAAAAGTAGATTATATTTTTCTTATTGATTTGTAGAAGCCCTTTGTATTCTGGATATGAGTTTCTCTCAGATAGATGTAAAACAGAAAGGCATTTGATTGAAATTACTTCATGTGTTGGTATAGTGTCTGACCTTGCCCGTTTTTTGAAAAAGGGAAAAAATCCAGTATTATTATGGATAGTTATTCTGCCTGTGCAGAAAACAGACAGTGTGTTTTAATTAAAAAAATTTTTTTAGTAACTAAAACAAAGGAAACAGTTGGACAAGCAACATGATACTCCCACAAGTATTTATCATCTTTACACAAATAGTCTTCCTTTTGGGCAACTGGACCTTTATACAGAGGCTCTTTGTATTTTCAGATAAGCAGCAGGATCTGCTGGAAACTGGATGTTAATTCTATTTTGTGGTAGTCATGATGAGCTGACATCATGGGTCCAAAGATGAGAGGCAAAGAACCCTAATCTCTTCCTTTCCCAAAGCTCTCCCAAAATATAGACAGTAAAGAGAGACTCTCTTGATCTACTCAGAATGGTTAATTTATGGCTGCAGGGGCAGGTGGCATTAACCCAAAGTGAAAACTTTTTAAGTAAGGATTTTCCTGAAGGCTACATTGCCATGGATAACATCACTCTGGGAGAACAGACCGTTTTGCAAGTGATTTTCATACAACTTAGCCATGCCCATGCACAAGGCTGCTCTCTGAGTTTCTTCTTGACATTTATATTTGGATAAAATGCGATTAAACCAAGGGATGGAATCAACTGCAGCTGGCATGCCACATTTATGGTCTCCATGCCCATAGTTGACACAACTACTGGATCGTGACACTTTTCCAGTGAGTCCAGCCTCAGGCATCAGCTATTATTCAGTCTGAGTTGGCACTTGAGATAGAATCTATCTGTCATTCCCACGTTGAACTGAACACAATGGGCAGGGTTGGGAACAGAAAATAAGCCACAGAAAGTCAGCCTGAAATGCACAAGAAGGAGATAGGAACCATACCATATTCCCTTGGTAACAGCCTATGAGAGGCTTATGGGCTGATTATAAACGTGTATTCATTTTATCTTTAAATTTTTTTTTTAAGTTTCAGCAGAATGGCAGTCTCCTTCTCCCCTGAAGTCTGCTTTCCTAGCAGCCTGGTTACACAAATGTGGGTCATCTGCGTCCACACTGGCCAAAGCTAGGCTGTTTACCAAATCCTGCACCAGCTATAGAATAGTTTCAGAAAACATTATTACACAGCTCTTTTGTTGTCATTGCAGGGGAGCGTGTTCAACACCTGGAAACCCATGTGGGTTGTATTGTTAGAAGATGGAATTGAATTCTATAAGAAGAAAAGTGACAACAGCCCCAAAGGAATGATTCCCCTGAAAGGAAGCACATTGACTAGCCCTTGTCAGGACTTTGGGAAAAGGATGGTGAGTTGACATCACTAAAACAATGAATGCCATGTCAGGTACTGATCTTTGAGCTTGTGCATAGCCTACAATGTGAATGGTGCTCCTTGGGCCAGTCCTTCTCACCACAACCCAAACTCCACTCTGGGCCTTTGGGTCTCTCTTGGCCAAGCACTTCCAGAATGGGGTTGGGTTCAACTACTGTGCTTCATAAGGGACCTCAGTCCCTTGAAAAGAGTCATTCCTAATGGGATGTTTTTTGATTTTCAGTTTGTGTTTAAGATCACTACGACCAAACAGCAGGACCACTTCTTCCAAGCAGCCTTCCTGGAGGAGAGAGATGCCTGGGTTCGGGATATCAAGAAGGCCATTAAATGCATTGAAGGAGGCCAGAAGTTTGCGAGGAAATCCACCAGGAGGTCCATTCGGCTGCCAGAAACCATTGACTTGGGGTGATTTTCTTTATTTGCTTCCTTCTACCCCTTCTTCCCCTCCTCCCCTCTTTGAGGAAATCTCACAACAGATCCTGGTCCAAGGCTTGCTTTGGTCCCCTGTGAAGGCTGTAGCCGCTCTTCTGGGTCGACACCGGCTCTTGGAGTACTAAGATGTTTACCTGGGTCTGAAGGAGTGATCATGGCTTCTCCAATGCCTGAAAGCTGAGGAGAGGAGGCTAATGCAGTATACATTCCCTCATTTTGGGTAACCTTGTCAGAGAGAAAGACAGAAAGAGACAGAGAGACAGAGAGAGAGAGAAAGAGAGAACTTATTGCATTTATGAGGTAGCCATGGTAAGTTAGTCTTGAAAGAAAGCTTCAGGATCTCTAGGTAGGTAGGAAAAGACAGGGGCTATGTGTCCAAGTAGGTAAGGTTTCAAGGTGGCCCTGGGGAAGGCGGAAGCTTGTGTTCATGGCCAACCTCTCCAAGGTGGCGATTCCCAGAGAGGACCTGCCATTCTAAAATGCTTCCTACTCATCTGTCTGTTTTCATCTTCATGTAGTGCCTTGTATTTGTCCATGAAAGACGCTGAAAAAGGAGTAAAAGAACTGAACCTAGAGAAGGACAAGAAGATTTTTAATCACTGCTTCACAGGTAAAAGGCCTTGCAAGTCTGAATTGGGGCAGCTGGAGAAGGCAATATGGAGTTCTAGCTCAGCCTTATGTGTGGGGTGGGGGATGTGGAGCATGGTACATGGATGAGGTCATAGAATGCAGAGCGGTGAACGTGAAAATTAAACTTCCCCAGCATGGAAACAGAAAGAAGGGTAGAAAAGAACTTTGCTGTTCAAGATAAATATTTGTAAGTTCCAGCTATGTCAATCAAAGTGACATTTTTTTTCAATGAATGGCATTATGTTGAAATAGACAGAGAGTTGAATAAGATGATAAACAGGAATCTAGATATGCAATGTAAGATTTAAGTGACAGTGTTAGGGATGTCTGAGGTTTCACAGGGTGAGACATTAAGTGTTATGAGTTTAGGTAGATGGTGCATTGGTTAAAAAGATGATCTTTGGAGCAAGACTGCTTTGGTTCAAATCCAGGCCCCGCAACTTACTAGCTGGAAAATCTTAAGCCAATAACTTGCCCTCTCTGTGCTTCACTTCCCTTGTCTATAAAATGGGATAATCATTGTGCTCCCTCTTTATTGGCTTTCTGTAATGTGTTTAGAACAGTGCCTGGCACACACTCAGCACCATACGGTGCAAGCTCTCAATGTGGTTATTATGATTAAGAGGTCACATATCTGCACAGACAATCAAGTCTGTAAGTTCAGAAGGAAGAAAAAACTCAGGTGGTTGTTGGGATGAATAGAGGTAGTGCCTAAATTTCACCCCAAAAGATGGATAGAATTTCACTAAGTATTTGTGGGAGGGAGTTCTGATGAGGAGGTTGAGCAGAGGATGCTAAGGACAAAGTTATGGGGCAGAGATATGCAGAGTATGCATTCAGGAAAAGAAAATGACCAGCCTGCTAGGGCTGACGGTTTATTAGAGAGTAAAATGAGACATACAGTTTGGGACTGGGTTTGTCAGATGCCAGGCATGGCTTCCTTATGCTGACAGGAGAGGTCCAGAGGGGAAAACTCTGAGAAGACACAACGGATGTACAATCCATTCAACAGATAATCCATGAAACTGGGTCAGGTCAAGGTCAGGAAGGTGGATGGGTAAAGGGTGTGACCTGGGGTAACAGAGTAGTCTCCCATGGGAATTCAGCCTCAGAGAGTTAAAGGAGGAGTCCATTAACATCAGAAAAGTCAGGGTTAAGATTTGGGGTCAAGATACCAAGCCACCGGCAGTGGTAAGGGAAACTGACAAGAGCAAGGTGGGGCCCCAGCTCTGGCAGGCCTGAGGTCATAAGACAGAACCTCAGGCAAAGGGAACAAGGAGGGCGTTCCAATGTAGATCAGGGCACAAGGTCCAGGCCAGCCTTGTTTCTTGTGTAACATATTAGTCCCAGAGTATCAGACCAGAACTTCTTAAGTTCTTCCCGTTGAAGTTCATGTTGGGTTCTAGAAATGCAGATGGGGTTGAGCTTTCATGTGAGAGTCAGGTGGTCTCAGGGGAGAGACGAGTCTACAGCAGAGGCTGGGACCCAGGCACTGCTGACACGTGATGGAAGACCTTGAATGTCAGGTGACAGGGCAGCTAGACTGAACGTGCCTTTCAAACTTCAGCATGCCTGGCTGCACAAGTATGGAATCGAGGGTTAGGACACTTAAGTGGAGGCCCATTGTAGGTGTAACTCAGGCTCTAGGTCACTGAACTCTCTGAGCCTTAATTTTCTCATCCTTAAAAAGGAGGTTTGCAATTACCGCACTACATCTTCTACTGGGTCTCGGTGAGGATTAAAAGCAGAAACGCAGTATGTTAGTTTGTCCTTCCAGAGAAAGCAAAGTGGGCAAAAGCCTTTCGTATATGAAATGCATGGAAGGCTCACTAACCAGCTGCTCTCACTCGTGTTTCAAGGATGGTATGCCTATTGCCCTTGCTTGGATGACCCAGGGCTAGCTGCCTGTTATGTTGGCTCGCGGGTTGGCTATGTTTGTAAAGAAGATGCTGCTTTCATAGGAAGCTTTGTTGTAGCCTGCTAATAATCAAATTGATGGGTCAAATTCATTTTATTCTCTTTGTAGTCCTCTCTTGAGGCAGAAGTTTGATTAAATGACTTCTCCAGGTCCCTGCTAGACTCTGCAAAGGTGTGACACTCAGTGCAAGAGATGTCGTCAAATTTCAATTTAGGACATACACACTGATCATATTATTTACTGCTTAAAAACTTGGCAATGGCTCCTCGTGGCCAAATTTCTTAACGCATCATCAAAGCTCTCTCCACTCACTCTGTGCCTTCCTCTGCTTCTTGCCTTCTTTTGCCTTCCTTCCACCAACTCCTCCTCCTGCTCCCAAAGGGGCTGCTTCATGCCTGTGTGCCTCTGTTCACGCTGCTGCTCCTCCAGCCTGTGGGGCTGTGCTGGTTCCTCTCAGCCTCTGCCTCATGTGCCTGGCAAACATCTACTCATGTTTTAGGCCTGGGCCCAGTGTCACTTCCTCTATGAATCTTTTCTGACAGTGCACACACAGCCTTCCTTCCACTGCCCACCTCTTTCTCATCTTCCTGAGCATTTGACCCAGTAGCTCCGCCATACTGACCCACAGCGGAGCACTGGTTACCCTGGTTACAACAGTTACTTTCACCCGTCTCTCCCTTCTAGATTCCCTGAGGGAGCCTCCCCAATACCCATCACAGTACTTAGCATCTGTTAGATGCTTAATAAATGTTTGTTCGTTAATGCAATGAATGAGTGAGTTAGCAAAAACTGTTTCTGTAAGGCATGCATTGCTCCTTAAGGAGCATGTAGATGTTTTAAAAACATTTTACACGATTCCTTTTGTTTCCAGGTATCTGTCCCATCGATTTCATTTTTCCTTCCTGAAGGAGGGAGGATGAGAGAAGTTAGACACTTGGGTGCCCTGGAGCTCTCCAAGGGTGCCTGCCAGGGGCTTGTTCTTTAGTGAAGAGAGTTAACCTTCCCTCTGATGGTCTCATCCAGGTAACTGTGTCATTGATTGGCTGGTTTCCAACCAGTCCGTTCGGAATCGCCAGGAAGGCCTCATGGTTGCCTCCTCCCTGCTCAGTGAAGGGTACCTACAGCCTGCTGGAGAGCTGTCCAAGAATGCAGCAGACGGCATTGCTGAAAACCCTTTCCTGGACAACCCAGATGCCTTCTACTACTTTGTAAGTCAGAAAAGCTGCCTGTTTTTCCTCCTGTAATGGGAGCTGCCCTCAGCAGACTCTAGGTTGATTTCAGTTCACATCCACATGTGTGAAAGGAAGGGCCCAGCCCTGCAGAGAGTTGGGAGATCCCTGGCTTGAGTCCTCCCCCTCCACAACGCCTACCACCTCCAGTGAGTCAGTTTAAAGGAAAATATTACCTACTTGAGTAGTTTTCTTGGAATTAACTTTTTAAACTTTGCTGCGTCTATTCTTCTAAGCAATAATTCTTTTATAAAAACCTATTACACCCTAGTACCTGCCAGGCACTCGCCTAGACAAGGAGATATGGCCATGAAAAAAAAATAACAGGCAAAACTGGCCCTCAGGGAACTTTCTTTCTAGAGGGTGATCTGTAAATTCACAATGTCTAGTTGTATTTTTCCAAATATACATTAAAATACATGACTCTACACAAACGTGATTATCCTCATCCCCTCCCCCAATCACCTTGTTGTACCTCCCACGGTCTGCCTACCACAGACTGGGAAATGCTATATTACACAACACAGATGCAGTCTTGGGCACGTGAGAAATGCAGCAACAGCGGATTTCTAGGGGAATTTTGGCAGCTTTGTTTCTATTTGGGGTCAGAGCACAAAAGTTAGGAAGCTACTTAAGAGAACCATCCTTCTTACGAAAATAAAGTGAATGTCTCAGAGGGAGTTTCATTTCACTTTGGGGGAAGTTCCGCTGTCAGAATTTTTTTTTCAGGCCTTTGATCTGATAATTTATAGCCATTTAGTTGTGGGATTCTAAAAATACCCATCACAGTGGCTCCTCTTCCTCTGTGTGAATCATTGCCCACCGATAGCTGAGCAAGTCCCAGCTCCCTCCTGACCACAGAGGATGAGGCTTGACACACGCTCTTGCTCTTCTCAAAGGAGAAGGGGCTGAGGCCTTAATGGAGAGCGTGTTGCCCAGTGTCATAAATTGGCCAGCTCTGCTTTCAAGGGTGTGGCCATGAGCTCCCAAGAGAAGGAAGGCTTTGAAGGAAGAAATATGCTGAGCTAGACTTAGAATATAGCTTGGGAAACCCAAGAAAATGAGAGGGTATCAACAAGATCTCACTTAAGAGTGCATCTAGCAACAAGACACAAGCATCTAGAAATAAGAAAAAGGAGGAGGGGAAACGAGCTAACCAATGACAACCTTTAAAGTTCAGATTAGTTGACGAACTGAAGGAGGAAAGAAAAAGAGCTGCCTTCCCTGTGGCTGGAGGGGTGGGGAAGGTAGAGATGGTCCAGGTAGCCCTACGCCTAAAATCAGTAACGTAAACTTGCTGTTTGGTTTCCCAATAGCCAGACAGCGGGTTCTTCTGTGAAGAGAATTCCAGCGATGATGACGTGATTCTGAAAGAAGAATTCAGAGGGGTCATTATCAAACAGGGATGTTTACTGAAGCAGGTGAGTGGCCACCACTATTCTCTTCTAGCCTTTGCTCCTTACAGGTCCTTTTTATTTCTAAATGACCAAATGGTATTTCCTTTGGCCAATAGTCAACTAGAAAATGAAACCCATAGGGTAAAAGATAGACAAATAGCTAAATAGATGATCGAAGTGGCATTAGGTCAGAATGACTAATGCAGGCAGGGCAGAGATGCACCTTGAAATAGGGAAACTCCTCTTTTATCAATATCATGGGAACAAGACATATTTGTTGTTTGTTTTTTTTGAGGAAGATTAGCCCCGAGCTAACTGCTGCCAAACCTCCTCTTTTTTGCTGAGGAAGATTGGCCCTGAGCCAACATCCGTGCCCGTCTTCCTCTACTTTATATGTGGGACGCCTACCACAGCATGGCTTGCCAAGCGGTGCCAAGTCTACACCCGGGATCCGAACCAGTGAACCCTGGGCCACTGAAGTGGAACATGCAAACTTAACTGCTGTGCCACCTGGATGGCCCCTATCATGGGAACAAGAAATGTTTTAAGAAAAATATTTCTTAAATATTGCCCTTTTCATTAGCTGGAGGAAGTCAATCGGCTAAGAGATGCCATCCAAAAGACAGAGATATTTCATAGTAAAAGTACCTCCTCTCTGCAAAGTACCCAGAAAACAGAACAGGCCACATCCAGAAGAGACACATCATATACCTTTGGGAGCAAGGAACTGCCATTCCAAACTATAGGTAGGACATGCCTGAGACCACAACCAGGGCATGCCTGAGGCCAATTCTTCAGGAGTAGCAGAAGACAAAGGTCAAATTCAGTCTGAGGGCACAGCCTGAATCCTGGGAGGACATCAAGTGCAGTTGCCAGGTGCCCACAGGTATAGGTCACTGTCAGTCTGGGAGGCAAGGGCTGGGGTGAGCGGAGAGTTCTAGTTAGTTCCCAGGTGCCGAGGCATGGGATGCTAAGAGGTGAGACAGCAGAAGATGCTGGGGTTGTTTGAGGGCCAGCACCTGGGAGAAGAAGAAGTCGCAGGAAGACATGGGAATATTCAGGGTGAAACAAACTGATACTAGCACGTGGTGGCATAGAGGCCAAAGCTGCTTTATAGGGCCAACATCTTGCCTTCCTGGCTGTGCTGTGAGCTGTCTTAAAGGCACTGCTCAGTATATAATAGAGAACCTGATCGCCACAGGAGATTTCCGTGCACTGTTTATAGACCCCATGGGACTGAGAGATTTGACTTATCCCATACAATAGGACCCTTAATCATCTTAGTGACTAATGAAATGGGCGAAGAGGGAAGAACCAAAGCAGAGCATGTATTTTCATTTTAAAAGAAGGATTTAAAGCTAGTGGAGACTAGGAACAGATACAAATTTTGAGTCTCGCTGGGGGAAGTGGAATATTAGTGTTGGAAAACTTTAACGTTAGGTTTTAGGAGAATAGGGTCCTAAGAAATAATACAGAAGGACTTAGGAAGAATTCGGACTGTTCTAATAACTTTTTACATCGGGGGCCGCTGACCAGATTCAAGGCAAGGCGCAGGGGCAGGGCTGACTTCTCTGGGGGAGGCCCTGGCTGCTCCTCGTTGGTCCTGTTACACATTCCTATGTCTGGGCTCGCTGACTACAGGCACTAGAAGGTGGGTGTAGGAGTAACTTGGGAGGGAATTTCATTATTTCCTTATGTTGTTGATTCCTTCCACAGTTCTATGTTGTCATCAGCCATTAATGGCTTCTCTTGAGTTAGTGGATCGGACAAACCCTAGTCAAGAATAGAACCCTGGGGGCTGGTTCCGTGGCTGAGTGGTTAAGTTCGCGCGCTCCGCTGCAGTGGCCTAGGGTTCAGATCCTGGGCGGGGACATGGCACCGCTCATCAGGCCACGTTGAGGCAGCGTCCCACATCCCACAACTAGAAGGACCTGCTACTAAGATATGCAACTGTGTACAGGGGGGGTTTGGGGAGATAAAGCAGAAAAAAAAAAAAAAGAATAGAACCCTGAGAAAACTGAACGTGAAGGTTGGGAAGGGGTTGACAAAATCTGGGCTGGACTGGAATCACGTCTGGGTAATGGAGACCCTGGATGGTCAAAAATTGGCTGAGGTTTATGGGTGTCCGCGTGCGTGTTGAAGATAATGGGGACTGGAAGCAGGCTTACTCTTGTGTTTTCCTTCGCCTTCCTTTGCCGGGCCTTTGATAGGCACAGTTTAGCCTTAGCTAGCCCAATTGGTGCACATTTTAATCCTCCAGGGATCTGTTAAAACTACATCCTAGGCCAATTAAATCACAGTCTCTGGATTTTACAGCTCCCCGAGAGATTCTGTTGTGTAGCTAAGGCTGAGAACATCTGAACTAACCTCTTTCTCAAAAGCTATTGTATCCTATTATCAAAACCCGGCTATTCAAACAGTCATCCTTATAAGCCTCCTTTTGACATGAAGAAAACAGAAATCTATGTGCCTTCAGGAATGTTATTCTTTTCCAATATTCTTTCCTCTAATGTTTTTGAGGGGGAGACAGAACAAAAAATCTCTTCTACTTGAATTGATGTTTCCTTTAATTTTTCCAATCTCTTAGCTTAGTTGTTTACGACCTTGGTGCATATCAACTGAGGGAGTTAAAAAAACCTTCCTCTTTAGGTGCCACAAAACTAAATCACCCTTGTGCCTACCACTAGGAGTTAGCTAGGGTTAACCCACACCGAAGGCGCAGCATGAGAAAGGACAGCTGTGTGCCACACCTCACGGTGGGGAAGGAGTTATGTCCAACTGGAGCTCAGTCCCCCCCTCTCCCCCTCCACTCTCCCTGTTTCTCCCATCCTAGAAGAAACAATTCTACCTGGAGGATGTAGCCAGTTTGAGGATGAATGATATTGGATTATACTCAATATAATCCTTTTTTATATAATTCATTCTGTTATGATAGTGAATAAAATATTTAGTTTCTCAACCACATGTGGATTCTTTTATGGGGAGGGACAACGTGTTATATGTGTTTTTCTTATATCTGCTGCAGAGTTCAGCATCTTCTTGGTCTATAATAGGCAATAAACATTTGTAGAGTGAGTTAAATTGAATGTAAGTAGATGACTTGGACAGATCAGCAACAATTCTTGGAACCCCAAGCATGCATGCATTCCTCAAAATCCCTCAGGAAATAGTCATTAAATGAAAGATGGCCAGATACCCACTTACTAATATTAAATTCTTCAGTGCATCACATTGTGATGCCTGTGAGGGCTTAAAGAGAGTACGGTAGTTGGCCATGGCTGACTGATTTCACATCCTCCTGTTATCTTCCTCTTTCATGGATTCATGAGGACTTGGTATTCACCCAGTGATTGCGTAAGAGAACACGACACGTGTATCTGCAGGTCAGGAGGAAGCGATGTGGGGCAGAAACGTTAGGTTCTCATCTTACGGGCAGCATTAGCTAAGGCAAAAAGCAGGAATTCATAAAAAGTATTTTAGAAATTGACGCTTTGCAAAAGCCATTCTGGCTATGATATTGCAGACAGAAATATTCTCTGTTCTCCTATATGACTCTCCAGGTTTCCTGGCTCCATTCTTCAGGCAAGTAAAAGGCTCTTTGGAGATGAGTTCCTCGAGCAAATGCTCAGCCAAATAACTGTAGACCCATGCTTGAAAGCTCTCTTTAAACTCCTCTGACTTGGTGCTGTGAAGGAGGCACTGTTTGCTAAGATCACATGTTTCATTGCTTTCTGTACAAGCACAATGAAAAATATTGGAAAATTTGCGTATGTATGTGCTTGTCAATATGTGTCAATTTGTTATAATTAACAAATTATATTCTTTGTATTGGAAAGATAGAAACTATACATCTTCTAATCTAATTTGTTTTGGCTTTTAGAGTTTAAGTAATTTGAGTTTCTTGTGGGAAATCATAGAATCAGGTTTACCATGACATTAAAAGAAACCGCTATAAGCTAATTGAAATAACTGAGTAATTCAAGGTAATTACAAACAGATATCAAGGCACAGTGCTGGGCAGTGGAGGAACAAAGATAAACAAGACACAAATCTTGCCCTCAAAACCCCTAGTCCAGATGATGGCAGTGTTTAATTCTGTTGGAAAAGGCCAAGTCCTATTCTTTTCATCATGTCTGTCACAGTAACTATTCCTTCCCATTTCATTGCTGCTACCTAATGTTAGTCCCTTAAAATTTTATGCCTGGGTTGTTGCAGTCATTTCTTAATGACCTCCTTTTTACCTTGTTTTCTTTCCTTGGCTCATCTTTAACCTTGCCAGCTGGTCCATCCTGTATGTTTTCACCATATTAATCTTCCTAAAATGTGATTGTAATTTTTTCACTTCTCCCCCAAAAGCCATCAGTGACAACTCCCACCTTTTATTTTTACTAAGTCTCTTTCTACTTTTCCAACCTTGCCTCTGCTGCTCCTCATGAACCCTGCCTTCTAGCCGGAAGGTCTTATTCACCAAGGTCTGCATATGCCTTGTGCATTCCCACTGCTGCTTTTTTCTTGTCAGTAGTCTTCCCATCCACCTCCTTCTCACCCGTCTAATTCCTCTATGCCCCAGGTGGATAAGTATAGGTCTTTATGAGCTTTCTTTGACACCCCCAACCCACAATTACCTATCTTTCATTTAATTCTTTTGAAACCTATTATCTATATCAATTATTGGATTTGGACATTTGATATTTTATATTTCTACATAGGTTATAAACTCTTTGAAGAGCAGGACTGTGTCTGAAATCTCTTTACAGCCCCTATATTACCTAATGTAGTACATTGCGTATAGTATTGTTTTATTCATATAATGCTAAAGCTGGAAGACAGTCTTAGAAATAATTTAATCCATAACTTAATAACAATCCAAATTGTACCACTGGCTCTGGTACTATTACTCTGACAAAGATTTGCTTGGGGCCTGGTTCTCCTAGAGTTAGGATTTCATCTTTCTTCTCTTTTTTTCAATTCAGCACGGATTTATTACATTGGTACTGTGTGTACAGAGTGATGCTAAGAACTCATCATTCCTTGTCTTATGTTGATTCTGGATACAGGGGCATAGGAGGAAAAATTGGAAGGTGAGGAAGTTCGTTCTGAGAGAAGACCCTGCATATGTGCACTACTACGACCCTGCTGGGGTAAGATTCCGTGGTTGATAAATCTATTCCACTAGAAGCCCCCACTGCACCTTCTCACTGGGCTTCCCATTCCCCTTTCTGCTCTGTTGATGTCCCCTTTTCCTCTTTGCCCTCCCACTTTTTATCCTGCCCTCCTCTGCCTTTTCCTGTCTCCTCTTATGGCAAAGGTCTGAGATCTTAGGCTTTGAGGTCAGCATAAGCTCAGGCATGAAAAAAAATATCACTGGATTGTCATTTATTTGGTCAGCTCAACATAATCTTTTTTTGTTTGCCCCAATCTGATATTTTCAGAGGAGCTCAACCAGTCCAACACTTCGCTCTTGGTTTAATATGCAAAAAAGTGTTGATTCCTCTTCCAGGCCGACCTGGATGAGAGCATTAACTCCAGCCGTTTGGGCTGTTGATTATTCAGAACAGGGCTTTTTCCTCAATAAAATGGGCCCACTCTTGAGTGTAAAGACAACTCCGTCTGTTCTGGTCCTCAGGCTCTGCTGGCAGTGTAGGGCTCTGATTTCTTCCCGTGAGGGTTATACTACTATGTCAGCTGCATGGGGCTGAAAAGCTCTGGAAACACGCAGCTCTTCTCTCATGGGACGTGGAGATTCAGCCTCTCCACCTCCCCTGCCACTTCCTTCCGAATATGAAGCTCAGAGTGACTTGTGTCTCCTCATCCAGCTTTCCCGGGTAAACTGGGGGGCGGAGGATCTGGAAAGGGTTTCCTTTAATCTCCTTCTGCTCTTATCTATTTTGGGGGCCTGATCTATACCAGAGTGACTCTGTGTGGCTTTTGCACCAAGAAGATAAGGTTGGTTTCCAAAGTACATACACTGTGTACACACACCACGGTACAGTGTACGTACTTTGGAAAGATAACGAAGGATTCATCTCTCTTCTAGGGGGAAGAGCCCCTGGGAGCGATTCACTTGAGAGGCTGCGTGGTGACTTCAGTGGAGGGCAACCCAGATGGTAAGAATGAATTTTTGTTTTAGGGAGGTGTGTCTACTCAGGCTCCCTTCCCACACCTGGACATCCAGGGCCAACAGGAATCAGTCGTTCACTCAATCAGGCAGAAGCATGAAAGCATTTCTATCTGAAAATTTGGGAGAAACCAAGAACTGTTCTCTCCCAGCTGCTGCCCTGGCTCTCCCCTGGGTGCTGGGGAGTTGGAGTGGCTTTGTGGAGGCCCAGAGTAAATCCTTGAGCAATGTGGAGAAAGATCCTTCACACCGGAACCAGCTTAGATGGAGAGAATTGTTACCTCCTGACACCTGTAATTGAGCCACGACACTCCTTAAAGGGGGCCTTTTACATACGCACATCAGGGAATCTCCCACAACACAGGGAACATGGGTGCAGCGAGGCGGTGTGGGGAGTGGAAAGTGCGCCTGGGTTGTAGGGAAGTCTGTGCAGTCGCTTAGTGGCAGGACCTTGGCTGGATCGCCTAACTGATGTGGGTCTAACTCATCCTCAGAGAATGAGGGGGTCACACCAGAGAACCTCTGGGTCCTAGGTCACAAGCCTGTGATTTGGTGCATGGAATACCCATGCTGGTGTAGACTGGCTCCTCAGGTGCGGGATGAGTGGTCTCACTGGGGAGGTGTGGTTTAGACATCCAACCCCGGTTTCACTCCTCACTTTGGGTTTATGATATTTTAGAGGCTGACAGGAAAACACTACAGCTGCGAAAGCCTAGATTTTTACTGCCCCTGCGTTGACTCACTCGCGTCTGCACACAGAGCTATGCTTTAGTTTTGGGGTAGGAAGCGTGCTGCTTTTTGGTTTGAGGTGGATGTTTTAAGTCTTGTCACAGTCTTGGCCAGTTTACTGCCTTCTCGTTTTTCAGCAGAGACTCTAACTTAGCTGTGATGAAAATAAGTTCAGGCTATACTGGTGGTACTGGCAGTGGGTCTCGTGTTTTTTTTTTTTTTTTTTTAATATATTAGGGTCAGCCCTTGGTTTATATTATGAGCAGAGGAAAGGTGCTCATTAGACACTATTAGAGGTTACTCATTAAACACTATTGGTGTGCAAAAGTGAGGAATTTGCTTCTAAATTATTAAAGAAAATGCCTTGTTCAGTGTTTTACTTATTTCTTAAGTGTACACACACACACACAATCATACTATGCACCTATCTATATAAATACAATATTTATAATTATACAATGAATATACATATGATCATACAATGATGGCAAGTTTGAAAACCACATATTTCATTTTCTTAAAACACTCAAAAAACAGGGATTTCACTCCTTACAGAAGGTGGGTGAACCAGGCAACCTTTCTGGTGCCCGTGTGCACTATCATTCTCTTGCTCTTTCACCAGGCAAGAAGAGTGAAGAAGAGAACCTCTTTGAGATCATCACGGCGGATGAAGTTCATTATTTCTTGCAAGCGGCCACCCCCAAGGAGCGCACCGAGTGGATCAAAGCCATCCAGGTGGCCTCTCGGACTGGGAAGTGAGGGCACACCTGCAGCTCCTCATCACCCTCCCAAGGGAACTCCACGGATAAACTCGGTCCAGGGCCTGTCCACTTCTGGTGACAAGTCAACGAGAACGGGCCCAGGGGTGGGGAATTTTCATCTGCAGGGGTTCCGAATGTAACTAACCACATGCCGCGTGATGTTCACCTGCCCAGACCACATCGCTCCCTTAAGTCTTTCTGCCACTCTCCACACCCCACACACAAGCTGTGTGGCCTGGTGTGCTGCTTAATCTCTCCAGGCCTCAGGTGCCTTTTCTGGAAAACACAAGAGTTGAACTAGAAGATCCCTGAGGGCCTCCGTAGCTTAAAGACCAAAAGCCCTGTGATTCTAATACCCATGGAAGTCAAAGTGCTTCCAGTTGTCCAGCTGATGTCCCTCCTTGGCTAAGTCTTAGCCCTCAGAACCTGAGACAACTCTTCTCTTTAAAACTGTTCCCAATCCGTCCTAAGAGTACTAGGCAGAAACCTCTTCTGTTCTCTTTCTCCACCTTGCTTTGTTCTTGGCCACGAGATCACGTATCAAAATGAAGGAGAACTCTCTTCTTCCTTCCTCACTCCACCCAGAAAGCTGCTGAGAGCCAGTGCTGCAGTGGTGACTTGGGTTGAAACCTTCTATCGCTTGCTCCACCCTGGACAGTTCTGTCTTCTGAGAAAAAGACCTGGAAAAGCCAAGAGTAACTGAGGGTCCTTTCCATGCCTTGCAGTCACTCAGCCTAGTGGTATTCCACTCTCGCTTGAGGCTGATCTGAGAAGAGACTATCTTTGCCCCCTTCTGGAGCATTTCTCTACCACTTATAATTAGAAGGAGGAACTCCAAATCTTCAAGATTCTGTTTCATTTGGGTGTTTGCAGAAAAAAGTGGGCAGATGGGTTTTCTCCATGGGTTCTCTCCATGGGTGGTGGGCCTGGGCACCTGGCTGGCTAGTGTGTCCCCTGCAGCTGCAGAGGAGGCAGGGCTGGACCACAGGCTGGCAGATTGAATGATGGGTTTATATGAAGACAGCGCTGAAGGGACTTCAGTCCATTCAGAGCTCGCAGAGGTGGCCCTGAACATTGTGAGCACCTTCAGTTCTCCGGGTCATGACACTGTGATTGTGCCTGAGCTTTAAGCGCAAGCTGTAGCAGCTCCTGCTTGGCCTTTGAGGGGCCTCATGAACCCACCAACCAGGGTGGTCTGACCTAGATTCAAACCGGGTACCTGTTTTCAGTTTTTGACCTTGTCCACTAATAAGTGATTCTAATCCAAACTTGCATGTGTGTGAAGGAGTATTTTCCAACTTCAGATTTTTAATTGTAAGGTCCCCGTGAGGAAAGAAGAGTAGGAAATTCTTCCTGATTTTATCAACTCCTTTCTTTCCCTCCTCTAATTCCACACAATTTCCATGAGACTATTCCTGCTCCTCGATGGCTTTATCAATGGCCTAATGATAAAAGACTGTCTTTTCTCTGATTCTTTAATCAACTGTCTCTTAGAACATGCACAGTAGTTTTTCTACATTCTGTGTGAAAAGTATTTATTAATGTGGAGTCGACTTTATGTTTTGAAATAAACATGACCAAGTTTAGTGTCTTTTTGGTGTGATGACTCTGAAGTTTTGCCTCACATTAGTGACTCTCCTTTTCTATAACCTACTTGCACTTCCTGAGGATGATACCATCTCTCATCTCTGAAATCAGGCCCATGACTTATGATTTTCTTTTTAGCAAAGTGAGTCAGGGAATAATAAAAATATGGGGGAAATAAAGATAATAAAGATATATGGGCAGCATATATTCCCTATTCCCTAAGTCTATATCTCTAATTTTTAATTTGCGAGGTCTTGTTTGTAATGTTCAGGCAAGCAAAAGAGTCTGTAAATGGTCCTTAACTATTAAGGATACAGAAAACTATTTACATTAGGGGAAAATAAGTTTCTTACTGAAGGACTGGAAGGTATGGTTGAGGAGGATGTGCACTGCTCAACTCCAGGAGGCACTATTCACATTGTAGTCTAGGTGACTGTTACTCCTTAAGATTTGCATTATACAATGTGCACATTTGTAGACAGTGGTCTGCAGAGAATGCAAAGCATCATTGTGGCTTCCTAACATGGGCAATCCATTCTTTCTGGTGTAATGAAGGGGTCACTTGCCAAAGTGGATATTTAGAGTATAGATACAGATGTTAAGTGCGAACCTCTTTGGCTTAGAAATCATGGTCAGTCCCCTTCAGGCATAGTAATAGGCAAATCCACGTGGGCCTGAGCCAAGAGGGGCAGACATTTCCCTCAGTGATGTGGGTGAAGGAAAGCACAAATTGTTAGTCCTGTCTGAAGAACATTCAGGGCCAGAAGGAAAGACTTCTTCGCATTTACCCAGGATTCTAATGTAGAGTGGGGGGAAATAAATGGTAGAATCATCAGTTGTGGAAGAATTAAGAAAGTATATAGAATGAAGGAAAATGTCGTCTTGAATCATGTGACTGACAGCAGGTCAGAAAAACAAAGCATTCAATCTGAAATATCTAACACCTTTTTGAGAAAAAAATAGAAGGGAGCATTGTAAGGTGAGAATCTTACCCGCAGGTGGAGAAGACAGTATCGATTTAAGTAAAGATGTGAAGTGTCTCTTGTAGACCGCAGAGACACACACACGCAGTGGCTAAAGTTCTACCAGCAGAGGATGGCTTTCAAAAGCAGAGTGAGGACCTTGTTTAGATTAAATTAATGACCAGTTTCCCAGGGCTTGTTGGTAGACACTAAAGAAAGCTCAACAGAGCGTCGACATCATTTCCTTTGGATTTTGTCTGAAGCCCACCATGGACAAAATGCTCCCTGCTGCCACCCCACGTCAGCCTCAAGGTCAAAAGAAAACCCCAGAAGGCATTATTGAAGACTTCAGGCTCCGTTTTGTGTTCTTCTCTGAATAAGGAGTTTCAAAACTGCCTAGGGTGGATTAGGAGATGTTGGAGAGGAAAGAATGGGGGAAAGAGAAAGAAAGCCAGGAGAAAGTTAATTTAGCTTGCTGAAAAAATAAACTTAGCTTGCAACGATAGCTCTCAGTGATTTTGGCTCAGATTCAGGACAAAGGGAAGGTGAAATTTAGACACCGTTGGAGGAGAGAAACGAGGGTGGGAGGAGAGTGTGTATGACACCACACGTGCTACTTGACTTTTTAAACTGTGTTAAGTTTCAAGGGAACAATGCATATGAGTGTTTATGGGGAGGTTATGCGATATGTGGGAAATGCAGGTCCTGGAGCCTGGGACCTTGGTTTGAAGGCCCAGTTTGTGACTTCCTGCATTTGTGACACGTCTGAATATTGGCTTCCTCATCCCTACAATGAGAATAACAATGTCCCCTCATAGGGTCCTTGTTAGGACGTAATGAAATAATGCCTGTAAGTCACCTGGCATGTGTGGACACTCAACAAATCCTAGCTTCCTTTCTTCTGACCCCTCCGCCGTAGAAGCCATCTGTGGAAATCATGTTTTAAAGGTTCTGTAGCAATGGGTTTCAGCTTTTGTTCTGACACACATGGCAAATGGGCTGTGGCATTCTTCTCTGAACATATGCCTGAGTCTCAGCTTCAGGGACTCTGATCTCATAAGTGTGCAGTGGGGCCCACAGTTTGCATTCCTGTTTTTTTTTTTTTTTTTTTTTTTAAATAGATGGGTATTTTTTTCCCCTGGGAAAGATTCACCCTGAGCTAACATCTGTTGCCAATCTTCCTCTCTCTCTCTCTCTTTTTTTTTCCCTCCCCAAAGCCCCAGTACTTATTTGCATATTCTGGGTGTAGGTCGTTCTAGTTCTTCTCTGTGAGCCATCACCACAGCATGGCCACCGACAGATGAGTGGTGTGGTTCCACGCCCAGGAACTGAACCCTGGCTGCCAAAGCAGAGTGCACCAAACTTCAACCACCACCATCAGGGCGGGCTTGGGAAATTTTTATCAACATTAAAGTTAAAAACTACCAATAAACTGCTTGCATCCCCACGGCCTGCGGTCTAGATGCTGAAGCAATAGCCTGGCGGTGAAGGCCCTCCACAAACTAGCCCCCACCTCTCCTGACGGATTTCTCCTCTGCCGCCTTCCCCTCCACCCACACTGCCCTCTCACTGGTCCTTATGAAGACCATCACGCTTCTGTAACCTCCTCTTGCTCATGCACCCCAAGGCCTAGAACTGTCTCTGCTCCGTGTCTCTTTGGCTTTCTCATTCTTATTCCCCCTTCAAGTTTCAGCCTAACGCCTTAGTTCCCCCATCTCTGTACTTCCCTCCACTTCCGTGGCAGACCCTGTGTCTCCAAATTTCTCTAACGTCTATTTGCACCAGGCATTTAGCAAAACTCACATCCCATGTCAGCTGATGTTATCAACTATGCTTCCTGTTTCAGGGTTTGTGTGCTTTGGGGTCAGAAAAGCGTCTGTGTTTTACAATTTTTTCAATCCCTCCTAACATCTAGCTCAGTGCTTGTGCATAGTAGGTGCTTTTTAAATAGCTGTTGGTTGGGTAATGTGAATGAAGTAGCTACCAGCCACGTCAGGAGGCTCCTTGATGTCTGACTTGAGCTCAGGGGATCACCGGAGCTGTCATAGCAAACCCTTCCAGTCTGCTCCACCAGTCCAAGCACTTTGCAGATATGAACTCAGTTAACGTTCAGAACAATCCTAGGAGATTTATACCACATTTTCCCCATTTTACAGATGAGGAGATTGTGGCACAGAGAGGTGAAGTGACTTGTCCAAGGCCACACACCTAGGAATGGTTAGAGTCAGGGTTCTAGCCCAATCTGGCTGGAATCAGAGTTCATGCTCTTGACCCCCACTTAAAATTTCATAAGAAGAGATGGAGTTTAATTAGCGCTGACTACGAGTGCCAGGAATTTTGCTACATACCACACACATTTGTCACTTAATTTGTACAAAATCATGTGAGGCAGCTTCATTCCCATTTTGCAGATGAAGAAAACGAGGTTAATCAAATTGCCTAAGATCCCTGAGCTGGTAATCTAAGGAGATTCAAACCCAGGTCTGCCTGGCTTCTGAATCCATGTGCTTAAGCGCTCTGCTCCATCGTGGATGTATTTGGTTTTTTCCACCTTCTGGCTATCTCTCTTGTTGCCACAGGAACGCCCTGCTCACAGCCTTCACCACTCCTGACCTATCTGCTACAGCAACACTTCCTACTAGACCACTTCCAGCCAGGACCCTGCGCTCTAGGCTTTTCTTTATTTAAAGGGAAACCTCTATGGTCAGACATAGCCATGCAAATAGCTCTGTCCTGCTGATAGTGGTTTTGAGGCTTCAGGGGATTTTATTCTCTAACATTATATGTTGCAAAATGTCCTCAGCTCATTAGCATGTGTGTCTATTTATACATATACTCGTGCACTTGTACACGTACTTAAAACTTTTTTAACCTAGCTCTACTGATACCACTGGGTGTCTACACAGAAAAAAATTGCTGTGTGATCAAAAGCCACGTTTTGTCAAGTAATAAGAAAACAAACAACATAATGAAAACGGGGGCACTTTATGGGAGAAGATGGATGGATGGCAGATAAGCACATGAAAAGATGCCCAATGTCATTAGGGAAACACAAATTAAAACCACAGTGAGATACCGGCACATGTTTACTTGTTGTTAGTGCCACTGAGTTGATTCCAACTCCTCATGGCAACCTCATGGCAGAGTGGAATGCTGCCCAGTCTTTTGTGCCATCCTCTCACCTTCTGGCACTCTATCAGACAATGCTCTGCTGCTGTTCATAGGGTTTTCATGGCCAATTTTTTTTGGAAGTGGGTGGCCAGGTCCTTCTTCCTAGTCCGTCTTAGTCTGGAAGCTCTGCTGAAACCTGTCCTCCATGGGTGACCCTGATGGCATTCGAAATACTGGTGGCATAGCTTTCAGCATCACAACAACATGCATTTGCCACAATATGACAACTGAGGGACGGGTGGTGTGGCTCCCTGACTGGGAAATGAAACTAGGCAGTGACAGTGAGAGTGCTGAATCTTAACCACTAGACCATCAGGGCTGTCTCCACGTGTATTAGAATGTCTGAAATCACGAAGACTGACCACTCAAAGTTGGCAAAAGTGTGGAGGAAATGAAACTCTCCTCCGCTGCTGGTGGGGGGGTAAAATAGTGACAACCACTTTGGAGAAGTTTGACAGTTTCTAAAAAAGTTAAACATACGTGAGCCATTGCACTCTTGGATACATACCCAAGAGAAATGAAAGCACATGTCTATACAAAGCTTGTACATGAATGTCCATAGCAGCTTTATCTGTAATAGTCCAGAACTAGAAACAACCCAAATATCCAACCAAAGGTTAATAGAGGAACAAATTGGATCTGTTCACACAATAGAATATTACTCTGCAATAAAAAGGAATGGACTATTGATACACGCAACATGGGTGAATTTCAAATTAAGGATGCTGAGTGAAAAAAGCCAGACAAAAATGAGTGCATACTGTATTGATATAAAATTCTAGAAAATGCAAACTAATCTATAGTGACAGAAAACAGACCAGCGGTTGTCTGCGGATGGGGGAGGAGGGCAAAGAGGAGTGGAGTGGGGTTGGAATTTCAGAGGGAAAAGGACATTTTTTAGAGTAATGGCCTTGTCCATTTATCTTGATTGTGCTGATGGTTTCCCGGGTACACACGTATATCAAAACTCACCAAGTCATACTCTTTAAATATACTCAGCTTATTGTATGTCAATTATAGCTTCACAAAGTCATGCTTCTCAAGTAAGAGGCTTTCTATTTGGGGTTTAGTAGACACAGGTGACCTGTAGCGTAAGTAGCTGCTCATGACTTTCTTAGCTGAGACCCCCTGCTCTCAGCAGTCCTGAGGGGCTAGTCCGGGAGAAGTCAGCAGGATTTAAATCACCATCACTGTCTTGTTCCCTGGTGAGGCAAGAAGCAACTGAGAGTAAAATCTGGATATACCAGAATGCTGTGGGAATGTGATGTTCCGGCAAATTGAGATTTCCTGCTCTTTGAATATTAAGCAGGCACTCTCCTAATATCAAGTCTTTAGCTTGACAAGCTCTCTAAAGTTGCAAGGCCAGGCTCCTGCTTTCCTAAGGAGTACCATGGAGCTGCCTGAGATTCTCTTTGCTGACGAGGATCTTGCTTTACTGGAGGTGGTCCTTCTGCCTTTCAGCTCTTATTGCATGGAGCCAGAGAAGGAAAGGAGGAATTGGGGAAGGAAGTGGACTGCATCCGGACAAGTCAGGACACTACCAGGAAGCTAATCTCTTAAAAGCCCCCATTCCGCACCAGTCTCTCACATCGCGTGCTTTCTTGTGACTTGCCTCTTTATTTTAAAATTAGAATACAGAAGAAAGTTCCTGTTATTTTACAGTTCTGATCAGTTAGATTTCATCCAATCAAAAGTTTCCTACAATTCTTATAATCAAATTTCCTTCTGAATGACAGCTCAGAGGAAAGAGATTTCTGATGTGTGCAAATCTGTGAAGCTGAACATGCTTGCGTGCCAGAATGACACAAGAGTGGTGAGCTAGCTGGTGAGTTCACATTAAGATGAAAGCGCTGTCTGCTTCGTGTCCAGATAAGGATGCCTGTAGTTCCTCCTGACAAGACAATCAAACGGAAGATCAATCCACAGAAGTTGAATAATTTTAAATGATTCTGAATTTTTCCACCCCTACTTCAGAAGGAGGTTGTATCTGATAGTCAGTAGACAGATAAAATACCAGGCTGCTTCATCAGTTCCTATCTAACCTCTCTGAGCCTTGCATATGCCTCTCTAATATGGAGATATTGACACCCACGTTGCAGCATTGACATGAGGAATAAATAAGATAATGTCAGTAGAATGACTGACGCTGGCATGGATGGTCAATATACAGTAGTTTAACAAGATGTTGAAATGAGATTCTTTTTGTCTCTACTCAGCTGATGCCCTTGAAAGAACCAGAACAAAAAGTAGATGACAGGTACTCTCACATCAAGCAATGTAGGACTTGCAAAGGGGTGGCCAAAGGCCAGTTCTGTGACCCTTTGCTCTTCTCCCATATGGAAGATCTAAAAGAGGTGAAGAGCTTGGGGAGATAAAAGTTGGAAATTAGGGAGATTATCTCTTTGGGGGAAAACAGTTGCAATGCAATGGAATTTTCCTTTCTACTCAGTGAGGGCAGTATGAGGGTTTTTACTTTCACCCCACGCAGACTGTGAAGGGCTTCAGATAGACTCCAACCTTGACCTGTGTCCACAGGAATCTGTGCAGCCCAGTGGCTGGTGGCAGATCATGCCTGAATACAGCTTAAAGGCCAGAGGCTGTAACCAGCCAGCGTCCTGGTGCCAGAGGCAAAGAGAGGAGGCTGCACTGGAATCAGCCTGTGCTCCTGGGTTGTTGGGGCCCAGGATGCATGAGTGAGTGTTTCCAGTGTGAGCCACGGGCAAGAGAAGGCCATGTGGAGCTGTAAAAAATCCTGCCAAGGAAGACTGCCTGAACAGGAGGGATGTGAACTTGACAAAGGGAATGGCAATCGGATTCTCAGAGGCAGAAGGAGAAAATGTAGGCAGCCAGCTGTGGGAACACACGTGGCCTGCCTCACCGGGAGTGTATCTTAAGGTTGCTGGGGGTGGGGCAGTGAAACGGAAAACCAGGCAAAGCTCCTGTGAAGAGTCAGATTTGAACCTGAACAAGCTAAGAGGAGACCAACACCAGGTTCGGTTCATAGCAGGAAAGTAGAACCTTTCCTGTTGTTGCCACCTCTCCTCCCATTCTCCTTCATTTCTGGAGGAGCTGCAGGAAGCAGGGGCAGAGGCACAGGGCAGGCAAATGGAGAGGACCTTACCACATCGGCGCTCTTGCCCACGTGGATTTCTCAAGCCTCACAGGCCTGATCTGTGGAAGGCAGATTCCTTAACTCTAAATGAGATTCAGAGTATTATATGGAATGCTACATTTTAAAGATTTTATTTTTTTCCTTTTTCTCCCCAAAGCCCCCTGGTACATAGTTGTATATTCTTCGTTGTGGGTCCTTCTAGTTGTGGCATGTGGGATGCCGCGTCAACGTGGTCTGATGAGCAGTGCCATGTCCGCGCCCAGGATTTGAACGAACGAAACACTGGGCCGCCTGCAGCGGAGCGCGTGAACTTAACCACTCGGCGACGGGCCAGCCCCTGGAATGCTACATTTTAATTACCCAGTTGAGATGGTTTTGCAACTTGAAGCGACTGAAGGACTTTTTGTTACGTCAGAGAGCCTGCAAAATATGATGGAACCTGCCTGAGAGTCCATTCCAGGATGGGGAAAGATCTCGCCCCAGACATCTGAATTGGTTATGAGAGGAGAAAAATAAAGCCTCATTCTGTTGGCCTCCTAGAAGTCTGGCTTTTCAACACCACAGTTACAGTAGCTATTGCTGTGACTGGAAGATGTTATTCATGAAGGCCTACGTGACAGTCCTGAAGGCTGCTCACTGCATGGTCCCAGCCCTCTCTCTTCCAGGAACCTGGTAGCATTGCATCTCCCAGCCTCTAGGCATTGGGTGTTGCCATGTGACTAGTTCTGCGCTGAGTATTTCATTGTGGTGTAAGACCCTCTGGAGCTCTCTTTTCTGTACCAATGTCAGATCCACTCTGCACCCACATGTAGCCCCTGAGCACTTGAACGTGGCTATTCCAGGGGCTGGCCCCGTGGCCGAGTGGTTAAGTTCGCGCACTCCGCTGCAGGCGGCCCAGTGTTTCGTTGGTTCGAATCCTGGGCGCGGACGTGGCACTGCTCATCAAACCACGCTGAGGCAGCGTCCCACATGCCACAACTAGAAGGACCCACAACGAAGAATATACAACTATGTACTGGGGGGCTTTGGGGAGAAAAAGGAAAAAAACCCAAAATCTTTAAAAAAAACAAAAAAAGTGGCTAGTCCAAAATGAAGTGTGCTCTAAGTGTAAAAGATTCACCAGATTTCAAAGACTTAGTACCCAAAAAATGCTTTGCATATCTCATGAATAATTTTTATATTTATTACTTATTGAAAAGATACTATTATGAATATAGTGAGTTGAATAAAAGATATTATTACAAGTAATTTCTTTTTACCATTTAAAAGATGGCTATTAGAAAATTTAAAATTATACGTGTGGCTCACATTGGCGGCTTGCATTATATTTTTATTGGATAACGTGGTTCAAGATGGCAGTTCCTCTATCGGTGTGGATGGTTCCTAAATTGAGGATGTCAAAAACGTGGAGCAGATCCTACAGCCAACCCACAATGGACGTGTAATGTGAGCAAGAAATAAATGTTCGCTGTTTTAGGACGTTGGTTAAAATGGGTTGTTTGTTATTGCAACACTAACGCCCTAGCTATGCTGATTGGGTCAACTTGCAAGAGGAAAGGCAGCAGAAGTGAACTTCCTGACTATCCTATGCTCTGCAATCTCCGTGAATGTCTATTTTTCTTTTTTAGACTCCTCATCTCTAGTACCAACAACTGGAAATGTCAAGATCTCTCAGGATTTTCCTTGTCCTCCTAATTGGACTTTGGTTTAGTAGTCATTCAGAAGGAGAGTGGCAAATCAAATATAACTGTGTGTGTTTTTCTTTTACTGTCAGTGTCTTGACACACAAGGAAGATAGCTGTCTGGTTGTCTGGTCTTTGGGTTAGTAAATGAGGTCAACATAAGGCTAGAAGACTCTGCTCCAGTTTGGTTATTTGCTTCCTGACACAGTGAGTGACCTGATTGGATAAACAGTCCACTCTTTCTGCTGTGCCTCCCTTCCTGTTTCCTGCTGGCCTTTCAAAGTTGTGAGATGCTAGGATCCCTGCAGCAGACGATGACTCCATCTGAGGCGGCTCTGAACCAAAATATTTCTATTTTAATATTAGCTTTGAATTTGTTCATACTTTCTTTGAGAATACGCGTAGAGTGTTTTCTCTTGATTCTTAAGCTGCCAGTGCTTCAACAGGGAAACAAATCACATGAAGATGCTAGAGATGGTAGTGGATGACCTTTACTTTGCTGCATAAGGAATTTGGTATAAAGAGTAGCTTCAGGGGGCTGGCCCCATGGCCGAGTGGTTAAGTTCACGCGCTCCGCTGCAGGTGGCCCAGTGTTTCGTTGGTTCGAGTCCTGGGCGCGGACATGGCACTGCTCATCAGACCACGCTGAGGCAGCGTCCCACATGCCACAACTAGAAGAACCCACAACGAAGAATACACAACTATGTACCGGAGGGCTTTGGGGAGAAAAAGGAAAAAATAAAAAAAAAAATCAAAAAAAAAAAAAAAAGAGTAGCTTCAGCATTGCTTTCTGACTCTATTTGAAAAATCTTTGGTGAACAGTTATGGATGGAATCTGCTGGATCAGAGTCTCTGGTTTCATTTAAGGCTTGACAATAGACATTTAGCAGACTCTGCCACAGCCATTAACCAACTGTGTGATCTTGGGTAAGTGTCTTGCTCTCTGGGCCTCTCTGCGAAGTGTTTGTGTTAACATTTTACAAGCTCATTCTGACCACACTGTGGAGGGTGTTTGGAGGTGGGCATCCCTGGGAGAGTAGTGTCAGTTAAGCCTGTAGTTGTAATCCAGGTGAGAGATGACAGAATCACAGCAGTGAAGGCGACGCAGGGGAGAGGCCAGTTCGGTCAAGACTTGAACATATATTTATGGAGAGTACGCCATATGCCTACAATGAAAGGTAGCCAAGCCTTACTCTCTGCCCTTCAAGAGCTTCTAAGCTGGTGGTTTCAACCTCCTTTGATTGCTGTGTGCTGGAATGAGCAGATAAAGAAGGGGAAATGGGCTGTTCAGAGAAGGCTTCCAAGAGGTGGTGATGACTGAGAGAAGAATTGAAGGGCGTAGGATTTACCAAGCAAGGAGGGTAGGAGACACATTTGAAAGAAACTTAGGAGGAATCATCAACAAGAGCAGAAGGAGTCTAAGATGATTTCCAGTTTATGACTTAGCGACCTAGAAGATGGTCATTTCATTGATGAGGGTAAGAAATACAAAAAGAAGAGCCTAGTTAGTGGAAAAGATGATGCATTTAGATAGGAAAATACTGAACTCAAAGTTCTAGGTAGGAATCTAGGAGTGACTGCCCAGCAGCAGTTAGGGATCTACAGGACCGCAGCAAAGAAGAAAGGTCAAAGTGGAGTTTTAGATTCCGAAGTGAGGAGCTTGTCTGTGGGTATTTGAAGCTGTAAGAATGGGTGAGAATGCCCAGGAAGAACAAGAGTTCATGTATTCATTCACTCATGCGCTCACTATGTACTGAGAGCCCACGATGTGGTAATTGAAGAAATGTGAGATCAACCTCGGAAAGCGTGTACTTGAAAGAGAAACAAGAGCATAGACTGGGGCCGGCCCTGTGGCCAAGTGGTTGAGTTAGCGTGCTCCGCTTCAGGGACCCAAGGTTTCGCTGGTTCAGATCCTGGGCGTGGACCTGGAACTGCTCATCAATCCTTGCTGAGGCAGTGCCCCACATAGCAGAACCAGAAGGACCTACAACTAGAATGCACAACTATGTACTGGGGGACTTCGGGGAGAAGAAGAAGGAAAAAAAAAAAGAAGATTCGCAACAGAGGTTGGCTCAGGTGCCAATCTTAAAAAAAAAAAGCAGCATAGACTCTTCTTTCAAGAAACTTGATTGTACAAGGAAAGAGATAAATAGCTGATAACTAGATGGGATAAGAAACCAAGAGAACACTTTTCAAGGATGAGAGATGCTTTCTTGAGTGGAAAATTTAGCTGAATTTCATCTGTATTTGAAAAAAATCTTTTTGTCAATGAGAGAAATACAACAAGAATTTCAGTTGATTGTATATGTAGCTGCTAATATTGTTAAAATGTTCAGAGACTTCAATCATATTTATTAATGTAATCATTCACTTCTATCATTCGATACTTCTCTGTAAATAATGGACTTTAGAAGACTTATGTTTCAGAAGAAATTGGTTGGACACACTTTAATTGGCCACTCCTGAACTGATGTTAGGCAGATGCAGAAAAGTCAAGATCCAATCATGCCTTCTGGGTCTTACAATCTGATTATAAAGATTAATGCCATGAACTGTAGAGATGATCAGTGAGATGAGATTACACTTCCAATTGTAGAAAATCCTGTAAAAAGTAAGTTAAAATATTGAAAAAAAGTGGAAAAATCTAAGAAAACTGGCTTGAAGCTCTGAACAACTTTGAGCTCTCTCCTTTTTCCTTGTAGGCAGTGGGGGGAGCCATAAATGGGGCTTGGATGGCAGTAGCTTGGAGAAAGGTGACTCAAGAGATGGGAAAATCAACTCGTGGACTATTATAGTTTATCCGTGTGGGAGGTAATAGAGAGTTGGTAGTAGAAATAAGAATGAACAGGACTATTTCAAGGGAAGAACCCACAGACGGTACTGGTTGAATAAGATGGTGAGAATTAAGAGGTACTCAGAGAGAATTCTAGTATCTTGATCCTCTGAGAAAAGCAGTTTCTTAACACAAGCAGGAAAGTCATAGAGTGATGGTGGGTTTGGGACATGAGTTGGGACTTACATGAAGGGGAGGAGAGAGAGTGGAGATGGAGGGATCTGCTTAGACTCATGAGCAAAGAAGTAAAAGCTGAAGTCCTAGGAGATGTGTTCATGGAAGGAGAACATGCAGAATAAAGAAAAAGACACAGCTTTATGTCAGACAACTGAGAAGACCCATGGATTGAGATCAGGGGCAGAAAGAGGAGCCAGCTAAAGGGTTGGTCAAGATGTGGTCTACAGAACAAGACTGTCAGAAGCCTAGAGAGAGGAGTCACTCTGCAGGAAAAGGGAAGCGGTCAACAGTGTCAAATATGTAGGGGTTAAAGGGGCTGAGGCCTCAAACAGGCAGTTAGGTTTGGTCATTATGGCACCATGGTGACCTTCAAGGGAGCAGTTTCAGAAGGGTGGTGAGGAGGAAAGTCATAATACAGAGAAAATGGTGGTGGAAGTGAAAAGGAGAAGCAGTGGTTGCAGACTATTCATTCTAGAAGTTTGCTAAGGGGATTATAGAGAACTGGTTTGCAGCTTCCAGGAGTAATAAGGTGACTCACTCGTTTATTAGTTCAATAGGTCCATATTTACCAGAGCCCTCTGGGCGATTGTTTACTTCGAGGTGAATGGGGCAGGCAGGCACCCCACTGTGTTGGAGCTCGCGTTCTAGAGTGGAGGGACAGTCTGCAGACAACGAAGATCACTCCAAATGTTGAAAATTCTGTTGATGAAAATACGACAAGGCACGAAATAAGTACTTTCCAATCCGTAGAAGCAGAAAGTGCATAGATCCTGAGGCAGGACTGAGTGTTGCATGTTCAAGGAACAAAAAGAAGGACAGTGTGGGGGGCTGGCCTGGTGGCCTAGTGGTTAAGTTCGTGCTCTCCGCTTCCGCGGCCTGGAGTTCACCGGTTCGGATCCCAGCGTGGACCTAGTACTACTTATCAAGCCACATTGTGGCAGGCGTCCCACATATAAAATAGAAGTGAGAGGCACGGATGTTAGCTCAGGGCTAATCTTCCTTGAAAAAAAAAAAAGAAGCAGCAGAAGGACAGCGTATCCGGTGCTTGATAAACTAGGGGGAAAGGGATGGATGTCAGAGTGACAGGGGAGGAGTTTGAGTTTCATTCTAAGTGTAAGAGCCCACCATTGGTGGATTTTAGAGAAGCGACATGACGAGATTTGCAATTTCAAATTCTCTTTGGCTGCTTCATGACGGAAGAAGGGACTGTGGAGGGTAAGAAGTTTGGACATATAATAGGAAGCTGCTGAATGATACAGGCAAGGGATGAGGTGGCTTAGACCAGACTGGTAGCACTAAAAATGGAGAGAAGGGGTCAGATTTGGGATATGTTTTGATGGTAGAATCACCAGCAGGACATGCTAATGATATTGGGGGTAAGGGGAAAAGACAAGTGAAGGATGACACCTAAGTTTTTGACCTGAGGGACTGGACAAGCAGTGGAACAATTTTCTGAGATGGGAAGATGTGGGGAGGTGCGGATGTGGGGTGTGGCAGGGTGGGAGCAATCAGAGTTTCGTTTTGTTCATATGTGACGTGTTTTGAGTCATCCAAGTAGAGGTGGGGTTCAGAGGAGGAGTCAGAGCCAAGGGAAAGATTTTTCTCTTAACGGAGGACTGAATACTTGTAAACTGTAGACTGAGGGCAGGAATATGCTGGAGAGGGGAAGGGAGGAGGAAAATGAGGAAGGAGGGTTTTGGAGGAGGTAAAGGATTGGATCACTGGCCTAGACGGAGAGCTGACATGCAAGGCGAGAGGGGCATCACTGATGCAAAAAGAGGAAACAAAGACAGATGTAGAAACAGAATTATTTAGAAGGTGAGAGGAAGAAAGAGGGTAGAGCGTATGCTCAGTGCCCTCTGATATCTCTCTAAAGTAAGAAGTGACGTCACCCGCTCAGGGAAATTTAAGGGAGAGGGATTGTTGGGAGTTTGAGGAGCAAGATCTGGAATAGATGTTGTGGAGACTCAGCTAAGAGTAGAGAGCATCAGTCTCCATGTAGTGCAAGGAGCGAGAAAAGCCATTTGACCTTGTTCAGATGTCTTTAGTGATCCTAAGGCAAGAACGAGGAAGCCAGTAACCTGGACATCAAAGGTGGAGTGAAGACTCTAGCAGTGGGTGAAGGGTGTGTTGAAGGACCAGGCATGTGTGGGATACAGAGGGGCCCTACCGTGCTGAGGAGGGCCGCGTGGTAGGTGCCTGGTGTAGGCAAAATGTTGGGTGTGTTTGCTGCAGCATAGAGATGTGAAAGTGCCCCTAAAAGTGTGGTCCACAGACCAGCAGCATCAGCATCCCCTGGGAGTCTCTTCCAGAAAGCTACAGCTTTGACCCAAATCTCTGAAACAGAGTGTGTATTTTAACTAGGTCCCCGGGTGATGTCCTAGGCATATTAAAATTTGTGACGAGCTACTCTGGGAAATGCGGCTTTCAAATGGTGAACACTTTTAAAAATAAGAGCTACATATTTCTGCTGAGGATCAGAGGCTCTTTCTTATAAATTAATTTGATATATTTTACTTTTTAATATAACTTTTTTTTTGATTTTGAAAAAGAGCATACACTTGTTTTAGAAATGGAAGATACAGACTCATATGAATAAGAGATTAGTGTCTGGCCCCATGCTTAGGGTGTGTTACGGCATCACGGAATAATGACTGCGAGGGGCTCCCAGAAGTCTCTCTCAGGGACTGATCACTGGGAGCAAGTCCAGAAGCAGAGCAGCTACTTCCGGTTAGATGACCTTCAGCTGGTTACTTAGCCTCTGTTTCTTTATCAGCAAAATGGATATGTAAATAGTAAATAATAGTATGTAGGGTTAATGCAAGGATTACATTAAAAATTGGTGTAAGTACCTTAGGACAGTTCTTGGCACATAATAAAAACTCAAAAATGTTATTATTATATATTAGGATTGTACCAGGGTGAGAAAACACTAAGCAAAGCAAACTTTTTTCTTTTCTTTTTTGGTGAGGAAGATTGGCTCTGAGCAATCTACCTCTATTTTGTATGTGGGATGCTGCCACAGCTTGGCCTGAGAATGGTGTGTAGGTCTGCACCCAGATCCAGCAGCAAAACCCTGGCCACAGAAGTGGAGTGCACGAACTTAACTACTATGGCACCTGTCTGGTCCCCAAAGCAAGCTTTTAACACAATGTGACAGCTGCTCTTGCTTGGATGTCTGGGCCCCTTCGGGTGTAGACTATTGTCTTGAAGATATTCACCAGCCAGGACAGTTCAGTGAGAGAATCCTGGAGGACTGAGGAGACAAGATACACCCCCAATCTGAAGGAGCTGGTCAGGGAATGGAAGCCAAGGTCCAGGGGAACAAGATATGACAACTTTGATGGGAACTAGAAGTGACAGGACAGAACCCAGGTCCTGGGATGGAATACAAGGTTCTCCTGGGCCTCTTCCACTTTCTAATTGGCATTAGACTTTTCTCCTTGTTGCATAAACCCACAGCAGCCCACAGTTGGTTTTGCAGTAACACCGCCACAAATCGAAACCATAAAAACCAGGAAATAAATGTATGAGCTGACCCCAAAGATCCCTGAATAAGGATTAAGAAATTTGGAAATTTCCCACTTCCTGATTATGGCTCGTCCGCAAATTTAAATGAGCTCTGATGAAACATGATGTTAAGTGTTCAGCATAATGATGTGTAGGGTCACAGGAAATGCTTAATTTGCCATGCGGCACATGTAGGGTAGAAAGAGTACATACTTTCTAATGTATTTAGTAAGTATGTCCTACTTTTTGAAAGTTCCTCTAACTACAGGTTCTGCTTGAGCCATAGCAGTACCGTATCTGTGCATGAGAGAATACTGAAGGTGGTCTTGCTTCTTTAACATCTTTTGTCTTTCCTGGGGGACGAAGGGAGATTGGAGTTATTTTGTGGACTGGCAGATTTGTTTGCAAGGGGAAAGGTGGTATAATTTGTGTGGGCAGAATTTTAACCACATGCCTGCAATTCTTCGGGGGAAAAACATACACCATCGTTTATTCCTTGAGGAGTGACATATGTGATATTGGAGTTTCCTACGATTTAATAAAGTTAACAACTATTTACAGAATATGTAGGCTAAGCAGGAGCTGTGTTAAGTACTTTGAAGGCATTGTTTTATTTCAACCTCACCCTAACTCTCTGAAGTAGCTTCTTTTACCTTACCCATTTTACAGATGAGCACACTGAGGCTCAGAAGAGTGAGGTAAATTGGCCAAGGTTACATGACTGGAATAGCAGAGATGGGATTCAAATCCATATTTTACACTTTTTTTTTTTAAGATTTTATTTTTTCCTTTTTCTCCCCAAAGCCCCCCCGGTACATAGTTGTATATTCTTCGTTGTGGGTCCCTCTAGTTGTGGCATGTGGGACGCCGCCTCAGCGTGGCTTGATGAGCAGTGTCATGTCCACGCCCAGGATTTGAACCAACGAAACACTGGGCCGCCTGCAGCGGAGCGCGCAAACTTAACCACTCGGCCACGGGGCCAGCCCCCCATATTTTACACTTTTAATCAATGTTACATTTTCTCTTCTTACTCCTGACACTCTTGCTGGGTGTGTCAGTCAAGTCCATTGTTACATTTAGCATCCACTGTAGCAGGAATTCTCCAGCCTTCTAGGGTTACCCTATCTTTTAGCATCTAAATAAAATGGCTCCAGTCCTGTATCACTTTCTGTGGGAAATCGAGCAACCTCACCAGTTTCCACCCAAAATTCTGAAGGATAGAGAAGAAGACTTGCATTCTCTTATCCCTTCTCATTCTGAGTTCTTCCTCCCATCTTCTCTCTCATCACCTGCCCCCTAACATAACATAGTTACTGTTCACTCTTTACACACAGCCTCACCCTACGCATGCACACAGCTCCTCCCCTTCCATTACCCCACACACCACTCCTCCAAAGGTATAACATATCATCTGGGTTCTCTGGAAAGTAGATACTGAGGAAGAGGTTGATTGGGAAAGGGAGAGGGTAATCTCATGAAAAATAAAAGGAGCAGGAAGCAGAGTTGGGTCGGGAAAGCCTTCAGACTACAATGCAAATCTGACAGGAGTGGCTTTGAAGGACAGTGGCAAAGGGTAGTCTCCCAAATGGACAGAGCTTTGAGCTGTGTGGAAGAGGAAGTGGTCCAAGGTGATAATATATATGCGCTCATGAACATTGGCAAATGGCCTGTACGGGTGGTCATGGTCCTATAAAGAAAGAGAACGGAAGATCAAAGACAAGAACGTCTAGGGTAGTGGCATATGGACATATGTGAGTGGGCCTGAAGTATGAAGAGGTTTGGATCATATGTTCACACCCCCAAAAGCATCCACCCCAAAACTAGTTGGCTAGTTGATGTTAGCTAGTCCTTGTCTACAGTCATCATAGGATTGGCACAACAGTCACATAAACAGAATGGTCACGGTGGCAGAGATGGAGGCTATGCATAGTGCCAACAGTCTTGACTTCTACTTCCCAAGGCTGATCTAGCTATTGCTACCTCTGAATGCCCAACCTGTCAGCAACAGAGACCAATGCTGAGTGCCTGATATGACACTATTTTTCAGGGACACTAACGAGCCACTTGACTACATTGGACACCTTCCATCTTGGAAGGACCAATGATTTATTCTCATAGGAATAGACATCAAATGTGGGTGTGGATTTCCCTTTTCTGTCTTTAGAGTCCTCAGGCAGCACCACTATCCAAGGGTTTACAGAGTGTCTGATCTGAGGCATGGGGCCCTATACAACATAGCACCCAACGAGTGGACCCACTTCACAAGGAGGGAGGTGAAGAAATGGGCCCATGACCACAGGATCCATTAGTCACATGACATATTGTACCATCCAGAAGCCGCTGGAGTGGTACAACATCGGAATGGCCTGGTGAAAGCGCAGCTGAAGTGACAGTTCAAAGGCAAAACACTGCAAAGAAGCGGACCACCATCAAGGAGGCAGTGTATCAATGAATCACAGACTTCTGTAGGACACGTGTCTGAGAACCAAGAGATGAAAGCAGGAGTAGCCTCACTTACCATCACATTCAATAATCCACTAGACAACTTTGGGATACTAGTCCTTGCAACTTTGGTCTCTGTAAGTTAGAGGTCCTCATCCCCAGGGAGTGCATGCTTGCTAGAGGACACAGCAAAGTTCCCACTAAACTACAAGTGATAGCTGCCACCTGGGTACTTGAATTCCTTGTGTCTTGAGACCAGCAGGCAAGAAGTGGAGTCACTAACTTGAAACAGTATTAGGCATGCAAGAGATTTATTGGAGACAACGCTTATGAAAGGTGAACATGGGAGGAAGAAGAACTGGGCAGGGAGCACCTCACATTATGATGCAGATATGACAATAGCTCAGCCAACTCAGTGGGAAGCTCCAGAGCAAAGACTGCCCGTTAGGGGAGTCCCACACTGAGGAGAAATGGCCAACCTCTTGTACTCCACCATGATTTGCCACTGTAGGAAGAGAGAGGGCTCATTTCAAAAGCTGAGGCGGATGTGAAGGTGCTAACCATTCCGGGCTGTCACCTAACTTTCTTTACTCCTTGCCAATGAATGGTAAGTTCCTTCTTGAAGGGAGACCTGAGTCCCCACCTCCTTGGCTAACACCTTGTCATATGTGATAGACTTTTACCAAAGCTTTATGGATGGTGGAGGGGAATTATAGTAAAGTATAAGTAAGAAAACAACTTAGTCTCAGACTTAAAAGTTTTTGAAGTCTCTTGGCTCTTTCTGCTGAGAGGATATTCTCCCAGGACAGTGCTCTCCTTGTGCTCCCAGGCTGCTGGCAATCTGCATGGGCCAGCTAGCTCCACTCGGCTGTTTTCTCAGCTTCTCTTGATTCCCATTTCCAATCTATCTTCTCTAGTTACAAAGGACAACTTCCAAATTATTGTTACCTTGCCAGTTTTCAAACCGTCCCATCTAGGTTGGCCTGAGGCATTCCCTTTTAAAACAAGGGGACCAATAATGAGGTTTCTTAAATAAAAGTACTGTTACTTCTGAAACTAAATCTAGTCTCTCTCCCTAGGAGGCAGAAAAAGTTGCAGCCATTTATTCCCTCCCAAAGCTGCTCCTAGCCCAGATGTTTCTTTTGAATTGCCTGTATCAGTCAGGGTCCAATCAGGAGAGAGCAATCACACAATAACTTAACAGTGAAAGTTTAATAGAAAGAATTATTAACTATAACAGGGGATTGGAGTAATAAAGGATTGGCTAGTAGGGAGTACAGAGATCTCTAAAGAATACGGAAGTAGCATAAACAAGAAACAGCCACTGTCACTAAGGCTGAGCTAGAACACCCAAGGAAGAGGCTCCCCCAGGGGTGAGATCCAGATCTCAGTGGGGAGGCCATGGCCATGGCTCACTGGATGGCAGAGATGTCAGTTGGGTGCCCCACTAGTGGGACCTGCTGGAAATCCATCCTCCAGGGTGGCAGGGAAATCTGTTCATGGGGAGATCTCAGAGGAAGGTGCTGCTAGGAAATGGCCTGAGGGCAGTACTAGGGGAAGATGTTGGCTGAATGGTACTGCTGGTCAGCACGCCCTTCAGGAGCCTGGTGCTGGAGACAGGGTGCATGGTGCAAGAGCCTGCAGAGAGCGCACTGGAACCACGAAGTCTCTAGCGCCTTTGATCGACAAAGCTTAACATCATCCCAGTTGGCAAAAGAAAATTACTTAAAGGGACCTTTGACTTTCACAGAGCAGGTAATGAAGGGTGAATTTGGAGCTGAGAGGGAACAAACGGATAACAGGCACATCCTCCAATGCCCCTTCTCCTTCCTGAGCCAATCCCTAGTCCAATTAGTTACCAAGTCCTTAATGTAGGTTGAAGTCATCCTCCTTTCTCCACTTTCACAATTCTGTCCTTAGCTTGCCTGCGTTATTTCAAGAGGCTCCTAACCGGTTTTTCTGCCTCGTGATTGGCCCCCTTTAACCTATTTTCTGTATCCACAGAGTCAATGATTTTAACTCTAAACTCCTCCACATGAGATGAAAAACTCTTGAAGATTTTATGCCTCCTCCCTCCCAAATCTCAGCCTCATGTCCAACGATCCCGTGTTTAAACCCTGCGATGAAGACCAGTGAACTATAGGGTGTCTTTATTAGTCAAACAAGTTCTTCAAATCCCCAAATCCAGACGGTTGCATAGGAAACAAAAACAATACGACACAAAAATTTTACTAAAGAGCAGACCATTTCTACAATTATGCCCGTCTCAAACATCCCTCCCACTTAACAGCAATGCGTACAGCCTCCCATCACATGAGCGTATTGTTGACCAGCCAGGAGGTTGGCTGGTATAAATATCTGGTAATAGAGTGAAAAAAATTGCAAGAATTCCAAAGGATGCAGGATTCCAGGAGACCGATAAAAGGGTTTTAACAGCAGCTCAAAGAATATGAATGCTACGGTTAACGGTTATATTGTAAGGAGTGCAAATCAGCGAGGATGATGTGGGATAGACACTTCAAAAGAAAATGATTTGAAGATCAAAATGTTGAAGCCACAAAGATTTCTGCAAACACTTTCTTTAAGTTCATGTAGAAAAACCAAGCTGTGAAAAGAAGGATTTTGTATCATGCAATTATACTCTTTGGTCTCAAAACTTAGCCCATTAAAAAAGAATCAACTCTGGATTCTCTGTTCATTTGTTCTAAGTAGTTGAGATACAAACTCAGGGCTATTCTCCTGCCTCCTCCCTAAGGTGATCTCTGACCGTGTGAGGGGAGGGTGGTGTTTATGGAACATCATAGCAGTTGGGGAGAAGTATTTGGTTTGTATGGATTTTTAAAAATGCCTTTCCTGCAGGACGGCCCTGTGGGCGAGTGGTTAAGTTCATGTGCTCCGCTTTGGAGGCCCAGCGTTTGCCAGTTAGGCTCCTGGGCACAGACCTAGCACCAATCATCAAGCCATGCTGTGGCAGCATCCCACATAGAGAACTAGAATGACTTACAGCTAGGATGTACAACTACGTACTGGGGTTTTGAGGAGAACAAAAAAAAAAATAAAGAGGAAGATTGGAAACAGATGTTCGTCAGGGCCAATCTTTCTCACCAAAAAGAAAAATAAAAAATAGCATAAATTGTAGCATGAAACCCATTAAAAAAAAAAAAGAAAGCCTTTCCTTTATTTTGGAAAATGTCCCTAAACCTCTCACCCTTATATCTCCCTAGCGTCTAGTTAACTTTTAAATGAACTCTATCTAGTCCTTCAGCTTTGGCTCCACTGAACATAAAATTCCTTTCTTCTCCTGATAAAATCTATCACTTGCTAGTGAAAAGATTGGCTTTCATGACTGTTCTCCCTAAAATGGATATAAAAAGTCTAGTTTGGAACTAAAAGCTGAACATTGTTTCCTTTTTCTGTAGCTGGGTTCTACTCATCCCTCTGAAGAAGCAAAGGGAGTAAAAAAAGGTGCCAGGAATAAAAAGTGCTTCTGATAATATTTCAAATTATTATCCTTCATGGATTAATCTCAAAGATATTACGTTGCATGAAAGAAGCCAGCCCAGAGAATATCTACTGTATGATTCCATTTATGTGAAGTTTAAGATCAGGCAAAATTAATGTTCGTAAAAGAATGTTGATTACTTTTTGGGGGAGTGGTACACAATCTGGGAAATTGCAGGAGGGGGGAATCTTATAGAATGCTGGACTGTTCTATAACTTGATCTGGGAGTTGTATGTTAATATGTGGAAAACAAATTTTTTTTTTTTTGAGGAAGATTAGCCTTGAGCTAACATCCACTGTCGATCCTCCTCTTTTTCCTGAGGAAGACTGGCCCTGGGCTAACATCCGTGCCCATCTTCCTCCACTTTATATGTGGGACACCTGCCACAGCATGGCTCAATAATTGGTGTGTATATCCACTCCTGGGACTCGAACCAGTGAACCCCGGGCTGCTGAAGTGGAGCACAGAAACTTAACTGCTGTGCCACTGGGCCAGCCTGTGGAAGACAAATTTTTGATCTGTACATTTAAGATCAGTGTGTTTTTAAAATTTAATTGCATATTGTCTTTCAATAAAAATTTATTATATTAATTTCCTATTGCTGCTTTAATCAATTATCACAAATTTAGTGGATTAAAACAACACAATGCTGAAGGTTATCAGTTCGAAATGGGTCTCACTAGGCTAAAGTCAAGGAGTGGGCAGGGCAGCGTTCCTTTCTGGAGGCTCTAGGGGGAGAACTACTGTTTTGTTTTGTTTTGTTTGCCTTTTTGAGCTTCTAGAGTCTTCCCACATTTTTTTTGGCTCAGTATCATCTTCCATTTTCAAAGCCAATAATGTCTGGTTGATGCCGTCTCTCTGGTTCTGACTCTTCTGCCTCCCTCCCCTCCATTTACGTATCCTTGTGATTGCATTGGGCCCACTTGAATAATCCAGCATAGTCTCTCTATTTTATTTTATATCAAGTTTTTATATGTAGTTTCTTCATCATGATTCTTTTCTTTTCTTTTTTTTTGGTGAAGAAGATTGGCCCTGACTAATATCTGTTGCCATTCTTCCTCTTTTTTTTTCTTCCCAAAGCACTGGTAAATAGTTGTATACCCTAGATGTAGGTCACTCCAGTTCTTCCATGTGGCTTGCCACCACAGCATGGCTTGAAGAGTGGTGTGTAGGTCCGTGCCCAGGATCCGAACAAGCGAACCCCAGGATGCCAAAGTGGAGTGCACAGACTTAACCACTCGGCCACAGGGCTGGCCCCCAGACACCCTGTATTAAGTCAGTTGATTAGCATCCTTCATTCCCTCTTACCAAGGTTCTGTCTTACCTCTAACCTAACATATTCACTGGTTCCAAGAATTAGGATATGAACATCTCTGGGGCATCCGTTATCCTACCTTCCCCAATTTTTATTGCTATAGTTTCTTAATTTATAATTAAACTTTTCAAAGTGAAGTCCCAACCAAAAACTTTGTTTAACTGTTAATTAAAATTTTGATCCCATTTTCAAGCTGCATCTTCTTAAATGGGCTTTTCCTAGTAACCACTTATTCTTGGATAAAATGTCCTCTTACTCTAGTGCTGACATGTTTATAACATGCCTTGTGATGATCTAACCTCCTGTCCTGGCCATTCTCTGAAGTATAATAGAAAATTCGGCTATAAAGAATATGAAACAGGTTTTTATGGGGAAAAATGGCAAAATGCATATCAAGAAAGAAAGAAAGAAAAAGATCAGTTGTGACTTCCACTTCAAGAAACACCAAGGTCAACTCAAGCTTCAAGCAGTTTCATTTTCCCTTTTGCAGAGAAGGACCGTTCCAGAAGCAACAAAAATTTGCCACCTTGTAGTGCTCTCCTTGGCCAGCCTAGAAGGCTGGTTCTGTCCTTAGTGTTGAGTGGACCTTTGTTTGCCGGGAGTTCTGCGCTTTCTCTGTTATGCCATCCTCCTGGGGAGATAACCCAGAAAATATTATTCAGTATTAATGACCTAGTGTACACGGGGGATTTTCCAGACTTTTAGACAATACTTGTAGAAAACATACTTTCCAGGTTAGCCAAGGCACACAATTAAGGTGGTTTATGCTGCTTTTAATTTCAAACAAGGTCGTTGGTAAGTCCTCATTCTCTTAAGTGCTACCTAGGTTCTCTGACGTTCCATCGGTTCAGCACCGCAATGATGCTGCTGAAGTTGATGCAGCGCTAAACTGTCTGGTCCTTTTGTAATCCTGGGTAATTTATAGGTGGAAAACCAAGAAGAAGTTTGATCACAAATAAGGAAGTGGGATGAAGGATGAAAAAATACTAAGCTTAGATTTGACTTAAACTTTCCTTTAAAAAGGAAAACAGTTTATAATATAAAAATAGAAGCTTTTAACCAGAAAGTGGAATATTGATTTCTCCAGGCACATTGTTATGAACCTTAAGAACATCAGAGGAAAAAGAGAAACAAAAATAGGGCAGACATAAGGACCTGGGAATAAGAATGTTATTGGATTCCTCAATAGCAACATTGAAACTAGAAGACAATGGATCAACGACTTCAAAATTCTGAGTCAAAGTTATTTGTGACCTGAACTTCTCTCTTTGTCTTAAAGCATTGTACCTTCAATTCCTGAGCCAGTCTGGCTTTCCACAATGCGCTTCCCTTCGATTCTTTTCGGTATTTTCCCTCGCAGGCACTTAGATTGACCTTGCTCTTCCTCCACTAAACCAGTGCCCAGTCCTCCATCTGCTTTCTGTTTTCACACCATGATCCGGTTACGCACTCCTAGTCTTACTGACCAGGCATTTTGTATTGCTGTTTCTTTTCCTTCTTGTTGTTTTGGGATAATCTGCAAGTAAGTGCATAAAGGTCTCTTTCCTGCTCCCTTGAAGTGGAAACTTCTTTTTCCTTTGTTTCACTCATTGGTTTAGTCTTTCAGCTGATGCTTATTGATTGCCTACTCTCAGAAAGGCTGAGAAAATAAACAGAAGTAAGCTCCTAAGGGCCTCTCTTACCACCTATTGGCAACTAATTCCACCCTATTCTTCCCACGCATGTAGGTGACTAGATCAGGTTTTTATCTTCAGGAAGGCAAAAGAATAAGGCACATTCAAATTGTGAACACTATCCTGTCACTGCATGTTTTACACACATTCATGTGGCTACTGTTATGCCTTCATGCATCTGTTCTAAGTGTTGTCTCTATATATGGATGCTTCTTCAGGGCCCACTGCCTTATCAGAAATGCCTCCACAGCCAACACCCCGCCCCCGGGCCCATTCTCTCCATGCTCACTCTTCGTTTGTATTTGCCGATGAATCTCTTATCTTTTGTCAAATAAATCAACAAAGATGCAAATGTCCCCTTATTTGACTTGTTTCATGTGTTTCAGTGTCACACTGAAACAAAGGTGCCAGGGATGCTGTTCCTAAGTCCTCGATGTCTGTGCAGATGGTGCACGTGTGACGGCGTCTGTTCATCTTTTTGACTCCATCTGGATACCCGGATGTTGACTACAAATGCTAATTGGTTGAGTGCTTTGCGTACTTTCCCTTACAAAGCCTGAGGGTTTCTTAAAGCTGAAATTGCTAAAATCAATAGAAGGATTAGTTACAAAGTGAAGGCTCAAAATAAAATTTGGTATATACAGTTTATTAAAGAGTTAATTAGGCAAATTATTACTTAAAATGGAAGAAAATGTAAAGTAATGTATAGGCATTATTGTTGTGTGATTCTCCTATTTGCTAATGTGCAAAAAAAGCTTATACAGCATATATTTTTTAATTCATTCAAAATGAAGTCAGAAACTTCGGAAACAGTTGTTGCTGGAGGGTATTTAGAGAATAGGAAAGAATTTACACGAGAGTGTTGAAGAGAATGTTCTCAGGTAGCCATTTACATCTTGTTGGATAAAAGTGGACGGGTTTTTGCAAGACATTTGCCTAGTAGATTCTAAAAATATCTTCTTAATCAAAGTTGGGGTTTTCAGCCTCCTTGGCAGATGAATAATTATGCTGTGTCTAGTTACCATGAAAATATTCTGGCCAGTTGTTTTTCGTTCATTTATTTAATTAATATTCATTCAAAATACTTATTGATTAACCACCATGTGTTTGGCACTGTTTTAGCTACTGATCTAGTAGAGTTTATATTCCTGTTAAACAGATAAATTGTATTATGGTGATAATTGTTAAATAAAAAGTCAGATAACAGGAATAAAGAGTTTAAGGTCAGTGGCTAGCTCTTTTAGCAAGGGTAGTTAGGGATGTCTCTCCTATAAGATGATGTTGGAGAAGAGACCTAAAGGGAGAGAGTGAGGCATGTTGATGTCTGGAGGAAAAGCATTCCAGACAGCAGGAACAGCAAGTGCAAAGGCCCTGAGGTGGAACTATGCTTGAGGGACATCAAGTATGCCAGTATGGCAAGAGCAAAGTTATGAATGGGAGGTGGAGGAGAAAAAGGGCTTGAAGGTAAGGTCAAAGCAGCAGTGGACAAATGGGACCATTTAAGGAAATGCCACAAATAAGTGGCAATGTGTCCTATAAGTTCTCAGGCATTTCCTCTACTCCTGAGCAACAATATTTCCACTTAAATTTAATATGCAATAAATTGCACCTGTCAGTTTATTAGATACGTAACTGACCTCCACATTGTTAAAACCAATGGTCCCAGTCGTCCTGTTATTTGACCTATATGTAGCACTTGACATGGTTGATCTTTCCTGCCTCCTTAAAGCTTTCACTTTTCTTTCCAGTTTTTTCTCTACTTCACTTCTGAGTCTCCTTTGCTGGCGCCTTTTCGTCCTGTTCATTTCTCAGTGATAGAGAGTCTCAGGGCTCAGTCCTTGGACCTCTTCTTTATCTACTTAACCCTGTGTTGCAAACAGTCTTGAGCTTTTTAACATAAATTGATCAAAATGATTATGGCCCTGCGATAGTTGGTGTTAATGCTGGACTTGTTACAAAATTTAAATTCAGAGACAAAATATTCTGCAAGGGTATAAGACTTACAGGTGCTCATTACAGAGTCACCAAGAATACTGTCCTTAAAATAAAAAATGGAAAACACTAAGGATGTATTGCTGTGAGCTAAATATGGCCCCATTGCTTAATATCCAGACCATTCTACCCCGCTAATTGGCCGCACAATGTGGTAGCAGCATTTGAATGACTTAGTTCTGCAAATTGTTGAAGAGGTTGTTTGAAATGTTAGGAAAAAAATCAATTTTTTTACACCAATAAAAAAAAAATCCCTGCCTTAGATAACCAACGAGATTGGATCAAAGACTTGGTCATTTGGTTGACAATTCAACTCATCACACTGCATGTAACCCTGCATGGGCATTCATAGCTGGTTACATAAACATGTTACATAATCTACTCACTCCTAGTGAAACTGTGTCTTGAAGAAACTCAGCTGGCAAATCATAATCTGGCCCACTTTGTCACACTGAAGTCAGTTTCCAAAAATAAGAATCACGGTATGAAGCATAATTGTGAACGAAATCCCACTAAAGTTCTCTGATTTCAAACTTTATGAAAATGAGCCAAGACTGTTCTTTTCACCATCGAAGTGAATATTGAAAGTGTGGAAAATTGCTACAAAGGGAAGTTACTAAACGCAGTAAAACAAGATCAGAAAAAAGCAAGTGATTTCAAAAGAGCAGAATTTTACAAATATCTTAAGAGTGTTTAGTCTGGATATAAGAAGCATTGTGCAAAGCCTGTACCCATGCTTGGAAGTACCTATATTTGTGATCAGTTGTTTTCATTATGAACAAAAATAACTCTCTCTCCAATTTAAAGGAGTTAAAGCTGACTTTTCCATTGCAAACTATGACAAGAAATGCAAACCTAACAATGACATCTTAGTGAGGAAGAAAATGCATGAGACTTTAGTTCCAAATTAAAGGAGTAGCCAATTAAAAAAGGAAAATAGAATTTAATATTTAGATAAAAGTATTATTGTGTTTTTCCAAGTACATGACCGTCCCTCTGGGTAGCCTGGGGGGAGATCTGGATGTGTTACAGAAGCAATGTGGGAGTGAGAATAAGGTAACACTCCCTTTTTGATAGTCTTTGAGATTTACAGCAAGACACTAGGCTTAAAATCCCGTTAACGGTGAGAGAGAAAGGGTTTATGCTTTTTTTAGGCTGAAAACTGAGATTATAGAGTTAATGTAAAGAAGGTCTTCCCACTTGGATGGCTAGGCGATGAGGCTAGAGCTAGAAAGGGGTGGTGGTGGTGGAACTCATCCATCCAAGTTCTGGGGTCGAGACGAAAGGCAAAGAGAAAGAATCAAGAGGGATGGAGGAAGTGTGTCGTGATTGTCCATCTTTGGGCCTTGGTGGGGAGAGTGGGAAGAGTCAGATAAATTGAAGGAAGAGTGGTTTTCCCTGTTTACGGCTTGAGATTCTGGAGGAAACTCCTGTATAGAGGCTCCATACCAATATAGTGTGAACCAGCACAGCCAGGAGAGCTGTTAGGCAGGGACAAGAAGAGAGTAGCTCTAATTTAGACTCCAAGCCTCCCTTCATTCCTTACTGAGAGCCAGGGGGCTGGGCATCATGCCCGCCATTGGTAGGAGCAGGGTGCCCCACAGCAGATATTGGAGGGAGACCAACTGGTTATGATTGCAGGAGGACCTGAAAGAGATGCCGGTCTATAGCCAAGCAATAGCTAAGGGTAGGGCTGATTCGCATGAGAGGCCACACAGTATGACTGAGCTGTGGAGAGGCCATGATGCATCAGATGTAAGTCAGCAGTAGAGGCCAGTAGAAACTCCAAGACAGACCAGCCAACTATGCCTCAGCAGGCATAAGACCAGACGATGGTGGAAGAATAGATGTCACAGGACTTCTTCTGGGGCCAAATCATGTGACTCCCTCTGCCCCCAGGAGCTCTTCACCATTTTGAGTGGGAGTAGAGTAGAAGGCAGCAGAAATAGAAGATAATGAGTATTTTTCTGAAAAGCCTGATGTTTAATAATACTTTATGTTATTAGACTGCGCTAAGGTTTGAAATGGATTGAAGGGTAAATCCTTTTTCTCCTGTTGAAACCCAGAGGTTGGAAGCTTGCAAGGAACACCTGATCATTTATACGAGCCAAATAAAGGGAAAACACTTTTCTATGTATGTATAAGTTGTATAAGAAACCTAAGACAGTATTCAGGGTAATTAAATATTTATATATTTTAATTTGTGTTCCATTTCATTTTCAAAATAAAATGTCCAATACTATACTGATGTATATGAGAGTGAGTATGTCATAGTCCAATTAAAATAAGGGAAGTTTGATGATGTCTTTCTATTTTTTTGTTTTTTTGAGGAAGACTGGCCCTGAGCTAACATCCGTGCTCATCTTCCTCTATTTTATATGTGGGATGCCTACCACAGCATGGCTTGCCAGGCAGTGCCATGTCTGTACCTGGGATCCAAACCGGCCAACCCCAGGCCACCAAAGCGGAACGAGCGAACTTAACCGCTGCGCCACCAGGCCAGCCTCTGATGATATCTTTCATCAGTTGATTTTTCTTACATTTAGCCTGCTTCATTCCTGTATATTGCCAGCTTGGCCCCTGAAGGCATTTGGGGTTTATGCATTTCCATATTTAAAGAAATCAAATGGAACAGACATTTTTCCAAGGAAAACATACAAATGGCCAACAGGCACATGAAAAGATGCTCGGCATCACTAATCACCCGGGAAATGCAAATCAAAACCACAATGAGATATCACCTCACACCTCTCAGAATGGAAGACAAAATATAACTTGTGTTGGCGAGGATGTAGAGAAAAGTGAATTGTTCTGCACTGCCAGTGAGAATGTAAATTGGTGCAGCCACTATGGAAAACAGTATGGAACACCCTCAAAAAGAAGAAATTAAACGCCTCTTCAGGAACTTCTTGACTCTGAAGGGAATACAAAGGGAAGAGAGTGAAGAAAACTCACACATTAAAAGGATCTTTCAGTAATCTCATGAAAAATGGACACAAATCCAATTAAAAATACACAGATGTAGGCTTGTGAAGAATGGATTCGCCTCATTCCATGGGGCTTTGGGGAAGGTTAAACACTATGTAGATCTTACAAAAGTAAGCCTGAGTGCTGTGTTAAGGATATTCCCTTTTCTTTCCTTTCATTCTTCTTTTTTTTTTTTTTTTTAAAGATTTTATTTTTTCCTTTTTATCCCCAAAGCCCCCCGGTACATAGTTGTATATCCTTCATTGTGGGTCCTTCTAGTTGTGGCATGTGGGACGCTGCCTCAGCGTGGTCTGATGAGCAGTGCCATGTCCGCGCCCAGGATTCGAACTAACGAAACACTGGGCCGCCTGCAGCGGAGCGCGCAAACTTAACCACTCGGCCATGGGGCTAGCCCCTCATTCTTCTTTTTTTCCTTTCTTTGTTCAACAAATGTGATCAGGCCCGGTGCTAGGCACTGGGGGAGTCACAGGGAATAAGACAGGCATGATGGCACCCGTGATGCTCAGACACTAGGGAAGGAGACAAACAGACAAAGAGAAAACAAGGGAAGACCACACAGAGTAAAATAAGTGCCAGGTGTCGTAAGTCCTCCTCAGGAAGGAAAGAGGGTGTGGAAATGAGGAATAATGGGTGGTTGGGTGAGGAGCCTGCTATGGATATGGCAGGCAAGGAAAGCTCTCCTGAGGAATGACACTTGATGAGACTTGAATGGAGGTGATCAGTTTGACCCAGTTTGCTCAGAACTTCCCTGGTTTTAGAACTAAAAGTCTGGCGTCCCTGGAATCCCATCAGTCCTGGGAAAACCAGGATGGCTGGTCACCCCTCTCGAAGGATGAGAAAAAGCCAGCTTTGCAAAGAGTTGGGAACAAGCACCCCAAGAAGGAGGCTCTGAGGTGGAAAAGAGCTTGTCACGGTCAGGGAAGGGTCAGTGCAGGGAGGAACTCAAAGAGCAAGGAGAGGAGGAAGGGCTGGGTAGGGACCAGGTCACCAAGTAGAGGCTCTGGGAGAGTGCTGATTTATCTGAGATACAGTGGAAAGATGTTGGCAGGTTTTATGATTTGCTGTTTAAAAAAAAATCACTTTGGCTGCTATATGGATAAAGGATAGAAGGGATGGAGACGAGAAGCAAAGTTGGGATGACATGGCAGTAGTCCGGGTGAGCAGTGCATTGAAGAGAAGGGGACAAACATGGGGCCTATGGAAGCAGAATGGACAGAACTTGCTGATGGATGGCTCATGAGGGTCTGGTTTGAGCAGCTGGATTCGTGGTTTACTACAATGGGTAAAAGTGGGGAAAGAACAGGTACTTTCTGCCTAAATCTTCACCCCTTATATGGATTAGTTATATATCAGAGATCACAGAGTATAGAACGTATAACTCCTTAAGAAGGGCACTCGTTTTCCAGAGTTTCAAGTATGCAGCTGACATAAGTAGGAAGCTGAGAGCCACAGGAAGGAGTTGTCATTCCTGAGTCTTTGGTGTAACCCAGTTAATATTCATTTTTGGAGAAAAACATTAAGGGAGACAGATGATCTGCTCAGCAGAGCCAGACGTGAGCACAGAGACAGTTAGAAGGAAAAAAGTGCCCAGCATTCCTGTTTGTGGTGTGGAGCCCACCACAGCTGTGTTACTTCTAGACCCATAAATCCTGCCCACCATTATAGCTTGGGCATTAAAAAAAGAAAAAAAGATTTAAAAAATTATTATGGATATCAAAGAACACATTTACAAAGAAAAACATGTAAACAGAAATTTAAGTTAAAAGAATAAAAAAGAAACTGTAATTAAAAGAGCTGAGCCCAGAATTATTTAGAAAATTAAAGTAATAGATTTGGCTAAAAAATGAAGAGGAAAGATTAAAAGAGTCATAACTAAAAAGCTAAAGAAACACAGATTAAGGATAAAAATTAGGGCTAAATAAAAGAGGATATAAAAAGGATAAAATATACATTGTGAAATCAAGAATAGACAGGGTGAAAAGTAAAAACTCGAGGCCCCAAGATTTAGAAGGATAAAATCATGGCAAAGCTAAAATAAGCTAAAGGATAAATATAGAGAGCAAAAATAAAGAGGTGACAAAAGACTAAAGGAGGAAGTGCACAAAATCAAAATGTTAAAGCTTGTTAAAATTGAATGCCAAATCCTCAAGTATTTGTGGAATGATGGTCTGGAAAAACAAGCTCCCATTACTTAAAAAGAAACAAAGTTGACAGGTCACATGAGTTACTCAGAACGACCTTTGGGTTGAAGTAACTCCTGTGGGTTGGGGTCTTCAGCAGAGTTTCTGGAGGGCAGAGATGGGCTGAACTGCTAGGGTCTGCCATCTCTCAGGTATCTCTTTAATGCCAGTAACAGGCCTGGCGGTCAACAGCGAGTAATCAGCCTGGAATGACATTACTAAGTGGATGTTAATGATGCTTCTACTGCCCTATCTCTGTTCCTATTTGTTACTGCACAAAACTGTGTAACACAGAAAATACCAGGGACAACATTCCTGGAGTATGAAATGTATTGTCAAAGCCTTGTGCAATTTTCACTACGAAAGAGAGATACTCGAGGCTGAGATGGGCAGGAAAGACAGCCCAATCACTCAGAAATCGTTTCATCTGGGATAGTTTTCTCTCTCCTTCTTATGAAACTCCCCCAACCAAGGTAAAGTTAAAAAACTATCCTCCTGAGACCTAGAATAGCCAAAACAACCTTAAAAAAGAACAAACTTGGAGGATGCACGCTTTCTGGTTTCAACACTTCATACAAAGCTACAGTAATCAAGATAATGGGGTACTGGCATAAAGGTAGATAGATCAATGGAATAGAATTGAGAGTCCAGAAATGAATCCATTTATCGATGGTCAAGAGGTTTTCAACAAAGTTGCCAAGACCACTCAATGGGGAAAGAACAGTTTTTTCAACAAATGGTGCTGGGAAACTAGAGAGCCACATGCAAAGGAATGAAGTTCCCTACGTTACACTCTATACAAAAATGAACTCAGAATGAAATGTCCAGCACAGGCAAATCTATAAAGACAGAAAGTGGATCAGCGGTGGTTGAGGCAAAAACAGGAGGAATCCGGGGAGATGCGACATGACTTCTGGTCCTCATAACAGTTCCACGAGGTAGGGTGCTTTTGTAATCTTCATTTTACAGATGAAAATCTGGGGCATAGATAACTTGCCCACCCAGTTAATCAGGGAGAGTTGCAGGAATGGAGTAGCTCCAAGGGTTGTTGCGAGGACACCTTCTACATAGGAAGCACTCACCTCAGGGTAGCTATTAATATCTGTAGACATTAATCTTGAGTGGTGACTTTTGTATCACAAATGTACTGTGCTTTAGGCAGGTCAGGAAAGTAGAATAAAAAACTAAATCATATTGAGACAAAATTATACATCATATTTGGACACATTTTGCTTTCTATTTTGAGATGTGGCTATTGTATACATAATCTAGTGTGTAATCCAGGGGATGAATTCCAAAATTTACATATGACAGGTTTATTTTCAAATGAAATGGAATCTTGCTTACCTTGCTCAACTCCCCAAGGGTTCTGGCTCACTCTTTCTGCCTAAATGACTTTCTTTCTTTCTTTCTTTCTTTTTTTTTTTTTTGGTGAGGAAGATTGGCCCTGGGCTAACATCTGTTGCCAATCCTCCTCTTTTTGCTTGAGAAAAATTGTCACTGAGCTAACATCTGTGCCGATCTTTCCCTATTTTGTATATGGGATGCTGCCACAGCATGGCTTGATGAGTGGTGTGTAGGTCCTGCACCCAGGATCTGAACCCACAAACCCCGGGCTGCTGAAGTGGAGCCCACGAACTTAACCACTATGCCACTGGACCAGCCCCTGCTAAATGACTTTCAAAGAAAAAGAATAAAAATGTAACCCTAGAAGTGTTTTCACCTCCAGGTTAAAGTCTTTTCATATAAGGGAGTAGAATCTTTTCACAGTGTTAGTAAAGGGTGAGAAATTTGTTTACACCTAAAGACTGTTAAACCATAAATGTCTAATTCTAAACCCTTGGAACCAACCACCTCAGAGCTCACACCTGTTACTTCAGTACAATATACTCACACTTGCAGCCCGACTTCGCAGAACTACAGAATCAGGGGAGACGCCCAGCTGAAGATTTGGAGAACAAACTTGTGGAAAATGAAATAATACCCCTATGGAAAAACATCTGCACAAAATAATGACTTGGACATTCTTTTTTGGACAAAAAATGCAGAACTGAATTCAAATGTTCTTAATGGTGCCTTGGAGATGAGGGTAGGAACCCGCTGGGCGGTCAGGCCAGGGCTGCAGGGCACTGTGGGATGAGAACTCTCCTCGCTGGAGGGTGATCGTTCCTGCCATCTTAACTTTCTAGTTGCAGAGGCTGTTTGTCATTTTGGGGGTTATGCCCTATGTTCTCTTCCAGGAAGGACTCCACGCTCAGTCCAACCCTCTCACCTGGCTTGGCAGGACTAGTTTCAGTTCTGTCATTTGCAACTAAATTTGGACAAATTCTGAGTTCTGACATTTTCCCATCAGTAAACAGGGTTGAAATGAGGAACTCGCTCCTCTCGCGCCCAAGCTCTTCGTCTGGGTTTCAATAGAAATATTGCTCCCCCTGCTGGCAGCTGCTTGGCATTTACCAGACCTCAGGACAGCGCGGCAAAAAACAGCTTCCAAGACCGGGGTCAGGGTCTCGCTCCTCCATGGACAAGCTGTTAGACCTGACTCGAGTTACTTTGCTTCTATGAACCTCAATTTTTGCACTTTTAAAATATTAATGTTAAAAAACTACCTTTCAAGACTATTTGATGAGTAAATGGCCACATAAAATGTACTTAATCAGTGGAAGATATTATTATAAGACAATTTTGAGGAAGAAAGGCAGCCTCTTCATCAAGTTTTTCAAGGTTGTAAAATATGATCTTCAATATTGTTCATTTTCTGGATCCAAGAAAACGTATATGTCTTATGTCAACCTAAGATTCTGTTGTTGTAGTGTGTAGAATAATAACATAATATTTGTAAAGGTCTTAAAAATTTTCAGGTGAGAAATGTATAACTTGAATCTTAGATGCCAAAAGGCCCCTTTATAAAATTCAATATCCATTCCTAATAAAAGTTATTAGATAAAATAGAAATTAATGGATATTGCCTTAACATGGTTATGTATATGGTGTACGTAATAGTGGAGAAATACTGGAAGCATTCCCACTGAAGAAAGGGAAAAGGCACAGATGTCCATGATCCTCATTATGATTTAGCATCATCCCGGATGCATTAGTCAGTGTACTCATTCAAGGAAAAAAGTAGAGGCCTAAGAATTGAAAAAGAAGTAAAATTCCACTTGCAGGTCATATGATAATACATCCAGAAAACCAAATAGAACCAATGGTACACTAATATGAACAAAAGAATTCGGTAAGTTAGCAGGCTACAAAATTAACATACAAAGATCAAGTGTGTCTGTGTGTGTTTGTAACAATAACCAATTAGAAGATAAAGGAAGAGAAAATCCCATTTATAACAACAATGTGAAAGATAAAAATTCTTGGGGAAAAATAAGAAATGTGCAAAACCCATAAGAGGAAAAATTTTAAAACCTCCTGAAATACAAATGGAAATATCCTTTGGTCTTGAATTAGATAACTTGACATCATAAAGATGTAAATTATCCCGAATTTAACACTGCTCCGATAAAATTTCAACAAATATTTTTCCTAAAACTAGAAAAATTGATTCTAAAGTTCACATGGAAAAATAAACGTATGTGTGTATATAGGAAAACCTGGGGGGGGGGGGAAGGATCAATGAGGAGAGGAAACCCTATTAAGTACCAATAAATTATAAATCCTCTATGATTAAAACTGTGGCATGAATAGACAGACAGATTTGGAACAAAGTTGAAAATTCAGAAATGGAACCAAGTGAAAAGAAAATTTATTAATAAATAAAGTAGCATCTCAAATCACTGGCGAAAAGACAGACGTTAATAAATGATGTTAGGATAACTGCACAGCTATTTGAAAAAAATAATTTTGGATCCATAACATACATCATACTCCAGGAAAGACTCCAAATGGAAAAAATGAGCCACACAAGTACTAGAAGAAAACCTAAGTGAATTTGTTTATAATCTTGCTGTGTGGAAACCTTTTAAAACATGCTCGTCATCCAGATGCAATAGCAGAAAAGATTAATGAATTTGGCTACATTAATAAAAAAGAAGTTTTGTGAAAAAAAACACTATAAGCAAAATCAAAAGACAAGTGACAAACTGGGAGAAATATAATTGCAATGTATATCATAGATAAAAGCTAACTTCCTCCATTTACAAAGCACTCAAAAATTGAGAAAAGCAAAGATTCATACACACCAAAAAAAAAATAAGTGCCTTTAAACAAATGAACTTCATTTATTAAGAGAAATGCAAATCAAATCTACAATAAGAACATTCTTTCAATTTTATTGTGTCTTTGAGAAAGTTCAGTATAAAGCAATGGAAAAAAGTTACATTAAGATATCATTTCTCCCTACCAGATTGGCAAGCATTATAAAGCTTGAAAGCACACTTTTCTGGGATCAATTGAATGAAATTTAGATCTGAGCTGGGTATTAGAGGATATTATTGTTATATGAAAGTTAAATTTCTTGGGTGTACTTTCAAATACTTCAGCTCAACCGAAGTGATGTGTGTTTTTATCACAGACCAATTGTTCTTAATCAGGGACATTTGACTAAGTCTGGAGACATTTTTGATTGTTACACCTCAGGAGGAGGTGCTATTGGTGTCTAATGAGTAGAGGCCATAATGAGTAGAGGCTGTTAAGCATCCTACCAGGTACAGGACAGCCCCCTAATCAACCCCAAATGTCAATAGTGCCAGCATTTAGAAACCTGGTGTAGATACATGGAGATAAAGCAAATGAGGCTAAAGTTAATAACTGGGTAATCTAGGTGATTACCCAATTATACTATACTCTCAACTTTTCTCTGTTTGAAATTTTTCCAGACAAAATGTTTAGGGAAAAAGTAAATTAAAAAAATATATAATAAAAGGAGTCTAGGAGAGAAAACAGAAGCTGAACATAAAACAGTTAACAATAGGCCACACATGGAAAAACAATGGTATGGTCGATGTAAATAATCCATAATCAATTTATAAATCAAAATTGGGGTGAGTTTATCACAAGCCAGATCTGAGGACCATATAGCCCCGGAGAGACCTTCCACAAAGGAATGGAGCACCCCAAAGAAATGGGGATGTACGGAGTGGTTGTATACTGTCAAACAGCAGTATCATATATGATTGGAGTGTCCCTTTTACAACAGTCACGAGATTGCCCAGCTGGCACAGGGATTCACACAGCAATTGATGAACACAGCAGGTAGCGGGTCTGTGGTCCAGCTGGGTGGTCACAGCAGGTCAGTAATCAATCCCTAGTCTCGGGAGAGATGCTTATCCTTAAGGAAGTGCCAACACGGGGGAAGTTACATCTTCTTAAGGGGCATTGTTCTTGTCTTTGGGACATAGTAAATACTTAAAGCAGACACACAATGTGTGCTCAATGGCCACGTCAGGCCCTTTTGGAAAAACAAGGTCAGGCCAAATTAGCTTCACACCAAATGCCTTCCTCATATACTCCAATATATCCTATTGCTTGCTATTTATGTATCAGTATAAAGACTTTTTTTTTTTAACTATTATTAACCTATGAGAATTAAGAAAAGACCAACAATCCTGCCTAGTCTACTTATTGGCAACAAAAAACATAGCCACTGCATTAAGCTGAGAGATTTTCAAATATGATTTTTAGAAAGCTTCTTTTACGATTTTATGTATTTTCTACCAGGCTTTCACTGTATGATGATCAAGTAGATAATTTTGTCATATTAAAACTAAATCAAAACTAGAAAAAGGGGAAGCAAGCAATTAGTTTCTTCCCTACAGGGCCCAGAAGACCCATAACTGAAAAACAGGCCTCAGAAAATGGTTATTAAAAAAATCCTCCTTGACGAGTTAATGTCTATGGTAACACAGCATAATTGCTGTGGCTTGCAAAATTCCAGTTTTATCTTATTTTATCATCCATCCTGCCTTGACTGAACAGGGACCAGGAAGTGTGGGAAAATACGGAAAAGGTTTACTAAGAAGTGGGTTTTATTTATGGTAGCGCAGACTAGAAGGATGCTGAGCTTTTATCAGAGGCCCGACTTGTGTCCCTTGTTTTGCACTATTTGTTAAAAAACAAAATTCAATCGAGTAAATTTGAAGATCTAATCGGCTTTATTCAGTGACTCATGAATTGGGCAGCATCCCAGCTAACAAGTAGAGAGCTACTCCAAGGAGTCGTCCAAAATGGGAGGTTTTTATAAGGAGGGTGGGGTAAGGAAACTGTCAGCCAAAGAAAAGAAAGGATTATTTGGGGCCAGGATGTCTTCTCTTTGGGGGTTAGGGCACAGCAAGTATTTTCTCCGGCAGATTACCTCTTCTCCCTCTGGGGGGGAGGGGATGGAAAGGGCCCAGGGGACATTATCTCGTTGGTACTGACCAGAAGATTCCAGACTGGCTGATTGAGGTTCCATTTCTGGAGAAGGTCAAAGCTGCAATTAGGTTAGGTATTAAATCGAGGTTTGCCATCAGGGGCTGTAGCACAAGTGACATCGTTCTGGGCCTATGGTTTTTCTCTTTAACACCTTCTTTGGTCTCCTTCAGCCTCTGTTGTTCTTTATAGTCCTTACTCTTTCTTCTTTTTCCAGCATTGTTTTATTGTGCAGAGTATTAATAGAATGTGTCACCATTTTTGTAACACATTCCACTGCGCTTTCCATCCCCGGTAAGTCTGCAGCTCTCCACCTGTGAAGGTGACATCCAGAGCTTTGCTGGGGAGAGTGGATACAGCTAAGAGTAAAGGAGTCAGAGCTCAGCTTTGAAATTCAAAAGACTGAAAAAAAAAAAGCATAAAAGAAACAAAAATTTTCAGAGTCAGGCTTTCAATGCAAAGATCCTGGCACTTGAGAAAGGAAAGTGTCTTCTGAATTTCGAAAGATTCCCTTTAAATAGTCTAGAACAATGTTTATTAGATGAACTACCACACAACAGGGAGGATACAAGATATGAGTGAAGTATAGCATTCCCACCCAAAAAGGGATTGAGATGATGGCCGGTTGGTGGAAAGAAGAGAATCAGAAAAGACTAAAGGAGAGTTACGTGGGGCACCTCTGAGAGGGTCCAGCCCTCCCTTCCTCGAGAGCTGAAACTCCCCAGACGTGTTTGAGGATTTCATGGCAGAACATTCTACGTGCCTCCTGGAACCTGGGATGAGGAAGTCCTGTTAACAGCATGAGGCCACCGCCCAGAGCAGAAAGGGGCATGCTGTGGGGTGTTCCGGCAGAGCGGGCCTGACAAGAGACTGAGTTACCTTACAATGTGACCACTTAGTCAGCAACCGTTCTGTGTTCAGTGAGGACTATGGAGTTGAGAGAGAGGACGGAGCACACTGTGAGACTTAGTCTTGCCTATTAAAACTACATCTGTCATTTCCAAATTAACTCAGGCTCAGCACATTACTCAGTCTTTCAGGTTAAGGTTGCCAGGTAAAATATAGCTGCCCAGTTAAGTTTGAATTTCACATAAAAAAATGCACAATTTTTTTGAGTATAAGTATATCCAGTGCAATATTTGGGATATACTTATACTAAAAATGATTTGTTGTTTATCTAAAATTCAAGTTTAACTGGGCATCTTGTATTTTTGTTTGCTAAATCTGGCAAACCTATTTGGAGTTCCTGTCTCCTTTTCCCCTCCTCTTTCCCCTTTCCTAGCATCCAGGCAGAGTAGGAAGCTTGAGTAACAGCATCAGGGGCAAAGCCTACAGCTGGCATGCTGCTTCCACTACTAACAGCCTTTCTTGAGAGGCCTCGTTCCACTTTGGGCAGTAACCCCTCCTCTCACTGCATCCTTTGTCCCTGTAACGTGCAGTCTGTTCTCCTGGAACAATCAGGGCTCTCCTGGAACAATCAGGGCTCACGGCACGGGGTCCTTCCACTGCAAGGACTCTGCAGCATCCTCTCTTGGGCTCCTGGCTTTGGCTGTCAATCTTGCAGCCTCTGCTTTGGGGGTCCTTTGCCTTATTTCTCAGCTACTTCTATAGTCCTCTCACGGGGCACAGGAACTTTTTCAGAGCTCCTTGCTGTCCCACTGAGCTGAGGGAAACTTCAGGGTTAACTCTGTTTCTTCATTTTTTCTGGAAGCCCAATTCTACATATATCAAACCCCTGTATTCTGATTCATAATCTCTAAACTCTTTTTAAAAAATTCTTTTTCTCTCTGTGCTTTAGCTCAAGCACGTTTCTATTGTTCTATTTCCCAGTTCACAGACGCTCTCTTCTGCAGTGTTCTACTCTGCCATTAAACCAATGTATTGAATTTTCATTTCTGTTATTGTACTTTTCAGTTCTAGAATGTCCAGGTGGTTCTTTTTTATTTTCTAATTTTCTGGTAAAATTCTCCATTTTCATCTATTTTCTTCATCTTTTCTTCCATTTACCTGGACATATTAAACATAATTATAGTGAAGCCCTGTCAGCAAATTCCACCAACTAAATCCCTGTGCCTTTGATTTTCTCTTGACTTTCAATCATGTGGTTCTGTCTTCAGCAGGCCTGATACTTTTTTACTGGATGCAGACATTGTACGTGAAAACCTGTACGGGCTCCAGGTGATGTCATCTTCCTCCAAAGAGGGTTCACCCCGCCCTCTGCCAGGTGGAGGGGTTGCTCACCTTAATCAAATGGAGGATTTAGCTGAACTGAGGCTGGAGTCCTTTTTGTGGAGCCCTCTAAGGCTTTAAAGTGGGAGCCTGGGCTGTTCACCTGGGTTCCTCCCTCTGGTGGGTCCTCACTGTCTCCTCAGCAGAGTGAGACTGTGGAGAAACTCCACTCTGCTTCTCAGAGGCTCTCTGCTTAGCTTCTTAGCCTCTAATTCCGCAGAACTTCAGAATCTGGCAAATGTCTAAGAAAATTAGCCACGTGTCAGACTTGGTGCTGCACATCTCCCTTCTAGGTGAGCCCTCAAGTCTTCGCTTTTGTCTCTCCAGCCCCCCCTGAGACCGCCCACATCTCTCCTGGATTCCCTGCTTCCCGACTAAGGCCCTCTAGCTTGACAAAGCCCAGACCCTCGGGTTGTTTGCAGCCCACCTGGAATTGCCAAATGCTTCCAGAGAAAAGAAAACTGCAGAAGATCAGCTCACCTCTCCAGGTCCATCCTTCTCCAGAATCTTGGTCCCTCTAGTCCTGGTTGCCTCAGCAGCTCTCTGATGCTTTCAGCAGATGTCTTCTATTTTATGTCTGGCTTTTCTACTTATTTGAGGCAGTAGCGACACTGTTGTATATCCTTACTGTCTTTCTTGGTCTTTTTTTCCTATCAATTCTTGACAGAGGTGTGATGAAATCTCATACTGTGATTATGGATTCTTCTACTTGTCCCTGTGGGTAAATTGACTTATTTCTATATTTTCATGCTGTATTATTAAACTCACACAAATAGAAAAAACATTAATCTCAATGGTGAATTGTGTTTTTTATCATTGTATAGTTTTGTAAAAAAAATCTCTAGTAATGCATTTTCCCTCACAGTTTAATTTGCCTGATATTAAAGTACACCAACTTCTCTTTTGTTGGTGTTTGCATAGCATATAGTTTTCCAACCTTTTACTTCACACTTTTTTATATCCTTATGTTTTGATGTATTTCTTGTAAAATGCATATAGTTAAAAAAATTCTGGGGCCGGCCCAGTGGTGCAGCAGTTAAGTGGGCATGTTCCACTTCAGCAGCCTGGGGTTTGCCGGTTCGGATCCCGGGTGCGGACATGGCACTGCTTGTCAAGCCATGCTGTGGTTGGCATCCTGCATATAAAGTAGAGGAAGATGGGCACGGATGTTAGCTCAGGGCCAGTCTTCCTCAGCAAAAAAGAGGAGGATTGGCAGCAGATGTTAGCTCAGGACTAACCTTCCTCAAAAAAAAAAAAAATCCAGTCTGATATCTTTAATTTTTCATTGGAGCGTTTAGTGTGCTTATTTATTTTAAATGTGATTATGGATATTTTGCGGTTGAAATTTCTCATCTTACTATTTGTTTTCTATTTGTTCTGCTTGTCCTGTGTTCCTTTGTCTTTTCTTGTCTTCTTTGCATTGATTATTTTTTATTATTTTATTTTACCCTGGTAGTTATATATTAGCTTATAGTTATATTCCATTACTATTCTTTCAGGGTTTACCATAGAAATTACTTCACATACCCTTTATTTTTCAAAGTAGAACATTAATTGACTTTTTTACCCTCTTCTCAGACAATGCAAGAACCTTAAATTTTAATTTCATTCATCCCTTCCTTGCTTATATGCCATTGTTATCCTGTATTTTAATTCTCTCTCTATATTAAAGCTTGCAGATTTATTGTCTTATATTTGATATTCATTGAGATTTGTCCACATATTTACCACTTTTCTTGCTCTCTATTCTTTCCTATACTCCAGTCAGATGAAATCTGGGAATATATTCCTTTTCCCTTTTAACTATATACTTTAGTTCAAATGTGAAGAACTCTCCAAGTTTTTCTTTCCTGAGCATGTCTTTGCTTTACCTTCTTTCTCGAAAAGGATTTCCTCTGGGTACAGAATTCTAGGTTGGTCGTTTTCTTCTTTGGAAAGTTTCTTTGAAGATAACATTCCTTTTTCTTGTTAAGAAGAAACCATTCCATTGAATTATTGCTCATCCAGGGTAGTTGGTCCTTTCTTTTGGACTGCTTTCATTTTTCTCTCTGTGTTTACTTTTCAGCAGATTTACTGATAGAGCTTAGAGAGTATATCTTTTATTTATCATCTTTGCAGATTGTATGGCTTCTTGAATCTGTGATGAGGTCTTTCATCAACTTGAGGAAGTGCTTAGCTGATATCGATTCAAAATTGCTTCTGCCTCATTCTATCCCTCCTTATTTTCTTGGACTCTACTGACCCATATATTAGAACTTCTCACTTTATTATTAATGTTTTCCTGCTTTCTTGTCTTCTGTATTTTTCATCCTTTTTCTCTCCTTGCTTCATTCTGGATTATTTTCTTTGCACCTGTCTTCAGAGTCACTAACACTTTCCCCTTTCTTCAGGTGGGTTTACTCTCTTGTTAAACCCATCGGTTGCTTTCATTTTATTTTTTATTTTTATTTATTTATTTATTTTTGAGGAAGATTAGCCCTGAGCTAACATCTGCTGCCAATCCTCCTCTTTTTGCTGAGGAAGCCTGGCCCTGAGCTAACATCCGTGCCCATCTTCCTCCACTTTATACATGGGACGCCTACCACAGCATGGCTTGCCAAGCGGTGTCATGTCCACACCCAGGATCTGAACCGGTGAGCCCTGGGCCGCCAAAGAGGAATGTTTGAACCTAACCACTGTGCCCCTGGGCCAGCCCCTATCTATTGCTTTCTTAATATGTCATTTTATTTTTCAGTTGTAAAATTTCCATTTGGCTCTTTTTATTATTTTCAGTTTTCTGCTGAAATTTCCAGCATGACTTTTATCTCATTGATTAAAGTTTTTTATTTTGGAGACTTTGTCTGATAAATCCAACTGTGGACCTTTCCTATGTCTGTTTTTCTGTTTCTATTCATGTTATTGTGTCGTCTTGTGTGTGTGTGTGTGTGTATCAGACATTGATTTTTAAAAGTGTTCATAGAGAAAATGGAAAGCCTAAAATGTTGATATTTTTCTCCAAGGAGGCCTTTTTATTTTGCTTCTGCCAGGTGTCTAGGGCATTATTATTCTGGGATCCTCTGAGTCCAGTTTCAGAGACTGAGATGTTTTGAAGTGCACGGTTTTCCCATGAAGCCCTATGTACTTCAGGTCACTCCCATTCCTAGGGTGCGGTTCTGCATTCCAAACTCCAAAAAGGGAGATTACTATGGAGGGGGTTACTAGCTCCCCTTCTCTTAGGGAGTCCTAGATTCCACTCGCTGTCCTCATCGCCTTGAAAGCATTTCAAAATCTACTTAATCCCTCAGCTGCTTTTGCAGAAATTGTCAAATGCTCCCATGGCAAGATTAACCTCAATCATAGGCTTCCCTCTCTGGTTCTCTTTCTTTCCCCAGAAACTGCCCCAATATTTCTTTACTATCTTGTTATCTCTATCATGCCTGCAAGTAGATTAATTATTTCCCCCAGGTTTTCAAGTTGTCCTAAGCAGGAAGGCTTGCCAGAACTATCGGCTCTGCCATTAGTGGAAATGTAAGTTCCATGTATTTAATAGTAATTTCCCACAGATTTTCTCAATGTTTTTAATGGGAGATGTCCCCTGTTAGTCCTTCATGTTGCCCCAGTGTAAGAACTAAGTGTCAAAATTATAAGACACTATATTCTACTGGTAAAATGCTTGGTCTCTGAAGTCAAAGAGATTTGGGTTTAAATAGTGGCTTTACATCTTCTTTGATATTTATATTTTACATTGTCTGAAAAAGAACTTGGAGATGATTTCCTGTGTTATTTGAAAGTCTAATTAATTGTGAAGATGAAACAAGATAATGTTAATAAAGCACTAGCATAGGGTTAACCAAATGAGAATACTCTAGAAACAGGTTGTCGAAGAAAGAAATCTTGGGACTGGCGAAGTGGTATAGTGGTTAAGTTCACACACTCCACTTTGGTGGCCCGGGGTTCGCAGGTTCAGATTCCGGGTGCAGACCTAGCACCTCTCATCAAGCCATGCTATGGTGGCATCCCACATAAAATAAAGGAAGATTGGCACAAGATGTTAGCTCAGCAACAATCTTCCTCAAGCAAAAAGAGGAAGATTGGCACTGGATGTTAGCTCAGGGCCAATCTTCCTCACAAAAAAAAAGAAAAAAGAACAAAAAGCAAAAAGAAAAAAAGAAAAAAGAAATCTTGGCTGTATGGAAATATATCCCTTTAAATAGAGAGATTCGGTGATTACCACCTCAATCAAATGATCAGACTCCCTCACTCACATAGTGGAACAATCAGATATGTGCTTCTTTATGTGATGCAATAATAAGTATATTACATCACCTATGCAGTATAATTGCTAAATGTTTTACCTGAATCGAATCATGAAGAGACAATCAGACAAGTCAATTACAGTACATTCTATTGGATAACCAGGCTGAGTTCTTAAAAAAAAGGTCAATATCCTGAAAAACAAAACCAAAGGCAGGGGGATGCTTCTGGTTAAAAGAGATTAAAGGGGCATAAAAAAAAAAATCGTATATATATGTAAACCTTGTTTGGCCCCTGAATTGGAAAAAAAATCTATAAAAGATATTTTGGGGGCCATTGGGGAAATTTAAATAGGGATTATAAATCAGATGACATTATTGAGTTAACAAACAATCGTAGATGTGATAACGACATTGTGTATAGGAGAGTGTACTTGTTCTTAGGAGACGCAGGCTGAAGGATTTAAGGGTGAAGTATCATCACTGTGCAACTTATTTTCAAATGCTTCAGCAAAAATAAATGATAAAACAAATGTGGAAACCTTAACCAACTGGTATATCTAGGTGAAGGGTATACATGAGAGTTTTTTGTCATACAGTTACTTTTCTGTGGGTCTAAAAGTTTTCAAAATAAAAAGTTGGAGGAACATTCTTGTTTCTTTCATTTGAGTTACTCATTCTCAAGGAAGTTTTTAATTCAGTCAATAAAATTTAGTTGAGTACCTATTATGTATTACATTCTCTTGTAGGTGCCAGGGAATGGCAATGAACCAGATAGACAAGATTGTTCTCTGAGTTTCAGTTTCCTGATCCATAAAATGGATATAAAGTAATAGTCCCCGTCCCCCCCCCCCCCCCCATAAGCACAATGCTTGTAGCAGAGTAGGCACTCAATAAATGATGGCTATTAGCCTGCTCCTTGACCCTGGCTGGCTGGCTGGATGGCTGGCGTGGTGAGGTAGCCCCCTGGAGGGGAGGGCACAGGTCGGCCTGGGGGCCTCCATGGGGTGGGGCGTCTGAGGTGTCAGGGGTGCTCACCAGGCCTGGCCTTCACAGAAGTAGCAATAGGTGGGGGTCAGCCCAGGGGGGCTCTCCTTCGCTGTTCGCTGATGGGATGTCCAGCAAGTCCCTCCCTGCCCCTTGGCCCCAGTGGCCTCTCCTGCAGAATGAGGAGATGCTGTGGTCCTGCCTGGAGCCTCACTCACTGCACAAGGAGCTCTGCCGGGAGGCAGCACATGTGGGGTTGTCCCCGGTGATGAGGATGATTTTGGGCTGGTTACTTTTGAAAACTGCAGACAGGAAAGAGGGTCTGAAAAGTGGAATTTACTTGTCCTTTGTTAAGAGACATTTCCATTTGTAAGAGAGGTCTCCATCTGTGGGGGTGTCTCCCTCTCTGCACCAGCAAGAGGGGAGGATGACCTTATCTCTAGAAACTCTTAATGGGGAAGGCAAGGACATCCAGACTTAATCCGATCTGATTCTTATCTAAAGCTATAGGACCATCCAATAACCAGACCCCACCTGCACTGATAACATTTTAATGACTTTTTTACATAATCTTTCCTTTGCCTTGTAAAGAGATAACTCACATACCTATGCCTTAAATTTAGCCCTACCCTCAACCCATGCCTGCAGCTCTTACTGCCCATGGGTCCTGTCCCCATGCTATTCCATACTATTCTCTGAATAAAACAGCACTACTGCCAGAAAAAATAAATAAATAAATAAATAAATAAATAAATAAATAAATAAATAAATGATGGCTGTTATAATTGATCATCTTTGTCCTTTGTTGATCTAATTTCATCCATTTATCATTTTGGTCTTTCAACTCTACTTTAAATAAAAATGTGTGATTTTCAATCATATGTACCACTCTTTCCAAATCATTTCCTGATGTTACTACTCATTTATGTTACTATTATTGGGGCATTTGAAGTTTTGGAGAGAAGATGTTATACAAAGTCAAAGCAAAGATGAAATTAAAGTGGTTAGGGTACATTTTTCAAATTAGCCTTGTATATATGAGTATTCTAAGGTCTAAAGTTTATATTCACATAGATCTTGTTGATGATTATGTCCTAGTCTAAGGTTGAGTTATAAACTAGAAGTAACTAAAGAAAGGTTTCTAAAAAAGAAACCAAAAACGTTAGATCTTGAACTGATTAAATACTAAACACTGTTGGAAATTCCTTAATACTTTGTCCCAATAATCTTGCCTTTTTACAAACTGTGTATCCGTATGTGCTGTCTTATCTGAGTGACGGCACTCCTTCCTTCTACTCCACCCACTCGCGCTCAGACGCTAATGGCTTAGTTTGATAACTGTACAGTTCATTCTAAGTCCATAACATAAAATTTATCATTAAGTTCCCAAACTTGCCTTTCAGTATAGACTGTGATCATAGCTAATAACTTATTACATAAAAAGTTATTTTAATGCTACAGTACTAAAAAACCAAACTAAAGATTCTTCATACAACTTGCAAAAGAATACTTAAAACTGATTGGGATGACCCAATAATTAAAAATAATAAGTGATACTTTTGGGTTACATTTATTTTCAAGTGTTTATTCAAAAAAATAAAATAAAACATTTCTACTTTCCTATTTTTCTCTTATACCTTTTGAGAAGACTAGAACAATTATTCATATATTAGCATTAATATTAAGCATCCCATACATCTTATGGGTTGTACTTTGCATTTCAATACAATCTTGTCTGCTAACAATATAGCAAATTATTTTTATTATAAATTCTGGGTGGGGCTAAAATAAATAATATAGAAATAATTTAACAAATCTTTATGGAATATCTACTATGTTCCAGGTTTGGGGAGCACAAAAATAAATAAATGGTCCCTACCATTAAGAAGGTTGCAGTCTAAAGGGGGAAACAGACAGATAAAAGAGACAATTTAAAGTAGCATGATCGCTTTGAGAGTGGTAATGCACAAAGAACTACAAGAACCTTAAGAGGATCACTTAATCCAGAACAAGAGAAGTTAGGGACGGTTTCCAGGTCAAGATGATGAGTTTTAAAAAAGAGTTTACCAAGAAAAGAATTAATGGTGGGTGAGAGGAAGAACGCCCCCATAGAGGGAACTGCCAAATAGTCCTGGAGACTGCACTGGCCCCTTCCGACTCTAAGAAGATAGCGGGAGACAACCAGTCACCACCTTCGAGATCCAACAAAGGGAGTTTGTATAGAGTGGAGCATCTTTCGGATATTTGCCTATTTGTTAAATACTGGTTTCCTGGATTCTTATCTTTTGCGCTATAGAGCACACTTTCAGAAGAAAACCCCATACCAACTAAAATTCTTTGTAGGCACTTTTTCCAATGGTGCTGACCACAGATTCAGAAGGAACAATTTGGTATAGTGAGTACTAGATCATCTACTTTTAAGAAAAAGAGAACAAAACCTAAAGGTTCCCTGAAAACTATAAACTTTAACAAAGTCAGGTATATAGGGTTCTCTAAAATAATATTTTTCTTTCTTTTAAATGTGGAGAAAACAGAAAGGAGCTGCAAGTCCTTTGTCTCGGTTATCTACGAGTAGTACACTAGATGGTGCTGTAAGGCTGTCAGAAAGAAAGTTTTACCAAGAAAAAGAGTGTGGCAGTTCTGATGGCAGTTAAGTGTTCTGGAAACTTTCCACATATTTTCAGTCCCTGAGAGCAATTCCAGGTCTGTAGGCAAGTAACAGGACCTTAATCTCACAAGTTTTACCCCTCTAGTCAGATTAGTTTTAAACTAAACCACAAGTTTTTAAATACATTTTAAAATAGTTTCAATGTGTGACAATTCAACCTGATTCCACTGAAATGGAAATTTTTGTCATTGAAATAAAAATTTATTATACATTTAAAAATATTGCCATTAATTTCATTTAGGTAGTCTTCCTGTGAGCCTCGTTATGTCTACTACTTAATGAATCTCTAAGTCAGCGTCTTCAAATGGTTTCCTGAATTTTTAAATTATCATTAAGCAGAAAATGCCAAACTCTCTTATCTTTATTAAAGTACTGCAATATACTAATACAAACACATGAAATAATACATTTTGAAATCACTTTATCAGTATAGTATTTCTCATATAAATAACATTTCATGATTTTTCCACATTACAATAAAACCAGAAAAATATTTTTTACTAAAGTGCAAAATAAAAACAAAGCTTTACTTTTACATATTTTCCACTTAGTTTGCTTTTAAATTTTAAATATTAAAAAGGAGAACAAAAAAATGAATGGATAAAGATAGACTTTTTGCAACTTGAGTCTTTAGTTTTAAACTCTTGAAGTTATGAGATCTGTTTGTGATTTTTCTGCTTATCTTTCCAATTCTGCTTCTAGAATTTCCCCCCACGTATCTGCATCCATCGGGTACATGATTTTTTCTGGTAGGCTAACAGGAGAACATATGTTGCTGTATCTGCCGCTTAACCATTCATGTTTCACTTTACTCTTCTGATAATTCCTCAGTAGTATTACCTGAAAGAGGTAAACCATCATCGTTAAAGAAGGTAGTAGGTGGTTGATTAGTGAGTTTTCTTTGAAATTAGAGAAGCTGATTGACAGGTCCAAAAAGAAGACCAAGTATTTACATTAATACACACACATACTAATAAATGTGTCTGTGTGTGTATGCATGTGTGTGTGTATATATATATATATAGATAGATAGATATAGATATATATATATATACAGAGATAGAGTGAACCACAGTTTGCTGAGGGTTTTGGATAAGGAGGGATGAAAAGAAGTAGCCACTTTCCTTCTGGTTAACAGAGAAAAATGCGTGAATTCAGGATGTAAAAACTGCAAAAGGATGGATGGGGGACAGTGCGGTTTGCAGGAAAAGAATAATAATTCAACTTGAATGCCAAAAGTCAACACACACTGGATGTCACTCCGTATATGGAATCCTACATCCTCCAAGCAGAAGGTAGAGTTGGCTCAAACCCACTGCCATATTGTCAAGAACACCGTAGACGACAAAGATTAAACGTACCCTCCAGGAATAACCCCTTTTCTGATCATCATCTATTTCTCTTTGGCACACAGCCCGTACAGTCAAGCAATGAGGTTTCCATAAGGAGTCGCTGTTCCTTATTGCGTAATTCCAGCTCCTGCATGCCACTGACGCTCTGCACAAACTCCGAATGTCCAGCTGACTGAAAATTTTAAAAGTAACTTCTGGAGGCAGCAGTTCAACAAAGTTATTTTGACTTTCTTTTTTTTCCTTGTCAGCATCCACAGAGTTCAATTCTATGTCAGAAACTCCTGAATTACTGTTCCTCTTGGAGTTTTTCTGCATAGCTTGATGTTTGTGTAAATTATATTCTCATATGTAACCTAAAAGGCAAAGTTTAAACTTAGTCTCTTCAGATCAGACTATAGATCCTACTCTGAGCCAGATACTTTCTGGGTATGATTTAAAGAACTTTAACTTTCTTGAGTTTCTCAATCTGCAAAATGAGGCCAGTGACGCTCTTCTTCCGTGTGTTCTTGCAAGGATTAACAGGGATGACGTGAAAAACATCCAGCCTCACACTGGCATTGCACGTGGGAAGCACTCAACACATGTTATTTCCCTTCTTCTTTTAAAATATTTTTAGTAAATGGGTTTGTTTCTAAACATTTATTTTTCTGCTCCCAAAGAACATTATCTAGAAAAGAGAAATGAGGAAAAAAAAGAGAAGTGATTCTTCACAGGCTATATTTTATTGAATTTAGTAGTAGAAATGACTATTGTGAGAATACATTCGATTCCAAACATTTATTAAAATACTTTTGAAAATGTGTATGATTCAATTCTATTGAACTCTTGAATATTTGTCTATGGGAACCGATGCCTTGTCATTAAGTTCTTCATCCACAATTTGTGACTTAAGCAGAAACCTGATGGCCTTTTAGTAGCATATGTAAGAATTGTTTATCCACTCGTATCTAATAGGTAAGAGCTCTCATTTGACACAAATACTATCTGAAATTGACAAGAGGTTGAGGTCCGGGTTATAGTGATACAAAGTCTCAACTATTCAATTCATTTATAAGATTAGTGTTTTAAAAATGGCCTCTTGAGGGGCCAGCCCAGTGGCACAGAGGTTAAGTTTGCACATCCGGTGGGCGGGGGTTCGTGGTTCCGATCTCAGGTGCTGACCTATGTATAGCTTGTCAAGCCATGCTGTGGTAGGCGTCCCACACATAGAATAGAGGAAGATGGGCACGGATGTTAGCTCAGGGTCCATCTTCCTCAGCAAAAAGAGGAGGATTGGCCGCGGATGTTAGCTCGGGGATAATCTTCCTAAAAAAAAAAAAAGGGCCTCTTGAAGTTATCCTACATGCCAAGTTAATTATGAACTAAAGATAATAGTTACTGAGGCCATCAAGGAACAGTGACTTACAACTATAAACAATGTTTATAATTCAGGTAGGCATAGCATGTGACCAAAGATTTAAAGTCCAGTTTCAGCTAATTTACCTAAGGTGCATGGTATAGGTTTCTGCAATCAGCTGAAAGCGTGGAGCTATTTTTGCACATAAAGACAACTCATATTTACTTAAAATCAGTTTATTCCATTTTGCACTTGCTTTTCTAATAGGGGGTTCCGGTGCAGGAGCTGGGGTTTAAGACACAGCTAAATACTTCTGTTAACTCAGCTAATGACAATTTCCCTTTCTAGATGTGCTACTCACCTATATGTTTCTGGACTTGCCAAGACCACAGCTGCTCCCATTCATCTGTTTTTTACGATCCAAATTAGCTAAGGTGGTTAGAATTTTACTGTCCTAGTTCGACAGAGGACTTCCTCTTGAGGGTTTGGGGAAGTAAGAAAGTAAGCGGGTAAAAACGAGTTCGTGAATCAAGAGCAAGTTTTGCCACGCCCCCCCCCCCCCCATTACAAACCAAAGCCAAACTACCATATTCTTGAAAAGAATCTCATATTAGGAGAAAGTTACTGTGCATTTAAATGTTTGTTACCTCTCCCAGGATCTTACTGGGGAATAAAATGCGTTCTCCCGGTACAGTTACTCCACCGGAGGCAGATCAACGCTTTTGAGTATAATAGTCGGGGGTGCCTTGCGTGAAGTTCCTAAAATCCTATTAGGTACCTTTCTTCTAAGTCCAGTTTTGCCTGGAGCCTGAAAACCCTCTCTCTTCTGCCCTTTCTTCTTTATGAACATTTTGCTGAATTACCTCTCTAATTAGGTAGGAGCTCATCCCCCTTTCAGGTGTCACACAGAGGGAGGGGACTGGAGGCAGCGCAGACGGAGGGGCGCTGCCCGGTTCTCTGGGAGCCCCTACCCGGTCCGGACCCCGCAGGGGTCTGAGCCACCCTCCTTGCGTGCCTCGCGCAGGCTGCACCTGCCACAGTCCAAAAAACACCGGACACTGACACGTGAACAACGATAACGACCGGCAGCACCGACTGTCACCGCAGCGCGGGGCCGCTGAGCGAAGGCTGCGCTGGCGCCAGGACCGCGGCCCCGAGCGTGCCCATCTGACGTCTGCGGGAAGGGAAAATCCTCCTACCTCCTGGGCCGCAGCGACTTCTCCTCTCGCGATTTAAATCCTGCAGAATTCGAATTTTTCCCCATGGTCCCTTACGTCCCGCCCACTCTAGCCCGGTCTTGCTGAGTCGGATTTCGCACAGGCGCAGAGAGGAGCGCGCACTGCCTTTTGGGATTGGTAGTTTTACCAGGGCGTCTCAGCTCGGCAAGGGACGAGAAGGAAGGCGCCAGAGACTACAAGGTCCGGCGTCCTCCAGGACGGGAGGGCGGTGAGAAGGAGTGGGGGAGTTAAACCGGGGCTTTTAAACAATAATTTTGAGCCGGCGTGAGGGGGGAATCCCAGGGTGCGTCACTGGTCGGAGTGAAGAGGCGGGGCTTGGACTTGGTTTTGGGTCTCCTGCTGCGCGGGGACTGGACGCAGTTGAGCGGAGTCTTTGCTTCCCCTCCCCCTGTGTTTTTCCGGGCGCCGGCGTAGGTCCCGCGCCTGTCCATGGAAGGCGGAAACGGCCGCGGGGTCCATCTCCTTGCCAAGGGGTCTGATCCTCGCCGCCATGTCTGGGGGCTTCGAGCTGCAGCCGCAGGACGGCGGCCCCCGGGTGGCCCTGGCGCCCGGGGAGACGGTGATCGGCCGCGGGCCGCTGCTGGGAGTAAGTGTGGCATGGGGCTGGGCCGGACCCGAGAGCCGAACGAGGTCCTTGCAGGCTCCCGAGGCCCCACTCCGCGTCCTGGCCCGATTCCCCATCACGGCGGCCCTGCCTGTCTGGAGTTTAGAAGTTTGGGGGCAGCTCGTTTTACAGTCACGTTGAATCAACTCACCAACGTTTCCTTATGTTGCCTTTAAAAAGCACTGACTTATGTTATCATCATCGTACTCTTATCCAGGACTCGGCAAACTGTGGCCATGGGTCCAAATTCAGCCTGTTTTTGTATATGCCCACTTACTAAGAATGGATCTTAAATTTAAAAATATAAACAAACAAAAAACCTCTTAGCTCTTTAGAGAGAATAATTGCTGCAAGGGTTGAGGATATTGCCTCTTGGCCTGACAAGGCACAGTATCTGTACTAGTATCTGGCCCTTTGCAGAAATGGTTTGCCAACGTCTGGTCTTATCTTTTTTTGTTTGTGCAATTTACACCTTTCGCCCTCCTTCCACCCGCTTCCCCTCTGGTAGCCAGCAATCTGCCTTTCACATAAGGGTGAGATCATGGTATTTGGCTTTCTCCGTTTCACTTATTTTGCTTAGCATGATACCCTCAAGGTCCATCCATGTTGCAAATAGCAAGATTTTATCTTTTTTAATTTTTATGGCTAAGTAGTATTTTATTTTGTGTGTGTGTGTGTGTGTGTGTATATATATCACATCCATTCATCCGCTGTTGGACGCTTGGGTTGTTTCCAAGTCTTGGCTATTGTGAATAAATGTGAACGTAGGAGTACACGTATCTTTTCGAATTAGTGTTTTCGTGTTCTTTGGATAAATACCCAGAAGTGGAATAACTGGATCATGTGGTAGTTTTATTTTTACCTTTTTGAAGAACCTCCATACTATTTTCCATAGTGTCTGCACCAGTTTATATTCCCACCAGCAGTGTATGAGAGTTCCCTTTTCTCCACATCCTCTCCAACACCTGTTGCTTTTTGTCCCATGTGAGACGATCTCTCTTTGTGGTTTTGGTTTGCATTTCCCTAATAATTAGGGATGTTGAACATCTTATCATGTGCCTGTAGGCCACCTATATATCTTCTTTGGAAAAATGTCTGTTCAGATCTTCTGCCCATTTTTTAACCTGGTGTTCTTTTGTGGTTGTATGAGTTCTTTATATATTTTAGATATAACCCCTTATTGGATATATGATTTACAAATATCTTCTCCCAATTGGTAGGTTGTCGTTTTGTTTTGTTGACGGTTTCCTTTGCTGTGCAGAAGCTTTTTAGTCTGATGTAGTCCCATTTCTTTATTTTTTCTTTCATACCCTTGCCTGAGGAGATGTGGTATTCAAAAAAATGCTGCTAAGACCGATGTCAAAGAGGGTATTGCCTATCTTTTCTTCTAAGAGTTTTATGGTTTCAGGTCTTACATTCAAGTCCTTAATCTGTTTTGAGTTAATTTTTGTGTATGGTGTAAGATAGTGGTCTACTTTCATTCTTTTGCATCAGGCTGTCCAGTTTTCCCAACAGCATTTATTGAAGAGACTTTCTTTTCCCCATTGTATGCCCTTGGCTGTTTTGTCAGAAATTGGCTGTCCATAAATGTGTGGGTTTATTTCTGGACTTTCAATTCTGTTCCATTGATCTGTGTGTCTGTTTTCCTGCCAGTTCCATGCTGTTTTGATTACTACAGCTTTGTAGTAAATTTGAAATCAGGGAGTGTGATGCCTCTGGCTTTGTTCTTTTTTCTCAGAATTGCTTTGGCTATTCAGGGTCTTTTGTTGTTCCATATAAATTTTAGGATTCTTTGTTCTATTTCCATGAAAAGTGGTATTGGCACTTCGATGGGGATTGCATTGACTCTCTGGATTGCTTTAGGAAGTATGAACATTTTAACTGTTAATTCTTTCAATCCAAGAGCATGGAATATCTTTGCATTTCTTTGTGTCTTCTTTGATTTCTTTCAACAGTGTTTTATAGTTTTCATTGTACAGGTCTTTCACCTGCTTGGTTAAATTTATTCCTAGGTATTTTATTCTTTTTGTTGCAGTTGTAAATGGGATGATATTCTTGATTTCTTTCTGCTATTTCATTATTAGTGTATAGAAACGCAATGGATTTTTATATGTTGATTTTGTACCCTGAAACTTTACTGTATTCATTTATTATTTCTAATAGTTTTTTGGTGGGTTCTTTAGGGTTTTCTATATATAAAATCATGTATCTGCAAATAGTGACAGTTTCACTTCTTCCTTTCCAGTTTGGATCTCTTTTATTTCTTGCCTAATTGCTCTGGCTAAGACTTCCAATGCTATGTTGATTAAGAGTGGTGAAAATGAGCATCCTGTCTGGTTACTGTTCTTAGAGGGGTAGCTTTCAGTTTTTCATCATAGAATAAGATGTTAGTTGTGGGTTTGTCATATATGCCTTTACTATGTTGAGGTACATTCCTTCTATCCCCATCTTATTCAGCGTTTTTATGATAAATGGATACTGAGTCTTATCTATTGCGTTTTCTGCATCTATTGAAATGATCATGTGTTTTTTATTCTTCATTTTGTTAATATGATCTGTCACATTGATTGATTTACAGATGTTACACTATCCTTGAATCCCTGGAATAAATCCCACTTGATCGTGGTGTGTGATTGTTTTAATGTGTTGTTGTATTCGATTTGCTAATATTTTGTTGAGGATGATCTTTATCTTTTCTAGAATAATTTCTTTTAAACTTTTGGCCCTTTTTATGGGACTCTGTGGTCCTTACTTTTATTGTAATAGTCTTTTTCAATAATATCAGTAGCTAACCCTTATGTAGTGTGTAGTGTTTCAAGCATTGATTTAAAGTCTTTACATATACCGACTTCTTTAATCCTTTCAAAGCCCTATGAGTTAGGTGCTCTTATCATCCTCATTGTTTAGATGAGATGATTGACCCATAGATTGGTTATTTAAAGGGCACACGTAAGTTTTTGGACACACAGTGTCTTAAGTTCTATATTCTCCACCCTCTTTTGGATATTTAGGAGTTAGAAAATTTGCCTGTAACATTCAGGAATTTTGTAGATCTCTCCCTAAATACATATATATTCTTTCGTAACATGCATCATATCTTGTTTAGTGCCCACTTTGTGCAGCACAGTTTGCAGACCCTGGCACTGTGGAGCGTACAAAGATGAGTGAGACGTGAGTCCCTGCCCTCTAGGAGTTTTCTCTTGGACTGTGGAGACAAACCTGCGTAAGTGAACTAATAGCAGGGAGTAAGGAGTGTGGAATATTATCCTGATTAACCTCCAGTGTCTAAATGGAACCACTGGTGTTAGCCTTAGGACCCTCCTCGAAGCAAGAAAAGGAGTGATAGTTCAAGTTTGTGATGGGGAAGCATGTCCTAAAGGGGTCTATGTGTATGTGTGTGTATGTACATGTATGCGGTAAGGTTATTGAGAAAGTGGAAGTTCACCTGCTGTTTATTTTTTTGCTGGATAAGTAATTACTTAAATGTTTAAATAGCATTCTGTTACTTTTCTCCATAGTTTATTAACCTATACAAACATTTGAAGGAACTGCCTGGGAGGTTTTCCTTCTCTTTCTCTCTCTTTTCTCTCTGTATCTCTCTCTCTCTCTTTCTCTAAGTTAGAAATTTAACAGAGTATGCGCTTCATCCAGAAATGACTAATGAGTTTTGATTTGCTTGACAAGTTGTATCACCAACACAGAATCATGTGAATCTGGTTAAAAGATCGATGTATTTTGGGCCTGTGTTTTATAAACGTGGCAACATGTTGCAGACTCTTTCATTATTTTGATCTTTGTGTTACAGGCTTACTAATGTGAGATGACTTATTTGTTTTCTGTTGTTCCTGGTAAGGAGTAGAAAGTTAATCAATTATCTGGTCAGGATTTTGCTTTTCCTTTTCAAATAATCATTCAGTGATAAGATTCTCTTGCCAGGTTTGGCAGATATTAGAAGTGGTTATGAACGATATCCTAAATGCATTGAAGGAAAAATTGGAAGAACAAACAGATCACCTTATGGTTTTTAAGATTCTGGAGCTGAGAGACACGTGTGTTTCTTCTCTGCATTTGTTAAAACTCGACAGGAGAGCTGCTGTTTCAAACGATAGCAATACTAAGGATGGGTTTTAAGCTCCCTTACTTAACTAGCATGTGTTTTGGAGACAACTTTCACAAACCTTCATGGCCACACAAGTACGAAGGTTTGTAATTCCAGTGTGTAAAACAGTCATGGTAGTAAAACAGTTTGACAACGAGAATGTCTTTATGCCTCTACAGTGGCAGGAAAATACTTGTCGATAAGAGAGTGCGGTGAAGTTTACTTTTCTGGCGCCTTTTGCTTTAGTGCGCATCATCAGCAAATCCAAGGTCTTTAGTTACTTTACTAGGTTGTAATTCTGTTTTATGATCTTCACCAATAAGTAAAAGGTTCTACAGCAGGATGAGTCTCCAGGGAATTATCCAGGGTGAAAACAGTCAATCCCAAAGGTGACATATTGTATCATTTCATTTATGTAATGACATTGAGGTGACAAAATTATAAAAGTGGAGAACAAATTAGTGGTTTCCAGGTTTAAAAAAGCGAGGAGAGGAGCAGGAGGGAATTGGGTATGGCTGCAAAACAGCAACGTGAGGGATTTTTATGGTGATGGGAATGTTTTGTATCTCGACTGTATCAAAATCAGTATCTGGTTGTGATCCTGTACTGTAGTTTTGTAGGATGTTACTGCTAGGGGAAACTGGGTAAAAGGCACCAGAGGTCTTTCTGTATCATATCTTTCAACTACATGTGAATCTACAACTATCTTAAATAAAAAATTTAATTAAAAAATATTTTATAATATATACAGCATCTCAAGCAAGAGTACCTTTAAACCTAATTATTTACTTTATGGTTTTCCTTTAATTCAAGCTGATTACAGGGGTCAGCCCAGTGGCCGAGTGGTTAAGTTCAAGCACTCCACTTCAGCAGCCCAGGGTTTCGTGGGTTCGGATCCTGGGCGTGGACATGGTGCTGCTCATCAAGCCGTGTTGAGGCGGTGTCCTACATGCCACAACTAGAAGGACCCACAACTGGAATATACAACTATGTACTAGGGGGCTTTGGGGAGAAGAAGAAGGAACAGAAAAAAGAAGATTGGCAACAGATGTTAGCTCCAGTGCCAATCTTAAAAAAAAAAAGCTGATTACACTCGAATGAAAACTGCTGTTTCTGATTTCAGATTTTCCTTATTTTGTTTTGATAGCAGGAATTATATGACACATTTCTTTATGATCTGTTTTCCTCCAAGGAAGTAGAACAGCACCAGGTATCTAGTGAGACTTCCTAAAGGCAGATGTAATTGAATCGACTGCTTTAATGAAAAAGAGAAGCAGCCCGAAGTTGGGGATGGAGATAGTCATGGACTGTAGTACGGACTCTTCGGGGGGCATCAGTTCCCCACTTCTAAGAATGCTGTAAGCACTCCCCAAAGTTTACACAAAGTAACCACTCCCTAGCCTGGCAGCTTTGGACTGTCCTGCTTGTTGCAGAAGTCGACATGCTGTCCTGGAATGCTGGTGCTACCTAGTCCAACAAGATTTGTCCCTAGGGGTGTGCCGTATATTCCTAGCTGCTGGGTTTTGCCCCTTCCTCACTTAATTATTGAGTCTAGTGCAATGCCTGGCACATAGTAGGCCTTCAACACACAATCTATTCCTTTTCCAGCTCTCAGCCTCTTACTCTTCCAACTCTCAAAAAGAGGCTACTTGTAACTTAGGTGTAAAAAGGATATCTTAGAGTTTTGAAGTGAATTTAAACATAGTAAAGAAGCAATGCTTCCAACTGCTGAAGCTTAAGGATCAACGTTCATGAAGGATTGTGTTAAGATTTTTCCAATTTTCTTGACCAGTAATTTAGTAAATTCAGAAAATAGTTGATAAATGTATACTATAATCTGATGGGAAGGATGAAAGAGAAACAAGTCCTTGCTCTCAAGAAACTTGCAGTTTTGTAGGTGTGAGAGGCATAGAAGCAAGTAAACAAACAGTGGTTACAACCTCAAATGGAGACTGGAGCCAGGCAGGCACCTTGGTTGAGTGAAGTGGGAGGGAGTAAGAAAAACAACACAGGGACAATGATGAATGACAGCAGTGTTATAAGTGACAACTGCCTTAGTATTGGGGAGGCCGCTAGGAGAGGGATCTGTGATATAGTCCCTGCTACTCACCCCCATTCCCACCTGGTAACAGTGTCATATCATTTTTTTCAAGAGCACTAAGAAATCTGGGTTTTTAGATATAACCTCTGATTTTTAAAAGGTTGCATTTAAGGGCTGGCCCCGAGGCCGAGTGGTTTAAGTTCGTGTGCTATGCTTCGGCGGCCCGGGGTTTCACCACTTTGGATCCTGGGTGCGGACATGGCACCGCCCATCAGGCCAGGCTGAGGTGGCGTCCCACATAGCAGAACCAGAGGCACTCACAACTAGGGTATACAACTGTGTACTGGGAGGGGCTTTGGGGAGAAGAAGAAGAAGAAAAAAAGAAAAAGAAAAAGAAAAAGGTCACATTTAATTAAAAGTTTTGTTTCAATACCATGAGCCAAACAGAAGGATGTTACATGATGCAGAGAGGTATAGGAAGGAACCCACAATTAAGATGACGGGTCAGAGAGGGCTTCAGGAACTCAGTGACTTATGGAACTGATTTTGAAGTGTTAGGACAGAATATTGGTAGGTGGTGAGTGGGAGGTTGGGAGGGAAGGGCCCATCAGGCTAAATGAATGTATGATTTAAGTCTCCAAGATTCAAAAGTATATGGCATATTGGATAATTAGATAAGTGCCACCTATCTTGTGGGATAATCACATTACATCAATGATCCTGTTTAACTTTTACAGACATTGCTTTTATGGTATGTATTAGTTTTGTTTTTTTTTAAGAAGATTAGCCCTGAGGGGCTGGCCCCGTGGCCGAGTGGTTAAGTTCGCGCGCTCTGCTGCAGGCGGCCCAGTGTTTCGTTGGTTCGAATCCTGGGCGCGGACATGGCACTGCTCATCAGACCACGCTGAGGCAGCGTCTCACATGTCACAACTAGAAGGACCCACAACGAAGAATATACAACTATGTACCGGGGGGCTTTGGGGAGAAAAAGGGAAAAATAAAATCTTTAAAAAAAAAAAAAAAAAAAAAAAAGAAGATTAGCCCTGAGCTAACATCTGCTGCCAGTCCTCCTCTTTTGCTGAGGAAGACTGGCCGTGAGCTAACATCCGTGCCCATCTTCCTCCACTTTATCTGTGGGATGCCCACCACAGCATGGCTTGCTGAGCAGTACCATGTCTGCACCCAGCATCCAAACTGGCGAACTCCGAGCTGTTGAAGCAGAACATGCACACTTAACCGCTGCATCACTGGACTGGCCCCCATGTTGGTTTTTTTTTTTTTTATAGGCTTTATTTTATTGAGCAGTTTTAGGTTCACAGCAGAACTGAGCAGAAAGTACAGAGAGTTCCTGTATACCCTCTGCCCCCGTACACATACAACCTCCCCCACTATCACTATCCCGTACCACAGTGGTATATTTAATGAACCTATATTGACATGTCATTGTCGCCCAAGCTCCATGGTTTACACTGGGGTTTACTCTTGGTGTGTGTTCTACAGGTTTTGACAAACATAGTGACATGTGTCCACCATTGTAGTATCACACAGAATGTGTCCACTGCCCTAAAAATCCTCTGTGCTGTATGTTCATCCTTCCTTCCCCTCCCAACCCCTGGCAACCATTGAACTTTTTACTGTCTCCACAGTTTTACCTTTTCCAGAATATCATGTAGTTGAAATCATAGTGTTTGTATATGTAGACTTTTCAGATTGGCTTCTTTCACTTAGTGATATGTGTTTAAAGTTCCTCCATATCTTTTCATGGCTTTTTAGTGATGAGTAATATTCCATTGTCTGGATGTTCCACGCTTTATCCGTTTACCTACTGAAGGATATCCTGGTCACTTTCGAGTTTGGGCGATTATGAATAAAGCTGCTATAAACATACATGTGCCCATTTTTGTGTGGATGTAAGGTTTCAGCTCATTTGGGTAAATACCAAGGAGTGCCAGTGCTGGACTGTATGGTAGGAGTGTGGTCAGTTTAGTAAGAAACTACCGACTGTCTTCCAAGGTGACCATACTTTTTGTATTCCCACCATCAGTGAATGAGAGTTTCTGTTGTTCCACATCCTCACTGGCTTTTTGAGTTGTCAGTGTTTTGTATTTTGGTTATTCTAATAGGTGTGTAGTGAATTACTTTTCATATATATATTGATTTCTAAATCACCATATTATTGTCTCCCATATACTACTCAACCTGAATATGCCATCCTCTCACCTATCTCCATACCTCTATCTGAGCTCCTTTTTCTGGTAATTTGATTTTGTATGAAATGTCTCAGTATCCGTATTTTTAAAATCTCTGAAGATGATTCTTTTGCAGAACCAGAGTTGAAACCCACTTTTAGACACACTAAGTAGAACGCTTGACACACATCAGGTCTTTAAGAAATGTCTGCTGAACCGAACTAAGAAAGTAAGTATTTGGAAACTAATTTACCAAAGTCCCACCTGGGGATTTAAACTCGGTTTTGTCTTCCTAAGCTCTGCTGATGTTTTCACTCACTATGTTACCTCTCTTACACTAATGCTGAGGGTGACTTTCTCATATTTGTACAGCGTTCATAATGCAAGCAGTATTGCAAGCCAAACAGGTTGGGTGAGGTGAAATTTTATTGGCATCGTCAGCACAATTCTGTCATATTGGCTAACAATTCAGCAACCTTGAACTAGGAGCTCAGAAGCTATTGGATTTGACTTTTTAAAATCTAAATGATCCATGTTTCATCAGTATTGTGGATTAGATAGGTGTTTGTGAGGTAGCCTAATAACCTAATTACTATTTACAGCGTTATTCTTATGGGAAAGTATATTCACAAGTTTCAAAGACCACTTCACATCCAGTATATTAATAACCTTTTAAAGAGAGCTTATTCATAAATTGGAGTCTGACTAGAGAGCCTCTGGCCAAAATAAAATTCATTTCCTCAAACTTGTCCTTTCTTAATATCAGAAATTGGACTTTGGTACATTGCAGGTGCAATAATGTTAAATATTATGTATCAACTAACTTTCGCTCTGTTGAGGACTAGGATCGACATCATCTAGTATTCTTTGTGGTGTCTCAAGTGTTGATGACTGAGCTCTGGATTGTGTGCTGGGCCTCATACAACTGGGAAGCACTTTAGATAAGAACATTTTATGGTTTGTCGACTGGTTTACAGTAACTAGTCTATTCAATTTGGGTCTTAGTTTTAGATTTTATTTACTTGCCACATACACACACAGTTTAAAGAGAGAATTTTATGCAAATTATGCCTAAAATAGATGCCATGTTTCCTTAGGTTTATGTATTTTCTCATAATACAGGCTCAAATCCCATACCAGATGATTTTCTATTTTTCTCTACCATGAAAGTTTGAACTTAGCTACTTTTTAGTTTTCTGTTCTTCATAGAGAATACTAGATAATCTTGTGTGAAAGCACTGTAAATTATATTGTATAAGAAAATTTTTATTACCTTAGCCCTTGGAGTGTTATGTAGTTTATACTAAAAAAAATAAACAAACCTCTTCTTCTCTGTTTTTACACTCACAGGAAGCAGGCTAAATGGGAACATTTAATTCATGAGATATATTATACCTGTCTATGATATTCAGAAATTTCTCTAGGAAAACATTTCAAGAAAAATTAACGGGTGTTGGTTTTTCAGTAAATATTGTATATAGGCAAAAATGAATGAAAGGTACTATTCTGTTCTATCTATTTCAAGATCCGGTAGCTTTTCTGCTTTTACTTTATTCAGGTGTGTTTTTTATTTTTAGAATTTTGGAAATAGTAAGCAAATAAGTCAGAGACCTTGATTCAAAACATCTAAGCATTTCTACTGGAGGCATAAGAAAATCTTCATTTTGTTTGATTTCAGTAAATGCCCCAAATATTTGACAAACAAATCACAAATAGTTATGTTTTCATGTCTTCATCTTTTCTTCTAGCACAAAACTTCATGTCTTAAATATGGAGAAGGGACTTGTATGTACGTGAAACATTCAATTCAAAACCAGAAAATCAAAGACAAGGGATCCACATTGTATCAACACAAAAGTGTTATGAAAGCAAGAGAATCTTGTCCTCATTTAAGAAACAATATGAAAAATTCAAGTAAAAAGGACTTTTTCTATGGTATCTGAAGAAAAATTGCTATCATTTTAGCTGTTGCTGACGGAGAAGAGGAGTGTTTTCAGCGTTGTCCTTCAGCATGCATGCTACTACTCAGGGTTTCTTTTCTAAGCTCCTGCTGTGTGCTCTGCAGTGCTTTTAATATTAAAAAGTGTTCTTGTACTTAAATGTTCAATTTAGTTAGCTTTTCTGTTTTCTACTAGTCCTCCTCTGGCTGAACATAAATGAATTTGTTATTAGATGTCTAGTATCAATATAACAGTTGTTAATGTGTATTAACTATAACTGCTTTGGCTGCAAGTAACAGAAATGTGACAAATAGCTTAATGAAATTGATTTTTCTTCTGTAACTTCTGTGACTTCAGGAGCAGTCAGTCCAGGGCTGGTGCAGCTACGCAAGGCACAGGCTTTTCTGTGCTCATCCTTGGTCGGCCTTTGCAAGTAGTTTTCATGCCTCTGGTCATAAGATGGCTGCTGTACCTTGAGGTGTCACATTTAAGCAGGAAGAAAGGAGAAAGGCAGAGGGCGAAAGGTGCATGCCAGTTGAGCCTATCCCTTGTTATCAGGAAGACAATAATCTTTCCAGAAGCTCCACCTTGTTTTGTTTTTGATTTTTGTTTGTTTTTTTTTTGAGGAAGGTTAGCTCTGAGCTAACATCTGCTGCCAATCCTTCTCTTTTTTGCTGAGGAAGGCTGGCCCTGAGCTAACATCCGTGCCCATCTTCCTCTGCTTTATATGTGGGATGCCTGCCACAGCGTGGCTTGATAAGCAGTGCATAAGTCTGCACCCAGGACCGAACCAGTGAACCCCGGGCTGCCGAAGCAGAACGTGGGAACTGTGGGAACTTAACAGCTGTGCCACCAGGCTGGCCCCTCCACCCTGTTTTAAAATGTAGATTTTGTTGTTTGGTTCAGGTGTGGTGAGGCCAACAGATGAGGAGATACTCAGCGTTGAAAAGATAATTTAATACAGTTCCCAAGAGAAAAAAGAGCACACCGTGCCCTGCAGGGCCACATGAGGTCGGGTGAAGGCAGAGAGCTTAGGCAAACTGCAGGAAAACCTTTGTTGTGGTTTTCTCAGGAATGAATGAGCAAGGCAGGGCAAGCAGGTTTAGGATGGTCTCGTGTGAATAATTCTGTGGGGCTCTGGGCTGTAGATGCTGCCGCTAGTAGTCAGATGCCTAGCGCTGGGGTGATTGGGGCGGTGTGAGAGCCAGGTGAAGCCATGATTGTTGGCAGGGCTTTGGATTGGTTCGTTTGCAAATGGAAGGTGCACTTGCCGGTAAGATGGGTACTGTCTGAGAATCCTATGACTCTGAATAGGGTAGTCCTTCTAGTCAGCAAGGCCCCACATATCAAAGCCTCAGATATAGACACTAGAAAATTGGTTAATACACATTCCCTCTTATATCCTTTGCTGGAACTATGTCACTTGGCCATCCATAGCTACAAGGAATTCTGGGCGTTTGGATATTTTTAACTGAGTATATGGTTACCCTAAATAAAGTTGGATTAATATTAGTATGAAGGAATAAATGAATAGATATTGATTAAGCAACTAGAAGCATCTGGTACACAGTGTCAGTGTGAAGAATTAGCATCTAAAACGTATAGGTGTATTTTAAATCATGAGTTGCTAATTCAAATGCCTGCAGAGGCCAGGAGTGCGATAAAGAGTGAAGTGGGCTCCGTGGAAGGTGATGGGAGTGCTGGGGACTGTGGTGAGGTGGAGGCACATATAATCTTCAAAGTGAAAATTTACAGAAAGCAGTGGGTGAGTGATTTATGGTCTATTGGCTGCCAGTTTGTTGTGCCTAGTCTAAATCAAAGAAATTTTTTTTTAATTACATATAACTAATACAAAGAGCCTTGTTAATTTTACGGCAAAGTCTATATATAGAATTACACTTCTTTTGTCATGTTATTTAGCAATCATGTACACAACATTTTTTAGATAAGTTGATGATAACCCTTATAAGTAGCATTTTTGAAATTTTAACTATTTTTCCCTCATCTTTTCATTTTGAAAGATTTCAGACCTGTAGAAAAGTTGAACAGTACAATGAACACCTATATATCCTTAACTTAGGTTAATTAATGGTTAACATTTTGGCACATTTATTCTCTCTCTCTCTCTCATACTTACCTACACACACACACACACACAAATACGTATATATATATATACACACACACAATTTGTTTTTGTCTTTCTCCTGAACCCATTTGAAAGTACATTGCATGCATTATGGCACTTCATCCCTAAATATGTCAACATGTTTCACCTAAGATCAAGGGCATTTCTATGTAAGTAAAATATGTGTGTGTATATATATATTATATATATAACATATATATAATATATATATATACTATCACATGAGCAATTTGTATTTGTATAATAAATTTTAATATTCCGTGTTCAGTTTTACCCAACTTCTCCAATAATGTCCTTTTCAGCATTTTTTAAAAAACTTAGGATCCTGTCAAATATCTTCTTTAATCTAGAACTGTTGTTTCGTGGCATTAATGCTGTTAGGTCTCCAGGCCAGTTGTTTCATAGAATGCCCACAGTTTTGATTTGTCTGATTGTTTCCACATAATTAGATTCAGGTTAAACATTTTGAGCAAGAATAGTCCATAGGTGATGTGGACTCAGCAGCATATCAGGAGGCCCAGCCATCAGTTTGTCCTGTTGGTGATGATGTAAAGTGTGGTTGCTTGGGGAAGATGGTGTCTGTCAGACTTCTCCAGTGAAGACACTTCCCTTTGTGAATAATCCGTGGAGTGGTGCTTTGAGATGTCACGAATATTCTACTTCCCATCAAGCTTTCGCTTGAAAGCTGGCATCCATTGATCCTTTACTGAGCCAAGTATTACATTGGTATTACAGAATAGTGATTTCCTGGTTTGATCGTTTCTTAGACCTTAGCTGGCATTCTTTTATAAAGAAAGGCTTTTCCTCCCAGCTCTAGCCCCAGCCCCTTTCTTGAGTTCAGTGTGAACTCATGGATTATTTTTGTATTCAGTGTGCTATATTCCATTATTATCATTATTCATATTGATGTCCAGATTGTTCCCCATGTTGCTGGCCCTCTGAACTGCTAGATGTGAGAGGCATTGTCAGCACTTCCTTCTCATGGTGTGACTTCTTTTCTAGGAGTGATATTGCCTGTGCCCCACCACCCCAGGTTCTCACTCCCTCTCTTCTCTGGTCCTCCCACTTGCTACCTGACTTTCTCTCTCAACGTAGGTCCTGACGCTTGATCTTCTGCATTTGGTGTTTCTTTCCCCTCTTACATGTACATTAGAGTTTGTGGCAATCTGTCTCCTAGTAGTGCCGATATGGGATATAGGTGGTTTTATTTGCTCTATTTGTTGATCTCTAATTTTTTGGAGAATGCGTGGTGCGATTAAAATTTAGGTGGCTATAATTATTCGACAGGAAACTGGAATTCCTCGATTTTAACTTTTTGGATGGCTCTCTAAGATGCGAAATGTCTGACTTTCACGTGAAGTTTTTATTTAAACCTGGTGACTCTTGATAATCAATCAGTAAACTCGGGTAAGCCTTTAGTACCCTTTTTGAACTATGCTATGCCATTTGTCCCTGCTCTCACTAGCCTCTAGCCAGTGTACTCTTTGAGTCCTTGGGTTTCTTTGCTTTTCTGTAGGCTTTCTCTTCCACTTGCAGACCGACATCAGTCTTTTTTTCCCCGTCGTCATGGCACTGCCTACTCAACCCTATCCACTTTATTATCTGCTGTGAATAGAGAATTGGGAATTCAGATAACATGTCTTGTTAGACTTGGGTAAGACATTAGAATAAACAGGAACTAATGAAAACCTGAAGGCCTCTTTCTCAGAAAGTCTACTTGCTTCTTAAATAGCTATTCTGCCTATTTCCAGTTCTTTAGTATGTTCTAGTTTAGACAGTTAAGCTCATGGTAAATAATTTACAAAATGATATTTTACATGATGATAGTGAGAGAGTTAGTACAGTGTTAAGAGCAAAAGGTGTCTCTAGAATCAGATTCCTTGGGTTCCAATCCTGGTCCCGTGGCTTATTGGCTGTGTAACTTTAAGTAGTTGCTTAACTTCTCTGCATTTCCATTTCTCACCTATAAAATAAAGACAATAGTGTCTTCTCCACAGGTTGTGAAGACTAAAAAAGATTATACATGATATATGTAGAAGGGTCCTTGGTCTTGGTAAATAATTGGTATTACAGTTAATGTATTAGTGAGAATGTATGGATATTGACTCTGCACAAGGAGCAGTGATTGCTGTTAAATAAAGCAGGTCATCAGAGTTTTAGGATAATCTAATTGTGACCTACCTCCCAACCACCCCCTACTTGCCCCACCCCATCCTGGAATTAAAATAAACTTTAATGATAATTTGTTAAACCTTTAAGCTTCCCATTGAGAAAACATAAATTCTTATTTTGTAGTGTCGGGGAAGTGGGAGAATTCCCCCCCACCGCTTTTCCTCAAGGTTCTTATGGCTGGTCAAATAATCAAAGAGGCAGGTTAGCAAGAGAAAATCAAACAAAATTTAATAGCATGTATACATGGGAGAAACTCAGGGTAAACTGAGTAACTCGGCCATCTGGCTGAGTCCACCCGTTTAAGTACCCTCAGCTATGGACAAGGAGCACATGGTGATCTGGGACTTCAAGGGGGAGAAAGACAATCGTCATAGAGATGGAATGCAGAAGTTTGATAAGCAGGACTTTGATAAGAGTGGACTTAGCAAGGATCCCCGCAAGTGTCCTAGATAGTTATCTAAGGTGATGGCCTGTCCTGGAGACAACCTTTATTTTAAATTTCTTTAGGCAGCTTGGGGGAAGGTCAGATGCTCTTTCTGGGTCTTTTGAGGCTTCATTGTCTTCAGCTCGAAGTAGTCCGCATACCAGAGTGCCACACCTTGGAGCGGCCTGCTCTCAGCCCCATCAGTAGCTTACTTGTTTAGAGATATAACTTAAAAGGGACAATTATAGCTAAATGCCTGAAAGATGTTAATTTCAAAGACTCTTTAAAAAAACAGTTTTTTTGGTATTCTATCAAAATGCAGTTTGCAATGAAATTACTCTGTTGTGGAATTGTGTGTCCACTAGAGGTCACACTATGCTTTTATATTATTTAAAATATCTTTTTCTTGCTAGTGTCAGTGAAATCTACTTCAAAAAAAGACTAAGATAGGAAAAGTCCATTATTGCTTCCTGCAAAAATATGGTTTGAAAAGAAACAAACCCAAGCTGGACTATTCCGGGAACCATCAGTATGTCATAGCTTTATATCTGATAGTTTGTTACTCTATTGGTTAGAAAATTGATTTGTATTATTTAAGTTAGCAATGACAGTTTACTACCCAAGTTAAAAATAGAAACTTCTTATGCCCAACACAGAATAATTTACATTTCTTGAAAGTACTTCTGAATGATTACATGGTGTAGAATCATATATGACTATTTTTCTCACATAATTGTTTTTATTGATGAGTATGAATTTGAGTGCTACCTACTGGAAGAGTGACCTACACAAGTTGCTTGAATTCTGTGGACTTTCCATTTCCAAATATGTAAAATGTAAATAATAGCTGTGACAGTATTATGGTGAATCTCTACATTACATGAAAGTTCCTTGCAAGTGATAAAATCTGTGCTAGGGCTAGCCCTGTGTTTGAGTGGTTAAAATTCTACATGCCCCGCTTTGGTGGCCCAGGTTCACAGGTTGGGACTTACTGGGTGTGGACCTACTCTACTCATCAGCCATGCTGTGGCCGTGACCCACATACAAAATAGATGAAGACTGGTGCAGATGTTAGCTCAGAGCTAATCTTCCTCAGGCAAAAAGAAAAAGAGGAAGATTGGCAACAGATGTTAGCTCTGGGCGAATCTTCCTTAGTAAAAAAATTTTTTTTAGAAAGATAAAATCTATGCAAATGGTAAAGTGGGTTATCAGATGACTGCTGTTGTTTTTGGCCCACTAAGGCACGTTATAGGAAAGACTGTAGGAACCTCCAAATTTCTCTCCTCTCTTTTCTGATAGAATAGATTATTTATATTTACCTTTTTGAAATAGCTATTGTGGCTAACAGTGGATATGTTTTAAATAGGCTACCTTTAAAATACTTTATTATTATTATTATTTTTTTTGCTGAGGAAGAGTCACCCTGAGCTAACATCTGTTGCCAATCTTCCTCTTTTTTTTTTCCCTTGAGGAACATTATCCCTCAGCTAACATTTGTGCCCGTCTTCCTCTATTTTGATTGTGGGACACCACCACAGCATGGCTGATGAGTGGTGTAAGTCTGCGCCTGGGATCCAAACCATAAACCCTGGCTGCTGAAGCAGAGCACGATGAACTTAACTACTATGCCATGGGGCCAGTCCCTGAAATATTTTATTTTAAAAAATGTTATAAAAATTAACTGTAGCTGTGTGGAAAATTCATGTATTTGGAATTCATCCTGCTGTCATGCCTGATGTTACTATTTTTATATAATCACAGCCTTAAGAACTACTCTCTGGTTGAAAACAGTGAGTACTGATTCCTGGCAGTTTCACATTTTTACAGAACTAATGGGTTTAATTGAATTTAGGCATTGCTGTAGTCTGGTTTTACTGATAATTTTGGTCCTGATGTGGAAAATATCAGACTTGATATAAGATAACTGAGAGATGGGCCAAATAATTATGGTATTAAGTAAGGGGAGTGCTTAAAATGTTTTCATGATGTATCAGCCACAAATTACAAAGGCCATCTTAAGTGTTGTGTTTATAGCCAGGCAGGGAAGTCTTGATTGACAATTTCAGCATTTAAAGTGCAAACAGTTTTTAAACTTTGGTATGCAGAAATGATTGTGAGCATAAGTAGGACACTGTTGGCTCAAAACAGGAAGCCAATATATATTTTGAAAAATAGGTGATGATCTCTTCTTCACTGTAAATATTTGGTTTTCCCTACTCCCCCTCCTGCCTTCCATTCTCTTAACTACTGCTGACAGCCCCAGAGCTCAAATACGGGTCTGCCTGACCCCAGAGCTTGTAGTCATACCTGTTACATTTGCCAGACTGCTGCTTTTTGAAAACTTTTGTCGTTATAAAATACTATGTCTTTCCTGTATTTGAAATGTTTCCTAGTGAGTACATATTATACAGATTTTTTACTCATTTTATGATTTTTATTGATAAGAATCCCCACCATCTGTCTGTCTTATATGGAAATCATCATGCAAGGTTTTGGGATCTGTTAGATTCCGAGCTTGAGTCTCTTGCTCTGCCATTTATTCTTCTATGACCTTGAGCAGGTCCCTTAATCTCTGAGTTGTTTCATTATCTGTTCAATGAGGATAGTCATTTCGTTATATAGTTGTTGAATGAATAATATATTTCATATCTAGCCTACTAATTGCAGAAACGTGGCTATGGTTTTTTTTGTTGTTGTTGCTGTTATTGTTTTTTAGGGAGGTGGCTGTGTTTGAAATTTTTAATTTTTTCCCCTGTAGATAACAGACAAGAGAGTATCCAGAAGACATGCCATTCTTGAGGTGGCAGATGGTCAGCTTCGAATCAAACCGGTAAATACGTTATCAATGACTTATTTTAACTTTTTTTGTTTCTCACCTTTTTCCAGCTCCTGATGAGAGGGGATTATTTTCTAAGGTTAAGGGAATAGGGAATTAATGTCAGAATGTATCCTTCTTATTGCCAGAAGATAATTGGGAGAGAAAGATCTAAACTATTGAAACTACCCATTTTCTCACAGGGCCGTGTTACTTTATGTAGTTAGAATTTTAATGAAAGATGACTCCCAGTTCATGTATACCTTATGATTTTGTTCAAAATTGGATATTACAAGCAAGAGCCTCTAAGAAAGCACTTAACTATGTAATGTTTGGTCTTTTTGGGGTCGGGTAGCAACCAAAGCCGCTTAGGTGTTATAGGGTTGTGTTTTAACAGATTTCTTTACTCTGTGTATACAGTTGATTATTTCTAAAATTTAAACCTTGTTCAACTTTAGGGTTTTAAAAATAACTTTAATTTGAAAGTTCCTGGTGAGGGATAGAATTTTAATTGCCTGCTTTATATTTTGAGCACCGATGCTCTGTAGGGACAGCAGTTTCTGAGAATACGCTGGGTGATTATTCCTTTTCGTTTGCAGAATCTTTTGCACATGAGAGTGAAATGCGTGTATGAGGGTCCCTTTATTCGGGACCACATGCTGTTGTGGTGAAATTATTATGGAACAAAATTCATTCCTTTATAACGCTGCAGTGAGAACTATATGTGGCATTTCTAGGAGTGGGAATGTCCTGGATTTTTACAGAATTCTGCTATTTTCTAGTACCTAATTTCTAACACATTTTCCATAAGCTACTATGGCCTGAAATGAAATTTGTTTTTGTTGTTGCTGAAGCACATTAAGATTAGGAGTATAGGAATCTCTAATTCCTCATCCTGCCTTTTCTGATAGAGCATATCATTAATAGCAATTATGGCAAGTAGTACACCTGGCTCCTCAAGTGGAAGGCCCGCAACTTACTACTTACTTTCTACATTGTTTAGATTTACTGCTCTACAATTCATGTTAATGAAATGAGGACTTATAGTGAGTACTTAATTGTTTGATGAGTGTAACATTTAAATAGTCCCTGATGATTACATTTTTGGTTATTTTTGATACCAAAGCAGAGAATATCAGCTTCTACAGTAGGTTTCTAGACTTTTCTAGGTTTGTATAATTAGTATTCAGATCCTACTAACCATGGATGCACATGTCACAGAAAATTAAAAAACCAACAGTACTCTTTATTCCACTTATAAAAACAGTGGTTATTGCCTCTAATTCCTATCGTTTGTTGCAGCTTTGTTTTCGCCTCAAATAACGTCTGAAAAATTCACAGTAACAGAGTAGTAAAGGATGAAATGATCCATTTTAAGAACTCAGCACATTTATTTGTGAGCAAGTTAATCAACTGAATTGTGAACAACTGAATAAATATTAGATTTTCTTTTTAGACTCTTATTTACTCACTGCTAAGAAGAAACGAAATTTATAACAAAATTTACATGGCATTAAATTTTTTATGTGTCAAAAATAGGCCATTAGGAAACCATCAGTTTTACTAATGCATGCATATTTTAAAACTTATTTATACTTTTTCTCAGTGTTAATCAAGGACATTTTTATTGTAAAAACTAGAATGTTTTCCGAATTGCCTTCATAAAGATTCTTAACTGGAGTTGGGTCTATACTTAGATGAAAAGTATTCCGATATATTTTGAACTTCTGTGACTATTCAAAAGAGTATTAATAATATAAAATAAGTACACTTAAATTAAAGGTGATTTTATTAATGGAGAATTCTCTCTTTGAGTTAAACTTTATCCATTATGAAGTGGGTCGCATTTCTGCATGGGAGTTCCATGATGTTCAAGACACCTTTTAGAAAATATTCTTCGCCTTTACTTGGTCTTCAAATAGATTGTACTCATGTAAGACAACTATATGAAGTCAACAAGTTTGAGCACCAAACTGTGGTTGATACAAAGTTAGAAGCTAGAGCAAAAATTCCTCATTAGGTAATACATATAAAAGTAAAATTTGGGATGATGAAGTTTATTTAAATTATACCTTTGTTTATATTTATCTTTTAAATATTTCTTAGTATAATGTTATGAACTTTCTAGTAAATGTGAGCTTATAGACATGAGAGAAAGGTAAATATTTTTTACCCTTTTCTTGGTACCATTATTTTTGACAACTGGAGAATGTCTGATTCTATGTAGTCAGCAAGCTGTCGCATGGGAAATAGAACTCAGCTTCTTTGAACCCTATGCAGTAATTTTTCCCGTTTTATTTCCCAAGTCAGGATTCTCTTGCCATTTGGTGTTCTCTTCTTTAAAAAAAAATTCTTGAAGTTAAAACTTATTGTTGATTTATCTTCACAAGAAATTTTAGTGCCTTCAAGTGAATAGAATTTTAGAACTCAAAGCAACCTTAGATTCAGGCTTATCTATGTGGGAATTTGATTTGGGCCAGAGCTGGCATTGTGTATCAGTGGAGAAGAGGACTTTTTATCAGTAAATGGTACTGGGACAGTTGTTATTTGTTTGGGAATAAAATTTAGTCCCCTACCTCAAACTATACACAAAAATCAATTCGAGGTGGGTTAAATGTGAAAGTCAAAACTATAAAACTGTTAAAAGACAATTTAGGAAAAAACTTTTATGACCTTAGACTAAGGAAGAGTTTTTAAGTAAGATATAAAAGCAGAAACTGTCAAAGGAAGATTAAAAAAAGCCAATTACATTAAAATTAAGAACCTTTGTTTATCAAAAGATGCTATATTGAAATGAAATGAAAAATACAACAGGGAGAAGATGTTTAAAACACATATGATTGGCAAAGGAGTGACATCCAAAATATATGGCAAATGCCTTCAATCATTGAGAAAAAGATAATTCGGTAGAAAAGTGGGCCAAAGCCTTGAGAGGCACATTATGGCAGTGGAAACCTGACTCGTCGGTAAACATGAAAAGGCGTTCAGCCTCCTTTTTAAGTGGAGAAATGTAAATGAAACCACAATAAGATACCATTTCACACCCAACAGATTGGCAAAAATGAAAAGTCTAACAATTTCAAGTATTGGTGAGGATGTAGAACAAGTAGAATAGTTATAAACTGTGGGTGGGAGCTTAAATGGTACAGCCACTTTGGAAAATAGCTTGACGTTACTTCCCAAAGATACAGGCGTGCCAGACCTCACAACACACATCCAACAAAATGTACAAGCACCTGAAATACAAAATTCTTTATACAGTAGTGAAAAACTGGAAGCAACATAAATTTCCACAACAGTAGAATCGATAAACATATTGTGATATATACCAACTATATATAATGCTATATGTAAGTATATTGTGAAATATACTATAACAGTGAAGATAAATTACAGTGAAAGCATGAAAAAACGTGGATTAAAATCAGGAACATAAGGGGCTGGCCCCGTGGCCGAGTGGTTAAGTTCGTGCACTCCACTGCAGGCGGCCCAGTGTTTCGTTGGTTCGAATCCTGGGCGCGGACATGGCACTGCTCATCAAACCACGCTGAGGCAGCATCCCACATGCCACAACTAGAAGGACCCACAACGAAGAATATACAACTATGTACTGGGGGGCTTTGGGGAGAAAAAGAAAAAAAATAAAAATCTTTAAAAATCAGGAACATAATACTGAATGATAAAAGCAAGCATTGGAAGAATACATACAGTATGGCTCCGTTTATATAAGATTAAAAATCCCACAAAATAAATAGTATTTTCAAGGTTATAAAAATAGATAGTAAAACCATAAAGAAAGTTATGGAAGTGGTAAACACAAAAATCAGGATAATACTTACCTCTGAGGGAACTGAGAAGAGAACGGGATAGGGAACGACTCACAGGGGACATCAAAGGTAATGGTAATTTTCTTTTTCTTAAACTGGGTGCTGGGTTCACACATAATATCTTGTATGTGTTATGTCTCTAAAAAATTATTATGGGAGGCCGGCCCAGTGGTGCAGCGGTTAGGTTCACACATTCCGGTTCTGCAGCCTGGAGTTCGGATCCTGGGTGTGGACGTACGCACTGCTTCTCAAGCCGTGCTGTGGCAGGCATCCCACGTATAAAGTAGAGGAAGATGGGCACAGATGTTAGCTCAGGGCCAGTCTTCCTCAGCAAAAAGAGGAGATTGGCAGCAGATGTTAGCTCAGGGCTAAACTTCCTCAGGGAAAAGAAAAATTATCATGGAACATTTACAACATGAAAAAGGTGTGAAAAATAGTACAATGTACTGTAATTACTTCTTTAAATGAAACTACCAAACACTGGAAGACATGGGAAAGTGTATTTGTTTTTAAGGAACTGCACAACTGTAGTAGTAGAATTTGATTGCTCTTTGAGAAAAATATTTAATTGGGTTTTGAATTTTATTCCAAGAATTATTATATTTATGTTATAATAGTTGAAGGAAAGCTACTTCTTGGACTTGGTGATATACATCTAGGTCCTATGCTTTATGTAATGCTTGATTTCTTGTTTATATTAATATAGTTTCAATAAAATGGCTATTCCCTTGAAATAGATTTATTTACTTATTCAGCTACTTATTATTAGTGCATCTTCAAGGTGCAATTTAGAGAAATTTACAGAAATTCTGAAACAGACCTTAATTGTTAATGCAAGTTTTAAGATCTTGAAAATAATGAGAATAAATGGGTAAATAACTTCCAGTTCATTCATTTTACTTAGTGTGTGCTAAATATCATTTATTCTCTGTTTCCTGGTCAATCACAAATTACTTGATCTGCTAAAGCAAGTTATATACACAATTGTAATAAAATGTTGAGAGAAAAGTTTTAGTTCAAAAAACCTTTGTAAAACTATATAACAGAATACAGCAGATTTTTTTTGGGAAAGCTTTATTTTTAATTTATTTGTTTATTGAGGTAACATTGATTTATAGCATTATAAAATTTCAGGTGTACATCATTATATTTTGATTTCTGTGTGGATTACATCATGTTCACCACCCAAAGACTAATTATTATCCATCAATACACATGAGCCTAATCACCTCTTTACCCTCCTCCCTCCCCACTTGCCCTCTGGTAACAACCAATCTAATCTCTGTATCGATGTGTTTGTTTGTCGGTGGTGTTGTTTTTATCTTCTGTTTATGAGTGAGATCGTACAATATTTGACTTATTTCACTTAGCATGATACCCTCAAGGTCCATGCATGTTGTCACAAATGGCAAGATTTCATCTTTTTTATGGCTGAGTTGTAGTCCATTGTGTATATATACCACATCATCTTTATCTCTTCATCCCTTGATAGACATTTAGGTTGTTCCCAAGTCTTAGCTATTGTGAATAATGCTGCAGTGAACATAGAGGTGCTAGAGGTGCTTGTATCTTTACGCATTCATGTTTTAATAATCTTTGGATAAATACCCAGCAGTGGAATAGCTGGATTATATGGTAGTTCTATTCTTAGTTTTTTTGAGGAATCTCCATACTGTTTCCATAGTGGCTGCCCCAGTTTGCATTCCCACCAGCAATGTATGAGAATTCCGTTTTCTCCACATCCTCTCCAACACTTGTTATTTCTTGTCTTGTTAGTTATAGCCATTCTGACGAGTGTGAGGTAGTATCTCATTATAGTTTTGATTTGCATTTCTCTAATAATTAGTGATGTTGAACATCTTTTCATGTGCCTGTTGGCCATCTGTATATCTTCTTTGAAAAAATGTCTGTTCAGATCCTTTGCCCATTTCTTAATTTGATTGTTAGTTTTTTGTTGTTGAGATGTATGAGTTCTTTGTATATTTTGGATATTAAACCCTTATCAGATACATGGTTTGCAGATATCTTCTCTCAGTTGTTAGATTGTCTGTTCATTTTGTTGATGGTCCTTTGCTGTGTAGAAGCTTTTTAGTTTGACATAGTCCCACTTGTTTATTTTTTCTATTGTTTCCCTTACCTGGTCAGACATGGTTTTTGAAAATATGCTGCTAAGACTGATGTTGAAGAGCATACTGCCTATGTTTTTTTTCTAGGAGTTTTATGGTTTCAGGTCTTACATTCAAGTCTTTAATCCATTTTGAGTTATTTTTTGTGTATGGTGTAAGATAATGATCTACTTTCATTCTTTTGTATGTGGCTGTCTAGTTTTCCCAATACCATTTATTGAAGAGACTTTGCTTTTTCCATTGTATGTTCTTGGCTCTCTTGTCGAAACTTAGCTGTCCATGGATGTGTGGGTTTATTTCTGGGCTCTCAGTTCTGTGCCATTGATCTATATGTCTGTTTTTCTGCCACTACTATGCTGTTTTGATTACTATAACTTTGTAGTATCTTTTGAAATCAGGGAGTGTGAAACCTCCAGCTTTGTTCTTTTTTCTCAGGATTCCTTTGGCTGTTCAGGGTCTTTTGTTGTTCCATATAAATTTTAGGATTCTTTGTTCTATTTCTGTGAAAAATGTTGTTGGAACTTTGATGTGGATTGTATTGAATCTGTAGATTGCTTTAGGAAGTATGGACATTTTAACTGTGTTAATTCTTCCAATCCATGAGCGCATTCTATCTTTCCATTTCTTTGTGTCATCTTTGATTTCTTTCAACAATGATTTTTTAAAATTTATTTATTTATTTATTTATTTTGAGGAAGATTAGCCCTGAGCTAACTACTGCCAATCCTTCTCTTTTCGCTGAGGAAGACTGGCTCTGCACTAACATCCATGCCCATCTTCCTCTACTTTGTATGTGGGATGCCTACCACAGCATGGCTTTTGCCAAGCGGTGCCGTGTCTGCGTCCGGGATCTGAACCGGCGAACCCTGGGCTGCTGAGAAGCAGAACGTGTGCACTTAACTGCTGCGCCACTGGGCCGGCCCCTCAACAATGTTTTATAGTTTTTACTGTACAGATCTTTCACCTCTTTGGTTAAATTTATTCCTAGATAATTTATTCTTTTTGTTGCAATTGTAAATGGAATTGTATTCTTAATTACTCTTTCTGCTACTTTGTTGTTAGTGTATAGAAACACAACTGAGTTTTGTATGTTGATTTTGTATCCTGCAACTTGACTGTATTCATTTATTATTTCTAAAAGTTTTTTGGTGGATTCTTTAGGGTTTTCTATATTAAGATCATGTCATCTGCAAATAGTGACAGTTTCACTTCTTCCTTTCCATTTTGGATGTCTTTTATTTCTTTTTCTTACCTGATTGCTCTGGCTAGGCCTTCCAATACTGTGTTAAATAGGTGTGGCAAAAGTGGGCATCTTTGTCTAGTTCCTGCTCTTAGAAGGAAAGCTTTCAGTTTTTCTCTGTTGAGTGTGATATTAGCTGTGGGTTTGTCATATGTGGCCTTTATTATGATGAGGTACTTTCCTTCTATACCCATTTTATTCAGAGTTTTTGTCTTAAATTGCTGCTGTATCTCATCAGATGCTTTCTTTGCATCTATTGAGATGATCAGGTGATTTTTATTCTTCATTTTGTTAATGTGGTGTATCATGTTGATTGATTTACAGATGGTGAACCATCCCTGAATCCGTGAAATAAATCCTACTTGATCATGGTGATGATCTTTTTAATGTATTGTTGTATTTGATTTGCTAGTGTCTTGTTGAGGATTTTTACATTGATGTTCATCAGTGATACTGGCCTGTAATTTTCTTTTTTTGTGTTGTTCTTGTCTGGTTTTGGTATCAAGGTAATGTTGGCCTTGTAGAATGAGTTAGGAAGCTTCTCCTCCTCTTCAATTTTCTGGAAGAGTTCAAGGATAGGTATTAAGTCTTCTTTGAATGTTTGATAGAATTCACCAGGGAGGCCGACTGGTCCTGAACTTTTATTTTTTGGGGGTTTTAAATTACTGTTTCAATCCCCTTACTGGTGATTGGTCCATTCAAATTCTGTTTCTTCTTGATTTAGTTTTGGAAGGTTGTATGATTCTAAGAATTTATCCGTTTCTTCTAGATTATCCAGTTTGTTGGCATATAACTTTTCATAGTATTCTCTCATTATCTTTTGTATTTCTGAGGTGTCCGTTGTGATTTCTCCTCTTTTCACTTCTGTTTTTATTTATTTGAGGCTTCTCTCTTTATTTCTTGGTGAGTCTAGCTAAAGGTTTGTCAATTTTGTTTATCTTTTCAAAGAACCAGTTCTTCGTTATTTTTTTTCTATTGTTTTTTAGTCTCTATTTCATTTATTTCTGCTCTCATTTTTATTACTTCCTTCCTTCTACTCATTTTGGGCTCTGTTTGTTCTTCTTTCTCCAATTCCTTTAGGTGCACTCTTAGATTGGTTATTTGAGATTTTTCCTATTTTTTGAGGTAGGTCTGTATTACTGTAAACTTCCCTCTTAGAACCACTTTTGCTGTAGCCCATAAATTTTGGCATGTCGTATTTTCATTTTCTTTTGTTTCCAGGTATTTTTTGATTTATCCTTTGATTTCTTCAATGACCCAGTCATTGCTCAGTAGCGTTTTGTTTAATCTCCACATATTTGTGGCTTTTCCAATTTCTTCCTGTAGCTGATTTCTAGTTTCCTACTGTTGTGGTCAGAAAAGATGCATGGTATTATTTCAGTTTTCTTAAATTTATTGAGACTTGTTTTGTGGCCTAATATGTGATCTATCCTGGAGAACGTTCTATGTGCATTCAAAAGGAATGTGTATTATGTGGTTTTTGGATGGAATGTTCTCTATATCTCTACTAAGTACATCTGATCTAATGTGTCATTTAAGGCCAATGTTTCCTTATTGTTCTGCTGTTTGGATGATCTATCCTTTGGTGTAAGTGGAGTGTTAAAGTCCCCTACTATTATTGTGTTACTATTTCTCCTTTTTTTGTCTGTTAGTTGCTTTATATATTTAGATGCTCCTGTGTAGGGTCCATAGATGTTTCCAAGTATTATATCCTCTTGTTGGATTGTTCCCTTTATCATTATGTCGTGCCCATCTTTGTCTCTTTTTACTGTTTTTGTTTTAAAATCTATTTTGTCTGACGTAAGTATTGCTACCAAGCTTTCTTTTCATTGCTATTTGCATGGAATATCTTTTTCCATCCCTTCACTTTCAGTTTGTGAGTGTCTTTAGGTCTGATGTATGTCTCTTGTATGCTACATATTTGTGGGTCTTGTTTTTTTATCCAATCAGCTGCCCTATGTCTTATGGTTGGAGCATTTAGTCCATTGATATTTAAAGTAGCTCTTGATAAGTATGTACTTATTGCCATTTTGTTACTTTTCCTCTGGGTGTTTTAATAGTTCTCCATTCCTTTCTTCTTCTCTTCCTCTCTTCCTTGTGGTTTGATGGCTGTCTTTAGTATTATGTTTGTGTTCCTTTCTCTTAATTTTTTGTGTATTTATTATAGGCTTTGGTTTGTGATTACCATGAGGTTCATATATAATAACCTACATACATAGCAATCTATTAGTAAGTCAATGTCTTAAGTTTGACCTCTTGCTGAAAGGTCTACTCTTTACTCCCTCATTTTATGTTTTTGATAGCGTATTTAACTGCTTTTTTGTGCATGTGTGTCCATTACCCTCTTTTCATGGGAATAGATAATTTTAGTGACTTTTGTCTTTTGACCTTCATTTTAGCTTCATAAGTGGTTGATCTGCTACCTTTATTGTATATTTGCCTTTACCAGTGATTTTATTTTCTTTATTTTTGGTAATTTTCTTATTCCTATTTGTAGTCTTTTCTTTTCCACTTAAATAAGTCCCCTTAGCATTTCTTGTGAGGCCAGTTTATTGATGATAAACTCCTTTAGTTTTTGCTTGTCTGGAAAACTCTTTATCTCTCCTTACAGTCTGAATAATAACCTTGCTAAGTAGAGTATTCTTGGCTGTAGATTTTCTCCTTTCAGCACTTTACGTATATTGTGTCACTCCCTTCTAGCCTGTAAGGTTTCTGCTGAGAAGTCAGCTGACAGCTTTATGGAGTTTCCTTTATGTGTAACTTGTTGCCTTTCTTTTGCAGCTTTTAGAATTCTCTCTTTAATTCTTGACATTTTAATTATAATATTTCGTGGTGTTGACCACTTGGGTTCATCTTCTTTGGTGCTCTCTGTGCTTCCTGTGCTGGGATGTCTGTTTCCTTCCTTAAGTTAGGAAAGTTTCAGCTATTATTTCTTCAAACAGATTCTCTGCCCATTTTTCTCTCTCTTCTCCTTCTGGGACACATATAATATGGATGTTAGTGCACTTGATGTCATCCCAGAGGTCCCTTAGACTGCCCTCATTTTTTAAAATTCTTTTTTCTTTTATCTGTTTAGCTTGGGTGATTTCCTCTAGTCTTTTGTCCAGCTTGCTGATCTGTTCTTCTGTATCATCTATTCTGCAATTGATTCCCTCTAGTGAATTTTGTCATTTCCATTATTGTATTCCTCATTTCTGATTGGTTCTTTTTCATATTTTCCAATTCTTTGTTGAAGTTCTCACTAAATTCATCCATTCTCCTCCCAAGATCAGTGAGCATCCTTATGACTATTAGTTTGTGCTCTTTATCAGGTGGGTGGTTTATCTGTGTTTTGTTTTGGTTTTTTTCTGAGTATTTGTCTTGTTCCCTTATTTGGAACATATTCCTTTGTCTCCTCATTTTGCCTCTTTCTCTTTGCTTATATCTATGTACTCAGTAGATCAGCTACATCTGCTGAGCTTGCAGAATTGGCCTTATGTAAGAGATGCCTTATGGAGCCCAGCAGAGCATATCTATCTCGTCACCAGTTCCAAATATTCCAGGGGTGTCCCCTGTGTGGGCTATGTGTGTCCTTCTGTTCTGGCAGGGTTGCTCTTGCTGCTGGTGCATGGGAAGGCTAGGCTGTTCCCCAGGCTGGCTGAGTTATAATGCTCAACTGCGTGTGGCTGCTGTGGTCCCTTCAGTCACTTTATTGGGTGTGAGGAGCCCCACCACAGTTGTATGCAGAGTCTAATAGCACATTCTTGCTGCAGTTTTTATGTTAAGTGAGTAGGTCCCTAACTTGGCTGGTTGCTAGGCTCAGGGGCTTACAATTGCTGTAGGCCTCTGGCCTGCAAGGCTGTTGTCAGATTTCTCAGTAGTGCACCTTATTGGGGCCAGACCCAGGCATGGCAGCATACAATCATTTCAGGCATTGAAAGGTGGAGCCAATCCCCTATGTGGCTGTTTGAGAAGCACAAGTCTGCTGTAGCTGACAAGCCCCACTACCTGCAGCCCCCACACACCCCATCAATGCAGTCCTGCCCCAAGCACACTTCCTGACCCGCTGAAGTGGACCCACTTGCCCTGCCCCACACACTCTGCCAATGCAGACCCACCCCTCACATACATCCTGCCTCACAGAGGCAGACCCACTTCCCTTGGTTGCAGAGGTCTAACACATCCTGCCTTTGCAGGCCCACAAGTTTTCCGAGGGCTTGCTGTTGGGTGGGGCCAGTCCGTAGGGTGGGCTGCCTGCCCTGGCTGAGCTGGATTAAATTGGTACTCTAGTGGGTGGGGCAGACTCCTGTGCTAACGGGCCAGGGGAAGAACTCCAGTGGCATCTGCCAACGTCTGTCTCAGCAGGCCTGTACTAGGTCACAATAGTCGCTGCACCAATGTTTCAGTCCTAGTGGAGATGGTCCTAGCCTGGGGAGGTTTTGCCTTTCACTGAGATGCACCCAGAACCTATCATGTGAGCCTCTTTTCACCAAAGGACTGTGCACCTTTCTGATGATTTTAGGTTGCTTTCTGAAATGAGTGAATTTGTGTGTGGGCCCTTTAAGAGCAGGCTTTTTCCTTCCCTTATGTTTGATAGTTTTTCTGGTAGTATTCCCCATTGTTATTAATAGTCAGCAAAGCCAGGTGTTAATGACGCTTGTCTCAGTTGTGCTGAGTCCAAAATCTGCTTATTGTGGCAAAGTTCTGCTCAGATCCCCTGCTACCCCAGGGAATGCTTTGTACCTTAGGATTGCTCCTGGTCATGAAGTACCATGGCTAGGATGTGGCTTCTTCCTCTCCAGAAAGGAATTTCTGCCTGTTCCACCTCAGTCAGTACCATCCCTTTTTGTGGGGGTTCTTTTTAACCAACTTCCAATTCTCTCTCAGGGGTAATTGTTCCAAGGGTAGTTGTAAATTTGTTGTGTCTGTAGGAGGAGGTGAATTCAGAGTCTTTCTACAACACCATCTTCCCAGCAGTCGCAAATGTTTTGTTTGGTGATCCATTCTGTATGCTGTATACTCCAAATTATGTTGAAGTGAATAAATATTTTCATGCTTTCCTTAAAATTAGAAATCCAATCAAATAAAAATGTAGCTTTGACAATGATAGGTGAATGTAGTTAGGGCAATTACAAATTTGTCCTTTTAAATTGGATGAATTTGTCTTTTTTTCCTCTAATATTTCCCTTTAAAAAAGGCTGTAGCTCTCACCAGTTCTTAGAAATAGTGCGTGAGGAGATAATGTTAGCTCATGAGGAGAGTATGTTAGCTTTTCTGTGTGTCATTTAAATTTAATCTACAGTCTGGTATCAGCAGGGAGAAAATACATTTTAAAGGCAAAATAATGATGGTCTCTGTAAATGACGGTATCACCAGTGGTTAGTTAGAGCCTCAGGGTGAGTTCATAGCTGTCAGTGCTTTTATTTCATTTTAATAAAATCTTATTCTTTTTGGTTCTTGGTGGATTGAAGGAGTAGTTGCATAACTACGTATAAATTGCAAAAGGTTTTTTTTTTTTCCCATTTGGTATTAATCCTTAAAATACACTTCTTTGGAAGGTTGTGTTTTGTCTGTTGCACAATAAAATTCCTGACTTGTGATTGTTTTTCTTCCCATGAAATTAGGAGTGTACTTGGAAAATAGTTATAAAATGCTGCAAAGCTTTTCCACAACTCATTTTGTAGAATAAATACGTAAAAAGAATGCTTTCCAAATTAAGAAAAAAAGACATTGAAAATGAGAGGAACTTTTTTTGGGGGTACACATCAATCTTTCTTTGATATTTAGTGCTAACTCCAAAAGAAAGCTATGGAAAGTTGATTTGTATTTTAGTTCCATTTCCTCAGGGATAATGCAGTCTTTGTACCACTTCTAAAATTATAGTGTAGTCTATTTAAGTTCCCATTTATAATCCCATGGATATGTTAAAAGGCACACATCAAAGATAGGCCTCTCATATAGGTAGCTCATATCTTTGATTCACCGTGGGTTTGGGTTTGCCAGTATTTTGACTGCCCTTGTCTGCTTTTAGAATAAAAGGTAAATTAGCCTTACTGAAGGAATTGGAGAGTCTGCCATCTTTTTCTGGTCTTGGGAAGAGTTTGAATATTCAGAAAAATCTTTAAATCCATTTGGTTCTGGTTTGGGGAGAGATTAGAAAGATTTTTAATTATTGATATTTTAAAAAATATTGTGTCTCATTCAATCTCCTTTCTAAACAAGCCACACACTCACACCTAAATATACATGCTTTTTTTTTTCAGTCAGTTTAGTGTATATTCTTTAAGATAATTGTAAATTTTGGACATATTGACAAATATATTGGCATAAAGTATTCTACTACTTTTCAAAAGTTTTATTTTATGTGTACTTATGTCATTGTTTTAATTCCAAATTTTTGGGTGTGTGTGTTTCTTCTCCCTTTCTGTTTATTAATATTTCTAGATTTTTGTCTACTTTATAGCTTTTAGAAAACTACCTTTTGGACTTCATGTATGTGTGGCTTTTTAGTTGGAATGTATATAGTTTGACATCACTTTTTAAAAACTTCTTCAATCAGTAACATTTATTTAGGTTTTAAGTTAAAGGATCAAACATTAGATATCTTGGAATGTCATTTCTGCTCTTAGTCCTGGGATCCCTGGTATGAGCAGTTTTAGACAAAGAAAAAGATGATCATGGATCACACACATCGGTCCACTTTGTGGCTGATTTTGCTAGATGCATAATATTTCACCATCTAAAATTTAAATAAGTGCTTTCAGCTGAGGAAAAAATTACTCAAACTGAATGTTTCTTTGACTTTGGGTTTGTAATGCCTTTTTAAAGAAATGTAATTAGTTTCCTTTTTTAAGAATTTTACCTTAGAAAAGTGGAAACTTTTAGAATTTTGTGCCTTCGTATTTGAACATCTTAGCCTTTGTAAATTTAGGACTGTGTTGTTATTTAATGTTGTTTAAGATTCATCTGAGTCTTTAAAATAGTTATGAATAAGAACATGGTCTTATCTTAGCCTATAAGAAGCAAACCTCATTTAAAGAATATTCAAGGTTCAGGCAGAAGCCATGTGTATTCCTGTCTTTACTTTTGTCCTTCCCGCTACCCAGTGTTCCTGACTGTGGTGATCATGGCTTATTCAAGGAAGGGGACGCTTTACTTAAAAGGCTGAGGGGTAGCAGGAAACGATTTCCAAGGCTGGTACTGTGCGTCAGCTCAGAACCTGGTAGTTTGTCCTGCCTTATTGCACTCAAAAACTCTAGCCATGAGCCAGAGAGCCACTTTGAGAGATAAATTAGGGGTGGCTGATAGCATAATGAAAGCTTTCTAAACATTAATTCAAATTATAGCTTGTTTTAAAAAATCAGATATTCACAACTCTTTTTAGGAGTATGGTGTTGCATAAACATGGTGTTGCACTGCATTCCTGTTCTTATGCAGTCTTGTATATAGTTTGTAAAATGACTCTGACCAATACAATAATTGCCTACCCAAATTTGTTGAGTCTCTGTTTTTAATTTCTACTTCTACTTTTTATCTTCAAATTTTATTTTACTGCTTTCTTTTAACACAGATTTATTTATTTTTTATTTATATATACTTTTTTGAGGAAGATTAGCCCTGAGCTGACTACTGCCAGTCCTCCTCTTTTTGCTGAGGAAGCCTGGCCCTGAGCTAACATCCATGCCCATCTTCCTCCACTTTATACATGGGACGCCTACCACAGCATGGCTTTTTGCCAAGCAGTGCCATGTCTGCACCTGGGATCCGAACCAGCGAACCCAGGCTGCCGAGAAGCGGAACGTGCGAACTTAACTGCTGCGCCACAGGCCTGGCCCTAACACAGATTTAAAGGAAATACAATATTTTCAATTGCAGATACACCTAGGAAGGACTTATGGCCAGATCCTCATGAAACTAAATTGCCAGACCAGGTAGATTTTATTCATTCTAGCTTTCAAAGTTGTCTTTTTGTTGTTGTTGTAAATTTGGGCACTTAATTAACGATGCTTATTTTCCTGGCAGCTTTTGTTTTAATGCTCCCTGTTCTGTATCAGTCTCTCCCACCCATCCTTGGCGAAAAGTACTGTTGGGAAACTTCAGCTTCTAAAATGTAGTTATTTTCTTTCCCGGTTGAGCTAAATAGTTTCTAGGATCCTTTCCCCAAATCCCATAGTTCTGTGGTTAGTTTAAAATTATCATGTATGGTATTTGATCAAATGAAGTCATGTGAAGTGACAGGTAAAGTTACTTATGTGTTTTTCTTGGGATTATGAAAGCGAGTAAGCTCGTGCTCAGCTGCTTTTGTTTTTCTTTTACCACAAGCTTCTTAGAAGATGAAAGTGGGTAATGTTTAAAAATTTAGTTTACCTAGTTGTATAGATTATATTCAAATGTTTAAAAATCATGCAACCCTCATATCACATAGAGAATGGAATTCAAATGATTTTAGGGATGAGTTTATTTAAGTGACTCAGTGGGTAGCATTTTTAGTAAACACATTAGATTTTAAGCCTCACTTCTTGTAGTAAACTCTTTGGAACCATTCCTGAGATTATTCACTAAAGACTGACAATTGAAACATCTATGATTCTTCCTGCCATTAAAGACTTCTGTAGTCATTTTAATCATAGACTATTAGAGCTGTGTAGGGACTGATTCAAACAGGTCAAGCAGAAGGGTGGGGTGGGATAAGGCATCTCAGGTTCTAGTAAATGAAAGAGCATTTTGAGTAGACATTCATGGTTGGATCAAAGATTGTGTGTATAGGGTGAAGGTTTTGGAGTATGGAGGTGGGAGATGGCGTTGGAAACCACTGTCGGTTTATGAAGAGCCTTCACTGCAGTGCTTTGTGTATATTGGGGGACCATCAGAGACTGTACACAGGGAAATGTGAAAGAATGACTTGGGAAGCAGTGAGGTGAATGAAAACAGGGAGACTTGATATGATGTTAGCACAAGCAGGAAGTGCAAGCAGTGGGTAAGCGCCTCAACTAGGGCAGTGACTGCAAATGGTAAAGAGAAATGGATTCAGGGAACACTTCAGAGGTAAATGATGTGGGACTTGACATTTGGATGGAGTGGGAGAATGTTGTAGATGTTCAACAGATGTTTGTGGCTATTTTGATGTGTTTTAATATATAATAGAAAGTAAATCAGAATATATTGCCCTGAAATACCCTATACATTTTCTGCACAAGTAGGCTTTTTTTTTAAAAAAGAAGAAAAATGAATTATAGTCTAAAGTAGCCTACCAAAATTAATAACATGATTTGCTTCATGTTCTATAAAACATTCTAGACTTGTTTATATTTTACTTAGTTTATATCTATAAAAGCTTAAGATTTTAAAAAATGAAAGTAATTATTTAATAAAAATTTTAATCAGGTTTCCCAATGAAAAGAAATTGTTGAGGGGTAAAAAGAAAAAATGGAAAGAGCTGACACATTGCTAGAATTTCAAAACACCCACATTAAAAATAGGCCTTTTGTAAACTTCCTTAATTTTTCCATAATGAATATTTTTTACAGTAAGAACAGAAGTTTTTACCTACTGAATTTATACTGAATTCTAGTCTGTTAAAACTCAAGGTGAGTAAAACATATCTTAACACCAACAGTTATTTTAAATGGTTGGGATCAGAAAAGGTTTTGATGTATGAAAATATAGTTGTATCTCAAGATACTTTAATGAAGTATAAATAGAAAAACTGGGCATTTTCAGTGTATGTCCAATCCCAGAGTGGTAATTAACTTGCTGTACTGGAGAGGTTGTTGATGTCTCCAGAAAGGTCTCATTTAAACTGATGAAGTAGATAGATGGATGGTGGTATATAGGTATATATATATATATCTATATAGGTATATAGGGAGTTGCTCTATATAAGATTCTGTTAAAAAACCAGGGGCTGGCTCGGTGGTGTTGTGGTTAAGTTCATGCGCTCTGCTTTGGTGGCCCAGGATTCGCTGGTTCAGAGGTTTGGATCCCTGGCACAGACCTGCATACTCCGCTCATCAAGCCATGCTGTGGCAGCATCCCACATACAAAATAGAGAACAATTGGTGTGGATGTTAGCTCTGCAGGTGACAGTCTTCCCCAAGCAAAAAAAAGAGAGGAAGATTGGCAACAGATGTTAGCCCAGGGCCAATCTTCCTCACCAAAACCAAAACCAACCCAAAACAAAACAAAAACCAAAGATCTGCATTACGTAGATTACTTTGTTGTACTCTAAAGCTTATTTGTTTTAAAAACACGATGATAGTGATAATAAAAAGGCTATTTGACTTTTAGAAATGGCCAATTTCAGCTGGGTTCTAGTTAGACTTTTTAAGGTGCCTTTCAATAAGTCTTAGTATGGAGGCAACTCTCATTATCTTTGCTAACATGGGGGAAAACAGTGGCAAACGTAATTCAAAGTGGTGGATACTGTAATAGTTTCTACGTTGAGATATATTTACTACTTGCAATTTGAATATGGATGAAGACCTTCATAACGGGAGTTTCATCCACACGAAATAAGAAGATCCCTCTGTGACAGCAAACAACAAACAAAAAGCTTTGCTTGAGAGATTTGATGAAAATTTCCCTCCCCAGAGGTTCTCAGTTTTTAATCACAGTAAGAAATTTTTAGGGGAAAATAAGTGGAAAAGAAGCTAGCCATTTCCAGGAGATTAGTGAATTTTGGATATCAAAATTGGAGGACTCAGTTCTCTTCTTAGAGTTATTTTTCCTGTTTCTCTTTCCAATGTCCGGTTGTCTCTCTTAAGCATAATAAGAAAGTATCTTTTAACCAGTTAATTGATAACTTTGCTTTTTTCTTTGATTCCTAGAGAAATGGGAGGCATATTGTATCTTTTTTTCCTTTTTTATGTATAGATAATAATTATGGTACTTATACATGCCAGATTTGTTAGACTTTTAAGTCTAAGTTTATATTTAAATTGTTTTAATACTAAAATTTTGGATCAGTTCTTCTTAGTTATATTTTTGTCGTAATTTTGGGTTATAACCTCATTGTATTTTTTACTTGCTAGATACACACAAATCCATGTTTTTGTCTGTCTACTGAGAAGAGCCAGTTCTTACCATTAGAGATAAATCTGTGGCACCAGTTGAATCCTGGAGATAGTTTTTCGTTGTTAGTCGACAAATATATTTTCCGTGTTTTCTCTACACACTCTGAAATGGAAATGAAGTGTACTTTAAGGTAAGATTGCCTGCTGAAATGAGATTAAGTAATGGTATTTGTAACCTAATCTCTCAGCCATTCACAAATGCTTCAGTAGAAACCATTGTACGATGAAACTGCATGGGTGAAATAGGAGTTGCATGATGTGTGTATGTGTGTTTCTGGAAAACATTTGACTTTGGAAACTTATGTCTTAATAGTGATTGCTCCCATATGTGGTGTCTTTTACCGTTGTGTTCAGAATGTATTTTCCATCCAACAGTAACCAGGATGATTAATTTGAAACCAACTACGTTTTCTTAATCTTTTTTCTTAGCTTTTAAAATTTTATTAAAGTCTTAAGCTCTGGCTTAGACTAAACTTGTATAACTCCTCATTCTTATAAAAATAACAGAAAATATACCATAGGGAAACTGAGGAAGCGAGGTATTACAATAAACATCTGGTGTAAAGTTAAAATTATTCCACTAGTTTTGTTGAAGCAGTCATTAGCAGATTATATGCCTTTGTTTCAGTTTTTTAAATTATAGAATACATAAGCTGGATGTATATAACTAGATGGACAAAATTATACAGAGTATGTTCTCTGATTGCAATAGTATTAAATTAAAAATCGATAACAAATATGTACAAAAATCTCTAAATATTTTGAAATTAAACAACACGTTTCCAAATAACCTATAGCTCAAAGAGAAATCATAAGGGAAATTAAACACCATTTTGAACAGAATAATACTGAAAACACAAGATAAAAATTTGTGAGCTGAAGCTAAAGCAGTCCTTAGAGGGAAATTTATATTAAATGCCTATATTTAGAAAAGAAGAAAGCTATAAAACCAATGATCTATGCTTCTACTTTAGGAAGATAGACAGGAGCAAATTAATCCCAAAGCAGACAGAAAAAGGAAATAAGAAGACTAAGACTAGAAATCAGTGAAATAGAAAATAGACAACAAAGAAAATCAACAAAGCCAAAAGTTGGTTCTTTGAAAAGATTAATAAAATTGATAAACTTACTAAGGCTTATCAAGAAAAAAAGAAAAAACACAAATTATCAGTAGCAGAAATGGAAGGGGAGATATCACTACTGATCTTACATACCTTAAAAGAATAATGAGGGGCCGGCCCGGTGGCGCAGCAGTTAAATGCACACATTCTGCTTCTGGCGGCCCGGGGATCCCTGGTTCAGATTCTGGGTGTGGACATGGCACCACTTGGCATGCCATGCTGTGGTAGGCATCCCATGTATAAAATAGAGGAAGATGGGCATGGATGTTAGCTCAGGGCCAGTCTTCCTCAGTGAAAAGAGAGGGATTGGCAGTAGTTAGCTCAGGGCTAATCTTCCTCAAAAAAAAAAAAAAAAAGAAATATAAAGAACCAATTTTTTTGTTATAATAAATTTCCATAGCAGAATTATATGCTTTTTGTCAAAAATCAGGGAAATGTTGTACATTTCTATAAAACAAAGTATTGTCATTGCCTGATAACTTATTTAAAGTATTATATGTCAACTTTAATTTTATTTGTATCCATTCAAATTAGCTTATCCCTTTAGTGTGAAAGACTAATATTGTATCTTAAATAAATCAAATTGTGGGATTAGTGAATTTTGAATTTTTTTAGTATTGATAAAAGTGAAAAAACAACCCACTTCAACAGCACTGTACTTTTTCAGGCTCTTTATTATGAGTAGTATTATGGTGCATTGTTGCTCTCAAGCTAAATGTGTTGAAAAAGGTAATAAATATTTTATATATCTTATTCAGTAATTGAATGCTAGTTTAGGGTAACCGAATTAATTGTATTTTATATTAAAAAATTAAATGTTCTGTTTTTGACTTACTAGTGCAAAGTTTCCTTTAGGGTGTTAACTTTATTTTCAGCTCTTTTTCAGTTTATAATTTGGAGTTTTCAGATATTCCTGTGATAATACATTGAATTTCTGATTTGCAGTAATCATTTTCCGGTTTTTTTTTTTTTACTTTGATCCTTATTGCTCATGAAGTAACAATAGTTGAAAGATCAGCAGCCTGAAACCATTTTCCTAAAGATCAGTCTAAGTATAATAGCTATTTTTAATTGAAGATATTTATCACATTTGCATCATTCCATTTGTAATTCAAAGCATATAGCTCACTCTTTTAAGCATTTTGGCAATTTTAGATTTATTTGGGATGTCTTTGGTTTCATTGGCTAAACATTTAACATTTGACCATACAAAATAAAAATGAAACCTAAAATACTGAGTACTTTCTCAAAAGGTGCTGTGTATTAGAACATATGTTGACAGCCTTTCTCTGTATAGGACCAGATTGCAATTATTTTAGGCTTTGTAGGCCATAGAATCTATGTCATAATAACTCAGATCTGCTCTCGTAGTGCAAAAGCAACTGTGGAGAGTATGTAAGCAGATGCACATGGCCGTGTGTCAGTAACGCTTTATTTACGAACACAGGTAGCAGGTTGGACTTGGACTTAAGCATTTTAGTTTGCTGATGCCTGTATTAGAGTAAAAGCTAAGTTGCTTAACAAAACAACCCCAAAATGCAGGGCTTGAACAAGACAGAATTTATCTCTCTGTCATAATAGTCCAGAGTTGTAGGTGTGTTCTCCTTCGTAAAGTAATCCAAGTGCTCCAGCTAATGGAATATCTCTGCCATCCTCATGTTTAGCTTGCAAGTTAGCTTCATCATTGGTATTTCCAGTTGGTGGGAAGGAAATGAGGAAGAGAATCCAGGATAACTGTCTTGTACATATCACTTCCATTTATATCCCGCTGAAAAAGATTAGACATATGGCTACACTGAATTGCAATGAAGGCTGGAAATGTAGTCTCCAGCTAGATAGACAAACGTTGTTACAGAAGCTTACAGATCAGTGCCACTCCAACTTTGCTGTCTGTTATGCAAATAACATCCACTTAGCCTCTGATGGTTAAAAGGTAGCCACCTGGTCTGTACAATTCTGGAATCCTGTCATTTCCATTGATTCTAAGGAGCCCTGTTCCTTGGCAGCCTCTCCTACCACCAACACTGACTTCTAGAGGCAGCTGCCATTGAACTCCCAAACACAGCCTCATTATTGCATACCTTATTGCCTATTGTTCTGGACCCTTCTGGGGAACATAGTCAACTGGTGGATTCTCTAGTCTTATGTAATAAATCCATTTTAGCATGCCTACTTCTTTGAGTCTATTGACCCCTTTTTCAATACTCTACCAAGGCTCTCTGCTATTTCTACCATATTTACTAAAAGCCATATTTTTTCCAAGCATGAACAAGCCATCTCAGGTGTTTATTAGGATTGGCTTTAGGTGTCCTTCCAGCACCTTAAATCCTAGGTTGCAGGAGAGTGTTCTTTATCTAGCCTTATATTCTGCATCCGCTCGTCTGGCATCTTCAAGTTCCATTCTTGGGCATACTCTTCTGGTTTCTATCAGGACATGTTAGCCAGGTTCTGTAGCTCTTTAGTGAATATTTGCTTTCCTGTTGAAGCAGGGGTGGTACTTTTCTAGTCAGGTAATGATGTGTTGACGCTGGTTGTTGGAATAGAAGCCATGAGGGGAAGTGGGGGCAGGTCTTAAGGAAGGCAAGTATCATCAGAGAGGTGTCTACCCATAGGACGCAGCTGCCTAGTCTCCAGACAAGGAGAGGCTACCATCCTTTAGCAAGGGGAAGTGGACCATATCTTAGACTGTGGAAGTATTGAAATATATTTCAGACGTTTCTTGATACCAATGGGATTTTCATATATTTTAGAACTAGCTCCATTTTGCACTAACACATAACAACATTGTGTACAAGATTTATATGTATAAACTTTTTAATCTTCATAGCAATCTTTATAAAGGATAGATACTGTTAATATCCCTATGTTACAGATTAAGAAACTGAGACACAGAAGGTTTGAGACTTGCCCAAAGTCACACAGCTAATACATGGCAGAGCTAGGATTCAAACCAAGCTACCTAGTTCCAGAGCTCTTACTGACTACCCCTGTTGTACAAGAAAACTTACGATAGCAATCATTCTAGAAGTGAACACACTTGGAGAATGGCTAAGTAAGTTTGGTGTAGTTCTATAATGGAGTAAAAGTGAATGTACTAGAGAGAACTACAGGATAAAACATGGATAAATCTCCACACTATAATGTTGAGAAAAAAAACAAATAGAAAAGTAACAGATATATAAAGCACACACTATTTGTATATGGACATACATATATGTAATGTATATGTATATTATGGATTACTTCATGAATAACATATATATTATGTAGTTATGTGACATATATGTATAATATATCTTTTTTGTGTATGTACAATATTCACATATATATATACGCACACACACAAAGAGTAGATGCACACATCCTATTGTGAAAGTATAAAGATATGCGTGTGAATAATAGACATCAAAATCAGGCTAGTGTTTTCCTTTGAAGAAGGAGTGGGAGGGAGAGGAACAAGACAGGCTGGGCACAGAGGGCACTTTGGTTGTGTTTGTAATTCATCTGGAGCAAGTTTGACAAAATGTTTCTATTTGGGTGGTGGATACACAAGTATTTATTTTCATAGATAAGTAGATAGAATACATATGTTATATTCTCTATACATTGCTACATGTTGAAATATTTTAAAATTTAAAAAAGAACACAAAAGAAAACTTGTGTGTTTTGTGGCAGTTGTCCGGATCTTGATGCCATTATAAATTTTTTCTTCCAACTAGTTGTGAATTTAAGAAAGGGATTTGAGCAACAAAGCAGCAGTAAAAAAAGCTTGTCATTTATTTAGGTTTTCATTTTATTCCTGTCAGCGTGCTTTTCGTATAGCATTTAGATTCTGTAAAATAAATCTCATTCGTAACCGACTCCATGGGAGTGTACAGGTCTACACACATTGGTGCTAGTTGGTTCATTTTTCACTCTTTTCCAAATATGTTTCTATGGAATTATTCTACTAGAAGTACCAAAAACACGTACTTTTTTGAGAAGTCAAAGTAAAAGAAAACCAAATTGAAAAAAACCGACACTTGGTTTTACATTTTAGTTAATTAAATTATGGCATATTTCATCAGAAGCACCAACATTAATTTTGCATCCTTATTGCCTTCCCAATAGTGAGTACTTAGCAAGTGTTGGTTTCTTGAATACGTGAATGAAATGTTGTATAACAGTTTGTTTTTGTACCTGAATTTCGTTGCTGATGAGGAAGTACAACATTGTCTCTCTAGGGAAATTGTCTTCTTTAAGACACGGTTGAGGAAAGTAAAGTAAATCTTTTGTCATACCAAATTTGTTTTTCAAATTGTTAAAGTTCTTAATAATTAGACTCCATATAAATAGCTAATTTTAATCACTTTTTGATTTGGAACAAAACAATAAAATGTTGATGAAAATGCCATTATACTATGACAATGTGCATGTTTATAATTCATTTGTAGTTATTTTTTAAACTTTTTCTAGATCCAGCTCATTCATATTATAGCATTTTTTATGTTAAAGATCCAAAATATATAGCTTATATTTAAATTTATTTGGAGTATATTTTGAAGATTTAAGAATTAACTTAATTCCAAAAAGTCTTTAAAAAGAACAAAGGAGTTGGAGATTCATACTTCCGAATTTTAAAACCTGCTCTAAAGCTACAGTAATGAAGACAGTGTAGTACTAACATAAAGAAAGACATGTAGATCAGTGGAATGGAATTGAGGGTCCAGAAACTGAGGGCCCTTGCGTTATGGCCAATTGATTTTTGATAGGAGTACCAAGATAATTAAATGAAGAAAGAATAGTCTTTTCGATAGATGGTGCTGGGACAACTGGATATCCATGTGCAAAAGAATGTAGTTAGACTCCTACCTCACACCATAGAAAAAATAGACTTAATGGGGCTGGCCCTGTGGCATAGTGGTTAAGTTCAGCGCACTCTGCTTTGGTGGCCCAGCTTCACAGGTTCATATCCCAGGAGTGGACCTATACCACCTGTCAGCCATGCTGTGGTGGTGACCCACATATAAAGTGGAGGAAGATTGGCACAGATGTTAGCTCAGGGCTAATATTCCTCAGCAAAAAAACCCAAAAAGCAAAAACACCCCCCCCCCCAAAACTATGAAATGCTTAGGAAAAAGCACAGGTGTAAATCTCTGTGACCTTGGATAAGGAAATGGTTTCTTAGATAAAACATCAAAATCATAAGCAAACAGAGAAAAAGTAGATAAATGGGACTTTATCACAATTAAAAACTTCTTTGCTTCTAAGAACACCATCAAGAAAGTGAAAAGACAACACAGAGAATGAGAGAAAATATCTGCAAATCGTATGTCTTATCAGGAACTTACATCCAGAATATATAAAGAATCCTTGCAATTCAGCAATAAAAAGACAAAGAACTCAATTAAAAAATGCAAGGATTTAAGTAGACATTTCTCTAAAAAACATATCCAAATAGCCAATAAGCACATGAAAGATAATCAACATAATTAGTCATTAGGGAAATGCAAATGAAAACCACAATAAGATACCACTTCTCATCCAGTAGGATGATTATAATCAAAAAGGCAGATAAGAACAAGTATTGATAACGATGTGGATAAATTGGAACACTTACACATTTCTGGTGGGGTTGTAAAATGGTATAGCCTCTTTGGAACATACTCTGACAGTTCCTCAAAATCTCAAACATAGAATTACATGCGGGTCAGCAGTTCCACTGCTTGGAATATAAGAACTGAAAACATCTGTCTGCATAAAAGCTTGTTTGGTTTCATTTACATGAAATGTGCAGAAAATGTAAATCCATAGAGACAGAAGGGAGATTAGTGGTTGCCAGGGCCTGGAAGAAAAGGGAATGGGAAGTGACTGCCAGTGCATACAGGATTTCTTTTTGAGGTGATGAATATGTTCTAAAATTAGGTATTGGTGATGGTTGCACAACTTTGTAAATATATTAAGACCCACTCAATTGTGTACTTGAAAAGGATGAATTCTATAGTTATGTGAATTATATCTCAATAAAGCTATTATTTAAAAAGGATAGCTCGGTTACCTTTATTATACTGTATTTAGGTAAATTTCCAAGTTTTTATTTTTTTATTTAACAAATTCTGGTAACACTGAATTATAACTCCTGTGGTAGTTAATTACTCTTAGAAGTATTTGCAGATTAAAAAAATACATCTGCATCACGGTGACAGTGTTTGATATTTACATAAAGATGTGAGAATAATTTGTATTTTGGCTTCTTTAAAACTAAATGTTAATTAGAATTTTGTTCTGGGATTGGATTTTTTTTGTTGTTATGTTTATTCTTGGTAAATATTAACAAAAAATTCCCTGTGGGCCATAGGCTGTGTGTGTTAGTCTTGAATTTATGCCACAATAGAAAATAAACTAGAAATGGAACAGACGATGTTACTTAATTGCTAATACTATAAAATCTAATACTATAAATTAGGAAAAGCCATTGCATTACTCTTGAATATTTCTTAATATTTTTCTAATTAAATATTAAGAAAATTTGAGGAAAAATCATAATTTGGAAGTATGCCTGTATCCTATGAGTAAAATGGAATTGAATATTGGGGTGAAAGTGAGATTTCATAGATAGGACATTCATACATTTTCAAGTTTTTGTCTCCGGTGCCTGGCACAGTACCTGACACACAGTAGGTATTTTAAAAATATTTACTGAATAAACAAGAACTGTGGTCTTACACAATAATTTAGTCTAAGTAGGTTGTTCTCTTTTGGCTTTTTCCTGCCATTGGAATTCAAGTCTACCTCTGAAGGAGGTTATTCCTATTAAAACAGGCCATTAATTACTGTCCTCTCAGCTAGACACACTTCTAAAGTCTTATATCTTTGATATTTTAAAATTTACTTTTACTAAGGAACAATTTACATACAGTAGAATTCAACCCTTTAAAATGTACAATTCAACGCACTTTGACAAGTGTATGTAGTTGTGTAAGTTCTACCACAGTGAGATTTAGAGCATTTCCCTTTCTCTAAATAATGCCCTCATCCCTCTTTGTAGTCAGTCCCCTCCCTCCACCCCCAGCCCCTGGCAACCACTGATCTGATTTCTGTCACTGTAGCTTTACCTCTTCAAAATGTCATATAAATGGAGTCATATGACATATAGCCTTTTGTATCTGGCTTCTTTCACTTAGCAAAATGCCTTTGAGATTCATTCATGTTGTTGTATATATCAGTACTAGTTGATTCCTTTTTATTTCTGAGTAGTATTTCCATCTGCATTTTCAAATTTTCCAAAAGATAAATTCGGTGGATCATCTCTCTGCACATATAAGGAAAAATGAACCATCAACTTTGGATGACCTTACTGCACTCTGCAGCAAGTGGGAGGTAGTTGGTTCTGCTAGTATGTTCCACTTTGACCACAGATGCTCCTGTGTCTGAACATTTAGCTTCCAGTGGAACTACAAATTTGGGGAGATTTCACAAGTAGACGTACTGGCCAGAACTCCAGTAGCAGCTATGTGTGAACTTGACATCACGATTTTATTTATTTTTTTCTTCGAAAGCTTAAGTAGCTTAGCTGATGTTCTTGCAGTTTGCAGTTTCTCTTTGGATGCTCAGTGGTGATCTTTTATGGACTATCTGGACAAATACCAAATAAGTAAATAGCTCTTACTTGAGAGAGATGGCTTTCGCCCGTCTCATAAATAGCTGTGGTTTCTAGGCCCACATGGTTTGGAAAGATTAATGTATTTTATGGTGATACAGTGGGCAGAAGATAAAGAACATAGTCTAGTATATGTATTCTAGTCTACTGTAATCTGCTTTTTGGTCCTGCTAAGTCTGAGAAAAGGAGCATAACTCATTAGTTATATGTACTTGAGAGAATCTCATTTATCATGACATGGTAGGCAATGGAAGTGTTTTAAATTTAAATGATAAATGAATTTTTATTTTATTTTATAGAAACAGTCAAATGCTTGATGAAGATAATGTATTGAATGAAACACCAAAATCTTCCTCAATTAATTTGCCTGATGAGACAGCTGGTGCCCCACAGCTGGAAAGAAGCACAGAAGTAGCTAAGACCCAGACTGCTACTGCGAAGAGTGTGGTGAGAAACTTAGGATCGCATCCATTTAAAGCATCTTCCTTATTTCGAGGAGAGAAAAGACAACTGAAATTAGACATATCATGACAATATTACTAGTCTTGATGTTTTTAAGTGAAGCTCTAGAGAATATCACACTAGTCCACTACTTCAACTAATAGAATGAATTTCATTCCTTGAGAAATATGACTAACTCAGTCCACAGTTGCAGATAGATTTTTTAATGATAGTTGTCTGCAAAGTAAATGATCTTACGATTTCATTAAGGACATATGGTTATTTTTAGTAATTAATATATAGGTGCCTTTTTAGTCTTTCCCAGGTGAATGTAGAGACGTCAGTAAGCAGCAGTCAAACCCTGCCCAGAGGAAAAGAATCCTTCCCGCGTGGATGTTAACAGAAGATCTAAGAGATCAAAACCTTTCAGCACCAGTCCTCACTGGAGGTAGGTTTTGTTTCAAGAAAACCTTAAGCAGAATTTGAAAGTTTTCCTGAACAAATGGAGATGGAGTAGTAGTTGTAAAAGTGGATAACTTAGCTTAACATTTTTTTTAGATATGTACATGAAATTGAATTTAAAACAAGCCACTTATCAAACACCATCCTGCTAATTACTTTGATTTAAAAAGTGCTATTTATCTTATGTGCCAGACTTATCATCTTAATATAGATTTGCAAACAAACCTGTTGGTGTCATGTCTAACATAAAAGGCCAGCGCAGTAAGAGCTTTCTAAACTAATTAATTAAATAAGAAAGTGTCAGGCACACAATGTTATATGCTGACAGATTCAAAGAAGAGGTGACCTCTGTCCTAGCACAGCTCCCTGACGTGGTAGACATCACAGTGATTTATGTCATTTGTTGGATGTTCTCCTTGATACAAGATTGCTAAAATGTTTTCTGCATTGTCTTACTTAGTCAGCATTTTCTTTGCAACTTTTCAGTCGTGTCAGGTTTAGTTTCTTTTGACTGCTTCTTTTCTTTTCTGTGGGTCGCATTTTCCTGTTTATTCTCTTGGTTGGTGACTTTCTATTGGATATTGGATGTTATAAATGATGTATTCTAGAGACTTTTGATATTATGTTCCTCTGAATAAATATTTTTGTTCTAATAGGCAATTAATTTGGCCTAAAAGTCAGTTTCCTTCTAATAGGCCGTTAATGCAGGCCCTAAATTCTGTTTCCCCTGTCATGGGCAGCAGCTGCAGTCTCTGCCTAGTTCTCTCAGCTTCCAGCTGCTGCTTTGTCTCTGGGTTCCAGGGATTTCCCCCATGCACATGTAGTTTAGTAGTCAGCCAAAGATTGGGGTTGATTTTATGTAGATTTTGGTTCGTGGCTCTCTGTGGCTTTCTTCCTTCCAGGATTTTATCCTGTTCCACAAGCCTCAGACTCTGTACTCGGGCCAGTTAAGCTGGTAAGGCTGCAGCTTTCTGCCGCCTGTGAACTGGGGGATGCCCTCCGAAAAAAACTGCAAATTCACAAACCTCACAGGTTGGAGTTGATTTTTCAAGGTCAGAGGTCTCCAGTTTTGGTCACTCTCCAGTGCCTTCAAATAGTCGTTTTTTAATATTTTGTCAAATTTATAATTGTTTTGTTTAAGATGATTAGTTCAATGAAGCTACTCTGCCATTTTGCGCTGAATACTGTCTTTTATAGATTTACAGCACAATTGAATATATATTTTAGTTGAATATTACTACTCTTACTGTTTCTAATATTTAGCATAGTGGTCACAGATATCTTCTGAAGTTTTTGGTCAAATATGTTATGTGTAGAATAGTCCTTATTTAATGCTAATTTGGATTATAGTAGGATCAGAATGATCGTGTGAGAAAACTAGGTTATATATTGTATGTTGAGGTAGATGTGATTTGATCTGGAGAATTTTCGCATCTAAACCTAAGATTTCCCAGTAAGAGTTTTATTCCAGCACAGTGGTTTTCAGTCCCCTCCAGCCCATCAATACATGTGTAGTGTATTTTATCAGTAGCTTTTCTCCTTAAGTGTGCTAATCCTCCATTTGCAGGAAGGAAATGGGGATTGGGAGATGGTAGTGGAGGAAGGCAGGCAGTTTCCCTCGGTAGAACTATTTCTCTGATATAGAAAGAATAGCTCCTTGACCAAAAATTGGACCAATGTGACCTGCCTCCCTGCAGACAAGCCATTTGCTTTCAGGACTGTCTTGTTTTGTGCTGTAACTGCTTCTGTGCTACCACTATGACATTGCGTATAATAGTCCAAAATATATTTTGCTTCAAATTATAAATAGCTATTAATTCCCACTTGATAAATGTACCATATAAAATATGAAGCATCCTTTTGGGCACTTCACCTTGAAAATGCAAAGGAGAGTAATTTGACATTGGTTTGGACAGGCATATTACATAGTACACAGTGTACTTAAAATCTAAAGCTTCAAAATGAGAGAAAAGTCTTTGGATGCAGGTATTTCTTCTTGTAAACTTAGACTTTTAGAGAGTACTTGTAAGAGGAGGGTTAGGTTACTTAATTCCTTTAAAGATTTAGGATTATAGGACAGGACAGTTCAGCACTTGAATCCAGCTATTAAAGGTTGAAATAATTAGACTTTTTCTGCTGTGTAGGTTTTTTTATTATTATTATTTTGTTTGTTTGTTTAAGTAATGAATCATCCAGGTCAATAGACTAATGTTAGAGATTTTAAAAAATCAATTTCCAGGATGCATTTTAGGTTCATTTAGATGGAAGACACTTTCTTATGTCTTTTGCAGCTTTAGTACTGTACTGTGTTCTTTGATATTTATTTAGATTATCCGAAACCATCTTGATATTTTGGAAGCTTCTGTGTCATTAGGTACAGGACAAATAATTTTAATTATGTTAAATGGCTTATTCAAGATCACATAATGACTACCCGAGCTGTAATCGAGACCTAGCGCTGTGTGACTCTAAAGCCCGTGCTCTGATCCATATCACTGTATTGCCTCCGGAATTTACTCTCGGTATGTTCTATTTTTGGTGTTTTTTTCCTTTTGTTTTTTCTTTTTAAATATGCACTTGCATTCTCTCCTGGATCTTTTCTCAGTTTCACTCTTGGTTTAATCCTGACACGTACGCGAATAGTTGCTGTGATCAGGCTAAATCTTTTCTGTTTTTGAACCAGTGATGTTCTAGTTTATTTTATTTTCTGGGTCTCCAGGTTCTAGTCCTTGGATGTCATCATGAGTTTCTCAGGCCTGGACTAAAATTTTCTCCATGTCCCTTAGTGATTGGGAAGTCAATATATTTTGGATTTGGGCAAAGGCTCTCAGAGCCTCTCCTCTCTTGGCTTCCATTTAGCTCTGTTCTCGAAATCCTCTAAGCCCCAGGACAAGTCATAACTCCTAGGTGTGACACTCTTGCTACACTGAAGAAAGAGCTTTGATATTTTCACTGGTGTCATGGTACTCTGCAGTACTCTTCTTTCCCCATCTTCTGACCCTCCCACATGGAATCATGAAAAGTAGCACATACGATAAAGATTGAAGTAGGAAGTAGTCCTGAAACCATTTGGTTTGCATTTAATTTTGTACTCTGAATATTTTCTGTGTGACAACTCAATGCAGATAATAAATATTGAGCTGACATTGTTTAATTTGATGATAGTTAAAAATTTACTTAAAGCATTAGTTATTCTATATATTTACTTATTTCCAACAATGCTGCTAAATGATCTAATTAATAGATTTTTATTAGCCTCTTGGATTTTCTAGCTATACAGTCATATCTACAGAATTATGATAACTTTGGCACTTCTATCTACAGCTTTAAAAGTTTTTTCTTGTCTTATTTTATGAGCTAGGCCCTGTAAATTTTCAGTAAAAATGGATAAAATTGGTATCTGTGTCTTGTTACTGATTTTAATGGGAATTCTATTAGTATTTCAGCATTTAATATGATTGGTATCCAATTCTGATACTCTTATCATGTTGAGGATGTTTTATTTTTTTCAGGAATGACTGTTGAATTCTTTAAAAAAGAATTTTTTTTAAAGATTTTTTTTGATTTTTCCTTTTTCTCCTCAAAGCCCCCCTGATACATAGTTGTATATTTTTAGTTGTGAGTCCTTCTAGTTGTGGCATGTGGGATGCCGCCTCAACATGGCTTGATGAGTGATGCCGTGTCCACACCCAGGATCCAAACCGGCAAAACCGTAGGCTGCTGAAGCGGAGTGCGTGAACTCAACCACTTGGCCACGGGCTGGCCCCTGAAAAATTTTTTGACATAGAAATAGTCCTGTATTTTTATGTGTTAATATAATTAATGATGTTGGTAGATTTTCTAATATGTACCATGCTAGTGTTCCTGAAATGAGTTTAGTTTTATCATGATAGCTTATTATTTTTATGCTCTGTTAGATTTTCTAATATTTATTTTAGGGCATTTGTATATATATTCATAATTGTGCTTAGTATTTTTCTCCATGTGTGCCATCTACATCAGATTTTAGTGTTAGAGCTATGTCAGCGTTGTATAAAATGAATTAGAAGGTTTTTTAATATATGCTTAAGAACAGACAACAGAAATATCTGTTTCTTGGTAGAACTTTCCTACATCACAATCTTGGCCTGGTGCCTACTTTTAGTAGTTGATAGTTCTAGCATGGGAAGAGGTAAGTTAGACCAGTAAAAAAGAATGAAACACCCAGAAACAGATCAGAATAACATACATTTAATGTATAAAAAATTAGTTCAGGGGCCAGCCCTGTGGCCAAGAGGTTAAAGTTCCTCACACTCTGCTTCCAAAACCCGGGTTCATGGGTTCAGATCCCGGATGTGGACCTACTCCACTCATAAGCCATGCGGTGGAGGCATCCCACATACAAAATAGAGGAAGATTGGTGCAGATGTTAGCTTAGGGCAAATCTTCCTCACCAAATAAATGAATAAATAAATAAATACATAAAAATATTAGTTCAAACTGATGGGGAAAGAATGCATTATTAAAAATGATGTTGTGGGGCCAGCCTGGTGGTGTAGTGGTTAAGTTGATGTGCTCCACTTTGGCGGCCCAGGGTTCACCGGTTCGGATCTCAGGTGCAGACCTATGCACCACTTATCAAGCCATGCTGTGGAGGCATCCCACATATAAAATAGAGGAAGATGGGCACAGATGTTAGCTCAGGGCCAGTCTTCCTCAAAAAAAAAGAATGATGTTGGGAAAATTAGCTTTCTGTTTAGAAAAAAATAACATTAGAGCACTAATTCGTACCATATTCGTAAATAAATTTCTATTGAATTAGTAATCTTATTGTAAAAATTAAAACTATTAAGGCATTTGAGGAAAATATGAGAAAAATATTTTTGTTACTTCTGGGAGGCTTTCTTAAAATGACAGGAAGCCTAGAACTATAATGGACAATTGACAGATCTATCTAGATTAAAAATGAAAAAAATATACAAAAGACACTATAGTGACTTATCGTGACTGACTTATAAGTCAGAGGCAAATGACAGAGTGGCAAACAATATACTGGGAGATATTTGTCACACTTATAAAGTAGATGGAAGGTTTTTAATAATTGTCTACTTAGTGATAAAAAAGAAAGTAAGACTCAGTAGAAATTTCGGGCATTGTATATGACATACCCAGAAGAATAAATACAAATAACCAGTAAATATATGACTACTGTCAGATAGGAAAATGTAAATTGAAACAACCAGGTACCATTTTTTTGTTCATTAAACTCATCAAAATCTAAGTATTAATAATATCTAGTATAATAATTGTAATATCCAGTGGTGTAAGAATTATCGAATATTGTTGGTGAAAGTAGAAGTTGGTATAGCCTTTTAAACTTATTGGCTGGTTTCTCTTAAATTTTTAAATATACAACACACTTTGATCTAGACATTCCAATTCTAGGTATTTATCCCGTAGAAATAATAACATTTATACTATTAACCATTTGTGTGATTACATATACATATTTGTAGATATATTTGCTTAAACTTAGGAAAAAGTTGAGAAGGATATGCATCAAACTGCTAATATAACTGTTAGGAGTGGTTCCTTTGGATGATAAAATTGGATGGATATAATTTTAATGACACATATGCATGCATACAGTTGAGCCATCATTCCCATAATATTAGTGTAAGAGCTCATATAAGTAAATGCAATTAGTAATAGTTAAAAATAAACTAGTTTGTTTTAATAGTTAATTTCTTTTATATTTTTATCATTTAACTGTACCTATCCTGAATTTAGAAAATTATTTGATATGCCAGGTATAAAGATTGTTATGAGCTAATTAACATTTGTTTTATATACTTTTTTGTGAAGAGCATTTTAACAACAATTTCAAAATGGCTTCTTCCTCTACAAAAAGGAATTAGCTTTGGTCCAAAGAAGGAATATTGTAGTAGAGAATTTGGAATTTTGAAGGATTGAATATTTTAAATATATATAATTTTAATTTTAGAATTAGTGTACATGTGTGACACGGCATGTGGTAAACTCCCATTTGGCAGAAGCCTGTCTTATTGAATTTATAGTTTTGGGTTTTAGTTCTCGTGGTAAGCAATGCCGCAGTTGATTATTTCGCTTCGTCTGACTAATTCATAACTGTTGTAGCCTTTGGTCATTTGCTTCACCAAGCTATACAGTCCTATTTAGTCCTGTTTCTGACAGTTTCTAAAATGATGCAAAATGCTTCCTAATCTAGATTCAAAACAAATACTTAAATAATTTAGGCAAAGTTTAGTTATTAGTTTATTCATAAGTTTCCTTTGATAAATACATTATTTTTATATTGGTTCAATAGATTTTCCTGTTTAATAGTAGGGACAGTATTGTATTAGCATTTGTTTCTTGAACTTAATGAAGGGGTGTTATTTCAGGCCGCTGGTATGTCCTTTAGAACAGCTCTGAGCAAACTACAGCCCATGAGCCAAATCCAGCTCACTGCCTGTTTTTGTAAATGAAGTTTTATTGGAACACAGCCATGCTCATCCGTGGATATATGGTCTGTGGCTGCCTTCATGCTACAAAGGCAGAGCTGGGTAGTTGTGACAGATACTATGTGGCCCATAGAGCTTAAAATATTTACTTTCTGGCTTTTTATGGAAACTTTGCTAACCCTTGCTTTAGAACTTTAGAGTAGGGATTACTGATTGCCTTATGTACCTTTATCTAAGCTCCTAAGGGAATCTTGGGATAAGTTCTGTTTATGTTCACAGTTCTCTCAGTCAAACATATTTATTGAGCACCAGTTTTGTGCTAGGCACAGTTCTAGGTACTGGAGACACAAGGAGGGACCAATGAACAAGGCATATAAACAAGGCATATCGTGAATTTATCATTTGAGTATAGAGGAGACAGACAACTAACCATGATGATTGTCTTCTTAAAATTAGTAAATCTATTTTCTTTTCTTATTAGACAGTTCATGAATTTGTTAACAAATTATGATACTGACTTAAGTTTCCCAACTATATTAAACCTTCGGTAAGTATTATATGGGATACAATGTCCGTTTTACTGAGACATTTTTTTCATTGGTGAAGTTTGTAGAGATCACTCTTCCTTTTGGGTTATTTTGGGTTCTCAATCTGTATTTAAGATAACTTAAAGTGAATCTCTGACTGTGGATGTTAGGGGCTCAATAAGTATATGTAAAATCATTGGATAGCTACATGTCAGATTTTATTTTAGAAAAATTCAAAGCTAAAATAAAAAACAAAAAGATAGCTAAGATATATCAGGTAGTCTACTAGATAGTTTATATATCTTACTTCATTTACTCCTCCTGATAACTCCATGAGTTATTATTATGCATACCTTTTTCCAGATGATGAAACCAAAGTTCAGAGAGGTGAGGTGGAAGAGTTAAGGAACGGAGGCTGCCCACGTTGGTGTCTTGGCCTGGCTGTCTCCAGGCCTGGAGCTCTTGGCCATTGTGCTGCGTAATATTTTTTGAGATTTGCAAATAAGTGTTTTCAAGTTGGCGTTAATATAAATGGGACTTTAATTTTACTAGCACTTCTATCCTTTTTCTTTCTTTTTGGTATGGATTACTGACACTTGAAGATATGAGAGATAATTTTGTTCTTTTTCTTTGTGTGTGTGTTTAAGATAATATTGTAACCCAGAGAAGTGGAAAAGAAGGAATCTGCAAAGATAAAACCCAAGTTAACATAACACAGCAAGGAAAAAAGCGATTAATTTCATCAGGAAGCTCAGAAAGTACATCAGCAGAGCACGACACAGGAAAAAAGTGCAAAAATGTTGATCAGGAAGAGTCTGTCATTTCATCCAAGGTGACTTTTAAAAAATTCATTATTTGATTGTTTTCTTCACCAAGTGTTCTTGATAAGAATTAATTATATGCTGTATACAGCAAGGAAAAATCAAAACTGCTTTTCATTATTGTGTTTATGAAGATAAAAACTAACCCAGATTTTTTTTGACTTACTGAAACTGATATTTAATAAAGCACTTGCATTGTAGAAAACACAACTTTTAATTCAGAAATTTTCAGACTGGAAAAAAGTGAAGACCACTTGACTCTAGTCATAATTTGGTACATTCATTCTGAAAACCTGGTTTTTCATTCTCAGACTGCATGTAACCACCTTTTTCTTGAGAAGTATGAAGAGAATAACAATTGATGGGGTAGTTCTTAATAGCCTGTTGCAGGATTACTTCTGGGCTAACTTAGAGTATTTATAAACCTCTTACCTCTTTCAGTTTTTGCTGGCTCACTAGAATGGTTTGGCTGACTTAAACATCCTTTAACACTGGGTACTTAAAGAAGATGAGGCATATTTATTGGATGCATTTAAAAAGAGAGAAGAAAAATGATAGAGATGGTCCCAGGGCAGAAAGGCCACGTATTCTTTCTCTCAAAAGAGGGGTGGCTTTAGATGAAAGTTTTCGTGATCCTTGCAGACCTATGGCTGAGCTCTGTGGGCCCCCATTTTTTAGTCTCAGTGAGAGCGAAAGGAGTAGAGTTGGTGTTAGAATAGTGTGCGCTGGAGTGATTGAACTGCCAATAGCTATCCCAGAGGGTCAGGCCTTTTATAGTACTTCCCTCACTCCTACCTCCTCTCCCATTAGGGAAGACCCAGCTTCGCACTGGATCCTTTCTTCCAGCTAGAGAAGTGGGGACTTGATCACGGTAGGCTCAACTCCTTTGCTTACTTATGGAATCAAGTTTAATAAATGAAAAGAAAGTGTTTTCTGACACATATATTGGCCATAAAAACTTAATAAGATAAAACTTGTTTTATATAAACTTTTCTCTGTTCTCTGAACGTATCAGTGTGGCTGCCTTTTTTGGCCAAGAAGAGAAATTATTTTTTTCAGAGGAAAATCTGTAGTATACATGCTTTACTACGTTTATCCTAAGCCATAAAGTTTGATAATCACAAGTAAGACTTTAAGAAACACCTTCTTAATTAATAGATTGTAGAGAGGAGATCCAAGATATTCAAGGTATTTGCGAGATTTTGATGACATCAGGGAGTGTTCAGCCAGGTCCCAGGAATGCCTGAGCTCGGCTTGGCCAATTGCTCTTCCTTCCCTTAGGGTTTCTGAGGGAGATTCGCCTCTCATAGCACAGGAGAAACAGGGCTCAAGGCTTCATAGCCGTTTCATAACCCTTTATGAGCGTTTTCTGGTAAAGATGGGCCAGAGAAGACTTAGACCGAAGACCCCAAGCAAGGCTTTTCCAAACCCCACCCAGTTTCAGTCTTGACACTGGTTAGCAGCTAGTCCTGAAGAGACGTCTACAAGCAGAGCAGGTGAGAGGGGAAGTTCAAAGTGAGAGAAAACAAGAGGCTGGGCCTACCTGGTTAGTCTAATGGCAGGAGATTGCCAATTACAAAGAACGAAAACAGTTTGGCCAGGACTGCAGAGTAGACGTGGTCATTTTACTTGGAAAAAGTCAATTCCATTTTTTTGGGGGAGAGTTAAGAAAGGAAGTGGAGGGTAGGAGCAGAAATCACTCCTACTGGGCCCTATTCCTAAGATTCTGATTCAGCAGGTCTGTGAGGCTTGTGCATCAGTATTATTTTGAGTAAATTCTCTCAATTTTAATGTGCATTCGAAGTTGAGAGCTAATGATGTACATCATTTAATACCTCAGAGGAAACTGATGCCAAAGGTCACACAGCTAGGGATCTCGGGTCTCAAACACAGGTCTTTTCGTTTTGGGTACAATGTATTTTTCTACCGTACGTATTAGACTGCCTCCAAAGTTTTTGTGACTCTAGTAACTTCTGATCATGAAGATAATTGCTCTGAAATAGCCTGTGTTTTTCATCAGCTCTCTTACGTCCATCTGCAACTCCTTACCAGTTATGTAATGCCCAATTTGGAAGTGAAAGTGAGGGTGCTTGAATTTATTAACTTTAAAGTAAAGGATGGTATGTTCTTTACAAAATCTAATTAGGATTCTGTTGTAAATGACAGAAGGAAGCCTAACTGAAACAACTTAAGCAAAGTCGTATTGTAAAGCGTATCAACTGTCTATTGCTGGGAAACAAGCTACTCCAATACTTAGTGGCTTAACACAACAATGACTTATTATTATAATTCTATGGGTTGACTGCATTCAGCTAGGCAATTTTATGATAGCTTTTGGGTGTCAGCTGGGCTGCATTCAGCTGGGAGCTCAGCTGAGGCTGGAGCATCCAAGACTGCTTCATTCATATGAATCGAGCCTCAGTAAGCATTGATGGAATGGCTGGGGGGCTGGGTGGGCCTCCTTCTCTCCACTTAACCATTAAGGAGTCTAGACTGAGAGTCTTTACCTGACAGCTGGATCTCAAGAGAATGAAAGTAGAAGCTTCTTGGTCTCTTAAGGCCTAGGACTGGACCTGGTACATTGTCATTTCTGCTTCATTCTTTGGTCAGAGCAAGTTACTACATCAGCGTAGATTCAGGGGTAGGGGATTAGGCTCCATTTGATGGGTGGAGTGATTTGTGTATAAAGGGATGAGAGCGCTTGTTGGCAGCCATCTTTGATAACTATCTACCACACAAAGATATAGGAATAATTCAGTTTCTAGAATGGAAAGGAAAACAGCAGGAACTACAGATCATAGGGACCAGCTGGGACCAGGGACTTGATCAAAATCAGATTGTTCTGTGATTTTCCCATTTTTGCCTCCTGAATCATTCTTTACTGCTATCAGCAGACTTTCTTCACATGGTGTATGACATGGTCACAGGTAGCTCCAGGCTCATGTCATCCAGTTTTTTCAATTAAGAGGAAAAACAAGAGTTTCTCTGTGGCTTCTTCAGTGTTAAATTCTAGAGAGTTGAGTCATGGAATCTCCTCTTTGACCATTCACAGTAGTCAGGGAGGTGAGATGGTATCATTACCCCTTTCTGGGCCATATGTTCACTCATTATCAGATGAATGGAGAAAAGCAGTCTAGGAAGAAATACAGTAGGCATTGCATTAGTTTTTGGATTTTATAATTAGATCTGGATACATTCAAAGAGAAGGAAAATAACTGGTAGTTTCTTAGGTTGGTTGAGATCAACCTAATAAATGAGGAGGTTTGGAATGGTTGGGAACATTGGGGTACACCATAAGGTGGGAGGGAAAAATGCTTATTTAACTTCTTTTGAAGAAGGTTTTTGAGTTGTGTTGAAAGATGGCTGGCATGTTAGCAGGCGGAGTTGGTGAGGAGAGTACTGTCAGTGAAGGGCAATGTGGGCAGAGGCAGGAAGTGTGTGCGCTCCATGAATGTACATCTACACTGGAGTGTCCTGTGCATGTGTGCATGGGTGGGCGTGTTTGGATATGGACGTGAGAGATGGGGGGAGCAAGCTACTGAACAAATCAGGATGACGCTTGCTGGCCCGAGTAAATAAGAAATTAGGACTGTATTTTATGGCTTCAGAGACTTTTTGAAGGGTTTTGAGTGAGGGATTCATGTGGTTAGCAGTGATATAAGCTGGAGGCAGGAGCCACCTAAAAAGCTGTCACAGGAAGCCACAGGGAATGAAGGCCTGAACTGGAATGGTGGCAGTGGGACCAGAAAGAGGCAGACAAGTGTAAGAGATTTTTTGGAGATGGAATTATCAGAACCTCATGACTAAGAAAATATTGAGGAGGAGATATTGAAAATGCTCTTTAACAGAGCAGAGGGTAAGAGATAGGCATGGCAGTTAGGGAAGGAAGGAAGATGTGCTTGGTTTGAGGCAATGGTGGCATATCTATGAAAGCTGTCTGATAGACAGAGATGAAAGCCTGCCTCACAGGGGAGACAAAAATCAGGGCTAAAGAGAGTTCTGTTATATCCATATTATCAGAAAGCAAACTTGCAGACATTGCATTTAGAGTGTATGCATGTGGAGGGGGTGCCCTGGCATCGAGAGCCATTTCCTGTTACACTGCCTGCTCTGTCCTGTATATGCAGCTTCCCCCATGGTAATAATTGCTGGGTCAAATAAACTGGCTGTTAAGTATCTCATTGCTCTGCATACAGATGCCTGCTATGGACTCTTACTCATATTTCTTCATGGAAATAGCAAGAACTCTTACTTGCACAGCTGTCTCTTAGGTAAGGCTGTATCCCCCAGAGCTCCTCTATGCTGCTTTACTACATCAAAAAGTTTTATCCCCTTTGCTCCTGGTTGGCCATTTGGGTTAGTACCATTTTATAGCATGGCTCTGATCAGTCCCATAGAAACATCTTTTCATTCATTCATTCAACAGCATGTATTAAACAAATAGTAGTAATATAGTGGCATTAATAATGCTATTACCAACAACAACTAAAAAAACACACAGCCATTTAGTGAGCTCTTATTCTGGGCTAGACCCAGTGCTAAGATATATTTATTTCATTTAATTTTTAGAAAATCCTGGAAAGTAGATTGACAGTATCCCTGGTTTACAGATCAGGAGACCTGAGGTTCTGAGAGTTTAAATCAACTTGTTCAAGGTCAAAGGTTAAGAAATGGCAAAGCTGGTATTCAAATAGGATTTTTTGCTTCAAAGACCATTCTAATAATCATTACACTAAGCAGTCTCTCTTTTATATGGAAGGCAGTGTGCTAGAATCTGGCATTAAAAGATGAAAAGACATAGTTGATAAGGAGCTAATAGTCTTTTGGGGGACATGATTAAAATCATAAAATAATGTGACAACACATTGATTTTTATGGGAGCTTTGAGGTGGACTACCTAAGCCAGCTGGAGGATTCCTAGGGAAGAGTTCCTAAAAGAAGTGGTCTGAGCTGCATCTTAACAGAAGAGCAGTAGGCGTGAACCAGGTGCAGAAGAGGTGGAAGTAGGAGTCCATCCCAGCTATAAGGGCCCGGGGGATACAAATAGTACGCTGGAATTATTGTTCTTCGAATTCTGGATGCGAAGTCAGGTGGCAGCATGAGATGAGGGTGAAGCCAGCAGCAGGGACTAGTTCTTCAAGGGAGGACCTTGAAATATTTTCAGCCACATAGATAACTCTGGCAGCTCTTCCGAGAAGAGACTGGAAGAGAACAAGATGAAAGACAGGGGGATGAGGGAGGAGATTAGGATATTAAGGCAGTCGTGAAATAAAGAGAATCGGACCCAGGGCAGTAGCATTAAGGATGATGCGCGGGCGTTGGGTTAGAGAAATATTTAGAAATCAAAACTGCAGGACTTGTTGCTTGAGATCATGAGAGAAAGGAGTGGAAGAGGGACTTCCAAGGTTCCAGCTAGAATGAATGCGTGAATTATGTTGACCAAAACTGTGGTTCAGAATACAGAGGGAGGATTTCAATTTCGACGTTTTGAGTTTTAGGTGCATAGGCTATTGAGGAAGAAATGTCTAGCAAGTGATTGAATATTATATGAGTTTGAAATGCAAGAGTGAAGTTGGGGCTGGAGTTTAGGATTGTTTTAGTCTTTAGCATGTGGGTGCTAAGGGGATCAATGCGGGACTTTTAAGGCAACTAATTAGTACAGATGTTCTTTTTAAGGGCAGCTTGGAACAACGACAATAAATCGTGTCATTGAACTTGTATTGGGGGGAGTTGTTTGTCTTGCTCCTCACAGTACGTTAAAACTTCATATGGTTGCGGGATGAGGGAGGGCTTCTTGGCAAGGGAATGGACTATTTTAATAGCCTTAATAGTACATTCCAGCCTCCTCCAAGCACCAAGGTCACCTTTCACCAGCTCCGTGCTCCTTGATCCCTGAGGTCTCTGGCAAGTATTTCTACAGTTTAGGGGATCTGGCCTCTCTATCATGAATCTCTAGCCTCTCACACTTTTGTTCTTAACATTTTCATTTAATCTAAGAAATAAGCAATGTGGGTTCTTATAAAATCTGGAGCTCTCTGTGTTTCCTCTACTTCTTCCAAGTACAGAGCATCTTCTGTCTTTCCTGTTGCCTCACTTGCCAGTTCACTGACTTGCTTATGAGCTTTGTAATTGGCACAGTACAAATTTATGTCTCAGCAAACGTACAAATTACTGCATGTAATGGGTTTTTGGGATCACTTATAAATAATTGAAACCATGAATGTTAAATTCTTGAATGCCAAGGGTCTACTGAATATCAATATTTCATGGAGTTCCATAAAGAGCATTATGAATTCCAGCTTTTGTGACTCTTAAAATATATTTAAAGATTTTAAAAAAAATTTTTCCTTCTTCTCCCCAAAGCCCCCCGGTACATAGCTGTATATTTTAGTTGTGGGTCTTTCTAGTTGTGACATGCGGGATGCTGCCTCAGCATGGCTTGGATGAGCGGTGCTAGGTCCGTGCCCAGGATCCAAACCCGTGAAACCCCCGGCTGCCACTGGAGTGCATGAACTTAACCGCTCGGCCACGGGACTGGCCCCATGACTCTTAAAATATATTTGAGAACTCCTGATCCATAGTATTGGTGTCTGTGACTTTATCATTCCTTTCTCTTTTTAGAATAAATTAACATGTTAAACATCTTCCTTGTGAAGGTGTTTAAAAAAACAAATCCTTCTTTTACGTTTCATGGAAGTAGTGGGATTTGAAATATGATGCAAAATATTTCGTATCTTATATTTCATTTCATTTTCTTTGGTTGATGTTTCATTTTTTAATGAAAGAATAATATATGCTGTTGTCAAAAAATAGAATATTCAGAAGCATGGGGAGTAAAAAGTGAAAATCTTGATTTGCTTCACCCTTCAATTCCATTGTCCTAATATTCTGATTTGTATCCTAAACCTTTTCATTTGGATTCACACAGGTAAGTACACACATAGATATATAGGGAATTTATTTTAAAGTTAAATGGAATCATAGTATATATATATGTATTGTTCTTGTTTAATTTTAAAAATCGTTAGATATATAAATACCTGCCTCTTTGTTTTCAACCTCTGCATGGTATTTCATGGTAAGAATGTATTCTAATTTATTTAACTACTTCCCTAGCCGTGTCCTTTTTTTTCTATAATAAATATGAAAGCTGTTGAGGAGGATTTTTTCCCTATTGTCACCAAACTGTTGCTGAAGCCCAAAGCTGGGGACAAAAGCTGGGGACTAAGGATAAGTACTCGTGTTTGAAAGGAGCCCCCAGCAGTGAGAGCTGGACGTTTCCCTGTGGGGCTTACTGAAAGGTATGAGAAGTGTTCACTGTCCCACCCAGGCTTTCTGCAAAGAGCACTGAGAGACAAGAAGGTTCTAAGATTTGAGGGAGAGCTGTGTTTGTGGGGAAAAGTTATTTTCTCCCTTTCTAAAATTAAGAGAAGGGAAGCACTCTAAGAGAATTACTTGCAGAGTTTAGAGATGCCAATAGGAACAAGCGACTGGCATTTAATCGGACATCTGCTTAGCCAGTGGATTTGCTGACCTACCCCATTACTACCTGAACAGGGAAAAAGAAAACTGCTGAGAGTTGACCCGGTAGAGGACTGTCAAGTGGGAGATGGGTCAGAATTGCCCCATTCCCAAGCCAGAGTTCCAATCCCTGGCATGTGTCAGTTGGTCCTATAATAGAGGGAGATGAGATTGGGGTATAGTTGAATAGTTGGGAGAAGAGAGTGTGGGTTTTAGAGGGGTGTGGTATAAATGCCACCTGCCAAGGGTCAGCTCCAAGAGGTAGCCAAATGATTGCTTTTCCCATAGGTTACTTACTATTTTACAAGAACCATGATAAGACCCAGGTTCCTTTTGCAAGGTCTTTAGTCAGTTTGGATAGTGTTTTAAAGTTACATACTGTGTTTCTTAAAGAAGAAAATAAACACTTAAGTAATTAGTCCAAAAGAAGTCATACTAATAATATCTTCTCAATAAATTGGAGTTGTTGGATAGTCAGTAATATCAAAGCCAGCTTCGTCCAGATGGCGTTCAGCATACATGAGTCCTTAATTATAAATGGTGGGGGGGCATTCATGTATGTCTGATATGTTGTCATCACATTCTAGAAATGGTTACCAGGAAGACTGAGGCTTATCTGAGTAGTGCTGCCACTCCACAGGAAGTATAAGTAATTAAGCAGCCATTTTTAATAAGATAAGACTAGATTTACTCTTTGTGCTAGTGGTAAGTACAAATTAAAAAGGTTCTGCAGTGCTAATGGGAATGTTTACTTGGTATGAAACACCTTTAATTGGTTAAACTAAAACTTTTATTCAAACCACTTCAAAGGAATCATGTTTATTTTCTGAGTTGGTCATAACATAGCTTCATGCAAATTTTTCTGTGAGGGAGGAGCAGTTTTATCATTCAGCTATAGGGCAAAATCATGATTATATTTAGAAGGTAGAAATAAAGTATTGCAGTAACTTATAAGAAATTATAAGGACAGTGCATGTTAAGAGCATGACACATCGTTGAATAAGAAATTTAAGAGCCTAATAGGTTTTTTAGGAAAGATTATATTCAAATGAAAGTGAATATTGTATTCTCATCTGTTTTATTTGTATTTTTGTGGTTGTTTTTCACTGAATGTTTGACATAATTATAAAGGTTTGGTACAACTATACATTCCTTCTCTAATAACTATAGATTGTTTTAAAGTTATTAAACTAGAGACATAGAAAATGGTAATTGTAATAACTTTAATATGTGAATGTTAAATTTTTAAAAATATACATATTGTATGAATCTTGAGTTTCATGCTTTTATGCTTAAATTTACATATTTCTTTAAAAACATGTTCCATTTATTTCTAATTTTTTTTCCTGATATATCTTACAGGGAATGCCACGATCATTTTCTGCAATCACAGTAAGTAACGCGGAGGTGAATGATATGAAGACTGATACACAGAGAAACAAAATCCCAATAGAGGAACTTGGTAAGGTTTCTGAACATAACATCATCACTGAAGGGACACCAAATAAAGAAGACGAAGCAGTGAGTTGTTCTGAGAGTTGTTCAAGTGCCCAAGGCAAGTCGTTCCATGATGAGGCTCAAGGATCTCACCCTGAGTCCAGCTCTGATCCTTCCAATCCTGGAACTTCACGTGCAAAGGCAACTGATTCCGTTCCACAAGCTTCTGAAGAAAACAAGGTCAAGAGGACATCCTGCATGTATGGGGCAAACTGCTACAGGTAAAATGAAATTACAGGTAGCATGTAATTCCGTTATTTCAACAGCATGTAGCCATGTAGATATATGCTATAGTGTATGAGAAGCCTAATAAAACCCATTGGCCTAAAGGTTAGGAGTTTTGTCCTATATCTACTGGTTTGGACTTTCTCAATATGCATTCTAGCAAATGCTGCTAGAGGCTTTTAAGATACAGTGGGGAGTTAAGTGTTTCATAAGCAGACATTCTGATTAATGCAAGGATCTGAACTGGGGAATCCAGACTTGAAAATTCAATCACTCAGACCTAAATACCTGCTTATTTAGTGTGTTATTTAGATACTAGAAAGAGGCCATCATAAGTAGTTGTTGTATACAGTATAACTATTAAGAGAATTTTAGGTTGTGTTTAGGCATCTTATTATATTTGTGCATTTTCCTTTATATTTTTCTAATGGTGCTCTTGAATCACCATGATGCCTTCTAAAACAACTAATAGGGGCCGGCCCCCTGGCCGAGTGGTTAAGTTCACGCACTCCAGCTTCAGCGGCCCAGGGTTTCGCCGTTTCGGATCCTGGGAACGGACATGGCCCTGCTCATCAGGCCATCCTGAGGCAGCATCCCATGTGCCACAACTAGAAGGACCCACAACTAAAAATAGGCAACTATGTACTGGGGGGCTTTGGGGAGGAAAAGGAAAAATTGTTACAAAATCTTTAAAAAAAACAAAAATAAAACAACTGAATATATATTTTGTGCATTGATGAGTTACTCCTGTACTTCTTTATTATATTGTACTCTATTTTCTGATTTCTTATTTTGTGAATTTAAATTATAATCCCTTATTTTTAGGCTATAATTTTAGCTGTAATGTTTATACTAGCATGTTTATAATTACACAGGCCTAATTCAGAAGTATTTCTTTTCCATTTCAACTTGTCAAATCAAATATCTTCCCAATACATTCCAGTAGAGTTTATTGTCTTCTATGCAGTAGCATTTTTATATCGAATATTCCGTTCATTTCACATTTATATTACCTCTCTTTAAAATGCTTTGCCATTTTAGCACTTGACTAACCATAATTTTTAATTTCAGCAGTTATAATTTATGCATTTATTCATAATTCTGTCTGTTTTCAATACCCTTAGTTTCACATATGGAACATAATGTATAAACTTGTAGAATAGAAGTATATAACCTTCTATTATTTTGGATTTTTGAAAAATCCTGTTTCGGATTTGTGTTAGTTCACTAGGGCTGCCCTGACAAAATATCACAGACCGAGTGGCTTAAACCACAGAGATTTGTTCTCTCAGTTCTGGAGACTGGACGTCCAAGATCAAGTGTCGGCAGGTTTGGTTTCTCCTGAACCCTCTCTCCTTGGCTTGCAGAAGGCCTCATTCTCATTGTGTCCTCATGTGGTCTTTTCTCTGCACGTGCACATCCTTGGTGTTTCTTCCTCATTTTACCAGGAAACCAGTCATACTGGATTAAGGCCCCGTCCTATGACCTTATTTAATCTAAGTATCTCTTTAAAGACCCTGTCTCCAAAGACAGTCACATTAGGGGTTAGGGCTGCAACATACGAATTTGGAGGAGGATGCAATTCAGTCCACAACAGTATTCAACACTGGCGTTTGTCTTTGTTAAAGGTGATTGAATGCTTTATCAAGGTCACAATGAATTCATTCATATTTGATGATGATACACGTTAGTTTTAATCAGTCATAGCTTATGAATAGTTATTTCAATTTTTTACTAATTTTGGTATGTATAATTAATACCTAAGAAATATTTACCACTGAATCTTGAAAACAAAATGCTTATTTTTGTAACAAAGAGGAGAAAATAACATATCTTGAGTTCTTGTTATATATGTACATCATAACAATCACTTAAATGTATCTCTTCTCCGGCCTCACTGCCACTGCTTTGGTTCATGCCGTGGTCTCTCTGGGCCGAGTGAATAATCTCCTAAGTCTCCACATTTTCCCTCAAGTTCATATTCCTCATTGTTGCCTGAGTGATCTGGTTAAGAAAATAAAAACAGAGAAAAAGAGAAAGAGAGAGAAAAAACATCTGACAACATCACTCTCTTGTACGGAATCGTTTGGTGATTAGTGTCCGGGTTTCTTTGCGTAGTCCAGACGGCCCTGAGCTCCCGTTAATTCTCTGCTCCTGCCGTGCTGTCTATGTCCTTTGGACCTGCTGTTCGCTCTTTCTCACTCCTGTCTTGCTTAAAGACCCTGCTCACGTTCAGCTCCTTTCTGAGTCCTTTTCTGACATGCCCCTTCTTCCCCAAATTGCTCATCCTACTTGCAACTTTTTCCTCATACAGTTTCTGATATTTGATATTAGATCTAATATTTAAAATCTAATCATTGATTTCTAATTATGTATTTACGTGTTCTGTCTCTCAATAGAAAATTCTTCGTCAAGGGGAGTCTTGTTCAATCCCTTGATGTCGTGCTGTTGACTCCCAAATCTGTATCTTCAGCACAGATTTCTGCACTGAATTTTAGATCCAGATGTTTATCCACCACTGTATCCACAGGCGCTTCAAATTCAACATCACTAAAGCGATGGCATCTTATTTCAATCCTTTGTGAAACAAACTTACAGCAAAGTAGCGTTTAACTTTGTTTGCAGGAACTGTTACTTCCAAAAAGTTCTTTTTGAAAATTTTACTCTTTTGAGGTCATATAGTTTTTCTGTGTATTAGCATGTATAGTTCCATTAGTAAACTAATTTTAAAAACTGGGCAGAAGTTACAATGTCTTTCTCTTACTAGCATGCAAAGAATTTATACTTTAATTCAAACTTGTAGTTTTTATCTATATAAGGTTATATAAATTATCTAAGAGTTAATAGTATATAAAATAAAGTTTTCACCTCTGCTAAAGATGGAGTATCTTGTTGAAGACCAAACTTCACAGTGAGAACAGCTAGGCAAGCTGAACACTCATGTTTGAAAACACCCGAGGCAGCCAGGACTTTGAGGCTTTTCCCCTTGTGACATTTGCCAATTTTTTAGTGTTTCAGGCTGAGGGCTAAGAGGCCAAGCAGAGTTTTGGGCAGTCTCATGGGGCTTAGGCAACAAACATGGAGTTCAGTATTTGCCAAGCCGGAGGGTCCCCATATGGAAGCATAGACAATCAGAAGGGAAAATATAAGCATAAATATAAGTGAATATTGACTATATAAAGTAGTAATAATTTCTGTGTTGTATAAAATATATGTGAAATTAAAATATATGAAAATAGCATAAAAGTGGTTGGGGATTAAAGCAGGTAAAATTTAACTACTCTAGATACGTTATATAAGGGGAATTATACAGGATTTGTTGTTTTGTGACTGGTTTATTTCACTTAGCGTAATGTCCTAAAGATTCACTCATGTTTTAGCATGTGTCCGAATTTCCTTTCTTTTTAAGGATGAATAATATTCCATTGTGTGTATATACTACGTTTTGTTTATCCACTCATCTGTCAGTGGACACTTGGGTTGCTTCCATCTCTTGGCTGTTGTGAATAATGCTATGAACATGGATGTGCAAATAACTGAGATCTTGCTTTCAATTCTTTTGGATATATATATAGAAGTAGAATTGCTGGATCATATGGTAATTCTATTTTTAATTTTTTGAGCAACTACCATACTGTTTTCCATAGCAGCTGTACCATTTTATGTTCCTGCCAACATGTACAAGGTTCCAGTTTCTCCACATCCTCACCAACACTTGTTATTTTCTGGGTTTTCTTGGTGGTAGCCATCCTAATGGGTGTGAGGTATAATATATCATTGTGTTTTTGATTTGCATTTCCCTAATGATTTGTGACGTCAAGCTTCTTTTCATATGATTGTTGGCCATTTGTATATCTTCTTTGGAGAAATGTCTATTCAAGTCCTTTGCCCATTCTTGAATCAGGTTATTTGTTGTTGTTTTTTTTTTTTTTGAGAAAGGTTATCCCTGAGCTAAGATCTGCCACCAATCCTCCTGTTTTTGCTGAGGAAGACTGGCCCTGAGCTAATATGCATGCCCATCTTCCTCTGCTTTATATGTGGGATGCCTGCCAGAGCATGGCTTGACAAGTGGTGCATACGTCTGCACCCAGGATGCGAACAGGCGAACCCCGGGCCGCTGAAGCAGAACGTGCCAACTTAGCAGCTGTGCCACTAGGCAGGCCCCCGGTTATTTGCTTTTTGGTCATTGAGTTGGAGGAGTTTTTTATATATTCTAGATATTAACCTCTTATTAGATACATGACTTGCAAATATTTTTCCCCTTCTATAGGTTTCCTTTTCACTGTTAATTGTATCCTTAGATGCACAGGTATTTTTTAATTCTTGTGTAGTCCAATTTGTCTATTTTTATTTTTATTGCCTTTGCATTTGGAAAGAAATCTTTGCCAAATCCAATGTCACGAAGCTTTCCTCCTGTTTTCTTCTAAGAGTTTTAAAATTTTGGTCTTACATTTAGGTCTTTAATCCATTTGAATTAATTTTATATATAGTGTAAGGGAAATGTCCAATTTCATTCTTTTGCATGTGAATGTCCAGTTTTCCCAGCACCATTTGTTGAAAAAACTGTCCTTTTACCCATTGAATGGTCTTGGCACTGTTGCTGAAAATCATTTGACCATACACGCGAGAAGTTATTTCTAGGCTCTCTATTCTCTTCCATTTGTCTATACACCTGTCTTTACGCCAGTACCACACTGTTTTGATAACTGTAGTTTTGTAATAAGTTCTGAAGTCAGGAAATGTGAGACCTCCAAATTTGTTCTTTTTTAAGACTATTTTGGCTATTCGGGGTCACTTGAGATTCCATATGAATTTTAGGATGGATTTTTCCATTTCTGCAAAAAACGCCATTGGGATTTTGATAGAGATTGCATTAAATCTGTAGACTGCTTTGGGCAGTATTGACATCTTAACAATATTAAGTCTTCCATTCCATTCCATGGGATTTATTTCCATTTATTTGTGTCTTCTTTAATAGAAATTAAACCATCGTATAAGTCTTTCACCTCTTTGATTAAGTTTAATCCTAAATATTTTATTTTTTTAATGTTATTATATATGGAATTTTTTTCTTAGTTTCCTTTTGGGATTGTTCATGATGAGTATGTAGAAACACAACCAGTTTTTGCATGTTAATTTTGTATCCAACTTTGCTGAGTTAGTTTATTACTTCTCACAGTTTTTTTGTGTGTAGAATCTTTAGGGTTTTCTACATCTGTAGAAAAATGCATATACATGTACACCAAAAGTAGAGTGTTCATGGCACTATTACTTATAAAAGCCAATAACTGGAATGAACCCGAAAATCTATAAATAGTAGGATGGACAAATAAATAGTAGCAGCTTCATACAATGAAATGTTACAGTGTAATGAAAATATACTACTGCTATGTGAAACAACATAGAGTAATTGTGCAAACATAAAAAGTAATTCTCAAAGAAGTACATACTATATATTTTCACTTCAATTCAAGAAAGGGCAAAACTATTATGTTGTTTTATAACATGGCTTCTCAAAGTGTGGTCCAGAGAGAAACCTCTGAGTGTTCCAGTCCCAAGATGCTTTAGGAAATCTGTTAGGTCAAAACCATTTTCATATGGTTTTTTTGTGTGTGTACCTTTTTCACTCTCATTTGCTCAGTCACAAGTGTACAGTAGAGTTTCCCATGGGCCACATGATCTGTGTTATTGTTAATGATTGAATGGAGAAGCAGATACGAGAATCCAGATACCCTCTGTTAAAGCCAGACATTAAAGAAATTTCCAAAGTATAAAACAACGTCTACCCAAATGTTTTTCGAAGATAGAGTTATGTTAAGACGTTGTTTATGATAATATGGGAAGGGTTTATTGTTATTTTTAAATAAATACATTTTTTAAATTTCTCATTTTTAATTTCTAACAGGTTAAAAAACCCACATGGGGGCCAGCCCATTGGTGCAACGGTTAATTCGCACACTTTGCTTCAGGGGCCCGGGGTTCGCCAGTTCGGGTCCTGGGTGCAGACCTATGTACCGCTTGTCAAGCCATGCTGTGGCAGGCATCCCACATATAAAGTAGAGGAAGATGGGCACAGATGTTGGCTCAGGGCCAGTCTTCCTCAGCAAAAAGAGGAGGATTGGCAGCAGATGTTAGCTGAGGGCTAATCTTCCTTAAAAAAAACCCCAAAACACGCACATAAACAAAAGGTCTTTGAAGTTTTACTAATTTTTCTTGAGACCGAAAAGTTTGAGAAACATTGTTTTAGGTGACATTAAACCCATTAGTAAAATGGGTTTAATGATTGGAGGGGGACCTTCTGCGAATTCTAGAATCTCAATAATGTTCTGTTTCTTATCTTAGGGGAGGGTGCATAGGTGTGTTCACTTTATTAAAAGTCTTTAAAAGCTGTGTATACTTATAATATATATATATCCAATATAAAATACTGTTTTCAAATTGTCCATTGACATTCATGACATACCATATGTCACCAAAACTTTATTTTGTTACCATGAGAGTTCTCTACTGACTACATGTCATGAGCTTTGTTTTTAACAATGTAGAATATTGGTTCACTTTCCTGAGTAATCAGATTTGTATTGCTTAGTTTCCTGCCATATCCTATTAATTATTTTTTCTAGTATATCTAGAAATCTATTATACCCTATTAATTATTTTTTCTAAAGTATGTTTGTCACCCTCATAGGAAGAATCCTGTCCATTTTCAACACTTCAGTCACCCTGGTGATAGTGATTATGGAGGTGTACAAGTCATGTGTCAAGATGAGGCAGATGACCGGCCTGAATGTCCCTATGGAGCATCTTGCTATAGGTATGTAAACCTGAAATGTTTGGTTGTACTCCTTTTCTCCTTAATCTCTGTTATTTATTCAGGAGAAATTGCAGGCAGCTTCTCATCTCAAGCCTTTAACTTTTAGTTTTTAAACTTCCACAGTTAATAGGTTTTCATTTTGTTAATAGGTAGGATTATAATGTTTCTTTTAGATAATTCTAAATTTTTGAAAATTGTTCCTCATTTCTAACTTTCTGAAATGTAGATCAGATAATTTAAAGGCTGTCAGTGCTACCCCATCATACACGCTATCCAGACTCCTTAATGTCTAATCAGTTCAGGATGTTTTCTCTGCCTCCCTCAACTCCTACCACTCCACCATTATTGCCAACACATGAAACTCAGTCCTAAAAGAAAAGTAAGAGTACCCCTCCTCTCTCCTTCCGTAGCATCTTATACCCGTCTGTATCATGCAGAGTAGAATTTATCTCATGGGATTGTGTTTGCTTCTTACTGGAATGGCTTCTCTTTCAGACAGTAAATTTCTTGAGAGCAAGGACTCTTTTATCCGTCTATCTGCAACTTTGTTTAATGAATGAATGAACTTGAAATAAAGCAAACTACCAAAGAAAGAAGTAGTGATTCCAAGCTTAGAGAGCTTTAATTCCAGACAGCCATCTTTCTTAGATAATTTTAGAATATAAGTTACTGCACCTACAGGCCTATTTGAAGTTGTTGCTGTTTCTATGATTGTGATTTTCAATAAGAAGGCAGAATGAGTTTCTGAGGCTGGAAAGAAGAGTCAAAAAGCTTGTGCCTTATCATTTGAAAAATAGGTGTTCCATTACAGCATAACATCCTACAGATAATAAGAAAAGGATATTGTCATCAATTATGTCAATAAACTTAAATTTAGGAGAAATGAACAATTCCTAGAAAATACAACTTTTAGAAAAGATACAAGAAGAAAAAGAAAATGGAATAATCCTATAACATTAGAGAAATTGAATACATAATTAAAAGCCTTCTGGGCCGGCCCCGTGGCCAAGTGGTTGGGTTCGCGTGCTCCGCTTCGGCGGCCCAGGGCTTCGCTGGTTCGGATCCTGGGTGCGGACATGGCACTGCTCGTTAGGCCATGTTGAGGCAGCATCCCACATACCACAACTATAAGGACCCACAACTAAAATATACAACTATGTACTTGGGGGATTTGAGGAGAAAAAAAAAGAAGAAAATTGGCAGCAGTTGTTAGCTCAGGTGCCAATCCTAAAAAAAAAAAGCTTTCAACTAAAGAAATTCCAAGTCTATTTGGCTTTAATGGCTAATTCTGCTACATATTTAAAGAAGAAATACTCAATTTTTATACAAGATATCCTTAAAGAAAGTAAAAGAAGGTGTATTTCTCAACTCATTTAATGAGACCAGTATAACCTTGATACTAAAACCCAGGAAGAATAATACGAGAATGAAAAATTACAAAATTACTTTTGAACTTAATGTAAATATCTTAAAAATATATTTAAAAAAATAAGAAGGTTAGTTAAATGAATTAAGTAGGAGTTCTGCTTCCAGTAATGACAGAGGAAATTGTATCAGACTAAACCTCCCCCAGGTAACAATTATACTCTGTTAAAAATATAAAAATCAATAATCTTAAGGCAGAGGATAGCCACCAAAAGGAGTCCCTTTCGAAAAAAAGCTCCAGGTTTCGTAGGTTAGTGTTTGTGTGATTATCATTTTTCATCCTTTTACTTTCAATTTATGTTTATAAATTGTCCTTATACTTAAACCTTATATTTAAACGATGTCTCTTACACATAGCATATAATTGGTTCATTGGTTTTATTTTTAATCCGGTCTGATAGCCTCTGCCTTTTAGGTGGAATGCTTAGTCTGATTACATTTAATGCAATTACTGCTATATTAGAGTTTGATTTTGCCATTTTGCTGTTTGTTTTTCTATTTGCCCCACATATTCTTTGTTCCTTTCTTCTTTTCCTGACTTCTTTTGGATTAATCAAGTGTTTTTCATTCCATTTTTTCTTCTCCATTAACTTTTTACTTATATATTCTTTTTTTCATTAGTTACGTTAGATTTTAATAGACATCACCAACTTATTACAGTTTACCTTACAGCTGGTACTTTCACCATTTCCCAAACAGTGCAACAATCTTACATTGGTTTAAGTCCATTTATTTCTTCTTCTGGCTTTTTTTTTTCTTTTTCTCTATCTTTAGCATGTATTTTTACCTCTACACATTATCTTGTAAGACTATTATTTTCATGAGTGGAAGCATCAGCATATTTTTATATTTATGATATATTTGTCACTTTGGGCACCCTTCATTTCTTCCTAAAGTTTTATCCTTTCATCTGGGATCATTTTCTTTTAGTCTGAAGAACTTCTTTTGGTATTTCTTTAGTGAAAATCTGGAAAAGAATTCTTTCAGCTTTTGTGTATCTGAAAATATCCTTATTTTGATTTTTAAAATTTTTTTGGATGGCTTTTTTCTCTGGGTGTAGAATTATAGCTTGGCTAGTTTTGTTTCCTTTCATCACTTTAAAAATGTCATTCCAGGGGCTGGCCTGGTGGCACAGCGGTTAAGTTCGCACATTCCACTTCATAGCCTGGGGTTTGCTGGTTCAGATCCCAGGTGTGGGCATGGCACTGCTTGGCAAGCCATGCTGTGGTAGGCACCCCACATATAAAGTAGAGGAAGATGGGCATGGATGTTAGCTCAGGGCCAGTCTTTCTCAGCAAAAAGAGGAGGATTGGCAGCAGATGTTAGCTGAGGGCTAATCTTCCTCAAAAAAAAAAAAGAAAAAAAAAGTCATTCCATTGACTCTTGCATCCATAATTTCTGTTGAAGGTCAGTTTTTTGTCTTATTGTTGCTTTGAAATTAATGTGCCTTTTCTCTGGCCACTTTTAAGATTTTTATTGTTGGTTTTCCTTTCAGCAGTTTAATTGACATGTGTCTAGATATGATTTTCCTTGTAATCATCCGGTTTGGGGTTCACTGAGCTTTGTTGCAGGTTGATATCTTTGTTAATTTGAGGAGATTGCTGAGCTATTATCTCTTCAGATATTCCTTCTGCCCCATTCTGTCTCTTCTCTCCTTCTTCCACTCCAATTAAACGTATATTAAATCTTTTGATCATGTTCCACATGTCTCTTATACATTGTTTTGTTCTTTCCATTCCTGTTTTCCTCTGTGCTTCAGATTGGATATTTGCTTTTGATTGTTTCGGAGTTTACTAATCCTCTTGCGTGGCTCGTCTGCTGATAAACCCATCCAGAGAGTTGATAATCTCAGATACATTTTTCAGTTCTAGAATATCCCCATGATTTTTTTATATAGATTCTAAATTTCCATCTTTTAACTCCTTTTCCCCATTTTTTCACTCTTCCTTCACATATTCTTTAACATATTTGTCTTAGTTATTTTAAAATTTCTATCTGCTAACCAATATTTCTGGATCGATTTCTCTTCTTGTGATTATTGATCACATTTTTCTGCCTCTTCATGTCTGGTAATTTTTTATTGCAATACTAATATTGTTTATAACAAGAATTATAGGGTTCTAGATTTTATCTTCCATCGGTGAGGATGCCCCCTCTGTTTAGCAGATAAGAGCTAGTCATCTCTGTCTAGGCAGAGATTTAGCTAGGTAATAGCTAGGTTGACATCTTAATAAAACTCAGCCTACCTTTGGTGTCCTTTTTCCATTGGCATGGTTTTTCTAGACTTTTGATTGGAAAGCTGGTCTCTGTCTTCTTAGCTTTGAGACTTCCCTTCGGAGATTTTGAGCTTAGCCCACTAGGCTACAGCCCATGCATCTTAAATTCTGGCACATTTCTTGAGGGGAGGCTAGTTATGTGTTTGTTACAGATCCCTTTCTTTGTTTCTGAACACTAGTGTTCAGTGGGAACTTTGTTTCTGAAACACTACATGAATTGGAGATTCATTCTGCATTTTTGAAATTTCAGACCCAGATCTTAAACCTCTCACACCTCCCAGGAACTCAGCAAATATTTCTTGGGAAAAATCAGTCTTGTGTTTGGGATTCCTTTTGCTTTCGAACTGTCATGACAACCCCAGAAGATCATGAAAATCTCTACTAGTTTCTCTTTCCTCAAATAGAGTTCCTCCACTTGATCTAAATCTTAATCTCAGCTCACACCAAGAATTGGCGAAGGCCTCTACGGACCAAAACACCCAGTGATTATCAGCTCACCCAGGAACGGCTTTTTCCTCTGTGGGATTATCTAAAATTCTCATTGCTCCCACAGTTCTCTCATAAAAAATTATTTTTACAGTTTATCAGTTTTTTTAAAACAAGTCTTCGTCTGCCATGATGTCCTACGTTTTTCCCAGAAGCAAAATCCAAATATGCCTACACTTAAGAAGAAGAATAAAATGCAAAGCCTTGCTAAGAATAACGATGTCGAAAATTGCTGCCTCCATGTCATCAGTCTCTTTCAGAGAGGTCAGAGCAGCAAGTAGTCAAGAGAAATTAGTCCCAACACCAGTGACCCACAAGTGCTAATAGAAACTTTCATATCTATATCTAAATATATTTATATATAGAGAGAGTATATACGTTTTTCATATGTTGAGCTGCTTGGTGTCCTGGTTCTACTTGGAGATAAAATCTTAAGATTTTATTCCCCTCTGATGGCTTATTCTGAGTACTGTTTTATACGTGAGGGAGTGGAAACTGTGAGAGGGTAATATTGCAAAGCTGGTAAGATCAACATCAAGTCTCCTCCTTGCTCCAGCGTTTGTCTGTGGTGCGGCCCGACTCCACCATTGTTGTTCGTGGCTTTCTAAGGGATTAATAGTGAGTGTATTTTACTCGAATGGCAAAGTCGTATTTTGGAGTTAAAAAAAAAACCCCTAAAACTCCAGACAAAGTACTTTGATCGAAGAAATCATGAATTTTTCAGATCAATGAGATAATAGATACCCTAGTTGCGGAAGTATGATATATATTTATATGCCCTTTCTTGTCACATTATCTTTGTTAGGCGAGAAATGTGATCTAGTAGATTTATTTTGTATCATTGCTAAAACTAAACTGATGTTATAATCAATTTACTCTTTAACAAAGTTGATTTGCAAAAATGTATGTATTTTTAGCCATATAATATTTAGCACTGTTAAAAAGTGGTTAAAGAAGACATTTTAGGCGATCCAAACAAACTTGATTTAACACTTCATGAAGCGGACGACCTCCATTCAGAGAAGTGCAAAATGGGGTGGAAGGCAGGAAGCTTTTATAGGATAAAAAATAAAGAACAAGGAAGAGAAAAATAGAAAATCTCTGATTGGCTGGGGCCACATAGTCAGTGTTGCGTGGGGTGAGAAGGAAGAAGGAAGTAAGTATAGAGCCCAGAACTGGCTTGGCTTTTGGGATTGGCTGACTGAATACACTGTGTTTCTGGTCAAGCAGAGCGTTTACAGGGACGTGAAAGTTAGATGTAAGTTTTGGTTTGCTGACGTGACACCCGGGCAGGAGTGGCCACATCTTGGTCCCAGATATTTATTTCAACAGTGCTACACGCCTACTGTATCAGAATGATAAAATATTCTAATTTAGTTTGCCTAAAATCAAGTTTTCATGTAATTGCATGCTAGATTTTTCCTATAGCCACAGAAAAAATATTGAAGTCTCACAGATCATAACCCACAAAAATCAGCCAGAAACTATTATATTTAGAAAAGCAAAAACACATATATTCCAATAGTAGAGTTGTGATAAGCCTGTTTTCCCTGATGGTTGACACATTTGGAAGGGGGGTGAAATTAGTGAGCTAAAACATCTTTATTTGCTATTTATCTTTAAAGATTTGCCTTCATTAAACAGAATAAGAATTATTCTCAAGTAAAGACAATTATTCTTTGAAGTGAAATTATTCTCTTAGCCATTTCATCTCATGAGGAAAACAGAAAAACAGATATGGATCACATATTAAATACATACCATAGTGAAAATAAAGATTTCCATAGCCCATATAATGTAGGAGGTTGATGTTTAGAAAAGGATATTTAATTATTAAATTTTTTTTCTAGACCACAAGCATTATTAACATTTTCTCTGATGTTATATTTTTTAAAATCTAACAAAATTAAATCAACTTAAAAAATGATAATTTGAAAGAATCAGTTGATGTTGTCATTTTAAGTATCTTGCCCATTTAACTGATTTATTCCTTTTGTGCTGTGCACTGCAGTCTGTCAGAAGACTCGCTCAGTTAATGCATTTGATTAGCTTAAGGTACTTGTCTGAAATAGAACATTGGATACTTAACGTCCAGTATGACCTAGTGATTGCTGTGCCTGCTTCTGACTCATTCACTTCCTCTGATGCGTAATAGGATTTTATGCAGTGCGTTACTCCTGTTGTTGCTTGTGAAATTAAGCACTAAACTTAGAATACATACATATATGTATATATATACACACACACACTAAAATGAGTGGAATCCGTCTTCAACAATCTTAGTGAAAAAGTAAAGTCAAGTCAAACACATATGTTACCTTGGATTTATAAAACCTTAGGCAGGCATGTTTTATGCAAACAACAATGTTGATGCCTTGATATTTTTCAGAAGCTAATGCCCTACTTTTCTTTTTTAATTATAATACCTTCTAAGAGGGCTGACGTAAGGAAGTGTATCAGTCATCGACTCTAAATGCTCTCATTGTGATGAATCTGCACCATGATCTGTATAGTGTGAAAGAACACAAGTGTTTTGCCACAAGCATAGTTCATTTTAAAAAACATATATTTGATAGTAAGTAAATTTGTCATCTCTTGTTATTTGCCAATCTGGGTTTTTAGCTGTAATCTAAATTTTTTTGCTATTTCCTTTTTTATTTTTGAAAAGTGTTCCAAGTTATTATACTATTGTCTTAATTGATCGTATATAGTCATGCATCGCTTAACAACGGGGGTACATTCTGAGAAATGCCTTGTTAGACCGTTTCATTGTTGTGCGAACATCGTAGAGTGGACTTACACAAACCTAGATGGTATAGCCTATTACACACCTAGGCTCTATGGTACTAATCTTATGGGACCACCGTCATATATGGGGTTCGTCATTGACTGAAACATTGTTATGCAGCACATAACTATGCAGATGTACATGTCAAACTTCAAGATACCGATTTTTATAAACTGCTTAATAAAAAATAGGAACATGTGTGTTTAGTATAAATCCATGTTATTTGAGGCAAAATAAATAGGTTTCAATGGGGAAAGTTTAGTTGCCTGGTAGTTGAGATTCCCAGAATGAATCATATGAGGCTATCAATCATTTTATTTATAGTTAAGAATAATCAAAATGGATAGCATCTTAATCCATTTTTATAGGATCGGCATAGAGGAAGTAACCTACCATTGTTTGCCATGCTTACAGTTCTTTGATCATGTGTAAGAATATAATCTTAGAAGAAAATATCTGAGACTAAATGTTAATCACTAGCTACACAGTTTTGCTTAAGATTTGGCTATAATGTTTTTAGAACTTCATTTAGAAATAGCAGTAACAACATCAATTATATTCATGTAGCCGTAACAAAATGTGCCGGAATGTCTTCTCTGGTTTTGTTTTTCTTTCTCCTTTATTTGAATATGCATTTATTTTCATAGTAATAAATTTGTTTTTCTTTGTTATGTTTAGTGTTAATTGCACATACAGTAAACCCCCCCTTATCTGCTGGGGATATGTTCCAAGACCCCCAGTGGATGCCTGAAACCACAGATTGTACTGAACTTTGTATATACTATGTTTTTTCTTACGCATATATACATATGATAAAGTTTAATTTATAAATTAGGCACAATAAGAGCTTAACAACAATAATAATAAAATAGAACAATCATAATATATAATGTGATAAATGTTACCATAGATCTTAGCAACTTCAGCATACTTTTCTTTTCTTTCCTTATTAATTTGAGAACTTTCACCTTTTCACTTAAAAGGAAGAACCTTACGCCTTCACTTTGGCGTATCTCAATTGCCAGCATCACTACTCTTATGCTTTGGGGCCATTATTAAGTAAAATAAGGGTTACTTGAACGTTCACAAGCACTGTGATACCCCAACAATCAATCTAATAACCGAGATGGCTGGTAAGTGACTAAAGGACAGGTAGCGTATATAGTGTGGATACACTGGACAAAGGAATGATTCATGTCCCTCATGGGATGGAGTGGAAAAGCTCAAGATTTCATCACACTACTCAGAATGCTGCACACTTCAAAACTTATGAATTGTTTATTTCTGAAATTTTCCATTTAATATTTTCAGACCTTGGTTGACTGTGGGTAATTGAAACCATGGAAAGAAAAACCATGGATAAGAGGGGACTACTGTATATATATAAGAATTTTCAGGGGCCAGCCCCATGGCCGAGTGGTTAAGTTTGTGCACTCCACTTTGGTGGCCCAGGGTTTCGCCGGTTCAGATCCTGGGTGCGGACATGGCACCACACATTCAAGCTATGTTGAGGCAGTATCCCACATGCCACAACTAGAAGGACCCACAGCTGAAAATACACAACTATGTACCAGGGGGCTTTGGGGAGAAAAAGGAAAAAATAAAATCTTAAAAGAATTTTCAGAGTTTTTTTGGCAAAAAGAGTAAATTGTAATGATTTTCAATTAACAAATTGACCACTTTCTATTTTATGCTGGTTTACTTTTTCATTATTTGATAAAGACCATATTTGTTATTTCTCCTTGGTTTTGAGACTTAGATATTTGACAACATAGGATTCATGTTTTTGCTTTAGGTTTTAAAATGTGTTGAATTTCAAAAATGCAAGATAAATTATTTTGGAATGAAAACAAAAATATAGTATCCTCATTTATTCATCAAGCAAATATTGAACATCTAAAGTACTAGTCACTATTATAGAAACTGATGTAAAACAGTACTTTAGGTTCATTTAAAATTTTGAGTGTTAAATTTTGGTATTAAGTTACCAAATCTTTGGAAGTAAGCAAAAATAAAAATTATTATTCTGTTCTCATTACTGTTGACTAGTTAATCTTTAGGTAGCTCTTTATGATGGAGCAAGAATGGGTTTTTTAATCAGCAGACTTAATTCTTACCAGGTTCTAATTATGGTTACGCCGATTTGTAGCATAACTTTGCATGTCATTTGATTTTCCTGGGCTTCTCTTCCTCCTGAAAACGTGGGAAACACAGAGGTTGGATCATTTGTGCTCTGAGGGCCTCCAGTCACTAGTGGGGAAGTCCAGAGCAGAGAGCAATATATTCAGGTTCATAAAGTCAGATCACTTATATTCCTGGCTCCTCCTCCTTGGCCTTTGCTGTCTCCTCTTCTTTTTCTCCACCTGTGATTATTGTGGAGGCACAGGGCTCGGGTCTCTGATCTCTCCCCTTCTCTTTTCTGTTTGTACTCCCTAGGTGATTGAATTCAATTTAATGGCTCCAGACTCATATGTTTAAATGCCTCCACTTGGTGGTAAAATAGGTAATTCAAACTTATCACATCTGAAACAGAACTCTTGATTTTTATCATGAAAACAACTGTTTCCCAAATGTTCTCCAGCTTTGTAGATGACTTCACCATTCATAGTGTTTAGGCCCCAGAGCAGGCAGCAGTCTTGATTCACTCCATCAGCAGTTCTTGCCATTTCTTGCCACTTCATTTCATTTCACTTCTTGCCTTTAAATATAGTAGGAACCTGACCACTTCTTACTTCCTGGTACTGGTAGAGGTACTACTGTCTTAGACATAACCACCATCATCTCTTACCTGACGTTCTGCAGTAGCTTCTCCACTGATATCCGTCCTTCTTCTCTTGCCCTCTTGTAGTTCACTTTCTACACAGCAACCAGGGTAATTCCCTGAAAATAAGTCATATCATGTTGTTTTCTTACTCAGAGTCTTCCAGTAGCTTCCCACAGAACTCTTTACCGTGGCTTATATGTTCTTCTCTGACTTCCTTTCCTACTGTTTTCCTTCTCACTCATTCCCCTGGAGCTATCCTAGTCTGTGTGTTTTTCCAAATACCCTAGCTCGTTTCCTATCTCAGGGCCTTAGCAAATTTAAAGACATTTTCTGTTTCTTCCTCCTGGAGTGTTCTTCCTTCAGATATGTATTGGTTATTCATATATCTATATTATTAAAATCAGAGATGTTTTGTAAAATGTGTATTTTAAAATATAACAGCTCACAAAAACCTGGTGTGGTTATGGGTGTATAGCTCTATGTTTAGAACCCCAAAATTTCCATTAATAATTAACAATAATGAAAACAAAAAAACAGAAAGGATTTTGAAACCTGCTGAGTTACAGAAAATGCCATTTTTGAAAAAGGTTGATGTAAATTTTTTTTTTTTTAAGATTGGCACCTACGCTAACATCTGTTGCCAATATTTTCTTTTTCCTCATCTCCCCAAAGCCCCCTGGTACATAGTTCTATATTCTAGTTGTGAGTTGATGTAAGTCTTTTATGCATGAACTCTGAGTAAGTATTTCCATTCATTATTAGGAAAAAAGTCCTGGGTGGAATTTGTCATTGTCCTTGAAAGTTATTTCAAATGCTCAAATGCCCCCAAAGAGCTGTACAGACTTGCCACTTTGCCTAAAACAAGGTTATATGAAAAAGATATTCTGCCTTGTTATGAAATAACGTATGGTTGAAAATAGGATATGCATAAGCAAATGTTAGAAAATATTCTATAAATGTGTGAAGTATGATCAAGGAAATATTTAACCATAATAATTGTATGTATTATTGAAGGCAAAATTCAGCTATGTAGTGTTAATTGGCAATTTCTTTTATTGGCACATAGAGTTTCCAGACATTGTTGGCTATCTTAAAGTAAAACTGATCTCTATTTCTATAAAAATAGCTGATACCTGTAAATGCTTAATAGCCTACAGATGTTTACACACATGACTTCCTTTGACCCTTGGACCAGCGCTGTGGGAAGTAGGTGGAGTCGTCCCTGCTTCACAGGTGACGAAGTGGAGACTTGGTTCACAGAGCTTCCTCTGACGTGCAGCCGGGAAACAGTGTAGTTTAAATGCAGACTCAGCTCTTCTGCTCCTGGAACCTGAGCCCCTTTCACGACAGAATGCTGGTGATAGAAAGTTTAACAAGCCAGATGAGAAGAGGTCCAAGACACAGTGGCATCTGTCTCTTAAGCATACGAGGACTCTGTGTTCCTTGTTGCCCCATGTGATTGATTGACCAGCTAAGTGTCTTATGATGCTGAGCAGCCAGTATCTTAGGAGCCTGATTGCAATGGAGTCTGCTTAATGTGATTGTCAGATTTTCATTGTTTCCTGGGGAAGTAATATAAATTGTTAATGGCAGGAAATTCTAACATATTTTAGTCTTAGGTTTGTGTAAAAAGAGTCAGTGAGTGCTTTGATGATTAACTTTTTAAGTGCGAGTGCAAAGCAATTTTAGCACATTGACATTCCTTTCAACCTAATGAGGATAGGCATTCTCTGGCTTATTTCCAAAGAAAAACTGCGTGTCAAAGGATAGTCTTCTGAAAACATCAGGATCCAGAGATTAGGATTTACTAAAAAAAATTATTAATATTAACTCAAGAAAACATTATCAGTCTAGAAATTATTAGAAACTACTTTTTTGTCCTCTGATCAATGAGAATTTTAAACTGTGATCTGTATTGAACATTTTCTTGCAAGTTCTTTTGAACAATTATTTTTTTAAGAAATATTAGTAAAGGTAGCAAAAACAAATGTCTTTTTTTCCTATTAAATAGAGAAATATAAAGGAGTCCATCATTTTGGAAATTCATGTAAAAGCTTAATTAAAAATTTTTGAGGGAAAAAAGTTGATTGTACTCTAGTAGATAGATTAATTTATGAAAAGTATAGTTGAATGTCCCCTTATAAAAGGTGCTGTTGTAAGTGCTTTAGAATATATTAAAAGAGGTAAGAAAAACCCCATGGCCTCCAACAGCTCATCTGACAGATGATAGAGATAATACACACACACACACTTTTGTGTTGAACATTTAAATGACAGTATAAGAAATTAAGTACCAAATGGTAGAGAAAGACAATACATTCTAGAGATGTTTTCCAGTGGTGATCAGAGGTGCCTTCCTGAAGGAGGTATGATTTGAACTTAGGCAGTTAGAAGAGTAGTCTTGGCAAAAAGACTGTGAGCAAGCGCCTATCAGTGGCAAAGAATCAAAAACTCCTCTCCTACAGTAGAGATGAAGGATTGGGCCACAAATAAAGGTTGGGACTGAGATTATGGGGGACCTTGAAGGACAGTATAATTTAAGAATTTAACATTCAGAATATTTAAGTTTTTTTAACATTTAAATTGCCATGTAAATAAAACATCTAAATTTGTTTTTATTTTGAGTATGTGCTTTTGCATGTGATATCTTTACTGTTTTGGCTCATTTTCTTATAAAGTCTATTCTGAGAGTGATATTTGTCATCAACAAATAAGAATATTTGAAACTATCCAAAACAGGGAACTTTTGAACCTGTCTCAGATGATATTTTTTTCTTCATTTTCAAACAAAAACTTTATTGATATTAATTAATACTTTTGTTTTAAATTGGAAATTTGATCTCTAAGTTAAATGTGGAAAAGCACCAACTCAACTAGTTTCTTCTGGTCTATTGCAGTCTTACACTTGTCTTTTTATGAAACTAGCCAGTTCTAGGAAAGGATGGAAACTATTCTCAGAGCCTCAAACACCTTTTCCCCCTCAAAGGCGGATGAAAATCTGCACACGGAGCTGAAGATCTTTTCGTGTTCTGAGTGCAAATTTTCATGATACGTTTTTCTACTCTTGCTTTTTGGAATATCCAAGTGTAAAACTTTTCTCCTGTTCATTTCTTCTGAAAAGACTTGCCTTTTCCTAGTTGATATGAGATTGTGTAGATGAGCGGGCGAGAGCAGTTGTGGATTTGTTCCAAGACAGCAGAGAATGGCCACTACCTTTTGCAACTTTAAGGCTGAACCAGTCTCCCCACTCCATTTTCTGATACTGTGTCTGCACTTTGCATTTTTAAAAAGTTACTCTTGCTTTCAATCTTTTTCTAGAACTGATGTCAGCAGTCTTTTAACTGGCGTTTGGTGCATAAAGCCTACTTGAGTCTCTGTTAACTCTCTTGGTTCCATTTTCTGTACCTGTTTTTAAAGCTTGACATTTACTTATTTGGGAGTTTCTAAAGCAGCTTTTGAAGGAGGCTCCAGTAGCAAACAATGAAGACCATGTTTAACTTTTCAGTAATCCTGCTCTGGTAAGGGCAAAGCAGGGAAAAATGGGACTGGTGGTGCCTGAAGCAAACGTATCTTAAAAGGGTGGAGAAAAAGCCTTAAATTCTCAAATGCCTGTAGATAGATAGTAATAACGAGGCATCCGTGTAGAATGTTACACCTGAAGAATCTCAGTAAAGGTATATGGAACTTCAGTGTACTAATCTTGCCGCTTTTCGGTCAGTTTGAAATGTTTTCAAAATAAAAAGCTACCAGTGTATTTTACCACAATAAAAAAAAGGTTTACCGAAAATAATCTCAAATGGCTAGCAGTCTTTTTCTAGATTACTGGTGAAGAATACCTTTGGTATTAGTGTCCCTCATTTTCTGTTCTTCCTCCCCCGATGTCCCGCGTTAATGTACTTTAATAAAGACTGAAGCGAACAAGTCGGCGACCTGGGCCGGGTGTCCGGGGGCACGCTCTTCCTGCAGGTCATCGCTGCGGTTTGTTCCTGTGCAGCTATCTTCATCACATTTGAGTTGTCCAGTTTATGTCTCTCATACAAGTTTCTTTTCCATCAAAAGGTCAAATTTGGGTTAATTACCCCAAACACACAATTTCATGTTGAACCTTCTTTCCACTTTGCAAAACTGTTGAGTTATGACCCTAATTAACGGTGTGGTTGCACTCTTGTACTGTGTTTAACACTCATATTGTAGGAAAAGTTACCAGAAAAGAAGAGATATTAGCAATACGAAATGTCACTGACACCTGACACACAGCCTGGCATGCAGTAATTGCCCGGTGACTATTTCTTGAACCAATGATGAATGGATCAATGGCTAACATTAATTATTTACAACTTACCATGCTCTTAGACTAAGGACTTATTGTGCATTCCTCATGGATCCTCACAACAGCTTCATATGAGCTGTGTACCTCTGCACTTACCTATTGACAGTGTACCCCAGCTTTCCGGTGTCAGTCTCCTGCGAGGTCCCCATCAGGTGGATCATGATCAACTAGTTACTGCTTTGGAGTTTTGCTGCCTGGGCAATTTTGCATTGTCTGGAGAATGTTTTGTATGTATAGGATACCCAAACATTTATTTAACAAATAAAATAATAGGGATCATAAGAACATATAATCAATAGTAGAGATTCACACAGTAGTTTCTCTTTGACTTTGGAATATGTCATATAAATTTCTTAATGCAAATTGACTTTCTTGTTTTCTCATAACGATTGGAGTTCTTTGGAGAGACATGACTTAAATGCTTTTGTATTGGGTTCAAGAAGAGCCTTAAAAATATCCTTTAGACATTAAACACACACACACACGCACGTATCTGATATTTTGTGTTATATATTTTATATACTATTTTACTTTTTTTTGCTGAGGAAGTTTAGCCCTGAGCTAACATCTGTGCCAGTCTTCCCCTATTTTGTCTGTGTGTCACCACCACAGCATGGTCGACAAGTGGTATAGGTCTGTGCCCAGGATCTGAACCCACAAACCCAGGCCACTGAAGCAGAGCACACTAAACCCAACCACTAAGCCACGAGGCCAGCCTCTACTTCTTTTTTTTTTTTGAGGAAGATTAGCCCTGAGCTAATATATGCCACCAATACTCCTCTTTTTGCTTAGGAAGACTGGTCCTGTGCTAACATCTATGCCCATCTTCTTCTACTTTATATGTGGGACACCTGTCACAGCATGGCTTGACAAGCAGTACATATAGGTCCACACCCAAGATCCAAACCAGCAAACCCCGGGCCACCAAAGCGGAACATGTGAACTTAACCTCTGTGCCACCAGGCTGGCCCCCCTACATTTTTTTTTTAATATATGTGATACATGACATTGACATTTTAGAAATATAATATATTGTATTTTAGGAATGTGATATATTTTATTTGTCTCATACTGTCTTTCTCTAGAGTGTAAGTCCTGAGGGAAGAGCTTTGTCTGGTTCACCACTCTATCTTTGCATCTAGAAATATGCCTCATATGGAGTAGGCACTCAATAAATATTGTAATTCAAATGCAAATGTTTTGTACAGCATGATGACTATAGTCTACAGCAACAATAGCAAAAAAATTTTTTGAATAAGAGGCTTATTAATTTTATTTGTAGGTTAGTGAGTGTTCTCGTTTAATTTAAATAGTTTTATTAATTTCTAGTGGTTGAAAAACTAGGTCTTATTTTTGCTTTCTTTTGTTTTTTTTTTTTTTCAGGAAGAACCCCCAGCACAAGATAGAATATAGACATGGTACACTTTCAAGTAAGTCATTTTACTTCAGAAAACTCAAAATGAAACCTTCAAATGATTCTCCTGTTAAACCTAGATAGAGTTTCCAGTTATTGTGAATAGTTTTTTAATCTGCTCTGTGAATTTGTTGAATTGATAATTTTAGTGATTTTTCTTAAAAAAATGATAAATTTTTTAAATAGAAGATGTTTTCTACAATCATTATCCAACAATATGTATTTATCCTTGTATTTGTTAAGATTCTTTTGTTTGCATGTACTGAAAACAAAATCTCAAACTGGCCTAAATGATAATGAGAACTTAGTGACTTCTCTAACTAAAAAGTCCAGAAGTAGGGCTGGATTTAGACAAAGTTTGTTGCTTTGGCTCATTAATAATGTCAATAATTATTAATTATTAATAGTGTCAATAATGTCACCAAGGACCCAATTTCCTTCCATAATGCTGTCTTTAGAGAGGTGATTATTATCCTCAGACTGGCTCCTTTCCCCACTAAGGGACTGTATGCGTCCTTATTCAGCTGGGACGATACGCACCTGTGTTTACATCTAAGGAGAGAGAGAGACACACACATACAACTTTGGATCTCACTATTCCTAGGAAAAATCATGAAATTCACTTTTTTTACTATCTTAGATCCCATTCTTACTCTTGAACCAATAACTATACCACTGATTTGTACCCCTGGAACCAGGGTAGAGTGACCTTCTTCAGAACCACAGGGGTCCCCAATAGAAACTTAAGTTAGGGGAACGGGAGAAGGGAGATTGACACCAGAGAAGCAACTATCAAATGTCCATGGGTCTTGTTTACATCAGTCTGTTGTACCTTCTGTTTCCAAACTCTAATATTTTTTCCCTTTAACAAATTCTGCCTTCTTTGTATCATTTATGTAAGGCAGGGACCAATTCCTATGTTAGGTACTAGTCATACTTATTTCAGAACCCTGCTTCCTGAGATTGTACCCATGATTCAGGAAATCGTGTAATAATTTAGATCAACAAGTACACTGATTCAGAGCATTTCCCAAGTAAATAAAGTCTTGTTATCTTTATGACCCAGTTACACTGAAAGACAGAAACTGTTTCTCTAAGAACACCTTCGGCAATTGAACAAAAAAAGGTAAACTCCCATCTAGATGGCATTTGTATTGTGGAGTATTAAAATCACTAATTGAATTTGCTGTAAGAGGGTCCATTAATTAATTGATTCCACAAAGATAATCTCATGTCAGCATTTAAAACCCTCTTAAGAAGTGTCAACATGGCACCTCTTACAGAGGACGTAGAGCTGAATTCTGGAGCTGACTCCCCCCGGGTCGTGACTTTGGCTCCTCGCGTGCTTTCGCTTACAGCCCAGTTACAGTGCCTGTCCATGTGAAACAAAGTGGATGAAATTTGACTACCAGCCACAGCCAGTTCTGTTATGGATGGTTTTGTTAGATTCGTAACCTCCTATTAAAAGAACATGAATGTGTAAATTTAAACATCGAATGTAAATGGTAGTTTTATAGGTGTAAACAATTTTTTGAGGAAACAAATGGGATTTTTCTGATTACTCTGGCCTTATTGTTTCAACAAATGAGCCTGCCCAATAAGTTGCTAAAGATTTCCAGGGTTCACTGAGGCTTAAAGCCCCTTGATTTGCAAATGGTTTGTTTGTTCATCCATTCATATATATTCAACAAATATATATATTAAGTGCCTTCTACATGTAGGAGCTGAGGATACAATAGAGAGAATGCTCTGTATTTGTAGAATTTTACAAAGGTGGACAGTACACGTGTAAACAATTATGTGAGGTCACGTGGTGATAACTGCTAAGAAGAAAAATAAAGCTGTGTAAGAGGACAGAATGGCAAGGGTGTGTATGTGGGGAAGAGGTACTATTTCAGATAGGATAGTAAAAGAAGGACTCTGATAATTTGATATTAGAACAAAGGCCTTAAGAAGAGAGCAAGCCAGGTTATTATCCAAGGGAACAGTATGCGAGGCAATGGGAATAGTGACTTCAGCATCCCTGGAGATCAGCCTGCCTGGACTGTTCAAGGAGCAGTGAAGAGAAGGTGGAATTGAGACAAAGAGAGTAAGCAGAGAATGACAGATGAAATCAGAAAAGTTAGCAATGGGCCAGTTGTATAGGGTCTTGAAGGCCAAGACCTACGAGTATGGACTTCAGATCTTATTCAGAGTGAGATAGAAAGATATTGGAAGGTTTTCTGGCTTCTTTGTGGAGAATAGACTAGAGGGGAAGCAGGGAAACCAGTTATGAGGATATTGGAATAGGCCAGGGAGAAGACGATAGTATTTGGACCAGGGTATTAGAGTGCTGTGGTGAGAAGTGGCGGATGTATTTTGAGTAGAGCCACTAGGATCTCTTGACCTATTGGATATTGGATTTTCAGTGGGGGACATCCAAAGATGACTCCAGGTTTCTTGCCAAAACAATTGAAGGTTGGAGGATTGGAGAAGTCATATACTCAAGACTGGTAAAAGAATGACCAGATTTGGGTGAAGCAACTCAGGAGTTGTGTTCTAGAAATGTTACATTTCAGATGCCTGTTACTCACCCAAACAGAGATAATACATAGGCAGGAGATAAATGAGTCTGGAATTCACTTGATGGTTCAGATATAAATTTGGGCATTTAGGATATAAGATTGAATGGAATTATCTAAAGAATGTGTTAGAGAAGAGGTCCCAGCTAAAACTTTGGGTATTCCAAAATTTAGAGGTTGGGAAGAGGAGGAAGATCCAGCAAAGGAGACCCAGAAAGAGCATCCAGTAACGTCTGAGGGGGAGCCAGAGTTGTTTCAGCTTGATGTCTGTTTTTCTTGTAAATCTGCTAAGATAATTCTGAATCTGAAAGAAGCGTTTTATTGAGATGTCATTAGTTATATCATATGAGATACTTCCAAGAGCAAAATGGACAAGAATAGAGATATTGATGTTCTTTCTTCCTCACTCTCTTCCCCATCTGCAAACTACCCTCCAAATGTTTTTTAAATGTATTCTGTCATAAAAGTTATATGGGGAATTGAGATTAGCTCGACATAAAACATGCCCTCAAGATGCTTACAGAGGATAAGATAGGTATACAAATAAGTATAATGCAAGATTTCCCTGAAGGAGCTGGTGTTCCTTATGCTAAGGAGGACTGTGTGAGTTATGTTGTAGACTTTTTTAGCCTTGGCTACCAAGAAACTCGGGGAGAAATTTATGCTCAATTTATAATAATTATGTTAAAAATCGAGGTTGACATATTTATGTTCTGCTTTTTATGTTCTTAGTTTCTACTTTTATTTGTATTTTTTTATTACCTCATTATTATTATTATAAGCTGTCTCAAATCCTCTCTGGGATAAGTAGTTGTATTAAGAAAAATGTAAATGTACCGGGCTGTGGGTGTTAAGAAGACAGATAAATTACTTCCTTTGTCATCATTCTCCCTTTTTCCTCATCAAATTCCTTGATTTTCATTTAAGTTGCATCTGTCTATTGTGTGTGAACATTTTAGGAAGACATTAACTAAAGCGTATACAAAAGTGCAGGCATTAATATTTTTAACCCATTCATTTGCTGTTCATCACAGAGAACAGCAAATCTTGTATCTTAAATTTGTCCCCTGCCATTCAGAAGATTTCCGGATAGACTCTTCCTACTTGTCTCTTAAACGCTCCACATCACCCTAGACTCTCACAGTGCCTTATTTTAAACCAACTCTGTTGCTCAGCTCTGGAAAGAAAAGAAAACAAAGCAGGATGACAGAAGAAATGAATTTGGAGACAGAAGAATTGTAGCATTATAATATTATTTAGAAATCTGTAAATTCTAATGATTGTGCCATAGTAATCCTAGTCTTACTGAAACATGAACTGTAAGAATATCTTAGATCTATAAAACTAAACTTTTCCGAAGTATGTAAACTCTTCTCATTTGGTCACGACTCTGGTGTATCAAACCAATTGTGCTAGATTTGCTATGATAACACATAATCCCCAAATTTTGGTGCTTTACAACAATAAATAGGTGTATTTTTCCTTCATATTACAACTGCATGGGGGCTGTGGCCCCATCCCAAGTGTGTTTTCATCCTGGATCCAGGCTGAAGGATCAGCCCCTGTCTGGCCCGTGCTGTTCTCCTGGCAGAGGGCAAACAGGAGTAGCAGAGCCCCAGCAAAGCTCTTCCTCGGGAGCAGCGTGCACTACCTGCAGTCACTTGTCTGTGGCCAAATCTGCTGTCAGTCGGGGTGGGGAAATAGAGAATCATATCACAAGAAGGGACAGTGAATAACTGGGACAAAAATACATTCTACCACCCCAGAGGGTAGGGTAGCATGAATATAATTATGATATTATTAAGGGGCCATTACTATGCCCCTTACTCATGGGACATTTTAGTCTCAGGAGCCTCATGGTAGGAGAAGTTAGAATAATGAATAATAAATGGTCGTTTGAGTCCCCTTTCTGGAAATTTGTAGTGGTTAGATATGTATTAAGTAAAATTAATTCTTTTTGATGGAGTAAGACATTTTATAGTTAGACCTCTCCAGTCCAAGGTTGAGTGGGATTGATATGTTATGTACCAAACTTCCATTTTTCAGTGAGAAGCATTTCAGGTGAAGATGATGATGTTGGGCAGCCTAACGAGTACGACCTGAATGACAGCTTTCTAGATGATGAGGAAGAAGAATATGAGCCAACAGATGAAGATTCTGACTGGGAACCAGAAAAGGAAGACCAAGAGAAGGAAGATACGGAAGAGCTTTTGAAAGAAGCAAAAAAATTTATGAAAAGAAAAAAGTAACTCTTTTCTGCAGTGATAGCATATGGCTCACATTTACTCTTTCTTTATGGGAAAAAATTCAGGAACTAAGGAGGCACTTAAGCAATAACTGTTTTCCTTCTTTTTATAGTTATGTCTTTACTATTGACTCTTTGCAAATGAAACATTGAAATGTCAACCTTCAGTGGAGTGGATGGAATTTGTTTTGTGGCTATGATTTCTCTATCCTATGTAAAAGCACCTGGAAATAGGAAGGAGACAGAGAGTCAAAGAGAAAGAATTGATATTTTTTCATGTCCTTTGTGTGTTGGTAATAAAAAATAAAAGCCATAGGTTGCACAAAACTTTGGTCTTTTCTCCAAAGAGTCTGTCTCTGTGGAACACTGTGCAAGTGTAAGCAGGCAGTTCCGTCACAGGTGGGAAGGCACGTCTCTCTCATTGCTACTGAAGTAATTCTTCAAGCAGAACCAGGCTTTAAAAAGTGACAGCCATCAGAGAGTGGCTATTATTTATCTAGTACCCTAGATGTGAGTTTTGCAATTTCATTTACTACTTTCATTCTTGGAAACTTGGGGAAATTAGTACCAAATGGCTACTGAGCATGGATTCAGCTGGACTGCGGAAGGGAAAGGTTCCCCACACAGGGGATGTTATTCTGTGTCCCACAGCTGTAATTGACTGTAGGTCTGAGCTTAAAGGTAGAAAAATTCAAAGAGCTTGACGGTTTTTTTCAAACTAAAGTCCTGCCTGATTATTTTAACTCACAACATGCTATCTTTACGTTAAGAATATAGAAATGATTTTTAAGTGTAATTTTCTCAAATGATGTTAGTTCTTTTGTCCTCAGATGAAAGTAGCAATTTGTCTGCCAGTGTTTAAGATTCTGGCCTTTTATTTCCTGAAGAAATCCCTTATTCTCCAGTTTTCTGAAGTATATCTCTGTAACTCTGTTCTTAAACTAATTTAGTCCCTGTAATGCTCTTCATTTTGGGTGACTTAGATTTTTGGAATATAGTTTAGAACCTTTAATAACAGTTGGGTCTGTGTATACAGAGCGGTAGTTATAGTATTGAAATCATAAATCACTAACCAAGTATTAAACACTAATATGTTCTATCCTAAGATAACCTAAGAATTTGTGTCTTAAAAGATACAAGACAAGACAGATTTATAATTTTCTTAGTGTTTTTAAATATATTTCCAAGTAGTCGCATATTAAATGTCCTAAACCACGGCAAGGACAAGATGAACATTTCTCTAGACTGTTACTACCTATTATTCTGACTTTGCCTCTTCTGTTATTTGGGAACTCATTTTCCCCTTCCAATATCCCTTTAGTCTTGGGGGCTTGACACACTGTGAAAAAAATCTTTGAACTTATTCTCATTCCTGTGCTGATTTATCCTTGAAGTGTTCCTTATTCCACTCGTAGATATATCCCAAAGGAATTAAAAACATATGTCCACATAAAAACTTGTACACAATGTCCATAGAAACATCATTCATAATCGTAAAAAAGAACACCTAAATGTCTATCAGCTGATGAATACAGAAACAAAATGTGGTATATCCATACAATGGAATATTTTTTAGCCATAAAAAAGAACTGAAGTATTGAAACGTGCTACCATGTGGATAAGCTTTGAAAACATGCTAAGTGAAAGAAGCCAGACACAAAAGGCCATGTATTGTATGAACTCATTTACATGGAATATCCAAAATAGGCAAATCCATAGGGACAGAAAGTAGATTAGCAGCTGCCAGGGCATAGGGTTTCTTTCTGAAGTAATAACAGTGTTCTGAAATTAGTGGTGATGGTTGCATAATGCTCTAAAAACCCACTGAATTGTACACTTTCAAAGGGGAATTTTATGGTATATGAATTATCTTTCTTTTGTTGAGGAAGATTCGCTCTGAGCTAACATCTGTTGCCAGTCTTCCTCTTTTTTTTGCTTAAGGAAGACTGTCCTTGAGCTAACATCTGTGCCAGTCTGCCTCTCTTTTGTATGTGGGTTGCTGCCACAGCATGGCCACTGATGAGTGGCACAGGTCCATGACCGGGAACTGAACACAGGCCACTGAAGCAGAGTGTGCCAGATTTAACCATTAGGCCATGGGGCTGACCCCTGAATTACTTATCTTAAAGCTGTTATAAAAAAAGAATGCAAAATGTGACCCTAGTCTTTATAGAAGGAAAGTACCTCAACATTATAAAGGCCATATGTGACAAACCCACAGCCAACATCATACTCAACGGACAAAAACTGAAACCCATCCCTTTCAGAACAGGAACAAGACAAGGGTGCCCACTTTCACCACTCTTATTCAACATAGTACTGGAGGTGTTGGCCAGAGCTATTCGGCAGGAAAAAGAAATAAAAGGAATCCAAATAGGCAACGAAGAAGTAAAACTCTCGCTGTTTGCAGACGACATGATCTTATATATAGAAAACCACAAAGAATCCATAGAAAAACTATTAGAAACAATCAACAACTACAGCAAAGTTGCAGGGTATAAAATCAACATACATAAATCAGTAGCATTTCTATATGCTAACAATGAACTAACAGAAAAAGATCTCAAGAACTCACTCCCATTCATGATCGCAACAAAAAGAATAAAAATACCTTGGGATAAATTTAACCAAGGAAGTGAAAGATCTATACAACGAAAACTACAAGACCTTCTTGAAAGAAATTGACGACGACACAAAGAGATGGAAAGACAGTCCATGCACATGGATTGGAAGAATAAACAGAGTTAAAATGTCCATACTACCTAAAGCAATCTACAGATTCAATGCTATCCCAATCAGAATTCCAATGTCATTCTTTCAGAAATTGAACAAAGAATCCAAAAACTCATATGGGGCAACAAAAGACCCTGAATTGCTAAAGCAATCCTGAGAAAGAAGAACAAAGTTGGAGGCATCACAATCCCTGACTTCAAAACATACTACAAAGCCACAGTAATCAAAACAGCATGGTACTGGTACAAAAACAGATGCACAAATCAATGGAACAGAATTGAAAGTCCAGAAATAAAACCACACATCTATGGACAGCTAATCTTTGACAAAGGAGCTGAGGGCCTACAATGGAGGAAAGAAAGTCTCTTCAACAAATGGTGCTGGGAAAACTGGACAGCCACATGTAAAAGAATGAAAATCAACCATTCTTTTTCACCATTTACTAAAATAAACTCAAAATGGATCAAAGACCTAAACATTAGGCCTGAAACAATAAGTCTTCTAGAAGAGAATATTGGCAGCACACTCTTTGACATCAGCTTCAAAAGAATCTTTTCGGACACCATAACCCCTCACATGAGGGAAACAATAGAAAGAATAAACAAATGGGACTTCATCAGGCTAAAGAGCTTCTTCAAGGCAAGGGAAAACAGGATTGAAACAAAAAAACAGCCCACTAATTGGGAAAAAGTATTCACAAGTTATTTATCCCACAAAGGGTTAATCTCCATAATATACAGAGAACTCACACGACTCAACAATAAAAAATCAAATAACCTAATTACAAAATGGGCAGGAGACATGAACAGACATTTCTCCAAAGAAGATATACAGATGGCCAATAGACACATGAAAAGATGCTCATCATCACTAATCATCAGGGAAATGCAAATCAAAACTACACTAAGATATCACCTCACACCTGTTAGAATGGCAAAAATATCCAAAACCAAGAGTGACAAATGTTGGAGAGGCTGTGGAGAAAAGGGAACCCTCATACACTGCTGGTGGGAATGCAAACTGGTGCAGCCACTATAGAAAACAGTATGGAGATTCCTCAAAAAGTTAAGAATAGAAATACCTTATGACCCAGCCATCCCACTACTGGGTATATATCCTAAGAACCTGAAATCAGCAATTCCAGAAGTTCCATGCACCCCTATCTTCATTGTGGCATTATTCACAATAGCCAAGTCATGGAACCAACCTAAGTGCCCAGCAACTGATGAGTGGATAAAGAAGTTGTGGTATATATATACAATGGAATACTACTCAGCCATAAAAAAGGACAAAGTCGTCCCATTCACAACAACATGGATAGACCTTGAGAGTATTATGTTGAGTGAAATAAGCCAGACAGAGAAAGACAAACTCTGTATGATTCCATTCATAGGTGGTAGTTAACATAGGGACAAAGAGAACTGATCAGTGGTTGCCAGGGGAAAGGGGGACGGGGGCAGGGCACTAGGGGTGAAGTGGTGTACCTACAACATGACTCATAATAATGTACAACTGTAATTTCACAAGGATGTTAACTTTTATAACCTTAATAAAAAAAAATTACTAAAAAAAAAAGTGACCCTAGTCTTTTAGAAAGAAAAATACATTTAATATCAGAATATATTCTTCTTGGTGGTAATATGATAGCTCGTGATAGCTATTTTTAAGGATAGTTTGATGTGCCTTTCATAATCTACCTGAAGACACTTGGGAGTATAATCAATCTACAAATATGTAACTTAATTGGCTAGAGTGTAAAGAAAATTTGCTACTTGTATTTGGACTATATTTGCATCCATGATTTCCAAAATAGAGGGAAGCTGATGACATTAGGTTGTCAGTGGGTTCAAGATCAGTGTTAACAAAAACTTGACTCGTTAATTAATTGCTGTCCTAAACAATGGATAAGAGCCAACTCTCCCTATCATAGCGTTCACAGAATTTAAACTACATCCCAGCCTCCATCATGGTCGGAATTATCACATATACATTCCTCACCTATGTGCTTAATTCTAAAAGGAAAAATTTTTTGTCCACCTCTTGAGGGGAGGTGTGTTTTTTTGGGACCTTGGGAAACTGGAGACACGAAGATTTTTCAATGGTACTTAGGTATAGATTCTGCTTTTTCTCCCAGGTTGACGACGGTCTTGTTGACACTGTTGGTTTCTAGAACTAGAAGATCCTGATGGTTGTAGACATTCATTGTAATGAAAATAGTTAGATTATGAGCATAATTTTTCCAGAATGGTGATGTAAAACTGAGAATAAATGGATGGTGACTTTTATCCAACTGATCTGTTCAGAGTTCAGTGTCACAACACACTCCATGGAGGGAGAAACCGCCCACCGACGTGCAGCTACAGCCCTGCTCTGTGAGACCACCTCGTTCCCCACCAAGTTCTCTTTCTTGAGTAGGAACCTGTAATGGGGTGTGTGTGTGGTTTCTTCCTACCAATCTGCAAACCTAACTTATGAAGCCGAGCCTCTACAATAGGTATTGAAAGAAAAGCGATAAAGAATAATGCTGAGACCATTACTGGCCATCCTAATATAATGTACATAATAAACTTTTTTTTTATCATAAACAACCACAGTCATGCAAAAGATCCTGTCTTAGGTGCTGGTAATTCAAATAAGAATAGCATAGAATTCCTATTTTCAAAGTGTTTACAATCTATTTGGGAAGATTGGATATTTATTCATTGACTAACATGACTACTGAATACTATGGACGATAGGAGGAAGAAAAAGACATGGGGTCCACAGTCAAAGAGCTTCCAAAGGCGATGAGGCAGTTCCCAAATAATGGATAGAATGGGACTAGTCAGAGAAGGGAGTGTTGGAGTCTAATTTGAATATCCCATCTTGTTGCATATTGAAATACAGTCTCAATCCTGAGGAAAAGCCCTTGTATGATTGAGTTGCAAACTGAACTAGCAGATTTTTTCATAGAACAAAATTTTTACTTGAAAGAACGACCGGCAGACATACTATGGTTATTCAAACTTGAGTACTTGGCGGACAGCTCCTCAAAACTGAACTAAGTGAGCATCTTTTTTCAAGGAAAACAACGACCAGTATTTGTTGTAATTGTAAAATTTAAGCTTTCAAACAAAAATTAGAATTTGGGAAAATCTGTGTCTGTCATTGTGAGGTTGTTAGGTTCCCAAAACTTTAAAAATTATTCTGATGATATTGTTGATAATATGATACGTCAACATTTGGAAGATCTCAGTGAGCCAATATTTTCCAAATGACCAGTGTATGTTACAAAATCCGGCATGGGTAAAAGATCCATTCAAAGCATAAAATAGACCAATGGAACTTAATGTAACGGTGTAAAGTTTGTTAATGTGGTTTCAGATTACACATTGCAACTAACCTTTCTGAAGCTGCCATTTGTCAAATTTTGGTGACATATTAAAAATAATATTGACAACTATTTGAAAAGCCTTCAAAAATACATTTTTCTTTTCCAACTACGTATCTGTGAAAGGCCTAATTTTCTCCATATACTTTAAGCAAAACAACATAGGAGAGCAGACTGAGAATCCAGCTGTCTTTTATTAAGCCAGACATTAAAGAGATTTACAAAAATGTAAAGCAATGGCACTCATCTCACTAAATTTTTAAAAAATTGTTTTTAATAAAATATATTACTTGTGTTGATGTATAATAAGTTTATTGTTATTTTTAAATGAAATCTACCTGGAGATAGCGTCACATCCCACAGGTTAAGGGCTCAGCCCCATAAGACTGCTCCCACCCCCCTTCAGATGCCAATCACAAGGAGTAAGTCCCCAGGTTACTCACAACTTCTGTCCAATTTGGCTACAAATTAGAGGTTCCCATGGCCATCTCCTCAGGTTCGATTAGTTTGCTAGAGTGGCTCACAGAACTCAGGGAAACACATTTGCCAGTTTATTAAAGGATATAAAGGATACAGATAACAGCCAGATGAAGAGATGCATAGGGCGAGATGTCGGAGGGTCATGAGCGCAGGAGCTTCGTCCCCATGGAGTTGGGGTGCGTCACCCTCCCAGCATGTGGATGTGGGAGCTCTTTGAAACCCATACTACTGGGATATCATGGAGGCTTCCTCATGTAGGCATGGTCAATTATTAACTCCATTTTCAGCCCTTCTCCCGCTTCTGGAGGGTGAGGGGCGGAGCTGAGAATTCCAAGCTTCTAATCATGGCTTGATCTGTCTGGTGACCAGGAGCCCACCCAGAGTTGGCTCGTTAGAACAAAAGATGTTCCTAGTGCTCTTGCCACTTAGGAAATTACAAGGGACTTTGGAGGTCTATGCCAGGAAATGGGGACAGAGACCAATCTATGTATTTTCTATTATCTCATAAGTAGCATAGATAGAAGCAAGATCTCAGGGTTTTCAGGAAGAAAAAGTGGAGAGAAAATAAAGATATTGATTGCAATCACTCTGGAGAAGTATAGAGATGAACAAAAGTGGTCGAAGTTTGTTTTGTATTGTTTTTACAGTCAGAACACAGAGCATGTTTTATAGACAGGAAGAAGGAGTCTGTGGAGTGGGAGATTCAGAATGTTGTGAATGTTTAGGAATGGATAGTTGTACTTCTGTTAACATTTTTAATTTAAATTTATTAAAACAGTGGTTCACCCTCTAGGTATGCATCGGAATCACCTGTGAAGCTCTTTAAACAGGTTTTCAGCTCCATCACACATGTACAAAATCAAGATCTCCCAGATGGGCCATTCATATTAAAGCAAACTCCATAAGTGCTCCCAGCAAAACCACAGTTGAGAACCACTGATCTAGAGGAAGTAGAGTGTAGATCACTGTGTTAGATCTTTTGAATGATCCGTTTAAACAGAAGTACCACTTTGCCTATTTATTATAACTCCCATACGCTGTGTTTTCTGGTATCAAGGATGAGATGCTGTTGAAGGAGAGCTTCTGGAAAAACAGGCAGTATAAGCTCACTTCCTGTATCTCTCATGAGCAGTTAGTCCAGCCTGACCAATGAAAATCAAGCAGAATGTGAGGCATCTCAAAGGAAAATTGGTCATTCTGAAGTTTGGAATTAATCTGAGAGACTTTTCGTTTCTCATCAAGCACACAAGATGGAAAGCCATGAAGAGAAGTAGCTGGTACTCTGTGAAACCATCAAATTATAAGTACAGTACTTCCACCAGCATCACACATTATTTCTGAGATTTTAAACTTCATTAGGTGGGTTTAGCAGCTCCAATTCCATTTACACTGCGAGGGAACTTCCTCAGATGACGTGCCACGGGTAGCATTGCATATATGCAGCCCACAATGAAGACTTCCTATGGTGTAATGAAATTAGAAATTAACCACCAAAGAATAGGAAAACTGAAGTCTAACCAATGTGAAATTTTGAACTCGCTCGAAGAGATTAAAAGCATCCTTCTGAAAAAAGAAATTAGGTTCAAATTGTAAACTTTTTAGAAAGAAGCAACAGTGTGAGAATTACATTACATATCAAGTAAGATGTACTTGGAGGATAATAATATTTAGTCTTGAATGTATATATTAAAAAAAGATTACAAATAAATGAACTAAGTATTTTACTCAAGAAGCTAGACAAAAGCATCAAAATAAACCCAAGGAAACTATGACAGAATTAATAAAATAAAATCTTGAAATAAAAGATTTCAAAAAGAGGTAGACTTGATCAATAAGGCACAAAAATAGATTCTTTGAAATCATTGATAAAACAGATGCTTGGCAAAAAAAAGGACAAATATTAGAAATAAAAAGGATTAGAACTATAAATAGGGATATAAGGCAGTATGTACAACTTTATGCCAATAATTTTGTAAATCTAGATAAATGTATGACTTTCTATAAAAATATAATTCAATTAAATTTACTTTAAAATATATTTTAAAAATCTGAATAGATCAATAGCTGTAGAAGAAATGGAAGATATTCAAAGATCTGCTGCTAGGACAGTACTAGACACTGGGTATCTACAAGTATGTATTAAAAATTTTAAAGGACAGGAGAGACTGACAAATGGAAATGTGCACCATATTTCTAGATAGAAAATGCAATGTTGAAATACATGTTAATTAGCTTGATGGTGGCAATCGTTTCACAATGTATACATATATCAACATATCACATTGTATACCTTAAATATATACAATTCTTGTTAATCATACCTCAATAAAGTGGAAAAAAGAATGATATAAATTCTCTCTAAATTAATCTATAAATTTAGTGCTATCCCAATTAAAATCTCAAATAGATTCTTTATAAAGTTTTACAATTTAAAGTTTTTACAAGTTTGCAATTCTAAAATTCATCTTGAAGAAAAAATGCACTAGGCAAATTAATACATTTTGAACAAGAACAACCAGGAGATTTGAGTACCTCGTCAAAATGTCTATACAAAACAATAGAGCTATAATGCTTTTTTAAAAATGGTATTGATGCAGGAAAAGACAAATAGATGAATAAAACAGAATAGAGACTCCAGAAACAGATCCAGGTATAGATATGAATTTAATTTATGATTGAAGTGCAATTTTAAACCAATTGGGGAAAGTTGAAAAATAATGAAATTATACTCTTGCCTTGGATTCTGAAAAATAACATTCAGATGGATTAAAGAACAAACATAGGGGAAAATAAAATATTGGAAGGAAATGTAAGCTATTTCCCTAAACTAATGTTGTTTCTTAGCAAAACTCACAACTCAGAATCTATAAAGAAAAAAATGGACATATTTCACTCAAGAATTAAGAAACTTTTGGGGTTTTTTGTTTGCTTTAATAGGGCAACAGACTGAGAGAAAATATTTGCAGCATATGTAATGTATACACAGAGAAAGCTGCTACAAACAATGTAAAAAAAATGGACAAGAGACACCATCAGGCAATTCATAGAAGATCAATGGCTCGTCAATGTGTCATGTGAAAATGTGTTCAGCCCCACTAATACATAGGTACAAATGAAAATGATGCAATGGTTCTTGACCATCAAGTTTTTAAATCTATTGATAACTTTTAGTGATAACAAGAGTTAATTGATCAAGCCTTTCTAGAAGACAATTTAGCCATAGCTGTAAATATTTAAAGTGCATGCCCTTTGACTCAGCTGTTCCTATTTTAAGAAACTGTCCTAAAGAAACATTTGTGTTCAGGGGCTGGCCCTGTGGCCGAGTGGTTAAGTTTGAGCGCTCCGCTGTGTCGGCCCAGGGTTTCGCTGGTTCGGATCCCGGGCGCGGACATGGCACTGCTCATCAGGCCATGTTGAGGCTGCATCCCACATGCCACAACTAGAAGGACCCACAACTAAGATATACAACTATGTACCGGTGGGGGGCGCGGTTGGGGAAATAAAGCAGGAAAAAAAAAAAAGAAAGATTTGTGTTCAATTATAAAGATGAATATACCAAGAAGTCCATCAGAGCTCTGTCTGTAAGGAGAGAAGAAAGAAAAAAAAAAGGAAAGGGCCTAAATCTCCTTGAATAGTTAAATGGTTAAATAAATTGTGTGGCAGCCAGACTGTGGAGCATTATGCAGCCATTAAGAAGAAGGAGATTGACTTATGTAGCTTATGGAAAGATCACCAAGAAATGCTGCTTTTAAAAAAAGGAAATTATTAAATGAAAACCCAGTATGATTCCATTTATTCAAAGAAGAAGTACTTATGTATATTTATTTACATATCAATAGAAAAGACCAGGATGCAGATAACTGTTAACAGTACTTACCTATGAGAATGGGAATGGATGTGGGACGGGGAGGGGAGTAAGGGTGGACTGTCAAATTTAATCTACATACTAAGGTATTGCCTGACTCTTACAATAAGAATGTATTCAGTGAGGCTTGTGTCTCATTGCTAGGGATAGCAATCAAGGCTGGCAGTGAAAAAGACAGTTCAGTCTCAAGATAAAACCCTCAGAGACCTGGTAAACCATGCTTGCATTATTTCTGATGTGCTCAATAACATTTCTGTCAATGAGAGCTATTGTAGTGACCACGACTAATCCCCCTATGCCGATGACCCCTGGGGTTTTGCCAAAACATAAATTAAAATAAAAATCATTTAACTGGCAGAAATTTAGGAGATTTTATAGATTCAAGGCATACCCTACACCATGGGTGTTAAGCAATGAATGGCCTAGTCCAAATCTGAAGGAGAGAGGGGTCTTAGAAAAAAATTTAATAGTTGAACTTCCCCAGTTCCCTCCAAATTCCAGGCAGTTACCAATATAACCCTGTAAAGCAATGTTGGGTGGAGAGTTTGGGAAAGCTGGAGATGGAGGAACAGTACAAAGACAGGATGAACCAGCCAAGTGCTGCATCTTCACCCCTTATCCCCGAAGGAATCCTCTCACCTTCTCCTGGCCATCTCTTAGAATTCTATGGTGTTCGGCATCTGTCATAAAGACCGAATGATCTGGGTGCTCCCAGATGTCTTGGTGCTTGGATTCCTCCACTGTCAGCATCCTTAGGTCCGCAGGTGAACACCTGGGATTGTTGAGATTTTGTGTTTTATAGCAGGGCAAAGTGAAAAGGTTGGTTTTTACCTAATGGTACTTACTGCCCACTGGATAAGGAAATGAGGACATGGAGCTAATTATGTTGAAGGACATGAGCTAATTATGACTCCAAACAACCCTTACCTCACCCCGATGCTCAAGGGGGAGGTCCAGAATATTCCCTAATCGAGTTAATGCTGGCTTAATGACAGGATAGCGCTGGAATTCATCCTCTTTGTTTTGAAAGAGAAATTTATTGTTCCAAAACTAAGATTAAGCAAACTGTGCCCAGCACTCTTGCCCAGTAGAATGCTGGGGAAATTTACCTTCCTTTGACGGTGTTGGTAACTAAGTGCTAATTGACAGGAGATAAAATCACATTGCTTGGTGCGTCTAATTAATAGCCACAGATCAATCTGCTTGTTGTTTTCTTCTTAGATACAGCGCTTGTTATTTCTGCTTCACAGTTGACATCTCAAGATGGTGCTAGGCACCCAGGCCTAAATATTAACCATGCCACCTGATAAAGAGATGAGCTTTTATGATTTAGTGGGTTTACTGGTCCGTGAAATAAACAAGTGTGTGGAATTAGCAGTCCAGATATTTATGTAAAAATTCCCTAATCAAGAATATATGTTTGTTCCCCCCAAACTTTCTTTTTCAAACTGGCACCCTGTCTATAGTCCTCCTAAACCAGTAAAAATCATAAGCCTAAGACATTTTGTTTTAACAAAACAGAAATGTCACTCCTATTAGAATGACAGTGTAAAGTTAGTGAAATTCCCCGACTCTCCACTCCACACACCATCATGACGGTGACAGCCACCCTCAGTTCGTTTTCAAGATCTTTTGAAGCTTCCTTAGTGGAGGCTGTCTCTGAGAACAGGCCCAGGAGTGGGCCACGGGGACCATGCTCCGGCTCCATGATCCTACCTCTCTGACCCCAGCAACTGATCCAGGGTGAGCCCCCAACCAGGCCATCAGGTGCTCCTTCCAGGGAATTTGTACTGGACAAGGACAGAGGGGAGGCGTCTGCAGTGCTCCAGAGAGCAGGTCCCCAAACCTCCACTGCTCAAGCTTCCAAGCTGTCTCGGTTTCTTGGTGGGTCAACCTTTCCTTAGATGGAAGTACCCCAGCATCCTTTTTTTAATTTTCCTTTAGCTAGCCAGAATTGACGTCTGCTGCATCCAGCAAAAAGAAAAAACTTTTAATTATTACACTGAAGGGTAAACTATGATTAGGCTATGTAACCAACACTACAGTTTTCATTTAATTAAGGAAATACTTGTTGTAAATTACAATCTTTGTTTTCTGTTTTTTCCAAACATCAGTAATTAAGGAAGCAGACTGAAGTAGAAATGTTGAAAAATTAGTGTTTGTCTTTTAAAATAGCTGACGTAACACTGTGACATGAACTTCTGGCATTTTGCAGAGTAATGTGTCTCCAAGTTTATTCTGGTGTCCAGGTGCCACTTCAGTGCTTCCTAAGCTCAAATATGTGGGGGGCTTCTTAAAGGAAAAGGCTGTTGCAGCTCTTCAGACCCCGGTGTGTGGAGTGCTTCGCCAGCATCTATTTGGCTTCTTATTAGAGATTTAGGAACAGTAGTCCCCTCTTACCCACGGGGATACTATCCAAGACCCCCAGTGGATGCTTGAAACCGAGGATAGTAACAAACCCCACATACACTATATTTTTTTGGATACATACGTATTTGAGGTATGACAGCAAAACTAGCACAAATTTCTTTTTCTTTCTTAGATTTCACAGATAGAAGATCCATTCTTACCGTGGATCTTAGCAACCTCAGCATACTATTTTTTTCTTATTAAGTTAGAACTTTTACCTTTTCACTTAAAGGAAGCAATTTACGGCTTCTCCGTGGCATGGCCGAATTGCCAGCATCACTACTCTTGCACTTTGGGGCCATTATGAAGTAAAACAATGGTCACTTCAATACAAGCACTGCGATACCGTGACAGTCACCCGATAACAGAGACAGCTGCTGAGTGACTAAGGGACAGGTAGCGTATAATGTGTGGATACACCAGATAAAGGGATGATTCACTTCCGTGGAGGATGGAGTGGGATGGCATGAGATTTCATCACACTATGCAGAATGGCATGCAATTTAAACTTATAAATTGTTTATTTAATATTTTCAGACTGCAGTTGACCACAGGTAACTGAAACTCTGGAAAGCAAAACCCTGGATAGGGGGTGGGTGGGGGGTGGGTGGGGGGTTATGGTATAGCTTTAACCTACTGCATTTGGAAGTGAGAAAAAACAACTAGTGGCTCTAATTATTACAAGGCACTAAATAAATACAAATCTGTGAGTACACATAATACTTAGTCCCGTACTGTATACATAGCTGGTTCTCGGTAAATGTTTGTTCCCATGAATTCAATTTAGATTTTATGACTTTGAGAAAATGAATACTCTAGAAAAGAAAGTGACTTACGCTGTAGCCGACAGAATCTGTCTATATCAGCTGAGAGAAAGATAAACTCATAACAGGAGAAACCATATAAACATTTCTATCATAACCATTAATAACACTCAAATTGTTAAAAGCTAAACAACTTCAAATGAACATAAAGAAGACCTTGCATGCATATTAATGAAATATGTGTTATTATATATGTGCTGATATGTGTATAAGAGGTACTAAACTTAAAAATAAGGACTGCTGGGGCTGGCCCCATGGCCAAGTGGTTAAGATCGCGTGCTCCGCTTTGGCAGCCCAGGATTTCACTGGTTCGGATCCTGGGAGCGGACACAGCACCACTCATCCAGGCCATGTTGAGGTGGCGTCCCACATACCACAGCTAGAAGGACCCACAACTGAAAAAATATACAACTGTATACTGTGGGGGTTTGGGGGGAAAAAGCAGAAAAAAAAAAAAAAGGACTTTTTTGGTGTTATGTGAATTTGAATCTTTGTTTCCATTTTTGAAGTTATATCATTTTCATCTAGTTCGATCTAACTCAAAAAGTCATTTCTTCTCTGTGGCCATCAGTGTGCTGAGAACTATTGAAAATGTGCTTAATCATTCCCTTCAAGCAAAGTAGTTTCTCGAATTGATGATAGGTTAGCTAATATTTCTAAACTTTTCTATGTAACTCATTATATATGTCAGACATCAACCTCAGAAAGCATTTCTGTTTCATGATGATGACTGGAGAACATGTATTGGATGAAAGTACTAAAGGTATCATTATCATTTAATTTTACCACTCGAAGAAGCTTTAGAATTTATTGAGAAGCAACGTGGGCTGTGGAAGAATGTTGACTATAATTTGAGTCAATAATGAATCGCTTCCTCTCTTATGACCCCATGTGTAAAGAACCATCAAAATACAGAAGAACATTCATCAATAGCTAGGCAATAACTTAATCTTCAGGAACTTGTGGTGACCAAAGAATATTGACATTTTAGAACACACTTAAAATTTCATTTCCGAAAAATCAGAGAAAACAGGTAAGCAGAAAGAAGAACATAAAACTCACCCGTAAGCACCACCATCACCTTCAGACCAGCACCAGTCCCTCCCTTTTTGAGTGCGCTAGTCCCATTTTGCAGTTGGTGAATTAGACAGTTTAAGTGAATTCTCCAAAGTTACGGAGGAAAGATTCGTAGCAGTGGTGGATCTAGGAGGGGATGGCAGGTGAGTTAGGCCGTCTCCTCATATGCTCGACATGAATAGTTCAAGTACTCTCTTCCAACCTACCCCAAGTCCTCTCCACCTTTGGAAGCTGCCCCTAGGTAGGAGTGGTGGTTTCAGGACAGAACTGGTTTGCCTGATGCTTGGACCAACTCTCCCACACCTCAACTTGTAAACAAAACAAAGGCCAAAAGGTCTGATTTTTATCTCAGGCTTTGATGTTGCTTCAGAGCACTGCTTTAGCGTGTAGGCAATGACAGATTAAAACAATTATCAGCCCTACTGGAATCCATTGTCTTAGCGAACTAAAGTCTTGTTTGCTAGACTTGCTATTTAAAAGAATGAGATAAATCAGAAAGGGAATAAAGTAGATGCCAACTCGGCATCATTATTTCAGTGATAAATAAAGTATTTCTGAAAGAGGAGTTCTTGATTAAAGATGCAAGGAGCCTGTCATGCTAATTTCAGCCGATTTCCTGCTTCCTGTCTCTGTCACTGCCAGTGACTGACAGCTGGCTTAATAATTAAATTCAAGCAATGTTTGCTTTTCTTGACCTTTACCGAGAAATGAATTTTCAAGCTCTGGACATGAATAGAGTGCTTTAATTTGGGGAGAATAATGTGTTTGCATCATTCCCAGCAACCCGTGGATCTGATTACCTGTGTTATTTGTACGTTCCACTTCACAGCCGACTCCTGAAGGATGGCTGGTAGTTGCAGCTGCTCCGTAATTAATTCCTAGCTTTGACTCTCTGCACAGCATCACCCAAAAGAGAGCATGTTTACTTTTGGTTGAATGAATGACAGCTCTAGCTGACTTCTGCTCTCAAGAACCTTCAAAACCTGTTTATTTTCATCCCCTAGATTTGTCATATTCTGTTAAGATCTTTGTTCATGCTGGCTCACGAGAACAAATAGTTTTCTCAAGTTGTAGCCTTCATGTTCTTGCCTTTCTTCACCTACTCTTTTCCTTCCTTTCCTTATTGCTCTCCATCCCCCTCTGCTGGGGAAGACTGGGTGGTGCAGCAGCAAAGAGCCCTCACACCAGGGTGAGCTTGAGGTTTTCATCTGTAAAACGGCGATAACAATACACATCTCATAGATGCATTGAAAGGATGAGGCAAGACCATGTATGTAATGAGCCCAGCAAGTGCTCGGCACATGCCATGGTAGGCACTGGATCCATGAAACTGCTGTTATTTTCTTATATATCCAAAGTCTTCTTCATGATCCTTCTTTCCCCTGGTTTGTTGGCTTTGCAGATTGCCTTTTTTTTTTTTTTTTTGAAAGCCCCAGCACGTTTTTCTCAAATCCTTCAAAGAGAATCAGTTTCTTAAGAGAAAATTTTTCTTCCTTATCAGCATCAGTTTGGCCACTCCAGAACATGCTGAGTTTCTTTCTTTGGTTGGTACCTACCTTGGAATTTCTCCAATCCTCTCTTGTCAGTGGAAGATGCTACCTCCGAGAACTCAGCTAGCTTTAAGGAGGCAACCTTATCTGTAAATGAAAAGTGGACTCCATCTCTAAGGACTCTTCCAAACTTAGACTAAGGATAAGTAAGGACAAGCCCATAAGCCTCAGAAGCTTGTGGTGGGGGCACAGGATCTTCAGATATGTTATGTATAGCCAGGATGACCATATAAGTTATCACCACACTGGGATACTTCTGAAAGTGAAAGAGGATGCTAAAATTGTTTTAGAATTAAGTGATTTTTAAAATATTTATTTATTAAGCAACAAATTGATTTTATTGTATTGGCAGATCTGCAAAATAATTTTACTCAAAACTATTTTTTAAAACTAAAAATCTAAAAAACTGAAATACATATGTGTGTAAAATAAATCAAAATTTTAAATTCCATTGCAGCTTTTTTAAATATTAAAAACAGCATAAGCAGAATATTTATTTTGTTATATATTCTTGTACTTTAATCAATTTATTAGCCATATTCCTGTGTTATTCTGTGACACTAATATTTTACTGAAGAATATATTTTTTTAGTATCTTTAAAAAATTTTTCCATAAAATCACCTGCAGTCTTCTTCAAAATTGCCATTATGGTTAATCAATTTGCAATTGTTTATACCTTCATCTGTCGCTTAAGAATATGATGTTGTTAATGGAGAAAATACACTATCTTTAGATACTGAGTTACCCAGGAAGCTTAAAGCCAATTATGCCAAATGGAGGCCATTTTCAAACCTATTTTGTTTTGTATTGAAATGGAGCAATATGTCAATACAAATATTTTCAGAGGTACTTTACACTATTCAGAGTATCTTTCTTTAACAAATGTTTTTGCAAGACAAACTCATCAAATATATTTTGTCTTTATTTATCAGCCTTTGGAGCCTTTCAGCAAAGTGTTTCAGATTCTGTAAAAACTTGTTGACTTACTCAATTTTATTCCATTCTAGTATAGGATATAAAGTTATTCAATTAGAAATAGAAGCTCCATCCAAAGAGTCTGCTCTGAGAAACCAAAAGCTACAAGACATACAGAAAACAATTAAAAAATGGCAATAGTTAAGTCCTTCCCTATCAGTAATCATGTTAAATGTAAATGGGTTAAATGCCCTAATCAAAAGACATAGATTGGCTGAATGGATTTAAAAAAACAGGATCCAACTATATATTGTCTATAAGATACTCACTTTAGATCTAAGGACAGGCATAGTTTGAAAGTAAAAGGATGGAAAGAGATATTCCATGCAAATAGTAACCAAAAGAGAGCAGGGTGGCTAAATTAATACCAGATAAAATAGACTTTAAGTCAAAGACTCTTAAAAAAGACAAAGAAGGATGTTGTATAATGATAAAAGGGTCAATTCACCAAGAAGATATCACAATTGTAAATATATAAGCACCAAACATCAGAGCATCTAAATATAAGAAGCAAAATTAATACAATTGAAGGAGAAATAGACAAGTCTACAATAATAATAGGAGACTTCAATACCCTGCTTTCAGTAGTGGGTACAACTTGATGGAAGATCAATAAGGAAGCAAAGGACCTGAACAACACTATAGACCAATTGGACCTAACAGACATATACAGAACACTCCACCTGACAATAGTAGAATACACATTTTTCTCAGGTATGCATGGAACATCCTCCAGAATAGATGGTATGTTGGGCCATAAAAAAAGTCTTAATAAATTTAAAGAGATTGAAATCATATAAAACATCTTTTCCAATCACAATGAAATGAAACTAGAAGTTAACAGCAAAAGGAAAACTGAGAAAATCTATAAATATGTGGAAATTAAGCAATGCACTTTCAAACAACCAAAGGTTAAAGGAGAAATTAGAAAATATCTTGAGGGGCCAGCCCCGTGGCTGAGTGGTTAAGTTCACGCACTTCCCTTCAGTAGCCCAGGGTTTTGCTGGTTTGGATCCTGGGTGTGGACCTAGCACTGCTCATCAAGCTGTGCTGAGGCAGTGTCCCACATAGCAGAACTAGAAGGACCTACAACTAGAAATACAACTACGTACTGGGGGGCTTTGGGGAGAAGAAGAAAAAGAAAACGAAAGAGAAGATTGGCAATAGATGTTAGCTCAGGGCCAATCTTTAAAAAAAAAAAAAGAAAAAATATCTTGAGACAAATGAAAAGAAAAAATGCAACATACTTATGGGACTCAGCAAAAGCAGGGCTAAGAGGAAAAATTATAGCTATTAACATATTAAAAAAGAAAAAAGATCTCAAATCAACACTCTAACTTTACATCTTAAGGAACTAGAAAAGAAGAACACACGAAACTCAAAACTAGCAGAAGGAAGGAAATAATAAAATCAGACCAGAGATAAATGAAATAGAGAATAGTAAAACAACAAAGAAGATCAAAAAAACCCAAAGTTTGCTCTTTGAAAAAGTCAACAAAACTGACAAATCTTTAGCTAGATTAAGAAAAAAGAGAGAAGACTCAACTAAGAAAAAAGTGACTAACTAGAGAGAGAGAAGACGTTACAACTGATTTTACAGAAACAAAAAGCATTATAAGTGAATACTATGAACAATTATACACGAACAAACTGGATAACCTAGATGAAATGGACCAATTCCTAGAGACACAAAACCTACCAAGCAAGAGTCACTCGTGAAGAAATAGGAAATCTGAGCAGACATATAACTAGTGAGGAGATTAAGTCAGTAATGAAAAGCCTCCCAACAAAGAAAAGCCCAGAACAAGAGGGCTTCACTGAAAAATCTTACCAAACAATTAAAGAACTAACACCAATCCTCGTCAAACTCTCCCAAAATGTCAGAAAAGAGGGAATACTTCCAAATTCATTTATGAGACCAGCATTACTCTGATACGAAAGCTAGACAAAGACGCTACAAGAAAACTACAGACCAATACCCCTGATGAACACAGCTGCAGAAAAAATTTTGAAAAAATTCAACACCCTTTCATGAACAAAACACTCAACAAACTAGGAATAGAAGAAAACAATCTCAACACAATAAAGGTCAAATACAAAAAGACCACAGCTGACACCATACTCAATGATGAAAGTCTGAAAGTGTTTCCTGAGATCTGAAACAAGGCATGGATGACCACTTTTGCCATTTCTATTCAGCATGGTGCTGGAAGTCCTAGCTGCAGCAAGCAGAAAAGAAAAAGAAATAAAAGGCATCCAAACTGGAAAGGAAGAAGTAAAATTTTGTTTGCAGATGACATGATCTTATATGTAGAAAACATTAAAGATTCACAAAAAAATAACTGTTAAAACTAATGAATAAATTCAACAAAGTTCCAGGGTACAAAATTAACAGACAAAAATCAACTGCATTTCTACACACTATTAATGAAGAATCTGAAAAGGAAATTAAAAAACAATTCCACTTACAATAGCATCAAAAAGAATAAAATACTTTGCAATAAACTTAACCAAGGAGATAGAAGATTTGTACACTACAACCCACAAAATGTTGCTGAAATAAATTAAAGAAGACACAAATAAATGGAAAAAAATCCCATGTTCATGGATTGAAAGATTTAATACTGTTAAGATGTCCATACTACCAAAAGTGATCTACAGATTTAATGCAATCTCTATCAAAATCCCAATGGCATTTTTTGCAGAAATAGAAAAATCCATCCTAAAATTCATACAGAATCTAAAGGAATCCCGAATAGCCAAAAAAAATCTTGAAAAAGGAGAACAAAGTTGGAGGTTTCAAACTTTCTCATTTCAAAACTTACTACAAAGCTACAGTAATCAAAACAGTGTGGTGATGGTACAAAGACAGATATATAGACCAATGGAATAGAATAGAGAGGCCAGAGATAAACTCACATTTATGGTCAAATAATTCTCAACAACAGTGCCAAGAACATTCAATGGGGAAGGACAGTCTTTTCAACAAATGCTGTGGGGAAAACTGCATATCCACAGGCAAAAGAATGAAATTGAACCCTCACCTTAGACTCTATATAAAAATTAATTCAAAATGGATCAAAGACCTAAACAAAACACCTACAACTATAATACTCTTAGAAGAAAACATGGGGCAAAGTGTCATGACTTTGGATTTGGCAATGGTTCCTTGGACATGGCACCAAAACACAGGAAACAGGAAACAAGAGTAAAAATAGATAAATTGGGCTACATCAAAATTAAAAACTTCTGTGCATCAAAGGACACAATCAAAAGAGAAAAGGCAACACATGGAATGGGAGAAAATATTGGCAAATTGTATATCTAGTAAGGGATTAATAACCAGAATATATAAAGAACCTCTAAAATTCTACAACAACAACAGCAACAAAATAAATAATCTGATTAAAAAATGTACAAAGTGGGGCTGGCCCCGTGACCAAGTGGTTAAAGTTCTGCGCACTCTTCTTCAGCAGTCCAGGTTCATGGGTTTGGATCCTGGGTGCAGATCTACTCCACTCATCAGCCACACTGTGGAGGTATCCCAAGTACAAAATAGAGGAAGATTGGCACAGATGTTAGCTCAGGGCTTCCTCACCAAAAAAAAAAGTACAAAGGACTTGAATAGACATTTCTCTAAAGAAGCTATACAAATGGCCCACAAGCACGTGAAGAGATGCTCAACATCACTACTCATTAGGGAAATAAAAATCAAACTACAATGAGATACAACCTCACACCCATTAGGATGGCTGCTTTCAAAAAACAGGCAAACAACCACAACAAAACCCAGAAAATAACAAGTGTTGGTGAGGATATGGAGAAATTGAAACACTTGTACACTGTTGACGGGAATGTAAAATAATACAACTACTGTGGAAAAATGGTATGGTGGTTTCTCAAAGAATTAAAAACAAAATCACCATATGATCCAGCAATTCCACTTCTGGGTATACCTTCAAAAGAGTTGAGAGCAGGATCTCAAAGAGGTATTTGTACGCCCATGTACACAGCACCGCTATTCACAATAGCCAAAAGGTGGAAGCAACCCAAATGTCCATCGATAGATGAATAGAAAAACAAAATGTGGTATATACATACAACAGAATATTATTCAACCTTAAAACAGAAGGAAATCCTCACATATGGTACAACATGGATAACCTTGAGGAAGTTATGCTAAATGAAACAGGCCATTCCCCAAAAGACAAATACTGTGTAATTCTGCTTATATGAGATAGTACAGTAGTCAAATCCATAAGACAGAAAGTAGAAGGGTAGTTGCCAGGGGCTGGGGAGGAGGGAAATTGGGCAATTGTTTTCTGAGTATACAGTTTCAATTTTGCAAGATAAAAAAGTTCTGAAGATTGGTTAAAAAACAATGTGAATACACTTAATATTTCTGAACCGCACACTTAAAAATGGTTAAGATGGTAAATATTATATGTATTTTACCATAATTAAAAAAAAGAAATTCTTTTCACAAGTAGAGATATTTCAAAGCTTGTGCTTTGAGAATCTCAGTTGAAACTCTCTCATTTAATTTGTTCAGATCCTCTAGCTTTTATAGGGATAAATTTCAGTGTTTCTGTTTACAAGCTTTGTTTTCAATAATTGTAATTTTCTGAAAGCTTTCAAAATTAAGTTGTTTTGTCATTATAGTCATTGAATATTTTAATTGAAGATTTTAAATTGTTTATGCTCAAAATCCAACCAAAATTTAGAGGACCTATTAAAAAATTTTAATATAATTGTAAGACACTCTAACTTATAAAGTTGTTCTTCAAAGGCACAATCATTTCCAAAATCTGACTGATAGCAGAAAATACATAGAGAGAGCACATTCTGCCTCACTAAAGGTTTTTTGTATTTAATAATATGTTAATTTAAAAAATTTTTTAGTTATGTTGTTCTATGTATATTTACAATATTTATAAATGTTGACAACTGCAGCTTCTATGTGGTTTCGTGGAATATGGAAAGTCTGAGCATACTTAAGAATTATGTCTGCAACAAAACTAATTCTAGAAATAGAAATCTGCTTCATAAGTTTCTTAATTTAAAAAAAACAGTTTTTACCACAATACTGTGCTCCACTGAAATTCAGATTATCAACATACACCCCCCAAAGGATTTTATCATCAATGTTGAATTTATTACTTGAATTTATAGTAGCATTTACTGTAATGTCAAATGTTTGCCTTTGCCAAAATGAACTTCTGAAAGCTTTACTATGATGCCATGAATTTTGGAAAAAAGTGATCAAATCATTATTGGAATCAACTCAACTGACTTTCAATTATAATCATTTGATGACACCAATATAAAATGTTTATATAAAAATTTTTTTTTTAAAAGAAGTTTTTTTTTAAAAAAAATTTTTTCCTTTTTCTCCCCAAAGCCCCCCAGTACATAGTTGTATATTCTTCGTTGTGGGTCCTTCTAGTTGTGGCATGTGGGATGCTGCCTCAGCGTGGTTTGATGAGCAGTGCCATGTCCGCGCCCAGGGTTCAAACCAACAAAACACTGGGCCGCCTGCATCAGAGCGCGCAAACTTAACCACTCGGCCACGGGGCCAGCCCCTGTTTATATAAAATTTTTTATAAATAGAGCCAATACACTAATAGCTATTGCTTCATTTGTTTGCACACACCAAAAATCTTTGAATTAAAGCAGAGTTAAATGAACTTAGAAGAATGGTCATTTGATCTAAATGAAAAGTTATACTTCAGAGAGTAATAAGTAAATGCACCTTCTGCAGTTAGACATGGCAAATTGGACACAGCCTTCTTAAAACAACTTCTAACTCCTGTAGCAGATGCTGGTGCTTCTCCAGCGGATCTGTATCTTCTTGTTTTCCTGGGGACAGATATCACTATGGCCCCTATCGTGGACATTTATCATCAGTTTCCCTAAAAAAATGAAAATTAGTACTTTCTTTCTCTAAGTTTATGGCTATCAAGAGGTTTTATTGCAAACAAAACAAAATGAAACAAAACCTACAAAATTGTATTCCTGATGCCTCAACATCCCCACAGGCAGACAAGATGCACCAGTGTGAGAAGGCTGGTCACTGCCACAAGTTCCCCTTCTCACCCTCCGCTGATTGTGACTTAGTGGCATTCAGTCTCACCAAGGAAATCCTTTCACACCTTTTGCTTGTATGCTTCACCCCAATCCCCAATAAAGGCCCTTGCCCATAGGTCCTCATTCTCTCTTGGCTCCTCAGCTGCCTTAGTGCTCCTCCCAAGTGGTCCCCTGTGTGGCATCCCATGCCTCCCTCTTCTAGGACCTGTGAGCATAACACATCTCTTTCACTTTCACACACCTCTCCATGGTGTAATTCCATGTCCAGACTGGTCATCAAAAAACCCTGTTTTAAGTAACGTAATTATTCCCTACAACACACAAATATTAAAATAAATACGGAGATCAAAAATGATGAAACCCCTGCAGCACAGGCATTCAGACCACTCTCTATTCTCTATAGCAGAACAGCTCAGCCGCTGTTCCCACACTGCTATCCTGTCATTTTCCATGTTTCCCAGGGATCCTGTCAGATGGTGGCTGGGAAGCTTGGAGCATCTTGCAGGTCACAGCATAATGGGCCGTGGCACAACTGCTTGGTTTACCAAGCAGCCAGCTGGAACAGAAGCACTGAAGGCTTCTACCCACGCTGGAAGATCTGTAGGAGTTAGATGGCATGGACGTCTACTTTTATCAGCCTCTTACAGCTTCACCTGTTTACAGTGCCTTCCAGACAGACATTTGAGTTTGCAATTCCTGGTTCTAAAATGTTTTGGCCATCCAGCTTTGTTAAAGTGTACTCGTGTTGATAATTCTTGGATTTCTCTAGATGATTTCAAATCCCTCTACTGCACATCCACGTACTGTCTCAAGTACCTCTGATGGAAAGAAAGTGCTGCTCCCCTTCCTGCAGTGGAGGTTGAAAGCACAGATAATAAATGGAAGCACAGGAACTTGAACTTAAGTTTGTCTGATTCCAAGGCTCGTGTTCTGTCCAAGACTCCATGCCCCTCCTCTTGTACCTAAGCACTGGTGAGAACACAGATGATGGATGAGTATAACAGTTGCTGTTAGCTGAGAGCTGCCAGATGCTATAGCAAGCATTTTAGGTTCTGAAGCACTTCAAAGTTTCAAAGTTGTTGTTTTAAGCTGCCAAGTTCGGGTAATTTTTATGTAGCAATCGATAATTAATAGAATTAATGTTTAATTTGATTCCTTTAACCAACTCCCCAACCTTATTCAGCTTCCATTGCTGCCCAAGAAACTTACTCAGAAAGAACAGATGATTCATGGGGATCTGTATATTCAAGATCCCATGAGAGTTAGAGTTCTCTTTCCAATTTGTAAATGGAAATGTGATTTTATTCTTCAGTCTCACATGCTTGACTAATGAGTCCATTCTAAAGAGAAAGATCAGTTTTCGTTTGGCCACAAAAATCAGGTTGCTGAGCCCATGAGACTAAAGGCCATACCCCGAGGGGTTGTGAACACAGGAAGTTAATGATTGCCCTGGGAAGGTAAGACAGCCCCTAGGTCATCCATTTGGCGAATACATCTGCTTTTCCACACAAAACTCCTCAACATGGTTAGCTGGGAGTAAGAGAGGAGTGCTGAGGAGCCTAACTCTTATGGGATCTTGAATGTGCAGAGCCCCATGACTCATCTGTTCTCTGTTTTAAGTTTCAGTGGAAGCTGAATGAGGTTGAGATGGTGGTGGTTAAAGGAATTGAATGTTTATGGGTGTACTAATTATTGATTGCTGCATAAAAATCACCCAAAACAACAAACACTTATTTCTCACTCAATTTCTATGGTCAGAAACCTGAGCATAGCTTAGCTGGGGCATCTGGGTTAGGATCTCTCACAAGACTGCAATGGAAGTGTCATATGGGGCTGTGGTTATCTCGGTGCTCAGCTGGGGAGGACCCACTTCCAAGCTCACTCATGTGGCTGGTGGCAGGCCACACACCCTCACTGGCTATTGGCCAGAGACATCAGTTCATTGCCACATGAGCCTTTCTAGAGGGCAGCTCACAACATGGCAGCATGTTGGCTCCGGATCAAATGAGAGAGAAAGAGAGGGTGCCCAAGATGGAGCACAGTCTTTTTCAATCTCATCTCAGAAGTGACAGATCATCACTTTTTCCATATTGTATTTAATGGAAAGTGAGACGCTGGGACTAGCCCATGTTTAAGGGGAGGGGACTGTAAAGGGCATGAATACCATGAGATAAGGATCATTGGGAGTCATTTTAGAAGCTGCCTACCACAACCCTCTTTGTTCTTTTTTAAAACTGCCATGGCTATTCTTGCAGATGAATTTTAGAATCAGTTTGTCAAATTCAATAAGGAATTCTATTTAGATTTTAATTGGAATGCACTAAATTTATAATTTAATTTCAGGACTGTTAACATATTTACAAAATTCAGCCTCATCCAGAAACATACCAGCTCATTCATCTACTGGTTCTTCTTTTATGTTATTTAGTATTACAATTTTCTTAATAAGGTCTTGCATATTTCTCATCACTTTTATTTTTAAGTACTTAATAATTATTGTTGGCTTTGTGAATGGAATATATTTTTTCCTTTGCGTTTTCTAATTGATTATTGCTATTGTTGTGAATAAGAAAACAACTTAATTTTCCTGTGCTGATTTTTTTTTTTTTTTTGCTGAAGAAGATTTGCCCTGAGCTAACATCTGTGCCAATCTTTGTCTATTTTGTATGTGGGACACCATCACAGCATGGCCATCAACAGCTGGTGTAGGTCTGTGCCCAGAAAATGAACCTGGGCCGCTAAAGCAGAGTGCACCAAACTTAAGCACTAGGCCATGGGGCCAGCCCCTCCTGTGCTGATCTTTTATGGGGCCAATTTAATGGACTGTCTTAAATTAGTTTTAGTATTTATTTCAATATGTTTTAAGAGATTTTCCAGTTAAACAATGATATCATCTGCAAACTATGGCAGCTGTGTTTGTCTTCAATATTTGCTTTTTGTTTATTTTTCCTGTTGCGTTAAATTAGCTAGAACTCCCAAGACAGTGTTGAACGGTGGAAGTGACAGCCAGTATCCTTATCTTGTTCCTAATTTTAATGGGATTGCTTCTAATGTTTCACCATGGATTATGGGACTTGCTGCCATTATAGAAAAAAAAAATTACACCATTAAAATTTTGAAACAAAACTTTTGTCCTTTATCTAAAGAATTGTATAGAGGAAGAAATGAAGGAAACAAACACAGTAGTTCAGTCCTTTACACATTAAAATCACAGGGTCTGTTTTTTTCCAATGTAAGCATAACCTAAGAGCTCTTCAAGAATTACTTTATGGTAAGCAAGGAAGACAGGGATCTCATGACCTCCAGTAGGGGACATAAGAAGATGAAAGTGGCATTTGTGTCATAATTTAGAAACTTTAAGGTCCATTAAAAAAGGGCATTGATAACACACATGATATTTATCCAGGAAAGTATTTGAGAAGGTACCATAGCATTTTTTCCATGGGAGCAAAACACTGAAGACCTATAAAGAGATCTCAGCCTTCATCCAGAGGAGTAAAATATTAAGTAATTCTTTGCTGAGATGTTAACGTTTAGAATATGTGACATGAAATTTTACCGATTACTGGGTCTGTTTTCTTCTGTACAATAGATTTCTAGTTGTTTACTTTTATTCATAGCTTATAAAGAATTTTAAAAAGAGAATGGTTTTTAATTTATCAAAATTTTTAGCATCGGGGCCAGCCCAGTGGCGCAGCGGTTAAGTGTGCACGTTCTGCTTGGTAGCCGAGGGTTCACCGGTTGGGATCCTGGGTGTGGACATGGCGCTGCTCAGCAAGCCATGCTGTGGTAGGTGTCCCACATATAACGTAGCGGAAGATGGGCATGGATGTTAGCTCAGGGCCAGTCTTCCTCAGCAAAAAGAGGAGGATTGGCAGCAGATGTTAGCTCAGATCTAATCTTCCTCAAAAAAAAAAAAGAATTAGCATCTAGTGAGTATACATCTTCACCATTCACCTATTAATGTGATGAATTACATAATTATTTCTAATGTTGAACTGTACTTGTATTCCTGGAATAAATCCTGGTCATGATTCTCTTGCTGTGTCCAATTCTGCTAATATTTATTAAAGGTTTTCGATCTTTGTTCATAAGGGTGATGGGCAAATATTTGGGGAAATTTCCATCATCTGTTCCTCAACAGTTCAATGGGCTTTTGCATAAGTCTGGGTTTGGTACATTTTATAGGAGGAAATCATTAGCTACCTTTTCATATATCTATAATTACTGCTATTTCTATCTCTTCTTGAGTCAATTTTTGTAATTTCCATAAAATGATACATTTCATCAAGTTTATGAAACTTTACTTTCATATTTTAAAAATCTCCTGTACTACCGTATTTCTGTCCCTTTTTTGATTGCTAAATCTAGCCTCTACCACTGATCGGTTTGTTTCCTTCAGAGATTTCATGCCCATTGACACTTTGCCTTGATAACGGTGGATGAGGTTTATGGGTGATTTGAATGTGGAGGTTTGTTTTTTGTTTTCCTAGAACTAACTGGTTATTTACTTTATTTTGTTTCCTTTGGCTGCTCCCTGAATCACTGACCAGTAAAAAGGCAGATTGGAATAGGGAAAATGTTCTAATATGAAGATACCTGAATTTTCATCTTGGTTCCAGAACTCACAAAGTGTGTAGACCTAAGGCTCAAACACCTACCATACCATGAACAGCCCACTCCTCTCAAAGGGAGAATCAGCACATTAGAGGCCAGTGGCCCAAGATGGGGAAGGTAAGCCATAATGATGTTTGGTTTCTAGGCGTCCCCTGGTACAAGGAGCACAAGTATAAAAAGCATTGTTAAGGATTGAACTGTGTCCCCCCAAATTCATATGTTGAAGTCCTAATTCCCAGGACCTCAGAATATGCCTTTATTTGGAAATAGGGTCATTGCAGATATAATTAGTTAGTTAGATGAAGTAACACTGGAGTAGAGTGGGCCCCTAATAGAATAAGACTGATGTCCTTATTAAAAGATTTCATGCTTATTAAAAAATTTGGATACAGACAAACACACAGGGAGAAAGGCATATGAAGGGGGAAATTGGGGTAATGCTTCTATAAACCAAGGAGTGTCAAAGATTGCCAGCAAACCACCAGATGTGGGAAGAGACATGGAACAGATTCTTCCTCACAGCTCTCAGCAGGAAGCAACTCTAAACTACACTTTGATCTTGGATTTCTAGTCTCCAAAACTGTAAGACAATAAATTTCTATTTTTCAATCCACTCAGTTTGTAGTACCTTGTTACAGCATCCCTAGCAAACTAATACAAGCACTGAGCTAGATGGTTTCTCCAGGAGTATGTCTGGGTATTCCAGCCTTTCATGATTCTGGCCCTTGTAAACCATTACAGGCTGTATTAGTCAGCCTTTGCTGCAATAACGGTGCATTACTAACAACCTCTAAACTTGGTAGCTTGAACTACAAACATTTATGTTTTGCTCATGGGTCTATGGCTGTGGCTCTGCTTAATGCTTCTGGGCTAGGCTGGAGTTGGCTCCAGCATGTGGGAAAGATCCAGGTCTGCTCTCTGTCTTCTCATTTGGGGAACAAGACTAAAGTAGTGTTACTGCACAAGGAGGGATCATCTGCTCGCCACAAGACATGCCAATAGTCAGGAGGCAAGGTGGTAGGAGAGAAAGGGTTTTTATTACAGCTTGCTAGCAAGAGGGGAAGATGGCCAACTAACGTCCGAAAGAACCATCTTACAGAACAAAGACTACAGGCCAGTTATATATGGGGCTGGTTTCTCGATTGGAGAGGCAGCTAGTCTCCACGTGGGGGCAGACATTTGGTCTTAGTTCCTGATAGTATTTTTGTTTTACTGGATATGCATCAGAAACCAGAACGGCCCTATACCCTGATCTTTCAGCTGTCATTGATGATGGCTATCAGCATAGGCTCTCCGCCCCAGGGTCATCACATTCCTAGAGAACTCAAAAGAACAAAGTTATCATCTTATCACAGCTGGGAGGGGTGATAAAATCTACAGAGCATGTCTAGGCTAGTTAATACAGAGGTCATTTAAAGTTACAATATGGTTTCTTTTCTATAATATAGTTTCCCTTATGTCAACCTTGTGTTGAGCTGGTATCAGTAGCACCACCCCTAGGACATGTTCTCAAGTGGAAAGCAGGAGCTCAGAAGGCCTAGCCAAACCATGCAAGTGGTTATATGGAGTATATTCATTCACATTCCATTGGCCAAAGCAAGTCATCAGACCCAGCCCTAACGCAGCTGAGGAGGGACGGGGCTAATGGAGTTAGCAAAGCCTACCTATAGACAAGTATGAAAAACTGATTACCAACAAACAATACAATCTACTGCACAGGCCCTAAGGCTTAGAAAGAGCTTGGTCTTGGGTTTGTTCATTCATTTGTTTCTTTGCTCTTTTTACAAAACATATACATACATTCAAAAAGTAATTGATCACATTTGTAATAATCAAAATCTAGCAGAAATTCTCTGAACAATCACCTTGCTTTTGTGCACTGTTAGATAAGCGATTCCCTTTTCCTGAAATGCCCTCTCTACCTTTCTCTCCCCTTTTCTTCTTTAAGACCTGCATTGCCTGGCATGGGGCTTTGCATACATCAAGCAGTCAATAAACGTTTATTAAATTTATTCTTGAATTACCCTTTTCTTCCTGATGTGACTTTAAAAAAATGCAGCCTTTCAAATAGCAGACAAAGTATGAACTGAATTGAGGACAGAAAAAAGAATAGCTCTTTTAATACCGCCGTTGATGGAGACCCAGACGACCTCGTCTGATTCAAGGATCACAAACAAGAAAACAAAATGGCACCTACTGAGATTTTCTGACGTCTTTAAGAGCCAATAACATGGCTCCAAACTAATTAAGGTGTATCTCTTTTATTCAATACATTTCTTTTAAGCTTAATTAATTCTCTGACTATTTTTATTTGGTATCTTTTCTAGGAATTACAATAAAAACCTTAACATACCTTATTCTCTTGCTAACCAGAACTTCCCAGGGGTGTATTCCAGGCTTGTGTATAATGAGGATGTTCCTCAGGCGCTTCCGATGCACAGCTCATATTTAGAATTATGTTTATAGAGGTTAAAAAAAATAAAACCTCAGGAAGCCTCTTAATCCCCCCAAAGAAACCTTCAGGTTGGGAGGCCATGTTCAGTCCTGTATCTTGCCCTATTCTTCTCCAAATCAGTGCTTCCTTTGCCTCACCAGAATGGAAAGGGCATCAATTTCAAGTTCTGGAAACATGAGTTTGACTTCTGGCTCTGCCATTTACCACCAGGTGACTTTAGGACATTACTCCTTTTTTTCTTTTTTCAGTGTAAAGTGGAACTAACGATAGGACCTACCTCATCAAGTTGTTGTGAGGATTAAGTGAATAACGTGTATACAGTGTTTACATATAGTAGGTATTCAATGAAACTTTGCTCCCTTCCTTGGCAGAGCATGGTGTCGGGCCCCAGAGAGTGACCGGGTCACGGAGGAAGAGAACACTGTAGAAGGACCTGGATCCTCCCCTTGGGAGCCAGTCTCCTCCGTTTCCAGAAATAACTTGTGCACCTCCGGTAAAGCCACTGTGCACAGGTAAAATCGTGACTGTGAACGCTCCTGGCTCAGTGAGAGCCATTTAATGCTGGTAGTGGTTGTTTGTTTTTTCTTTTGATCTGAAAAGTCTATAGGGTAGGCAGGGTGAAACTGAATGAACAAAAGGTTACAGGAGATTTTTTAAAAATCTACTAACTACTTTTGCTGAGACTTTTTCTTACTGATTATTCAAATTGCTGACCTGAACTGGGTCTCAGTCCTTTTCACAAAGCCTCCACTGAACAAGCCTTTGTGCCTCACGAAAATGCTGGTCATTCCCTGTGACCAAACCCTTACCCCAGGCTCTGGACAGGGCTTGGCATTTGTGGTCGAACCTGAGTTCATTTTCCTAGAAGTAGGGCTACAAGAAAGAGAATAACAAATGGTTAAACGTGTTGTTAATTTCTGCTTTAGCTGGGGAAAGAGGCATTTAAAAGCATTTGAAGTGAATTGAATGGAATTTGGCCCATAGCCAGAGGACCTCAGTACAATCATTTCCTGTCTTCTTGAGGCAGTTGCTAGAATGGAATATAGTTAAAGCTGGAAACCCTTCTTTTTCACAGGAGAAACAGGAATATGAAGACCCATAAAAATGGTAGGTATAGTGCTGGGGACAGCAACAATATAATGTTGCACAGTGTTGTGCAACCACTAATTATATCAAGTTCCAAAACATTTTCATCATCCCCAAAGAAAACCTGGTAACCATTAAGCAGTCACTGCTCATTTCCCCTACCCCCACCCTCTGGCAACCGCTGCTCTGCTTTCTGTCTCTCTGGATTTATCTATTTTGGCTATTTCATAACAATGGAATTATACAGTATGTGGCCTTTTGTGTCACTCAGCATAATGTTTTCAAGGTTTATTCATGTTGTAGCAAAGTTTTTCTCTTTCAGCAAGAGAAGTTTATTTCATTTCTTTTTATGGCTGAATAATACTCCATTGTATGGACATACCACATTTTGTGTTATCCTTTCATCGGTGATGGACATTGGGATGTTCTTGGCTAGTATGAATCATGCTGGTCTGAACATTCATGGACAAGTTTATGAGTGAACATGTATTTCAGTTCTCTCGGCCACATGCTGTGTTAGCCAGCCTTTGCTGCAATAATGGCACATTACTAACGGCAGTTGGAATTTGATAGGGATTGCGTTGAATCTGTAGACTACTTTGGGGATTATTGCCATCTTAATAATATTGTCTTCTAATCTATTAACATGGGCCATCTTTCCATTTGAGTCTTTTAAAATTTCTTTCAACAATGTTTTTAGTTTTGAAAAACTAATGTTTTAAAAAACTTTAGCGTACAAGTATTACATTACCTTGATTAAATTTACTTCTAAGCATTTTATCTTTCTGATGCTGTTGTAAATGGAGTTGTTTCCTTAATTTTATTTTGGGATTGTTTTTTTCTTTCCTGATTGGTCTGGCTAGAATCTCCAGTACAATGTTGACTAGAAATGTGAATAGACATCTTTGTCTTGTCCCTGATCTTTGGGTGAAAACTTCAGATTTTTACCTAAATGTGATACTAGCTTTGGCTCTTTCATAGATATCCTTAATAAGGTTGAGGAAATTTCCTCTGTTCCTAGTTCGGTGAGCACTTTTATTATGAAACAGTGTTGGATTTTTTCAGATTTTTTTCTGCATCAATTGAGCTGATCATGTGGTTTTTGCCCTTTATTCTATGTTTTATTTATTGATTTTCACCCAACTGAATCCCAGAGAAGGTAAGCAAGTTGTACATCACCACGCAGATAACCGCAAAGTAGAAATTTGAACCTAGAACTTTATGCTTCTGGCATCGTGCTGGAGCCTTTTCACCCAACTGAACGTAGAATGGGGGAATACAAAATTGGATGCAAATACTCATCAACTGGCATGGTGAACTGATAAAGCAGAGACTTTTCAGGACTAAGGATTGATCCAGTAGACAGAATCTAGACCACTGCTAGCGCTTAGTATGCCTTTGTGTGAACTACAAAAAGATGCCCCTTCCTCTGGCTGAAGTTTGGCCACGGGTAGATCATCAGCTTGGCACAAGGCACATGTTCAGGGCTTCAGCCTCCACACGCCATCTTTTCTGGGTGCTTTGTACAGGATATGCCCTTCCCAGCCTCATCCAGCAGCGTGGCAGAACGGGGAGACACTGCAGGGAAGCCTGTGAGGTTAGAGGATAGCGCAGGGCGCTCTATTCAGCAGGAAGCTGACTCATTTACCAGTTTCTGGGGTTTGAGGAAGGATCAGTCTGCACCCCACACACCTCTCCCACTCGCTATCCAGTTACTAAAATTTTACTGTAGAGGATCAACCCTGAGGCTCACAGCTTCATCACCACAATAAATTGAAAATGCCCTTTGTAAAACCACTGGTAATAGCTCGTGTTAGAGAAGGTGAGATGTGGAGGCAGAGTTTGTTATAGTGAAAAACTGGAAACAATGTAAATATCTATCAAAAGGGGATTATATCAAGAAATTGTGGTATATCCACACAATGGAACACAATATAGCAACTGAAAAGGATGAGGCAAATCTATTATATGTATAATGGCATGGAAAGATGTCATATTGATGAGTGAATAAAGAAAACTGCAGAACAGAACATAAGATATACTTTTGTTTAGGGGCTGGCCCGGTGACGCAGCGGTTAAGTTCGCACGTTCCGCTTCGGTGGCCCAGGGTTTGCCCATTTGGATCCCAGACATGGCACCGCTTGGCAAGCCATGCTGTGGTAGCCGTCCCACGTATAAAGTGGAGGAAGATGGGCATGGATGTTAGCTCAGGGCCAGTCTTCCTCAGCAAAAAGAGGAGGATTGGCAGCAGTTTCCTCAGGGCTAATCTTCCTCAAAAAAAAAAAAAAATATATATATATATATATACTTTTGTTTAATAAAAGTGTGTATGTATGATCTCCCTGATTTGTACAAAATGAGGTTACATTCGTTTTACTATTCAGAGTGAATATCACTGAGCCTACAAGTCAACCCCTTATGAGAATTTCCTTCCTGGGTTTGTATTACACTGCAGGAATAAATCCAGGAACCTCCAAGAAACTCTTGTATCCAAAGCACAGTTCTGTGTGCTCTATCTAGCTAATAGAATCAGAACTCAGATGCGCCCCCTTGAGGCTGGGGGACTCCGAGTTGTTACCTCATCTGGTTCCTCCTGGATGTGTAGCTGAACTCTGTGGCTGTCACTGCTTAAACCATGAAACCCAGAGACTCTCCCTAGAAGAAGCCTCTCTTCTCTGCTGTTGCCTCCAATATTAGAGTGCATTTCTCCCCTATATTGAGCACAAAGGGGCGGTTCTGGTTGCTTTCCTGGCTAGAGGTGACCCTGAGGCCTGCTGCCTAGAGTCTGGGGCTTCAACACACTGCCATGGCTTTTCTCACAGGTGCCCCCATCATAGTCAGAAAAGTGGAGGAAGGATCTGGCCACACAACCATCTTGCCTCTAGAAGACCAAGGTAGTTCACTTCCACCACTGGATCTTCCATATGGCCTTGCCATGCCTCCTTGCCACATACCCCAAGAAGTTCCTTCCTTCTTCAGGCCCAAGGCCCACCCATGTCCTGCCTGAGTATGACTGAGATGCAGAATAGCTGTGTTACTGTCTTGTCTTCATGGGTTCCAAAAGACAATCTTCCCAGGGAAAACAACCTGAGCTTGGAATTCTACCAAAGCACGAATTATTTAGTCTTCTACCTGGTTTCTTCGATACATATGCATAGAGAGTATTCTTACAAACCACGTACACCATTAGAATGTTAAATTAATGTTCTGGCACTGAGGTAGGTATTTTGAACATTTGTGACTTTATAGTCTATCCTCTCTCTTTGTTAAAATGTACATTAACATGTGCTAATACCACATTAATCAATTCAGTATAAGTTATTTTAAGACATTCTATATTTAGGAAAATATCTATACCAAACTGCGAATAATGAGATTAAGGATAAAGGTAAGTGTGAGAATTTTTGTTTTCTATACTTAATATGGTTTGAATTTTTTTTTACAGCGTTACTTTTGTGATCACAGACAAAACTGAAAGCCTTGAAAATATATACTTCATGGACTATGCCTAATTAAACACTATAGGTATATACATGTATCCTTGTTCTTGAGAATAGTTTTTGATACGGGGGTGTGAGAGAGAGGGAGTGAGCGAGCGAGCACGTGCAAGTGAGCATGAGCGCTGGACACACACCTGAGCACGAATGAGGTGATGTCAATGGGAAAAAGCTGAGGAGGAGACCAAGGCGTCAAAGAGAAGGTGCTGCCATACCAAGTAGCATTTCTGCCTGAGCAGCTTCAGCTCTTACTCGACCCTTCTTACCGAGCCGGGCTGCTGTTCTCCTTTACCTGCACCTCAGAGAGTCCTCGTCCTTCGTCTCAATATTCCCACTCCTCTCATCCTCCTCCCCCACTTCCTCTTTAGCTTAATTAACATTGTAATTGGTTCATTAGGACAGCTGGATCTCTCCAGTCTGGCTTTTGGCCAGTGATAAAAGTGCTTCCGGGCTTTGCTGTGTATATCACATCACCCCCGACTCGACCCCCAACTCCCACGCAAAACTTGAAAACTGTGTGAATATAAGACAGTTTTGTAACTTATTCAGTAAAACTTGCAAAAGATTAATTACGCATTTTAAAGTGTAATATGAGTTTGAAACTGGGGGCCAACTTGCTTTAACTATAGGCTCAGTTGTCTGTTTGCAAAAGTAGATAATGCATTACTGAAGCCCTACCCTATAGATAACATCTCTGACACTTGGGTTACCATGGTAACGAGTGCTTAAGTTGTTTTTAGGAACTGAGAGTCCACTCCTTGTCCAGTTCAAGCCAGTTAAGACCACTGACTCATCAACTGGGCCTGTGTGAATGCCCGATAGGTGACCCTTTGACATGAGGGGCCCTCCACCCTCAGACCATGCTAATGCCACCATTTTGTGACCATCTGTCCTATGAAGAGCCATGAAGTTTGACTATACTTGTGAAAATCATCTATCATCCAGCTTAGCTCCAATCATCTATCCCCACACTTTAGACCACCCTGCCGCTTTACCCCATAAATAACCCTAATCCGAATTTTTGGGGAGGTGGATTTGAGACTTGTTATCCCGTCTCCTTGATGCGGGGTCGGTGAGCCGAGGAGTCGAAAGAAAGATTTCTTGGACTCTCAAGATCTGGCAGTAGTGCTCTTTTATTTAGAGAATAGTGTGGAATAGCATGGGGACAGGACCCATGGGCAGTCAGAGCTTCTGCTGCTGCCGCTTCTGCTGCCCCCGCTGGCATGGGGACAGAGCCCATGGGCAGTCAAAGCTGCTGCTGCCGCCACTTCTGCTGCCCCCGCTGGCATGGGGACAGGGCCCATGGGCAGGCAGAGCTGGTGTGTGGGGACAGGACCCACGGGCAGTCAGAGCTCCTGCTGCTGTCCCGAGTTGAGGGTTAGGGCTAATTTTATAAGACGTGGGTACGTGAGTCATCTCTTCACAAAACAGAGGAAAGAACATGAAAAAAAAGTTAAAATGGTATCAGTGCAGGTGGGGTCTGGTCATTGGGTGACCCCATGACTTTTAGACAAGAATCAAATCGGATTAAGTAAACGTTAGAAGCCACCACCCTAAATCAGTTACATGAGACTGCCAGACAGCAACCAACTTAAGTTCTTGCCTTCCCCATTAAGAGTTTCTAGGGATAAGGTTATCTCTCTTCTTCTTCCTGGTACAGAGAGGGAGGCACCTTTTACAGATAGAGATTTACCTTACAAATGTAAATGTGTCCCAACAAGGGCAAGTTCCATTCCCCAGAGCCTCCTTCCCTGTCCCAGTTTATCAAAAGCAATCAGCCCCAAACAATCCCGATGCCAAAGAGACATATCCTGGGGTGGCCAATTTCAGGTCCCTACAAGGTCATCCCCCCTTCCTTCACAAATGCAAATGTCTCTCAAAAGGGCAAGCAAAATTCCAGTCCTCAGAGCCTGCTTCTCCTCTGCCCGTGGGCCCTGTCCCCACACAGCAGCCTGACTGCCCATGGGTCCTGTCTCCGTGCTGGCAGCAGCAGCTCTGACTGCCCATGGGTCCTATCCCCATGCTATTCCACACTATTCTCTAAATAAAAGAGCACTACTGCCAGATCTTGAGAGTCCAAGAAATCTTTCTTTCTACTGCTTGGCTCACTGACCCCGCATCACTAGCATCCCAGAAGCCCTCTAAATGGCTCTTTCCAGTAATCTCCCTTCCCCAAGGGTAACCATTGTCCTTCTATCCTGACTTCTAACAGCATAGATTCATTTCACAGCTCCATTTTTTATAACAACATGGTATCCCATCACACATGAATGTATCATAATATATTTGTTATGGGTTAAATAGTATCCCCCACAAAAAAGATATGTTGAAATCTTAACCCTCAGTACCCATGAATGTAACCTTATTTGGAAATAGGGTCTTTGCAGATGTAATCGAGTTAAGACGAAGTCATAATCCAATATGGCTAGTGTTCTTACAAGAGGAAAACCAGTATGAAGACAGAGACACAGCAAGAGAAGGCCATGTGATGGCAGAGGCAGACTAGAATGGTGCAGCTGCAAGTCAAGGATTGACACCTACCACCAGAAGCTAGGAAAAGGCAAGGAAGGATTCTAAGCAGGGACTCAGAGGGAGCACGGCCCTGCTGACACCTTGATTTCAGACGTCAGCCTCCAGAACTGTAAGAGAATAAATCTCTCTTGTTTTAACCCCTGTCGTTCATGGCACTTTGGTACGGCAGCCCTATGAAACTAATAGATACTTAGTCCAATTTTGATGGATTTGGGGTTTTCCTAACATTTTATTACTTTTAATAGTGTAATGAATATTTATTTTTTTCAATTTTTTTCCTTAGAAGAAACTATAATAGTGGACAATCTATATCACAGAATATTAGTAGGACAAGGGCTATGAATAACCAAATCGCTGTCTTTAAACATTGGACTTGTGATATAGATGCCACTTCCCTATGCCTCTGGGTACAACAAGCCTACATCACGATATAACTGACTGCTGGCATCATCTGCATAATGCAGAAAATTCCAGTCCCTTATCTGTGGGAGGCTCTAGGGGATTTATCATTCAGGTTCTTGAATAATCCTCTCACATTGTTCCCCTTCTGCCCAACCCCTCAAAAGATCCTGCCATAAAGGCTTTTGGGGACCTGGCTATGCCACTTGCCCTGAAAGTGCAGTGTATCAGGGGAAGGGACCTATCTCAGGGCTTCAGAAGCTGAGCCTGCAAGGCACCATGGCGCCGTGGCGTTCCACGTGGCCCTCGCTGCGCTAGAACCGGGTCACGTTTCTCAGACAAGGAGGAAAGGCCTTTCTGCTCCACTCTGTACCAGGAGGCCCCAGAACAGCACTACCTGTGTCCTGTTTCCCAGAGTCCCACTGCCTTGAGCCCTGTCACCTGGGGCTTAGTCAGGAAGACTAATCTGAGGCAGAAACCACGAGTCAGCTTCATCTTGGTCCACACCTCTCCCCTCCCTCACCCCCACGTAAAATATTCCCGATTGGTGCCTCCATGGAGTTATCAGACTTCATGCTGAGATATACCCAGATCTCAACACTGAGCACACTTTATGCTCAAACTCATTACCTGCTGTCTTCTTCTTCTTCTTCTTCATTTTCTTTTTTTAAAGATTTTATTTTTCCTTTTTCTCCCCAAAGCCCCCTGGTACATAGTTGCATATTTTTTAAGTTGTGCATCCTTCTAGTTGTGGCATGTGGGATGCTGCCTCAGTATGGCTTCATGAGCGGTGGCATGTCCGTGCCCAGGATCCAAACTGGCGAAACCCTTGGCCGCCGAAGCGGAGCACGCGAACTTAACCACTCGGCCACGGGGCCGCCCCCGCTGCTGTCTTCTTAAACCTTCATAGTATTTTGATATTAATATGTCAAATTTCCTCTTATGCGTCTTTTTCAAAAAATTCTTTTATTCTATTATCTGTTTATTCTTTCAGATAAACAGGGGAATAATCTGGTCAACTATTAAGAGTTTGTTAGGAAGGCATGAAATTAATGAAAGAATTGACATCTTTGAAGTGTTTGGGCTTCCACCAGGAATGAGGGCACGTCTCTGTACCTGTCTAAGTCTTCTTTCGCATCTCCCGAGGGACTTGGGGAAGTGGAGAGAAATGGCGGAGAGCAGTCCAAATGACCTGCTGAGTGGGCTTTGGGAAGCAGATCAAGCATTGCTGGCTTGAATGCTGGAGAGGTAATTGGAAAAGGAGGCAGGATGAATTCTGAGCCAGCTCTGGGTATCTTCCAGGAATCCTTGATTTTTTTCATGGCACTGAATGAGAGTGTGTGCCAAGAGAACAAATCTGATGAAAGCAGAAAATAAGCTGATTTAGTAAATTTGCCAGACAGGAGGAATTGTGGCTGGGCCCTGGGGCCAAGAAGCATGGAAAGGGGCAAATTGAGAAGAGGTAGCAATACATGTGGGTGTGGCCGGCCAGACATGGAGGGCTGGGCTAGAAGTCAGGAGCATTGGATTCCAATCTGGGCTCTGAAATCAGCTTGCTCTGTTTCCTTGAGCTAGTGGCCATCCCGCTTGAACATCTGTTCCCTCCTTTCTCAACATAAGAGTGCTCACTGAACGAACTCTGAGCCTCCTTGAGCTGAGTTTCTACATGTTATTTGCTAGAGCATCACAGGAGTTGCATGGCTGATAAAAGCTCCAAGAGGTTAAAAACTTCCATCTAAAGCAAGGAACATAATTGTTTTTTTTTTTTTTTGAAGATTGGCACCTGAGCTAACAACTATTGCCAATCTTCTTCTTCTTCTTCTTTTTTTAATTCTTCTCCCCGAAGTCCCCCAGTACATAGTTGTATATTTTAGTTGTAGGTCCTTCTAGTTGTGGCATGTGGGATGCCGCCTCAGCACGGCCTGACAAGCGGTGCCATGTCCGTGCCTAGGATCCGAACCGGCGAAACCCTGGGCCGCCAAAGCGGAGAGCGTGAACTTAACCACTCGGCCATGGGGCTGACCCCAGAACATAATTTTAGAATAAAATGATGAAGAAATGAGAATTCAAAGGGGCTTTGGGATGATTCCTGCCAGTGGAATAGGAAAGAAAAAAAATTCAAAATAGCCCAAGAACATTATTTAGCGGTAAGGGACATCTCCAAAGAAATTGTTTTCCAAAGGAGTTCTTTTGATCTTGTTTGGTGAGGGCTCCCTGGGATGGCAAATTCTCTCAGATATAGTGGCTTTCTTGTAGATAGGACGAGGCAAGACACCTCTGCGCCTTGTGGCAGCAGATCCTAATCACAGAAGTTTCTAGCATGTTGATGTCCTTGGGGCTACAAGTTTGAAAAAAAATTATGTCGTTAGAGTTCCAGATTTTGTTTTTAATTTCTTTCCTTTCCTTCCTTCCTTCCTTTTTTTGTTTTTTGTTTTTTAACTTTTTTAGTTCCAGATTTTGCTGGAAGCCAAAGCAGCCCTGGTTTAAATCTGCTATAGAGATCAGATATTAAAATTGGGCCTTAGATGGATGTCTTCTTCTCGGATGAAACAGGCATCTCCTGGAGCCTTTGGCAGAAACTGATATGTAGGCATCAAGTCCTTCAAAGGAGTCCCCAACAGGATCTGCAGTGCATAAACCTGTCGGACTGAATCTATGTCCATTTCTCCATTTCCTCCATCAGGGTCCTGACCAATAAATCATCCCAATTATGCCCTCCTGACTCCAACTCCAGAAATCATCTAGGCCCTTCCTACTCTGAAAGTCAAAAACCTCTTCATTGTGGCTAACTTCACTGTTAGCCTCAAGTACTATTCATTGTCTGGTCTTTGAAGGGGAAGAAGGAAAATTCTAAGTTCTGCTGGTAGCCAGCATCCAAGATGGCCTCCAAATCAGTCCTCAATAATTCACACACTTGAGTGGTCCCCTCCCACATTGTTGTTTTTTTGTGATGAATAGCATGAAACAGAGGCAGTGGGGGAAATCAGCTACCACGTTGTGAAGTCACTCAGGCAGCCTATAGTTAAGGCCACACAATGAGGAACTGAAGTCTCCAGCAACAGCAGTGAAAAACCAAGACCTGAAAACAATGTGGTGAGTGAGGTTGCCAATGGATCCTCCCCGAGTTGATCCTTTAGCTGATTCTGCAGCCCTGGCTGACAGCTGGATTCCAATCTCGTGACGGACCCTGAGCCTGCAGCAATCTAGTTAAGCCACTCCCAGATTCCTGAAGCTCAGAAGCTCTGTGAGATTATACACGTCTGTTACTATAAGGCACTACGTTTTGGGGTAATTTGTTATGCAGCAATAGATAACTAATGCACTTTCTGCTTTGTTTTTGGTTTTTGAGTGGAGATAGAGTCAGGAAGACATTTGCTATGTGGAGTGAGCACATGTCCCACGTGGAATGACAAATCAACCCTTCTCTATCTTGTGCCAGGCTCTGTTCTAGGTCCCGAGACCCCTAAATTTATTTGATAATAAGAAACCACAAGGGTGCTGGTTAAACGTACAGATTTCTAGGCTCCTTCCTTGGGTTTAGGGTGGGACCAAGGAATCAGTGTGTTTAACTACTATCCCAGATAATTCTTATCATCAGGCAAGTCTGAGAAACATGGCAGGAAAGGATTAAAAAATGAATGAGACATCGCCCTTCCTCAGGCAACAGTGCAAGATGGAAAGCTAAGTGGTACACAAAGGTGCATGTAAAGAGAGGCACCAAGTGATAAGGGAAGATGTGAAAAGCATTGAGGGGATCAAGGAACACTTCCTGGAAGAATGACACATGAGCAAGTTCTCAGACGTTGGTTAAGATCTCCTGGAGCGAGACGTGGAAAGAATCACAGAGTGACTATAAGAACTAGCATTTATCAGGTGTCTGCTAAGCACCAGGCATTGTGCAAGGACTTGAGCTGCCTTACCTGATTTAATCCTCACAGCAACCATATGCAGTAGGCGCTACTGTAATCCGTAATTTACAAATGGGAAAGCTCGGCTTTGGTTACCATACTGCCCAAGGTCACACAGCTAGAAAGGAGGCAGCTGATTCCATATGCCATGCTCTTAACCATTATTGCGCTCCATGTCCCAGAGGAGTTGAGGCTCAGAGATGTGAAAGGGTTGTGACATTTTTGCAAATGACAGGAGTTTTGTGCAAATGACAGGAGAAGGCATCCAATGAAGGATATGAGCCAGGGGAAGATACTGCATGAAGTGCTGGAACCTGGCAGTGACTTCCTCACTCATTTTGTAATGAGGAAATGGAGCCCCAGAAAGGTTACATGACTTGACTAAAGTCACACAGTTTGATAGTGGCAAAGTGGACTAAAGGTCCACATCCCGGGTAGCCCCCTTTCCATTAAGGACAATGGGAGGCCAAACTGGGATTGGCCTTGAACTAATCCTTGCTAAGGAGGTCTGAACTATTCTATAGCTCATTGTAACCATTTTAAGTGTACAATTCAATGACATTACGTGCATTCACGATGTTGTGCAACCATTATCACTATCCATTTCCAGAACTTTTTCATCATTCCAAACAGAGACTCTGCATCTATTAAACAATAACTCCCCATACCCCCTCACCGGGTACACCTCATTCTACTTTCTGACTCTATGAGTTTGCCTATTCTGGGTACCTCAAATATTCAGAATCGTATAATATTTGTCCTTTTATGTCTGGCTTATTTCACTTAATATGACATTTTCCAGATTCACCCATATTATAGCATGTATCGATACTTCATTCCTTGTTTCCCCTATTTTTTTATTGTGGTAAAATACACATAATATTACAGTCTTAACCATTTTTAAGTGTACAGTTCAGTGGTATTAAGTACATTCATATTGCTGTGCAACCATCACCACCATCCATTTCCAGAACTCTTTCCATTTTGCAGAACTGAAACTCTGCACCCATTGAACAGCAATCCCCCTTTCCCTTATCTTTCCAGTCCCTGGCAACCACCCTTCTACTTTCTGTCTCTATGATTCTGACAACCCTAGGTACCTCATTTAAGTGAAATTATACAGTATCTGTCTTTTTTGTGACTGGCTTATTTTACTTAGCACAATGTCATCAAGGTTCATCCATATTGTAGCATATGTCAGAATTTCCTTCCTTTTTAAGGCTGAATAATATTCCATTGTATGAATATAACACATTTTATTTATCCATTTATCTGTCAATGGATATTTGAGTTGCTTCCACCTTTTGGCTACTGTGAATAATGCTGCTGTGAACATGGGTGTACAAATATCTCTTTGAGATTCTGCTTTCAACTATTTTGGGTACATGCCCAGAAGTGAAATTCCTGGATCATATAGTAATTCTATTTTTTAATTTTTTGAGGAACTGCCATACTGCTTTCCACAGTGGCTGTATCATTTTGCATCCCTACTGACAGTGCAGGAGTTCCAATTTCTCCATATCCTCACCAACACTTGTTATACTTCATTACTTTTTGTTGTTGTTGAAGAAGATTGGCCCTGGGCTAACATCTCTTGCCAATCCTCCTCTTTTTGGTTGAGGCAGATTGTTTCTGAGCTAACATCCAGGCCAATCTTCCTCTATTTTGTATGTGGGACCCTGCCACAGCATGGCTTGATGAACAGTGTACATGTCTGCACCTGGGATCCAAACCACCCAACCCCAGGCCACTGAAGCAGAGTGAACAAACTTAACCACTACACCACCAGGCCAGCACTTCCATTCCTTTTTTTAAGGATAAGACATAGCCGAATGTACATACGCCACACAGTTTTAGAAATCCATTCATCAGTTGATGCACGCCTTTTGGCTATTGTGAATAATGCTGCTATGAACATCATTGTACAAATATCTGAATCCCTGCTTTCAATTTTTTTGAAGTAGAATTGCTGGATCATAGAGTAATTCTATATTTAACTCTTTGAGAAATCTACAGACTTTCGAAGGGCATCAGCTCTGTAAGTGAGCTCTGGTCACCCTGGCCTTCTTCTGAACAGATATCCGTCAGGGGGCACAGACGCCTTCCTCTCTCCGGCATCCACACTGGCCCCTGGCCCCTACTTCATTGCTTTCTGCAAAGCCATTCTCTGAGCCTCTTTTACACCGAGGTACAAGCGGCTGACAGGGAAGCTGGCCCTGGTGTGCAGTTGGGCTCGCCCGAGGGAACCAGGTTTGGGTCGGTCACAGCGCGTCCTGCGAGGGCGGTGATATGGGCAGGAGGGGAGGCTCCTCGCTGTTCTTTGAAATCTCCGCAGCCAAGCGTGCCATATCCGCCCACTCTGGCGGTGGCCCTGGGGCTGCCCAGGTGAGCCGGTCGATTAGTCCCGCGCCCGGGGGCGGGCGAACCTGTGCGGGGTGGCTCTCTCCAGCGCGGAGTCCGCGCTGAGCCCGCGCCGAGCGCGAGCGCCCTGCTTCCCGCCCCGGCGGCCGTTCCGGAGCCTGAGCCCGGGGAACGCGCGCCGCCCGCCTGGCCCGGCTCCCTCTCAAGTGTCCTCGCTGCGAGCTACCGCCTCGGCGTCCCCGACACTCCAGGTCTCCAGCCGCGCCGCGTGCCCAGGCGACCCCGACGTGTCCCCACTTCGAGCCCGGACCCCGGTGCCCCCGGGAGCCTCGCTGTCGCGGCCCCAGCACGCCTCTCCAAGCCAGCCGCCCGTGCCGTGGGCGCCCCGAGGCCACCGGGGGCGGAGACAGCGGGTGCAGGGCGGGCCCGGGCCGGGGTGGCCTCGCCGTGGACCCGCCGTTCCTCGGATCTGCAGCGGCGGAGCCAGCGCAACTCCCGCCCGAGCCAGGAGACAGCCCCGCGAAGGGAGGCGCGAGGGGACCTGTCCTCTTCCTGCGGGCCTCTAGGAGAAGCAGCTTGTGTCCCAGGGCCCGGAATAAAGAACCCCGGACCTGGTCTGCTGGGCGCCAGGATCCCGCAGGTACGGCGCGCGCCCTCCCGGGAGATGCTCGGTGGACCCCACGCGGCGCCGGCGGCCGCCGGGGTGCGGGGGCTTTGCAGCGCCGAGGGGGCTTTTCAAGAGCCTCGCACTCGTGCTCATTTCTTCGGGGCAGGCGGCCACCCCATCCTTTTGTCCTGAGGCGTAGCTCGGGGGCTCGGAGGAGAAAGTTGGGAGCAGGAGAGGGTTATCAGCAGGGGCTGCAAAGAGAGGCTTCCAGCGATCGGCAGGGTCTGGCCAGGGGGCGAGCGCTAAACAGCAGGGGCCCCAGAGGACGCTGGGTGGGCATGGGGTTCCTCTTTGAGAGGGAGAATAAAGTAGAGAAGCTCGCTGGACTTCTCCCCGAATCCTAAATCGTCTCACCCCTGTCCCCCAGGAAGTTTTTATTACTCTTTGTTTTTAAAACCTGACTTTGAGCCTTCCAGGTAGCATGCTTGTAGGGTACTCCTGCAGAGGTTGCATGCGTCTGAGGCACCCAGGACCTGCAAGGAGTGCGGACTGTCGTTCGGGTCCCGTCCCCCCTTGAGACTGCAGCGGTACCTGCCTGGGCTCCAAGCCCGGCCCCCTCTGACCGTTCAGCTCTGGGTTCTGCTTCTCACACCTGACAGGGGCAAAGGGCAGAGCCTGAGAGGGACTGACCCGATAGCTCAGAGGAAGGAAAAAATCTGAGAAAAACGGGAGTGAGGAGTTGGGAGAGAGAGGCAGGAATGGGGCTGAGCCTCATTGGGGTTGCAGAGGGACTTTAACCCTGACCCCCCAAAGGCAAGCTCCAGATGTCTCAACTTTGAGCAATGTGGAAAGCAGGCTTTCCTGGGGGGTCCTAGGTGTCTTCCTTGTGTCTCCCTTTCCCAGGAACCTCAGATTTTCCATCCTCCCCTTCCCTCTGTGGTTTTCCTGACATTTGTGGTGCTCTCCAGACCCCAGCTCTCCTCTTACATCCCAGCAACCTGGTGTGATGTTTTCAGGCTCTGGGAGTGTGAGGGCAGGGCATGGGGACTCTGGTTTTCTCTTGATTCATGGTCCTAAGCAGTGCAGCTGACCCCCCGTCCCACCCCCAGCCCCATTTTGTGGTCTAGTGGAGTCCTCTACGTCAGGATTTCCCTCTCCTTCCTTGCAGCGGACTGAGGAGGCCTGAGCACTCAACAGCAATTCCTTGCAGTTCTAGGGTATAACACCCTCCCTCTCCAGGGAGCTCTGTGCTGTACAGACGTTATTGATCTCCTGCCTGGAGGATGTTGAAACTCTGAGTGTTTAAGCTATTTACCTCAGGACAGACAACCAGCCAAGGAAGGGTTTTACTCCAAAGCCCCCTTTCCAGGCCACTTAGTGATTGGGTTGTGACTTTAACCCTGCAGCCTCTGCCTGGGGATAGTCCCTGGTAATCTCTGTGCCTGGCTTCTAAGGTCACAGCAGACTTGGATGGGGGAACAGGAAGCCCAGTGACGAGAGGGGAAGGCAGCTGCTAGATTGGCTCTGTGATTCTAGAAGAGCCCAGCTCATAGAGAGTGGTTAGGGTTGTCTGAGAGCTCTCCCTCTTCCATGGTATTCAGAATAATTTCTTTTAAGCCACACAATGAACAATTCCACAAGGACAAAACTCAGGCTGTTGGGACAGCGAATGGATTTTGGAGCAGGTCACTTTCGTTCTCTTCAGCCTCCCCACATTTCCAACTTTGGTTCCTGAGAAAAAGTGCAACATCTCAGTCTTCAGTGGACTGGAAATAAACTGAGCTAGGGCCTGATTGTCTCTATAGCAGTCCAGCCTTCCCTGAGTGAGTGGGTATGTGGTTTTATTCATTTTTGTTCTCTCACTGGTTCCTTTATTTCCACTCCATCACCCAATGTTCACTCTGAGCAGGTGGCTAATGTGTCTGCTTAGGTTCAGGATGGTTTTAAATTTGGCCAGGTTCACTCACATATGTAGCCAACTGTTTGTATGTCTTTTAAAGGCAAAGGAGCTCAGACACTGGACCCTAAGGATGCTGATAGGGACACTCTGACTCATTAAGGGAGAGCTGAGTGTCAGCAGAGAGGGGAGACATCAACCTCCCAGAGGAATTCCCAGCACTGTTGCTCACAGCACCACTTGGCCAGATGGAGATCACCATGGGGATCATGGATGAGAATGCCACCAACTCCTCCACCAACTTCCTTTCTGTGCTCGACCCGCATGGAGCCCAAGCTGCTTCGTTCCCCTTCAACTTCAGCTATGGCGACTATGATATGCCCTTGGATGAAGATGAGGATGTAACCAATTCCCGGACTTTCTTTGCTGCCAGGATCGTCATTGGCATGGCCCTGGTGGGCATCATGCTGGTCTGTGGCATTGGCAACTTCATCTTCATTGCTGCCTTGGCCCGCTACAAGAAGTTGCGCAACCTCACCAACCTGCTCATCGCCAACCTGGCCATCTCTGACTTCCTGGTGGCCATTGTCTGCTGCCCCTTTGAGATGGACTACTATGTGGTGCGCCAGCTCTCCTGGGAGCATGGCCATGTCCTGTGTGCCTCCATCAACTACCTACGCACTGTCTCTCTCTATGTCTCCACCAATGCCCTGCTGGCCATCGCCATCGACAGGTAAGTGAGGGAGCAGTGGGGACAACAAAGGAAGGGACACTGGTATTGCTCCTTCTTTTACCACAGGTGTGGATTGATGAGAAATATCTGTATTCCTCGTAGATGTGAATGCATGGGGACTCAAAAGTTGGCCCATTGACTAATAGTAAGAAAAGTTCTACTTTTCCAGTTGTGGGCAGGCAGAGGTAGCAGAGCCCCCTAGAGCTGATCATTGGGAAGGCTTTTGGTCCCTCTGCTATGGACATGCTCCGAGGTGTTGTATCTGTTCGAGGTCTAGAGGTAGACAGGTAAGAGGATGGGTGGGGGGACAAGTTTAAGGTCTAGGCAAGTACCTCTTGAGTCAACTTGGAAATCTTGATGGGGGTTTCTATCTCATCAAGACTTCGTCTACGAAAATCTGACACCCCCTTGACCTAGTTGATTTTAAAATAAGATTGACGGATTTATTTTGGAAAAAAAAGAGAGAAAAAAGGGCGTGTATGCTTACTTACTCTTTTTTGTCATTGCATTCATCAGTTTGGCCTGTTTTTAGTGATGGTAAATAAAACCAGAGTGGCCTATGGCCTCTGCAAATCTTTCTTAGGTTATGTTTAGTCTTTTCATTTAGTATAATCACTTGTCCTAAAGGGTCAGGTGGATTTTTCCCCCCAGGACAATCTTTGCAAGCTCCTCTGCGCAAAGTTGGACTTATTACAAAGCACTTTGTTACCGTCTGGAGACACCTACCTTGAGGGTCAAATCTGGGCGCAGTGTACTTGCTTCTGAACAGCGTGTCTCTCTTCCTTAACCCAGAGAGCCTGAAGCACAGATGCTCTCCCTGTTCCATGGCCTCAGGGCTCTGCTGGAGTTCAGCTGCCCCTCACAATCAGGACACCCCAGCACAGTGTTCCGGGGGGAGCACAGTGAGTAGGGCCTGCTTTCTGAAGCCACAGCCAGGATAAGATAACCTGGAAACAGAACACTACTGAGGAAAGGGGGTTGAGAAGGAGCCTGGCTTTCAAACCCCTGAGGGGTGGAGCCTCCTCTTCCGTTCCCCAGGGAAGGGTATCAGGGAGTTAGCCACTTACACAGCCCTTGGCCTGTCACCCGTAGAAAGTGCTCAGAGATGTCATGCCTGCAGAGGGCCACTTTTCCTTGACCAAGGTCCTCCTCAGGAGTCATAAAGCCCCATGGCGTTTTGTCCACTCAGGAATAGTCCCTGTGTGAATACAGAAGGAGCAGGAGGGGGCAGTCAAGCAGAGCATCTACCCACTAAGTCCTCTTCAGAGGTGTCAAGGAAGAACCCCAGGGACCTTGTCTCTGACCTTTTCTGAAAGTAGAAGCTGCCATCATCTCTCTTAGCGCAGAAACAGGACAAAGCATCCAGGATCACTTCCTTAAGTTTCACTCTAGCAAGACGTCTTTTCACAGGACATGCTCCCAGCCCCTGAAAGTGGCTAGGTAGGTGCCTGCTATGGGGTGGGACTGAGGTCCATTTTACCATGTAGGGGCCCCCTTGTCGAAAGGGGTCATACCTGCAGTAGGGAGTGGCTTCAAGGCGGATGGAGCCAGGATAAATTAAGGGGCACTGGGTTATTTTGAACATGTAAGAGTTAATATCTGTGTCAATCAATCCATCTCGATCTGCTGAGCTCCTTCAAGCTCCTATCCTGCTTTCATACCAAATTCAGCTTGTCTGAAATACCACAAGCATCTCTCTTGCAGGGGGAGTTTATATAAAGCAATTCGAATACAACGAGAAAGATTAGTTGGGGAACATGCTTTGCCTCATGGGGCTGCTATTGTTTACAGTAGGGTCGTGGCTGGGAACTTGCACCCAGGTACCGGAGCAAAGCGCTGTCGACGACACAGGGCTCCCATGGCTTGGCCAGCTAATGGCTGCTCCGATGCGTTAAGCTCCTTTATTGATGTTTGTGATCTTTGCTTCAGATTTTTTTATTGTTATGTGTTTTCACCACCTAATTTCAATCTTGTGGCCTAGGGCCTCATTGATTCTTGTCTGGTCTTGTGTGTTGTTCAAGATTTGATCAGTGATTTTCAGATTTGATTTGGTTAGTTTCAGGCAACTAACTTTTATCTTGATATAAGAAATACAGCTGCAGTTATAAACCTACTTTTGTTTTTGTTTAATGAAATTTCTGTAGGAATGGTGTTAGTGGCTATTCTGCCTGGCTTTACTTCCCGCTGCATCACCTCTTAGCTGTGGGCTTTGTTAGTTGTTTGACCTCTCCTGCCTCAGTTTTCTTGTGTGTACAATGGGAATAATAAGAAAACCTAATGTATTGGGTTGCTTTGAGGATTAAATGAAACACTATATGTAATTGTTTAGAACAATGCTTAAAACAGAGTAAGCACTAAATAAACGGTGGATATTATAATTCTTGAATTAACCCTTACAGGAACAACAACAAACCCCAGAAAAACTAATGAATATTTCTGATTGACTAACCTCTTTGTTTTCATCGAAGTGATTGTTTTTACGATGTGATTTAAAAGAAAAAATACAAGGTTTCTAAGAGACACAGCCATCAAGATATACAACAGAACTACTTATCTTCTACCTGCCTGGACTTCTCTGTTTCTGTTATGGGCTCCATGGTGCTCCCAGGCATCTAAGCTCTCAAGTCTCCTCCGTCCTGGCTGCTCTCTCCTTTCTCCAGCGTTCATTCAATTTCCAGGTCCTGGCAATGCTCCTCCCTCCCCCGAACTGTTCACTCAGGGCTGGACTATCACAATCTCCTCTGGGTCTTCTTGCCTTCATTGTCTCTTGGTTCTGTCCCTCTGCCAACCCTACTCCCCTAGCATTCATCCTAAACATTGATTCATTCATTCATTCAAACAATGCATTTTTATAGAGCAACTACAATGTGACAGATACTAGTGCAAGCACTAGGGATAATGGTGAATAAGGAACAAAAGCTCCTTGCCTTCGTGGAGCTTATACCCACGGGATGTACAGAGCCAGCAGTCAGGCAAACTGACAAGAAAAGTAATTGCAGGGTGTGAGAAATGCTCAGAAAAAAACAAACGCACGAAAACCACGAGAGTGACTGAGGGTGGACAATGCTAGGTGTGTGGTCAGGAAAAGTGTCTCTGTGGAGAAGACATTTGAATTGACCGCTTGAAGGATGGGAAAAAATAAAACAAAAGCTGGCCCTGTGAAGACTGGGGAAAAGCATTCCAGACAAAGGGAGTTATAGGGTCAAAGGCTCTGAGGCGGGAACAAACCCCAAAGATTCTAGGAACAGAGAGAAGGACCCTGTGGCCTGAGGGAAGAAAGCAAGACTGCAGCCTGTTTAATCTTCTGTCTTGTACATGTCTCCCCTCTCTTTCTCACACAACCTCTAATAACTCCATTGTCTACAAAACATGGCTCAACCCCCTTTGCCTGCTCTTCCAGCCTTTTAATATCGAGCCCCTGCTGCCTCCCAGTCTCCTGCTGGGTTGGGTAAACACACCTATGTCCTGTTTTCCAAACAAGGTTGCACTCTTTTTGAGAACTGTCACCATGGTTCATTAGATTTCTATTCATTCAGTGCTGAGGGTGAAGTTTTACTAAAATCCTAGGTTCCCTGAATCCCAGGTGCCCAGAATTCACAGACAGCAAAAGGTTATAAAAGAAGTAAGACTTGATCCCTGCTCTCGGGGAGCTTAGCATCTAGTGAGCGGGTGGGAGAGGGAGAACTAAGTTTATGAGAAAGTTTGAGGATAACATAAAGGATAATTTTAAATGAAATTCAGAAAGGGTGACATCCTCGTATACCTGAGAAGTCAAAGGAGGCTTCATGGAGGAGATGGACTCTCAACTGGCCTTCAACCAATGAATGGTCAGCAAAGAAGAGGAAAGATTTTCTAAGAGGGCAGAATGGTGTTTGCAAAAGCCAAGAGGTGGGACTGCTTGAGGTATGAGGTCCTCTGGAAAGGTATGTGGGACGGAGCGAGGAACATAAGCAGAGTAGAGATCAGAAAGGATACGGTCATATTCCAGAAGATCTCAAAATCTAGGCACACAGATCAGACCTGATGGCAGCAGGGAACTGAAAAAGATCATCAGAAGACTCTGTCCCCCCCAGATCTGGGTTTTCTCTTTGATGTGGACACACCTACACCATCCTTGAGGTATCCCTCAGGTCCCAGGGCACCTGGGGCACTGGGGACTCCCCTTCTTTCACCCAGAATCCAGGGGAAACTGTCCAGTGTGCCTGCCCTTTGGAAGCTCTCTACTTGGGTCTGGATGAGGCCAGCTAAGGCATAGCTGCACTCAGCCTTCAGAAGCACCAGTGCTCCCCGGTGAGCTTATTGGTCAGCGGTTATGTATTCCCTGCCCATCCCATGACCAGCCTAGGAGCTGCTATGACTACTATTTCCACGGTCTGATCTGGGGCTGGGTCCTGGGGACAGAGAGGGAGGCCAAAGGCTCTTTGCTTAACTACTCAGCCCACTATCATCATACAGTTACTGTCTGGACGTTGCTTTGTCCAGCAGCCTTTATTCTCTGTTCTCTGGGAGATGTTGGCTCTAAGTGGATGTGGACCTGAGCCATTGTAGTGATAGATGCACAGGGCAAGCCAAGGCATACTCATTAGCAGAGAAAAGGAGCTGCCAGTTGCCCAACTCCTTCTTGGAACATCAATAGGCAGAAACCAACCGTGATGGAGAGAAAAGAGAAGAAGAGTTGCCAGGATGACAGGAGGGCAGAAGGAAGGGTACTGCTTGCTCTGGTTGGGAAGGGAGGGGGCAAGTGATGTATTGGAGAGGCCACTGGATTTGGAGCAAGGTGGGAGTCTGTGTCACGGTCTTGTCAATTTCTAGCCATGTGGCTTTTGGCAGATTATTTAACTTCTCTGAACCTCAATTTGCTCATCTTGTAAAATGGGCATCTTGGCTCTCTTACCTATTCAGTAGAGTTGGGGTTATCTAATGAGAGAGTGGATTTGAAAATGCTCTGAAAACTGTAAGCTGCTTTACAAACATAAGCAAATATTGCTAATACTAAAGTTCTGGAGTTCTGGTCCTAACGTAGCTAAGGCTGTGGCAATCCTTGAAATGGTTTTCTGCCGTTAGCCTATTCATAAATGTATTTGGAAGGCCACTTTCACAGCTCCTTGTGCTAACCCTGGGGATGGAGTTAGGTGATGTCAAACAGCCAGGTGGAAATAACTGTCTGATTGGTAGTCACAGATTACCCTGAAGATTAGTTTTGTTGTAAAGATTAATAGATCCAGTAAAATAGAAAGTACTAAAGAATTTGCAAATGCAGTATTTGCCAATAACAGGTAAAAGAAAATTGCTGTGTATACAGAATAGCTCTGAAGAAATACATTTTAGGATACTAACAGTTTCTCGTATATTAATAGCTTATTGTTGTTTATGTGCAGTATCTCATTGGAGCCTCACAGTATTGCTGTGAGGTTGGCGAGGCAGGTGATATTCCCATGTTATAGATGAGGAAACTGAGCCCACAGGGCGAGGAAAAATGACTCAAATTCATATAGCAAGTTTGTGGCAAAGCTGGGATTAGAGTCTTGGTCTTCTGACTCCTAGATCGGCATTCTCTCCTCCTTGTTCACTGAAAAAACACTCTAAGAAACATCATAAAGACTTTGGAAGTTACTATTGGGAAAAGAAGGAATAGAATTGTGTAGTGAAAATTCATATAGTAAACAAGTATGAATATAGAAATATTCTTTGACAGAGTAATCGGCAGAGCATGGTGGGGTAGATAGGGAGGGAGAGAGCTAGTGAAAGCAAAAGCACTAAACTCTTAGTTTTTATGTGAATCAGAGCAAGTTTGGTGCACTCATTACAGTGGGAGCACTCTGGTCTTTATGAAGGACCCATACACGTGTGTTGATGAAAGCATGGCCACCAACCTGCAGCATGCCACCCTTCAGCACTCAGGAGATTGGCAAGAGTGCCACAAACTGCCGCGGGTGGTGGAGGGTGTCAAGCAGCCAGCCAGGTGTCCAGAGGGAGGACCCAACCCACCCAACTTCATCTAACCTCTGGGAGCCAGAAAAGAGCAGGAGACTCACTCAGGTGAACTCTCCAGAAGATACTCAGTGGAGTTGGCTGCCTGTCTTGCGGGGGAAGGGACAGAAACGGCCAGAATACGCCCAGAAAAGAAATAAGAATGAACCTCCTCTTCCAATCAAAATCTCAAGAAAGATGACCTTAAAGGGATTGGTTTCAAAGGAAACAGAAATGGTCTGGCTTTCCTTCAGGCCCCTGTCACATTTGCACTTGGCCCTACCTGGGATAAGCTGTGGACACGTGAGAATGTGTTTTTTTCCAGCGCTGATTAGTCATTCCCTCCCACTTCACCTCCCATCTTTCTCCTTCTCTAGCTTCTACCCCCTGCCAGACGCAGAAAGTCTTCCAGGAAAACAGAGCTCGCTGCACAAGCATGTGCGCTCTCTGGAAAGGCGGCTTTCAAACCACACAAATGACTCACATCCCCCAGAAAGTGCTCTCTCTTCGCTCCTGGCCCACTGTGGTCACAGCAGTGTGGCTTTTTGGGAAAGAACAAAAGCAATATCTTATACTATCTGCTGCTTTGTGGTTAAAAAAAATATGTTCATGTATATTCTCAATTGATTTTCACATCAACCATGTGACATAGGGTTAAATGTTTTCTTCAAGGGTATATGATATGACCTTGTGTATGACCTTGAGAGAGTCACTCGTCTCTCACAGAGCTCCATTTTTCTACCTGGAAAATAAGATAAACGATCCCATGCTTTTCCTCCACCTTTGCATACAGAGCAATGTTTTCAAAAATGTGGAATGAAGACAAAACTTTGCCCACCACTTCCACTGGAGAGGGCAAATTCTCCCAATAACTCTTTGGAATTATTGGGCCCTTTTACCTCTAAACTGTGGGCTTATTAGGATGAATGGCCCTGAAAACAAGAAGGAACTGAGAATAGTGCCAGGCTAGAAACTGATGGGAGGCATTATTACTACAATTAATAATAATAGTTACCATGTATTGAGTATATACCATGTTTAAAACTGCGCCAAGAATTGTGTATACATGAGCACATTTAATCCTTAAAAACAATCAAAAACTTTTGCAGAGAAGAAAACTAAGATTCAGAGAGATTAAACAAAACTTGCCTGAGGTTGCAGTGCCTCGTAAGGGGTTGAGCTGGGGTTTGTATTCAAGTCCACCTTTCTTGGAAGCCCACATACCATTGCATTTTTCTTGCACACGTACCATTTGGTTGCACCTCGTAATGTTGCAAAAATAATATCATTATCCAGCACTTTCTCATCTCAGTGGTTGACTGTATTTGTGTTCTTGTCCTAGATATCTGGCCATTGTCCACCCGCTGAGACCCCGGATGAAGTATCAAACAGCCACTGGCTTGATTGTCTTAGTGTGGATGGTGTCCATCCTCATTGCCATCCCTTCAGCCTACTTCACAACTGAAACTGTCCTCATCATTGTCAAGAGCCAGGAGAAGATCTTCTGTGGCCAGATCTGGCCTGTGGACCAGCAGCTCTACTACAAGTCCTACTTCCTCTTCATCTTTGGCATCGAATTCGTGGGCCCTGTGGTCACCATGACTCTGTGCTATGCCAGGATCTCCCGGGAACTCTGGTTCAAGACGGTCCCTGGTTTCCAGACGGAGCAGATCCGGAAGCGGCTGCGATGCCGCAGGAAGACGGTCCTGGTGCTCATGTGCATCCTCACCGCCTATGTGGTGTGCTGGGCGCCATTCTATGGCTTCACCATTGTTCGCGACTTCTTCCCTATGGTGTTCGTCAAGGAGAAGCACTACCTCACGGCCTTCTACGTCGTTGAGTGTATCGCCATGAGCAACAGCATGATCAACACCGTGTGCTTCGTGACCGTCAAGAACAACACCATCAAATACTTCAAAAAGATTATGCTGCTCCACTGGAAGGCTTCTTACAATGGGAGTAAGTCCAGCGCGGACCTTGATCTCAAAACCACGGGAGTGCCTGCCACCGAAGAGGTGGACTGCATCAGACTGAAATAACCCAATGGACCTTTCAAAGTTTAAACACAGACGGGACCTTTGGGACACTAACCACTGTATTTAGCTACACATGATCAATTAAGAACTCTTGGTTTGCTGCAGAAGGCAGAGGAAATGGACCACTATGTGAACGCTGTGTGCAAGAAGCTCGAAATTTCTAAAACCGATGTGACTAGACACCATCACCAGTGGCCAACATTCATTGAACATCTAATTTGTGCAGAGTAGGCACTGGTGAAGCTTATATACGTTGACAACATTTAAATGTCAAGAAGAAATAGAGATTAAACCAAGAAAAATGTTGGTGCCCAGACATTCTGGAATAAGGGGGTTTCCAGAAGGGAGCCCAAGTCGGCAACTAGGACTGCAGTATACATGTGTGTAGGATGACGGTCTCTCTGGACCATTTCAGCCATCCATCAGACACTGCTGTAGCCCATCTCTAGGATTATTCTTAGGCTTGAATTGGCTCCTAACGTTTGCCGGGTTGGAACAAGAATACAAAACAAGTTCCTGGTTCTTTCTGCATCATTCTCTTCTCATCCCTCGTCCTGACCGTTCTTGTGAGGAACCTTACATGGGTGCACACAGACACCAGTATGCATGGCCAAGTTCTGCCCAAACCTTCTTCCTGTACATTGCCCTATGGCCACCCCTTAGACCTAGGGCTGTGCCCATACATGGTGAGACTCATTGTCAGGAGGATGGACGTGGGGAAGAAAGCACACAGACCCTGAAAGCCATTTGGACAGGGAATTATGGGGTTCTAGGTACCCGGAGCAAGTCAAGAAGGGGAAGCCTGGGCTCAGGATGGTTATGTCTTCTTGGCTCCATGGACTTCTTGCCCCAGGGTACAGATGGATGGCCTCTGAATGTATGTGGGGCTCAGGGCAGGGGCTCAGGTTCTCTGGGTCTAAGGGTGATATTGCTTCCACCTCAGTTACTCTAGCTTAGACCAATTAGGTTTTCCCTTAAGTCCTTCTCTTCCCTTGTGAAGCATGGAAGTTTTGAAAGTAGACACAACACCTCATGGATGTGGCTATCAGTCATTTTTCCATTCCACCAGCTTTCACCTTTATTGGTATGAGTTGAGGGGAAAATGTCTTTATCACTGGTGCCTGAGTCCCATCATAGTTCATTATTCCTCTGGATTAAGACTTGATTCTCTCTTAAAATGGAGGTGCTCTTGGGAGGGATAACCCGTCACATTTCTATTTCTTAGTGTGAATGAAGTTATGCAATCCAGCAGCAAGTGATGAATTTTGGTGGTAGAGCCCTGGGCACCCAGAAAAGAAAATGACATGCAAACTGGGGTGGGCGGCAACAATGAGATTCTGTGACTCTACAGGCTTATGGAGAGCTCGTCCCACTTTCTAATCCACCTCCTTTGTTTGGTGTTTTGGATTTTGGAATTTGGAATTTTGGAACCAGAAGATCTGATCCAGCTTTGGCTCTGTCACTCCTGTGGCCCTGGGTAAAGCCTCTTGGAAGGGTCGAGGACAATACCTGTGGTAGCTGCTGATGAGGTGGTTGTAAAGAGCCAGTGAGATAATATGTGGGAAAGTTCAACCACACAGGTAATCAGAAAAATAGACTAATAACTGTGCGTAATGTGCCTGGACAAGGAAAAACTTGTTACTCTGGCTATGTATCCAGGAACCTCACCCTCTCTCCCTTTCATTATTCTTTGCGTGAATTCTTCCCTTGCCTCTGAGCAGTGTTATATATACATTATGTTCCTAATGACATGTTGGTACAAGGCAGTGACAGTTGGTGGCAGAAGCGTAAAAGGAAATGGTAGATTGGTCTCCAGTCAGGCGATGAGCTCAGGGTTTTAGAAACTTTGGAATCAGAGCATCTTTGTGATCATGGAAGTATTGATCATCTTCCTATGCCTGTTCCCAGCCAGCATGAATCTGGGCAATGCGATATTTGTTTCTCAACCTGTTTTTATTCTCATGAATGTGTACAGCTATGGAGTGGACTTGTCTTTTCCTTCTTAAATAAGTCTATAGCAGCACACTTATAATGCTATTTAAGTGATACCTGTATGGAATTTCCCCCTCCAAATATAGTCAACTCTTTGTTTTGGGCAGCAAAGTTAATTTTTTTTATAGTTACTTTATTTCCCTGGAAGACGCATTTCAAAAACTTATTTATTTCTTTCCATTAACCATCCAGCAGACTTACCCTACAGTTTAATCAGAGTAGTCTTAGAGAAGAAAAACTAATTAAATTATTAGCCTAAAGCCACCATGCCTTGGAAGGCAATTCTTATTTTTTGTAAAATCATATATTGCATTCTAAAATCAGGAAAGTTAGTTTTTGGAATAAAAAATAATAAAATTCTATAATTTGTTGTCATTACGTTCATCTTTTCCATTAGGAATGCTAAACAAGAGGTGACTATTAAACAGGAGCTTTTTATTTGTGACGGCCAATGCTCTTTCTGCCTTTTAGCCTAAAATGTATCAACTTTTCACTAGTTTAATTATCTGTAATATTTCTAGATATTGTGTCTGCTTGTGATTTTATAGTGAATGAAAGTATTGTGTTGTTATCAAGTGAAATAAAAAAATATATATATCATCATCAACCATGATTTTCCTGTAGTTTCTCCCCGTGCGCTTTTCTTAGTTATCATGCGATGGTTTTTTGAGTGAGCACTGAATAGACTCTGATTCCATGATCCTATGAACTGTGAGAACAGTGCTAATTCGTGCTCTTATTGCCTACAAACTTCTCCTCTCCACCATAAAGAGGTTTAACTGATTTCTATCTTCTTCCTATAAGTCTGCTCTGGTAAAACCATTAGTACTTCTTAGCATCTGAGTGCCAAGACTGGAAATCGGAGGACCCATTTGTGCCTGTTACATAAACTAAGACTAAACCTCCGAACAGGAGTAATGTCTGCACATGAAGAATGAACCAGGAGAGGAACCTATGAGCCCCAGCCACGTTCAGATTGGTGGCTAATTCATTGAACTGATTGGTAGCCTGCCCAGCTGATGGCTTCTCCAAAAACTGGTAGTAAGCCCGACAAGGTGACACCTGTGCTTTGCGTTTCTTTTCTGTTTTCTACATACTTTTAATGTGCACATTGTCATAAAAGGATAAAGATGTGATTTTTGTAAAATCAAACAATTTCCTTAACTAAAGTAAAAAAGAAGGGCAGATTTACAGCAAAGCTTTTGCCTAATGAGTACACATTTAAAAAATAATTTCTTAGGGTCAGCCTAGTGGTGCCGCGGTTAGGTTTGCACGTTGGTGGCCCGGGGTTCGCCGGTTCGGATCCCAGGTGCGGACACAGCACCGCTTGGCAAGCCATGCTGTGGCAGGCGTCCACATATAAAGTAGAGGAAGATGGGCACAGATGTTAGCTCGGGGCCAGGTTTCCTCAGCAAAAAGAGGAGGATTGACAGCAGATGTTAGCTTAACGCTGATCTTCCAAAAAAAAAATCATTAAAAAATAATTTCTTAAATCAAAGACACTAAAACATGGCAATGTGGCGGACACCACAGCTAGCCCTCACATATGAAATAATTTCCATGCTCCTGGTGGAAAAGAATGCTAAAGAATTTGTGAGACGGCTGGAAAACTATACATATAAGACCTGTTTTTTGAAAAATATGATACATTTTGGAATGTATCCATGAAGAATGAGTCCAGGTCTCCTTTCTAGAGTGTAAGGTGAGAATATCGCATTCAAATCATTCATTTTACGGTTGATGAAACCGAAGCCCAGAGTGGGGAAGAGGTGTCCGAGATCTCATGCTGGTCACCGTGAGAGCCAGCGTTAGCCCCCTGGCCTCCCGATGCTCAGTCCCTGGACCTCTACCACAGCATTCATGGTGCAGGGAGCATCAATCTTGGAAAAGGAAGGGTCATTTCCAAGAATCCTTGAGGTGACTGTTCACCTCCAGTCTGGCCTTCTCTGGAGACACATAAGGAGTTTAGCGGAGGCGTTCCTGATTCCTTTGCAAGCCAGGTTTAGGTCATGCTACCCCTGGGAACTCGCAGCACAGACATGGAGACCAGGAGGTTTGAGGGAAGAACTGCTGAAAAATGTTCACAGCTGCTCTTTCTTTACCTTGACTAGTTGGGGGTCCCCAGGAAGAAAAAAGGAAGATACCAGGCCCTTGTCCATGAGGACAGCTGCCAAGCCCTAGGAAAGCAGGAGAGGGTGATAAAGAAGCCATGTTTGGGGGCCAGCCTGGTGGCATAGTGGTTAAGTGGTTAAGTTCGCATGCTCCACTTTGGTAGCCTGGGGTTCACAGCTTTGGATCCTGGGTGCAGACCTACATACTGCTCATCAAACCATGCTGTGGTGGCATCCCACATACAAAATAGAGGAAGATTGGCATGGATGTTAGCTCAGGGTGAATCTTCCTCAAGCAAAAAGAGGAAGATTGGCAACAGATGTTAGCTCAGGGCCAATCTTCCTGACCAAAAAAAAAAGAAGAAGAAGAAGAAGCCAGGCTTGGCTGGCTCTCCAGACCGGAGGGCAGGCCTGTCTGTTCAGAGTTCAGTGGCATCAGAAGGCTACCTCGTGCTGCTGCCAGTGAGGATAAGAGAGGTAGGGGTGGCTTTCGGATGAGGTGGGACTTGAACTGGACAGTGGAGTGTAGAGAGCAAGAAGGTGAACAGTCCACATGGAAGAGAAACATTCCTTTAATCTGCTCCTGGAAACTGAAATTGACTTTTCCTCGGGGAAAAGACTTCTCACACAATGATGGGATTGTCGTAGCTGGAAGAGGTAGCCAAAACCGGAAAAACACACAGAGACATAAATAATATTAGAGCCTTATCTGAGAGTAGGTCTTGGCAGGCGCAGAGGGAGGAGAGAAGGAAGCAGGTCCAGCCTTCGGAAGCAGGTCTGCATGATGGAGCGAGGGAGGCATCTCATAATGAAGGGAAAAAATGAGAGAAAGGACGGAGAGGAGGAAGTTGTTGAAAACAAGTCTGGCTGATTTGAATACTAACAGTGGGCAGCATCTGCCATGTGTCGGGGGCTGAGCTGAGGACATTACAGGGATCATCTCCGTCAGTCCTCACAACAGCCCGCCAAGGCAGGGGCGAGGATCACTCTCATTTTACAGGTGAGGAGATCGAGTCTCAACTCGCAGAGGTTGCTCCAGGTCACACAAGGAGTGAATGAACGTTGTGGAGGAGCGCTGAGATTGGAACCCAAGCAGTTTGACTCCACACTCGTGCTTTTGATCACGCTGTGCTGCAGACTTGACATGATTTTCCTGGACTTTCCTCATGCTTTCTAGAATACCAAATAGATGCCTCTCTCCTTAAATCTAATCACTGACTGATAATTCATCTCCTAAGTTACCCGGATTTTTCTCAAAAACTGAGAATAGCACACTCCCACCTTTATTTTTCCTGCTATGAGAAGGTTTATCACCCTCAACAGCTGGCCCCAATGCAGGGATCCTGAACCTGTGAGCATCATGGGCACTTGGCATCTGGCGAAGTTGATAGCCCCTTCTCAAAATAACGTTTCCAAATTTATTAAATAAAATACATAGGAATACCAAATAAATCAATTACATTGAAATGCAGTTATCAAAATATTTTTAATGTTTATGGTGCAATTGTATAAATCTTTATATTAAATCTTTATTTAATTCCTTAGATAACAAGATTTAGCATCAAGGCTAATAACTACCATAATTTGGAAGTAGTGATGAGTGAGAATGAAGTTTTCAGATCTTTCCCCAAACTGCAGTATGACATAAAATATCTGTGGTTTCTCTCGGGGGAAGTTTCAGGGACTGCTAATACTGGAGTGATCTGTTGCCTACAGCATAATGGAGGGAATGCTTAAATTTAGTTACAGGTCAGTGAGAAAAACAATGAATTTTTTTCCATCCATGTTCATGGCCGCTGAACTGATTAAGAAGCCCTGCCTGAGAGGGGGGGTGCAGGCAAGCACACCCTGCAGTGGCACTGGCAGAAATGCAAATGGCAGGAAGGAAGGCGCACATGCATTAAATGGAATGAAATCAATAGATGGTCATGGGCATTCTTCTTGGACAGACAACTCAGTAGGCTCTGTGGTTCCCTGACTCTGTGCCTTGTGCCTTCTCAGTGGCCCCATCCTCATTCGTGTGGCAAAGCTTCATCCAAGCAGCCAGAGAAGGTCTCTCTTTATAACCTGGAGACTCAGGACTCTTTCACGCAATTATTTAACACACATTGCTTGTCCTAGGCTATGATGTTCCAAAATTGAATAAGACACAACTCCAGCCCTTGTCCCTTAATGACTGGTTTTAAGGAGACAGGGCATTTTGGTTGCTGGGAAGCACAAGGAAGGATCTTATAAAAAAAGCATTGCAGACTGACTTATCAAGTTGACTGTCTCGCTCTCTTTTCATTTGTTACTTTCTGTTGTTATGTTAATTGTTTTGTTTCTGTTTTCCTCATTTTAATTTTGTTGGCCTTTTCATATTTTCTTGAGTTGAATACTCACTTCTTTTATTTTTAATCTTTCTTGTGTCTCATCAGTGATTAAAGGAATGAGTTTCCTTTGAGCAGAGCTTTACTCTTGGTAGGATGTGTAGAATATCTTTAGCTTTGAAATATCTCTTTTTATTTCATTCTGTTTGATATATGTATCTCTTGGTTCATCGTTTTGATATTCTCTTTATGTGTTTAAGATTTCCAGCATTTGTTATATTTATTTCCTTTTGTTTCCCATGGAATTTATTTCTTCCAGAGTAGATTATTCATTTTTCTTTTGCAGGCTCTATTCTTTTCCTCCCCCCTTCCTTCCTCCCTTCCTTCCTTTCTTCCTCCCTTCCTTCCTTCCTTCCCCTCTCTCTCTCTTTCCTTTTTGCATAATTGCAAAGTTTTCCTGTTGCTTCTTTTCATTTTACTCACCTTGAACAATACACTGGGTATCAGAGCCAGTTCTGTCCAAGGTGAGTATCTATATACATATCTCTGTCTGTCTATCTATCTATCTATGTCTATCTATATCTTACTGTTGTTTATTTCATCAGATTTTATGATCCTATATCACCTCCACCATATTTCCCCAGAAGCCCATCATGTGTTATGCAGAAGAGTGCTATAAGAAGATCAATATGTTGGATGGATTAGTGGCCAGAAGGACTGGAAGCAGAAAGACCAATTAAATGGGAGTGAAAATACAAAGGAAGAGATGAATGGAGCAAAGGTTTTAAAGTGTTCCTGGAGTTGAGGAAGGAGGAGCAGGAAGGGATGATGCTGATGCCTGTGGCTGAGTGATTGGAAATTCAGAAGCAGGAACTGATTTAGGCGGTAGATAAGAAGTGTATTGTTAGATATGTTGATTTTGAGGTACTGATAAAATATTTAGATACGTTCAGCAAGTAGTTAGAAATATCGATGAAGAATTTAGGAGAAAATTGGAAGTTAGAAAGATGTGGCTACCACCCATGTTGAACTATCACAAAGGATCAGATTGTTAAACTAGACTCACAAATTAGAGCTCTTATTCAGTATGAAGCTTTACTAATAATCTCATGTTTCAAGAAATCAAGAGGCTCAGATGGAGCAGGGGCTGTCTAGGACAATTCAGTGGCCATACAGGTCCTCCCTTTCCATGTCAGACATAGTCTCTGCCCCACAATAAAGATGAGGTCTCTAAATGAGGTTTGCAGATCACCACATTGGGTGGAGAACATTTAAGTTATGAAACATCTCCATTCTTTTTTTTTTCTCATTTTTTAGACTTGAACAAAAAGTTTACTCAAGGTTTGTTAGGACTGCAGCCCGGGAACACAGACTCAAGCAGCACTTGAATTGTGTTCCAGCTGTTGAAGAAAGAGGAAAGGTTTTATAGTTGTGGCCAACAAAGGCAAAGGGGGAAAAAAAAGGAATGTCTTTTAACAAATTCCAGGCACAAGTAGTCATGGAGTGAGAGTCAGTTGAAACAAGCCATTAAAATTAGGAATGTAGAAGATGACCCTGACAGGAATGAGGTCTTGGTCCCAATAATCTTATCTTCCTCGAGAAGGCTTGCAGATGCGTTTCAGGCATCTAATGAGTTCAAGAGTTCATGGTGAAGGGGGAATTTGCTCCTCTCCTCTTCGCGTCCCCCCAGCCCCATTTTAGTGCCTTAACATGACTGACTCCTTCTTTTCTCAATTCCACATACTCAAGATGGCATCCTTGGTTGGCCTCTTCTACTTGGCATTCGCAGTCCCACTTCCTTTCTTCCCTTTTAGTATTTCCTGGGAACACACTTAAGAATAATTTACCCAAATCCTCATCTCAGGGTTTGGAGAACTTAACCTGCAGAAAGTCTCTCCACTTTCACTTTCAATTTCAGCACCAAGACAGATTCTCTTTTGCCACACCCAGTGTTCTCACTAACTCCTGGATAAAGGATGACCACTCTGTCCAGAAACCAGAAGTAGAGTCATTATCCTACGGCTGGGCTCCCTTTTCAGCTATGTGCTCAAAAAGATCTTCATTCTTCCAGAGACTGTTAAAGGAAGATGAGATAAGTGGTTAGTGAGCTTGAACTCTGAATGAAAATTGGCATTGGAGAATCCCACTTGCTTTCCTATGTTTGCCATAAGAAGATCACACCCAGGCCCTGGGTCCCAGGTCCCAATAGTCCCAGAGTGAATAAAGACACATAGAGCAGATTTCGATCTAACCGACTTTCTGGAAATGGGAATAGCCCAGCTGAGTCCAGCAGAGTGACAGCTGATCCACAGACTCGATAGGCTCTGGGTGCATCTTGGCGAGGCAGGAAGTGGCTAGGATCACCTCCTGGGGACTGAGACATTGGCGGCAGCCATTATTGTGACCTAGTACAGGCATGGTGACACAAACGCCATCGGAGTTCTTCCCCTGGCCTGTTGGCACAGGGGTCTGCCCCACCCACTCTCCATTTTTTTTCTCTATAGATCATCACAGGGATTTTGTGACATTTTTTAGAGGTCATGACTCAAAAATCCACAGATTCTAGTTATATTTAACATAATTAATCCTGAAACAGAAATATCCTGCTAAGAGAATTTTACAGATAAGGACTCTTATCATATAAAATCATTAGTTGATTCCAGGAGATCCAGTGATCAACAGGTTTACAAGGAGATTAGACCGGGCCCCCTGCCTTCTCACCCTGGGAGCATCCATGTGGTATAGGGAGAGAAATAAACCACAGACCAGCCGGCTTAACACCTTCTTCTGCTCATGGAAACTCAGCAATGGAAGTCTTTAGAATGGATGGAAAATTGAAAGGGTAGACTCTGCAGAGAAAAGTAAGTGGTCATTGAGAAATAGGAGAAAGGAACCAGGAATGGAAAGTGAGAGGGAGAGATGGAGAATATTCAGAGAAGAGGATGAATTTAGTGTGGCTAGGAAGTTTAGCTTCCTTCCACTCTCCAGGACCCTCTTTTTCCTTAGTAAGAGAACCAAATTATTAATTCAGAGTAAACACTATATTTCACAGACTCCCTTGCTGCTAAGGATGACCAAGTACCTACCGGTAAAACCTAGGAGGATGCTTATGAAAGTATGGAACTTACTTCCTTAAGTGCTTTTCTCTTTCCTGTTCAAAATCCCATTATTTAGAATGCAGATGTAAGCATCCTGGACAATGAAAACAAGGCTTACACCACAGGGATGGTGGTCCAGATAGCTGGAAGGATAACGGGCTCATGATAATGCTGGGGTGTTCATACCAGCACAGAACTGACTAAATCTACACTTCTCCCAAGTGACATAAAAATCAACCTCCATCTGATTTAAGTCACTGTTTACAACGTTCCGTTCCTACCTAACTGGGCAGCCAGAATGACTCAGTAACAGCCAGCTCTGACTGCATTTTGTCTTCCACATAATCCTCAACTCTCCAACAAAGGCTACGTTGTCAAACTACATAAACAGGATATCAGCATTCTCCAGTGTATTAGGACCTTAACAAAAATTGAATCTGAACAATTCTAGTTTAATCTGTACCACCCTATGAGGAATTTTTTTTTAACCCAACCTCAAGGTGCATGCTTTTTATCATAGGCAAGTTTTCCTTGTTATGGATAAGAATTGCTTAAATGTTCTTTTTGGCTATTGTGACATGGAATACAATAATAATGTACTACACTATTAATTCTAGTTAGTCAAGGGTCTCTGTGTACTGAATTAAGTAGTTTACAGCATGATTTTATTTAATCCTCTTAACCCTATGAGATGGGTGGTAATATTCCTGAGGATCACTTTTCTAGTAAATAGTCAGCCTGCCATTCAAAACCAGGCTGGTTTGATTTCTGAGCATGAGGTCACTAGGGTACACTATTTTGTAAGCTTCTGGGGTCTCTTTCACCTTTGTATTTAAAGTGACAAGAACAAGGATTGGAAGGGGTACCCCTGAATGATATCTAGATGGAACTACCCCGTCTCATCTTTCCTTTATCCTCTGTATGTCTACTAATGTACAAGGTGTGTTTGAGGACAAGGACCATTTAGCTCCATTGTAAAGAGAATTCTATCTAAGCACACAAAGTTTCTGGATGTTTACCTTTGCCCCTAAAGCTAAAAGGCAATAGGTATGGCAGGTGCATGCAATAAAGCTGTCAGCTTCCACACACTGCTAGTTAGAAAAGATCCCAAACTGGCAGCCAAGATGGGAGTTCTGAGGCTGTGGATAGTGGAGAAGTAAGTACTCTTGGTTCTGTTTCAAAATTGGGCTCTCTCAAATGTTTACACCAGAAAGCTAAAATTAATAGATGGTTTGTTGGGATTCAGCTTGCAGAAAGCCAGGGTTAGAAGAGCTCTCAGTGTGAAGCATTAAAATGCATTCCTACAGCTCTTTTTAGTTAGCAAGTGGGCTGACCAAAGTCTTCCACGAATTTCAAGGACGGACAGTTTGAGCATCAGTAAACAGTAAACAACCTAATGAATGCATTTTGCTTTTTAACAGCATTGAAAAAATATGGAACAAAGAAGGTCATCTTCATCAGGACATACACAGAAACTTAGAGAATCCTTGAATTAGAATAGGCATTTCAATTTTAGTGTCATTATTTTTGGAATACACCAAGAAAAAGTGTCTAAAGACTCTTAAAATGGCAGTTTGTAAAACAAAATATACCTCCTTTAAAAGAACTTTTTGAGCCCTAGAGAGAGGGCAGGTCTTCGAATAAAATATCCTCAGGGGTCAATCAGTATTTCCATGGCAACATATCACCAAACCAAGTAGGAATATCCCCCTTCTCCAATACAGTGCAGTAAGGTTACATTTGCTTAACATAATTGTCACTACATTGTCACTCGTCCATAACTCAGCACGAAGTCTCGCTGCGTGATCCTGTTTCTGAGTACTACTGAGGCTCCCCGAGGAAGGTCCAGGTTTCACAAAGTTCTTCTTGGTTTTTGCTCATCTCTTCAGCTAGGCATCTCACTTCCACAGGCTGCATCAACTGATGCTAGAGTCTGTAGGCTGTGCCCCTCCACAAGGGGGCTCCAGCTGGCCTGCACGTTGTAGGGGCTTGTCTGCCTCTCCACGAGTCCCTCACCATGGGACAGAGAGGAAAATCTTCCCTCTTTGGGTCTAGGACCAGGCTACATGCATTTTCTCCCGCAGAATTCCCTCATCTCTCACCCACTCAGAGGCGTTTATTAATATTTCTCAAAGTCTGAGGTTTTTCATTCTTTAATGGGTGGGGCAACAGTACCCCACTTCAGAATGACTTATGCCCAGGAAGCCTAATACCTTCTTCCATCCAGAGAAAGGTAAGAAGCAGTTGGCCCTAATGTGTATGGTCTTGAAAATGTGATCTTCAGTCAGTAAATCTTGGGCAGAAATAGACACACGCATCTACTAAAAGTACACACCTATTTTTAGGGATCATTCATAATCCACCTTTGGGATATGTCTGTTGTAAGGGGAGAGGATCCCTTCTGGCTGCAAGGACATGGTCTCACTAAAGATATATCAAATTACCAAATTAATCTCAGTTTGAAGCATGACCAGTCAAGTAATGGTGTCTTCTCAATGAGCAATGAATAATGAGTGGATATTATATATACTATGTGTATATATACATATATGCATACATATATGTATGTTACACATATACATACACATATTATATCTATTTATATATTATATATAATTGACATATATACACATACATTACATATAATATACATATATATTATATACACATATGCATACACATAATTTACTTTATATACTGTGCTGGGCTGAACAACGGCTCTAAAGATACCCAGGTCTGAACCACTGGAACCTGTGAAGACTGCCTTACATAGCAAAAGGGACTGTGCAGATGTGATTAAGTCAAGGATCTTGAGATGAGGAAACAATCTTGAGTTACCCAGGCGGGCCCTAAGTGTAATCACACACGGCCTTGTAAGTGAGAAGCAGAGAGAGAGAAAGTGGTGATGTGACCATGGAAACTGAGACTGGAGTCAACTATAAAGATGGAGAAGCAGTCACAAGCCCAGGTCACTAGAAGCTGAAAAAGGCGAGGAAAGGGATTCTCCCTTCAGAGCCTCCATTGGGAACCAGCCCTGCCGACGTCTTGACTTTAGTCCAGTGACACTGATTTTTGGACTTCTGACTCCATACCTATAAGATGACACCAGACTCTCCTTAGGATTGCTGCCTTGGGTCCACCCTGGACTCTTTACGTTTCTGCTCCCCGGCGTCCCACCCACACTGCCTCAGATCATCTTCTAGAATCAGCTTGTGGGAACTCCAGAGTAGGTCTTGTTGCCTTCTCACTTCCAGGCCCTCCACTCTGGCCTCCATCTGCTTTTGAACTGCAGGGTCCACTTGCCAGCCCTGCACTGTCATGCTGAAGGCGCCTGCCAAGTCCTTCCTTGGGGAACTTGGCATTTTTGAGGAGTGAGATTATTTGTGGTAAAATGAGATGTTTGGATTACCATGGGATTTCTCTTCATTGTTCTCTCTCCATCCCTTATTACAATGGAGATATTCCACAGGAGTTGACAGTCTAAATGCTCTTTTCAGAAAAGATTCCTTCATAGTTTAAAGAAAACCTGTCCCCCTCTTTGTCTTCCTGGCTTGCAGCTGAGAGAAACCTGCCCAGCTGTGGAAAGGGCGATTAACACTATTGATCTCTTCTTCCTCCAAAGAATTCTCTCTGAGCCCGGGGTCAAGAATCACTTTTCTGGAGAATTTAGCTCCACTGGAACTGAGAATGCTTCTCCTTTGGTGTGTCCCAGTGGAAGCATTTTATTCATGTAGATAATAAGCAGAGGCAGCCGCTGGCTGGCTTGTTTACATACTTAGCTAATAGGAGCGCTGTGCTGCTCCCCATCCGTGCCTGCGGCTCTGCCAGAAGGGAGATACCTCTGGGGCTCACAGAAGAAATGTCAGACCACACTGTTCAGCCCAGATATTGTATTTGCAGCTACCCCCTCCAGAGCTTATGAGCGGAACAAAAATGAAACCAATTTCCTCTGCTTTGTACAGACTTCTACTTTTCATTACTTTGCAGATTGAAAATCCAGGGATTCTATAAAAACAGTCATTGAAGGTGGTGCCATTGTTTTTACCACCTAATACTGTTTATTTAACAAATATCTATTTAATGCTTACCGTGTACCAGTGCCATGTAAGTGCTCAGGATTCAGCAGTGACTGAGACAAAGTTGCAGGCCCCATGGAGCTTATAGCCTAGATCCATCAATGAAACAAAGAAGTAAGAGCACATACATAAACATTTTCTGACAGTGATAAGTGTTATGAAAAAAGTAGAGCAGAGTAAAGGGTCAGCAAGTGACAACTCATGGAAAGAGGCAGAAAGGGATTGGAGGTGGTTTAGTTTGGGAGGTCAGGGACAGCTTGGCTTCTTGGAGACTTGAAATGAAGAAGCCAGCTCTGCAAAGATATGAAAGAACAGCTTTATGAACAGAGGAATCAGCAAGTGCAAAGGCCCTGAGGTAGGAGTAAGCTTGGTGATAAGAGGAACAGCAAGAGGCTAGTGTGGCTGGAGTGAGTACGGGGAAAATGGCTACAGTTGGCATTGCTGAGGAGGCCACACGCCAGATCATAGAGGACCTCACAGGCCATAGTACGTGTGTGACTTTTATCCTAAATATGAGGGGGGTTTGCTGGAGAGTTTTAAGCAAGGAATTAATGTGTCTCTGAATTAGGATTTAAAATTAAGCGCTCTGCCTGTTGTATTGAGAATAGTCTGAGGGGTGGAGGGATGGACCAGGTTTGGAAGCCAGGTGACCAGCTACAAAGCTATAACTTGCTCTACTTTCTGGAAAATCTCCATTCCACTGAGTTTTTCACTTGTGTTTCCATATTTTTAATTGCTAAAAAGACTCTTTTGGTTCTCTTAATATTGCATTTTTACAGCATTCTTTTCTTATTTCTTAGATGAAATTTCTTCTCTTATATTTCAGAGGATATTATTGATACTGTGGAAGTTCTATTTTCTTTGAATTGGTCTCTATTACTAACAAATGTGTTTTATTTTATTTATTTATTATTATTATTTTGGCTTAGTGGTTACAGCATGGATCCAAGCCAGATTGCCTGGTTAAAATAACAGCTTCCCCACTTACTAGCTGGGTGACCTTGGGCAAGTTTACCTAATGTCTTTATGCCTCAGTTTCTTCATCTATTCAGTAGAGATAATAATAGTGTTAAATAGCCGTGGTGAGGATTACATGAGTAAATACACATAAAGTCCTTAGAAGAGTGCCTAGCTCATATATGTGCTCAATAAGGGTCAACTCTTATTTTTCTGTTTGCTTTGGTTATCTGGTATATTAGATGCTTTCCTCAAATGTCTGGGGATTCGTGACTCTTCGTTCAAAATCAAGAATGGGTCACTAACAGGCTGTCTTGGAGCTCTGGGCACAGGGGGAAGGCTTGTTTACTATGGGCATGGCTCTAGGATCCCTGGCTAGGCTATATCCTTTGGGAACAAAACCTAGTTTCTGTTCTTTTCTCTTGGGCTGGTCAGATTCACAGAGAAGAATCTCCTGTTATCCTGCCTGGAGGTTATAGGCTGAGCTGTACCATCGCATAAAAAAGGAAGGCGTTCTCAACATGCAGGTCGTAAACGTTCATGTAATCTCCCTGTTTTCTAGTGGTGCCCCATGAGTGTTACTCATTCATCCACCAACTGTGATTTGTGCCTCAAATCCAGAGTGCGTGTTTCATCCTCGCCAAAGAATAGCCTTCCAGTCTTCTCCTGGGTGAGTCGGGACAGACAGCCCACTCTGTAAGGTTGGGAGAAGATCTGGAGGCCAATTTTTCCTTCAACAGACTTTCCATCCCCTTGTTTTCAGTCTCATCTTTACTTTCACTTCCAAAGACGCCAAGTCCTACCAATTCCTGAGCCTTTTGGAGGTTCAGCGGCGCAAGCAGGGCCATTTCTCAGCTCTCCTCACTGATTTGAGGCATTTTGATTTTTTATATAGCTAATTCCATCTGCTCCCCATCTTCAAAATTCTATTGACATTTCTCTGTCCCATTTTCTTTTCTTTGTTAAAAATCCCTTTGCAATTGGGCTCCACAGGCCGCACGCCAGGAGAGCAGAGCCAAGAGGTGACCAAAGCCACATAATAATGTCAATAGCTCATTCATCTGTCCATGCAAATGGATCATGGGGAGGTGATTGGGACAGCGATGCAAAAAACTGCTAAAGTGAGAGTGGCCAGGCTTGTTCCGCATCCCTATTTATTAAAGTATTTTAATAAGCAAAAAACCTACTTTGCTCACGATGCTCTTCAGCAGTGCACAGCTGGGGATGTTGAGCTTCTCAAAGCTTTACCTGTCCCACGAATGAAGCATGTGAAACATGAACTGGCTGAGATCATTTTCAAAGTTGGACAAGTCATAGATCCAGTGACTGGAAAACTCTGTGCAGGAGCTCCCTACCTGGAGAGTCCAGTTGGTTTGGAAACCACCCACCTGACCAAAAACCTGGAATAACCCAGTGTCTCTTCAATACAGTGAAGGAGGATTGGAAGAAGGAGCCAAAGGGAAAGATTTATAAGTTTGCTTTATGGAAAAAGAAATTTTTCTAAGTTTCATCACAAACTGTCCAATTTCTCTTCTGGTATTTATAAAATACCTAAAAGTAAATGAATAAAGAGCTTGTTAAAATTTTTCATTAAAAAATCCCTTTGTGGTTGTTTTTATTGACACTAGGAAGGATCCAGAGACACATGTGAGTATCTAATCTGTCAGTGGTAACTGGAGATTCAGCCCCTTATTTTAGAGATTTGAAGCCTGGAGTCCAGGGAGGCTGCACAGCTGGTTAGAAACAACATGGAATAGGATTGGGTTCTTTGATTGTGGCCAAATATGCTTCCCACTTGTTTTAGTCTCTTCAGGCTGCTATAACAGAATACCATAGACTGCGTGGTTTATATACAACTGAAATTCATTTCTCACAGTTCTAAAGGCTGGGAAGTCCAAGATCAAGGTGCTGGCAGATTCAATGTCTGGTGAGAGCCTGATTCCTGGTTCATAGACAGCATCTTCTAGCTGTGTCCTCATCTGGCTGAGGAGGCATGAGATATCTCTGGGATCTTTTTTATAAGAACACTGATCCCATCGTGAGGGCTCTTGCCTCTTGACCTAAGCACCTCCCAAAGGCCTCACCTCCTCGTACCATCACATCGGGCATTAGGTTTCAACATATGAATTTTGGGGAGGACACAAACATTCAGGACACAGCACCTCTACTTCACCCTGACTCTGTGCAGCCTCAGGAGACTTGATTTGATAAAGTTGGGCAGATTTTCTTTGTGATCTCAACGGCCAAGAGCAAAGGGACCACTCCGGCCTCCACTTGTCATTAAAGCCTGAGAGAGCTCAGAAAGTTGTAATTCTTCATCTTCCCCATCTTCTTACCCATGAAGCTGTCATTAGCACTTTGAAGAGCAATTAGAGTTTCTTATTTTCCCTCACAGCAGGATAATACCTGAGGGAGGCTCCTTGCTCTAATAAATTAGTTTTCATAAAGAGGGTAAAATTATCCGGAATTTTTGAGTATCATGATAGATATTTCCTCTCAAGAATAAATACAACCAGGCTGTGAGACTATATGTATAAGACAAAGCAATGAGATGACATCTAGAGGGTGAGTTGGGGGAAATGGCACCAGTGGTAACCCAGTCAGGGCCAGGATCAAATAAAGCAAATTGAGAGGAGAACATGAGTGTTCTAGCAGGATGCGCCAGGGGTGGGGTGGAGGGGGAGAAATTGTTTGGAAATTTTATCCGCTGAAGATTTTATAATTTGGGGTTGTAAATATCCTAACTATGGAAGAGAAAATCTTGCAATAATATGTGTCAGAAGGCTTAACTCTTGATTCTTCTGTAATTCAGAACAATAGATACCTACGAAGGTTGGCTTCTTATCATTATCTACCTGTTAGCCCAAGAACACCTGGGCATGGCCCTGGCCAGGACCACTCCTGGTCCACAATGAACTGCAGGGAACCGGCTACCCAATGGCTGTGGGTCTCATTTCAGCAGTCATTGCAGAGTCTCCCCAAACCTGGGTTCCACCCTTGCTGCCCACTTGCTATGGATGCTCCCGTTCAAAAACACCTCAACTGAAGAGCATCTTTACAGAATTTTCAAGGCTTATAGTCAAACCACATTTGAGCTGGAGGAGATCTTAGCAGTTAATCTGAACTTTGTGTTTTATAGAAAAGAAAATTTTGTCCTAGGAATTTGCTTAAGCTTGCATAACTAACTGGTAGTAAACTTTTAGAAAAATTTTATTCTCCTTCAGAGACAGTTGCAGTGGAGGTTAAAAGTCATTAATTCATTCAACAAATATTCATTCCAGACCTACTATGTGGCAGGCAGTACTCTAGACATTAAGGATCCAGAGGTGAACAATAGGACAAAGCTTCAACTTCATGGAGCTCGTATTCTGATGGGGATTGACAGGGAATAAACGAGGGAACGAATATGTGATGTAGAACATGAAAAAAGTAAGAAAGGCTGACTGAGCAGGGAGGGATGGCTGTTTTAGATTGGTGGTCAAGGATGTTTTCTTTGAGGAGGTGGCACATGACCAGCTACCCCAATAAAGTGAAAGGAACAAGCTGTGGGAACATCTGGGACAGAACATTCCAGGTTGAAGAAGCAGCAAGTGCAAAAGCTCTGAAATGGGAAAAAGACTGGAGTGTTTAAGGAACAGCAAGAAGGCCCAGGTGAATGGTGCAGGGTGAATAGAATGGAGAACATGGTTGACAGGAACTGGGTAGCTGGAAACCAAATTACACAGAACCTTACATGCCTTGGAAGGACTTTGGATTTTATTCTAAGTGTATGCGAGGCAAGGGAGTAACTAACATGAATTGCTTTTTAAAATGATAACTCCCAGTGCTGTGTGTAGCATAGACCACGGTGGACAGGGGTGGAAGGGGGCGACCAGATGGGAAGTGATAGTCCAGGTGAGATATAGATGTATCATAGGCAAGGGAGGTAATGGTAGAGATGGGGAGAGGTGGATGGACTCATAGTTTGAATAAAAAGCTGACAGGACTTTATCAGTATTGGATGTGGTATAGGAGGAGATAGTTGTCAAGGATGCCTCCAGGACTTTTCCTGAAAAACTGAGCGAACGATGACACTTCATGCGATAGAATCACATCTGGGGAGGATCACGTTTTGGGAAAGTGGTAAATTGAGTATTTGGAAATGTTAAGTTTAAGTGAAGTTAGGATGAAGAAGTTGAGAACTCACTTGGATACACAACTCTGGAGATCACAAGAACGTTTAGGAGTGGAGATAGAAATGTTTGAGTCATCAATGTCTAGACAATATTTAATGTGATTGGATTGCATGAGGTTGCCTTGAAAGTAGGTGTAGGAAGAGCAGAGCACCAATGATTAAGTTCTGGAACAATCTAGCAAAGGGAGACTGAGTGGAGGAAGAGGATCCACTAAATGCTACTGAAAGGGAGGAAGCAGGGATGAAACAGGTGGGTCTGGGGACCGACATACGCCAGGTGTGCAGTTACCTTGGAAGCTGTACACATTCATTCATTCATTCGTGAATTCATTTATTCAAATGTTTATTTAAAGAGATAAGCTCCCCTCCCTTCCCACATAGGACTTAGGTTATTATGGGAGAAGGCAGGGAATAACCTAGCAAATCAAAATTAAGATAATCAGAAATTAATAATATGGAAAACAACAGCAATAAAATATAGATGATCAATGAAACCAATAAAGTCTGCTCTTTAAAAAGACTAGTAAGAGAGACCAATCTCTGGCAAAATTGATAAAGGAAACAAGAAGAGAAGGCAGAAATAAATAGTATTAAGAAAACATGGTATAACTATAAATAGAGTAGATATTTTAAAAATCATAAGAGATGATTAGGAACAACATAATGGCAATATATTTTAAAAACTTATATGCCTACCAACTGCAAGATACACATTTAGGTAATTCACCAAGATAGACTAGATAGATGCTTGGCCATTAAACGAGTCCCAATACATTTCAAAGTACTGACATTATACAGAGTATGTTCTCTGAAAATGTTATTAAATTATAAATCAATATCAATAATACAGCTAAAAACATTCCCCCAAATTTGGAAATTAAGCAGCACATTTCTAAATAACCCAGTGATTCAAAGAATAAACTATAAGAGAAATTCAAAAATATTTTGAACTGAATGATAATGAAGCATAGCCTGTCAGTATTTATGGAATGCAGCTAAAGAGTTCTTAGGGGGAAATTTATAGCTTTAAATGCTTACATTTGAAAATAAAAAGGTTTAAAGTTAAGGACCTCAGCTTCCATATTAAGTTATAAGAAATAAAAAAGTAAATTAAATCCAAAAGAGATAGAAAAAGGGAGATAATAAAGATAAGAACAGAAATTTAAAAATAGAAAATAGATAAAAATTTGAGAAAAATTGATAAATTTTTTTCCTTGGAAAGATTAATAAAATTGATATGTCCCTGGCAAAACCAATCAAAAAAAGAAAAATGCTAATTACTAACATCAGAGTTGAAATATGGGACATCAGTAAAGATTCCACAGCTATTGAAAAGATAACAAGGGAGAATATTATAAAAAATTTTATAGTATTAAAATTTGAAATTCAGATAAAGTGGACAAATATCTAGAAAGACAACTTAGCAAAGTTGACGCAAAAGAAATGGAAAATCTGAACTTTATATCTATTTTAAAAATTGAGTTTGCAATATCCACCCCTCCATCTCCCCAGCACAACAATCACGGTAGCAGCAGAAGCAACAAAACCTCTGGGCCCAGACGGCTGCGGTGGTGCATTCTCTCCGACATTTAAGGTAGAAATAGTACCAATCTCACACAAACTCAGAAAACAGACGAGGGAATGTATCCCAAATAGTTTTATAAGGCTAGCGTAACACTGAACTAAAACCTGACAGAGATATTACAATAAAAGAGAAGTACAAACCAAAATCTCCATTAATTTAGATGAAAAATTCCTTAATAAAATCTAAGAAAATTGAATATAAGAAAATATAAGAAATGCAATTTATATGCATTAATAGATAGAATACATCATAATAATGAAGTTTCTCCCAGGAGTGCAAAGTTGGCAACAGACTTGAAAATCAATCAGTGTAATTCACCACATTAACAGAATAAATAATCAAAGTCATATAATCGTCTCAAAAAATTCAGGTAAAACATTGAACAAAATCCAACATCAATACTTGATAAAAAATATTGAACAAACTAGTGATAGAAGGGAGCATCTGCAGCCTGATAAAGGATATCTATGAAAAACCTACACCTAATTATAATTAATAATAAAATATTAAATGTTTTTCTCTTAAAATCTGAATCACAAGGTGGCTATCTGCTCTTATCACTTCTATTCAATATTATACTGGAAGTCCTACTAATTTAATAAGACAGGAGCAACTGTAAAAAGTGGTATAAAAATTGGAAAAGAAATAAACTATCCTCTTTTTGTGATGACATGATTTTGTTTCTAGAAAACCCCAAGCAATCCACAAGATATTAAAACTAATGAGTCATTTTAGCAAGGTTGCAAGATGAGCCGATATACAAAAATCAATTACATTCCTACATAACAGCAACAAGCAATAGGAAAATAAAATTTTCAAACAATACTATTTACACTAGCTTCGAAACCCATCAGACACCCGGGAAGGAAAGAGGTGAAAGACCGCCATATCTGAAACTACAAAACTCTGTTGAGAGAGAGTGAAGACCATCCAATCATCCTTCTATTGTTCGTGGTTTGGAAGACTAAATTTTGTTAAGATATGTATTCTTCCCAAATTTTTCTATAGATTCAATGAAATCCAAATTAAAATCCCAGTAGGCTCTTTTCTGTGCAAATTGACAACTGATACCAAGGTTTATATGAAATGCAAAGGATTTGGAAATCTTAAAAAAGAAGAATAAAGTTGGAGGACATATACTACTTGATTTCAAAACATACTATAAAGCTATAGTAATCAAGATGGTGTGGTATTGACAATAAGAATAGACAAATTGATCAAGGGAACAGAAGAATAGGTACAGAAACAGACCCATACGTAACACGTAACATATTATATGTCAACTGATTTTTGATGAAAGCATCAAGACAATTCAGTATGGAAAAAAAATTTTTTGAGCAAATGGTGATTGGAACAGCTGTATACCTGAATGGCAAAAAATGAACATCAATTCTTATGTCTCTCTGTACACCAAAATTAATTTCAGATGGATCAAAGACTTAAAAATATAAGCAATTCGAAATATATTACGATGTACATCTGAAAGCTATATAATGTTATAATCCAATATTACTGGAATAAAAATTTTAAAAATACATAAGCAAGAGCCATAGGGCCTCTAGAAGAAAACAAAGGAGAATATCCTCAAAATCTTGGGGCAGCAACAGATTTATTAGAACACTAAAAGCGTAATATAAGGGGCTGGCCCCGTGGCCGAGTGGTTAAGTTCGCGCACTCCGCTGCAGGTGGCCCAGTGTTTGGTTGGTTCGAATCCTGGGTGCGGACATGGCACTGCTCATCAAACCATGCTGAGGCAGCGTCCCACATGCCACAACTAGAAGGACCCACAACGAAGAATATACAACTATGTACTGGGGGGCTTTGGGGAGAAAAAGGAAAAAAATTTAAAAAACTTTAAAAAAAAAAGCGTAATATAGGGGCTGGCCCCGTGGCCGAGTGGTTAAGTTTGCGGGCTCCGCTGCGGGCGGCCCAGTGTTTCGTTGGTTCGAATCCTGGGCGCGGACATGGCACTGCTCATCAGACCATGCTGAGGCAGCGTCCCACATGCCACAACTAGAAGAACCCACAACAAAGAATACACAACTATGTACCGGGGGGCTTTGGGGAGAAAAAGGAAAAAATAAAAATCTTTAAAAAAAAAAAAAGCGTAATATAAAATAAAAACTTGACGAACTGAATTCATCAAAATAAAGCATTTCTGCACATTTGAAAGACTATTAAGGAAATAAATAGGCAAGCCATGGAATGGGAGAAAATACTTGTAATATATATATCTGACAAGGATTTGCATGCAAAACATGTAACGAACTCCTAAAAATTAACAATAAAATGACAAAAGACCCAATAAAGAATGGTAAATGACTTGAACAGATACTTCACAAAAGAAAATATATGAGTGGCCAATAAGCACACGAAAAGCTTTTCAGCATCATCAGACATTAGGAAAATGCAAAATAAAATCAGAAGATACCAGTTCCCACCAACCGGAACGGCTAAAAAATATTGGCAATACTCCACATTAGCAAGAATGCGGAGAGGCTGTAGCCCTCATACATTGCTAGTGGGAATGCAAAATGATGCAACCCCTCTCGCAAGATCCTGACTTCTGTGGTTCTTCTCCATAGTTTCCCATAGAAAAAGTTCCCATACATACATCCAATGTTCCACTCTGGGCCACCGAGCGCCCATAGGCACACAGCTGTGCAGGGGTGCCCGGGCCCTACGCCGTCACACACACAGGAAAGAATGTCTTAGTTACTGTGTATTTGCTAGGAAAGTGTGAAATTGCCGTTAAAACATAACCAAATTTATGGCAGCAATTTAAAGTAAAGCTGCCTATGACTGTGTTGCTTTTCATTATTTACTCTGTGTTCTCCCTTTTCAAACTAGACTGTGATCTCTTCATTGCTGAATCTCCAGAACCTAGTTTCCACACTGTAATGAGGCACAATAACTATGAGTTTGGTTACTTCTGTGTGGAACCCACACAAATGGCAGGAAGTAAATTGATTAGAAAATGTTACCTGTTCGTATTATTCATTTATTCAAAAATATTCATTGACCTATTATTTTCTGCTTATTAATTTAATAAAACCCCCGGCTGTTGGAAGGAAAACCACATACCCATTGTCTCCTAGCTACCAGGCAGAGCAGAAATCAGTAAATCGAAGAAATGTGCTTTAAGTGAAATTTTATACTCAAATCAACATTGTAACTGTAGCTGAAATTGGCATCACATTCTAAATAAGGGACTAGGTAATTCTGGCATGAAATGTAAGTCTGGTATGAACATTAAGTGCTTATCAACAACAATTCTAGGAAGCCATTTCCTTCCAAGGGGCCATTTGGTTTGCATCCTGGGTCACTGTTGAGTTCAAATCCTGAGAACTTTAGATGATGAAAATTCATTTATTCCACGTGACTCGTATTACTTCAAGTTTCAGAGTTGGAAGGGACCTCAGAGATCACCTGGACCAATCCCCTCAATTTTCAAGTGAGAAAACATGCCAGGGAGGTCAACAGCTTAGGCAAAGATCACACAGCTAGTTGAGACTTGGGATAAAAATCAGGTCTTGCAACTCGTGGTTCATTGTTCTTTCCTCTCCTGCAAGCAGGTAAGAAGAGCAATCCTGGGAACCGCTTGTTTTCAGGGGCGTCGGGGACACAGTATCAGCTGTGGGAAGAGTAGGTTTATTACAAATGTTTCCAGAAGACTTATTGCTCGGGAGCCAAAGCTGGCATCGTCTTTCCTCCTGCCACTAATCACAGTCTCCTGTGCAGGTTTAGGGCAGGCAGGCGGGAAGGGGGCTGGATACCAAGGGGTCTCGAGAAAATGAAGTTCAACAACTCATTTCACAGAAGAGGAACTGAAACCAGAGCAGTAAGGCAACCTTCTTCACTCTCCTCTTAGTGAGAACTTAGTTTTGTTGAAGCTGATTTTGAATATTGTATTTAATCGTGATTTCTGGCCTATAGGCCTTATTGGCATGGGGCTCTCATTTTACTGATTGATAAAGCAGAAAAACAGAGAAGTGGTGTGCTGTGATGTGAAAATTCTAGCAGGAAATGAGATGACCATTACCACCCATGGCTCTCCTGTGTCTCCCAGCAAGGTTCCTTTTGAAATCTTGCATTTCCTTCCCATTGAGTAATGTAGCAAGGCTTCATTTAAACTGTGTCCATTTGCATTAATTCTCGTAATGAAGAGCTGTATTTCAAACTGGAGTGGAACAAAGCCTGTGGTTACTTTGTGCCTTCTGGGCTATGTCCGTTCCCTGGGGGCCTGGACCCATCCTCAGTATTGAGAGTCAGAGTGGGAGGAGAAGGAGGTGATTGGCAGGAGCAGACCATAGATTAAATGGAATAACGTGACATGTGCCTGAGACACAGTCTATATTCAATGTTTGTCAGCTTGTGGTATCACCGACATATTATTATGAAGAACAATACAGCATGTCTTTTGGTTCAATGTGTCATAAGGCCTTATAACTATTAACCAATCTAATGAGTTAATGTTTTGGTTTGTACTTTTGCTTTAAAATTTGAATATTGCATATTAATTCCAAATAGATATTTGATCATTTGTAGGAGTGTTATAGGAGTAGAACCTGTCTGGAATTGATGTCAGTGCATCTAAGATGAAAAGGCCCGTTGGTCGTGCATCCCAAAACACAGCGATTATGAGCCAAAGGTCAGGAAGATACACTTCTCCCCCTCAGATGGAGGTGCAATTAGGGGCCTGTGTTGATTCCAACACACCTGGCCTGGGCTCTGCGTAGGAAAAGGTTTGTTCACTGCACTGAGACCCCCATGGGTAGAGCATCTGGGGAAAGAAGCCAATTCTGCAGCGTCGCTGGATTTGGGGAAGGACTCCAAGTGATTCAGCGCTCAGCTGAGAACCAAGCTCTTCAGATAGTGTGCTGCTCAGGGCAATGTTCTCTCCGCGCCTGGCCTGGGAGCCCGTGAGAGATTTTAACCAGCTGGAGGAAATTAATGAGCCTGCCTCCCTGCCAACAGCCAGGGCAGGAGGGTCTCACCTGTGTTTCTCACAGGCACCTGGTTTGGAAAATTCTTGTCCAGGTAGGGATGATATTTCTGGACAGTTGCATAAATACGCTACTGAAATTTGAGGGGCAAAGAGCAAACGACTGGGGAGACCAGACCTTCTCCAGGTCATTGATATCAATGACGCAAGCCACTCAAGGTTTCTGGGACCTGTGCAATGTGAAACAAAACGGGGTCCCTCATGTCCAAGGGCTTTAAAATGGAACCAAGAAGTCATTAAGGAAATGGGTCTCATGCACATGCTTATTGGCAGAACATGAATTTTTGAACTGAGCAGCACGGCAAGACCCTGCGTCTCCTCACAGTGCCAGACTTTGCCTCCCTCCAGCCAGCCTTAGCAGTCAATTACGTTTAGCCAAAACTAGCTTTCTGCTGCAACCCCAATTAACTAACATTCTTTGTGAAAGGCTTTTGCCTTTAAAAGCCCCTGCCTCTTCCTCTCTAAGCGGGACCCTATTTGGGTTGCTACAGGAATCTGTGTACCCGGAATTGCAATTCTTTGATCCCAAAATAAATGCCTCTCTGCCTCTCATTTTGGCTCTTTATCTGTAGGCTAACAGATCCCTTGCTCTGGGATTTCCCATTACTCCTCGCATGCCCAAGGACCCTCACGCCCTAGGTTAAGGTTTTCATCACTGTGGCCCCTTCAGGCAGAAAGGTCCTACTCAATAGCTGTAGTGAAGAGGGCCAGCCTCAGAACATCCCACTCTACGCTTCTGTTTTTATTTGTTTATTTATTTCTTAATAAAGCTCCTTACCCAGATATAAAAGTAGTGGAGGGGTGTTCCCTCCCTATCAAAAACCAACCAACAAACAAAAAACCCCTGATCCTTTCCAAGAGATCCTATTTTCCTTGTACAATACAGAGAAAATCAAATAATGCATAAGCGTTCATAACTCTGACCCTCCACTAGCTCATAAGGAAAAATCTGGAAATTCTAGCATTGTTGGCTTGGCACTTTCCCTTTGGCCATGTTTTCTGCCCTATTCACCTTCTCACTGCTCTACCCACCTCAACAGTCATTTTCATTAAGAGGATCTAGTCTATTAGAGAACAGGAGAAGTGCTAGCTAGAGAATTTATAATAGAAATGAATTTAAAAAACCAACAAAAAACCTAAGAATGAGGTGGAGCGCTACAAGAGTCTAATAGGATAGGTTCAGAAAGTTTAAGTTGGGAGCTGAGGGTGGGCAAGAAACCATTCCCGGGGAGTAACTTCCATGTACGTGAAGATACTGAGAGTGGAAGAGCTGAAGAGAGAGGATGCCCCAAGACGTTTGTGGATTAAGAAGGTGGTTTCTCATGACATGGAACAACATTTGAATTACCTTGAATTGTTTTTAATGACTATTTAGTTGTTTGTTTTTCTTTGAATTAGGGGGCATCGTGTAAAGGTTGGCCATGGGATGGGGCCAATTATATTCATGTTCTTCAAAAAAAGGAAAACATTATTGACCTATCTTTGAACCAAATGCAGACGCTCTGCCTTAAGAGAGAAGCAGCACTTTTTCCAATTAACCATCGGAAAGGTGGCCAGTGCCAGTAAGCTGGGTAATTTGCCTACTTTAGTTGCTCTTCCAGGCGCAGTAACACTACACTTAATTAACTACTGCTGACAACACTTTGCTAAGTGTGCGGAGGTGCGGTCCCTTGCCAAGAACCAATTTCATTCGCTGCCACTCTTGCCCCTCCTCAGCCAACCTCTCTCCTGATGGTGCTCCACAGACAGCAGGTCTTCACTCAACCCAAACTACCAAAGTTGGTTGTCTTCGGGCCTCCTTCCCAACTACTGTTAGAACACCTTATATGGAGGCAAAAGGAGGAGTTTCCTTCCTTATAATTCCAACATGGAAGGCTCTCAGTTAGGCTGCTTATCTTGTTGGGGTTCTGTCTGCAAGGTTCAGAGCAGAATCTATAAGAGAGAGGAAATGCTCTGCATAACAGGAAGGGAAGAATTTGAGGTTCAAAGGACGTGTTCAGGGCAAGGAAGAAGGGAGGAATGGAGCATGTGAGACAGTGGAGGGACCTGTGCTGTCCATTGTAACTCCAAATCTTCCGCAAATCCTACTAAACTCAAAACATGGTGCTGACTTCTGAATCCAAGTTGATGCATGACAGAAATGGTACACACGGACTCAGGATCCATTGGCAGAGGGTACCAAGAGAATAAATAACTCTTGGGAATTCACAAAAATCAGAAAGGGGGCTGTGAAATTGGGTGACTTTTTTTTTTTAAGAAAATTAGCCCTGAGCTAACATCTGCTGCCAATCCTCCTGTTTTTGCTGAGGAAGACTGGCCCTGAGCTAACAGCTGTGCCCATCTTCCTCTCCTTTATACGTGGGACGCCTGCCACAGAATGGCTTAACAAGCAGTGCAAAGGTCTGCACCCAGGATCTGAACTGGCAAACCCCAGACCACTGAAGCGGAACGTGTGAACTTAATTGCTGTGCCACTGAGCTGGCAACCCCCCCTTTTTTTTTGAGGAATATTAGCCCTGAGCTAACATCTGCTGGCAATCCTCCTCTTTTTTGCTGAGGAAGACTGGCCCTGAGCTAACGTCTATGCCCATCTTCCTCTATTTTATATATGGGACGCCTGCCACAGCATGGCTTGATATGCAGTGTGTAGGTCTGCACTTGGAATCCAAGCCAGCGAACCTTGGGCCACTGAAGCAGAACATGAGAACTTAACCCCTGTGCCACTGGGGGGCCCCGAATTGGATGTTTTGAATCAAGTTTACCTGGATATCTTGCATAGCTAATATTGGATTTTCATTAAAAAAGGAGCTTTTCAATATACAATTGGAGATAAAGCTTTAGAAGGCAAGCATCCATGACAAAGATAACTCATTGGCATAAATGTGCACTAAGGTATGAAGAACTGATGTCCTGTTGAAAGGACTTATTCAAAAGCACACATAGGAGGGTGGTAGGAATCTAAAGTAGAAAAAGAGTGAAAGAGAAGAGATGCTAGTGTGGAAAGAGAAGTGGAGAGAAGAAGGGCATATCTGTGCCTGGGCTAATTAAAATTTGCAACGTAGACGGAGGAAGGGGTACATATCAAATGACTAACCAGTATTAATTTTTCTGTGTTGCTGCATAAATCGTGAATTTAATGAAAAAATTTAGGTGGCTCTTAAATTCTGTTTCTAAATCTCAGTGAAATCATATATATTCTCCTTCATCTTTTTTTAATGATCTAAAAAAATCAGATGTGAGAACTTGAAATTTTGTGATCTATTACAGTATGCACGTTCTCAAGTTAATACTCTTTGTGTGTGTGTCTTTGTTATGTCTTTATTCTTCATTTTTAACATTACACGCATAAAAAATGAACATATTTTTGTTGTAAAAATGTTTTCTATGTTCTCTTTAGTTTCATTAAATCACTTCCAAGAAACAATTTCTTGGTTAGCTTGTTTGACCTTTTCTGTTCTTGACATTGGACACATATATTCTTCTACCATTTCACCACTTCCTAGGATAAAAACCTATAAACGTCAGTTAGTAGGATTAAAATGCGATAATTCCAGGCCAGCCCTGGTGGCCTAGTGGTTAAGTTTGGCTCTGCTTCCGTGGCCTGGGTTCGGTTCCCAGGCGCAGACCTACACCATTTGTCTGTCAGTGGCTATACTATAGTGGCGGCTCACACACAAAAAGAGGAAGATTGGCAGTGGATGTTAGCTCATGCCACAACTAGAAGGACCCACAATGAAGAATATACAACTATGCACCGGGGGGCTTTGGGGAGAAAAATGAAAAAAATAAAATCTTTAAAAAAAAAAATTTGAAGCTGCTTTGCATTTTTCGAAATTCCTTTGGGGAAAAGCACTTTTGTTAACAAAAAACATTTTCAACATGGAAATTGCAACTAGAGGCACAGCCTACTATGAAAAGTTCAGATACATTTGGTTAATTGGAAAACTGATCTGACAGATGGCTGCTTGTATTTGGGGCTAACGAGTTTTCTGATTAGTGTTGTGTCTGTTTGTGGGATTCAGGCTGTGTATACCGCCGGGTTCAGAAATAAGTGGATATTTCTGGTGAACTGGTGGGGTGGCCTGAAAGAAGACTGCTGTGGGAGGTGGTATCTTAAGGGAAGAAGGAGCCAAGCATGAAGAGTTAGAATCAGTAAAGAGATGTACTTCCCAGAGGTGATAGGGATCCTGAGGATATAATTGTGATTACTTAAATGTGTCCTTAGCCTAGGGGAAAAAAGCACTGAGGGAAAAACTGGCATTCTGTAATATATCAGGCTCTAGCAATCCTACTTTGGGGTCTCTCGTGTAGTATCTAATACAAAAGGGAGGGAGCCATTCTCTCTCATTCCCCTCCAGAACATTGCACCGTTCTGGTGCCCCGTGGCTCACTGTTTGCAGCACGGTAGCCCAGGAGAGTGGCAGCGATGGTCATCCCTGGCAGAGCCACACTGGAGCAGGGGCAGGATCTGCTTGGTGGCATGAGTAATGGTGGCACAAGTCGGGAAGCTGCCATGCTCAGTGGAGGTGTGACGAGAGACTATGGTGCAGAGACCGTGGTGCAGGCCCACAGAACCAAGCAGATCCCATGCGAATGAGACTTCCCCACGTACATAACCATGGGGAAGACCAGAAATACTTGGGCTGGAGTAACTGTGTGGGCAGGTTAGAGCCAGGATATTTGGTTTCTGCATAGAATTTAACTGAAATTAATATTATAATACTTTGAAGCTAAAATGTGAACTATACATGATGTTAGAAGTATGAACAGAATTGGAATATTTTAGAATGTTGGTTACTGTTCGTTTTGAGGTAGCAGGTCACTTTGATTGAGGTCTTCAGGGAACTCAAGATCTAATAACAGTAGAACTTCAAGGTAGGGATTCTGCTTCTGCTTAGGATATAGAAAGCTGGAAGAGAATTTCACTCCCACACTAACAGTGAGAAGAATCAGATAATCTACAGAGTCCTTGAGCCCATCAGAGAGTTGAGGTTGCAAGACAATTAGGTGATGTGAATTTCAAAGGATAAGACAAAGAGAATGAAGATACACAAATTGTTTTAGCCTTGGCCAAGCATGCAAGGGCTAGGTGGAAGCCAGAAAGGCAGATAAGAAGAAAACAATGGGAATTTTAAGGAATTCTTAAAGGCTAAATGGGATAGCATGACAATTTAGCATCCTGGGGGCCCCAGGTTCAAGGTGGGTATGTACTCACTCACTCATCAGCTTTTCTCCACGAGCCTCCGCTGGGGCTCAGGAGAAAGACTGGGCCAGGGCAGGAGATCTGAGAGAGCTTCCCTTTTTTTATTGTGGTAAAATATACATAACATGGCATTTAACATTTTACCTGTTTTTAATGTAAAATTCATTAGCATTAAGTACATGCACCTTGTGCAACCTTTACCACCATTCATCCCTGGAACTTTTTCTTCTTCCCTAAATGAAATTCTATACCCATTAAACAGTAACTCCCCTCTCCCCCTCCCCCCAGGCCTTGGAAACCACCACTCTATTTTCTGTTTCAATGAATTTAACTACTCTAGGTACATCATTGGTTTTGTTTCAATTTTGTATTTATCTTCTGGCGAGGTAGCACACTGACTTGGTTCAAAACTTAAAAGATACAAAGGGATATATGGTGAAAAGTCCCCCTCCTACTGCTTTCCCCAGCCACCCAGTTCCCCTCCCAGAGATCATCAATGTTCTTAGTTTCTTGGGAATACTTTCAGAGATAGGTTAGGACTATACCAGCAGATATACTCATATATACACGGTGTGTATGTACACACACACACACATACACGCCCCCGCACGTAAAATAGACACATATACACATGCACATATACCGTCGATTCTCATTATTCACAGTAGTTGTGTTCTGTAAAGTCAGCACAAACATTGAATTCACGAATACTGACCCATTGCTTCTAAGGGGAATATAGAGTTAGCTTCCTATGAGCCTCTGGCCACAACATTTTTGTCAGCTGATCAATACATAACCTTGTTTTATGTGTGTTTCTGTTTAAAGACACATTATTAATATATACTATTGATTCACTTACACTGAACTCATGGCCAACGGCACTACAACTCCTGGCTAAACAAAGAACTGAGCTAACACACACATTTTCTCAATAGGGCACATTATGGTCTTCTAAAACTTAGGAACCCTAGACAGCACTTCAGTACTACATTTGGGGGCCATTTTAAACAGTGAAATCACTAATAAAAAGCACAAGAATGTGGAAAATGTGGCACTAAATAGACCATGGAGAGGATGCTTGTTGACCATTTGAGAGCTGAGACAAGAGGGCGGGGCACTACCTTGTTCAACCTCAGTGGGACTGCCCCTTTTGATGGTGTAGGCATGGAAGGCTGGTCAAGGTTTGAGGGTGGAGCAAGAACACCTAAAGAAGCTTGTCCACGCCCTTGGCCTTGTATGAATACTAGGTGGTGATTAGCTGCCCCTGGGAGACAGGCAAGAAACCTGGCCACTTCTGCCATAGGAAACAAAAGGTCTTAAATCAATAACTTAAGTCTCCGTCTTAAGAAACTAGAAAAAGGAGAGTAAATGTAATAATAGGAAATAATAATAACAAGAGCAGGAGTTAAAAACACAGACAATAAAAATACAATAGAGAAAAATCAATGAAAATCAATGGAACGCTATCTTGTTGCAGTGGATAGGCACAAAAATCACCTTGGTGTTCTCATCTGGCCTCTGATTTACATGTATCTATCAGAAGTAGACTTTGTCACATGTTTAATTTTGTTACGATTCCTCTTTCAGATTCTACTCCTAAGGAATCTGTCACGCCGAGTGCAACTGACTTCACTATTGGAAGGCCATGCCTCTTCTCTGTGTGCCAGTCAATTCAGCATCAGTGTCCCCTGCATGATCTGCCAAGCAGAATCAGACCGTGACAAATCTTAACCACTTTATCGACCTGAGAGATGATCCTGGATGGTATATTAAGTGACTAAGGTTTAGAAGTTACCAAACACCCACACTGAGTTTTAAAGACTTCCTTTGAAAGGGATGGTAGGTAAAATTTGCCTATTTTATATTCTATCAATAGCCTCACGGACATTTCAAACTTCACATGTCCAGAATGGAACTTTGGTTCCCTCCTTCCCCCATCTGTTTCTCCTCCCAATCTTCACCATCTCAGTAAATGACATTAGTAAACACCTATTGCCCAGTGTAAGAAAGAGGCCACCAACTAGCTATCTCCTTCTTTCTTATCTCCCTCTTTTAATCCAACAGCAAGGCCTGTGTCTCCTATTTCCAGTACAGATCTGGACTCTGTCTCTCCATTCCCATTGCCACCATGGTCCAAGCCACCATGACCTCTCCCCTGAGCTGCCGCAATAGCCTCCACAGTGGACTTTTCACATCCAGTCTATTTCCTTCACAGCAGTGAGGGTGATCTTTTGAACACACAAATCTGGTAGTGATGCTCTCTGCTTAAATCCCCACAGGGCTCTACAATGCATTTTTAAAAACTTCAAATTCCTAATTATGATCTACAAAGTCCTGAACAGTCTGACATTTACTCATCTCTCCAAACTGATCTCAATCTGCTCTCCCTTTGGCTCGCTGGTTCTAGCATCACTGGCTTTTTTTTCCTCTTCCTGGAGCATACCAACTGATCTTCCGGGGGCTTTGAGAATACCATTCTCTTTGTCAGGAACATTCTCTTGGCCACCACAACTGCTTCCTTGCTAATATCACCTCCCAGGTAAGTGTCAGCTCTTCCGAGAAGCATTTCCTGATCATTTGAAGTAAGTCAGTTTCACTCCCACTCTCACCACCATCCTTTCATATCACTCTCTTGGACTCCTCTCCAAATAATTTATAAGTGCCATGACAGTGGAAGTTCACACCCATTTTGTCCACCATTATATATGTAGCATCTAGTACAGTACCTGGAAACTCGTAGGTCTACAAAAAAGACCTTCAGGGCTTCATGCCTGTTGTTTCCTGTTCTGAAGGACTCTTCCCTCATCTTCACAAGTGTTGCTCCTTCACATTGGTCCCCTGGGCTCTGCTCAGCAGTCAGCTCTTCAAGGAGGCCTTCCCTGACCACCCTATAAGCCTTCCCACCACTCTCACCATCGCTCTCTTTTCCCTTAGTTAAGCCTTCATTATCTTTCTTCTTACCACCTGTTATGTGAATTATATTTTATATTTACTTGCTGATTGTTGGTCTTCCCCTAAGGAATGTGACTCCACAAAGGCAGTGACTGTTTAGTGCTGTGTTCCAGCACTGAAAATAGTGCCTAGAACACAGAAGACACTTAATGGATATTTGTTCAGTGGATAAATATAGAAAGCCAAGCAAACTCATGCTAAATTCCAGCTGAAATGGTTATGAAGCAGATTAGAAAGTGAGTCAGCATTGAGGGCCAATTAAACTCTAAACATTTGGGGCTTTAAAACCCTTTCCTTGCCTCCTGGCCCCACCGCTGTGCTATAAGATGAGCGAAAAATAAAAAAGATCCAGAGTACCAGTCTCCTTAATTTTTCCTAGTGTCCAGGGTATTTTCAATTTAATTTGGCAGCTTTATGTGTTGGGAACAAAAGACAAAGTGAGTGGAAGAATAAATATCCAAATGAGTAGATCAGGGGCCTTCTTGGTGGGTGCTTGAAAGTGCATGTCAATATTCTTCTTGAAGAGTCACAGGCGGTTTGCAAAGCATTGTTAACATTACAAGTGAGAGTCTCAGTTCTGGTGCGTTATAAACCTAAATTATATCTGTAACAACAAATTTTTTCTTTTTAGAAAAAGACGTATCTCTGAAAAATCCAAAGAGCTTTCCCAGTATTTATCTCAAGACTTCTTCTCACATGCATTGAACTTACATCATTTCAATGTATTGCTATCAGTATTTTTTAGAAGGCCACTCACAGGGAATTAAATTTGAGAGCTTGTGGATTAGGCCATTAATTGAGTCCTTACAGATATTTTGGGTCAATATTTGTCAAACCTGAAACATTATTTTCAATAATCAAGGAGCTTATCTTAAAGATGCTAAACTACGTTTCGAAAAATTTTCTTATTTAAAGGTTATAGGTATATATGTAAATATATACAAAATGTGTTATGTATATATATACACACACACACAAATGACTTATAGCAAATCATTGTAACAAATCAACATGTATTTGTGGTTGTGAAATTTGATTGTAAAACATATTAACATGCTTTATGAAGAACGCAGGTTTATAGGAAGGTATTATATTATGTGTGTATAATATTTTCCTAGATAGAACAAACTATGGGAATGTTTTGTTCTCTTGCTTTGTGTGTACTTTGACTGACCCATGGTTATTTGGACAAATTTTGAGTTATTTCCCTTGGTAGGAAATGACTGAGACCACACATTTGCAAGGCGTCTGGCTGAACTCATGGATATAACTCAGAGCTGTGAAACTATTTTTCTCGGTGTAGCTCTGACTGGGGTAAATAGAATTTGAGGGTAAATTGTGCCCTGGCCAGTGAGAAGCAATCTCTTAGTCCCTGAGCTGACACGCCAAGACGTCTTCTCTTGCCAGGGATAGGTTTGATGTGTAGACCTCAGGCCTGTGGGCTCAGTATACTGTGTGTGTCATTCAGCACCTGCCCGGTCTTCGCTGCTCTCATGCACGAGGAATGGCAGTCAGAAGGTTGGGAAATGTGACCCTTCTGTCATTCAGAGGAAACGCATTGACACTAGCAAAACCCTTAAGGAGAAGACTTGAGAAAACCAAAGACAGGAAAGCAGCAGCCTTCAGAAACTTGGGTGCAGAGCTGAATGCCTCTCTGAATTGCTCTTATCAGTTCCTGAGAATCTTCGAGGAGGATAAGAAGCATGAAGAAATGGAAGTGGGGTTTTAGGTCTGAGGAAACAAGGGTATATGTGCCATTAAATAACCAAGCATATTGGGTCAGGTTAATGATTAGCCACCCCCCTCAACACATTAAGCCTGCAAAATACATAGAAATGCGAACTGTAGCCACTAGAATATGCCTTTGACATAAAACATAACTTTAGGACCTGCCGTTCCTAACCAGGATCACCTGGGAGTCTTTTTCAGAATAAACGTGCCTAGGCCCCATCTCTGGCTTGCTGCTTTGTCTAGTGGGCTGGGGAATCTGCCTGGCAGTTTGGACTCACCATTAGGAAGGCCTGCCTCTCTTCCATTATTATCTTTTGGAGCACTGGGTTTCTTGAGGAGTTTTTCCCAGTTGATGTGGACCTGTCTTCCCTATCAGCTCACATTTGGGAGGAAGTTGGCCCTCTATGCTCACAAAGCACGAGATCTGCTAGGAAGGGGACAAATGGTTTTCTGAAAGGCCAGCAGAGGGAGCTGAGGAACAAGAGTTTTCCTCTTGCTAAATATTCCCATGGCTACAGATATAGAAAAACAGACTTTTCTCTACTCGGTTATAATTCGGAACAGATTAAACCAAGATCCTAATATCCTGGAATTTGGCAAGTGAATGTGTTTGGTATTTCAGTCCCACTTTGCCTCCCTGAGCCAGACATGTGGTCCTTGTTCCTGAGCGATAGGAGGACAAATGTAACACACGCCAGCCAACGTGGATGTCTGTGCTGCCTAACATCCTCTTCAGGGTGGAGACAAAGAGAGCAGAATTAAACTGGACTTTGGATCGCAAGACAAAATGACCATACATTTCTCTTCAGATTGTTTTTCTGACAATTAGAGAATAGTTTTCCTTAAGGTAATAGTGTTATTCTTTTTGAAAGCTGTCTTATTGAAGAATCTGATGACAAGCCCTTCCATTTGATCCATAAAGGAAACAGCTAATTATTCAGGACAGAGAGCATGAGGTTGATTTTATGCTAGGTCTGCAAATGAGTCAAGCAGGTAATTAATAAATGAAAAGAAGAATTGGCCATAGAAAGGGAGGAAAAAATGTTAATTCAACCTAGCCTTGCAATTGTGAAGAGAAATGGAAATGCTTTAAAAAAAAAAAAAGATACAAACTTGAATTGTGAAAGAAATGTATTGATGAATAGAATCCATTAAGTTCTTGAGCAAATGGAATAATAATAACTTTGTATTAATGGCAGAACTTCAGGTTATTTCCTCGGTGTTAGTGGGGAATGATGGCCAGAACCAAATGAAGAATAAGTATTATTTGAATCAGAGTCCCTGTTCTTCAGATGGTAAATGAAATAATGGTTATAGAGTGAATCAGGCCAAAAATAGCTATAAGGGTTTTTTTGTTTGTTTGTTTGTTTTTTAAATTTACTTATTTACTTAGAGAAGCCCCTGCAATGGGTCAGACTTGGCTTTTCTGGTTTCTGCGTAGATGACTGCCAGCCTAGGAGCTCTCCGAGTTGTTCCACATGAAGAACACACTCAGCTTTTGGTCTATAGCTCCCAGCCCGGGTGGCTCTGGACACTGCTGAACCATCCCCCCTTCCAAGAAGAGTTCTCTGCAGCAGGTGATTCCTTCTCAGGAGGTCAGAGCCCTTGGTCATCTGGCAATTTCATAGGATTGAATATATTTGCTCCCTGACATGAACTTGGTGGTTTTTTTCTAGTTCTTAAATGACAGGGTGTCAACTGGAGGCTGAGATGTAGGTGAAATTACCTTCGACTCTCTAATAACTGGGCCTGTGGAAAGTGAAAACCAAGATTTCTGCTACATCTCCCTAGGGTAGACTAATCATATGTCGTTCTCCAAGTCTCTGCTGCCTCCTTGGCTTTCCACTTCCTCTTGGGTTGTCTGGGTCATCCCATGTCATAGCTGCTTTAGTTTCCACTACAAAAAATCACTTGCATGAGTATGTGTGAGTCTTAACTGAAGAGAGTCTTGGGGAGGTGAAGAAGGATGTCAGGTGAGAGGTTACAGCTCAAAATGCAGCCCCTCCCTCTCAGTGGCACTCATTTCTCTATCCTTCTACTCTCTGCTCTTTGGTGGGTTTTCCAAGGAGGTCCAATGACTTCTCTTTTTGTTTGAAGAGCATTTCAGCCATTTTCTCTTGAGCCTTGGTGCTAGCCTTCATGGAGGTCCTTGTGGTGGGGGGTGGGTATGGGGGGTGGCCTGGGGAGAAGGGGAGGTGAGCTTCTTCCCCAGGTTGTTTTCAAATTATTTTTCCAAAGGGGGACCGTGCCCTTCCTAAGACAAATTTTGGTGCAAGCCATAGGTTAATATTTTGTCAACCTCACTATGATGATTTTAACTCAATTACTGGTATCCTTGAAAGAATAGCTACTCATGCCTATATTATGCTCCATTCACAACCTTGATCTCGATACACAGAAGCGGCTGGTTGGGGAAAGGAAGAAAGTTGAGAATGTTCTTTAGTAGGAAAAATGTGCACTCCAAAAGTATTCTTATTAAAGCAAATAATACAACGAAAAGAAAAATCCAGTTTAGATGGGCACATAATCATAACGAGATATCTCATTACTTCTTTTCCTCCCCTCCTCTCCCACCTGTTCTCCAGAGGCAGCCACTTTTGACCGTTTCTGCTTTGAGTTCTTCTGCTGGTTACAATCATAACTTCCCTGTGTGAGAAGGATGACTCAGCTCTGAGCATGAGGGCGAGCCATGTAAACTAGAAGGCTTAACTTGAAACATGTGAGCAGGAAGTCAGGTTAGAACCACTTAAAATGCCGAAAGAGTATGGGCCTTTCACTGTTGGTTCCCTCCTCAAATCCGGTAATTCTTAGCCCAGCACCATCAGCATCACCTGGGAACCGGGCAGAAATGCAAATTCTCTGTCCCTACCCTGAAACTTACCAAATCAGAACCTATGAGGGTGGAGCCCAGCCATCAGTGTTTTAACAACTTCTCCAGGTGATTCCGATGAGTGCTCAAGTTTGAGAAGCATTGCTCTAAGTCAACCACAGAAATCCCATTCCTCTTGCTGGTGATTGGTTTAAGGGTGAACACGTGACCCTGTTCTGGCTAATGAGTTATGATGAGAGGTTTGTTTGGAGGGCTTCTGGAGGGAAAAAATGTTCCCACTGTCCCTTGTAACCCATTTCAGAAGCAGAAGGAAAAATGACATGTCTAGGGAAGGAGAAGAGCTGTCCAGCGAGGTCCCCTCTGGAACATCCCTGTGACCCTTGTGGGACACACTCTGATGCTACAGAAATTATCCTTCACACTTACATGCTGTGGCTTCTCCCAAACTGTAGATCCTTCAAGATAGACAGGGATACTGTGGTGGTCAGCGTGGCAGTGGAGAAAGTCAGCAGGGCTCCTGAGCTTGCCTTAGATAGCTTCTACCCTCTTATGGAGCTTGGGCCAACATCCTTTCCTCCCAGAAGGTAAATCAGAAGGTGTGGAATATGATTCCCTTTACCTTCATAATTTTATGAAATTGTAGTTTCAATTGTCTAGCACAAATGGATTGAGAATGTGTATCTAGTTTTATTCAACCCCTCACCCACATGGTCTGATCTTGAGGTGGCACTTACATTGGTGAGAAACCACCATGGGGGCTCTAGGGCCAACTCAGATGGGCATCTGTGTTCTACTTATAAAGTTTTCTGACCTGAACTTCCTTTAGCTTGATGTGGTTCTGCCACAGCTGATATTTCTCTGTACTTTTTGATCCTAGTTGAATGATACATCTGATTCTGTCCTCTTTAAATGTCAGAATGTGACATTCTGTTTGTTTAAAAGTATTTGTTTTGTGTGTATTCCTTAATGTTCTTCTTATGATTAAATATACCTTAAACTATTGCTCCCATGCTGTCTCTGATCAGGGACCCCCTTTTAAAGGACAAGGCACGGCAGAGGTGTCATGATCTGGCCCTGGGTTGTCGGGGATGACCCAGGATGTTGAGGCTTTTACTTGCTCTAGAACTGAATCAATTCACTCATTTCATTTTCCGCTTCAGATTCTTTCTCTGCGAAAGACAGAGACTAATTACAGCCTCTGACAGATTTGTGGCGCGGAGGCTGGACAGGGGTGGTAGGTAACAACTGTGGTGTTATGTAAGGAAAGCCAACGGTCTGAAGTGTAAGCAAGCACATTGTCACCACCACTAAGGGTGGCAACAATCACTTGACCTTTTACATTTTCTCTTAAAAAGCAGATGCAGATCCCTCTAGCTTTTCTCATCTAAATCTTATTCATAATGCACTGGCAGGAAAGTTTAGGTTTCTTTAAAATCAGAGTGAAAATTTAAAGGCATATTTTAAAGCATTCTTTTTTTTTTTTTAAAGATTGGCACCTGAGCTAACAACTGTTGCCAATCTTCTTTTTTTTTCCTGCTTTTTCTCCCCAAATTCCCCCAGTACATAGCTGTATATTTAAATTGTAGGTGCTTCTAGTTGTGGCATGTGGGACGCCACCTCAGCATGGCCTGATGAGCGGTACCATGTCCACACCCAGGATCCGAACCAGTGAAACCCTGGGCCAGTGAAGCGGAGCTCGTGAACTTAATCACTTGGCCCCGGGGCCGGCCCCCTTTTAAAGCATTCTAAGTCTAGAGATTTTTATGATTCTCCGTTCTACTTGCCCACATGTGATTTGATGCATTTTGTAGTGATATACATTTATTCTCTCTTTCCAAATCCATTAAATTAATTTTCATAGAAAGAGCTCTGTTTTTTTCTTTGCACTCATATTTCATTGGTGTAAGTAATCGACTTCATCGTATAATTAGAATAGTAAGTACAGCTTGTATTATCTTGGGATGCATTTGTTTGGGAACTGATCCAACCAAGTCAATACGTACAGTTCACTCGGTGGGAGTGGACGTGAATGACGTACTACCAGTAGTGAGCACTCAGCAGACCCTGGGAGCCCTCAAGGAGGGTTACAAAGGACTGGGCAGAGTTGGGAAGTTAGTTAAGGGCAGGTCCCTTGCAGGAGTCTCTTGTGTGCCAACCAAATGTGTTCCCTTCAAATTGGTCCTCTAGAGCCCGGCTACTCAAAGAGTGATCTGAGGACCTGCAGCATTGCATCATTGCGAACGTGTTAGGAATGCAGAGTCTCAGGCCTCACCCCAGACCTCCTGAATCAGAATCTTCACTTCCACAAGAACTCAAATGATTCAAAATTACAAGAATGTCTGAGAATCACTGCTCTAGGGTCTGCTTTAAGGCCTCTGTTTGTCCCACTCTACACACTGAAAGAAGTATGTCATGAATATGTGATAATCTTGTTGTAAAAAAATGGGAAAGATTGTTTTGTTGGAAATTGCCTCCAGAGCCAGCTTATGGGTCACCCAAGAAAATCAGTTTTATGACCTTTGTGTGAGTTTCTGCTTCCTACTGTAGTAAATTACCACAAACTCAGCGGCTTAAAACCACACAGATTTATTCTCTGATAGTACTGGAGGTCGAACTCCTAAAGGTCTCCCAGGGCTAACATCAAGGGGTCAGTAAGTCTCGTTCCCTTTGAAGGCCCTGAGGGGAGAATCAGTCTCCTTACCTCTTCCAGCATCTGGAGAGCGTCTGCATTCCTCGGCTCGTGGCCCCTTTCCCACATCATTCAGACCTCTGCTTCCATACTCATATTGATGTGGATTAAGGCTGCCCCAGCTAGAGAAGCCCAAGGTGACCTGGCCTACATGCCGAACTATACGGCCCAGTGGACTTTTTTTATGGTATGAATTAGGACCGCCCCAGGGAGAGAAGCCCAGGGCATCCTCACCTACATGCCGATCTATATGGCCAGATTCGTATCTAAAGTTATATGACCGCACAATAACCAGACCCCATCTGCACTGAAATCATTTAATGACTTTTTACATCATCTTTTCTTTTCTCCAGTAAAAATAAGTCACGTACCCATGCCTTATAAAATTAGCCCTAACCCTCAACTCGGGGCAGCATCAGGAGCTCTGACCGCCTGTGGGTCCTGTCCCCACGCACCAGCTCTGCCTGCCCATGGGTCCTGCCCCCATGCCAGCGGGGGCAGCGGCAGCTGCTCTGCCTGCCCATGGGCCCTGTCCCCATGCCAGCGGGGGCAGCAGAAGCGGCGGCAGCAGAAGCTCTGACTGCCCATGGGTCCTGTCCCCATGCTATTCCACACTATTCTCTAAATAAAAGAGCACCACTGCCAGATCTTAAGAGTCTAAGAAATCTTTCTTTTGACCTTCGGCTCACCGACCCCGCATCAATATCAATCCCCCTCTGCCTCCTTCTTATAAGGCTCCTTGTGATTACACTAGACCGACCTGGATAATCCAGGATTGTGTCCCCATGTCAAGTTCCTTGACTTAATCACTTCTGCAAAGTCCCTTCACACGCTGTCAGGTTCCTGCGATTAGGATGTGGACGTCTTTGGGAGGCCATTATTCAGTGTTCCACATCGTCTTGTCAGATATTGGAAATTTAGCATTATTTTTAAGGAAATTTTAAGGAAATTTAGCATGATTATCTTACTATTTAACAACTCCTGCTATGTCCCAGGCACTTTACATACGCAAAGCCTAATCCTCACAAGAATAAGCCACAGCAAGTATTATCACTTCATCCTTATAGATAAGAAGCCTGGGGCTCAGAAATCACAGTGAGGGGCTGCCCTGTGGCTAGGTGGTTAAGTTCACGCACTCGGCTTCGGGCGGCCCAGGGTTTCATCGGTAGGAATCCTGGGCGTGGATATGGCACCGCTCATCAGGCCATGCTGAGGCAGCATCCCACATACCACAACTAGAAGGATCCACAGCTAAAATATACACAACTATGTACTGGGGGGCTTTGGGGAGAAAAAGGAAAAATAAAATTTTTTAAAAAAAGAAAAAGAAATCACAGTGAGACAGAGAAGGGGTTCGCACTCAGACCCTCATGAGTCCAGGCCTACCTCTTGGTACCTGGCTCATGTCACCAACATAATCACCTGATTTATTTCCAAACTCAGTATGAGTGACATTGGATAGTCCAGGGTTGTCCAGTTACCTATGTCCACTGATCTAAAGCCCATGCTTATTTTGAGAAGAAAACTTTAAATGTTACACAAAGACCAAAGTGACGGTTTTGGTGAAAAGCCCTAGCAACTTCCTGTGCACTATCAGCTAACTGATCAGAGCCCAATTCTAGAAATCACACACCCAGATAGGGAAGGTCCCCATCTTTAAAATCACGGGAGCCAGACAGAAGTGCTTTCCTTTCGCAGAAGGTGGCTTGAGAGATGCCACTGACGAGCTTACATGATAAACTGCGGCTCTAAATTTTGGTGGGGCGGAGGAACGAAGCTGGGACAGAACAGAGATCGCAGACATGGGAACGTTACAAACAGTTTTTTCAAAAGTAAAAATAGCTGCTACGCTTGCCCTGGAAGTTTTGCTAGGGGCAGAGATCAAACGCCCCCCAGTTATGTGTCCATAATCACTCTGTTATTGGACTCATCCAGAAGGGTACGTTCTTGGTGCACAAGGACCACGGTCTGCCTTCAGCATTTCTCCACCTCCTGGACACAAGCATCCTTTAGCAAGGTGGGCAACATCTATGTGGTTTTAAAATGTGTAGGCTATTTTCTGATACACTTCCCCACAAACCCCTGCCAGATATTTTGGAATATCTGAAAGTGATCCTAATAGATGCCTCTGCTTGAGTAATATGATCCTTCAAAACGGAGATGAATTTTTATAGAAATCCTGCCAGGCTTACAGATGTGACTGATACAGAAACACAAGACACCCCCAGACTCCAAAGGCTTATTGTGGATCAACATCCTCATTCTTTTTTCCCACCCCACATGTCTGGAACCACACATAAAACTTCTTGGTGACAACTTTAACTAGTACCAACTCTACATCAATACTGGCAACAGTTATGTTTCAGATGAAAGTGTGTACAAGTTTTAATTACACTGAGTACTTAAAATTTCATATACAAAACTTGTTTTGAATAACACATAAAGTAAGGCGACACCTTTTATGAAACTGGCCCAAACTCATTTCCTCTTTTTGTTATCAGAGCTAACAATCAGAAATTAATTCCTTGATTTATTTTGAATTTCATACTTTATTTTAAGGATTATATTGTGTATTTTCTGACCATTAAGGTTTGCAACAACTCATGAACAAAATATAGATTTCTGACCTGATCCCTAGGCAAATTACCTCTCCAGTCCATGCCTCAGTTTTCTTATCTGTAAAATGGGATGAATAATACAATGTTGTCATGAAAATCATGAGAAGAAAGTGGATTTGCATTGGGTATGAAAGCCGGGTGTTCTCTTCGCCAATGTGTGGACTGAGTTTAAGGTGAAGTTACACATTTGCACTAATTCTTTCCTTCACCAGCAGGTCTGGTTGTTCTGTGTGAAATTACTCAATGTGAACTGCAGGTTTACATATCACTGGCGAAATCAGCTGCCTTTGTCACTTCCTGTTCTGGCAGCACCCTGCTGAGCATCTCGTGATCTCAGGAGAGTAGAAGCTGACTGACGGAGCGGTCCAGGTTGGGCTTAAAAATACAGTTCTTGAACTGTTGCATTAGATTTCCTCTTAGCAAAACCCCAGGTAGACGGAAGATGACAAGTTTGCCTTTCTGCGACTTGGACCCCTTTCTCTTCTCTGAGTGTCAGGATTAGAATTCAACCCCTCCCCACGACACCACTTCCTTCCCCCCAATATGTCCAAGCTGATAAAACTGGGTGTGTCGTTGTTTGCACACGTGCTGGGCCATTGGGCGGGTAAGAAGGGGCTCATTAAACCACACCACTGGTTTGTGGTCCAGAATTAGTCACCATCCTTAGCATGTCAGCACTGCAGTGCTTTGTGGACAGACAGCGCCCTTCCTCCCTCCTTTCCATGCCCTTCCCCAGTGGGTCCAAGCTGGCTTTGCAGGCTGGTGGGCCTTTTCAACAAGGAACAGCAGATCCCTCCTGTTCCCAGGTTGGAGCCTGTATAGCATATTTTCACTTGTTAGCTACCACTTGCTTTCTTATTAAGTTACATGAAATGGAGCTTCAAGGGCTCTTCAGGACACATAAATTCACCCATGGATATTATTTTCTTCTCTAACATTTATTAAGAATTTGCTCCATGCCAGGCCCCGTATTGAGTGTTTTTGGTGTATTATCTCATCTGATCTTCTCATCAGCTCTATGAGACAGATGTACTAATTACCTTAGCTTAGAGAGGTTAATCAACGTGCCCACGGTCAGGCGGGTAGCCAGCTGAGGAAGGCGGGTTCAAACGCAAGGAGTCTAGCTCCAGGGCCTCTGCTCCCTACAATGCTTCTCACCTAGTTCAGGCTTCTGGACTCCTCCACCTTTCCACATCACTTATGGGCACATGAGTGCTCCAGGACAGCTTTGTAAAGCCCTGTGCAAAGGACAGGACAAATGCAAGCAAGTGTCACTAGGTGCAGACGCCCTTGGGCTGGCAGTCAACAGGTACACCCTTTCCCCACTCTCCAAACTGGGGAGAGGAGAGCTTGGCCTGGCTTCAGCCGGATGCCCATGAGTCTGTGCTCCAGCAGAAGGGTACCACCACCTCTTTGCTCTCTCTTCTTATGGGGCCAATGTGACAGTGGCTGGTTTGCTTCCTGAGCTGACCATTCCAGTGTTCATGGAGGCACATTGGCTATCGTTGGTAAGAGTGTGGAATAGCTGGCAAATGCCACGGAGCTGAGCCTACCGGGAGGTAGGCAAATGGAGTTCCTGTAGTCAGAAATTCCCAGCACATGACAAAGGAGGTCATTTATAATCTAACAGTCTGTGGCCTTCCACTTGGTAGAGGCAGACAACTTCATGCCCTGAGAACATGTTCAAGGAAGTGACGCCCCCTGTTCAGGAGGAAGGAGCCTATAAAGTTAGTCTGCTAGTTATGGGCCAGGCTAGACCCTCGGGGGATGGAACCCTGCTCAGGTAGCTAGCGAGCAATGCATCTCTGTAACCAACACATTCCTTGTGGCCTTCCCAGTCCTTGTGGCTATTTCATCACTGTCCTGGGTCTGAGCAGGGGTCCCGCAGGCCTCTGTGGTCTGCTGTGGGTACACTATAATGACTGCTGCCTCCAAATGTTCCCAGGGGTTTTTCATTCCAAATGCTTTTTTCAGAAGTGGTCCCTCTTGTGGAGTACAACCTGACACTCATAACCAAGAGGAGGGAGACCGTGGGTACCTGCTGACCCTTCCACCCGTGGTCTCAGCCTGCACATGCGATGGCACCAGTGCTTTCTCTGGCAGAGTGTGCTCATATGGAATGAATATCGCCCAACCACACATACAGAAGGGGTCGACAGGGTCCTCCAGGGCGGAAGATAGCTCCCTCACCCCAAGGGTGATGGCAAGTCAGGAGAAAGTAGAAGTAGTAACCAGGGTGACCACAATGTCTGTGGGCCAGCAAAACCCCTGAGAGGGTGGGTCACTGGCCCTAAGGAGGGTTGGTGGTCTGGTGGCCATGTTGTTAGCTGTGGGCCAAGAAAGCCCTAGAAGGAGGGTCCCTCAGAAACCCTGTGTGGTGGATTGATCACACACGGGGAACTAGAGCCACTGGGCTCCCGCATTCAAACATTTGGCTCCTCTCCATGAGCAGAGACCAAAGACGCCTCCCCAAGATGGAGCAGTTCCTGTACATACACTCTGGGGCCTTCTGAGAAAAGAGAAGTGTGCCCTCTAAGGCCCAGGCCACAGGAATCTGTCGGTGGAATCTCTTTGCAGTTGAGTGAGCCCAAACGACAGGCAGTAGAGGGTTAGTGCAGAGCTCTTCATCGTGGAATGAGGTGTCTAGACTGGCCCATCTGGAGGCGGCAGACACACCCACCCTTGTCTTGAACTGGACTCAGAGTGAATACATACCTGTGTGGGGTATGTAACTTCCCAGAGACCCCCAAGGCAAAGTTGAACAGCTCTGCTAAGACCGCAGGTACCACCCAGGCTCAGCGTGCCCTGTCAGCATGGACCATAAGATCCCAGGCTGGATGGGTGCAGCTCCCAGGTCTCCACCCAGGAAATAATTAGGAGAGAAAGAGCAGAGGAAGCCCAGAAAGGGCAAAGTCGGTGGGCCAAATCTGCTGCAAGAGCCCCTCATGGGAAGCAAGATGGCTAACAGCATTTTTGCTATAAGAGAAATGGAGGAGTTGCTAAGTCTTAAACCGTGGGGAAAATACTGAGAGCCTGAAGGGGCAGGCCAAGCTCAGCAGTCTCCGGAGAACATGGGCAAATGCTCCTAAGTGCTGTCTACCTTGGCACTTGGCTTGGGCAGCCTGCACAGGGCACTGGCTTTGTGTTCAAGGCCAGGAGGGCAAATCTGGGCTTACAAGAGCCCACAGCAGCCACCCAGGTGCCAGCACTGTGGCTGCTGGTTGATAGCAAAAACAGGCTCTCTGGAGCCAAGGTGAGGGAAGCGAGGTGGTCATTCACAATGAGGGACGCTCTGGTGGACTTACCCACACTGGGCTCCCTGGGCAGCCTGCTCAGGCCTGTCATTACTCCAGGACCAGCTGGAGAACTGAATGCCAGCGGGCTACCCCAAATCCTGGAGGCGCCTTTGGAAAATTCTAGGAATGGGCTACATTTACTGGGAACTTCCTTGTGGCGGTTTGTCACATTTGGGACAGCATATGAAGGGGCGATAGAAACCTAGAGCCGTTGTGAGAAGGAGAGTGACGAGCCAGAACCTGGTCAAGGAGGACGGACAAGGACACCTTTCTTGCCCTAGGGCTCCCTCTAGGGATCAGCGAGCAAGCCCCCACTCCTCACTAGTTCTGAGGGGAAAGAAAAGGGCACTGAATCTTGGCCTCTTGACCGTTTCTATCCGTCTCTGGGGTCTGGTGTGAGCTAAGCGCTTGGGAAATTCTGCTAGGGAGGGGCTACCTGAGGGGGCAATTGTGAGGCCCAGGCTGCTCTGCCATGTAGAGACTCCTGGACCTTGAGATGAGGTGTGAGGGATGGGAGATGGGAGAAGCTATCCCTCCACCCCTTGCTCACCTGGCCTGCTTGGTCAGGTCATCCTGCAAGTTGCTCTGACCTCCTGTGCTCAGCGGTTAGTGCCCATAGCTCAGGGCTCCCGGGGGGGTGACAGGCCCTGCCACTGACTATGGCCAGCCAGTCTGGGATGGACACAAATCGGACATACAGATGTGCCTTGAGTGATTTTATTAACACACTTCCTGAAGAGCACTTATGGTGGCAAGATGGAGACTCCCAGATCCCCACAGAGCGTATTGCTCCCAGGAGATGAATAATCTGGCTCACTTTGGAAGGAGGAAAGACCCCAATTGGTTGGGCATGGACATGTCCTACACTGGGAAGTGGGAGGAGTGAGGTAAATAATCTCCCTCTTCTTCATCCAGACACAAGAGAGCTATGGGCCTGCTTGATGAGCCACTGGGGTGAGAGCAGAACTATGAGCTGAGCAGGACCGTCTGAGGAGTGAGCTGAGGAGTTCTCGGGGTGGCCAAGAGGCACAGCTTCCCTTCTTCCAACGGAAAAGTGAGTCCCTCCTGGACTCAACTTCCTGCTAGATTAGGGCCCCCAAGTTCTCCAGGTGCTAGGGAGCTGACAGTTCCCCCAGGCCCCCTAAACACCTGGCCTCTAGTTTAGACGCTTGGCATTTGAGCCTCAAATGTTTATTTCTCCTGGGCAAAACCTCTCTTACTCTAGACCCCTGAAAAAGGAGAACAACCGTGGGCGGCCACCCAGCTGGGGCAAGCCCCGCAGTGTGTAATCTCTGCAGGATGTTGCAAGGATGGGGGCCTTGGGCACCTGTGGGCCCTGCAGGTTATTACCTATTGCTTTTACTGAGGCTGCTCCTCAGCCACTTCAGGGGACCGAAAAAGTGTAAGGTCAAGGAGATGTCTTTTTACATTATCTAAAATATCCATCCACTGGACCTCAGCCCTGAACACCAGACTCGTATCCAACTGCCCACTGGCCCTTCTCCACTTGCATGTTTACTGGGCCTGTTAGCTCACTATGTGCTGCCCTCCGCCCTCTCTCCCCAGCCTGCTCCTTCTCCATCTTGCCCATCTCAGCAAATGCGAACTCCATTGTTCCATTTTCTGAGGCCGTGATTCTGGGAGTTTCTCTTGATTCCTCTCTTTCTCTCACACTCCTCATCCAATCTGTTAGTGGAGCTGGCAGAGTTGATCCAGGATATATTTAGAATCTCAGCACCTCTCACCAGCTCCCTGGCTACCACCAGAGCCCGTGCTGGTCCAGATGGTGTTGTTCTTGTAAAATTTAGAAAAACGTTAAATCCATGACTTAATGCGTGGACAGAGCTCCACACTTAGGCTCTGGGCCCTGGCTGGATTCTAGCTCCACTCACCCACGAGACCAGCACCAGCGCAGGGCATCAACTGTACAACCACGCGTGGTGTGCTGGCTGGTCCACCCTGGTCCAGACCCACTATCCTCTCTCACCTGCACTGTTGCCATCAGCCTGCGTGCGATGTCTCTGCTTCCGCCCTTGCAGAAGGCACAAGTCCCACTCTTCAGACTATTTGCCCCTTTTGGTTTCCTGCCTGCCTGCTTGAGCTGGGACCTCTCATCTCATCTTCTTCAGCTCTCAACATGGAAGCCATAGGGATCTTTTAAAAGTACAAATCGAGTCAAGTCACTCTTCTGCTCAAAACTTCACTCCAAGTAAAAGCCAAAGTCCTGGCCAGGTCCTGGAAAGCCCTGTACAATCGGGCTCCTGTTGCCTCACCAACCTTGTTCCCAAGGACCCCCTGCTCCCTCTACTCCAGGCACACTGCCACCTGCTGTCTCTTGGTTGGACTTGGCTTGGTCCCACCTCAGGTGAGACTCTTGCACTCACTCTCCCTTCTGCTGGAAAGTTCTTCCACAGATATTTACCTGCCTCATTTCTCACTCTTTCTAGGTCTACTCAAATGTTGTACAGTCCAACTGTTTAAAACTGCAGCCACATCACCTGAAACCAGACGTCTTCTCGCTTCCCACAGCACTTTCAGTTTTCCTCCACAGCACTCACCACCATCTAACATACCATACATAGTTTACTTATTTATTGTGTTTATGTGTCTCTGCTCACTAGCATAAGCTTCACAAAAGGAGGAAATGTTGTCTGTCTTGCTTTTGGCTGTTTTCCCAGCACCTAAACAGTGCCTGGGACATTACAGGTGAACAATTCATTCGATATTTGTTGAGTGAATGAGTGGCAGGAAGCAGACTGGGCCTCTTACATTGAACCATATGAAACTGGGTTTTTTTGTAGGTCTAAAGTGGTCAGATATCAGCAATTTCATGGGGTTCAGCTTCATATAATGTGGCCCAAAGGAGGTGTTATGTGGGGGACAATTGCCTTTTATTTGCTCTGTGTGCTTCCTTTCAAAAACTTCAGGTTCTGTTTATAATCCCTTGGTAACAAATTTCCCACTCAAATGGACATTTCTGTCCCTAATCCCGTGATCCACGGAACTGTGTTCCTCCAGGTACAGCCTTGGCAGCAACAATGCCAGCCTTGGCCTTTGATACTTTAAATACTTTTATTTTGGCCATGGGATAATTGGAAAAAGTAAAGGTTAATAGACTATCAAACTGTGACCAGCCATCGGAACCAACATCAGAGACATTGGCAGAGGCAACATCACTAATGAGACAGGGCATGTCCACTTCTCGGCTCAGGCCCTGGAGGAACAAGGCTCTGAGCCAAGATGACTGTCCCCGTCCCTGAGCTCACACAGTGTTCAGAGGACAGAAGTCTCTTCCTCCGCCAAGTTTTTTTTTTTTTTTCCTGTTTTCTCCATATAGCCAAGGGAAAGGGAATAAAACCTTGAACTTGTGCCTTCTAAATTCAGCTTTCTTAGGGAGAGACACACATCAGAAAGATCTTTCTTTGGGTGTCTGCAAATGCCACACTCCAGGACACACATTCTGGGAGCTGGTCATATCTACAAGATGCAGCCATTAGCCCTACACACTTCAGTGGTAACTAAAAGTGCAGTTGCTACTCAAGTGCTCCCCCAACATGGGGCCCACACTTCGATGCAGGAGCGGGGCGGGGGGCGGGGGGGACACAACATAAGCATGTAAAACTGGCTAGCTCATGTCCACAAAGAGAGATTTTTTCTCCCAACCATCTTGACCTTCTCAGACCACATTTTATCTCTCCACATTTGAATGAGACGTGGGTATAAAGTATTATACTTTTTTTCTTAGATCTATTATAGAGAAAACAACAATACAAGTGTGACTACAAATGGCACCTGGCACCGCCTCTCGGGAGTGGAAGGGTTTGGGTACACTTGACCCATCTGAAGAGGGTCAGCCTTGGCTGAGCTTCTGCTGACTGCGGTCTCGTGGACATGCAGGTACAAGTGGCTGCATCGCTGGTTGTTTCAAGAAGCCAGAAACCCACATTCCTATATGAATCTCTTGATTTTAAAATCATGGCAATTAATTCTAATAAAGAAAAAACCCTCTACGCGAGCAAACATGAGGAGGTGTCAAAAAGTGGGTCCTCTACACAGACTTTTGGGACTTTTGGGGCAGCAAAACTATTCTATCTATGATGATGATGATGGACACACGTGTTACGCATTTGCCAAATCCATAGAATGTACAACACGAAGAGTGAATCCTAATGGAAACTATGGACTTTAGTTAATAATAATGTTTTAATATTGGCTCATCAGTTCTAACAAATGTACCATTAGCGCAAGCTGCTAATAAGCGGAAATGTGGAACTGCATGGGTAGTGCATGGGGGTAGGTGGTATACGGGAACTCTCTACATTCTATTCAATTTTTCTGTAAACCTAAAACTGCTTAAAAAAATAAGATCTGCAAATTTTAAAAAAAGTGTGAACTCTACCCAAATTGTCTGGATAAGCTCATTAAGATGCAGTCTTTCAAGACATTCCTTTTTAGAAGGGCATCCTGCAGGTTTTCTCAAACAAGTCACCTGATTCAAATTCTAGGCCATTGGAAAGTTCACAGGATGAGGGGGTTTCTTATAGACCACCACTGGGGAAAGTGGGGTAAGGGCCGGAGTAGGGATTCAAATCCTCAGGGAGCTGGGGTGGGAAGGATTGGGGTTGCTGTTGATATTTGCAGGCAGACAGTGAAATCAATCAAAGTACACGACACCTGGGCAGGTGCGGCAGCAAGGAGAGAATTCTCATGTGGATGAGCAGGGGTTGTGGGGCATATCTAGGTGGGGGTTGGAGGAGGTCCAACTAAGGGGGAGCAGTGTTTTCACACAGACATTATTTAGAATTACCGTATGTGGTGATGATAACAACAATAAAAAAGCAGATGGCTTTTAGTTTTGTTATACTTTTTAAATTGTCTATAGACAATGCACCCTATTGCATGGGCAGCCCCACTTATTGCCCTCCTTTCCTCTCCCACCCCACACTCACCACTGGGAAAGAGACATTGTATTCAGGGTCTGCCACCATGGGCAGGGCCTTAAAATTTCACCAAGTACCTACCTCTTCAAGGACTGTGGGAGACACGGGGGACGGAGGCCAGTCCTCAGCCACCTGTCTACATTCCAAGAATTTTTCAGCTAAATGTAAGCGAATGAAAGTGAAATGGAAAGCCCCTTTTGTTTAAACTCCAACACCAAGATTTATCTTGGTTTATGCCCCTCCCACCCCAAATGTACAGTAATTCTGTTGAAAACAGCAACCATAAAGCCCTTTGGCTGGCACTCACAACAAAGCGCCTCTTTGCTCCTCCTAAGGAGAACCTCACTGATCAACAGGGCATCGTCCTACTGCCTAAGGACCTGGTTCAGAGAGACCTTCCTGGTTTGTCTCATGAACAGAGACCTCCTGACAAAGGTGGACATCCACGTTCTGACTCTCCTGGAATCTGTTCTTCACTCAGAGACTCAAACTGTGCAAAACCCAGAAAACTGAACTCCCCTTCTCCGCCGTCCATTTCTCTGATGCTCATCAGCGAGGTAGCTGGAGCATTATCCTTCCATCCCCTCCCCAGGCGTTGTTACAAATCCCTGCAGAAAACAACAGCTACAACAGTGATGATGAGGAGGATGAGGGTGACAGCCACAACCTGGAGCATATGATGGGGAAAGAGAGGGAGAGATCTAGTGGCAGCTGACTCTCTCCAGCAGATCTAATCACCACGGGTAAGGTGTGACTGCTTTTTCCTGCGCAGGGTCACTTAAACATTCTGGAGAACTGGCGGGGGTAGGGGACGATGGCAGTTTAGTAAAGTGGAAGTAATAGAGAAAAGGCTGCCGGAAGTTTGGAATGCTGTTCAGCACAGTGAGCATCAGCTTCCCCTAAGGAAGGATTTAAGGGAACCAAAACAAAATAGTAGAATGTCAGTCAAAGTTGGAGGCTTGAGGTTTAGCTAAAAGTGGTCTTGTAGAAATGCAGGTTCCCTGTGGCTACATCCTTGGATGTTTCAAGAAGCAGGATTTACGCTTTGGAAAACCAAACCAGCCAATAAGCACGTGGAAAGATGCTCAACAGTATTAGCCATCAGGGAAATGCAAATCAAAACCACAATGAAATATCATTATATACCCACTAGGATGGCTAAAATAAAAAAGACAGGTGGTAACAAGTGTTGGGGAGGACGTGGGAAAAATAGAACCCTCCTCCATTGATAGTGGAATGTAAAATGGAGCAGCCACTTTGGAAAACATTCTGGCAGTTCCTCAAAAGTTTAAACTTGAGTCACCACATGATCCAGAAGTTCCACTGCTAGGTACATACCCAAGAGAAACGAACTCATATGTCCACACAAAAACCTGTACACGAATGACCAGAGCAGCATTATTTATAACAGCCAAAAAGTGGGAAAAATCCAAATGTCCGTCAGCTAATGAATAGATAAACAAAGTGTGCTATATCTATACAACGGAGTATTATTTGGCTATAAGAAGAAATGAAATTCTGATATATGCCACAACATGGATGAAGCTTGAAAACATAACGATAAGTGAAGGAAGCCAGTCACAGAAGATCATATATTATATGATTCCATTTATAGGAAATGTCCAGAAAAGGCAAATAGAGGCAGAAAGTAGATTAGTGGTTGCCTAAGGCTGGGTGAGGGAGAGTGGGAAGGGACTGCTAACGAGTGTGGGGTTTCTTTTGTGGGGGATGAAATATTCTGAAGTCGATTATGGTGATGGCTGCACAACTCTGTGAATATATTAAAAATCATTGAATTGTACATTTAGATCGGTGAATTGCACGCTATGTAAATTATATTTCAATAAAGCTGTTAAAAAAACAAAACTAGTAAGATGAAGGTCGAATATGAGCAATTGTCTCAAAATGCAGAGGACAGTAACAGAGGTGACAAAATGAAAGACAAAGGGGCAACAAAGCAGAGACCCACCATGCAGATATTGGAGTTTCTGAGGAAGACCCTAGATCTAGTGGGATGAAAGTCACAAATAAAGATGTAAGAAAACCCCCCTTTGCCGATTCCCCGCAAAATCACTCAGACACATAGACACCTCGACGTATCTGACCTCTATAAGTGGCCATTAAGCACATGAAAAAAATAACTTGAGTTTCATTGTTTAATTATTTGCTTAAATAATTGGCAATGCTTTTTCTTCTTTTTAAAATAACAGCACCAACTATTAGTGAGGCCACGAGGGAAGTGGGCCCCTCATATATCACTAATTGGAACATAAATTGGTAGAATTTTCTGGAGGACAGTTTGGAAATACACGTTAAGTTTTAATATTTTCTTATCCACTTTTGCAGCAATTCCATCTCTAAGAATTTACCTGGGGGTGAAAGGAGTGGAGAATGGATTTACCCAGATATTTAGCTATAACAATATTACGAAAATTTGTACATATCTCAAATACTCAATGATACAGGGATTTGCTGAATAAATGCTGATCTCACCAAACAATTAAGAACTATGAGGCCACTACTAATGATATTTTGAAAAAATGCTTAATGATAGATAACTATTCATGTTTTTTGTGAAAGGAAGATAATAGCTTATAAAACAGCATATACTTTTTTAATTAAAAAATATGTATACAGGATCTAATGTACAGCATGATGACTATCGTTAATAATACAGTATTATATATTTGAAAGTTGCTCAGAGTAGATCTTAAGCGTTCTCACCACACACACAAGAGTATCTATGTTAGCTGTGTGAGGTGATGGCTGTGTGAATAATCTTAATCTTGGTAATTGTACATCTGCAATGCATCTGGATGTATATATTCATATATATCAAATTATCATGTTGTACACTTTAAATATATACAACTAAATTTGCCCATTATTCCTTAATCAGTTAAAAAATCCATATATACATACACTACATATAAACGTAAATAGAAAGAGAGAGGTGGAGACTGAGAATGGGAAAAATTTTCATTACACATTAAATGGTAACAGTGATTTTTATTTTAGGCTCATTTAAAACCTGCATAGACTCCTATAATGGTGAAAAGAACATTGAAAGGAATGTTAAAGAGTGCTCCAATGACTGTCATCTCAGGTGGAGTCCAAACCCTCAGCAGTGTGTCAGGCCCTGGCCCAGTGGCTCCTCCTGCAGCCGTACCCTGCAGCCACACGCCATTCCTGCTACTTCCCTAAGCGGGTTTCCTGTTTTAGCAGCCGTCTGCTGTTTCATTGCCCTGAATGCCCTCCTCCCTCTCTCCCACCTTGCTTCCTGCCTGCCTGCCCTCTCCTGGGTCACCTCTCCCGGGAAGCCGTCCCTGGCCACCCAAGCAGAGCTCCCCATTTTCTGCTCTCGCCCTTCCCTGTGCGTGCACTATTTTTGTACCTTGAATAGCACTGCCATTATGTTTACACTCCTCTCTCATGAGTCAGTTGAGGATTAGGCCAGGTTCTTAATCATCCTTGTTTACTCAGCATCCAGCACAGTCCTGGATAAATGTTTATGGAGTGCACAAGTGAACGAATGAATCAACCAGTCTCCTGAGCTCTGGGCTCACATACTTGCAGGACATCTGCACTCGACTACCCCATAGGTCTTTAAATGCAACACCCCCAAACTGAGCTTTGCATCTTCTCCCTGGGGAGCCTCAACTCCCCGCTCCTCATTAGCAGCGCTTGCTCTTTTGGTGCACTCCTCATTTCTGTGATTGGAGCCTCCCTCTCTGCAGGGACTGTCGACAGACCGTGGGGTCTCTTTTTCCTCCCATAGAAATTCCCCGTGGGCGATCAGTCCTTCCACCTGAAAGCCTTTTGCTTTGCTTTCCCTTCTTCCGCTGCATGCTGCTGCTGACCTCTCTCCCTCACACTCGCTCTCACCTGGACACATCTCATCTCTCATCTGTCACAGCCTCCTCATCTCGATGCCAATAACAACTCTGCAGTGGCTTCCATTTCCTCCCAGGTAAAGTCGAAACTCTTTACCAAGGCTTACCAGGGATCGAGGCCCGATCTAGCTCTGTCTATCTCTCCAGCTTCATCTCTCCTCCATCCCACCGCTTTCACCCTCTTCAGGAGCAAGCTGGTGTGTTCTTTTTTGCCTCTGTGCCTCTTGCACGCTGTTTGTTTTGTCTGGAAGACTTTTCCAACACTCTTGCCTCCCTAACTCATTCATCAAGCCTTAATCTAAAAGACGCTTCCTCCAGGAAGCCTTCCCTCACACGCCAGGTCCCAGTTAGGCCCTCTGATATAAACTCCCAGACCTCCCCACACCTCCCCCCACATACCCCTTCTCACACTGTATTTAATTGTTTACTTAATCACTCTTCTCCCTCAACAGACTGTAACCTGAATGGGGGCGGAAACCAAGCCTGCTTCTTCATGAACATTCCTTCAATGTCCAGCAAAAATTAAGTCCTTACTCAACAAATGGTTAGCATTCAGTAAGCAAATGGGGGAAGGAATTTTTGCTTTTGCTGTTGGCGATGCTGATTCAAACTTTGGGACCAGACAAGACATCTCGTTCTTCCTTTTCTGAAGAGGAGAGCAGCCCTGTGGCAGACAGTGCCCCTACCCTGCCCCAGGCCACTGATGGCCCCGCGAAGGCCCTTCGGAGGGAAGGCTGCGGTGCTGGGCCTTCCCAGGGGTGCGTTTCCTCCAATGGCCTTCCCAAGTATTCACAGCCAACTTCCCCATCAGTCATGAGTTTTTCCAAGACTCACAGGAACCTGCCCTAAAGAGTTAAGGAAGTTCTCTGCGTGTTTCTAAATACCACCTCCAAAATACTTTCAGAGTTCCTGAGTTAAAGATCCCAGGACTGAAACTTTGGATGGTGTCAAGTTCCCCGTGGAGACTCGGAGACGCTGCAGGGCTGGGGCTCAGGATGGCTACCGCCCCACCCTACCCCTACTCAGGATAGGAAAAGGAGCAGCGATGTTTGGGTCAGGCAGGCAGTAATGAGAGTGGGGGTCCAAAGTCTCCAATTGGCTGAGTCAGGTTCAGAGGAATCAGCACCCCTGGGCGGTTGGAGGGTAGCTGGGTAAACCAGGTTGGTGTGATGGATTGGAGTCTTATCACAAAAATTCACTCCCTTCCCCCCGCCCCCCTCAGGGCTGTGTGTAGTTTCTGCCTCAATAACTTTGACCTTGGCTATGGGATGTGTATGGGCCACTGGAATATGAGCAGACATGATGCGAGCAGAGGTTCTGGTGCGATTCTTCCCTGTTACATTCCTGTCAATCACAATGAGAAGAATATGCCTCAGGTCACCACTCCTCCTTCAGCCTGGTCCCCTGAATATATAAGTTTTGGACATTTTATTTTTAGATGGCTATTAGATATCTAAGCAGAGATGTGGATGATTTGCGGCTCAGGGGGCTGGTCTGGGCTGGAAATACACGTTGAAATCATCAGCAGATACAAGGCATTTAAAGCCTTGAGTCAGACGAGCTCACCAAGATGTGAGTCTGGGTGGAAGAGAAGTCCACTGAGAGAGTCTTGGTTTCTTCCAACATGCAGAGGTCAGAGAGATGGGATGGCATTAGCAAGGCAAGGGAGACGGAGCAGCCAGAAAGCCCGGCAGACAACCAGGCTGGTGAGGGGTCCTGGGGGCCAAGCAGAGAGGGGGCTGAGTTGGAGAAAGTGGTCAAATGTGTCCACAGCTGCTCAGAGGTCAGTGAATGAGATGCAGATGTGACCGGTGGGTTCAGTGACAGGGGTGTCATCAATGTCCTTGACAAGAATATATTTTGTGGAGTCGTGGGAGCAAAAACATCAACAGAAGGGGTTCAGAGAGAATAACAGCAGATAATTCTTATGGAAGCTTTGCTTAGAAATGAAGGAGAGAAATGGGGCTGTAGCCGAAGGGCCAAGTGGCATCAAGAGAGATTTTTTTTAAAAGGTGGGTTAAAAAATAGTAAGTGTGAATGCTGATGGAAATGATCCAGAAGAGAGAAAGAACTGATGAGGCGGTAAAGATGGGAGGTGATGACAATGTTTCATCTGCTGTAACCGGAGAAGCTTGAGTGTGGGCTCACACGTATGGAGGTGGGCAGATGTAGTGGTGGGAGCCTGCAGACATTCTCTTCCAGTTGCGTCAACTTTCTCCGTGAAACAGGAAGCCAGGTCATCAACAGACAGTGAGCATGTGGGAGGCGAAGAAGAAAGTGTGACAGAGTAGGCCAGGAGAGCTGAAGAATGAACGGACCAAGGATGTGTAGCTTGCATGCTGGCAGGCAGCGACTGTGGTGAGCACTTTGTACCTACTATTTAATAAATCCTCATGGCAGCCTTATGAAGTAGGGCTTATTATTTGCCCCATTTACAGATGAGGACATGGAAGCACAGAGTGGTCAAGAAACTTGTCCAAAGTCACACAGCAAGAAAGTGGGAGAGCCAGGATTTCAACACAGGCAGTCAGCTTCCAGGCCCAAATACTTAACAACTAGGTTAGGCTGACCCAGTTAAACATATGAAAGCTTGTTGCAGAACTGGACTAAATGGAATAAGGGTTGAATTATTGTGGTGCAACCACTGTGTGTCAAGGTCTGTAGTAGCCACCTTCACAACTTTGTTCAGTCATGGGTATTATCAACCCCATTTTACTGACAAGGACACGGAAGCCCAGAGAGATCCAGGTGCTTGTTAAAAACTGCAGAGCTAGGAAATGGAAGAACTGGGTTTGGGACTCATGTTGGTCTGATTCCAAAACCCACACCCTGTACACAATACCAGAAAATCGCTAGAGCGTGTGAGGGGGTCTACCCAGCCACAGCTAACTTATTAGCTAAATCCATCAGAACCCTCCCTACAGCGGGCTGGGCTCCCTTGGAACCTTTATCCTGAGCAGGTGGAGAGCTTACCATGTGGTCCTTACAGCAGGAAGAATTTAAAGGAAGGTGACTTTGGGGGAACACTGGTTATCTTACTGGCCATTTTCAGGTGCTTGATCCATTTGGTGAGGGGGAGGGGCTTAGAGGCAAATGGCAGGAATCCTGGCATTTTCTTCTTCTTTTAATCAGAATGCTAGCCTTATATCACAAAAGCACTCACTCTACTTGTACAAGCATTTCCAAAACCCGTTTTCTTGAGAAACAGTGCTCATCAAGCATCATCTACACTGAACAGCCACCCACTTCCTCAAATGCAAGGAAGCAGACAGTTAAAAAAAAAAAAAAAAAAAAAAGCCGAGAGGCCGCAGTTGTTTATCACGACCTCGTCTCAGGGAGGCCTGAGATTCTTTCGAACAGGAGCTCTGCTTCCCATGACGCACAGCGAAGTGTCAACTGGGATATTTCTGGTAAAACTGAAAGCAAGAAAAGCGAGGTGCACGCTTCACGAGGTCCCGGGCCCCGTGGGACTGTGGGTGGAATTTGGAGGGGTTTGGGTGCCATCTCCAAGTGACAGATGGGTGGACCTCTCATCTGAAAGGAGGAGACACGTTGGCCAGTCGACCTCAGACCCAAAGTTGCTTGTGAAGCGACATAAAGGGGAAAACACACACACACCAGCTGGAGGGAAGAATCGAAAAAGCAAGAAGGGTGCGAATCCTGACAGACTCGCCGCTTGGGCAGGGACTCGCCGGAACCAGAGGCAAAATGTCCCTGAAGTTGCCAAGAAACTGGGATTTCAACCTGAAAATGGAGGCTGCAAAAATAGGTACCGTCAATGTCTTTTTGTTACCTTTGCGGTTCTTCTACTTGAGCTCCCACTATTTGCATGTGGGTCTGCAGGGAGCACAGGCTACTTAAAAATGGGTCTCTCACAAATCTGGGTTTGGGGAAAAATTTGCATTCAAACGGATATGTTGGCTCAAAGTTCCCAAGCACTGGCAGGGGGTTCTCTTTCATTCGGAGGTGGCGGTGGCATGGAGCTCCTCAGTGTGTGGGACCTGGGGTACTTCGGATGGGCCAAGCCTACAGATCAGACACAAAACTGTGAGTTTTTCTCTATTTATCCTGGAAGGATAATTTGCCTCCTGTTTGGAACCTCATCCATATTTGGAGTGGTTTTTGATGGGAGCACTGAGAGTAGAGTCTTTTGAAGTGCTTCCTCTGTGAGTAAACTCGAGGTGTCCTGTGTTCTGAGTCTGCTGGGTCTCCAGGCCCTCTCTGTGGACCTGGGGGGCTGAGATGGGGCTGCTTGTAGCAACAAATAAACAGTGAGGACAAGACAGGAACATAGAGACATTTGAAGGTAGAATAAAGACAATTTTAGTTATAGCGACAGAATGGAAGGGAACTCTTTGCTAGAGGAGCTAAAAAAGAGAGACACATTTTAGATTAATTATCTTAAGGGTCGCTGGCATGCTTTCTCAGCTCTCCTGGCCTTTCATTAATGATGATGGTGATCCGTTGATTTTAATCTGGCATGCACTTGTGATGAGTTTCTTTATGTGGGTTTCTTCTATTGAATCGATCACAGGACTTTAGTGTGGAGCAATTGGGCCAAGAGGGATTCTCTGTGTTTTATTCTTATCCCCGTTCAGCGGCGTGGTTTCCTTGACCTTAGACAGAGGTAAGTGTTCAGGTGTTTCCAGCGGCTTGGAAAAGTTTTGCTAAGAACAAAGTTTAGACTTGGGCCTCCAACAGTGGTTAATGTGCTACTAGAGTAAGCGGTCTACTGCAAAGTTACATAATGGACGGTTAACGATGTAGGTCTGAGAAAGGATTTGAAAGAAAATTGAGAGTAATCAGAGGAGCCATTTATCTTGGTGACCAGGGAGGTCCCTAATCAAGGTAGAAATCACTGCATGCTGAGGTCGGTCCAGAGAACAGGGAGTGTGTGTGCCTCTAAGCAAGAGATTTTCCTCCTAACTGCTGCTGATACCAATGCCCTTGGCTAATGTTATTCTATTATATGTCATCAAAATTGTTTTTAGAAGTAAAACTTCTATGGTTCTATTCCTTTGAAAGTGTCCTGCTTCTCTTCACGTGAGGTCATTCTACCTTCCCCTTATCCGTGTTTGAACAGGTCTTACTCTCCTTCTGTTTAAAACTGGGAAACGTGAGACAATTAACAGTTAAGTGATTTTTTTTCAGGGATCTAGGAAGTTACCACCTTCGAACTCATGTCTGAACATGCTCAGACCTGGGAGTGGGCTGGGTGGATTACATGATTTCTACCAATGCTTCCTAAATCACGGTCCCATGGATAGCCGGTATCAGTTACCTCCAGTTATTGTTAAAGATGCAGATTCCTGGGCACCATCCTGACTTATGGAGTCAGAATCTCTGAGGATTAGGCCTAAGAATCTGTAATTTAACAAGCACCCGGCCCTCTATCCCACCTGATGAAAAGGCCTGCTGTACAGCTGGCATCTAAGTCAGTAGCCTTGAGAGTTACCATTCATCCAGCATGGAGCGCTGTGCCTGGTCTTAGTGGGCACAATATAAATATTTGTTGACTGAATGAATGAGTGACTAGAAGAAGATAACGTTATTTAGTATTATTTACTGAAAAAAAATTACCTAATGAAATATAGACGGGCCCTTGTCGTTATCCATGCTATTTACAAGTCTGTCACCCTGAGAGATGGGACTGCAGCCAGAATACCTTTCATGAATGTCATGTCGATGGAGAGAGTCACTGACTCAACCACTGGATCTCAGGTCCCCTCTCCAGCATCCTGTGTCCAGGTGCGTCTGTAGGAACTGGCTTAACAATATATCAGAGATGCTTACCTCTATTAGGAGGATCGGTGGAACTGGGAGTCATGTCAGTCAAGCCAATGACCTGTGGTTTTCCCAGCCTGAGCTAGTAAGGAGTAGATCAGGGTTTCTCAGCGTGGACACTATTGATATTTTGGGCTGGCTAATTCTTTGTGATGGGGGCTATCCTGGGCATTACAGGATGTTAGCAGTATCCTTGGCCTCTACCTGCTAGATGATGGCAGCAACTACCCTGCCACCAGTTGTGACAACCAAAAATGTCTCCAGACATTATAAGATGCTTGGGGAGAGACATCTTCCCTAGTTGGAAACCACTGGAGTAAATGAGCAGCAAAAGGGTGTGATTTTAAGGCCACTTGGACTGGAACCCAAGTATTACCGCAAATTCACTGTCCAGGTCAATTTCCAAGAGGCTCTTATTAAGCTATAGTTTAAGGGGGAGGGGCAGAAGCACAGGGAGTGCACCAAGTGCAGCACATGCTTCAGGAAATAGCAAGACACTGGCCCAGGAAGAGGCCCCAGCATTTTTCTGGTGGGCTGCACTTCCAGTTTCCCCTAAATCTTTTGTGTGCTGAGTCAGGCTGGACTGAAAGTGGAAGTCCCTGAGAGTGGGGAAGGGACTCCCCACTGTACATCCATCTCAGAGAGCTGAGGAGGGCCCTGCTGGAGGCCAGGGCTGACCCGGAAACCACCACCTGGGCCTGGCAGTGGTGGGAGACCGGGACGCAGGCCCCCCTGCATCTGACCTATTGATCCTGGTAGGGAAGAGGGGTTGGAGGAAAAGGGGATGCAGAGCGAACAGACTTGACTTAAGTTGGAGCCAAGACCACACAGTTCCTTTTTTGATCCTTTATCATTTTCAATTTCAGTCTAGCAATTAAAGCTGTGACAGCCTTCTGTGGTTTTCATGCACTGTTACTCCAATCTTCTACTCTTTCACATATTTGTCTTTCTCACTGAATTGTAAGCCCTGGAGGGCGGGTTCTAGGAGGCAGCATCCCTTCTTGCACACTGTCGGGGGCCTGGCACATCCACTTCCTTGCCTGGAGGCTCCATCGAGAGGGTATTGATCATCCAGGGAAGGCCCCCCCGTCTGCCCAGTGGTTGGGAGCATTTAGTGGGAAGATTGCTGGGTGGATTTCCGGACCGCCCATATTGTATCCAGTCGCAGGCACATCTTTCTCTTTTCCTCATTTCCCCCAAGCCAAAACAGGGGAGAACAGGCCCTAGACAGCGTGTGACTGTGAGACACATGACGAAAGTAACTATGGAAAGGTGGCTGTTTTCAACTTTTTTTCCCTCTGAAATTTAATATTGAAAAAATTTTTATTTAGAAACAAAAATGCATTATTCTAGTCTCCCAAGTAGTAAAGTGAAAAATATCAATAGTGGGTTTTTTTTCCCACTTGAGTTTTTTCCATTTGATAAATCACTATTTGTCTGAAGTGGGGTCTCGTTTTTTCCTTTAGGAAATTAGACTAAAGGGAATAAAAGCATTTCTTACTTAGGATCTTCACAACTAGATCAATTTATAAAGCCATAAGGCCTTACGCACTGTAGGTCATTATTCTTGTTAAAAGAAGTCAGACTTGAAAGTATAGTTTTAGGTAGATAAATACATAGATACACAGACACAGATAGAATTAAATATACTAAAAAAGTCCTGTAAATCAATAAAAAATGATTAAAAAAATGAACAAACAACACGAATAGGCATTTTATAGAATAAGAATACTACCGCCAATAAATATATGGAAATATGCTTAATCACCATAATCAGCAACTGCAAATTAAAAGCACGATGACATACTTGTTCTCACCCACCAAACTGGCCTTAAAATGAAAAAGTCTGATAATACCAAGTGTTGTCAATGACGTGGAGCAACAGGAACTCTCGTAACGCTGAGGATACAACAATTTTGGAAAACAATTTGGCATCACTTAGTGAAGTCGACAATGCACAAACCTTGCGAGGCAGCCATTTCACTTCAGAGACTGCCTAGACACATTCTCGTGCCTGGGAACCAGAATAGAGGTACAGACGTTTCATAGGAGTATTGTTGATGACAACAGGAAACAACCCAATTGCTCATCAATTACAGAGTAAGAAAATAAACTGTAGTATCTTTATAAAATGGAATGCTACACAAGAGGAAAACTACTTAATTATAGTTATACATTTAAATGAGATTGAGTAGCAAAAGCTTAACATTGGGCCAAAAAGGAGCTCACAGGAAAGCAGAATAGGATTCATTTATACTAAGATTAAAAATTATATATGTATATGGCAAAACTATAAAGAAAAGCAAGGCATGGACTAATATAATATTCAAGGGGGTTGGTACCTCTGGAGGGGAAAAGAAGGGGAAAGCAGTTGGGATGCTTCACAGGTACCTCAGTGGGAGGTACACAAGAGTTTATTTTATTATTGTTTGTAAAATGAACAAAGAAATGAACATGTAATAAACCCTCAAAAATCTGGAAGGATGTGCATCATTCGTCTCTAAGAGTTAACCATGGGTGAGAGATTTATGGGTGAGCCATACTTACACACATATATATTATTAGTTTTAAAGTAGTTTCCAGAATTTCTATAATGAACAAGTATTAACCGTGTTATTAAAAACACCGAAAGCTAAAACAAATTCCAGATTCCGAATTCTGGACTCCAAGTTCTTGGCCAGGCCTACTGGCCCAAGGTCTTACAGACACACCCTCTTTGGCGATCAGCAGCCAGCTGCAAAACCCTGACCACAGAGATTCGAACAAGCCAGGACCCACACCTGGTCCTCTGTGGACTTTCTGGACCTCTAGTCCCAGGATACAGGGCTTTCTGGGAACAGCTCCATGGCCCCAGAGTGAGCAGGCCAGCCTGCTGGAGCATATTCGTCACCTTCTCTGAACACTGAAACGCTGGCTCCCCAGGTCAGGAATCCTGAGACCATGCAGGCCATGGTGAACTCGTCTTGGTCCAGTGTTCAGCTTTGGTGAACACTTTCTTTACAATTCATTGCCATACTTACAAGGTGCTAATCCGGACCAGCCTGCGTTCTGGACCAAATTTAGTTTATTTGCTGTGGCTGAAGCCTTTGCCGTCCCTGAGCAGCTCCAGGTTCCCGATGGGGAAAGGTCCCCACGTGTGCAGGCAGAGTCAAGGAGAAGAACGTGACTTTCTCCACAGGGAACACTGACGCAGGGATGCCCCTCCACGGCCCATGCCTATCTTTATTCCTTGTTCGAGTAAAATGTCTGTCCCCATGTTGTTGTCGACTTACCTGTGGGCTTAAATTAAATTCTTTCCACAAGATGCGTACCACCTGCTGCCCAGGCCCAGGGCCTCCCGGCCACTTGGGAAACAGGGACTGATGTCATGTCCGGCCCTTGTACACAGCAGCAGAGTTAGGACCAACCTAAGTGGTGAAGGGATGTCACAATCTTGATTTCTACTCCCTCACACACAAAGTGTCCCCTGCAGGCGCTGGACAATGTTGCCCTGGATTCTGGACTTTGTGTTAGATTAGGAGCCCAAGTTCACTGGGATTGGCAGAGGCCAGCTCAGTGGCTGTGGGCACTTGTGTCTCTAAAAATGGGTCAAGGGTGCAATGCCCTGTGGCCCTGGTGTGGGATACACAGCCATAAATACCTTCCAATTGCGGTAGTGCCGCCATCTCTCCCACCCACACTTCACAGTTTATAACGCATCTGCACAGCGTCTGACGGGAGAACTCGATGCCTTCTCTGCCTGTCTCCAGAGCTGGCTCGCGGTCCTTTGAGTAAGGAAAGCCCGCCCGATGCAACTCTCAGGGTGCCATCGGTGAGGGACTGCAATGACGATCGAGTCAGGAGTTGCTCCCCTCAGAGCTTGGGGATTCAGGGAGGCCTGTCCAAGGACAAAGATGGGGTGGCTGGGTGGCACGTGCCCCAATGGTGCTAGGAATTGTACCACCGCGCTTCCCGTTAACTTGCCGCCTGTTTTTCTAGAGGACTCGCTCCTCCTGGAGGATTGGCCTTCTGTGTCTGCCAGGTTCCTGGAGGGCGCGGCAGCGCCGTGGCGGGGGTGGCAGGCCTGAGCGAGGGGCGGCCAAGGCTGGGACTCAGGGCGGGGGCCACGCTGGGGACTACGTGGCCGGCGAGGGTCGGGGCGTCCCACCGGGAGCCTGGTCCCTGGTCCTTTTGGCCAAGATGCTCCTAACTGAGGGGCGCTCGGAGTTGACCACAGGGCTTCCCCGCCGAGCCAACTACACTCAGCAGTAGACTTTGATCTTCGAAAATGTCTAGAATGTGTGTAGTGCAGTATGTGATTTTTTTTTTTTCTTAAATCCCAAAGTTAAGCAAACTAATAGAGTTAGTTCTAAGTTTCAGAATTAATAGGGAAAGTTCACATACTGAGTCTTGTGGTGGTTTTCTTTAAAGGTTTAAATTTGTATAACACTAATACTTGGGAGATTTTAAGAAAAGCATTCTTTTTAAATAACTGGTGTGAGAAAATAGGCTAATATTTAAAATATTCAGAAAATTGTTAAACTTTGCTCCTGCGCAGTTGTCATGATGAACCACAAAAACACCAGAATTGTACCTCATGATAAGGCTTTAATTGCCAGGAGCTTCTGAAAATACAATAATTCTAGATAGAGATATATTAATTTGAGTTAGTTTTCCTCTCTGTAGAGTGTGCTGTAGGTTTTGTCACTGAGTGAAACAGGAACAAATGTGAGTTGATTCATTAACATTTCCTGGTAGTTAAAATTACTTTTTAAATGCTTAACTCTATATCTGTTGGATTCAAAATCTCAGTTGAAACCATTTTTATTTGCCTGAAATATGTCATGAGCTGATAATGTAAAATACGCATAGAGAACAGTTCTATTTTTTTTTTTTTGAAGAAGATTAGCCCTGAGATAACTGCTGCCAATCCTCCTCTTTTTGCTGAGGAAGCCTGTCCCTGAGCTAACATCCGTGCCCATCTTCCTCTGCTTTATATGTGGGATGCCTACCACATATGGTGTGCCAAGTGGTGCCATGTCCGCACCCAGGATCCGAACCGACGAACCCTGGGCTGCCAAGAAGCGGAACGTGCGCACTTAACAGCTGTGCCACCAGGCCGGCCCCAGAACAGTACGATTTTTGTAAAAACAAAAATATGGGAACTAATATTTAAAGCAGATTGACTATATAACGTAGTGTGTTATAATTTGGATTTTCACTTAAACTCTCAAAATTAGAAGAGCTGACTTAGAAAGGCTTCAAAAAGGAAAAATGAAGTGTAGACGTTTTCCCTTTCTCTGAACATTCTGTTGTTTGAACAGAAAATAAAATGGCATTAGAAAACACCTGGGATTTGTTTCTACAATTCCACACTGTGTGCAAAGCCCTGAGCTGGGAGCGGATGGGAACATGCTTTACGATGTATAAAGTAACAGAGAAATCATCCTCAGTTATTCCTCTTACTCGTCTGGCCCAACCATGTCTCCCTGGGATACATTTTAAACTCCAAAACTTGCAATTCTTGTGCTAGTATTAATATGTACAGTTGTAATAGTATTTTAAAGAAAGCAAAGACAAATGATCTATTTACACTGTAAAAAAAAAGCAAAAACAAAAACAAAGGAATGCCCATTATGGGAGTTTTGGAATGATCCCGGGACCTATTGAGAAGATAAGTTGTGAGGATGGGCTGTCACACACAGCACAGCTTGAGAGATAAGAAGTGCGTGACAGCTCACAAGGCAGCTCTATGGCTAATCGGGTACAAGAGATGGGAGTGTGTGAGGAGCTGAAGGGAAGCCCCAACTGTGGCCACAGCCATTGCGACCACAGGGCACCCGTGGAGAGCCAGGGATAACATGGGTGAGAGCCGGGGTGAGGCACAGGCCAAGCGGAGAGATTCCACCCAGGGGACGGTATGTACATTTTGTAGAGTTTCCAGACAGGAACTGAGATATGGAAGTTACAAAGAGAGAAAATAATTTGCATTTCTTGTCTTATGTTTCACTCATCATCATTTTTCTCCTTGAGAGCTTTTTTTTTCCTTTGAAAGCTTTCTTAAAAAACAAAAATCATTTTACAAAAAAACGTTATACCCATAGGTCTAGCAGCCAAATATAAAGACAGTCGTGCTCTTTGCGCCTGCAGGGCTTATGGGGTAGTGGGACAGTCAGGGAAACAATGACGAGACGCGAGACAAGTCCTCTGATGAGAACAGCCTTGGGAGCCATAGGAGGGCGCCCAGGAGTAGGAATTCTGGTCTCCCGGCCACCCATCACTGCCATTCTTTTTCTTTAAGGTGTGGACGGACATGTTCTTCAGGGAGTCGCAGACTTGCCATCTTTCTCACCCTGGTTTTCCTCTACATAGTCTCTGTTTCTTCGAAGGAGAAAGAAGCTTTATAATTTCATATGGCTTCTCCTTGTGAAGGGATTAAACCGAAAGTGCCTGTGATCTGGCCCTGCTCACCTGCCCGCTTGTCTCTTGCCACACCCACTTCCTTCCCCAAGCACGCACACACTCTCACTGCAGCCCTCAGCCACAGCTTACCTTTCCCAGTTCCTGCTCTTTTTCATTTGCCTTGAAGCCTCTCTACTCAGGGCCCCCTCTTCACCCCCCAGTTCCTACCGCTACGTAAGTCACAGTGAAGACATCTTGTCCTCTGGGAGTCCCTCAGTCTGCAAATTGCTGGAAGGAAAATGTAGTAATCCTTTCCCAGCCATTTAGACAGAGAGGCTTGTAGCTCTAGAGACTGTGGATGTCCTTTGTGGTGAGCTCAGTGAACGCTCCTGAACTTGCGTGCTCTGAGTCAACCCTACCAACGGATCGCTGGGTACTCAAAGAAAGATATTTATCCTTAATCAGTAACAGGCAACCACAGTACTCTAGGCTCTCCCTGGAGAGAATGAACTCAAACTGCCTGTAAAAAGTGGCATCGACAGAGGACTGTCTAAGGGGTGACTTGTGACTTGCCCATTGACCCTTCTTGATAGAGTTAGGAGAGCAGGAGGGTGTTTAGTCAAGAAAACAGAAAAGCGTGCATGGACTTGGCACCCTTCTGCTAACTAGCAGAGAATCCCAGGGCAAGTTGCTCAACGAATAGGATTAATTACGCGTCTGTTGAGAGGAGGAAGCTACATCATGCGCAGAACACGTTAGGGGCTCGGCAAACACCTGTTTCCTTTCTTTATAGATAATCTCATTGCCAACCTCGGAATGAGCTAAAGGCTGTGCTCGGACTGCATGCACTGGACGTACACCCTCACACAGTGGGCTCACGGACCTGTGCTTTAATGGCACACCCTTGGTTTTTATCTTTGCTGCAAGTAATCATTTCATGAAATCTGCTCCTGTTTGTGTTGTAAAAATGAGAACAAGGCGGCCAAAATGTACAAACTTCCAGTTATAAGATAGACAAGTCCTGGGGACGGAATGTATGGCATGGTGAGTGTAGTATTGTATATTTGAAAGTTGCTAAAAGAGCAGATCTTAAAAGTTCCCACCATGGGACAAAAAAAATTGTAACTCTGTGCAGTGACAGATGTGAACTAAATTTATTGTGGTGATCATTTCGCAATGTAACATATATCAAATAATTGTGTTGTACAGCTAAAACGAATACAATCTTATATGTCAATTATATCTCAACAAAAACCGAAACAAAACAAAGAACGTGACCTTCTCTGTGAAACCTCGCTGACCTCTCCCGGGTGAAGCGCTCCACGCAGAGTACCTTGAGTCTAAATATCCTAAACATGTGTCTCATTGTATTGTTGCTCTTCGTTGTATGTTTGATGTAAGCCCATTGTTACACAGTACCTAGTAAGGTACTGTTTATACATTACTTGCTCAATAAACGTTGTTGAATGACTGATAAAAAGCTGTGAACAAGGAGTGGACAATGCTAGCAACTCCTATGTATAACTCTATGAGGAAATTAGTTGAGAATTCAGTGCTCAGAAACCCTTTGTCTTCTTTGAGGGACCCAAGTGTTTCCTCCTTTCGGGTAAGACAGTTGTGCAACTCATTGTGTTTCTCCTTTTATCTTGGCTGCCAGGAAACTCAGAGCTAAATTTTGAAGCTCACTCACAGCAACTTTCAACCATTCGATTAGCATACTTATATTTTCCTGTCTTTGATATGAATTTGTATGTTCATGGCAAATGAGTTTTTTATTTGAATATGAAAACACCGTTAAGTCTTTTCCTTTAAGAAGAGAGTGTAAGCATAAGCAATCTATCAGTACACAACTCCTAGGAGATCCTGTGGGTACAGTTCATTTACTAGTAGCAATCGGGCATTACAATTTTTCCAAGAATGGTGTTCAAAATTGTCAGTGCTGAGAATCAGTTCTTTTTGTTCATAAATGAAAACACGATTCCACAACCACTCATATTCTTTCTTTGGAGTTGCATAAGATGATGGTATCATTAGCACATTGAGGCCGGTCATTTGTTCGTTCATTTGTTCATTCATTCTTCAGGTCATATTTATTTGCTCATCTCTGTAGGACTGGTCCTGTGCCAGGAGCATTGTCGATACTGTGCTTCTCACGCTGCCAGCGCTCTTTCACCCACACCTCCATCTTTCTAAGAAAAGTGTTTTTCCACTTGGTGCCACCGCACATTCTCCACAAGCCATGAGGCGTCTGTCACCAGGACTGTGGCTGGCTCAGGTGACAGCTGCTTCACTTCCTCCCTTTCTTACTGTGTGACCCTCCCCGAAATGTCCACACACAGATCTTAGTTCCAGATGGAGCTGGTGCTACTCTACTGATGGGACCCCGGCCTCTGGACCATTCGTAGGCTTCCTTGTTGGTTTGGGAGTTTCCAGATGAAAGAGGAAGTTCCGCGGTATGAAGTTTCTGACGCTGATGTAGACGATTTTTTAATATTTTAAAATAATTTAATCAAGCTTGCAAAAAGAATTTTCTGACCAAAGTCTGAACTAGCTACAATGAAATGGGCCAGCTATATATAGCAGGGGAGTTAGGAAGCTAGCTTTGGAGTCAGAGTGCCTGAATTTGAATCCCACTATCCCTAGCTGCTAGCCGTGTGACCGTGGTGCTCAGTTTCTTTATCTCGGCATAATCATCATGCTAACCCCTATGGTTACTGTGAGCATTAAAGGAGGTGATCTTGGTAAAACCCTTAGCATAATAGCGGGCATTGGTATGTGCTTCATAAATATCAGTCGTTATCATCATCGTCACCATGAGCATCACAACAATGTAGACATGATGTCGGCTCCTTCTAACCAAGTCACTGGTGGAAGCCACAGCCAGCAGGCTAGGGTTTTGTTTGTTTTGGTCCAATTTAGTTCTTCTTTCTTTTCTTTAGACAAATGGTCTTTACAATATCTTCTGATCCGCTTTCCTGCCCAGTGTCGGGCCCTGGCCCACAACAGCCATGCTGGTCTGGAGTTGGCTGGTCACGTCGTGTTTCGTACTCCTTTTTCCTCCAGTCCTCGAATGCGCAGTCCTTCCTTAATGCACACGAGCTTTATCGGTTATGTTCACCCAGCTATGCTTGTTTTCTTTTTTCCTTTTTCTTTCTTCTCACTCTTCTCTTTCTGTCTTGTTTCTTTGTCGTCATTTCTTTCCTAAATCAGTAAAGTGCCTGCGTTGTGACTTTCCGATAAGGATGAGGAGCTCGTGGGAGGCGTCCCGCAGAGCGCCTGCGGTGGAGGCGTCGCTGTCTCCGTGCTCCTGGGATGGGAGCAGTTCCTCAAACCTCGCTTACCTGGGGTGGGAAAAGAGGGGCCGTGGGTTGCGTGCCACCTGGAAGACCCTTCCCCAGTACTGAGAAGCCCCTTCCTCCAGAACTGCTGACGTCTCCCACTGTCACATGTGTCTCTGGCCACTGAAGTGAGGGTGAAAGTTGTTTATTTGGGGTCAACGTTTAACGTCTGTGATCACTCACATGTGGGTTACAACAGTGGTGGACTAGCTTTCTGGTTGACTGTAAGAATCCTGCATGTGGCCTACTGTTCATTTTCAGATCGTTAGTTTCAGATAGAACTATAAGGAACAGCAGGACCTTTGAAATGAGACTGCCATCTTCCTTAGCAACAGCTACCCAAGGGTTCTTATAAGTGCATTCTTCCTCCACAGCTAGTCACTTATGACTCAGAAACCCATTTTGCTGGTCGTGAGGAATCTCGCCATACCCACAACTACAGTCATGATGACAACAGGTACAGAGTATAGCTGTCACCTCTAATCCATTCTTAGTCAAGGTCGTTTGTGCTCTGTTTTGAGGTCCACCTGCTTTTTCTTCGTTTGGGACTAATATTCCTCTGAGCCATTCCAAGTTCTCCTGCTCAGCTAGGGTGACCAGCCGTCCTAAATTGCCCGAGACTCAGGGGGCTCCTGAGATTTGAGACTCCCAGGATGAAAACCAAGACAGTCACCCTAGTGCCAGCGCTCTGTGTCTGAGAAAACCAGGTATTTTGAGAAAATAATGCCATCATTGTGATAGGTGCTCTGTATAGCTAATGAATTGAATTTCTGGTGAGATCACATAGTTTAAGGTAAAAATGAAATTATGGAAAAACTTCTTTAAACCTTGAATTGTTGTTCTTTTTTAGGACCCATCTTTAGAATCTTCCAGATTCTTCCTTCAGCCTAACTGAGTCTGCCATGCTAGCTTCCTCCATCGGTTTCTATGAAATTTTTTATTTTTGCTCATACATTCTCTGGAAGGGTCAGACCGGTCAGTCATATGGCAGGGTATTTCCTTCCAGAATCACACGAAAATCCCATGGGCTCTATATCTGCCCCCCAGGCTTGCCATTCTACATTCTGGAAATTTTTGCAACTCTCCTCCTTCCTCCCCATCACCACGGCCACCCCCCCCCCCCCCATCTCCTGGAGTCTTCCTGAATTGCCCAAGTACAGTTCATCCCTCTTTCTGTGAAATTGTACCACTTTGCTCATTTTGCTTCTATTCTGGCTGACGCATATTTATTGGACACCTACTATGTGCTGGGCACTATACTAGGCTCAGGATGTGAGAAGATTAAAAAGCTTAAGAGCTTGACCTCAAGTAGCTCACAATCGTTGGAGAGACACCCAGAGAGAGGCAGGGCTCTCCCACTAAAGAGAATCAGGAACACATAAGTGACGTGACTGCGATTGTGACATTTAAAAAGCTGACACAGGGTTTGTTCTGTAACTAAAGTTTCCTTGCCCTACTTTACCCATAGTCACTAAATATCTACAAGGGGCAAGTTTTTACTCGTTAATTCAAGTCTACACTCTCCTTCCAAAAAGCACCAAGCATTTCCTGTCCCAGACTGCTGTTCTGACTAATGGCCAGTAGAGGGCGCCCGCAGACAATGGACGTAGTTGCATTTCTGCCGATAAACTTGCTCTGTTTTGTTTCTCTCCAGAAAGCCCTAGATTAAACCAGTCTCTGGTCAGCACAAAGTTAGGCCCATATCGCATCCTTCTGTGGCCTGAAATGCCCAGCATTATAATGAAAGCGATTGATGATTTACTCACCTTTGTGTCTTTACAGATAAAAAGTGATGTTCCAGACAAAAAGTGTTTTCTTGAAAGAAAAAAAAATTAAAAAACACAAACCAACTCTACTCAACTAAGAAGCCAGACCTGAGTGTCGTGGCAGGGTCTTTAAGAATACAATCCTTGAAGTCAGACAAGCCTGGATTCGATTTCCAACTCAGCCTTTTACCACCTCTTTGACTTCGGGCAAGTAGGTTGAATCTCTCTGTGCCTGGGTCTTCTCGTCTGAAGAATGGGGGCAGTAGTCCTGCCCACTTTATAGAGCTATTATAAGAATCAAATAATGGGTGTACAAGCTACTTAGCGCAGTGCCTGACAATGACCTTGTTTTTATTATTGGTAGCATCTCTCCTTTGATGGCCTCATTTCCCATAACACTTCCTCCAACCAGTTGGTCTGCTCATAGTCATAAGTAAACCATGTCATCCCCTATAATTGTACCATCTCTAAAATCTCACTTCCAGGCTTCCCCCGCTGTGACCACCACCTCCTATATGCCCAGCTCCCCCACCCAGGCAATCCTCTCACCCCAGTGAGCGATCATTCCATTGGTTCTATGGCTTTTTCATGATCAATCATCCACCACACCCCTCTACCGTCGAGTCCTCATTCTGGTAGTGCAGAACTGCTGAACTAACCCCCTGAAGTCCTCTGCCCTCCTCTCGCATGGTCATAACCACTGGAGAAACCCCTGACCCTGTTTAAACCCAATGATCCCCGGTTTTGGTGCCTGTACCTGGGCCGTTGAACACTGCTGGGGGAAATCAGACCACTGAGCCGCATGGATTTTCTTAAAATTTGTAATCAATCATGTTAGGGGGATGTTCCACAGAGCCTGATAATCCTACTATGCCTACCTAGTAAACTTACTTTCCTTTTCCCCAAAACTTTTTTTTCTCTCCACAAGACCTTAGCACCTCCTTCCACCATCACTCTCACTTTTCTGTTTCATTGAGGAAATATGTGCCACCCAGTGAGCACCACCTCATTCTCCTACCGCCAAGTGCTTCCGTCTACCCGCATCTTCACCTTCTTGGTCCCAGGCAACAAAGGCCCCATCAAGAGGCCTGGATCTTCGAGGGTCCTGGCTGAGGCTGTATTCCTCTTCACAGGGCAAGGCGGCTCGCCAAGGGAACATGCCCACCCACAGCCTGTGCCCTGCTTGCCGTCTAGACCACTTGGGACTGTGAAATTGGCCACACAGATGGCCAGAGCTGTTTCCAGGGCCCACACAAATGTTTTCCTGGGTCCCCCCAGTGGCTGTCTTGAGGATGATTGATTGCAGGGAGCCCCAGAACAGAGCCCGGATGTCTGGGCTGATGTGTCCACATGCACGTGTGAGGCCCCTCACTGTGAAGTGGAGCTGGGGGTGGGAAGAGAAGGGGTGTAGACTGCAGGATGGGGGCTTCCACTTGTATTCTCGCTACAGGTTCTCAAATGGCAGTGGTAGAGCTGGTCACTTCTCTTTCTGCAGTCGACTTAATTAAGCCCTGGTGTGCGCCACTCCACCAAGAAGGTCCTCTCCAAAGTCGTGAGTCATCTGTACCCCGGCAAGCCAAGGCAGAATCCTCTGTCCTCTTCTCGCTCCACTACTCTGCACTGTTTGACACAGTCAGCTGTTTTCTCCTTGAAATAATTTCAAGGCTTCCTTGATACCACATTCCCTGGCTTCCCCTTCCTCTTGAGCCAATCTCCCTGAGTCTTCTCTGCTGGAGCCTCCTGCTTCACCAGACCTGTTAACTTTGAACCGTTCCAGGCAAAACTGGCTACATCATCTGCAGGGTCTGGTGCAAAATGAGAATATGGAGCCCCTTGATCCAAACTGTTAAGAATTTCAAGACGGTGAGAGCAGAGCATTAAACCAAGTGCAGGGGCCATCGAAGCGTGGAGCCCGATGTGACTGCACAGCTTGCATGTCTATGACACCAGCACTTGTCCCAGGGCTCAGTTCCCTGGTCTTCTTTTCTTCATCCATCCTCACTCACTGGCTCATCTCATCCCTTCCCGTGGCTTTAAATCCCATCTGCTCTGTTACACATCAGCCCCAACCTCTCTGCTGGGCTCTGCTCAACATCTCCACTGGGATGTCCCAGGAGCTCTCTCTCAGCATGTCCAACATGGAATTTGGAATGGCCTCTCTTTCCACCCTCCCACCCAGTTTCCCTGACCTCCATAAAAGCTCTACCATTCACCAAGTTGCTCAGGCTAAAAACCTACAGTCATCTCCCATTCATCTTTTTCTCTCCCGCCCTGCATCTAATCCACCAGAGAGAACTTCTGGATTCTTTACTGATTCCTGTCTCCAATCTGATTATTTCCATTATCTCTGATACTCTAAATACCATCATTTCTTGCCTGGTCTACTGCAGTTGTTGCTAACTAGTCTTCCTGCCTCCGCTCTTGTCCTGAACCACAGATTCTTTGCACCATGGCCAGATTCGCTAGCTTTAAAAAGTAGAAATTGAGTTGTGTCATGTTTTCTTTAAAACCTTCAGTAGGTGCCGGCCCGGTGGCCCAGCAGTTAAGTGCGCACGTTCCGCTTTGGTAGCCCAGGGTTCACTGGTTCGGATCCCGGGTGCGGACATGGCACCACTTGGCACACCACGCTGTGGCAGGCGTCCCACATATAAAGTAGAGGAAGATGGGCACGGATGTTAGCTCAGGGCCAGTCTTCCTCAGCAAAAAGAGGAGGATTGGTAGCAGATGTTAGCTCAGGGCTAATCTTCCTAAAAAAAATAAATAAATAAACAAAACAAAACAAAACACCTTCAGTACACATAGAATGAAATTCTAACTAATGATCCTGTCTATGGGACCTGATCCCTTCCCCTCTCTCCCAAGCCATCTGCCACTCCTCTGCTCCTCTCACACTGCCCTTCAGCCACATGCACCTTCAAGGTCCTTAAACACTTGGTGCAAAAGGCCAGCTCAAGGCTGGTCTGCTCTTCTCTCTGAAATGCCCTTCTCCCGCTCTTACCATGGCCTTTCCTCCACTTCATTCAGTTTCAGTTCCAATATTATCTCTCCAATATTATCTCTTTCCTGACCACAGTATCTAAGATAGCCTCCAATACTCCAGTTTCTCTTTATCCCATTATCTTATTTTATTTTCTCTGCAATGCTTTTCATACCTGAAGTGATATTCATTTGTTTGTGGGTCTGTGGTCTCCAACCTCCACTAGACTGTAAGCTCCTTGAAGGCAGGGTTGGTCGGTTTCCTTCACTTTTAGATCATTGCTGCCAAGAACAGTGCCTGGCACACAGTAGGTGATCAAGGAGATTTTTGTGGAATAGCTGGGGACTGACCTATAGCCTGCTAACTTTCCTCTATCCCAGTGACATGAAGTAAGTTGAAATAAGACCAATGCCTCCTTTTGCTGTCCTTATTAGTGTTGAGCAATGGTTTGGTCCAGAGAGGCAAGTCTGACTTTCTTGTGGAGAAGGAAGCAGGGCTTTCAGTTTCCGAAGCTAATTTGGAACAGCGCGTGGGTGACTGAGTATTCAGCTGTTCTTGAGAGAGGTCAGGGCCTGAGTCACGGGCTTAGACTGTTGAAAAGTGTCAGAAGGGATCCAGGCCGCTCCGATAATCACAGTCTTCTTGATGACTGAGACTAAAATGTGGCCGAAGAATTCCTCTACCTCAGACTCAGGGGTGTGGGGGAGCCATGTTCACCAGTCCTGCTTCCCCGCCACCTCTGTTCTCATCTTGAGCATCCAGGGAGCTCCTAACTCAGGCACAAAGCAGCTTTACTCAGGAAATACAGATGCTGAAGCTATTCACCAGTTTTGTCATATGGTCAGTGAGTCTAGGTGGACAGCTGAGATGAGGGGCGAGGACGAGCAAGGGAGAGGAGGAAAGGAAGAAAGACGGAGAGTAGGAGAGAGCACCTAGCATATGGAGGGGGCGGAAAGAAGGAGGAGGGGAAAGTGGAGAATGTGAGGTGGGCAAGAGAGGAGCCTCCACATGGTTTTGCAATTTGGGACACTCTTCAAAGTCCCGCAAGTTGACTTTCACCAAGCCACCAACCAGCCACCAAACCCAGCATATCCACCACACGTTCAGAATGTGGTTAGGCTGTTGGGCAATGGCTGATGACAAAACAGACTGCGATTGCTACTCTGGACTGTTTCACTGAAACTTCATTCTGCCTTCCCTCTCTTTGGAGAGATTGAAAGATAAAACCAAGATTTCTCGGATTCTCTTGTAGTTAAGATTCTAGAAACAGATTACATTCTGCTGATTAGCTTTGCTCTGATGAGATCTGGAAGGTGGAAGGAAAGTGCGAGCATCTAGCTTCCTGTGGCTCCTTCCTGGCATTGCTGCTGGCGAGCAAGATAGGAGCATGCGAGGCTTCCAGGCAGCAGAGCTCCGGCCTCCATTCTCTAGCATCTTGGGCATGAGCGGCAGTGGCAGCAGCCACTGCAGAAGGATGTTACTTGTGGAATTTCCCCAAAGGTGGTAATTCCCTGAGGGAATCAGGTCTGTTTTGCTCTCGGAGGTCTTTTAGAGGCTGAGAACCTGCTCCTTCAGCTCCTCCAAATATTGTATAAGCCCTTAAATCCTTACAAGGCAGTTCCGACATCCTGCATTGAACTCTGATCAATACATTGGTTTGTGTCACCACTGCAAAGTTTGCACACAGCTCTCTCATCTTCTCCACCCAGAATAGCCCATTCCATAGACTCCTCCACCAAAAACATCTCCGGAGTTTCTGGTGCCATTGACACCCGAGCAAACTACGGGCTTCAGGGACACACTCCTGCCATTAAAATATTCTGCAGAAGTTCACTGATCGATATGAAAATTTACAATAACCCCGGGTAGCACTTCTGTGGGTCCTTCAAAGAGATAGACTCATCAGTCCAGTGGTCTTTCTTTCTAGTTGTCTCTCTCTATGCACCCCTGTATTGTCCACTCCTCCGTGCTCTGTCAGGTGGCCAAGACCCTCTTCTCAGGGTTGGCTGCACGGGTGTGCAACACACAGTCACCCAGGGCCCCAAGCTCAGAAGGATACTCCGCTTGGTTTAATGCTCTGCTGTAACCATCTTGAAATTCTTAATACTGTTTGAATAAGGGGTCCCCCATTTTCATTTTGTACTGGGGGCCACAAATTATAGCTGACCCTGATGTTCTTCTACCTTGTATCCCAGGAACTGAGTCGTTGTTGAGCCAGACTCTGACCACAGGACCTTTTCCTCCCCCAAGTAGCGCACATCAGTCCCAGTAATTCTGTCTCCTACCTGTATCCCAAATCCGCCCACTTGTCTTAGCTCCATTTCAGGCCCAGATTGCACTGTAAGCCTCCTAACCATTGTCTAACCTCCAGTTTTCATGGTCTTGTAACTTAGTCTCTGCAAGCCCTGCAGTGCCTGCACGTGTGTGTTGATAGTTTCCTTGATCAGAGCGATCGCCCCAGGGCTCAGGGAAATCATGTGAAAGTGACATCAGGCTCTTGAGCTGAGCCCCTCCCCTCTCCTCTAACTCATTGATTCTCAAACTTGGCTGCTGTTTGGAATTGCCTGCAGAGGTTTTAAAAAATTCTGCTACTGGGGGCCGGCCCCATGGCCGAGTGGTTAAGTTCACACGCTCCGCCGTGGTGGCCCAGGGTTCGGATCCTGGGCGCAGACATGACACTGCTCGTCAGGTCATGTTGAGGCAGCGTCCCACATGCCACAACTAGAAGGACCCACAACTAAGGTATACAACTATGTACAGTGGGGTGTGGGGAGATAAAGCAGAAAAACAAACAAACGAAAAAGGAAGATTGGCAATAGTTGTTAGCTCAGGTGCCAATCTTTAAAAAAAAAAGGGGCTGGCTCCGTGGCCGAGTGGTTAAGTTCGCGCGCTCGGCTGCGGAGGCCCAGGGTTCAGATCCTGGGCGTGGACATGGCACCACTCGTCAGGCCACTTTGAGGCGGTGTACCACATCCCACAACTAGAAGGAGCTGCAACTAAGATATACAGCTGTGTACAGGGCGGGTTTGGGGAGACAAAGAGGAAAAAAAAAAAAAAGATTCTGCTGCCTACATAAACAGACATCTCTCCAAAGAAGACATACGGATGGCCAATAGGCCAATAGAAAAAGATGCTCATCATCACTGACCATCAGGGAAATGCAAATCAAAACTACACTAAGATAGCACCTTACACCCAGTAGAATGGCAAAAATAACCAAAACAAAAAGTAGCCAATGTTGGAGAGGATGTGGAGAAAAAGGAACCCTCATACACTGCTAGTGGGAATGCAAACTGGTGCAGTCACTGTGGAAAACAGTATGGAGATTTCTCAAAAAATTAAAAATAAAAATACCATATGACCCAGCCATCCCACTACTGGGTATCTATCCAAAGAGCTTGAAATCAGCAATTCCAAAAGTCCTATGCACCCCTATGTTCATTGCAGCATTATTTGCAATAGCCAAGACGTGGAACCAACCTAAGTGCCCAGCAACTGATGATTGGATAAAGAAGATATGGTATATATACACAATGGAATACTACTCAGCCATAAAAAAGAATAAAATCGTCCCATTCACAAGAACATAGATGGGCCTTGAGGGAATTATGTTAAGTGAAATAAGCCAGATAGAGAAAGATGAACTCTGTATGGCTCCAGTCACATGTGGAAGGTAAACATGTGGACAAAAGAACAGATTAGCGGCTACCAGGGGAAAGGAGGGGTGTGGGGTGGGCACAAAGGGTGAAGGGGTGCACCTGCAACACGACTGACAGACAATAATGTACAACTGAAATTTCACAAGGTTGTAAGCTATCATAAACTCAATAAAAATTAAAAAAACAAATTCTGCTGTCTAATTCCACTCCAGAGATACTGATTTAAGTGGCAGAGGTGTGGTCCACGTGTTTGGATTTTTAGAAGCTCCCAAGTGACCAGATATGCAGCAAAGGTTGGGATCTGCTGCTGTGAGTGTTACCAAAGCACAGGGCCAGACGACACTTATTTCCCCTGCTCTAAGCACGAATTGCCTGTGGCGCATCCTAGAAGGACTTGTTTTTGGAATAACATCGCAGGTTCCAAAAATGGTCCACCACTTTTCTTCCCATGATTTTCACCTGTACGCAGTGTCTCATTACATCCCCAAAGGGATTAGGGAATGCTTGTCCTCATTCAGAGCTCAGAGAGAGGGAGTAGGAGTTACTCATGGTTGCTCAGATGAGTTGGGCCAAACCCAGCCAGTCTTCTCGCTCCCAACTCAAGCCTCATTGCTGGTCTGCCAGGGACTCTGGACACAACCAGAGGGAATGGGAAGGGCTGGGAAAAACTCAGATGTGTAAAACATCTGTTCAGGGGGAAGAGAAAAGGTGGAGGATACACAGCATGAATCCATAGGGCTAAAGAACCCTATGGGCGTTTGGCACACTCTAGAGGACAGTAGGGGGCTTATTATCCTCCAGTTAGCATAGCTTTCCTCTTCCTTCCCTCATGCTTACCTCTGCCATTTTTCCTTTTTGTTCCAAATGACTTCAGAGTGGCTTATGATTATATATATATAATACCCAACTAACACCTATATCAGGGCTGTATTCAGTGTCCTTTCCTTTGTGTCCACGGGTTGGCTTCATTAAGCCCATAACCTTCCTAAAATTGTATGAAAGATTATGTGTGCATATGCAGATTCTCAAAGGGGTCTGTCATCTTACAAAGGTTAAAACCATTGCTTTTTATTTCCAAGTACAGAAAAACCCTCAATAAGGAAGCAGGGGATAATTAGATATAATGTGATGGGCAAATGGCTCCGTCCTCTGTCCTGAGCCTCCCACCCAAAGGTATTTCCTGGGTGTCGTGAGATGTGGAGGAAAAGATGAGGCTGAGTGGGAAAGGTCACAGGGGTTCCCTAGTCCACAGTGTTTTCCTGGCCCCGTCTTCTTGGCCTGGGCCAATAAGACTTGGAAACTAACTGGCAAATTCCTAGAATTGCTTCTTGCTGCAGAACTGCAAGTCCTGGCCCCCCGCAGGGCTGCGTCCTGTTGGATGATGTGTAAACTGAAGCTGACTGTGGCCAGCAGATGGCAGCACACTCAGCCTGGGCTGGGATGGATATGCTGGCACAGCCAGACCTCTGGAGCTGCCGGCTGAGCAGGTTCCTGGCAGCCATTTCATTAGCTTCAAAACAACGTGACCATGTGTAGTAGATGACTGAGTTTTGGACCTCGCTTACTGTGTTGGGGAAGGGATGTACTGTACTTTATCTCATTTGATCCTCATCTCATAAAGGGCAGGTAGCAGAATTACCCTCCACATCCTAATAGCTCTGAGGGGGTAAAACTTGGGACTGCCACAAATAAGCAAAACTTATTGAAGTTCATGAAATCAGATAAGCAAACTGTGGAACATAAGTTATGGTTCCCTTTGTTCTGTAGCAGTATAAAAATTGCAAACGGTTCTTCAAGATAGAAAGGGAAAAAAAGAAAAGATTATAAATTCTCTTTCAAGGAGAGACCTGCCGTTTCTGCTTCCAGTGAGCTGAGGCCCACAGTCATTCATTTAATGATTGGCTTCTAGAGGATAGGTGGCATTATGATCATTTTACAGATAAATGGGATATGCCTCTTTGGGACTGTTTTCTCAGCTCCCCGTCTCAGAGGGCTTCCAACCCAGTCTCCAGGGGTGGCCACAGGCTTGGCCTTTGTTTTCCTGCCCCCTTGGACAGACTCGAGCAGGGTGAACAGCTGACTTGAAGTATGTCTGTCTGGTTTTCTCTCAGTCTGAGGTTCACAGAGAATGGGTGTTTGGAACTGAGCCCTGCAAATCATAGGGCGCCAAGGGGAAGGCCCTTGAACTCTAAGAGCTTAAAACTCTCAAAGTCTACCTTGATTTCTACTCGTCTCCAGCCATGATCTTTTTTTTCAAAATTTCCTTAGAGTTTTTGAAATAATGTTATCCTTAAAAAATTATACACACATGCATACACCACATTATTTATATATATGTATGTGTGTCTGTATTTAAATCAAAGTTTTCAACCTCAGCACTATTGCCATTTGCGGCTGGACAATTCTTTGTTGTGGGGGCTGTCCTTTGCATTGTAGAGTATTTAGCAGCATCCCTGGACTCCATCCATTGGGTGTCAGTAGCAGCCCTCCCAGTTATGGCAACCAAAAATATCTCTAGACATTGCCAAGTGTCTCCTGTGGTTTAAAACCGTCCCCAGTTGAGAACTGCTAATCTATCATCTATCTAGGTAGCTAGCTAGCTATCATTTATGTGTCTATATTAAACCAGCTTATTTCAGAATCTGTTTCTTGCAGCCAAAAAATTGTTGACTGAGACAATGAGAAAACATGGAGAAATTATGTGAACTGCCCAAATATGAACACAGCAAGTTACCAGGAGAACCAGAACTGGATATTAGGTCTCCTGAACACTACTCAGTGGTCTTTCTACTACTTTCCACAAGAGAATCCTTTGCAGGGTCTCTAATCCCACCAACTTGCCTGCCGTTGTGCTATTCCATATACTAAAATTCAGTACCACTGGAATTTGGAGATTGAGTTTATGGAGGGAACACCCCTGGCTACATTCCCGTGTTTGTTTGGGACACTCAAATGAATAATCTGGGTGAGGCCCATGGTCAGACTTTCTTCATGGGAGTGTGGGCTTGTTGCTGGGGGAGGCATGTCAGGGCCTTTCCTAGCCCCTATGAAAGGGAAAAGCTAAATGAAGGAGCCCCATCTGTCAACTCTGGGATCCCACTCCCTTACAATCTGGGGAGATTTAGCTTGATATGTTTGTCTTTCCCACGTTCTTATTACATTATCTATGGAAAATTTGAAGGTCAGGAAGAGGTGAGAATGTCAGATGGTTCTGTGTAACAAACATACAACAAATGTGAGCAGATGAAAAAATTTTTTGACATTGACGTCTAGTAAAATGTGTTCATTTTGGTCTGCAGTTATGAGTTTATCAAACGCATAGAGTCATGGGACAATCACCAAGATCAAGAAATAGAACAGTTCCATCACCATGAAGGATTTCCTCCTTCTCTTTTTTGTCAACCCTTCTTTGTCAACCCTTACCTTGGGCACCCACTCATCTGTTCTCTGTCTTTAGAGTTTTGCTTTTTCCAAAATGTCATATAAATGCAATCATGTAGTATGCAGCCTTCGGAGTCTGATTTCTTACTCAGCAGAATGCATTTGAGATTCATCCATGTTACTGTGTGTGTCAATAGCTTTGTCTTTTTGATTGCTGCGTAGTAGTCCATTGCATGGATGTAGCCATTTGTTGGTTGAAAGATATTGGGATTGATTCTAATTTTTGGAGATTATGAATAACCTGCTATAAATAAGTGCTTACAGGTTTTGGTGTGAACATAATGTCTCATTTCTCGTGGGTAAATTTTGAGTAGTGGGACTACTGGGTCATATGGTAAGTGTATGTTTATCATTGTAAGAAACTGCTAAATTGTTTTCCAAAGTTTTTGAGCATTCTTTGTATATTTGGGATATAATTCCTTTGTCAGATCGGTGATTTGCGATATTTTCTCCCAATCTGTGGCTTGCTTTTGATTCCCTTAGTGCCTTTCATAGAGCAAAAGTTTTTAATTTTGATGAAGTCCTATATCAAATTTTTCTTTTCTAGATTGTGCTTTTGGTGTTGAGTTGTTTTTTGATAATCTCAACCCAGGAGATTCTGCAGATATCAAATATGGTTCATAAATGTTATGGACTCTTTGAGCCTCTCATTCAGCTCCTGCCTGCAATGGTTTGCAAACATTTTCTCTCATTTTTCCTTTCTAGCACTGCCCACAGGAACACACCCACACACTTATGCATTACAAACAAAGATTTCCTGTGTCCCTCGGAACCCTCAGCCCTCCCTTTCCAGGCCTCCTCCCAGAGATCACAAAAGTCACATTTTCCAAAGTATTTTTTTATCATTCAGGAGAAAGTGCTGGAAGATTGGAATGGTTGGTGCTATTTTTATGGCCAAACACTCCAGAATGCCGTTCAGGATCCTCTTTCTCAAAATTACGCAAGTAGAAATGGCATTCTGGAAATTTATCTTCCCAGAAATACATCCGTTCCTGGTATAAGAAAACTCACGCTGTTTGTGCATCAACGGAATTCAATGTTCAAGTCAGTTAAGTAGCTATGTTTATCTACTTGTATTTTGAAACATCTTCCCACATATTAAAAGGAACAGATGTTTTCAGGGGCTGTTCTGAAGTCTGGGTTCAGCTCCCTCCCACTTCACCATTTCGCAGTTGATACCGTAAGGAAGTGCCAGGACAGAGAAGGAGAGAGGGAAAGGGTGGAGCTAAAGGGTTGAAGGAGAAAAAGACGTGATTCATTCTCGAGCACACGAAGGAAATCTTTTCCATTAAAATATTTACTATTTCTTTTCTAAATATGCCCCATGCCAGTTTATTATAAGACGTGTCCGTTATTTTACGTTTGATGAATCTCCATTTAGTGCATACACTGGGATTAGTGAAATTATTCCTTTAATACAAATCCAGCCCAAACATGACAAGTTATTTTTTGCCTTGAAAAGGTCTCTCATGTTATAAGATGTGCCAGGCTAGAGGGACATGGAATTGGGAGCAAACCCTGTGTGTCACGGTGTCAGTCACTGAGTCACCCACTGTGGGTCTCCTTTTTCCACTTCCTGTGTCTGTCTGTACTTCCCACTTCTTCAGCTTCTGCACCCGGGACTTCAATGCATAGTTCGTCCTTCAGTGACCATCAGCTAAAAGCAAACGAATGGATAAAGAAAAAAGAAAGAAGAATGATGTTCTGCTAGTTCTTCTATGGGCAACAAGAGACTCGGTGTAGAGGCTGTGAGCGCCATCAAGGTGAGCCAGCCACAAAGAGACTTCTCAGGGCCAAGGTCTGTGTCTGACCGCCAACAAAGCCCAGGGCAGACAGAGGAGCTCCGGTTGCTCACAGATGCACACAAAATAAATCCTAACGTTTTTGCCAGGACCTTGGGTGATAAAAGGGAAACTCCCTGAAGTATTTTTTTTCCTCAGACGGCTGATAAGGTTTGACAGCTTTAAAGAAGAAACAGAACTGCAAGATTTCAGTGGCAAAATCACAGGGGAAATTCTGCATTCTGCAAAGCTTCACCTAAGTACTGTGACGCATAGCCTGAAATGGATAGAAACACTGGTAAATGATATGCTTTTACGAAAAAGTAAAATCTCAATAATTTCCCACAAGTCAGTAGCTCTGAGCAAGACACTGACATTGTTTTTTTTTCTATTTGATTACGTTTCATGAATTTTTGAATGATTTCTTCTGTCAAACCCTAAAACTTTTTTTTGAGGAAGACTGGCCCTGAGCTCACATCTGCTGCCCATCCTCCTCTTTTTGCTGAGGAAAACTGTCCCTGAGCTAACATCCATGCCCATCTTCCTCCGCTTTATATGTGGGACGCCTGCCACAGCATGGCTTGCCAAGCGGTGCCATGTTCGTAACGAGGATCCGAACCGGGGAACCCTGGGCCACTGAAGCAGAACATGCGAACTGAACCACTGCACCACCAGGCCAGCCCCAAACCCTAAAACTTTTAACAGCATTGCAAAATGTCACAGCAATGCAAATTTTCACACATTGCACAGCCCTTAATTGTACGACGCAGTAGAGGTGTCAGACATTTTCAGCTGTGTCATTTTCTCTTCCTTTGAGACCTCTCGCCTGTGCTTCATCATTCTTCCTTACACAGCTAAAACACCAAACACCTTCTCTGATTCCCAAGAACTTACGATTCTTCCAATTTGCAGAAGCTGAATTTCAAGAACATAGAGTCTTCTCTCAGTTCCCTCCTATCGGTTTGATAGCCCTTGTTCACATCTTTCTTCTATTCTTAATAATTAATTTCTAGTATAAATCAATATGGAACTTTATCAAATTTAAGTTGACAATCTTTTGAAAACATATGGCTTTTTAATTCTTTTACCTATTAATGTAATAAAGCATTTAATAGTTTTCCTGATACTAAAGTATCCTTGCATTCCTGGAATATTCTAGACATTTGGGATACATGAGAGACAAAACAGGCAAATCTCTCGTTTTGTGGAGTTTATAGTCTATTTAAAATGGTTTCATAAGATGAGTTAGGAATTATTTCTTATTTTTCTATGTAGAGACTGTTTTGCTCTTCACGCTTCCACTGTGGGTTTCTTTCGTGTGTGGGTGGCAACTAAATATACATGGTTCTTGATCTTTCTTTTTACCGCTTTATTGAGACACGATTTACATACCATAAAATTCTTTTTTTATTGGGTTCATAATAGTTCACATCATTGTGAGATTTCAGTTGTACATGTTTCTTGTCTGTCATCACACAAGTGCTCCCCTTTACCCCCTGTGCCCCCCCCACCTCCCCCAGTAACCACTGAATTGTTTTCTTTGTCCATGTGTTTGTTTATATTCCACGTATGAGTGAAATCATACACCATAAAATTCTTTCATTGTAAGTGTAGATTCAATGATTTTTAGTAAATTTATAGCGTTGTACAGCCATCACCACAATTCAATTTTAGAACACTCTCATCATCCCAGAAAGTTCTCTCCTGCCCATTTGCAGTCAATCCCTGCTCTCACCCTCAACCCCAGGCGACCGCTGATCTGCTTTCTGCCTCTACAGCGTTGCCATTTCGGCATATTTCGCATACGTGGAATCATAATCCGCTGTCCTCTGCATTCAGCTTCTCTCAGTTAGCATGACGTTTCAAGGTTCATCGTGTCGCAGCAGTGTCAGGACTTCATGCCTTTATATTTTGAGTCAGTTGCATTCTATGGCTATACCACGTCGCGTCTATCCATCCACCAGTGGATGGACTCTGGATTGTTTCCAGTTTGACCATTATGAATAATGCTGCTGGGAACTTTTGCCCACAAGAAATTTTGCAGACATGCATATTCACTTCTCATGAGTGGCTTCCTGAAAGTGGAACTGCTGGGTGGTGTGCTCAGCTTACCTGTAACTTTTTAAGAAGCATCCTGTTTAGAGAGAGTAGCTCCCCTTCTGTTCATGGAGAGTTTCTTTATTTTCTCATTGTGGTAGCCCGAGCTTAGTTGGAAAAGTGCCCTCTACTCTTTCTGATACGGTGACCCAGTTTAGGAGCCAGCAAGACAGGGCCACCATTTCTTCTCTGACCGGACTTGCAGTCAGCTGGAAAGAACATGCCCCAGCCAGACCTCTGTTCTGTGAGCACTTCCGGAAGTACAGCTCTGGGGTCTCCATCCGTTCCCCGCCTCCCCTGCTGCTCTTCCTTTCTAGGAGTCGGGGCAGAGTCTTCTTGGGACCTTTCCCCGGCTCTGCTCTAGGACAGCTGTTCCTCCACATACACTGAATTGTGGGTTGGTCAGCTCTTGTCTCAGTTCGGCCCTGCCTTTCCTACATCTTACAGAATTCCTCCTCCCCTCAAATATCACGCAGAGAGCATCCCTTCTTTACTTTTACTTCCATTTCACATTACCCCTTATTATTACTGAAGTAATTCACTGGTCCTTTCAATGGAAATTTGGAAATACACGATGAGGTCAAACCTCCTGGAATTCCAGGTAGTCCTTCCTTCCTGAGCTCCCTCAGGGCCGCTCCCCACCCCCCGCCGCCGCACCACCAACCCCGTGCTCCCCCTGACAATCCTGCTGACTTCTCTCTCCCCCACGTCTGCCCCTTCTCAGTGCCAAGGATTGTGTTCAGGTTCTATGGTTTCTGTGACATCTTGGCTGAGAGCGCCAAGCTATACTGATCCCTCACCTTTCCTGAGCACTTTCTCTTTTATTCTCTTCCCCAAATAATGAATCCTCCATTTCTGCTGCCCTTTTCTCTAATTGTATACTCTGCATACATTTTATTAGTAGAAACTACCAGGATACAGAGAATAGGAGAATTGAAGGTTGAGAAGCACCTTAGAAAGCATCTTGTTCAACAATCTCATTGCATATATGTAGAAACTAAGCTCTGTAGAAGTTATTTTTGTCAATGATAATAATAATAATTGGCAAGTCGATACCTACTTTATATTTTGTAAAAGATATTAATATAGTGTATCCTGCTAGCAAATAATCCCATCAAGCACGGTAGGTGATTTGCCCAAGAAGATACAGCTAGCTCCTGAAATGGTCTATTTCAAAACTTTTGGAGTTTGCTTTGTTTTAGATTACGTAAATTCCTCCTGACATTGGGACAGATTCCCCTCAGTCGTCATTTCTCTTTCTTGACTCACATACTTTGTCTTAAAATTTTTAAATTGGGAGATTCAGCCTGCATGTAATTGAAGAGAAAGCTGACATAGAGCTTTTACAAGTAACTTTTGTTTTCTTTATAAACAATGACAGTAAACAGAAAACAAAAATTACCCACAATCTCACCTCTCTGGAAATAACTTCTAACCCTTCGTCAGTCTGGTGTGAATCTTGCCATTAGGTTTCTCTGTGCTACACCACATATGTATTTATGCTTTTCCTGTGCTACAATATGTGTGTACATGTATGTGTGTATTTCAACAAAACGGAGTCAGCAGTTTTTGGAATCAGTAGTTTTTAACCTAACTACATAAATACAACGTTTTCACATCTCATGATAATCCAATAAAACATCATCTTTAAGGCTACATAATATTTTGCTTTATGGGCATACCATACTTCATTCAACCAATCCCATGTTGTTGGACACTTAGTTGTTTATGTTTTTTAAACAAGAGTACTGCAGTGAATATCCTTGTAAATAAACCTAATATGCATACATTATCATCTTCTTAACTAAATTAGTAGACGACTTACTTGGTTGAAAGGCATGGAAGTGTTTGCAGTTTTTGATACATAAAGGCTGGTTTAGAGTCAGAGTATATCCAGAAGATGATGGATCCATAATATTTGGGAGCTAAGGTATTTACCCCAAAATAAATCGACCAGACAGCCTGTTAAGCTGTCAATCCTTGAGTAATAGCTACTGTGTCTTTTGTCTTTGTACCTCCTACTCTGCATTTTTACTGAGACTTCTCAGGAAATCTTCTTTAGCCTACTATTGAAATTCACAAACACTCAAACCAGGCCTGTGCCAACCCTTGTGTTTTATTAAAATCACCCAGATTATATATTTTGCCAAGTCTATTTTTCTTAATCAATTAAATAAACACATCCCTAGAATCCTGTTTTCTTGGTATACAGCTGGAATCTTGTCTGAGTTGGTAAATTAAGTTAGACATGTCGCACCTAAAATAGGGTTACCAGACAAAATAGTTGGCTGAAAGATGTTTATGTTAATTTTTAATGTGTTTATATAGCAATCAAAAAAATTGAGAGTTGGAAACACATTCAAGATGCTTTATTTCCATGCTTTTATTTTATAAATAAGGAAATGAAGGCTCAGAAAGGTTGAGAGAATTACACAGCTGGTATATGTCTGAGCTGGAACCTGAACGTGGGTCTCTTGATGTTCAGTCAGATACACCTCTCCCTGTGCTCTGCTGCCTGCCTCTCTGCCGCAGGAGCTATCATCAAGTGTTGGCCATCTACCATGCTGCAGTGGTAGCCTGTGCACTGTCACTTCCTCCAACTTTTGTCATTGCAAACGCTGATAATCCTGTTACTTCATTCTTTCCATTGAGCCTGTACTGGGCCTCAGATAGCCCAGACACTACTCCCTGTCAAAAGGAATTGTCATATAAGTCGGGGCCTCTTTGCTTTCCTTGCAACAGCTGTTTTCCAAGGTGGGGCTGGGGGAATTAGGGGTGTGTGTGTGTGTGTGTGTGTATGTACACACACACACACCATTGCCACCACTAACAGTTTCTGTAAAAGTTGACTTTACAGGAAATACTATCCATAACTAAAAGCATCAGGAGACCCTCAGTTCTTCCCTGTCATTAACTGATAAAACGAGTGCAGGGGAAAGGGAGGGCCAGGATCTGTCTGGGAGGCAATGTGCGCGTGTGTGGTGTAACATCTGTGTAGCATCATTCTGCTGTGCTCATAGGAGTAACTAACAGGTCTAGAAATGCAGGCCTGGGAAAACAACCAAGTTGAAGTTCAGGGCGATAGCTGATGTGAGAAAATAATGAAGCCTAATAGAATCTTGGAAAAGATTTTTTTATTATACATATGTTTCAAACGCCAAAATAGAAAATAAGTATAATGAACCCCATATAAGTGTATCTATTACTGAAGTGCAACAATATCACTATTTGGTCACATTTGTTTTATCTAGCTCTTTCTTTTCCTTTTCTTCTTTTCTTTGCTGAGTTATTTTAAAGCAAATCCCATATACTATGTAATTTTATTCCTCAAGCTTAAGCATCTTTAAAGATATGAACATTTTATTTCTTAACCACATTGCCTGATCACACCTAACAAAACTAAATGACAATTTATTAGTATCATCTATCATCTATCCATAATCTAATAGCCTCAGTTTTTAACAGAATCTTTTTATCAGGTTGTAGAATAAGAGAAACATATTTTGACTTGTATGCCAGGCCCGTCCCACTGCAAGAATTGTTCATTGTTCACACTCTTAATAGAATTATAAGGTGAAAAATCACTTTTCCCGAAGACCAGTGAAGGACCTAGGAACCTCTTGGAGTGACATCTCTAAGGTCAGTAATGACTTGCAGCCTCATCGAGGCCCAGTGCTTGGTCATCAGTGCCAGTCCTTCAGCATTGCCTTGGCTGGAGTGCCACCGTGAAATACTGGGGCCGCAGAATTCATTTGGGCTTATAAAATGCAAATACTTCAAGCATTCTAATGCGATACTTATTTATGAATGCTAGTGACTAAGCAAAACCTCTTAATTAGAACAAATGACTCGCTTTGACAATGGAAGAGTCAATTCTTCTCCTGATGCCCTTCTTGCTTTAGCATACCACGTGAGCCGTGAGTAATTTACTGTGCTCATGTCCCACAGTCCTAATGATGCAAAGGCCTTCCTTACACTGATGTCTGGAAAGGCAATTAACTTTGATACACAGCTAAGCAGCCACTTGTCAACCCAGGGTACATTTACCACCCCATTGCCCAATGTCCCCTTCACCTTGTGCTGAGGAAGAGGCAGCCCCGGGCAGTGTTCAGTAGGAAGCATTCACAATTCTGCAAGCTTCTTGTTATTACACTTGGCTTCCTGTTATGCAAAGATAGGCAGAGGGGGCCGGTGAAGTGTTGCAACTGTTGGAGACACACACCCGCAAGAGACAACAGCACTCTCAATTCCTAAGAAACCTGGAAGCTGAAAAATGTGGACACCAGAGGGGCAGCCCGGGAGAGGGGTGACGCTGGGTCAAGAGAATTTGCAGAGTGTAGAAGATCTTGCAAGCTTAAGAAACAGAAAGCCAATTTTCTCTCTCCCTCCCTTCCGCCCTCTCTCCACCCCTCCTTCTCTCTCTCTCTCTCCTTTATATTGCTACTGAGACCACATTTTTATCTCTTCCTGCAAAAGACATAGCTGTGTGTACTAAGTCCATTTCCAAAGCAGAATTTGCTCTTTTAGGTTGAAATGCTCACTTGTCAAACAATGAAGGACATTTCTACAAACTATAGAACAGGGGAAAATGTAACCCGTTCAATTCCTGGGTATGGAGGCCAGCACGCAGGAAACAACCTTCAGATATTTCTTTGAATTAGGTTATGTAAATTTGTCTCACAGGCAAGCGTCCTGGGAAGGTCCCTGTGATTTGAAGTGAGGTGCACAGAGCAAGCCCCTTTCCTGTCCTCAGCCTGGAGGCTTGTTTCTTTTTGCAGGGAGCAATGTTTTTCATACCAAAGTTAAAAATGAAACTTAGAATTCAAAAAAAAAAAAAAAAAATCCAGGAGGGTAATCACAGGATACATTTATCCTAAAGTCTAACTGCCAGGTTTTGAAAGTGGAAAGATTTTTAAATTTCCCCACCTCCTCCCAAATGGTGGATGCTTTCAAATGGAGGGCAGTTTGTCTTGGAGAGGAATGAGGGAAAAGGGATGAAGAAAGAGGTCCTGGAGGTTCTGAGGTTAAAAGATCTAACTTTCTTCTAGGAGGGCCATCTTCCCACTGTCTGATAACCGGACAGGCTGAGGGTGTGCATGTGCACGTGGGCGTATGGGGGACAGAGCGTGTGTGTGTGTATGTGTGAAGGGTGTGGGCAAGAGTGTGTGAATCCCTGTCGATCAGGGAGGCAGTGATGATGGGCCCGCTGGTTCACACGGTTCCCCAGAAGCATCTTTCTCAGCCGGGGTGGGGCACTGCCTGTGAGCTGCGACGTGGGCGTGAGCGCTGAGCCCACGGTGGGTTAGCCCTCGTTCCTCCCTCTCACACCTTGGCTGCATTGGGCTTCAGTCAGAACCCTTAGGTCTCTTCAAATGAGCTTGGACTGAGAGCTCCTAAGACATGGTAGGACTACCTAATATGTCCATTTTCCTGTGGGGGTGTCAGCTCAGCTCCAGTGGTGGGTTTGAGGTTTCAGTACCTTTTCTCTGTCACTATTTTTTCAAGGCCTGCTGAGCCTTGCAGAGCATACATCGCTGGATGGAAAAAGTAGCGCAAAGTTGTTTACACGTAATATTGAGGCAAAATGGGTGGAGGCTGAGGCTGGTGTCTCTGTGATGGGTTAGGAATAGTGGCTTTGTTCCCTGCCCAGAGGAAGGGTGGTGCTATCTCTCCTTCACTTCACTGTTACTGGCTAATTTTGTGAATTATCACACGTTGATTCTCAACTTAGATGCCTCTCTTTACCACTAGAATACATGCTTCTCCATGGGCTGTGTGGCCTAGGTATGGATATGGGGCTTTGAAATCAGATTTCTAGCTGTAAAACTGGGACAAATCATTTCGCCTCTCTGAGCTTCAGTCCCTCCTCTGTAAGAGGGGAATGACAATATGCTGCTTACCGTAAAGAGTTAGTTTGAGCATTGAATGAGACTAGACATATGAAGGGCTTGCACTGTGGCTGGCACATGGTAAGTACTCAATAAATATATCATTATTGGTGTGGGTCATTATTAGATCTGGGATTATATCTTCTACTGGCCACTCTGCTGGAGCAGGCACAAGATCTAGAGATCTCACAAATAGGTAAATCGGCCAATATTTGTTGCAAATATAGAATGCCTGATGGTGGCTTCCATTTCATTCTAAAATGTTTATTCACTCAACAAATATTTATTGAAAACCTTCAGTTGGCTAGAAGCTCTTCTAGGAGGAGTGGTTAGACCAGTGAAGAAGATGTATAAAAATCTCCGCCCTCGGGAACCTACTTTCTGATGGTTGAGCTTCCATTTTATATTCTCCATCAGTGGTACTCTTTCCTCATTCTGATTTTACCAGAAAGAAAGCCTCAACTAGATGCTAATCTCTCCTTAACACGTTGTATCTCATGAGTGATGACTAATTCTCCTTTTCTAGAAAGGGAGCATGTGACAAGCTCTGGCCCATCAGGAACTAGGGCTGGGATGGAGCAGCTCTTGGCCACAGGGTGCGGGGGAATGCATTTCTGTGAGCCAGGGTGCACAGCAAATATTTGACACCCCACAAGTCTTGAGTTCATTAATTTAGTAGCTTTCCTCTATTTTTTAAACGCATCTCATTCCCTAGCACCATGTCCTGCGCATAAGAAATGCCCAAGAAGTTGTTGCGATTGGTTAACTAAAGGCATAAGAGAGAAAGATGAGTTTCCTTGTTAAAGAGAACCCATCCTACGAATCTTTTATTTGAAGATTACTCAACATTATTTTCTCTCCATGTAACATAAACACACATATCCTTTCTCTCTTCGGTCCTTTCAATTAACTTTACTGGGCCAGACACTGTGAGGGTCCTCAGGATGCTAAAATGAATAAGACATGGTCCCTGCCCTCAAGAATTTCTCTATAGTTTTAGCACTTATAACCTGCGGACATGCAAAAAAAAAAAAAAAAAAAAAAAAAAAGCATGAAGATGTTTATTCCTGAGGCCCTGGGGCCTTTCAACTCACCTTTGTAGTCAGATATACCTTTCTGAGAGAGAAAACTGAGATCAGAAACTTGAGCAGTTCTTTAAAAAAGACCTCTCGCTTTTGAATGGTACTTTATATCCTTAAATGACCTCTTGCAGAACATGTAAGGTGTATAAGCATGCATTTTGTACAAGGGTCTTGGCAGAAAGGATGAGTAGGGCTGAAATACAGCTGGTGCTCCTCTCATCAAGCTGTCACCCTGGTGTGTGGCTACATCCATCCGCCCAGAGACAGAAGGGCCTATTTCTCTACCCAAAGGCACCATCTGCTCCCTAAGGACAGCTCCAGTCCCAGGGCGTGAAATGGATGAGAAGTGGCCCTGGATCTTCACTTGGTGCAGGATGACAGCCTCTCTCTTTTCATTCCCTTCCAGGCAGCAACCCTCTGCTCCATCCCCAAACTCTTGGGGATAACGGATTTTCTGACTGCACTTCCTTACTTCTATACTTAACTCTAGTACAAGCTTTCTTTAAAGTTCCAAGGAAAACAATACTTTTTCTGTCTTGTATCTAAGCTTATCTCCATATCCTCAAGTTAAAATGTTACTTTCCTCTGTGCTCAGCCTTTTCTTTGGTTTCTGAACATCTCTTGTGTTACTTTCCAGATCTGATATTTTCACATCACTCAAATCTCCTTGCTTTCTCTTGCACATCTTTTCCTCCCTATCCTCTTTCTTAATCCACAGGCCTTACCTGTCAAAACCAGAACTGAGGGGAAGTCTAAAGCTCTCGGTCCACCCATATGTTTCATCATGCACGGAACTGGACTCCCCTGCCTGTTCAAACCCACCTTACTCTCTGACTTCATTCCCTGCTTCCATAGACAGGTCTCCCAGGTGTATGATCTATTTGGGGGCAAGGTTGTGTCTGGCTGATCTTATACCCCAGAACCTGACACACTTCCTGGCACATGCCAAGTGCTCAGTCAATGTGCGCTGAATGAATGGATGGAGTAGGCTACCTTACCTGAGCCACGCAAACCCCAAACCTCACAAAAGTCTTTGCCTCCCACTACTCCTCGTTCAGCCATTTGCTGAGGTCTGGTGGTCTGCCCCATGACTGCTTCTCCTGTTCTTTCCTTTTCTACTGCCACCATCCTGATTCAGGCCTCTGGATTTGCACCTGGAATATTGTACAGTGCCCAGCTAGTCTTCTCTTTTCCCCTTTCTCCTTCTCTCTCCCTCCTTTCACTCCTTCCCTCTTTCATCTTTTCTTTCTTTTCTCTCATTTAACATAAAATCGAGTCCATACTATAAAAATAATGTTAATAACAATAGCCTCCATTTAATGCCCATGTTTTAAGAAGCAGACATTGGCTGGGGCCCATCCACTTACCATTATTAATCTTTATAGACTAATCACCCCACAAGGTATGGATATTATCACCATTTCACAGAGGAGGAAACTGACCCTCAGAGACAGCATATGACTCGCCCCAGGCTGCGTATGTAGAAGTCTGTGCCCTCTGCTACTTTTTAGGTGTTAGGTGCTGGGAGAACAAGGATGAGCAAGGTCAAAACAGCAAGGCAGAGCCCCTGTCCTCTTGGTGGGTGTGACTTGTTCTCGCAAGTGGAAAGGGAAGACATTAAGCAAAAGGACCAGGCAGGATAAGTGCTTTGATGGACGTGTGTCCCCAGTTAAGAGAGAACAGAGCCCAGGGAGCAGCTGAGTCTGGCTGGACTGTGAAGGCTTCTCATGGGAGGTGTGGCCAGAAGTAAGTCTTGAGGGATGAACAAGGGCTTTCCAAGGGTTGAACTGGGGGTGAGTGGGGATGGGGGGGAGAATATTCCAGTAGCTGGAATAGCATATTGTCATGAGTGAAGTGCAGAATGAGTATGGAGGAAGAGCAAGGAATGCAGTAGGAAAACCACAAAGGACTCTGACTTTGGTAGGGAATTCAGACATCACCTTTCAGGATGAAGGTGTTGGGGAGTCATTGGAGGCTTTTAGGCAAGAGAGTGCCACATTCAGATTTGTGTTTTCAAAGGACTGTGCCATAAACAATGTCATCAATGGACTGGAGGTGAGACTGGTAGGAGACAGATAGGTCAGGGAACTATTACAGAAATCCAGGGAGAGGATAGAAGGGCCTGAAAAACCAGGTTCAGGTAGAGAGAAAGGCCGAGAGAGAGACAGAGAGGGAGAGAAAAAGAGAGAGGGAGAGAGTTGTTGATTGTGATGATCGTAGGAATGGGGCAGCTTTCTGGTTTGGTTGGTTGGTTGCAGGGATGTCACTCACAGCATGTCAGAGACCAGTGGAGGTAAAGCAGGCTCGGGTGTGTTTACGGGGCAGGATAGGGGGAGGGTGGAAGGCAAGCAGTGGGGAGATGGTAAGTTCAATTAGCACCACGGTGGCCTTGAGATTCCTGCCGAGGTACATGAAAGCAGCTGGACAGATGGGTCTGCAGCTCAGGAGAGGGGCTGTGGTGAAGCCATGTAAATTCTGCTCCCTTTTACAATTCATTTAAACATGGTTCCCAGATGAATGCACTGTTCATATCAACATACTGAAAAAATATCTTCAATAGTTCCCCCAGCTTTGAATGAATTATTCCCATCTCACCCACACATTCAGAGCCAGCTAAAATGGAATCCTAACTGAGGCAGAGTTGAGAGAAAATGGAATAAATATCTCAAAAGTAGACCCTATGAGATTTTGTGATTGGTTATTTTTGGGTTTAGGGGTCAGAAGATGGGAAGATGAAGAAAGGAAGTGATAATGCTTCTCAAGCTGACTTCTCTGTTTATACTTCCTACTTTAATTTTCTCTTGCTGCAACTTAGGGCAAAAAGCAGCTAACTTCTACTGCAAAAACATCATTGCTGGGAATGTGGCACTTCTTCCATTTCTCTTCTTTCCTTTGGTACATTCCCTCACTTGCAGACTAAAATTCAGCATATGCAGCACAAGTGTATAACTCATCTATATTTTATCATAGGCCTCCCTTGCTAAGGTATATGCAATGGCTCCCTATTACCTCTAACATCAAGAGAGAACTTCTGCCAGCTGAAGCCACTTCTTCTCTGGGCCCTGTAGCTTAATTTCTCGATTTGATGAAATGCTGTCCCACCTTTATGGCCCATTTTGTCCCATGCTTAGTAATGATAACACTCAGATGCCAGGAAGTGCTGACCAATGGAACTTTCTGGCATGATGGATATGTTCTCTACCTGTGTTGTCCAGTACTGTAGCCATGAGCCACACGGGGCTACTGAACACTTACAATGTGGCAGGTGCGGCTGAGGAATTGAATTGAATTTATTTTAATTCATATTCATGTACATAGCCACTCATGGTAATTGGCCACTGTACTGGGCAGTACAAGGCTGGGGCTTGTTTTTTCTCTCTCTATAGCGTGAGGATGGATGTCTGACTTCACTGAGACCTTCATTTCCCACTTCCCCAGAATGTTCCGTAAAGGCTTAGCAACTGCCTTCCAGCTTCCCGCCTCCCTGCTCTGCCCGCAGCTCCCTCTCCAGCCCACAGCCTAGTTCAGATCTCCTTCCTGAAGGGCTGGGAGTGTGCACTCAGTGTGCAATGACTGGCCCACAAGCAAAGCTTATCACGGTTGTTATTTTCATTATGAAAAACAGTTCCATTAATAGTAACAGATTTCTTTGTTTACTTTATCCGAGAACAAGTCACACCCACCAAGAAGACAGACTGTTTAAAGGGACTAACAAGGAAAGTTAGTCAAAAGCAAGTCAAACTCAAGGCCCACCAGGCTTTCTTCCCTGATGTTTGAATCATCTCACGATAGGCCTGGCTAATGAGCAATGCTGAGGGCCACAGTAGAAGATGGCTCTGACATGGGACCGGAAGCTCCCCTGCTTAGTCATCAGCGTCCAGCTGTCATCTCCCCAGTGCGTGGGCCTAATTCTAGCAGTCCCAGCAGTGTGGAAGTTTGTCCTAAGCCACCCCCACTCTACCCTGTAACCCATGGCCCAGTGCTCACAGTCATGCCACCTACGGTGGGGATGATAGCAGCATCCAGGGGACACTGGGTGGGTGTATGGGGGAATGGCATTATTTCAGGAATACAAAGATGGTTAGTCAGGGCCCTGACCACGTGCAGGCAGACAAGGTGGTAGCCTACCTGTCACAGGGGCATGAAAGCCCCTCTCGGCTAGGTCTGAGAACTTAAGATCCTCACACCTACTCTTGTCTTTGCAAGGCCATTCTACAATGCACAGATGCTTCTGGGGGAGGTTTTTGTTTTTGTGTGTTTGTTTTTGCCACAACAGAACATAAAATATTTCCCAGAAGTAATCACAGAATAATATCCCAGCATTCTTCTGTGCTGAGTTAATTCTCTTTAATCTAGGGTATCTTTTTGGCTCCTGTTGCCCTGACCCCACTTCTTCAATGCTGTTGGAGACCTTCAGTTTCTCCCATAGCGGTTCTAACAATTTGGGTCTCTGGGGGTAGCCCATGAGACCTGAGTCCTCATAACCACCATGTGGCACCTGCCTGTTTTCCTCTTCTCCTATGCCAACTCCATTTGGTGGCATCACACCAGAAGCCAAGTGAAGGCTTCTCATTATGCTGCTGCTAGGAGGGGGTCCTCTTTCCCAAGTCTGATGCTGCTTCAGGTGAATGATCACAAAACTCACACTGGGCTGGGCCGTGCTGAGACTGTTGAGGTAGGGGAGAATGCCCGTGCATTTGCCAGAATGCCTCACTCTTCCATCTTCTCCAGAAAATTTTGTGTGTGAACCATCCTTTTCATTTCTGCCTCTCATCTGCCCTCTTGCTAGGATAGATATGAGTCTTTGCAAGTTACAGCGTCTGACCTAGAGAGACAGAAAGCTGTATACAGGTCTTTAAATTTCCTCCTCCTCCTTGCATTCCTGCTATGGCTCCTTCAGATCATTTACACAGGCTTAGAGTAAGTGATCAGCCCCAGAGTGGCTGTTCTTTGAGTTGGAAGACCTTGAAGACAGCAGTTAACTGAGGAGCAACATCTAAGATAAAATTCTTAACGGGGGTGTCAGGACACTGATGGAAAGCGAACCCTTTGCAAGTGTGGTGCCGAATTGTCATCAAAATGTCAAACTCTTTTTACCTGAGTATATGCACTCGTGATGATGCCTGTCCAACAGGAGGTTGAATCAAGTATGTCTTGGCTCCTAGTGTACAACATAGTATGACCTTTCTAGTCCCTGGTGGGAGGTGAGGGCTGACTACAGGCTGGCACCCAGGAAGGAGAGTTTGTGACAGGAACACAGACCCCATGTGAGGATCAAGAGAGCCCAGTTAGGGCAGAGCCCTCTTCAGACAGCAATGTAGAACGGAAGGGCAAAACGTATAAATAGGGTCAGAACTCTGAATACGATTAGAGTCAGTGGAAGAAAGACTCTGTAATTCCATATAAAATTCTAGTATTTGAAAATATGCCGTGAACATAAATAAAGATCGAAAACCACAGGTCTGTAAGGAGATAAAAAGAAAGGAATCAAAAGCAATGGATTCAACATATTAAAGATAGGAGTGAAGGAAGAGAGAAAGCCTGGTGATGGAGCGACATTTTGAAATGAAGAGGGGAGTTTAGGAAGCTCTCAAAGACGATCTCCATCCTTGGAGTAGGAAGCAGTCATTTGTTGATAAAAATAATGAATAACATTCACTGGCCTTGGACCAGGCGCCTTGCTCAGTGGTTTATATGCATTAGCTTGTTTAGTCTCCACAGTTCCATAGAGTAGGGACTATTATTATACCAGTTTAAGAAGTGAGGAAACCGAGGCTCAGAGAAGTTGTATAATGTTCCCAGGGTCAAGGAGCCAGGAAGGGAAGGACTGGTCTCTAACCAGGTGAGATGAAACTGCGCGAGAGTGCAGTTGGCTTAGCTTGGCTATGTGGTGGACGTTCTAGGGACTGACGAAAGCTGAATAAAGCGGTTATAAGATGGAGACTTCCTCCAGCCAGGAGAGGAAGGCAGGCACTGGGGCCTGGCAAGCGTGAAGCACAGCACAGCGTTGAGGAGTCAAGGAGCTCCACGTAGTGTTAAGGGCGCTGTGGAACTGGCTGGGAAAGAAGGAAGGTGGCGCTCAGAGGATGTGCTCAAGGAGGACCACAGGCCAGCTGATAGGTCGCTGTGGAGGGAAGGAAAGGAGAGAGTTGTCTTGGGTGGAGTTCCTGTGGAGACAAGCTGTGGACTCCTGGACCTGATCCAACGACAGGCAGAGCTCTTGTGTGAAAACAAAAGCCAACTAGTGATTCAGTGGGTTAAGGGGTCTGGATTCGAATCCGCTTCTGCGTTCTGTCGGTAGATTCATTTTGCTTTCAAATGCTTATGTGCTGTCAGCCTCCTGGAGAGAGCCACATGGAGCCTGACTGAAGAGGTAGGAGGAAGGCAGCTACAGGGAGGCCCTTGGTTCAGCAGGAGGGCTGTAAACACTCTCACAGGGCAGGGGACAGAATGCCACCCGATGACATGCGGCAGGAACATTCAGGAGATGCCAACTTCCTGCAGGCTGGCTGCTTGGCCAGGGGCCGGGGGTTTTGGGGGTCTGCTGGGGAAGGACTCCACTCCACGGAGAGGTCAGAGCACGGACCCCGGCACCTCCTCTGTGGAAGCATGCCCGGGCCGCTTCCGCCGCCTCTGCAGCTGCGTGGGACTCACCCGGTGCCCTCAGAGCGAGGCTTTATTTTCTCCTCTCTCTTGTCAGATACTGGCTCCCACGCAGGAAAAAGGAAGCACCTTTTGTCAGATGCTGTGGCCACTTCCTCTTCATGAGGCTCCAGCCGGTCTTTCGCTTTGCAGAATGAGGGGGCCGACATCAGCGGCCGGACTGCGTGTGCATCGGGCCGCTGCCTTTCGCCTCTTTTGCGGTCTCGCTCCAGCCCCCCGTCGGGAGCAGGCCCCGCGGCCGCTTCTCCGGGTCCCGGGGGATTTTCTCTGATACAGATCTGCACCCTTGAGGCCGACCTGGCTGGGGCCCCACGGGCTTGTCCGGCCCCCTGGGGGTTCCTCTCTCGCCTCTCCGCCCCTTCTTTGCACACTGCTTCATATCCCTCGGTCAGCCTGCCTGTCTCTTCCTCTCCATAGCTCGGTCAAGGAGCGTGATGACCGGCGAGCAGATGGCGGCCTTCCACCTGTCGTCCACCCCCAACCCTCTGGAAAGGCCCATCAAGATGGGCTGGCTGAAGAAGCAGAGGTCCATCGTGAAGAACTGGCAGCAGAGGTACTTTGTGCTGAGGGCGCAGCAGCTCTGCTACTACAAGGACGAAGAGGACATGAAGCCACAGGTACCAGCCAGACTGTTCGTCCCCGTTCCCAGGGTTCTCCTCTCCAGGCACGCAGGAGGCGGGCGAGGAGCCCACGTAGATTATGTGTGAACTCACAGGGGCCTTTTTACTGGGACGAGACCCGCATCCATTGGAGAGGAGCTCACTCTCCCCCTTTCACCACTTTCTAGACAAGTAAACTGAGCTGCAAAGATGCCAGGGTGATCCTCCTCCACGGAGCCCCCAGGTGAGCACTGTGGAGCTTCCTAGATGCAGCTCCACGTCAAAGCTGGCAGCCTGGTCTTGACAGGGATGCTGAGTACCAGGGCTCAGAGAGAGCGGATTTGGGTTCAGGAAAACTGATTTGTCCTTTTCCTTTATTTGTTCGTTCCATCAATATTTATTGAGTATCCATTACGCGCCAGAAACTGTTCTGGGTACTTGAAGAAAACTAGTGAGTAAAACGGATAAAAATCTCTGCCATGTAGAACTTAGAAGATGGGGAAAGACAGAAAATAAATATAATAAATAAGGAGAATAGGTAGTTTGTTGGAAAATAGCTAGTTCTATGAGGAAAAAATAGAATGGCTTGAGGGGGAGCAAGCGTTTGGGGGAGGAGTCACAATTTTAAAGAGTGGTTAGAAGGACCTGGTGGAGAGGGAGGAGAGGCAGTTGGGGGGGGGGCAATCTGGGGAAAGAGTGCTCCAGGGAAGAGGGAACAGCCAGTACAAAGGCCCTGAGGTGCAGCATGTCTGCTATGTGTGGGGAACAGCAAGGAGGTCAGTGTGGGGCAGCAGAGCTAGAGAATGAGGGAATCAGAGGGAATGATGTCAGAGAGGGAAGGGGAGGGGTTGAGGGTCAGGGCTCAGATTGCAAAGGGCATTGTAGGTCACTGTAAATCCTTGAGTGTTTACATTGAGGGCGATGGAGAGGCGTTCCAAGGTTCCCAGCAGAAAGGGGACATTCTTTGGCTTATGTTGTAAAAAGATGGCTCTTTCTACCGTGTCCAAAAATAGACTCAGGGCCAGAAGGAGGAGGCAAGAGGGTAATCTAGGTGAGAGGTTAAGATGTTTAGAATCTCAGTGGGAGTTGTGGGCTGAAGGACAGCAAACAGGATTTCCTGATGGAGTAGATGGGGCCACAGAGGGCTTTGATCCTAAATGTTGGGCCTGTGTTTCTTTTTCCTGCCTCATTGATTCCTCATGGCCATCGTGGTGCATGAGAGTGGAAAGGGGTGCTATTAAAAATTACCCTGGGACCCAAGGTGTGGACTCCTTGTCTCAGGGCAACCAGGACGACTGGTCTCCCTGTCTAGACCTCATGTCTGCGGAGGTGGAAGAGTGGGCTTGGCCAGAAGGAGCTTATTAGGATAGACAGACTCTAGAACCTTCTGGAGCCAGAAAAAATCCCAAGAAAAGTGAGGATATTGGAGGGGGGATGGGAGTATGTAAAGAAATGAGACGGTCACTTTGGAACAGGACAGTTCCTTTTAAGGGCAGGCTTGGGGATCTGTGACGCATCAGCAGCACCTGGTTAACCAGGCCTGCCACTTGAGGACTGTGAGTGTCTGTCATTGCAGAGGCTGGAGAAGGGCCAGAGGCCCCCCGACAGACTGAGTTCTTGCCCGGTGTCCTGTGTGTGGTCACCAGACTCCCTTCACTTCCTGAACAATGCAGACCCTGTCAGAGCCAAGCAGTTGCAGGCCAAGACGCTGGTGATGCAGTGACAGCGGGTTAGTAGGTGGACTTCCCACCTGCAGAGTGAGGGAGGTGGCAATGATGCATTGGCCTCACCAGATCAGGGGAAAGGACAGCTCCGTGGGGTTTACTGCCCAGAGGTGTAGAGAGTGAGAGGAACGTTACGTCCAAGCTTGTGTTCTTTTCCCGGTCCTACTGTCTGGCCATGTGACTATTTAATTTTTCCGGACCCCTCTTTGTTCTTTGGTAAAAATGAGAGAATCCTACCTGGCCTGCCTTTGTCACAGGATCAAACAATATGAAGCATGTGTAAAAAGCCATTTTGTGTAAGCATAAACTGATGTCAAAGGGTAAAATAAATTGTTGAAGGTCCCAGCTTCTCTCCCTTACTTCTGGAGGAGGAAACTCAAAGTCCTCTCAGGATTAAATTAGCCTGGGATAATTAGGTAAAGCTTCTTCTAGGATGACAGGCGTGGTTTATTTTTTAGGAAATCTATTAATATAATACGTCAGATCAATAGGTCGAGATCAATAAGGCAAATGAGAAAAACCACACAACTCCTAACTAGATGGCTGAAGAAAGTATTTGATAAAATCCAAAAATACTCATCTCAGATATAAAAAGTTTTTAAAAAAGCTTTTAAGAATAAAATGATAATTTCTTAGAAAAGAAATTTTACTTTATATGTATATGCATGTTTTGATTACAAAAGCTGTATGTACGCATGGTAAGAAATTTGGAAGATGCAGAAAAGCACAAAATAGAAAATAAAAATTATCCCATCAGCAAGACATAGCCACCTAAATCCTCACTTCTTCTAGTTTTTTCTATGTACATTTAGAAACTCATTATTCTAAATGCAAAATTAATATAATCATATTCTTTAAAGAACTAACAGGATATCATGAATATTGTCCCATATGATTAAATATTCTTCTACAATGTAATTCTTAATGGTGGCAAAATAGTCTATTGTATGGACATTCTACAATATATTTAACTAATTTCCTACTGGAAATCAGTTGAAAATTTGGGCTGATGTTTCTATATTATTATTATAAACAAGAATTAAGTGAACATCACTGTAGACTCTCATATATCCACAATTATTTCACTAAATAAAAAAATCTATTCAAAGTAAAGTACTTTTATTATGCTATCATTTAACATTGTTTTGGGATTCCTAGACAGTGCAAATATCTAGAAATGAAGTGAAAGTTACAGACATGAGCTAAATTCCTGGGAAAAGTGAAGGTATATTTCCATACTATGTTTCGTACCACTCGTGATTCCGGGTGGATTAAAGACTAAATGAAAAATCCTGAGTTTGTAAAAATGTCGTTATCTGCATAATCTTTGGGAGGCAGGTATTTTTTAAGCAAACAACAAAGATATCACAAGGGGAAGACTAATTTAATTGCATAAATAAAAATGTCTGTATTTAAAAAAACAGTATAATAAAGCAGGCAAATAATAAACAGGAAAAAAATTGTGTATATGTATATGATAAACAAATATTCTTAATATTTAAACTATTCTTTCAAATCTATAAGAAAAGTTCAAACAGCTCAATAGAAAAATGAGCAAATGACACAAATGGACAATTTGCCAAAGTGTAATGGCCGATAAGTATCTATAAAAAAGCTCAATCTCAGTAATAATTAAAGACATACAATGTAAGCTAGTGAGATACTACTGTTCCCTTATCAAATTAACAAAGACTTTCTGGAAATTTCAGTGTTGGTAAAGACCACGGAACAGGAATTATCATGCACAGCTGGTGGAAATGAAAATCCATACAACCTTTCCGGAGGGTGATATATGCCTTTTAGAAAATACAAACTCTTTGACCCTGTATTTCTAATTCTAGTAATTTAACCTAAATGGATGCTTAAGATTGATGTAGATAATTAAATTTACTTGTACAGGTTTTCACCACACTGTTGTTTATAAGAGAGATGTGAAAACAAATGCCCAGTGGAAGGGGCTAGGTTATATCAGGGAACTTTTATATAGCTATACAATAGAATACAATTCAGCTGTTGATACCCTAAATTAATAGTTTTTGAAATGGAAAGATATCCATAATATTATTGTTTTAAAAAGGGCAGTTTACAACAGAGGATGATGTACATACTAATCCCATTGTTGAGGGAAAATAGTCATGAATCTCTGAGTACTGGAGTTACATGCAATTTTTCATTTCCTCTTTTTTGTTTCCTTTCTAATTTTTATATAGCTAAAATAGAAGTTTAAAAAGAACACACACATCCTATTCCTAAGAACCCCCAAAACAGAAACACCCCAGTAATCTTGGAGCAATCAGATGAAAAAGGCCTTCATGTATGCTGATGATGTGTGTGTAAATTGGTGCAATTTTCTAGAAAGTCATTTAGCCAAATTTCTAAGAGCCAAAAATAGTCATATCCTTACATTCAGTTGTTCTGGTTTTGAGAGGCTATCTAAAAGAAATAACAAGATATGTACAGTGCTATTTGTGATGAGAAACACTGGACCTAATGTACAACAAAGGAAAATGATCAAATAAATTATGGAACCCTGTATTGATGGTCTCTGTGTATGTGCTGTCAAGAAACTTGGGGCTCGGTAGAAGGGAGTCTATGCATTTTTTGCTCTGAGTTCACAGAAAGATCTGCCCAGCTCTGACAACATAATGCTCTGTGAGTCTCTGACCTAGCTTCACAAAACTCGTTCCAAAAGGTTCTTTGCTGGGGAAGTCGTTTAAAACAGAATCTCAGCAAATTGTCCCCAAGTCACTGCTACCATGATGGTTTTAGACAATCCGAGCTTGGTTGCTCCGTCGTCTCATCTCCTGCTTTCTGTGGAGTCACCACAGGCTGTTGTCTGTCGGTGATGTGTTGGCAAAATTTTAATAGATGATTCTCTGGTGGGAGAGTTGATTTGAATGCAGCATTTGCCAGTTTCTGTGGTGTAAATCTTCCCCACGTGGCTGATTCAAGTGACCAACGTGTCATCACTGAATGCAGCATTGAAAAAAGACGCGCAGTAGCACGATGTTACAGTATTTCTAGCACACAGGTAGGTTAGATGAAAATAACCATAGGAACAGAAATACTAGTAAAATATGGTAGATAATTGGGAAGTGCTGATTTCTGAGTATTATCTTTATTTTTAATATAAAATATTTCATTGTACATTTATATGGTTTAACTTTTAATAATGGCTGTGTTTAACCACTGGCTCACCGAGTTGCCTGAAAATGTAACAGTTAGTTCTCGTGAGCCAATATAAGCAGGCCCCGTACGGCTCTCCCCTGCCTCACTCCTGTAGGACTTGTGGCCTCCAGAGCAAACCTCCCCCTCCTTCCATCTTTGTTCAGAGTCTGCTTTAATCAACTTGTGAGTTAGGCGAAAGTGGCCACAGGCGTCTTGGGCCCTTCCCTACCTGGGACACTTCCTCCTTCCCCATCAGTGTTCCCACCCCCACCCCCACCAATGTCTCTTTTCCTCCTTCCCGCTCTTCTTCTCCCTCACTCTCCTCTATTCGTTTAAGATGTTAGGCTCTCATGCTCAAGATGAGGAGACGGCTTGCGATCTGTCATCTCTGCCTTGGTGAGATTAAGTTTACTTCTGATCACTACTTCTTCCAGCAAGTAAGTGCGACTTGTAAGTAAAGCCTTACTTGTAATTCTGGAATCCCACTGACCGAGGTTTGAATCAGCTTTCTTAATTAGCTTTGTGATGTTGGATCAGCTGATTAACCTCTCTGAGCCTTACCTCCTCATCTCCCCAGTGGGGAATATAACAGTCCATCCCTCATAGAGTTCTTATGAAGGTTGGATGTAATAGTATATTCAGGGCATTTAGCACAGATCCTGGCACCTAGTAACTGCTCAATGAGTGGTATTTATATGTTTTGCATTTTATTTTTACTATTTTTGGATGAAATGATTTGGGATATCAAATAATAGTTTAGAGAGGTATTTAGGAGAGGCAGGTACCTGTGAAATCACACTCTCTTTTTCTTCCTACCAGGTGGTACCCGCTCTGGGGTAAAAATAACGTGGCCTTTTCTTCTGGTGCCATAACTCATGCAAAGTAGCCCAGCAGTACAATCTCAGGGCCGTTTTTTTGAGGCCATTGATATTATTTAAAGATGGCGAGGACCATGTAGGTGGAGTTACATTTAAGTGATAAAATCAGAGAAATGTAGAAAAAATGCAGAATTCCCTTTGACAGACGGATATTTTTCTTTTTCTTCTTCCCCCTCCCCCCTCACTTTTCTTCCTCTCTTCCCCTTTCTTCTCCTCCTCCTCTTCCTCTTCTTTCTTATTCTTCTTCCTCCTCCTTTTCTTCTTCTTTTTCTCCTACTCTTCGTCTCACTCAGACGTTTTTATTTCTATTTTTATTTTTATTGTTTGTTTTAGATTGGCACCTGAGCTAACAACTGTTGCCAATCTTCTTTTTTTTCTGCTTTTTCTCCCCAAATCCCCCCAGTACACAGCTGCACATTTTCAGTTGTGGGTCCTTCTAGTTGTGCCATGTGGCACACCGCCTCAGCATGGCCTGATGAGCGCTGCCATATCTGTGCCCAGGATTTGAACTGGTGAAACCCTGGACCGCCGAAGCGGACCGTTGCAAACTTAACCACTCAGTCACAGGGTGGCCCCCATTTTTATTTCTAGACCCTTAAGAAACGTTTATTTTTTTCGGGCTCCTGAGTGATCTGAGAGTTCCTCAAGACTCTTGCCTTTATAGCTTCTCTGCTGCCAATCCTCCTCATCCACGTGGTGTTTTAGAATAACGACACACATGTTTAGTCAGCTCAGAATCAGACGCACTACCTCCAACAGCCAGTGGGATGTAAATTATGAGTAACTAACTCGAGTACAAATTCACCATGTTCGCTTATGCAATCAGTTAGACATTCAAAGTGTTGGTCTTCCCATCTGCAAAGTAGAAGTGGCAGATCTTGCCACACCCTTGATATGGAGCTGTTGAGGGGATCTGGGGAGATGCCGCATGTGACAGTGCGCAGTGAATGGTAAAGCACCGTGCATCCACATGGTGGAAGTGACTTGTTTTTCTGATAACACATTTGTGTATAAGAGGTCACATATCCTCCGGACCCTCACTCCCCGCCAAGGATCCATGATCCTCCTCCCTCCTTCCAGGGCACATTAAGCTGACGGGTCCCCACAACCCCAGCTGTGATGGTGATGAGCGCAGGCTTTGAACCCTCTGAGATGCATTACCATTCAGCCTCTTGCTAGCTCTGTGACATTGAGAAAATGGCGGGGTCTTTCTGAGCCCCAGTTTCCTCACTTGTAAATATGCACAATGGTACTGTGCTTGGAGGGTTGCTGGAAGGACTAAATGAATAATATATTCAAGGTGCTTAGCAAAGGGGCAGATACCTGGAATGTGCTGCTCAGTAGCTCTTGCTATGACTAAGTACCCTATCCCCTTGAATGGCTACCTGTGGTTCAGTCCTCAATGCCCCCTCTGGCAGCCCAGCAGATAGTATGATCCACTCAGTCTCAGCGTTGCCTTCTCAAAGATCAGGTGTCTGATTTGGCCAGGAAGTCATAACCTTGGAAAAGTGGGAAGAGGCAAGTGTTGGCGATGGTACCCTCTCTGGTCACAATGCCCCCTCTGGCAGCCCAGCAGATAGTATGATCCACTCAGTCTCAGCGTTGCCTTCACAAGGATCAGGTGTCTGATTTGGCCAGGAAGTCATATCCTTGGAAAAGTGGGAAGAGGCAAGTGTTGGCGATGGTACCCTCTCTGCTCATTCTCCTGTCGGGACCTTGTCCTTTTCTCTCTAGGCGTCTAGCCTGCTCTCAGATGGCTGCCAGTTTAATTTGGCTGAGGCCTGAATAGTGGAAGAGCCCCATTCAAAACTGAGATGCCAGCTTTCCATGTTCCTCACCACCCATCCCCTGCCCCAGCCCATCATTATTGTGTCTGTCCTCCAACTTCCTTTTAGTTTACAGATGATAAAATTGCTGCTTATATTAAAGGCCTGACTTTTGATCTTTCAGGGTTGCATGTATCTACCAGGAAGTACGATCAAGGAGATCGCCACAAACCCGGAAGAAGCAGGGAAGTTCATCTTTGAAGTCACTCCAGGTAGGTGATGAAAGGTGGGACAGGGGTGCATTACATTTTAATTTAACTTCTGCATCCAAAGCTATATTCAGTGAGTTCGTCAGTCAACTAACCAACCTAGTAAGAATGCATAGTACTTCTGGGTATAGTTAATGAACCTATACTAGCTCCTTAACTGGCATCAAGTGAGCTAAGTGGGTGCACATTCAGGTCAACTCCATAAACATTTCATGAGTGTGTGCTTAGCGTCAGGTATTCCACTAGGCCCTGGGGAATGTTTATCTGGAAAGTGTGCCCTCCCTGCTCACTAAAAGCAGCTCAGTTTTGAAGGTGAGTGGGACATTAAAATTAACACTTAAAATATAAATTGAATCATGTGAGATTGCCGTTTGCGTAGCTTGAAAATGGTTGACGATCAACAGTCGCATATGGTTCAACGTGACCTAACGAGAAATAACAGTTCTAACTTACTGAGCACTTAGCACATGTCGGTTGTTGTAATTCACCACTTGTACGCGTGAGCAGCCCACTGGAGGATGCCTCTTCCCCATCAAGAGTTACCTTCCTGTAATGCATTTGCAGCGAGGGGAGTTTGTATAACTGTGATCGGGTTACTTACTTTCTCCCTGCCTCTGTTTCAGTATCTGTAACATGAGGACAATGATGATGGTAGTGAGCGTTGAATAAAGGAATATATATGACACACTTGGTACAGTGCCTCATGTATAGTTAGCACCATGTCAGGGTTTGATATTTTGGGGATAGCTAGAGGAAATTATAATGTAGAAACCAATCCTAAAACTACCTATGACCATCCATAGAAAACAAAGGAAAACATTTTTAAAGTTCAGCTCTTCCCAGGTGGCCCCCTCATGGGCACTCTTTCGCTTTTCTATGTGAAAGTCTCTCCACCTCTCTTCCCCTGCAGAGGGAGAACTTACTTTTTCATTCTCTCCTCTCTGGGAAAACCTCACCTCTTTCCCACAAGCCTTCTATTCCTAGGATCCTTTCCCCAGCCCAGTTCATAGGATGCAACCATCCGTGGTAACACGTGTCCCAAAGCCTGAATTTTCAGTCTGGGGGAACCCTTTTGAGAGCTCCAGCTGCAAATGCACTGTGGGCTTTGCACCGAAGTCCAGGACCCTCGAAGATTGCTGTGCTGCGGTGGATGAAGGTTTGTCCGCTTACTCTCACTCTTACTTGCAGCATTCTCCTGGCTGCTGGGGGAATTCTTGGACAGAGTCACACACGTACACATGCATGCACACAGCACACATACACCTCATAAGGACAAACAACAATTCTAAAGCAATGGGAAGGTAGGGAACCATTTTCCTAAAGGTGCCATCATTCCCAAGGCTCCGCCCAACCTACAGTGAGACGCCCTTTATGTTATGACGTAGAGAAGTTTTGGTCCCTTTTTTGATCAGCCTCTTGTCCAGGATGATTCTCAGGGGCCGATGCTGGCTTAAGAAATGGCCTTCCTAATCCAGGCCCCCTCTCCGCGATCACCACTGTTAGTGCACAAAGGCCACAGAGAAGACTTTCACTGTAGGTATGCTATGTTTTTCTTTATTTGAGGCAGGCAAAAATTTAGGGCAGGCATCCTCCTCCCGCTTACCTCCAGCAGAATAAATATCTGTTCTCCTCCCACCCTAAGGGAGTCTTCAGAGATGGGGGCGTTAGTCCTTCTGTGGGCTTACGTTGCATTTAATTCTCGTACTGCCTTATGAGAGGTTACAACAAATTTACTGAGTACCTACTATGAGCCGGGCACTATCGTAGGAACTGGGCATTCAGCAAAGAACGAAAGAGGCTGCATGCAGGTTACAGTCTAGTGCGGGGGAGACTGAAAACAAACCAAGGAAATGAGTAACTTATTACAGTTTTTATGTTAGGATAAGTACTATGCAAAAAATCAAAGCAAAGAAAGAGAAAGCGCTGGTTGAGGTGGGGGTGGCTTTGGTTGCTTTGTCATTTTAAATAGAGCAGGCAGAATAGGCATTGTTGAGAAGGTGACCTTTGAGCAAAGATCTGAAGGAGCTGAAGGAGTGAGCTCTGTGCATATCTGGAAGAAGAGTATTCCAGGAAGGGGAACAGCCAGTGCAAGGTCTCTGAGCGTATTTCACATGTTCAGGAAACATCAAGGAGGCCAATGTGGTTACAGTGGAGTGGTGATGGGGGGAAAAGGAGGAGATTTGGTGGGGGAGGGCACAGACTTTACAGGCACTTATAGGCAGTTGAAAAAGGTTTAGTTTTTATGGTAGAAGGGTGGGAAGCTATTGGGAGGTTTTGAGCAAAGAAGTAACATGATCTGACTTCTGTTTTAAAACTTTTGTGAGTTGAGAATAAAAATGAGCAAGGAGGCTACTGCCATAATCCAAGTAAGAGATCGTAACGATGAAGGGGGTGAGAAACAACCAGTCTCTGGACACATTCTGAGGGTACAGAGGACTTCATTTGCTGACGGATTTGAAAGAGAAGTCAAGGTTCTCAACTAGACAATGGGAAAGATGGATTTGCTGAGATTTGTGCATGAAGCAAGTTCTGAGTGGAAGATCAGGGCTTTAGTTTCGGACATATTAAGTAATTACCTCAATGTTAATGATAAGGAAACCAGTGTCCAGGATAATTTAGCTACTGCTGTGATAGAGGTAAGGATAGCATGTTAAGGAATTTAGAATAGGGACTCCTCACTCAATTTAGAGTGGGAGGAGGAGATGTTTGGATCCTTAGAGAAGATGACACTTGAGCTACGTTTTAGAGGATGGATAGGAGTTCCTTAGGCAGAGGAAGAAAAGAAGGGAGTTTCCTTTCTGCCAAGGGAAGCAGCCCAAGAGGTGATGCATATTGAACAGACTGTTGAAATCAGAGAAAGTATGTGCCTGAGGGCAGATTGCTATTCATGGGCTTTGTATTAATGTCAGGCAATTTCCCTCAAAGAGAGCTTGTCCTGGCACCCCAAGGGCCCAAACAGTAACTTTTTTGTAGGGCAACAAAAGATTTTCAAATTCCCTTTGGCTCTGGTTTCTTGAACCTATCTTAATGTCACTGACCCTCACCATGTTTACCCTTTGGGATGACCTGATTTTGAATTCATCTTATCATCAGGTCATCAGCTATTCTGACCAGAAGGGTCAGTCCATGGAAACCCTGGCCATTCAGGACCATCTAGAGAGCTGGACTTTTCTGAGTGGGGTTACCATGATGGAACTAAAGGATTTCTCAGGAATCAGGGTAAACTGAAAAGGCATGTTCTTTTTTTTTTGCTGAGGAAGATTCGCCCTGAGCTAATGTCTATTGCCAATCTTGCTCTTTTTGCTTGAGGAAGATTCACCCTGAGATAACATCTGTGCCAATCTTCCTTTCATTTGGGAGCCACTTTCACAGCATGGGCACTGATAGACAAGTGGTATAGGTTTGCACTCGGGAACTAAACCTGGGCTGCTGATGTGGAGCATGCTGAACTTAACCACTAGGCCACCAGAGCCAGCCCTGAGAAGGCATATTCTTGATAATATAATAGTCTGAAGTGTAGGCATGGTAGAGAATGGTAGATGCCAGATAAATTTTGGCCAAGGTTGGTCAAATTTAAAGCAATATGGGCTACTGGAAACTATTGGGAGAAAGACCAGAGGCCTTGCCTCAAGTTTGGCAGTAACTTACTGGGTATCAATGGGCGGGTCCTTTTGCATCTCTGGGCTTCAGTTCTGTCATCTGTAGAGTGGAAATGCTACCAGAGCCCTATTCTATGTCAAAGAGGTATTGTGCTTCCTGAGTTAGTTCTTTAGTTCTTCCCTGAGCACTTTTTACTTCCCATTTTACTTCTGGAAATACTCAGCTCTCAGGATGTTCCTGAATGGCCAGGGCTTCCATGGACTGGCCGTTCTGGTCAGAAGAACTGATGACCCCATGATAAGATGGATTTAGAATCAGGTCATCCCAAAGCATAAAAGAAGATGAGGCTCGGTGATATTAAGGTAGGTTTAAGGGACCAGAACCAAAGGGAATTGGAAAGTCTTTTCTTGTCCTGCAAGAAAATACAGGTTTGGTCACAACCTGGGTGTTAGAATAGGCTCTTTTTGAGGAAAATGCCCTGACATTGTGAGAAGAATGGGTTGCTGTCTACAAAGGCACTTTGAAATTTAATAGTACCCTGTATTTGAAAGAGATTGCTATTAATTTCTTGTCCTAAGACCCACGCTTGATGCTCTCTCTCTCCCTCTCTTCTCTCTCCCTATTTTTCTCTTTTTTGTCACTTTCTCTCATCCTTTCTCTTGGTCTCCTCTCCCCACCTCTGTCCCCTTGTCATTTTCTCTACCCTTTTGTCCATTTGGTAACACCAACCCAGGAAACACTACATGTGTCTGTCTATAATCTTGGGTTTACAGTGAAAATGGTGAAGATAGTCCTGACAAACTTCATTTGCCCACCAACTATGTATCAAGACCTACCATTTGCAATGCCTTGTGCAGGCAGGAGAGCAGTAAATCCTGAACAGGAAGCGCCATTTTTGTGAGAAAGGCACACGTGCTCATTGTCCCTCCCTCCTGAGCTGTGGTTCCCTTTCCCATCCCCATAGCTGAGCTCAGGGGTAGCTTAGGAAAGTGTCTGTGATTGGCATGATGGACTGAAATCTCAAACTTGTGTTCGCTGATCCTGTCTCCTCTAACACTGACACTGACATCACCCCTGGAACTTCCTCTTCCTTTTTGGTAGGAAATGGCTTCTGTCTTCCGTGGGAGCAGATCTCAGCCCAAGTCATCCCAGTTGTAAACCACCATGGTCAGTGGTTTATCTATAGAATTAGAGCTTTGGCAAAAACAACAGGAGTGCATAGATACTCAGTTCCACTGAGGATAAGTAGATTATGCTTTTGTGTTGTTTGACTGGTTGTTTAATTGAACCAAGGAAACAAATCAGGTTCAGCTTCCCATCTCCTCCCCTTGCTCCAGCCCCTTGCCACTCTAAGACCTTCATTAGTGTTACTTCTTCCTCCAGCCTCATGGGACCAGTGTCGCACGGGACAGGACTCCTATGTCCTCATGGCCAGCTCCCAGGCGGAGATGGAGGAGTGGGTTAAATTCCTTAGGAGAGTCGCTGGCACACCCTCTGGAGGTAAGGACCTCAGCAGGCTTTCCTGGGCAGGTGTCTGTGACATCTCAGGGATGGGGAGGAGGTAGTTCCAGACATGATCTCTCCTTGAACAGTGTTCAAGGGAGACCACCAGAGGACAGCTCTGAGGCCATGCCCATGGCTAAGCCTCTAGCTTCCTTCCCTGAGTCATCTCAAAGAGTCACCTTCAGTTTAGTTGGAAGGACTGAAAGCCCTTTGCACTCATTGGCAAATGTGGGTGATGTTCTGAAGCAGTCCGTTCTCCTCTCTGGGCCGCGGTACTCTCACCTGTAAAATGAATGGGCTGCACCAGCTGACCCTAGTCCCTGGCAGTACTAACATTCTGCAGCAGCATGAGTCGGCCCGGTTATGGGGTTGTGGAACCTGAGAGCGTTGATAGCCAGAGCGATGCCGAAAGCTAAGTTAGGCTGAGCAGCACAGGAAGGCAGAGCTGCCATCCAGAACTGGGTGGTCCGACTGGGGCGAGGTTCAGGAATAGCCTTGCAGGTACTCGGGATGAACACTTTTCTAGGTTCCATGACTCAAGTGTTTGAGCTCTCTGGGGCCTCCGGGGTTGTGTCCAGACTAGAGGAGGGCCGTGCCTGTGAAAAACTGATGTGAAAAAAAAATCTGAAATGAACGAACAGGTGAATCCAGTATGTGTTTTTTCCTTTCATAAAAATATGAAAGAACTGATACGGATGAGTTCTCAAGTGGCCATTTTCCTCCAACTTTTTAGGAACACGCTTATTTGTGTCAACTCCAGGATAACTGTATAATACGGGATTGTTTGTTAACTGTGCTGCCGTTATTTTGGAAATCATTTGGGGGGTTTTACAGCTCAAATATTAAATATTCATTTGATTGCCTAACACTTTCAAGAATTATGAACACCATAGCAATTCTGTGGAAATTTGAAAAAATATAGGAAAATAATGACCTCCAAAAGCAGCGGAGATATTTTTGTTTTCCTTCCAGCTAATGTTTATATATATGTTCCTTTTTTTCTCAGAATGACAAGCATAGAGTATATACAATTTAATACCTATCTTAATTGCTATATAATTTAATTGCTATATGATCTTAATTGGTACATTTCAGGGATTATTTGGTTATAAGAAATAGAAACCGCATGCAATGATGTTAAACAACAAGGAGGGATTTCCTGGGTAGGTACAGTAGCTACCCAAAGAAACCTAGGGCAGAACCACCGAGAGAACTCAAGACATTAAGACCAAGATCTGGACCATCAGCATTGAGCTTGTCCTGTTGGTTTCTCTGCGGCCACGCAGCTTCTCATTCCGCTTTTCTCTGCATGCCTGCCTGTTTTCGTGTAGTTATCAGCCCTCCAGTACTTAGACCTGTCCCAGATACTGCTGTGCCAGCCCCGGCTTTCCTGTATTTCTCCCTCAAGCACCAGCGGAGGCTGAGCTCAACCTCCACCGCCCGATTCCAAACTCCTGAGAATGAGGAGCCACCTGGCTCAGCTGGGCTCAGAAGTCCACCTGCGGCCCCAGGATCTGGGGTGGGGAGGCAGTCCTGTGGTCTGTGACCCTCCTAGTGGGGCTTCAAGAGAAGAAGTGACCTGGATGGAACATCCAAACTCAAGAATGAGTGCCACAGTCCTCCTGAACAGCTGTATCCTGTTACAAAAAGGAGTATCTCGGCTTCATTAACTGTTTCCCAATTCCTAAACACAGTTTTTTACGATGCTAATCAGGCTGAGATGAGGTGTTTATTTATCACAGCTGTATTACATGCCATTCCACCTGGATAATCTTCGCCTTCCCTTCCCTATTGCCCTGGATTAGGAGGTGGTGAGCCACATTGACATGTTGTGTTTCCCCAGTCCAGTGCTTTAGGTTGTCTGCCCTGACAAGGGTCGTGGATATTGCCTTAATTAGGCACCTGCTCTGAGTCAGATGCCGTTGGTGCACTGTGACCAGCATCTGTGCCCCATGTGGTGCTTGGCTCAGCCTCGCCACGGTGAGCTGCTGCACTCAGGCATAGTCCACAAGGGGATTTCTCCCTCACCCCACCTCAAGGCCCCTACCCTGAGAAGCAAGTCAAGCATAAGTCCTGTGGTCAGGGGAAAGTCCAAGTCAGGAGAAAGAAGAGCCCAGCACTATTTATTAACTCAAGGAACAGGTTCGGCTCTGATGTGGCATTTCAGTTGTTTGTAAAAAGCGTCTTATTGAACCAAAATCATAAATCTCGGGATAAGAAGGCATTTTAAGACAGCGATCGGAGAGTCTAGTCTGAGGCCATGGGGCAGGACAGACATCTGTTCTTCCTGTTCGTGAGTCAGGAGACTTTGATTCTGAGGAAGTCAATGATTAGTCCAAGGGGCCCAGCTATCGAGGGGCCGGGCCGGGGCTCCTGCCTCTGTGGGCGGCTCTCTGTCACCGCACCATGATCCCACTTGGAAAGTGCCTCTCATAGAGTCTGCTAGATCGGCAGGGGAGGTCCCCACAAACAGTGTGACATCATTGAGATATGTTGCTGCTGCCTCTTCCCAGCCCTTTGTGAAAGTTTCTATGCTTTTCCCACCCAGAACCTACCTTTTCACTCCTTGCTCTTCCTCAAACACCCTAGGCACATTCCTGCCTCAGGGCCCTTGCACTCACTGTTTCCTCTGCCTGCAACCCTCTTTCCCCTGGGGAGCTGCAAGGCTTGGTCCCTTGCTTTCTGCAGGCCTTTTCTCAAACATCACCTCAGTGAGCCTTCCCCTGATCGTCCCATTTAACGTTGAACTCCTTCCCCACCCAAACCCCCATCCCTCTTTCCTGACTCACTTTTTTCCTTAGCACTTACCTGCTTCTAACATGCTAAGTATTTTACTCATTTGTTCATCGTTGGTCTCGCCTCACTAGAATGAAAGCTTCAAACTACTTGGCAGGAAATTTTTTTCTATTTTGTTCAGTGCTGTATCCCAGCATCTAAACAGTGCCTGACATCGTAGGTGCTCAATAAATATTTATTAAATGATTAGGAGAAGGAATGGCCTCCTCTCCCCATAGAAGTACTATGTTCTGCTCCCTCTAGGCTTTCCTCTTTGTTAAACGATGATCAGCTTATCTGAGAAATTATTTGGTAAATGGGTTGCTCCCTCTAGAATGATCTCCCTCCAAGCACATTAATGGTGAGCTTTGATGAAGCTCTTTATGGTTCATAGACCCCTTAGAGAATCTGACAAAAGCTATGGAAACTCTTCCCAGAAAAATGTTCAGATGAAACTATTTTGCATTCAACTGCAAAATATTTTCAGACCCCTGTAGTCCATCTGTATGCCCCAGATAATGAATCCCAACTTTAAGTTTTAGTAGTCACTCTAGTGACAATTTGGCAAAGCTAAGGCCTCTCTGCCTGCCCTAGTCCCGTTTCTGTCTCCTTTCTCCCTTGATGGGAGAGATGACCCACCTGGTCCCCATGGCACACCCGGCTTCTTCCCCTTGGCTGCTCCTGCCTCGTAGCTGGCTCTGAACATTCCTCTCTCCTTATCTGATTCTGGGACCAATTCCAATGTGTGTGTGTGTGTGTGAATTCTCAGAGATCAGCTGAGTGTCCTACAGTTTAACTCAACTCTGACACTCTCTACCCAGAGACAGCGTCAGATTCTACACCTTGAGGACTCGGTCCTACAAGACTGCCCCCAACCACACACACGCTTCAGAGGCCAGTCTCAAGTCCAGATCATCCATCGCCTGTGCTTCTAACCAACTGCCTAGAGATCGGAGATTCCAACTACCCCCTCCTTGGGTTTGAATAATTTGCTAGAATAATTTGCTCACAGAACTGAAGAAACCAGTTTACTTACTAGATTACTGGTTTATTACAAAAGGATCTAACTCAGGAGGAGCCAGACGGAAAAGATGCATGGGGCAAGGTATGGGGAAAGGGCATGGAGCTGCCATGCCCTCTCCGGGTGCATCGCCCTCCCCGGACTTCCGCATGCTCGCCAACCCTGAAGCTCTCTGAACCCCGTCCTTTTGGGTTTCTATGGAGGCTCATCATGCAGATGATTGATTAAATCATTGGCCAGTGGTGATTGAACTCAGTTGCCAGCCCCTCTTGCCTCGCTGGAGGTTGGTGGGGGGGCGGGGGGACACTGAAAGTTCCAACCCTCTAATCACGTTTGGGTCCACTGGTACCCAGCCCCCATCCTTAGGTGCTTTCCAAAAGTCACCTCTTTAACATAACAAAAGATACCTTTATCCCTCTCATCACAGGAAATTCCAAGAGTTTTAGGAGCTCCTTGCCAGGAAATGGGTGGAAGACCAAATATATATTTCTTGTTGTAAATCACAGTATCACACCTTGGAGAGCCGTACCTTGGTACATCTCACTGTTCCAGCCTTTTCCTTCCTAGCCAGCCAGTTTTTTTTTTTTTCTACTACCCTCTCCTAAGGGCGGGGCTGGAAAGGTTAGATTAACTTCTTCCCAGAAGGTCTGGATGCAATCCCAGGTTTTCCCAATTTAAGTGGGAGAAAGGGAAGAGAGGTGATCACGTCTCAACTTCTGGTGACTTGTTCCCAGGCTCACAGCTGCCCATTTTCTCCAAACCACCCTTCTTTTTAGTAAGAGGGCTCTGCCTTCCCTGGAGCACCACATTGAAACCTGGTCTCTTTTGCATGCGTAGGGAGCAGACAGTCCACATTGCAAATTGTTATTCAGTCAGGCCCTGCCTTGCTTTCTTCTCCTGGAGGCTGGCCATCTGAAGTTTTTCTCAGGCCATAGGCACTCCACTACATTGTGCATAGCTCTGCTTGGCCCAACCAGAGTGTGAGGTCCTGGGGCAGGTCCCGTGTTTTAAGCACCTTTGTGTGTTTGCCAACACTAGGCATAGAGTATATAAATATTGAATTGTTATATGCCTTGGGTTTCTTTTCTTCCTCTCATTTCTTAAGTTCTCTGCATCCTTCGGAGCATGATTTCACAATCCACAGCACGGGTTAGCCTGTGGGAGTGTGCTGTCTCTGTGATTCATTGTTGTTCCATGTGTGCTGGCTCTTTCTCTCTAGCTAAACTAGACATTAAGAGGATTGATTTTTACTTATTTCCACTAATTCCCTCATCCTTCCTTCCCCCAGATCCTAACACCAGACAGATACTTATTTATTCATTTACCCAATAAATATTTCTTGAGCATGTGCCAAGCACTGTGCTAGGACTGAGGGTACAATAGTGAGAAAGGAGACAGAGAAGAGAAAAAAAACAACAAAGTCCTTTCTCTCAAGGAGCTCACAGCCTAGTAGAAGACACAAAAATTAATTTAAAAAATCTCAAGGAGAACCATAAAATTACAACTGTGAAAAGTACCATGATGAAAAAAACACATGATGCCATGTGAGAAAAACAAATCTTTGTCAAGAAATTCAGGGAAGACTTCCCTGAATTAATGATGATTAAGCTTATATCGGAAGGGGCAGTAGAATCGAACTAGGCAGAGAGGGAAAAGAGGAACAGTGTCTCAGTCAGAGGAGTAGCATGTGCACAGATCCTGCGACAGAAAGGAGAAGAGGCTCTGCAGTGAGAGGAAGGTGACAACAGTGGAGTCAGCCTTGTTAAAGATGGCAGTCTTCATGCTAAGGTGGCTTGAACGAGGGTGGTGGTGGTGGAGGTAGAAAGAGGTGAACAGGATTGCCCAACATTTTGGAGGTAACAATGCCAGGACGTGGGAGGGAATTTGATATGGAAGGAGAATGTGGTGTCAAAGATGAGTCCTTGATTCCTGGCCTGTGAATGAATGGAGGGATGGACACTTTGTTGGCAGCATCACATTGCCCAGAGTCCTTCCTGGCAATCTTTCCCTGCTCCTGACTATCCTCTCGTGATGCTGAGTCCATTTCAAGTCTCCTGGGTATGTCCGCTAGGGTTGCCGCACTATTTGCTAAATCTCAACGGGAGAGGGAAATCATCTCAGTTTACCCAACAACTCCAAGATCATTCTCTCTGAAGGCTTCACTGAGCCACGTGCAACTCTGAAAGCATTTCCAGGGGATGGTGGGCTGGCCTCATCAGCGCTAAGTGAAGTCCTGTGTTCTTGCCAGAGGCTTTGATGTATGGAGCAATGCTGGTAAGGGCTTGTGTGTGGGATTTTTTTTTTTTTTTTTTAATCCACCTCCATGGTATCCTTTGAATGGCAGTTGACAATTAGCCGCTAAGTAAAAGGAGGCACTTATTTTTATTGCGGGCCCTGACAGCTTTATGTTCACTCTTTGAAAGCCAAGAGTCATGTGTATAAAGGTGAACTGGGAGGGGAAGTGGTGTGGGAAGGAGGAAGGGAGGGCTGGGGCAGGTGCCGACAGATCCCATGGTTTCTGTGCCGGAGTCGGAACCTGAGCAGTATTTACAAACATGTGCTGATCTGGAAGCGAGAGAGGATGGTTCTTCCAGCTTGGGGAGGAGGAAAGGCCTGAGGCTGGCCCAGCAGAGGCTGAGATTCCGTGGGCCCCGCCATGCCTCGTATTCCCAGGATGCCGCAGTGGGAGCTGGGCTGTGGCTTTCCTGCCCTGGCACTGCTCTTTTGCTGGAATTTCAGGAGGAAAACCCCCAAGCTCCAAAAGAAAGGTATTTCTTCCTTAATTTGTGATTCAATTCTTCCACTAAAAGACACTTTACCCAGCTCTTCTCCCCTCTCCTGTCAGGGATGGGGACATTCCTGGAAACCAGCCCCTGGGAAGCAGGTACCAGTGCTTGGCTGATGGGGCCAATGGGAAGGAGGGAGCAGAAGGGTAGGGCGAACCCTTCTGGTGACCTGGGCTGGACTGGAGATGTGGTAGGGAGGGACTAGGGGCTGTTAATCTGAACCCAGGAGTGTTTGAGTGATGATAAAGGAGGGAAGAGGATAGAAAGGAGGTAACAGCTAATCTATCCATTGTCACTTCTCCAAACCAACCCGGTGTCCTGGAGTTTTCTAGCAAATTTGGAGAGGGGACTTGAGAAGCAAAGGGTGGTAGATGGCCTGTGAGCAGAGACCGCTTACCCTCTCCCCTTAAGACTTGATGATGTCTGAAATTTTGCCTAGATAATTTTATTCCACTGACTTTAAACAAAAGAGATTAAAGCACTGAATTTAGAATCATGGGCAAATATGACCTTGGAAAAATTCCTAATCTGAGTCTCAGTTTTCTCATCTGTAAAATGGAACAATAATATCAACTTTGTAGGGTTTCTTATGAGGATTAAACGAGAGCACGTGTGAAAGCTTCTAGGGCAGTTCCGTCATAAAATTGATTAAATTTATAAATAATTATAATATTACATAGTATAATTAATTAATTAAGATTTGTGCCTGTTAATATGGAAAAGCGTCTGCTAATGGTGGCTGGTACAAAGTGATGGGCAGTTCTGAGTGAATGAGTGGCTGGGGAGGGTAGAAAGAGCAGTAAGGCACTGGTTCCCTGAAGGAGGGGGTGCACCGAGGAGGGCATGGCACAGCGGGGGAGCCTGGGTTTTGCCCTTTAGTGTTGTTGGGTGGACAATGGTCTTTGAGTACATCCCACCTACTCTCTGCTCTCCTCCTCCTTCCTTGGCCCCTTCCCTAGTTTTCTTGGGATTTCTCGGTTCACCTATATCCCCGTAACTAGGCTATTTCATGTCCACCGAGGATCAATGGGTGGTGATCAGGACCCAGAAGTCAGAGGTAGGTATAACTCAGGATTGGGTCTCTGGAGTTCCAGGGATGTTTTAGATTCTAAACTCCTCATATGTGATTTGAGATGAAGAGTGGCAAAGCCTGACCTAGACAAACTAAAGAAAACCAGGATGTTCTTTCTTTCATGTGAGAGGGGACTCTGTTGGTCCTCATATCTCTAGAGCATGCAGTGGTGATTTCTTGTTGGAGGAAATAGCTTTGACTGATTTCTAGGCTGGAGATGTAAAGTTCGGAGTCTTCATCATGTGGGTGACGTTTGATGCCACGAAATTATGAAGTTCATGCGGATGAGCAAAGGAAGGCCAGGGACACTCCAAAATTTAGAGAATGGGGAAAAAAGAGGAATCGTCAGAGGAGGCTGAGAAGGAATGGCCCATGAGCTAAATGGAGAACTAAGAGAGAGTACTGAAAGCCATCTGAAAAAATGTCTCAAGAAGGAGGGTGTGATTTGCTGTGTCACATGTTGCTGACAGAGCAGTTAAGAAGGCTGAGAATTTGACCCCTGGAGTTTAAAAATGTAAAGGCCATTGATCTCCTTGACAAGTGCAAGTTTGGAGAAGTGCTGATCAGAGTGCATTCGAGAGAGAAGGGGCGAGACAGGGAGGAAGGGGAAACAGCAAGTAGTCACAGCCCTTTGAGGATTGGTCCAACATGTGCCAGGCTCTGTGCCAGGAAATAAAAATAGATGGTGAGCCAGACAGGCTGTCTGCCTTTGAGGAGCCCACAGTCCAGTGGACGAGAGAGATGTTTAAATAAATCATCATAAAACTACAGGAGAAGTGATAGAATAGAGGTGTATCTGGGGAGCTCTGTGAGCGCTGAGGAGGGAGTGGCCAGTTGCCTCTGAGAAGACATCTGAACTCATGCTTGCCAGAAGATCAAGTTTCCAGGTGGGGAGAAGGAGGAAGGGCATTGGCTCCAGAGTTTTCAAGAGCAAAGACCATTTTTCATTTTTTCTATCATAATCTCCAGCTCCTAAAGAGGCTGGCCCACAGCAGATGCTCAGTCAATGTTTGCTGAACGATTTTGTGAATTCTAGTGGAAAGAATTTGTAAGAAACAGAGTTGCAAAGAAAATTACAATAATTTTGACAATGGCAGTGTGGATAGAGGAGAGAGATGGCTTAAGGCATATTTAGAATGTACTGAACTGTTTGGAGGGAAACAGGGGTGTTGCAGATAGTTCTTTTGCTAATTGGGTTAGCTGAGTGCAGGTAACTTGTGTTAATGGATTTGTATTCTCAGTGCCTGGTGCTTGGTTGATGGAATGCTATTGCCTGCAAGCAAGGCTACAGGAGAAGCAGTGATTTGGGAGTGTTGAGGCGAGATGAAAGTGAGACTGGAGGACACTCTGAGAGAACTGCCATTCAGTGTTGCACTTATGGGAAGAGAGGGGGCAGGGGAAGAGAGAAGTGGAAATGGAGACGATAGAGATATATAGAGAGACCTAGACTAGGTATGCAGATTTGTAAGTTATCAGTTTGTAGATAATATCCAAATGTATGGAATCATATGACCTTTCCCAAGGAGAATGTTTAGAGTGAGAAGACATCTGAGTTGGAATGACAGACATGACACACTAAAGGAACAGATGGAGGAAGGGGACGGCAAAGGAGCCAGCAGGGAAATGGGAATAGAATGAAAGTGGATGGTTTTTTAGCCATGTAGGGAGAAAGTCTTGAGGAGAAAGGAGAATCAACACCATCAGAGTCTTCAGAGAAGACCAGTAGAATGTGGAATGAACACAGGCCAGATTTGGCCGTTAGGAAGGCACTAGAAATCTTAGTGAGCAGGTTGGATGGACAGTTGCAGGCAGATGAACCAGAGAGAGATGGGTTGAGAGGTTGAGAAGTGAATAATAAGGGAAGAAGTAGAAGCTGTGAGGGTGGACAACTTCCCAGAAGTAGACGTGTGTTTCTATGAGTGTATTGGTAAAGAGAAGAAAGGCAAGTATCGGTCATTTGCATGAGAGCTGGGATGCGAGATTATTCTCTAATAAATTGTAAAGACTTAGACTCATGTGGGCTCTTTCAATTGAAAGAGAAAAATTTAAGATACCAAAGAGAAGGAGTGAAGTCCTGGAAAAGATGGAAGGGGTGGAACCAACATTCAAGATGGCAGAATCTCAGAGGAAACCTCTGAGAGAGGACGGGCAGAGAGACAGAGGAGGAAAGATACAAAAGGCAGGGACTGGAGATGAAGGAGTTCACTTATGATGTCTTCCATTTGGGGAGATAAGGGAAAGAGGAGACAAGGTCACTTGCTCAGAGGAGAGGGAATGGGTCCTGACCTCAAGAGGCATCGTGAAGATTTGGAACCAAGGTCTTACAGAGATTGGAAATAGAAATTCCCGTGATGTGGTATGCTGTGTTCCCTGGAAGCTCTCAGTGGCCATATGAAGGCATGGAGAGGGCATCGGGAATCGGCAGGTTGGAGACGCTGGAGGGAAAAGGAGTGTTGGGAAATGAGTCTACTGGTGAGAGTGACATTGAAATGACTGACTGTGGGGTGTGGAGGGATAGAGGATGAACACAGGACAAGTCTGATAGACTTTGATGAGGAGAAAAGTTAGAGGACTGGCTACACAAAGGGGTGTGAGAAGGAGCTTGATTCCAGATCACCTGCAAAGTGGAGCATCGGCCTCAGGACCTCAGACATGGAGCTCACATTTGACAGCTCTGACACCTCTGTGCACATCTTTCCATAGTCTTTGGGATATCTTTCCCTATCCGAGTCCACTGGGCCCCTTGAGCCCAAGTTTCGACTGCTTTGAAACACACTTGCTTCTCCCTTTGAGGTGCCCCTACCTGGACCCCTCAAAGGGATTTACAAATGCCATGTGGTCTGTGTTTTAAGTCAGATGGTTTCAATCATTTTCTTCCAATTTGGTGAAAATGTCTATCCGGCTCTTTTCACAGACAAAGAGGAACCTAATTCTACATAGTTATTGATAATCTCTAATTGTTTTTATTTTACATGTGGTCATTTCATTTTCATAACTCAATGGTACGTTAATTGAAAACAAGAATGTCTCACATGCCCTTGCTTGCATAGCCCATTCCACGTGGCCTGCTGCTGGCATATGGCAGGGCACTCAATAATTCTTAGCATGTAGCTGAACTTGTTTACTGAGGAGATCCTTACTAGTGTTTAAAGAAATGTCAAAATTACCATTAATCATGGAGAGAATTTGCTTAAAGATGAAATGATTCATTAAGTAATTCAGTAGATCTGATTGACTGTCTTCCTTGTGCCAGGCCCCATGCTAAATACTGGGGATGAGAAAAGACCCTGCCCATTTTCCCAGCATCAGGGAACTTATAGTTGTGCAGAGGACACAGGTACATACAGATAATTGCAGCCCACTGTGGAAAGGCCTTGGGTTATTCAAGAAGGGATATGAGTACACAGAGTAAAGATGGCGTGTCTCAGGCTGGGGTCAGGAAAGGCTTGGGCAGAGTTGATGATATTTGAGTTGGGCCAAGAAAGACAAGTAGAATTCCGGCAGACAGGGAAGGGAGAGATGAACAGACTGGGCAAGAAGAAGAGACTGTCCAAGGGTGTGAGGACTGGAGGGTGCTGTGGGCTTTGGAAACATCAGGCTGAGGTGCCTTTGGGAGCGTGACAAGAAGTCAGGCCAGAAAGGCAGGTGGGGCCAGGCCCAATGCCAGTATAAGGAGTGCCAGCCCAAGTTTTCAAACTTTAGCCCAGAAAGACTTAACCAGCCAAAGTCTCACTGGAATGCTGTAAATAAAACAGACAACAGCCCAGCAGATCTGGTTGGGAATAGAGGGTGCAGAGGCCCACCTGCTCAGCTCCTTCTAGATCTGATGCCCTCTCCTCTCAGCACCTGACATGATGAGGGAGGGGCCTCAGAGGAACCCTTGGGATTTTGAGGGGTGATTTGAAAAACACTGCTGTGGCAATTGGGGAAGAAGTGGATGACTATTAAAAACAGGGGAGATGTGCTCAGCTAGATCAGTGGTGTAGAAAGGTAAGAAGCAGGAGAGGTTTGAACATGTTAGAAGAGACCACAGCAGTCGTAGATGAGAGAGGAGTCCAGCCTGTCTGAGGGCAGAATGGAGGAGTGGAGAGGACGCATTGCATTCAAGAGCTCACCACGTTAATGTGGAATCTGCATTAATTAGAGACTAGATATAGGCGACCAACCAGAGAGAGAGAATCGTGGGAAGACCAAAGGACTTTGGGAACCAGTGTCCCAGGGATTGAAGTGGTCGGTGTGGCAGAGCCCTACTTACGACAGAGGGAAAATCAGGCAGGACGGAGCTGAAGCCGTGACCTGTCTTTTGAACCTGCAGGAAATGAAGGGCATGGGGGCAAGTGGGAGAAGAGGTAGCCAGCGATTGGCCTGATTTGTAAACTAACCTTGCTCCACCACTGGGGTGGGGAAATTAGAGGGCCAAGTGCTGACAGGGCTGGGGTGGAACTGGTCCACACATGCTTTGCTGGAGGCAGTATAATTTGGAAAAATATTTTTGGAAAGCAATTTGCATACCATCAAGTCGTAAAAATGTTCAAACCACTTGACCTGGTAATTCTACTTGTGGAAATTTGCCCTAAGGAAATAGTTCAAAAGAACGAAAAGCCTATGTTCATCCATCCAAATGTTAATTAATTAATTAAGCAATTAATTAGAAATTACACATTGCACCACATAATTCCAAGAGCTCTGCTAGGTGAATGAACATGTTCTCTGTGGCAATGTTGATCATAGTAAACCATAGTAAGCAACGTAAATAATTAAAAATGCCTCAATGGTTTAATACAGTGAGAGACCCATGTGAATGTGATAGACAATCAGGCTTTAATACGATATGACACAAGCAGAATTCAAAATGGCCTGCTTGCTGCTGTGGTTAAGAGCACATTCTCTTGAGTTTACTGCCTGGACTTGAACTCTGACTGTACCAGGCCCTGCCGCTGACCTTGGCAAGTTCATCAGTGCCTCTAGGGCTCAGTGTTTTTAGTATTAAAGTGTGTATAATGATACTACCACTTCATGGGGTTGCTGTCTAGATTAGATGAAAAAAGGTGTGCAAGGGCTTAGCACAATTTCTAGCACACAACACATACTCAGTAAAAACAAGTTATTTTATTTATTTTATTTTTTTGAGGAAGATTAGCCCTGAGCGAACTACTGCCAATCCTCTTCTTTTTGCTGAGGAAGACTGGCCCTGAACTAACATCTATGCCCATCTTCCTCTACTTTGTATGTGGGATGCCTACCACAGCATGGCTTTTGCCAAGCGGTGCCATGTCTGCACCTGGGATCCAGACCGGAGGACCCCGGGCCACCGAGAAGCAGGAACGTGTGAAATTAACTGCTGTGCCGCTGGGTCGGTGCCACAAGTTATTTTAAATATGTAAAAATGTGGGTCAGTGGAAAAAGGCTGACAGAGACTGCTCCAAATTTGTAGCCCCAGGAAATATTATGGGTGATTGTCTACTATATTTCGTTTAATATCATTTGTTTAGTACCTAAAAGCTTTGAGGCTGTAAGCAACATAGACAATCCAGAAATAGGCAAAGTGCCCTGGCCTATTAGTTCATCCAGCGGAAGCCATGGTGATGGGCAGGTCCTGGTTTTTCTCTTCCCAGCCGTGTTTGGTCAGCGCTTGGATGAGACCGTGGCTTATGAGCAGAAATTTGGCCCCCACCTGGTGCCCATCCTGGTGGAGAAGTGTGCAGAATTCATCCTGGAGCATGGCCTGAATGAAGAGGGCATCTTCCGCCTGCCCGGGCAGGACAACCTGGTGAAGCAGCTGAGAGATGCTTTTGACGCCGGGGAGCGGCCCTCCTTTGACAGGTATGCTGTCCTCACCTCACCCTCTCCTCTGTCTTGCTCGAGTGAGAAGACCTCTCTATTCCAGTTGAGCAATGGGACTTGCACAGACACTTCCAAGAGCCCTAGCTTGCAACAGAAGGAGCCTTTTGTTGTGCTCATAATCAGAATTTGGGAGCCTGGAGCACAGTTAGGAGAGTATGCTGATCATTTATGTGATAGATGATGTGAACTAGAACTAGAGCCTTGCTGGACAGTCAAGAGATGTTTAAGATATTGGGGTGGGAAAAATGCAGAGTAGTGGAGAAAGATGGGCCCTAACTCCAGGTCCACCCTTCTGAGCAGATGAGAAATGCTGGCTGTAGAACAGACTCGGTGTGGTGGAGAACGCACCATATCTATATCCAAGGGCTCCAATGGTCTTTCTCAGCTTTCCAGAAATGGCCAGAACCAGGACTTCCTGTTAGTTTGGGAGGTCACAGTACTGTGCATTGCTGAACTTAGCCCTGAGCCCTTTTGGAGGGAGTACATACTGACACTTTGGTAGCCTGGCATTCTCCCAAGTCTCCTGTGTGGAGGTTGCAGGGCCTGTTTGGGGCATATCAGGTATAGTGACATTTCTGCCCACCATCCCCCTCCCACCCCACCTCCTCCAGTCACCCAGCCGAGGTTTTCTTCTCTGCCATGCCCAGCTGGTACAACCCCCACCCTGACATTGTACATGCTCTGCTATTGTGCAATGTTCGCCCTGGATGCCTGCATGCGCTTGTCTTCTTGGCAAGAAGGAGACATTGTTCTTTCCAAATAAGCAGCCCATAGACCAAGGTTTAGTAAGACAGGCCTGAACTCTGTCCAGTTTCCAAAGGCTGAAATTCCCCAAGAGTTTATTGAGGACCCAGGAGTAGAGCTGATCCTGGGAAAGTCATGACCAGCTAAGTGTCATCTGTGTGGACAGTCTAATTGCTCGCTCTCCCTCACCTCCCACTCCAGTCACCAACGCTGTCCATTCTCTCTCCAAAGTATTTCTGAGACCCATCTGTTTCTTTCCATTCTCACAGCCACTGTCTTAGTTTGGCCCACCATATGTCTGTCGTCGCTGCCCTTGGAATGTACTAGGTTAATTTACCAAGGGTGCTGTATTTTAACAGGAAAGCAAGGGTGGAGTTGTTACTAGAACTGTAGCAGGGTATGCCATCAAATTTAAGGACCTTTCAGCAGTAGCGTAAATTGCGCTTAATTATCAGGCGTCTGTTCAATCAAGCATACCACCTTTATATTCTGTTTTCTTTTTATGTTTTTAATTAGCTTTGAGTTGATCAAAAGATACAGGTGGGTGGTTGCTAAAGCACTGGGAACAGTCAGCCAGGAGGGATAGAGGTGATGGTGGCGTGTCTGCCACCCTAGACTTGAGCTTCTGCACCTATCAAGTCAGCCTGGGGAGCGGAGTCGGCGTCTGGTTCCTGTGAGGTACTTGGGGCTGGAAGGAGGAAAGTTACCACACGTTGTCATGACGTCTCCACCCCCAGAACTGAGGGCTAGAGTTTACACATCCAAAAATAGGAAGGGCCACCTGGGGCTCTTCAGGGTCCTCCCAGGGTGACTCTTGGGTCAACTTGAGCCTGCTGGGTACTCATCTGGACCCTTTACATCGATCATACACTTGGTTCCATCATGAGATCCCCTAAATTGCCTCGCTAGAGTAGAGAAGAACAAAGGAGCTCTTATTTGGTAGATTTGAGTGCAGGTGTATCTGCTTCTCATTAAACATGAATAAGAATTAAAAAATCTCCTTGTGGAGTTTCCACTGGGCTGGATACTCCTTGGCTGCAAAACTGATACACTTCCAATACCTACACTTCTGTGAGAAACACATACAGGCAGGCCGCACTGTAAGATGGGTGCTACCAGGGAAGGGCGGGCAGAGTCGGCCAAGGGGCCTGGGCTGATCTCTGGTGGATCAAGTGGTGAACTCAGAGGCCTCCCGGCTCCTGACTTGCTCTTAGTCCTTGATTTAAAAAAATCATCTAAAGATGTTGGAGGAAAAGCAAACCCAGGGAAAATCATGCTGGAAATTTAGGCTATAACCATGGCATCTGGGTCAGCCTTGTTATAATGAGGGCACAGATATTAAACCAAAAATTTACAGAAATGCCTGTATAATTCCCATTGTGTTAAGTGCTAAAAAGGAAAACTAGATGGTACCATGAGAACTTAGGATGAGGGGCTTTTGATATGGTCTGGTGGATTTAGGGAGGTCTCCAAGAAAAGGACATTTAAGCTGAGACACAATAAACAAGCATGAGGGTTAGCCAGTCCAAGCAGCATTATCTTCTCCTGGTAAAATGGATTGGGAAGCTTGCTGTGGGTTTCACTGTTCTAAAAGATGGTTTCTATAGCCAACTGTGTTCTTTGACTATAGCTTTGAAGTGTGTATACTGTATCTGTGGTTATAACACCTTTGTCTTTTCTAACGTTGAATATTTTTGCTGTCTTCGTTTCTCCTGGTTAAACTATCCAGTAGTTTGTCTTTTTTATTGTTGTTTCTCTTCAAAAGATTCCATGTTTTGAGGTATCGTCTATACTGTTGTTCTCATTCCAGATTTTTTGGGTTTTGCTTTCATTCTGTGGGTGTTTTGAGTGTTGAGGGCTGTGCCAGGCAATGGACCGTACATTGGATAATGGAACCCTGGAGGCAGGAGGCCGGATGGGAGGCTGGGGCAGAATTCCTGGTAAAAGACGCCACCCTCCTGAAATAGGGCAGTGAAAGGAGGGGAGGAACATTGAGGGGTTCACTGACATTTGGGTAGTAGAATTGAGGGGGATTGGGAGACTAATTGGATGTGAGGTGAAAGAGAGCCCCCCATTAAACCAGAGAGCCTGGATTCTGAAACTTGTTGTGTATTTTCACAAGGGTGTGTTTTTAGGCAGTGACTCAGCAGGGAAAGGCTTTTCCAGAATCCACGTATAAAGTGAAGGTTCCCACCCTGGATTTCCTGAGGGCAGCCGTGGAGCCTAGACGGGGCCGTGTGCCAGCTCGAGGTCTCCTTTGAGGTAGAGAGTTCACAGGCTGCAGAAGGGGAGCCTTTTCACAAGACAGCTCCAACCACTGGGTGTTGAAAACAAAAAATAAAAATTGTCATCAAACGCCAAGACCGAGTTTTACCGTCAAGTCCTGTTGTTCTTGTTTCTGCTGCCTCAAATGCCTCTCTTCTCCTCCTCCAGCTCGAATGCACCCCTCCCGTCCCTCCTCCAGGGGGCATTTCCACCCAGCCGATTCTAAATTCCCCATCGCTGAAACAGAGGAGACACTCAGAGTGTCTGAACTTCTTACTACATCACAGCTTTTCAAAATACTGCCAGGACTGCCTCTTAATACCAGTTTTTCTTGATATGAAATAAATAAAGATTTCTTCACTAATGAGCTTCAAGTGTATGGTAGATTCAGACATTTTCTCTTATAGAATTGCAGAATAAATGCAATAGTTCTATAAACCAGGGGTCAGCCGACTTCTCTTAAAGGGCCACATACGAAATATTTAGGTTTTGCGGGTCAGATCGTTTCTGCCGCAGCTACTCAACTCTGGTCTTAGAACATGAAATCTGCCAAAGACGATACAAAAACGAACAAGCATAGCTGTGTTCCTGTATCACTTTATTTATGGAGGCTGAAATTCGAATTTCATACCAGTTTCAGATGCCGTGAAATGTTCTTCCTTTCAGTTTTTTTTTCCCAACTGTTTGGAAATATAAAATCCATTCTTAGCTCACAGGCTGTACAAATACAGGTAATGGGCCAGATTTGTCCCCTGGCCAGGGTATGCTGACCCCTCTGCTGTAAACCAGAGAGGCTGGGCTGAAATGCCAGTGCCTCTTCCAGCAAAATCAGGCAATCGCAGGACTGTTTTCTCAGTCCCTGCAGCAGGGCCTCCTCTCCACCCTCCGGGCTGACACGTACGCTGCCTGCACCATGCTGGAACTCCTCGTCATTCTTCCGATCCTGTCTGATGAGTCTCCTGTGGCTCCCCGACTCTGCATTGGGTGTCCCTTCCCCACATTTCCACATGGTCCCAGGTCCTGGACACCCCCCGTCATCACACTAACCATGCAGTCTCGTAATAACTTGGTAATGTTTGACTCTGTGCAGCTCTGTGACTCAGTGAGGCCAGGTGTCCTGTGTGTTGTTCGGGTTCACTGCTGAAATCCCAGTGCCTGACATAGTATCTTGCACCTGATAGGTTCTCTCAATGCTTATTGATTGAATGAATGATTGATTACACAAATATACAGATGAATCTCAGAACTACTTTAAACTCTCTGAGGGATTAAAGAGATCAATGAACCATAGATATCAAGGAGTTATCACATGAAAAATTAGAGACTAAGTAAAGAATGCTAAATTATTAGGTTCTAAGTGACTTGGAGAAAGAATAAAGCAAGGAAGATGAAAATAGTTTCCACTTTAGAAAAAGTAGCCCTTGGGGGCTGGCCCCGTGGCCGAGTGGTTAAGTTTGCGCGCTCCACAGCAGGCGGCCCAGTGTTTCGTTGGTTCGAATTCTGGGCGCGGACATGGCACTGCTCATCAGACCACGCTGAGGCAGCGTCCCACATGCCACAACTAGAAGGACCCACAACTAAGAATATACAATTATGTACCGGGGGGCTTTGGGGAGAAAAAGGAAAAAATAAAATCTTAAAAAAAAAAAAAAAAAAAGAAAAAGTAGCCCTTGAACTTATCTTTCAGACAGTTAGGTGGAAGAGATAAAGGAAAAAATGTTGAGCATTATTAATCCAGAAGGGGGATTAGCAAAAACATTTTGGTTGGATACATCTTTATTGGACTCAACTCCTCTGTAAAAAACTCCCCTTTGGAACCTGGGATTCTATTCAGTGGATCACCAGGGGGGAGGTGTGGAGAGTTCTGGAGTTTCACTTTCAAAAAGCATTGTTTATTTTCTTCCAGAGATACAGATGTGCACACAGTGGCCTCCCTGTTAAAGCTCTACCTCCGAGACCTCCCAGAGCCAGTGGTTCCCTGGAGCCAGTATGAGGGGTTCTTGCTTTGTGGGCAGCTCATGAATGCAGATGAGACAAAGGTTTGTATCTCATTAGGGGTAGTTGTCCTGCTTCAGAAGAAAGTGATTGTTACTGAACACTATTCTGGGAGGCAGGCAACAGTGGATCAGGGGGCTCCCTACCTTTTTGTGAGGTACTTCATCACCCTGGAACTTCCTCAGCAACGAAAGGCAAAGGAAGCCAAGTATGGTGATAGTCTTCGTGGGATCTAACGATCCCTAATAAAGAATTGGACTATAATCAGATACCCCCAAGTCACTTTAAAATTAGTAAGAGAAGGAGGATGCTTCTCAGAAGGGTTTCAAGCAACATGACCTTGCCAAGACGCACTGGGACACAAGGACAGGCTGACCAACCTTGAGGACAGGTGAGATGTTAGAATGTTCTGGCTCTGTGATGACCATGAGTGTCAGGTATGGGCATAAAAGGAATTCATGTGCCAGGGAGAGGAAGGACAGGGAGGTTTTCTTTGTTCCTTTCAGCTGCAGCTGCCTGTAGGGTCTGTAGTCACTGTCTGCGGCATCAAGCTTGTTAGAGTGCACGAGTTCACCGGCAGGATTTTTGATCGTATATAAATTGTTTCCTGAAAGGCCTTATAGTCAACAGTCACCACACTGGAGTCATGTTAATTAAACAAACTAACCAACTAACAAAAGAAACCAATAAAACCCAACTAGCAACAATAAAGCCTTCATGGTTTTCAACCAAAATTTGCAAAACCAAATGGCCCATGAATGCATTTATGTTAGGCTGCTAACACAGGGGGCTAACTGCCCACTTTTGGGAGGTTAGTTTTTAGCACTACTATGTTAAAAGCTCTCTCTGGCAAAGTGATGCACAGACAAACCCGCAATAAAGACCTGGATTTAACTTTGATTTTGCCATGAGGCAAATCATGCCTCTTCCATGAGACTTAGCTTATTTACTTAGTCCAATAGAATTTTCTACAAGATAGAACTGTTAGATAGCTTCACCTTTCAATATGATAACCACAAGCCACACATGGCCACTGGGTGCTTGAAATGTGGCTGGTGCAAGTGAGGAACAAAATTCCTAATTTAATTTATTTTAATTTAACTTAAATTTAAATAATTTCGTGTGGCAAGTAGCTATTGCATTGGATGGCACCAACTTAGCCAAATTTCGTAATAACATCTGCTCTACTCAGATTTGTTTTGAGGACCAAGGGACATGGTACAAGTAAGTGACATTTTAAAATTATTGGTTTAAGGGGAGATTTATTCTCTATTGTACTTCAAAATTTTTTATATAGTATACTCTCAGAAAACTATGTATATATATTTTTAAAAATCAGTGGCTAGCACCCTAGCCCTGGAAGAAAGCGCAGCCATGGGAACTTCTGTCCTGACTAAGAGGGAGGACCTCACGAATTAAGTGGATCCTGACCCAAGAAAAAAGGCGACTTTCTATTTCAACATTAGGAAAGAAGAGAATGATAATGTTGTAGCCAACATGCTGTAGTGATTGTAGCTGTTTTCCAACACAAAAACTAGATCTGATTTAGAATATTTTGTGCATGATTTATGAGTTTTTTTGTGAAGGGGAGAAGAGGCTATAGAAAGCCTTAATTTATACAGCCATATCAGCTCCCTTTTGTGAAAGGAATAATATTTTATGGAATAAAGTTTAAAAGTGGGCTAAAAAGATCAGTGTTTCAGCTGGCATCTCAGCCCACAGCTCCAGGGCGAGGAAAGGAGGCGCATAGATGTAGTTCTGACAATGAGACTGCCACCCCTGACTTCCCTGCTCTGGACCAGCTTCTCCCGACTTTTCTCAATCTCAGCATATCTGAGGGTTTCTATCTACGGTAACACACATCTAGACAGGGCAGAGGGACCGCAGCCTCCCTCATGGGTGAAAATGTGGCAGAGGCAGTAGCCGAGAGGGCTGAGTCTATACCAACCTTTGCAAAGAATTCACTTAACTAAACTGAAGAGGAGGAAAACTCAGTATGAAGCGGGTCCTCTGGATACACAGGGTCTGCACCAAGTCACAGCATGCCGGCCGACGGGCCATAGGGCACATTTTCTCCAGGAGATGCTCAGGTTGAGGAGAGCCTGCGTGCCTCACGGGAACTGGTGCACTTTACAATTGTGATGTTACAGACGGTGACTACAGACGGTGACTACAGACCCTACAGGCAGCTGCAGGTGAAAAGAACAAAGAAATGCTTCCTGTCCTTCTTCTCCTTGGCACACGCATCCCTTGCATGACAGTCTCTGACACTTATGGGTCATCACAGAGCTAGAACTTTCAGACCTCTCACCTGCCCTTTAGATCGATCAGCCTGTCCTTGTGTCCCAGTGGGTCTCAGCAAGGCCATATTGCTTGAAACCCTTCTCAGAAGCATCCTCCTTCTCTCAGAACTTTTAAAGTGACCTGGGAGTTTTTGCTTAGGGTCCACTTCTTTATTGGAGTGTTACATCTGAAGCATTCATTAAGTAAACAATTATCGTGAATATGAGTCGTCAATAGTCCTGGCTTAGAGTAGCTCCCAAGTCGGGGAAGGGGGCATCATTATAGACAAATAAAAAAAACACACTATACAAAAAACTATGAGCCTCTCTCCATTATTTTTATTGCATTTTTCTGTAAATTTATAGTTATTTCAAAATAAAAGTTTTTAAAAATCCCACGAAACAATGGGAACAGGAGTGACTGCCAAATTGTTGCGTCCACACAGAAACACCATTATGTTCTAGGGGCTCTGCTGGCAAGTGAGCAGGCTCATTTACTGGTGTTAAAAATCTCTTCCCAGGCTCAGCAGGAGTTGATGAAGCAGCTCTCCATCCTTCCTCGAGACAACTACAGCCTCCTGAGCTACATCTGCAGGTGAGGGTCCCCGGGATCAGCTCCACAGTTTTCGGGCACCTCAGAAAGAAGCTCATGGTTAGAGGAGGAGAGCATCTCTGGGACCTCAGAGATGCTGATTCAGATCTTTGGAAGGTCAACTCTATTCGCATAGCACTGAGGTAGTTTCCTGTGTCCACAGGATAATTTAAAGGATCCCCTGAAAATCTGATCAGCACAAAAAATGAATCAGTTTCCTCCTTCAGGCCTGCCGTAGTGCCACCCAGAGTCCTGGGACATGCAGCAGAGCCCAGAATCCTTACAATGTTTCTAGAATCATTTCTCATCTTCCTGATTCTGGGCTGTAGCTTAGCATCCCAGAGACATTCATTCTGGGCCACTGTTTTTATTTCCTTTTCTGAGGACATACTGTGTGCCATCTCTGTGGCAATATGTAGTGTATGGATTGACCCAGACCTGGCTGAGTTGGGAGCCTGGAGCTCCATGTCAGACACAGCTGAAAGTTATCTTTATTTTTAAAAAAATAATTTGTTGTAGTTTCCAAATTATAAAAATGATACATGCTTGATTTGGAAACCAGGAAAATACAACATGCTATAAATAAGAAATAAAAATTACCCACAATCCCCTCACCTAGCAAAAATCACTATTAACACTTGGATATGTGTCCTGCTGGATGTTTCTTTTCTCTATGGTAGATCTTTACACACATCAATATAAATACAGGGGAACAATTTTTTATACCAAATTGAAATTATATGTATATGTATTTGTATCCTGCTTTTTTTGGCTTCGTGTTATATTGTGAGCATTTCCCTGTGTCATAAAATAGGATTATAAATGACTCCATAATATTCCATATTGTTTCTTCATTTGGACACACCACCATTTATTTCATCATTTCTCTGTGTTTGGAATTTTATGTTGCTTCAGCCTATCCATTTAAAAAAGGTTTTTAGAGAGAGTATTTAGAAATTCCTTTCCTCATCTGTTCAGTTTATTTAATAGTGAATCTGAGAGCTTCATTCCTCAAATGGGTGGAAGTATAGTAAAAATTCTTCGTCAGTTATTGAGCACCTGCTGAGAATTCAAGGTGCTCGATGCTGTAATCAGAGGATGAGAGCAAGGAGGCACCATAGGTTCCAGTCTCTGAGATCTTCTCATGATAAAGTTTTCTCCTCTGGAGACTTGGGTGGGAGGGGTGCTGAGAGCCTGGGAGATACGCCTAGAAAGTCGGGACAAGAAGACAGTCAAGGGGCCAGCCCGGTGGCGCAGCAGTTAAGTGCACACATTCCACTTCAGTAGCCTGGGGTTCGCCGGTTTGGATCCTGGGTGTGGACATGGCACCGCTTGGCAAGCCATGCTGTGGTAGGCATCCCACATATAAAGTAAAGGAAGATGGGCACAGACAGTAGCTCAGAGCCAGTCTTCCTCAGTAAAAAGAGGAGGATTGGCAGCAGTTAGCTCAGGGCTAATCTTCCTCAAGAAGAAAAATAAAAAGAGGGCAGTCAAATAGTCATTTTAGTCCTTCTAATCTCCTCTTAGCTCCCTGAACTGGATCCTGCCTCCCACTGAGGTGACTCCTCTCCCCTCCCCATCCCTGGCCCAATGCCACCACTAGCAGTTGAGCAGGCCCCTCCTGGATTTTCTGCTTCCTTAGTCTTAAATCTTTCAGGGCAAAGCTTAACTCTTATTGGCAGAGCAGGCTGGTTCCACTCCTGAGACCAGGGGGAAAGAGTTGGGATCCATCTCTGAGATCTCACTGGTACCTGGATGTGCTTGCTTCTGGCAACTTCCTATTTCCTACTCTGGGATTTCCTGGCTGCCCACAGGTTCCTACATGAAATCCAGCTGAACTGTAGTGTTAACAAGATGAGTGTGGACAACCTGGCTACTGTGATTGGTGTGAATCTCATCAGGTCGAAGGTGGAAGACCCTGCTGTGATCATGCAAGGTACAGCTGGTCCTAAGGTGGAGGCAGGCATGGAGGAAGTAACAACAATTACCACACTGCCCCTTATTTTTTCTGCGCTGTCACAATTTGCCAAGCATTTTCAGCTGATTATCTTGTCTGAATTGTAAAGCAGCCCTGTGAAGTAGGCAGGGCAGGAATTGTGTCTATTTTCCAGATCGCAGCAGAGCAGAAAAGTTAAGGATTTACCCAATGTCACACAGTACAATAGGCCAGCATGAAAACAGTCAGCTAGTGTTTCTTAGTCTTTTATTACTTTTAAATATCCTTAGCCTGAGAGAGCAAATAGGTTTCATTTTATGAGTCATCTCTCAAAAAGGCTACTTGAAAGCTGTGTTGAAATGACTTCCGAGGCTGTCTTAGTTCAGTGACCAGAAGTTGGCATAAAGTACCGATGTCTGTCGTGGATTTGGGGAGGCAATATGCCAGGCATGTGTTCACTATGTGCACCATAAGAAATCAGATATATTGAGGACCACATCAGGAGAGAAAGATATCTTCATTTTGTCTCCTTTTATATTGCCTATTTTCCTGATCAAAGACTGAGCCAGCGGAGTGTAGACTGAAAATAATTCTCTTTCACCCCACTCCCATATCCATCTTCTATCTCATCCCTTTCACCACAATCTCCTACCCCAAGCAATTAAGAAGGGTCTTGTGAGGAGCAAAATGAGGTCCTTTTGGGCCCTGTGGTTTTACAGCCAAGTTTAGCGACACCCCATGGGTGGAGATCCTTGAGGACTACCTGCCTCCTGCCCCGTGGTCCAGCATAACAGATCTCTTCTTTCTTTCAGGGACTCTTCAAATCCAAAGAGTGATGACCATGATGATCAGAGACCATGAAGTCCTCTTCCCCAAGTCCAAGGATGCACCACTGTCACCCCCTGCCCAGAAAAATGACCCCAAAAAACCTCCAGTGGCTCGAAGCTCTGTGGGCTGGGATGCCACTGAAGATGCCCCAATTTCTAGAACAGACAGCTTTAGTAATACGGTAAGGTGCAGAGGCTTCCTCCTTCCGTCTAACTCTTTCTTTTGTCTAGGTCATTCTGTGTAAGAGCTGCTCTGGGGTGGCAATTTGGGGAATTTTGGATGATCCTATGGCAGTGGGCACAGCTGGTACAGACCCCTGGGCATGCATCTTGAAAGGTTGCCCTCTTTCAAAATTTAGTCTATATTGGCATCCTGGAGGTGGGGTTAGTGACATGTGCCAGTCGCCCAAGGACTGAGCAATGGGAGTCCTCACTGAAGCCCACCCTAAAAGGGAAACCCTTTTAAGCACAATCCAAGGAAGTTCAATGGAGAAATTATATACCACATTGTAAATGTTTTAGTGAGCGTTGTTGAAAATTCCGGGTGAAAGTCCAGAGGGATCTGGTTTCCTGCTAATGCATGAAACGTGATTCCTTTCTCAGAGTATGTGATGTGTTCGTGTAATATTTCTCATTCCCTGATAAGCAGTCTCAGCAATGTCAACCCCCTCATTTGTCCTGAAGGGTTGGGGTTCATGTTCCCAATGTCAAAAAACTCTGCAGACTCTGATATTTAGACTCTTGGAGGACAATAATTTACAAAGCTCAAATATTTTTCCATATTTATAGGGGCAAGTTTCTTTTAAAAGAACGTGAACTTTCTATAGCAACTTGATTCGTTATGTGTGGCAAGAAAAAATTTTAAATTTCTGATTGAGCAGGTAATGTAAGTTCCCCATAGTACTGTTAATCCTGAGGATGATTAACAAAGTACTGAAAAAAAGATAGATAGTGGTAGTGATTGTGATTTTTCCTAGGTGATGTCTATCTGGACACAATGCATCTTACTAACACTCTAAAATTAAATTAATATTTAGAAATGCTCATTCCTCATATAATGAAATCATCCTGGCAGTCCTTGGGAGTAGCCATTGTTCCACTCATTTGACAGGTTCTGCTGTTTATTGTAACAGCATGGGCAGCTATGACAGGCACTGTGCTGGGAAATTTAAGTAGAGCATCTCTGGAGTCCTCACCATGACACTGTAGGGCAGAATTTATCATCTACACTTCATGGCCGAGGAGCTCGGCTCAGGGAGGTTGACCAGCAGGCCCAAGGTGGCAGCACTAGAAGGGATACAAGAATGAGATTTAGATCTGGTTCTCATCCCAAGGCCTGGGAACTTCTGGCTCCAGATGGGGTTGCTGAAGCAGGTGATTCGCTAGAAGGGTTAGAAGGAGCCCTTGAGCCCTGATTTTCTGATTTTACATTTAGGGCTCATTATTTTTCTTTTTAATTTAATTAAAAAATATATTCACATGGTTCAAAAAAGATTGAAAACTTAGAAAAAGATATACGTGAGAAGTCGTGCTCCCTCTGCTGTCTCCACCCACCCAATCCTTCCCTGCCTTTATTAATTTCTTGTTTATCCTTCCAGTGTTCCTTCAGACAAATCTAAGCAGATACAGTTGTACATTGTTATTTACTTTCCTTTTTACATAAAATTTAGCATAATCTCTCATTCTCTCTTTCCACACACACACACAATAATCTGTATCTTGCGTTTTTCTACTTAATGGCATATCCTGGAGACTTTTTCATGTCAGTACATAGACAGCTGTCTCCTATGACCTCGTGTTTTTGCAGGTGTGTAATGTTCCATTTGTACATGTAATCTGCTTAATCAGCCCTGCAACCAGCCCCCACAGAGGACCAAGTCGTTTTCAGTCCTTTGTACTACAAACACGGCTGCAATGAATAACCTTGACTGTGCTTCATCTTGTACTCAGGCAGGTGTACTTCTGGGACAAATTCCCAGAAGTGGGATTGCTGAGTCAGAGAGTAAATAGATCTGGAATGTGTAATTTTGATTAAAATTGCTGAATAGAGATTGTGCCATTTTGTACTTCCACCAGCAATGTGTGAAAGAACCTGTTTTCCTATGGTTTCACCAGCAGGGGGTGTTGTCAAATTTGGGGGAGGTTGCTCATCTGATAGGTGAGAAGTGGTATTTCAGTAATTTTCATATTAATTTGAGTTTCTCATTTTGTGAGAGAGGCTGAACACCTTTTCTTATAGTAAGGGCCAGTTGCATTTTTCCCTCTCTGAACTGTCTGATCTTGTCCTTTGCCCATATTTTTATTGCTTGGTCTTTTTCTTCTCAATTTTTATAGGGTTTATATAATAGGGAGAGTAGCCTGTGATATGTATTGCAAATATTTTTGCCACTTTGTCATTTCCTTTTTGATTTAGTGTGTGGTGATTTCTTTGCTCTGTTTTTGTTCTTTTTATTTTGGTGGGTCATGGAAATCCACAAGTTGAATGTATCAAACTTTTATTTTGGATTTTGAGCCATAGTTAGATGGGCCCCGCCCCCATTCTAAGATTATAACAAAATCCTCATTGAGAACTCTTTTACCACAAACAAACAATTGATTTTAGTCACGACTACACCTCTAGAGTGTGAGTTCCTTCAAGTGTAATGTCCTTTTGAAAAAAATGCCATGCAGATTATCAACTAATGTGACAAATTAAGAGATGGTGTCCTAATTAAGATTTTCATGGGGGTGCAACCAGGACATGCTTTCTTTCAAATCTCTAATCTTTATCTTGGGAGCATGACCTATGTGGGAAAAACCCTTGTAACATTCATGGCCATTTTTTTCTAGACCAGTGACTCGGACACAACCAGCCCCACTGGACAGCGGCCGAGTGATGAGTATCTAGAAGACAACGGCAAAGCCCCCAGGGAAAAGCCAGGAGATTGGAAGTTGCAGTCTCGAAAAAGGACTCAGACGCTCCCTAACCGGAAATGCTTCTTGACATCAGCTTTTCAAGGTGCCAACAGTAGCAAAGTGGAGATCTTTAAAAATGAGTTCTGGTCACCTTCTTCAGAGGTGAAGGCAGGGGAAGGGCACAGGAGAACGATGTCTCAAGGTGTTCCACAACTTTCTGACCCCCAGCGGACTTCCACCTATGATAATGTCCCTGCCCTGCCCGGGTCCCCCAGGGACGAAGCAGGTGCACTCTCTCCCCATGCCTGTGACCCCAAGAGAGACACTTTTGCCAGCCCAACCTCTGAAACCGGACCTGGAAGAAAGAACTCTGGAGAAGAGGACCCTGAATCTTTGCAGAGGGTGGTCCAGGAGCTACGAAAGGAAATCGAAACACAGAAGCAAATGTATGAGGAACAGATTGAGAAGTAAGTCACATGCAGAGGGCCCGGGGCAGCCACTGGCTTCCATCTTTAGAAGCAAGGGGAATTGTTCTCATCTGCCAAAGTAGTGACGTTATAAAACTTCAATTTAGAGAATACAGTGATCAACAGCAATTGGGCCTAATAAGAAAGAGGGTAAAGGGAGTAATGAGATGATGAAATTAGTGAAAACTCTAAACTTTAGATTAAATTCATACAAAGGTAAGTATGTAGCTTAAGTAGCTTAATTAACTATTTCTGAATAGTGGTTCTTTAAAGATCAACAACCTTTAATGAATTAAGAGGAACTTAAAATTTTTTTCATGCTAATGTGACTCATCCATTCTGAAAATATTTATTGAGCACCCACTGTGTGCCAGGCACCATCCCAGCTGTGGGGAACAGCACTGAACAAGAAGTCCAAAGTCCCTGCACTTAGAGAGCTATCCTTCTGTCAGGGACAGACAGACAATACAGATGAGTAATTAATTTGTACACTATTATGCTATGTCAGGTGGCGGAAAATGCTATGGAGAGAAATAAAGCAGGGCAGGGGGATGGAGAGTTCCAGAAGGGGTTCTAATGTTAAGTAGGGTGGTCAGGAAGGCCTCACTGAGGAGGTGACACTTAAGTAAAGGCCTGAAGGAGATGAGGGAACAAGTCAGGCCCACAGAGCGGGGAAGAGCATGCCTGGCAGAGAGAACCAAAGGTGCAGAGGCCGTGGGAAGAGCAGGTGTGGTGTGTTCGTGCACAGGAAGAGCCATGGTGGGCTGGAGCAGGGGGAATAACCGATAGGACGGGAGGCAGAGCACGGGGGACCTTGTCAGCCAACTTAAAGCCGCAGTGAGGCAGAGCTTCCAGGAGACTCCGCCTGACTGAAGCTTCACTGGGTCACTGGCTTCCCATTGGACTCAGGCTGCAAGGGACAGACACAAGCAGGAGGCCAGTGAGGCGGCTGTGGCCACAATTTCATGCAAATCCCTAAGTTGCTTGGACATAATTTGCTCTCTTGGGTACCTAAACTATTGTCTTGAAATCTTTCTCACACCACTGATTTTTCACAAGAGGAAACCTCAATCTGGCTTAGCCCATATTAACACTAATCATGAGGTAGTGAAATGTGAACTAGACGGTTTTCAAATTACAGGCACTTTTCAGTCCATTAAGACTCAGGTACGCGAAAGGAAGACTTCTGTGAGTCCTCATCCTCTGTTCTCTAGAGAGGGCTGCCCTTCTCGAGGCAAAATGTAACTCCTTTGTCTGAGAGCCTGAAATCAGTCACCTGTGAAAGTACAAGACTTGGATGATGTGTTGGCAGGGAGCAAAGCAGCCCCAGAGAAGACACCCGCTGCGCTCTAACACGAGCGTCACTGACAAAGTAGGTAATGAACTGGCTGCCACTGAGGCGGTTGCTCCTCCTGCATGGAACCAAGTCCTCTGAATCCACCGTCGGGGGGCCTCCCATCCTCAGCAGAGGGAGGAGAATTAACAGTCTGCAGTGTCCAAGCTTTGTGCCTCAGACACACCTTCTCATGTAATCCCCACAGCGATCCTGTGAAATAGGTAATATCTCCACTTTACAGAAGAAATAGGGGCTCGGGAAGTATCGAAAGATCTCTGAAGGTCACACCACTTGTCCTTGGTGGGGCTGGGATTTGAACCAGGGTCAGCCAGGCTCCCGAGGCCCTCCAGTTCTACCTCTTCACTGGAATTGGTAGTGGCTAAGATCTAGCGTAATGTCCCATTGGAGATTGCCCCCAGAGCAAGAGGGAGATGGAGAATTTGGAGAATAGTCAGGCTGAAGGAATGAGACTAATTTAGCTTTAAGAAGAGACAGACAGGGGTAGGCAAGGCTCTGAAGAGGGGCTGTTAAATGCAGAATGGGCTAAGAAGAGAAGCCAGATGTGGGCTCAAACGGGAGCTCAAGTCACCGTATGAAAATGGGCAGGCCGTTGGGGGAGCCGCGAGGCAGCACCTCACAAGATGAAATTCTGAAGCAAATTTCCTATCACATAATCCCTTCACAGGCCTGAAATTTCCTCTTTTGCCTTAAAAATGGCATATGTGTATTCATTCTAAGACTTACTTCAACATAACCTGGCAGGGGGAACTGGACTAAGATTTTGACCAGTAACCATGAAAATCCTGAGATTTCAGGAATCCGACAAATCCTTCACCTGGAGCAGGATTCAGAAAGGAGGGCGGGAGTGCCAGGACCACTGTTCCTCAGTGAGCAATTCCCTATACTTTTCCAAATCTTGATCCCCAGGAGGCCTTAATAAGAGAAGGCGTTGGTCTGTGCTCTCCATTGAAGCGGCATGAGAAGGCACTCCCGTGTACAAAAGTGTTGGTAATCTGGAGTCTGGATGGGGCTTCAGCAGTCAATCAGCATTTCTATTGAGCAGGACAGATGCAAGGTGCTGTGGGGGTGAACATATACATATATTAGAGGTGGTCCTCTCTTTCAAAAACTTCATTATCTGATGGAAGATACAAAAGAAAATGACATGAAAAACAACACAAGAGATGTCACAAGATGGCGTTAAATGACAAAAGGGGCTCAGACATGCTCTGGGAATTCAGGTTTCCCAGGAAGTTCTCACGTCGGGGGGTGGGACATAAATAAGAGGTACAGGTTGGATGTGAATCTTGTGACGTGGAGAGAAAAATGGACAGAGGAGGTTGTGGGCAAGGGGGAAGGGAGAGTTTAGAGGTCATACCCTGTTCTTTCATTCTGTTGTTTCCTTCCTCGTAGCCTTGAGAAGGAAAATTATGACGTCTGGGCTAAGGTGGTGAGGCTCAATGAAGAACTGGAAAAGGAGAAGAAGAAGTTTGCAGCCTTGGAAATCAGCCTTCGCAATGTGGAGCGCTCCCGGGAGGACGTTGAGAGGAGGAACAAGGCCTTGGAAGAAGAAGTCAAGGAATTTGTCAAATCAATGAAGGAGTCCAAGACGGATGCGTGAGGGTGCCAGGAGTACTGCAGAGACAGCCCGCAGAGACCAAATACTGCTCCCTTTCTCGGTGCAACCTGATGACTGGGAAGCACAATTACTCCCTAGGAGGGAGAAGATATTGTGGGGCAAACATCACATTCCCTAGTAAATAAATCAATGGAGTTTGTAGGAGGATGAGACTGAACAGTGACATGTGTGGACATCTAAGACCCCCTGTGGCCAGATTCAAAAGGATTGCATTATTCCACAGTGGTCTCAGGCTGACTGAAATGGAACCTTCCATGACTGAATAGTTATGTGTGATGGAGACATTTGAGGCAGGCCACATCCCAGGCAACAGGCTGCCCCCAGCTGAGGCTGGACTGAGGCGTTAGTTGTTTGTTTTCTGTGTGGAACAACTTGCCTAATCAGATGGCACCAGGGCATCTCTGAGACACAGGTGCAGAAAATGACATTCAGCTTTTGAGTGCTGGTCCATGGTATGCTGTGTTTTCCAGGGGCTGCACCTGCTGAAGCCAGAGCCCTGTTCTGCCACCCCCACCACAATGCGTACTCTCCAGGAGTGATTATTAGACTAAGACAAAACAAGCAAGAAACTGTATTTATGAAAGCAAATCGATGAGAAAATTATATTCAAATAAAGCGAAAAAAAAAGGCAGGCTGTTGGTAATCCATGCAATGTGGGTGTTAGTAAGAGGCACCCTTCCTCAGGGCCAATGCTCCCCTTTCTGGTACATGGCACGGCAAGCAGAGCACAGACTGGATTCCAGTCCCTACTTGCCTTTCAGGGGCCACAGTTGTGTATGGCGGTCCTGGGAGCAAAGGCCTTCCCACCGTGATGTGACTTCCTGAGAGGCTGATTGGGGCTTTAGATAGTAACAGTCATGATAATATTTCTTCTGTTTGACCAAATATGCAAGTGATTCATCCTTTAAAGGGGCATGAGGCACTAGAGACGAGCTGAGAGAGGGGCTTTCCAAGCAGACAGCTGACATCTCCTACATTAAGCCAGCTTGGCCAAGGCCCCTTGGTGAGGCCCCAGGCTTTAATGGAGTCTTTAAAGGTTTTTGTCATTGTTCTAGTCAGGTGCTCTGCAAGCTCCTTTGACCGTGTACCCCATCAGTAGGAAATATTTGAGTATACATCCCCTAATATAAGTATATTTGTTTATTTATAAATTATATACGTGTACTATTGTATTAGCCAGCCCTGGTGGTCTAGTGGCTAAGATTTGGTTCTCTCACCGCCACGGCCCAGGTTCATTTCTGGGTCAGGGAACCACACCACCCATCTGTTGGTCCTCATACTATTGTGGCTGCATGTTGCTGTGAGGCTGAAAGCTATGCCACTGGTATTTCAAATACCAGCAGGGTCACCCAGGGTGGACAGGTTTCAGTGGAGCTTCCAGACTAAGACAGACGAGGCAGAAGGACTTGGCCACCCACTTCCGAAAAAACTGGCCATGAAGACTCTTATGAACAGCAGTGGAGCATTGTCTGATTAGCGCTGGATGGTGAGAGGATGGAGCAAAAAGACCGGGCAGATTCTGCTCTGCTGTACACAGGGTCGCTAGGAGCTGGAATAGACTCCACGGCACGAACAATAAAAACTACGATATTGCAATACCTTGTATATTATCAAACGTACCCAGGACAGAAATCGAATACTGATAAGATAAAAGCAAATATAAATAGATGTTCTCAAATGTGCTTTCAGCTCTGGAGGCCACTGGCCCGATTTCCCAGCAGGGATTCCTTCCTGCACAAGTTTTGCAGATGTCATCCCATTGCTCCCATCAATTTACTTGACCTCTTGAAGCCACATGGCTTAAGTAGTGGTCTGACAGATATGGTTGCCATGGTGAGAGTTTAGCCTTCCAAGCACGTGCATCTCCTCTGTGATTCTGTTTTCTTCCTTTGTTTTCTCACTTTTTCTTCCCTGGTTATTTTTCCCCGCCTGTGGGTGACGTATTACTCACAGAACGAAAGGTGCAGGCAGAGGGGCTCAGTGTTTCTCAGTGCTCCTCAGGCCCTGCTCCCCCCACCCCAGCCCCTGAGGACCAGACTGACAGAAGGCGGGGACGACACCTAGAGCGTTCTCTCAGAGGCCTGCTTGCAGACGATTGGGGGATGAGGGCAACAGATCTGGAGCACTGTTAAGTAGAGCAATAAAATATTTTATTTCCTAGGGTTTACTTGTTCTTTTAATTAGAGAGTAACAAACATGGAAACACTTACTGAACACAATTTATGTTGATGAGTGTCTGCTGTTCTACTGGGTGTATGTCCCCGGGTTCTCCCATGGGTTCCTCACACTGACTCTTTTTTTTTTTTCTTTCTGGAGGAAGATTAGCCCTAACCTAACGTCAACCGCCAATCCTCCTCTTTTTGCTGAGGAAGATTGGCCCTGAGCTAACATCCGTGCCTATCTTCCTCTATTTCGTATGTGGGGCGCCTGTCACAGCATGGCTTGACAAGTGGTGTGTAGGTCCGCGCCAGGATCCGAACCAGCGAACCCCGAGCCACCGAAGTGGAGCACGCAAACTTAACCGCTGCACCACCAGGCTGGCCCCTACCACCTGTACTTGTAAAGCCCTTGCATGGGCGGGATCTGCTAAATCCACCTTTTTCCAGCCACCCACCCTCTTCACCTTACCCCTTCTTCTACCTACACAGATACTGAGAACCTAAAAAGGTCCGCAACATGCACTTTAAAACTCCTTGCCCTCTTCCCTATCCAGATTCTTCATTTCCCTCACAGCCTCGAGTGTAGCACATCACAAGGCAATTTTCTCTTGAATTTGAAGCAGATCTGATGGTTTTCCAGTAAGTTTGTGCACTAGGTAAGACACTTTGTATTAGGGGGTTGCCTGGGGTGGTTCCCGTCTTCGTCCATTCCTGCTGCTATAGCAAGATACCACAGACTGGGTGCTGTTTATTTTTCACAGTTCTGGAGGCTGGAAGTCTGACATCAGGGTTGAGTGAGGGCCTTCTTCCAGGCTGCAGACTTCTTCTTGTATCCTGACATGGCAGAAGGGGCTAGAGTTCCCTGTGGGGTCTCTTATAGGTCATTAATCCCATTCATGAGGGCCCCACCCTTATGATCTATGCACCTCCCAGAGGCCCCACCTCCTAATACTATCATCTTTGGGAATTAGGATTTCTACATATGATTTGGGGGAGGCGGCACAAACATTCAGACCATAGCGATTTCCTTCCAGTGAATTTGGGTCAGAATCTAAGGCCTGGAGGGATTCCGTGACATCACTGGTACGGCGCCTGCTGCAGAGGATGTAAGTGATAAACAATAAACGTTTTTGTTGTTATTGTTTTGGCCAATTCTTTAAACCTTGCTCAGAGGCCCAGGCCCTCTGAAGAGCGTGAAGCAGGAGGCTCTGAGCAGCCCAAAGCTGCAGGGAGCGGGCGGACAAGGAGCATCACAGCACACAGCCGTTGGCTGCACTCCCCGGGCTCAAGACAGGGGGATGTGCGTACATTGCCATCGTGTAAACTTCCACATTCCACCACTTCCTCTGCAGATACCATCAGTGGTCAGGCCATGTGCTTGCTGGGGAGCGGACAGATCACTCAGAGGCTGCCCCTGCAATTCAAACGGGCTGCCTTTACAAGAATCGCATGAAAGCTTTCATCCTGCCGGAGAAGGCTGGGTGGAGGAAGGCCCCAAAGATAGAGATCAGCTGCTGCTCCAGGAGCCTAGGCAGGGAGCCAAGAGACCTGGAGCTACAAGGCCTGTAGCTCAGAAGGCTTCCCAGAGTGACTTCAGACAAAGAATGAACAGAGAGTATCAACATGGACGAGCAATATCAACCTCTCTTTCCTCTGATGCTTGAAAAGTATCAGCATCCTAAGATAACAGCACTGGAAGCACCCTGAGCTTATCAGATTTTGCCTGTTCATTTACTGGCTGGAGAAATGGAAGCCCAGAGACATAAGTTGAATTGCCAGTGCTCACACAGCAACAGGGAGGAAGATTAAAGTTAGGTGATTTTTAAGGGCTCCTTTAAGCCACTGTTCCATAATTCTTGTGATTCTTGGCTTCTATCCAAGAGTTCTTTTCCCCAGAATACAACCATGATGTGAAACCCATTGAACATCAGTTGCTGAGTGCTTCCAGAATGTAGAGCTGGGCTCAGCTTTTGGTCACAAGCAAGACCCACCAAGTAGGATGCCATTTTTCACCCACTTTGTATTACTGATACTGTTCTAAGACAGTGGTTCTTAGTCTTGGCTGCACAACAGAATCACCTTAAGGAGCTTTAAAAAAATTTTTGATGCTCAGATCCCACCCATATCAATTGAATCAGAATCTTGGGGTGTGGAGCCTAAGAATTTTTTTTTCTTAAAAAAAACTTCCCAGTTAATTCTAATATGCAGACAGGATTATTAAACATGGTTCTAAAACTGCTAAGTTTGGCTCCAGTCATGACTAATGATAATATTAAGCCCGTCTGTTCCCCTCTCCCATCTCTAATCAACACAGCTACACTCTGTGTCCTCCCTACATACTGGTTAATCATGTGTTCACTCAGTTAGGGTAAGAGATGCGGAAGAGATAGAAAATGGATTTGTGTTATATACCCATTTTTCAGTTGGGGAAAACTGAGCCCGAATATATAACTCAATGTAACTGTAGCTTAGTCATGAACAAATCTATGGAGTTTGAGATTTACCTAATATATGAGCGTCCTCTCAACTTGCTTTAAGGGTTGACTCTATACGTAGGCAAAGAAGGTAAGCAGTTGAGGGCTTGATTTAAAGAATCCTGAGAACAGCTCTGATTCAAACCATCTCCCTTTCAGACCCATCGTAGATCAAGAAATCTCTACCAGGAGGCTTTGGGATATTCACCACGAATATGATATGATTGGGAGACAACCATGAAGCCTCTATTAATCACTAATATCCTCTTTATATTAGTTATCTGATTCCTAGCAGAGGGCTGTGTAATGAGAGAATGAGAGCCAGGCAAGATAAGTTGTGCTGTGGGTGGAGGGGTAGATGAGAGTACAGTGTGTCACCAAGGACTGTGCAGCGTGGAGGTGCTGGCCGCCTGAGAGGACAGGGCGTACGATCGGAGATGGGGTGAGGGGGCAGGGCCTTGAAAGAGGAAAGGGGATTCAGGCAGTAGAATGGGGAGCTGGTTTGCCCTCAAGCAAAGCTGACAGCTGGTCAAAGTTGGCTCTTTGACATCCTTTACTGCTCTCTCTTCTCCCCTTTACTGATTACTGTCTTCCCAGGGCTGCTGAGGGCCACCACCTTCCTGGATCATCCTGGATCCTTGATTGGCATCATCGTCTGCATCACAACAATAGCTACCATTAATAGGAACAAATATCATTTGCTCTCTGTCAGGCACTGTGCCAAGCATTTTGTACATGTCATCTCCTTTAAATCTGAAGTCTTTAGATTGAGTGCTACTCTACCTCTTTTATGGATTGAAATTGAAATTTCAATGCAGCAGACCTGGGAACTGAAATGAGTCTGTCCAAGTTCTTCAATGCTATATTGGCCCTGCCTTCATGTAGGGAAGAAGGGCAGCATGGAAAGCTACCTCTGAGTAATGACAGACTAAAATGAAATTTCCAAGGACTTGTTTTTTAAGAATAGAAGACTGATGAGGGCTCAGGAAAGAACCCCCAATTTTGCCACTTTGCATCCAGCATCAGGATGGAGGAATATCTGTTAGCAGATGCCTTCCCACCAGCCCACCTGCTCACCTTGAGGATGGCTGGAGGCCGCACAGAACCAAGTCCTTGCCCTGGAGTCCCATGTCATCAGCAACACTCTCAAAATACTTCTTGGGAGTAACTCTAGGACGGAGGTCTCCTATGAGTCTGGTCCCACTGTGTAGGGAGTGAGTCTCTCAAACCTCTGTGCTGAATTTCCTCACTTAGACTCGACTCTCCTTTCCAATTAGAGAAACCTTTTCTCTTCTGATGAACCTGGAAGGGCCCTCAAGTGAGCATATTGGATAAGTTTGAAGGACGTTCTGCCAGTGAGCCCATTAGGAGAGAGAAAAACTTCTTCATGTTCCACAGAGAGGACTCTATGTGAATGGGGTGTTTTTGGTGGGAGGAAATAGGGTTACGTATTCCCCATCCTTTCTTCATCTTAGAATGTATCATAAACTAAATATAGTCTCTAACCTGTAGAAGTTTATAGCCTAAAACAGCCCTTCCTGGCTAGAGGCGTGCATCTTTGGGGCGTGGGACACTGGAATATCTTCAACCTGTTTCACGTGGTCTGACTGTTTCCAAAGCACTCGTGGTAGGTGAGCGAGCAGAGGAAGTGTTGCCGCGTGACTGCTTTGGAAACAAGGCCCATCTAATGATGCATTCACCCAAACTTGCCCTCTGCTTCTTGCATTTTATCGTCACTGCCTTTCGGCTAGGATACAAAGCCCATGTCTCCCTTAGAAGTCACTCCTTCCTGGCTGTGAAAGAGGGCAGTGGTTTGCCTGTCAGTCTCCTTTTAGGCAAAGAGCTGGGTGATCATGTGGCCCGGCTGGGCTGGGGCTGGACACCAGACACATTCAGTGGAAACTTGAACTTGAGTACCAGGATGCAGGTGGTCTGGATTAGGAGCTGTGTCTATTGTAGGGCCAGATATTACCTTCAACAAAAAACCAACCGCAATCAGAAAAAACCAGCACCATGCTCTGCAATAGTGAGCTTACTCACATGTTGAAATGCTGGTTATTTATTAATGCAAAACTAATACCCTCAGAATTCCAGCGAAGAGCTTCATGTAGGATTTCGTAGTCTTGGACTCAATAATATGCACATCGATTGTTTGGCTTGCTATTCATGCTATTTATTTAGCCACTGACACTCGCTTTTGTGTGTTTTCCTTGCTCTTCTGAGGGTATTGGAATACATCTCCCAAGGAATTTGAGGGTTACTAGAGAAATAAAACACATGGAAATTATACAGGATGCAGCAGCTGCCATGCCAATCTTGAGACAGTTGATCTCTACGCAAAGACAATCTAGGCAGTTGTTTGGCCAATGGTATCTTTACTTAGTATAAGTCAATGGCACCCAAGATATAGCAAAATGTTGCAATACTGATTCTTCCTCCTGCAGTTGAGTGTTTTAGAGGAGCTACATTTGACTAGGGACATTAAAAAAATAATATTTATTGAGTGTTTTCTATTCTCTAAGCATGGTACCTCTGCTTTACCTGCAATATCTCAATTAATTCTCACAGCAAACTATGAGGTAGTTGCCAGTATCATCTCCACTATACAGATGAGGAAACTGAGGCTTCAAGAGATTAAGTAATTTGCTCAGGCTCACAGTTAGTATCCTATTTCTAAGAGACAAATTTTTCATTTCAACACTTTTGAAATCAGTATGTCCAATGTGTGTTTTTTCCACCACCACTAAGCAATTCACTCAATTCTGTTCTGTCATTATCTACCTGAAGATAGGGTCAGACCCCACCAGTTAAGGGTTCAGTCCTACAGAACTGCTCCCTCCAGCACTTCATATGCCAATCGCACGTCCAGGTTGTCACCTGTGCTTCTGGCTCAAGGCTCTACATCAGAGGTGCCCACAACGCCCTCCTCAGCTTTGATTAATTTGCTTGAGCGAGTCTTGAAACTCAGGGAAACATTTTGCTTACTAAATTACTGGTTTATTATAAAAGGATATAACTCAGGAAGAGCTAGATGGAAGAGATGCATAGGGCAAGGCGTGGGGAAGGGCATGGAGCTTCTGTGCTCTTCCCACATCGCCAAGTGTTCACCAACCTTGGAAGCCCTCTGAACGCCACTGTTCTGGGTTTTCACAGAGGCTTCATTACATAGGCGTGATTTATTAAATCATTGGCCATTAGTGATTCAACTCAATCTTCAGCCTCTTTCCCTTCCTCGGGTAAATGACGAGAGCAACGGTATGAATCACTCAATTGACCCTGGTGATTACTATCTATCTTCTTTTCCTGGCATTCCTATTTAAATTTTTATTTTTATTTTTCATCTAGTGTATAGTTTAAGTCTTATAATTTAAATGCATATGTGAAATTAAAAGTAATGAATATTACAGTAGCCATAATCGCTAACATTTATTGGGTGCTAAATATTGCCTGCCAGATGGTTCTCAGTGCTTTATTTGTATTAACTGAGTTAATCCTAACAAAAGCCCCAGGGCTAGATAGCAGTATCCCCTTTTTACAGCGAAGTAACTTACTTCTGCTTTTGCTCCCGCCTTTTACGGTGACTCTGCAAACTGTCTCAAGTCCAGAGGAAAACATTTTTCTGACAGCCTCTCGGGTTGGAGATGGGGTTGGGGCACGTTAGGGCAATACTAACACTTGACACAGGCTCCAGTAATTGGGTGAATTGCTCATCTGACAAATTGGCTTTTGGCAAATTAGTCTACTTTCATAGATTAATAGCCAAGCTTGGCCAACTGGAAACAGATTTACTGGAAACTGTAGTGAAGTGAGGAGGGAGGCCACGGCAGAAGGGAAGTCCGCGCCTGACAGGCAAAGAGTTACACAAAGGATGCAAGGCAATGCAGAGGTCTCTACCTGGACCACTGAACTGGAGATCTTAGATGGGGGTGGGCTAGGGTGGGGCAATGGTTAGAAACTCTGCAGAGAGGGTCAGAAGACAAAGGGAGCTCCCCATCTGGATCTTTGGGGGTGAGTGCCCCCTGAGTCTAGGGCTGCCATGCGCCATTGTATCGCTGAGGGGGCGAGTAGTATAGCTCCATTCCAGCGCCCTGACTGCTCACCCAGGGGAGGGGGGCCTTTTCCTCCATGCGGAGGCACAGTCAGCTCCATAGCTCACACCAAGGAGCCCTGTAGGCTGCTGGATGGCTCTCCAACAGATGGTTTCAGTGGAGGAGAAATGGCAGTGTGGCATGTTGAGAATGAGGAAGTTTAGGCATGCCACCCTTGTCACGAGTCACTAAGTAAAAACCAGAGACAGAGGGGATTAGAGGATTCTTAGACCTCAAGAGGTTTTCCAAGAAGTCCATTTTAAGATAGCTCTTTATTAGCAAATGAGGTTGTTATTATTATTATTACTTATGGCAGATGAGAGGCTCTTTTTGTAGATAAATGGAGAGAACCAGTAGGCTGCAAATTCAGAAGCACAGACTTCCTATTCTAAAATTACCTCTTTTCTCTAGTCTGGGTGGTGGGTGGTACTGATTAAGTTTAAACAGGGGGTATCACCTTGGGCTACTTGTTCCAGGTTTGTAATTATTTAGTCTGCTTCGAGGTCTACCGTATGTCTAACAGCCGTCAGGCCACCCTGCCTCATAAACCTTTGCCTGCCAGCGGTACAAGCTCAAATACCTTCCCTCCGTGTAGTGGGCACTTAGAGGATGGTCAGGCCAGTGCCCATCCTACACTTCATGCACGCACACACCCTTGGTCCCCGCGTTACCCTGGGAGCCACCATGTCAGCTCAGCATGTTCCTCAGCCCAGCTTGGCTGCCTTCCTTTGGGGCCCAGGATGACTACCAAGACAACGCCGCCATGGGAACCATACTAGCTGCTTTAAGGGGGTCGTCTCTGGACACATTGTTATGCTATTCATTTGACTGGCAGTGTGGGTGTCCCTCATGGTCATACCCATTGAGACATCACTTTCCTCACCTGTACACTGGGGTGATGGTCAACCCTATCCTACCCACCACACAAGATGGCCATTAGGACTGAATAGCATGAGCAGGTGAAAGGACTGCACACGTGTGAGCTATTAGCCTGAGGATTAGGGTGGCCTTCGTGTCAAGACCCCAGAACAAGGAACTCTCCTTAAAGCAGGTTTTGTGCCTCACTTTCTCGTTGGCACAGTGGCTCTCACAGTGAGACCTACCACCATGCAGGAGTCTCCCAGCTGGACAGAGGGTCTTCCCAGCTCCTGTGAGTATATGGGCTGGAGGATGAGGGTCCTTGTCCACAGTGGGGGCAACTGGGTCTCCTGATGCCACTGAGAAAATGGGCTGTTATCGCACACGAAGTCACTATGGGAAGTTTCAGGTCCTCAACCCAGTGTGCACACAAGGAGCCTCTGGTGCAGGAATGTGCTTACAAAGCCTTTAGCAGCCCCAGGGACACTGCTCCTCCATTACACCTTCCAGGAACTATGTTCTCACCAGGGCACTTGGTTTGGAGGAAACACCTGGAGGAGATGCAGAAGCCAGACTTTTGCCAGAAGCATGGACTTCTGCCTTCAGCCGGAAGCTTCATGCACTGTGACTGAGGGACAAAATGACTCTAATATACATGGAAGCTTCCTGCCTACCACTCCATGCCGCTTAGAAAGCAGTCTTTGTAAAACCCATTTCCCCCCAAAATGTTCCTTAATAGTCTTTTAAAAGCCATTGTTTTGAAAGCCATTGTTTCAAAACACCCCAAAATGATGAACAATTAATAATACTTGCCATAAACACAAAGTCTCCAGAATGAGAATTACCTTAATTTGAATCCAGTTCTACTCTGTTCAGTGGTACCATTTTGAACTCTGCATCAGAAAAACTCCCAACCTGAGTGCATCAGTTTGCCAGGGCTGCCCTAACAGAGTACCACAGACTGGGGGGCTCACACGACAGAAATTTATTTTCTTGCAGTTCTGGAGGCTAGATGTCTGAGATTGAAGTGTCACCAGAGTCAGTGTCTTCTGAGGCCTCCCTCCTTGGCTCACAGGTGGCCATCTTCTCCCTGTGTCCTCTCATGGTCTTCCCTCTGTGTCTGTGTCCTAGTCTCCTCTTCTTACAAGGACATCAGTCATATTGGAGTAGGGCCCACCTGTATGACCTGGTTTTACCTTGATTATCTCTTTAAAGACCCTGTCTCCAATACAGTCACATCCTGGGGTACTAGGGGCTATGGCTTCAACACATGAATTGGGAAGGACCCAATCCAGCCCATAACACTTGGTACCTTTTTAGTATTGTCACTTAGATCTCCAATGAAGAGGGCTCCCCATCTTTCAGAATCTCTTCTGCAAAATCAGTAAAATGTTAATATCTTCCTAGCTAGAAACCATGAGTTATTGTTTCATTTGTTTTAAATTTTCTATTACAGGAGATGAATAGGATCAGAATTCTAAAATCTTGCTGACCCATGGATGCTGTGAAAAGGGCACTGGATGGGGGTCAGGAAACCTGGCTTTTAATTGTGATAAACAGCATTTTAATTAGATTATTTATTAAACTGTTATTATTATTAATAATAATATTTTTATTAGCTGGTATGATGAAGCAGTATTTAACTTGACCCAGAAACTCTGAGTGCCTGAATCTACATTTACCCAGCTATTACCATGATGGGTGTGTGAGGATATGCCAGACATTCTTTATGACTATGAAGATTTTCCCCCAAACTATGGTTTAATCCCTCAGTGACCTGGACCGGACCTTGTGGCAGCACAAAGGCCCTTTGTTCCTGGGCTAGAGGTGGATCTGCAGCCTAAACTACTCCAGGGGGGCTGAGGAACCTCCTCAGCCCCTTTACGCCAGGCCCCCCAATCTCACCGTTCTGCCCCTGAGAAAAGGCAGACCTGGGGAGAAACAGCACCAAGGAAAGGAGGGAGGAGAGCACGTTCCCTAATCCCTGTGGAGAGCTTTTCTAAGCCACTCAGTCCAGTCTCCCTGGCTGCCCTACCTATCTCCCAGCTGGTAGAAGGCAAGGATAACCTAATCATGTGTGAGTGTGTGTGTGTGTGTGTGTGTGTGTAAAATTCACATCTCTTGATTCTGAACGGTCCTTAGAAAAAGAAAGTAGTGGAAGGCAGGGGGAGTGGGGGAGGTGGTGGTAGGAATGAGGTGACTTTATTCTTCCTTCCTTCCTAGTAGCTGAGGCTTTGGGAGTCAACAACAAAGAGACATTCATAAAGGCCTGGAGGCATTGATTGTTCCCTGCGGGTCCATAGAAAACTACCAGTGTTTGGAGAAATGTCCACATAAAGATGGAGAGAGTGCTTTTTAACGCTTCTTGTAGACCGTAAGCCTAGCTGTTGAACCCAACATGAGCAAGACAAGAAACAAATGGAAAGTCCAGAAATGTTGGTGGCCCACTCCTGCCACTAGTGGGAGCTCTAGATTCAGCCTCTCCATCAACCCTAGGATGGGCTAGAATACGGGGTGAGGATATTTTGGTGAGGACTGTCACTAGGGACTGAGAGACTGAGGTCAAAACTCTCCTCTGCAACGTTATCTTCTGGAAGTCTCCACACAGCTAGTTTGGCAGGAGAGGCCTGGAGCCTTGCCCCACCTCTTCAGTTCCTAACACACTGAGAGTTTAAAAAACACAGATCTAGAGATGAGGGCACGGGCCCAGAGCACAGAGGACCAGGAGACCTGACAGCCTGCTTCCAGGTTGTAAGCTTCAGGCTGCCTGAGACCCGGACCAAAGTCATCCACCCTAAAACATTCACCCTGGCCCAACCTCTAGGCTTTGTAGCAAAAGTATTATGGAAATAAAGTGATCTTTCTTGGAGAGCCCCCTCTGAATATCTTCCCTGAGAACCGGGGGTAACAAGATGATGCTGAGGTAGGTATGGGCGTCCTCGACCCAGATGCATCTCATTAAGACTGACAGTGTTATTTTTAATTCTCCAATTCTGGACATACCAGTTTTCTTCTCCGTGCAAGTCATTGTTTTAGAAGGAATGGTGCTGAGTACAATTGTAAGTTTGCAGCTGTCAGAGGAAACACCTGCTGAGAACCGAGCGTGGATAGATTCTTCCCTCAGGCCTGAGAACAAGGCCCAGCTGGAAACACGCTGATTTTACATCACAGCACTTATCATAGTGTGTAGTAATGCATATTTTGGTAAGATTATTTGATTAATGTTGGTCTCATGCGCTAACCCGTAAGATTCACGGGGCACACATTGTGCTTGTCTGGTTCATACATTACACCCAGTGCTCAGCAGAGTTCCTGGCACACAGTAATTGAACATTCTGGGGGTCCCCAAACTGTGTGCCGAGGCGCCCTGCCCCGGGAGCTGCAGCAGACTCACAGGGCACCATGATATTTTACGTTTTCGAGGGAAACACTGCGATCTTCAACATCCATGGGACCTGGAGCAGACTTCCAGCTTGAGGTAGTTCTCAGCTTCAACATGAGACTGCCTGAATTCCTTTCAACGACGTCAAATCTTTTAAAGCTGGGCGCCATGTTAAAATGCACAAAATGCACAAAATCAACATGGAACGGGAAATGAGAGTGGAGGTGTCCCGTCTGACACCGAGCTTTAGAAATCGTGCAGTACCCAACAGGAACACATACCCCACTAGTAATCGTGGTTATTTAAAAATGAAATAAAAAAACTGTATTGCTTTTCTTTCAATGTGTGTGTGTGTTTTTTCCAAACAGCTACTAAATTATTGGGTAAATATATAAATGCTAACTAAATTGTTTGGACTTAACTACTTACACTGTTTAGTAAGTAAGTTAAGATATTTCTTTTGGCCCAAGGACTCTGTGAAGCACTTACTGAGAGACTAAGAGTGCCGTGAACTGAGGTTTGGGAACCGCTGCATAGTCAATATTTGTTGATTGACTAATGGTCTCGGGATTGCAATTCTCTGCCTAATCGCTTTACCTAGAAAGTAACACAAAATGAACAAAAAGGCACCTTGGAGGAAAAACGTCACTGAACTTCTGTTTTTCCTCGCAGAGAAGGGCGATCCAGCGCTGAGCTCTCTTTTTGAGCAACTTACTATTTATTGACCACGTAAGTGGTAGCCAGGCCCAGAGCTTTTATTTATCTATTTTTTAACATGACCTCACTTAATCTTCCCAGCAACCTTTTGAGGGAGATTGTTGCTCGTATTTACATGGAGGAAAACTGCCCAAAAAGGATTAAGTGGTAAATACAAGATTCAAAAGCTGCTTTGGTTTATACTAACATCCACTCTCTCAGTGATCATCACTATAATGATAAATTTCGATAATTTATCATGATTAGCTATAATTTAACTAATTATACTTTTACTGCTATTGCTAACATTTAAGGCTGAACAATATGCCAGACATGTATAAGCAGTTTACATGAATTATTCCATTTAATAATAATAAAATTGTAAAAGTAGGTGTTATTAGGATGATGACTATTTCACCAAATAGTAAATACCTGAACAAACAATAAATAAAGGGGGTTTGGAGAGCCCACATGACTAGCCTGGTGTCTCACTGGTGGAACCAGGTTTGGAATTCAGATTCACTGTGCTGGATGCTAAGAATGCTGGCAAATATGAGGAATTGCTGGAAAAAACTTGGTTTTTCTTGGTTGCTAGACAGAGAAATTACACAGAGGCAAGGAATACTTACTGATGTCAAAAGCAGGGGGTGGAGAAGTAAGGTTCATTAACTTCAGTGTTTTGTGTAGTTCTGCGTGCTGCTGTCCTGAGTGAGCTGGAAGTTTCGAGAAATGTGAAGGCAACGGACACCAAGCTTCTTTCCTAAGAGTCACCGGCTCTTCTTCGAGGAGTAGTATAGCCACCTGGGAGGACCTGGGCCTCTTAGAGCTGGGGCACTTAATCTAATCGGAATCTTAATTGCTTTGGGGGAGTGATTTGTGTTGAAGTGACGGGTGAGAGCAGGGGACTGGGTGTCCTCGGTGGCCCTCCTCAGCCCACCTTCTTCTAAAATCACCTGTGGAATATGCCGAAAGCCAGGTATGCGAAGAAAAACTATACAAAGAAAAAGCAAAGATCGTGTCTTCTGTATTCCATGGTGACAAACAGTATTTCCCTTTGCTGGAGGAAGTATTGAGGCAACAATATTTTCTGAATTCATCATCCCCACCGAAATAATTTAGTTGAGTTGGGACATTAATCTACAGGGACTGGAGTCCCGGGCTGGAGCTGACATCACACATATCCCAACACTGGCTGTGGGGCGGGGATCTGGGCTCCGACCTCTGCTCTCCTAACACCTACAGTGGAATGCCCAACGGTGCTTCCAGTAGTTTCAAAAGGAAGAGGTTTAAAAGAGAATATGCTTTGGCTCAAAGCTCTGGAGAAGCGGTACTCTCAGAGAAGTAGGTAGTCTTTGTCACTGGGAGACACCATTTCATCGAAAAAGCCTTTTGCGTGATTTCCACTTAAACATTTTGTTTTTTGTGTATCACATTACTGATGCTGGTGGGCATGAAATGAAAGTTTTCCACAACAAAAAATACAGATAGTTAGTTTTTGTAACTATCTGCAGTAAAGCAGCCGTGGATTGAATTTTAGGTAGTTTTCACTATCATGTGCCAAGCATCTTGTTGTTTATTTTAATTAATATTTTTGTATCACCTAGTGAGTGCCAGGCTCTGGGATAGAGGCAAGAAAGTGAGGTCCTTGCTCTCACACAAGTGTCCTTCTACAGAGGGAGAGAGACAGATACAAGAAAGCAAATAAATAAAAGCACTGAAGATTGTGATTAATGCTATTAAAGAAATAAATAGGGTGTTCTGCTAGAGAATAAACAGATTTTCAGAGAGAGCCCAAAGAAGGACATTTTGACAAAGCAAACAACGTTCCTGGGAGGTATGGGATTAAATTATTTAAAACACAGTCCTTGTGAGTAGACTTATCCAGATCAATAAGCGCTGTAATAGAAGCATGTGCAGGTTGCCGTTTGGGCACAGAAAGTGACCACCCAACACCAAACCAGGGGGAGGTATTTAGAGAAGGTGACGCTTGGGCAGTAGTTTTAGAGGGAGTAGGTTAGGAGGGATTCAGAGGAGGGGAGGGAGGGGGTTCCAGGCACAGAAGATGGCACGTAACCACTGCACCACCGGGCCAGCCCCTCAGTGTACATTATTATTTATCAGTTTCTGTGTAGACTTCATCATGCTCACTACCAATAGTCTAATTTTTATCTGTCACCATACATATGTGCCCCTTTACCCCTTTTGCCCACTCCCAATCCCCTTCCCCTCTGGTAACCACTAATCTGTTCTCTTTGTCCCTGTGTTAGTTTATCTTCCATATATGAGTGAAATCATGTGGTGTCTGTCTTTCTCTGGCTTATTTCGCTTAACATAATACCCTCCAGGTCCTTCCATGTTGTTACAAATGGGATGATTTTGTCTTTTTATGGCTGAGTAGTATTCCATTGTATATACATACCACATCTTTATTCATTCATCACTTGATGGGCACTTGGGTTGCTTCCCATGTCTTGACTATTGTGAAAAATGCTGCAATGAACATACGGGTGCATAGCTCTCTTTGAATTGTTGATTTCAAGTTCTTTGGATAAATAGTCAGTAGTGGGATAGCTGGGTCATATGGCATTCCTATTTTTAAGTTTTTGAGAAATCTCCATACTGTTTTCCATAGTGGCTACACCAGTTTGCATTCCCACCAGCAGTGTATGAGGGTTCCCTTTTCTCCACACCCTCTCCAACATTTGTTTTGTGTCTTGGTAATCATAGCCATTCTGAAGAGTGTAAGGTGATATCTCATTGTAGTTTTGATTTGCATTTCCCTAATGATTAGTGATGTTGAACCTCTTTTCACGATCCTGTTGGCTATCTGTATATCTTCTTTGGAAAACTGTCTGTTCATATTTTTTGCCCATTTTTTGATCAGGCTGTTTGTTTTTTTTGTTGTTGTGTTATATGTGTTCCTTATATATTTTGGACATTACCTCCTTGTCAGATATATGATTTCCAAATATTTTCTCCCAGTTGGTGGATTGTCTTTCTGTTTTGTTCATGGTTTCCTTTGCTTTGCAGAAGCTTTTTAGTCTGATGTAGTCCCATTTGTTTATTTTGTCTTTTGTTTTCCTTGCCTAAGTAGACAAGGTATTTGAAAGGATGCTGCTAAGACCAATGTCAAAGAGTGTGCTGCCTATATTTTCTTCTAGGAGTTTTATGGTTTCAGGTCTTACATTCAAGTCTTTAATCTGTTTTGAGTTCACTTTTGTGTGTGGTGTAAGATAATGGTCTACTTTTATTCTCTTGCATGTGGCTGTCCAGTTTTCCCAATACCATTTATTGAAGAGACTTTCCTTTATCCATTGTATGTTCTTGGCTTCTATGTCAATAGATGTGTGGTTTTATTTCTGGACTTTCAATTCTGTTCCATTGATCTGTGTGTCTGTTTTTGTGCCAGTACCATGCTGTTTTGATTACTATAGCTTTGTAGTATATTTTGAAGTCCCTGATCTTGATGCCTTCAGCTTTGTTCTTTTTTCTCAGGATTGCTTTTGCTATTTGGGGTCTTTTGTTGTTCCACATAAATTTTAGGATTCTTTGGTCTATTTCCATGAAGAATGTCTTTGGGATTCTGATTGGGATTGCACTGAATCTGTAGATTGCTTTAGGTAGTGTGGACATTTTAACTATATTTATTCTTCTAATCCATGAACATGGAATATCTTTCCATTTCTTTAAGTCTTCCTCAGTTTCTTACAATAGTGTCTTATAGTTTTCAGTGTATAGGTCTTTCACCTCCTTGGTTAAATTTATTCTAGATATTTTATTCTTTTTGTTGTGATTGTACATTGGATCGTATTCTTGACTTCTCTTTCTGCTGGTTTATTATTAGTGTATAGAAGTGCAACTGATTTTTATAATTTGACTTTGTACCATGCAACTTTGCTGTAGTTGTTGATTATTTCTAATAGTTTTCCACTGGATTCTTTAGGGTTTTCTATATACGGAATCCTGTCATCCACAAACAGTGAGCATTTCACTTCTTCCTTTCCAATTTGGATACCTTTTATTTCTTTTTCTTGCCTAATTGCTCTGGCCAAAACCTCCAGTACCATGTTGAACCTCCAGTGAGAGTGGGCACCTTTGTCTTATTCCTGTTCTCAGAGGGATGGCTTTCTGTTTTTCTCCATTGAGTATGATGTTGGCTATGGGTTTGTCTTATATGGCTTTTATTATGTTGAGGTCCTTTCCTACTATACCCATTTTATTGAGAGTTCTTATCATAAATGCGTGTTGGATCTTGTCAAACTCTCTCTCTATGTCTATTGAGATGATCATGTGGGTTTTATTCCTCAGTTTGTTAATGTGGTGTATCACATTGATTGATTTGCAGATGTTGAACCATCCCTGCATCCCTGGTATAAATCTCACTTGATCATGGTGTATGATCCTTTTAATGTATTACTGTATTCACTTTGCCAATATTTTGTTGAGGAGTTTTGCATCTATGTTCATTAGCAATATTGCGTTGTAATTTTCCTTCTTTGTGTTGTCCTTGTCTGCTTGTGGTATCAGGGCAATGTTGGCTTCATAGAATGAGTTAGGAAACATTCTGTCTTCTTCAGTTTTTGGAATAGTTTGAGAAGATTGGTGTTAAATTTTCTTTGAATGTTTGGTAGAATTCTCCAGAGAAGCTATCTGGTCCTGGACTTTTGCTTTTTGGGAGGCTTTTGATTACTGTTTCAATATCTTTACTTGTGTTTGATCTATTCAGATTCTCTATTTCTTCTTGATTCAGTTTTGGGAAGCTATATGAGTCTAAGAATTTATCCATTTCTTCTAGGTTAACCAATTTGTTGGAATATAGTTTGTCATAGTATTCTCTTATAATCCTTTGTATTTCTGTGGTATCTGTTGTAACTTTTCCTCTTTCATTTCTAATTTTATTTATTTGAGCCTTCTCTCTCCTTTTCTTAGTGAGGCTGGCTAAGGGTTTGTCAATTTTGTTTATCTTCTCAAAGAACCAGCTCTTAGTTTCATTGATCCTTTCTACTATTTTTTCAGTCCCTATTTCTTTTATTTCTGCTCTAATTTTTATTATTTCCCTCCTTCTATTGACCTTGGTCTTTGTTTGTTCTTCTTTTTGTAGTTCTGTTAGGAGCAGTTTAAGATTACTTATTTGAGATTTTTCTTGTTTGTTGAGGTGGGCCTGTATTGCTATGAATCTCCCTCTTAGAACTGCTTTTGTTGCATCCCATAAGAGTTGGTATGTTGTATTTTCATTTTAATTTGTCTTCAGGTATTTTTTAATTTCTGCTTTGATTTCTTCATTGATCCAATTGTTCAGTAGCATGTTGTTAAGTTTCCACATATTCGTGACTTTCCCAGCTTTTCTCTTGTAGTTGATTTCTGGTTTCATAGCATTGTGGTTGTAAAAGATCCTTGATATGATTTCAATCTTCTTAGATTTATTGAGGCCTCCCTTGTTTCCCAGCATATGGTCTATCTTTATGAATGATCCATGTGTACTTGAGAGGCATGTGTATTCTGCTGTTTTGGGATGGAATGTTCTATATCTATCTATTAAGTCCATCTGATCTAGTGTTACATGTAAATCCAATATTTCCTTGTTGACTTTCTGTCTGGATGATCTATCCATTGATGTAAGTGGAGTGTTGAGGTCCTCTACTATTATTGTTTTTGCTGTTAATTTCTCCCTTTAAGTCTGTTAATAGTTGCTTTATATACTTTGGTGCTCCTGTGTTAGGTACATATATATGCATAAGTGTTATGTCCTCTTGATGGAATGTCCCTTTTATCATTGTATACCGCCCCTCTTTGTCTCTTATTGTCTTTTTACCTTGAAATCTGTTTTGTCTGATATAAGAATGGCCACACCTGCTTTCTTTCACTTGCCATTTGCTTCGAGTATCATATTCCATCCCTTCACTCTGAACCTATGTTTGTCTTTAGAGCTGAGATGTGTTTCCTGGAGGCAGCATTTTGTTGGGTCTTGTTTTTTAATTGATCCATCCACTCTGTGTCTTTTGATTGGAGAATTCAATCCATTTACATCTAGAGTGATAACTGATATATGAGGGCTCAATACTGCCATTTTATCTCTTGTTTTCCAGTTGTTCAATATACCCAATGTTTCTCTTCCCTTGTATTTCTGACTGCCATTTTAGTTTGGTGGTTTTATGTGATGGTTTTCTCAGTTTTCTCTTTATTTATGAATTGTGGCTCTGCTCTGATTTTTTGTTTAGTGGTTACCATGAGGTTTGTATAAAAGATCTCATAGATGACATAGTCCATTTTCTGATAGCCTCTTATCTCCATTAGCCTAAGCAGGTTCCATCCCTCCCTCTTCCCCTTGTGAGTTATTGTTGTCACAAATTATTCTCTTTTGTGTTGTGTGTTTGTGACTAGATTGAAGTGTTTATAGTTAATTTTAATGCTTCCCTTCCCTTTATCTTTTATGTTATAATTAAGTGTTTGCTAACCTGTTCTGATAAAGAGCTGCAATTTTCTGATTTTTTTCTGTCTGTTTATCTCCTTGCTCAAAGCTTTATAGACCTTGCCGTTTTGTTTCAGGTATGAGGGCTTCCTTCATCATTTCTTGTAAGGGAGGTCTAGTGGTGATGAACTCCCTCAGCTTTTATCTATCTGGAAAAGCTTTTATTTCTCCATTGTATCTGAAGGATAGTTTCACTGGATAGAGTATTCTCGGCTAAAAGTTTCTGTCTCTCAGTATGTTGAATATATCATTCTATTCTTTCCTAGAATTTAAGGTTTCTGCTGAGAAATCTGCTGACAGCCTAATAGGAGTTCTTTCGTAGGTCATTTTCCTCTGCCTTGCCGCTCTTAACATTTTTTCTTTGTCATTGACTTTTGCCGGTTTTACTATTGTATGCCTTGGAGAAAGTCTTTTTGCATTGACATAATTAGGAGTTCTATTGGTGTCATGAACTTGTAAGTCCAGTTCTTTCCCCAAGTTTGGGAAGTTCTCAGCTAGTATTTCTTTGAACAGGCTCTCTGCTCCTTTCTCCCCCACTTTTCTCTCTGGAATACCTATAACCCTTATGTTGTTTTTCCTAGTTGAGTTGGATATTTCTCAAAGAATTCCTTCATTTAAAAAAGAATCTTAGTTCTCTCTGCTCCTCCACCTAAAGATTTGTATATTTCTATCCTCTAAATCATTGATTCCATCCTCCATAACCTCAGCTCTATTTTTTAAGGATTCTAGATTATTTTTTTTGTTCTTCATATCCTGAGTTTCTGATTGTTTGCTTTTTATATTTTTAATCTCTTTGGTGAAGTATTCCTTCTGCTCATTAATTTTATTCCTGAGCTCATTGAACTGTCTGTCTGAGTTTTCTTGTAACTCATTGAGTTCTTTGTGACAACTATTTTGAATTCTCTGTCATTTTGATTGTAAATTTCTGTGATTTCAGGGTTGGTTTCTGGAGACTTGTCATTTTCCTTATGCTCTGAAGTCTTACAGTAGTTTTTCATGGTGTTTGATGAACTTATCCTTTGCTGGCACATTTGTGGTAGTATCAGGTTGCAGATTCTGCCTGCCACCACTAGGGGGAAGCAGGAGCTGTGTTTCTGATCCCATTGTCTGCTGGAAGTTGTGCAGGTATAGTGGGCACTCTCACAGGCTGGGATAGCATTAGTGTGCATGCTGGGCTGTTGCTGCCTCTGCTTAAAGTCACTCCAGTCACCTTGCTTTGTGGGTGGGGCTCCTTTGTGGAATCTGAGCTGGGGCCACTTGGTGGAGCCACAGTGTCATGGTGGGCCCTCCCACTAGCCAGGATACTGTTTGCACGCAGGCTCAGAGCTCCTGCTGCCTCCTCTTACAGTTGTTCTGGGGCATGTTTCCACTGGTGGGACTTCCATGGCACAGTGGGTGTTCCCATCTGCTGAGATATCGTTTGTGCACAGGCTGAATTGTCCTTGCCTCCTCTTAGAGTAGTACTGGCTGCTGTGTGAGGACCTGTGACCTGGCTTGCTGCTGCTGGAGAGGGGGAGGGGATTGCTCCCCTATCTCCACTGCTTCCTGGGGATTCAGCCCATCCATCTTCAGAGGTATAGCAGTGTGGGTCTCTCAGGCATCCTGTTTTGCTGTGTGGATATCCTCCATTGTTCAGTGAATGTTCAATTAGTTGAATTCAGAGGGAGAAATATAAAGGGAACAGCTCACTGTTGCTGATGTCACTCTCCTGAAGGGACCTAATTTTTACAGGTTAAGCCACAGTGGTAGATGAGACAGGAAGGACAAAGGGCCCAGAGCATGAAAAGAGAATTCTGGGTTTGGAATACTCCTTAACCAAGTAGAAGATACAAAAGATTGGTGACACTTGGAAGGATTGTTGGACAGTCTTTGGGTCTGGAGACTATGAGACTATAGAGAGTCTGCATCTATCTCTTGGCTGCGTGGTTTCCCCCAAAGCAGCCCAAAGCAGGAGTGAAGAAGGAAGAAAGTAGTATAAATCCAGTCTTGGAGCTTTGCCTTGTGGATGAGCTGAAAGGACAAGGAGACAAGGTGACTTGAGAATATAAGCCAGACAGTGGTTGGACTGAAAGACAGACATGGGAGCAAAACTTGGAGGGGCTTATAGATTAGGACAAAATGGAAGGAGGGTCAAGGGATCTAGGGTCTTTTAAGTCCAAGAACAGGTACAGTTAGTGATAGTGAGGAAGAGTGGACACCTGCCCAAGTGTTTAGAGGGGGCAGACTAAGCAGAATGCCTTACAAAATGAGAGTCAAATACATCTATTTCTGTATGCCTGTGTCACATGTCATATATCTACCTTGTTTGACAAATGTGCTTCTATAAAATTGTTCACGTGTCCATTTTTCTCCAAAGATTTACAAACTACCACATATGTTTATTATATTCTTCCTAATGTATCCCACCTCTTAGCACATCTCCGGCAGAGCCAAGACTGACAATACTGGAACCAGTGCCTTCTCGTGGGTTGTACTCAGGGACAAATCTTTAACTGGGCCTGGGCCAAGTACAGTGGCTTGACATGTGAGTCTTCCACAGCCCCTGCCCTACCTTTGTCATGTTGATGCAAAGGCCACAGGCACAGCTGTCACTTATTGAGAGAAAGGATAGGGATCTCCACCCCAGGATCTTGGATGGAGTGAGAGATAGTTGATTATGAACAGGACAGAATCTGGTGGTGATTAGCAGGCCAAGGCCACCTTCCACTTTCTCAGTATGGATCTCCAACTCTGACCTTTCTCCCCTCTCCACATTCATATTTCTAATTGTTGGACACATCCACCTCAGGGATGGGCATCTCACACGGAATATTTTCAAACTGGAGCTCTTGGTTTTCTCCTTCAGACATCCTCTTCTCCTTCATTATTCTTAGTTAATAGTGTCACCATTCAACTAGTCATCCAAGCTACAAAACCCTGAATCATCTGGGGTTCTCCATGCCCTGCTTTCTGTTCACAGAAATCCAAGCTCAGGTAATTTATTTCTGAAAATATCTCTTGAATCCATCCTCTCCCCTTCTCAAGAACTTATATGGCCTCAGACCAGGCCTTTTTATTAACTTCCTTGCCAGACTCCCTACCTCCAGTAGCTCTCAACTAGGAAATAGAGCAACCCTAGAAACCAGTGACCCTGGTGGAAATAGGTGGACAAATAGTCTGAGTCACAGTGACTGCCTGTTGGGTCTGAAGAGTTAGTGACCTGCAGCTGTTTCAGCTTCTTGAACTGGGGCAGCAGAAGTTGCTGTCTAGAATCTGGTGTAGTGATCTGCTAATATTCTGAGAGGCCAAGCACCATTGTTTCTGCATAGGAGCAGGATAAGCCAGGCACCTCCAATCACTACTATGATCTGCTCAGGAAATTAAACTCTGTTTCAGTTTAACACTATTGGGTACCTACCACGTTCCAGGTCCTAGTTAAGGCATTAGGGATATTAGGCAATGAGTGAAATCAACATGAGCCATGCCTCATGAAGGAAACTTACAGCCTAGCAGGGAAGCCAGACATTAAGCAAATGTGTTGAATGTTACAAAGGAGAAGGGCAGGGTCCAGAGGAGCATAAACTGGAGTTTTCAGCCTGGTCTATGGGGTTTGCCTTCCATGGGAAAGTGATAAGAAAAGATTATGCAGGGAGGTGGAAGGGGAAGGAATTGTGTCCCAGAGAGACGAACAAAGGAGGCAATTTCTTTATTCACCCAATTTCAAAATACATTGGACTTTGGTAATACATAGAAAGATTTTCAAACGAGGCACATGGCCACAGTCTAGCCGTTTCTTTGAGACCCCTGGTTTTAGCACCACTATAGTTTTCTCAAATATTTCCACTGACATATCTCTCAGGTCACTGCAAGTTAAAATTTTTGATGAACTACCATATTGTATTTTTAATATTTATTTATTAACTTACTCAACAAATATTTACAGATTGCCTACTGGGTCAGGCACTTTTCTGGGAGCTGAGGAAACAGTGGTACATGTGATGTGAAAATTGTTTTAAGTATTGGCCTTAGGGTAAAACTGAAGCTCTAGGAAGATGCCCCAAGTTGGATCCCATCACTTTTGTGTCCCTTGTACACATAGTTACACGTCTCCAGGGGAGTGGCCCAATTTCAAGAACCCTAGAGTGAGAAGTAGAAAGAGTTATGGTGTGGTCGTTCTCGATTCAGTTCTGCTATGAAAGCAGTTTCTTATCTAGAAGTTCCTTTAGCCTCTCTGGCTTCAGCTTCCGTGTCAAAAATGAGGGAGTTGAGCTAGATGAATTCTGAAGCCATTTCCAGCTCTACAAATATATAAATTTCTACCCTTACAGAGTTGGAAGAGACCCTGAAATCATCTTGCCAATTCCTCATCAAATACTTAAATTGGTCATTAGTAGAATCTTGAGGACAGAGTGGCTACGTGTCTGGGCCACTGAAAAACAGAAATAAGAAACACAGACCAAGAAGCTCCACTAGAGAGTGTTTATTCAGAGACACACAAACACACAAAAGCTTTGCCATGAGGTCACCTTCCCCTTATCTCTGCAACGCTGACGGAATATACATGTCCGTCAGAATTCTGCTCTCAGAGCTCCATGAGTCAGCCGGAAGCCAAGTCACAAATAGGTCCACAATTAACCCAAGAGGTAGGTGCCTTTGCTTTCTTATCTCCCCACTTCGCTCATTTCTCTGGTGATGTGAAAGTGAAAATTCTCTGGAACCTAAGGGGAGGTTCTGCAAAGAGCAGAATGCACAAGTGAAAATTGGTCTCTCTCTTTCTGGGGGGAGGAGAAGGAAGAAGACAGGACCTTTGCGTAAAGTGCTGAATTTAGAAGAGGCACTCCTCCGAGATTCACCTCCAAACCTTTTCAAATGCTTACTGTGGAAAAGTCCTGGCAAGGGTGGTCTTTTATTTTTAAATCTGGAATTTTCTTCTCAGTGGTCCTTGCAAAGCTAAAAATCTTGGGAATTCCATTTTGGCCTGTTTCTGTGGAACTTTCATTGCCAGCAGAGACAAATTCAGATCAGCCTCATTTAAAATTCTATGTTTCACCCCTTCCCCATGCCAAATTCTCGTGCGCCAGCTCTATTGGGCTTTGGGAAATTTCTTTGCCTTCACTTAGAATGGACATCAGGAGGGCTCCATGAGAGCTTTGTGCTGAAGCCATCCAGGGCTAGCAGATAGTGCTTCCTCTTATTATCACCAAACACTCACATGTGCACAAAAAAGTATGTTAAAATCAGCTTTATGCTCAGCCTTATAAGAAAAGAATGGAAAAACGTAACAGGGAAAGGTGAACAAAACATCCAAGTTGGCTTAAGGTTTTCAGTGGAGGGGCGCGGGGCCTCAGCTTTTACTTAGTAACACTATTAGCTGATACTTATTGCTTCCTTTCCCATTGGCATACACTGTTCCAAGCACTTTGTGTGCATTAGCACACTAATCCTCACGGTAAGTCTATAAGGTGGGTGCTTTCATTCTTCTTAGTTGACATGTGAGGGAACTCAGGCACAGAGAGGTGAAGTAACAGGCAGGCAGGCTGATCCAGCGCTCAGGCTTTTAACCACCAGTCTGCATCGCCCCTTCCAGAGCGGAAAGGAGGCAGAGCTGGCTGAGGGATGGTTGCAGCTGGCTATGGGTTCCTGAAGTTTGGGTGTCTAAGGGAGAACTTAGCCCTTCCCTCCTCACCTCTGGACAGCTGCACAGTGAGTGAGCAAAGTACTATCGGCTATTAAAGATTTCAAGAATCCTTCATTTGTAAAAATGTGGCCAGGAGAATGCGAATTTTTTTCCACTCTTTATTTTCCCTTCCTGCCCCTATTCCAGCTCTCCTAGTTTTGTTACCTTTTGTGTCACTAGACCAAGTGGTCACAAACATTTGTTCAAGTCAAATACATTTAAGAACGTCTACAACACCTTAATAGACGTGTATACACATACACACAGATACACGAGGCAAAAGAGAAATTAAAAATACGTTAAATTATTTTAGGTCGTTTTCCTATTTTTTTAATAAAATTAGATTCAGAATTAAAAGGAAACCTAAAGTTCATTTAGTCCAATAGGTCTCAACTGGAGGCAATACGGCCCTCTAAAGGGTTTTTTCAAGGGCTCTGGGTGTGTTATAAGGATTGAAGATGAGGTGTGGCACAACTTTTATTTAGTCGGGGAGCCAGAGATGTTAAGTATCCCGTAACATGAGGGCCAATCTTTACAACCACACATTTTTCTGCCTTGAATGCCGGTGGTGCCCCAGTGATAAACCCTGACTCAAGTTCCAAACTTTAATTTTACAGTTGAGAAACCGAGGCATAGAAACGTTAGGAAACTTTCTTAAGGTGACTTAGCTGGTTAGTAAGCAGCATAGCCTGAAGTAGAATCCAGATCTGTCCATAGAGGTCAAAACTATTTTCACAATAATATTAGGACATTATTTGCTTTTATCTCTCTCATTCTCTGACAGAGTGTGCAATGGAGCTTTCCAGAGGCTACATGATGTGTGATGATGAGTGTGTACAATGAAATGTGTCAACATTTAGAAGATCTGTGAACAAATGTTTTCCAAAGGACAAATGCATGACATTATAGAATCATTCTTGGGTAAAAGATACATTAAAAGTGCAGGAAGACCAATGGATTTTGATGTGGGTAAGTACCAAGAATTCATTAATATCATTTAAGATTTCACCTTGCAAATAACATTTAAGAAACTATCACTCATTGAGTTTTAGAGTAATATCTAGGAAGAAGATCTACAATTATCTGAACAGGCTAGTAAAATACGTCTCCCTTTTTCAACTACAATTTGTAGGAGGTCAGATTTTTATTCATCTCTTCAGCCAAAACAACATATTGCAATGGATTGAATGCAGAAGCAGATAGGAGAATGTGGTTGTCTTCTATTAAGCCGGATATTGAAGAGAATTGCAAAATTGTAAAGCAATGCCAATTTTCTCATGGCTTCAATTTTGTTTTGGAAAATATGTGTATTATTCACAAAAATATGTTATTGTATTAATGTGGAATGAGTTTGTTAACTTTAAAATGAATTGATAAATATATATTTAAAAAATTTTTAGTTTAAATTTATCATATAATATATGCGAATAAATACAACCCACGTAAATACATGCTTTTTGAGATCTTCAGTAGTTTTTCAGGAGGCAAAGGGGTCCTGAGAATAAAACATTTGAGAACTGCTGCCCGACATCATACCCTTTTGACTAAATCTGATCTTCCTGGGTAAGACCAGAACTCTGATTTAAAATTACTCCTCAGATGATTCTGATGTACAAACTGTCTTGAAAACTATTGAAATAGAGAGCCTGTTTGTTGAAGAAAGTCGCAGTATAACGTTGAGCTGTAGGAACAATGCTAGGATCAAGGACAGGCTTGAACAGGCCCGTTGGGGACTTCAAGGATGCTTTGACTCTATATCACCAAAGAGTAGATGTGAGCTCCCCAGAACTCGGGGGCAAGGAAGCACCTAACCCAACTCCTGATCTCTCTTAACCAAGAGAAGCAGCCGAGAGTCAAGCTAAGAGAATGAGCCTCAAGAGGAACAGTTCCAGTTCTCGAGACAATTGGCAGAACTATGGGCTCAGTGGAAAAAGTCATAGTCCCAGTTAGGAGGAATATGATTCTCCCAGCATTTAAACTAACCTCAAGGCTAGAGAGGGCAAAAATGTAGCTTGTGGGCCAAATTAGGCTCATTATTTGTACTTCCCAGAATATAGACACTTTCTAGAATCAGCAGGAAAAATTTGTAAAATTTTAAATCCCAGATTTCTAGTTTGTCTCAAAAACTGGAAGGTCTGCTGGTACACATGGGTCTACACTCTACTGTGGGAACAATTGTGTGGAACTGCAGAGTCACTGCTGCCAACAGGTGGAGCCTGAGCCTTCCAGTCTCCAGGCCACCTCACTTGTTTATGTAACTTGCCTGGCCCGTGGGGTTGCCGCCCCTGTTCTAGATAGCGCCAAGAGAATAGTGAGACCCTTTGATGATCTAAGAAGACAGAGTCTAAGGCTATGTCAGTAGACGTGTTGGCCATACAGGCTCAGGGTGTCATAGCAGAGTCTGAAATCTGGCACTGGAACTTCAGGTTGGTCTAATTTGCCTGGGCACAAGGATTAGAGGCCAACACTTTGACCTTTCTATTATTGATTTTAAGTTATCGTGCTGGTAATAGCATTAGTAATAGATCTAAAGGGCTCAAATTAGGTGTAGGTGATCAATTAACTGCATCTTATTTGTGAATATCAGAGCTCAGAGTAACCAGCGTTCTCCATTCTGTGTCTTCTTGATATCACTGTGTGATCATGAAAAGGGCAGTTATAATACACCGCTTAATATCCTCCATATGGAAATCTCTTAGTCTGCTTAATTTTCATATTTGGTCTTCGTTTGTCAATCCAGTATGAGAAATGCTACTTCCTCAAGTGTCAGCTGTGGATCCAAAATCATCTACCAAAGATAAGCAGTTGTCATGGCAAAAAACAACAAACCTAAAGGTGATGGATCATGGGACTTGCTTACTGTACTTGCGTGTGAATCCACACTGCCTTCAACCTTTACTTAACTCCACATGTGGCTTTTCAACACCATGTCCTGGGTTGTTTCAAAAGCACTTTGCTTCTCACTTTGCAACTCCTCAAGCCAATGACATTCAACCACATTGTGTAGGTAGATCCCTACTTACCAACTAATATTTCTTGGCAGTATTTATTTGTTAAAAATCTAGATTTTGTTTAAATACATTTACGAAAGTTTGGAAAATGCAGAATATAGTCTACTCGGATCTGGAATGTTTGTTTTCTGCTCATTAAAAAGCAAGTATCGAGGCAAATGTTCACTAAAAATATCTTGGTCACATGACGTTGAATTGTGATGTAAGAATCCTAATATCTAGGTCTTGTGATTAATTCTTCCCCTGACTATTTAATTGATTTTAGTTAAGTTACTTAGTTTTTCTGTTTTTCATTTGTCTAAACAGCAAGAATTCCAAATTAAATTTTATTTAAAATCTAATAAACAAGAAGAACTGAAAGACGCCTCTAGCTCTTAGCTTAAACATATTGCTTAGCCATCTTGAGTCACCAAGTTTTAAAACCCTATCATGATTTGACTTAATGTAAGAAAAAATATTTTTCTATTAAGGAAATATCTTCCATGCCCAAATATTCTTCAAAACTTGACTTTAGTGACATTAATTCATTTTGAATGTATCCTCATTTACTTAGACTAGCTTTTATTGTCGGAATTAAGGGGAGGGGAAAGAATGCCTGCCTTCACTTCCTTTGTAGTAGGAGTTGCTTCAAATTGTACTCCTCAGAGAGCTTGATACATTTTCCCTATGTTTGGGGGGATGGGCAAGGAGGACTCAACTCTGAGCCCCACCCGGGAAATCCAAGATCAAGAGACGAGCTGGTGATCGCTCTGGTGGTGGAGTGAAGAGGAGTTCCTGTTGAGCAGGGACGGGCTCGCTCTCTCAGGTTACGCAGGACAAGGAATACCTGTGAGTTTCCCGTGGATTCAGGATGGGCAGTGCACAAGTGAGAGAGAACCAGCTTAGAAATTTCTTAGATGCTATCTATGGGGGTTTTAAAAGATGTCTGATGTCTATCTGATGTCTAGTGACTCACTTCTACCAAATAGGATGTGGCGGAAATGAGGTGGCATATTTTTCAAGGCCAGATAATAAAAGACAATACAGCTTCTGCCTCACTATCACTCTCGGAACAACACTCCGGAGACCTTCTGCTGCCATATAGGAAATCTGGTTACCTTGAGGTGGACATGTGGAGAGACAGCAAAGAGTGAGAAAAGAAAGAGACTCAAGGAGGCCCTGGACAAGTGCCACATGTGTGAGTGAGGAAGACTCCGAGAAGAAGCAGCCCCAGCCACCATTTTATTGTTATTGTTTCAAGCACTGTTTGTTATGGCTTGTTACACAGTGATAGATAACAGGAACACCATCCAATAAGACCACCTAAAGATGTGATGGGACATAAGTGCAAAAGAACCTGGGATGGATTCCAGGTACCCTGGGCATTGCAGGAGGAGTAGGCAACCAGCTTTCCGGTCACAGGAACTACAGATTGAGAGGCAATTGCAAAACTGGAGTTTTTCTAGGAACTTCCAAGAGAAAGTGAGACTTTAAACTTCTTCCAGGCCCAGTGTGAAACTGGCTTATGATGGCCCTAGTCAGGAAAAACACTTTCATATTCCCTCCACCTCTTCTCCTTCTGCTTGCTTTTTTATTAAGCTAGGTCAAACATTACTTTGCTGACCACACATTTTATTTAATTTAATTAATTTATTTATTTCCTTTTTCTCCCCAAAGCCCCCCAGTACATAGTTGTATACTCTTCGTTGTGGGTCCTTCTAGTTGTGGCATGTGGGACGCTGCCTGAGCGTGGTTTGATGAGCAGTGCCATGTCTGCACCCAGGATTCGAACCAACGAAACACCGGGCCGCCTGCAGTGGAGCTCGAGAACTTAACCACTCAGCCACGGGGCCAGCCCCAACCACACATTTTAGTAATTTTGAGATGAACCATTTCTAAGTGTGATGCGCAGAACCAAGAAGCCACAAAAGAAAAGACTGACAGATTTGACTAAATAAAAATGCAAGACTTTTGAACAGCAAAATACAATATTTCTGAAAGGTTAAAAGATAAGCAACAAATGGGAAAACTATTGAGAGCATATAACAAAGGATTAATTACACATAGTATAAAGAGTTCCAACAAATCAGAAGGATATGAACAATGGGTAAAAGAAGGGGAAAGTCTATTGATAGAATAAGAAGAATTAGTCAAGAAATATGTGAAAATGTATTCAAACTCACCCAATCAAGTAAATAAATTTAAATTTACTTAGTTAAATTTATTGTAGTTGGCATCTGTGTTAGTTTCCTAAGGTTTGTTGTAACAAAGTACAACAAACTGAGTGGCTCTGCCAAGCCATGCTGTGGTGGTGCCCCACATAAAATAGAGGAAGACTGGCACAGATGTTAGCTCAGGGCCAGTCTTCCTCAAGCAAAAAGAGGAGGATTGGCAACAGATGTTAGCTCAGGGCCGGTCTTCCTCACACACACACACACACACACACACTCACACACAAAGCAATAGTATAGATGCAGCACTCCCGTATAGAGCTGACGGACTATAATTTGGTGGAACATTTTGGAGAGTAACTTGCTAGTATCTCTCGGACTGATATATTCTAAATGCACATATCTTTTTCTCAAGCTATTTCACTTTCATGAATATAACAAAATCTAAAATAGGCAAAGTCAACATGAAAAAAGAGGACCTTTGAAGGTAAGATTTCCAGGGAAATGGGGAGGATGATGTGTTAGACATTGCCACTGTTTTTAGTATTAGCAGGTGTCGTGCTCGAGTGGGTTTCAACCTCAAATCTCGTTGCTGTTCTTCAACGATGAACCCTGCTAGGCTTGATCTGTAGTCCTCTGAATAGCCAGCCCTTTGGGAATGGAGGAGATAACTACTTCGTTTTCCTCTGGCTCTTTCCACTCATGTAGCCTTGTGAGCAATATCTGACCAAGGCTGCCAGATTTAGCCAATAAAAACACACAATACTCAATTAAATATGATTTTCATATAAACGGCAAACATGTTTTTAGTGTATGTCCCAGGCAATATCTGAGATATACTGAACAAATTATTCATGTTTATTTTAGATTCAAATTTAACTGGACATCCTGTATTTTATCTGGCAACCTGATACCTGTCCCCAAGCTGCGCGACGCAGGTGACCCTGGCCCCTGGGACCTAGGATGCTGTGATGTGACTCTACTGTGTATACGTCATTCAGGCATATTCTCAATGATCCTTTCACAGAGGTTAAAAAAAGCAAAAAAACCCCAAACAAACAAAGAACAAAACATGTGACAGTGCAGTAAAAGATGTAACAGGAGCTGGTCTCGTGTAAATATTATGTTAATTAAAACAGATGGGTCTGGAGCATAAACAAAATAGCTGCTGGGGGCTGGTTTTTGTTCTGGCCGTGTTTCTTAATATGGTGACTCAGTTCCCATCCAGTTAACACTCTTTCCTTATCAAACATTGAACTGGGGAATAAGGAAGTTTAAATTACCACTGATTGGAAATCCGTTTTCCAAATACTTGAAACAGATGGTTTATTGCCTGAAAAGCATGCTTCTTTTCAGGGAATGGAGCGTTGAGCTTGGCTATTTTAGGAAAATGTTTTGCTGCGCTTCACGTATTGACATCAGGTTTGCACGTTGATGAACAGTTAGTTTCCCCTCGGCTCTCTTCCTTCCGTTGCATTTGCCTGCTGGGTAAAGGCCTCAATCTTAATGCTGCCTGCTCGTTTCTTAGACATTGTATTGGGTGAAAGCCTAGTTACTCCTCCCATCCAACTTCTCACAGCTTCAGAAAAAGAGCAACAGCCATGCAGAAGCTTTTTAAAAATGAATGTGATTTGAGAGTGTACATTTGATAAAGTTGGACATTCTACCAGCTGAACAGCAGAGATCTTAACAAAAAGATGATATCCTTTCGGCTCATTTTTTAAGGGATCTAGTATCCAATCTAGGATCACACATTGCATTTAGTTATCATGTCTTTTTAGTTTTTTATTTTTTTTGGCATTTTCTCCCCAAATCCTCCCAGTACATAGTGGTACATTTTAGTTGTGGGTCCTTCTAGCTGTGGCACGTGGGACACCACCTCAACATGGCCTGATGAGCGGTACCATGTGCGCACCCAGGATCCAAACCAGCGAAACCCTGGGTCGCGGAAGTGGAGCGCGCGAATGTAACCACTCGGCCACGGGGCCAGCCCCTTTTTAGTCTCTTTTAACCTATATCAGTTCTTCAACCTTTCTTTGCCTTTCACAGATGTTTGTGAAGAGTACGGTCTAGTTATTTTGTAGATTGTTCCTCAAATGGGTTCATCTGATATTTCCTCATTATTGAGTAGGTTATGCGATGCGTTTTAGGCAGGAGTACTAATAACAGCTTAGAACTGGATTTTCTAACACCATCCTCATGCTGTTCAAGAAACTTAGCCCTTGAGTCCTGCGAGTGGAAATTTTCTGTTGAATATTGATTTGACAATAGTGCTTTACGCCTCCCACCAAAGAATTTCAATTTGAACTCAGAGGCATGAATTTTGTATAAGATTCTCATAACCATATTTAAGAGTGAAGATGGATTGAGGTGTCCATGCGTTTCTGGGTTTTCCTCTTGGGACGAGATGAGCACTTTGGATATGTGCTAATGGTCCGAGGAAGGCTAAGGGAGGGCAGGAACTGGTTCTTGTAAACTGACAGTTCAGGAGAGTGAGAAGGAGATAATCGCATAATCCATTTATAACCACCCAAGTTAACAAGCTCTCACCTTCTCCAAATAGGCCCCTTATTTACAAATAGTCACTTCCGTACCAAAGTGGGCTCTCATCCGTGTGACCAGTCACACACAGCCAGTCTCATGGCATTATTATGCCTCAGTACCACAAAAATCAATTCCCATTAGGAGCACTATTAGAAGCTGTAACATATTATTAAATATATAATCTGAGCTTTGAAAATAATGTTTTCTCTTACTTCGTAAACATACTACCCTCCAAAACCACTTGTAGCCATGTCTGCCCAATGCGATCCTAGACTGTATCAGTAGACAAGAAATTTCTAGAACAACCATGGCTGGTCCTGTACTGCCACGCTCAGGTCAGACCACAGGTGGAGAATGGGTCCAGGCACCACACTGTGAGAGACATCCATAAAAGGAATTATTTACAGAAGAGAATGAATAGGTTGCTCAAGAATTCAAAATCAAGTCATAAGCGTGGCTTTTCAGGCCTTTTCAGTCCAGGCCTGGCCTGAGTCCCATCTTCGGTTCTCAGCTTCCTTTCTTCCTTGACTAGACAGAACTCTCGGCTTGCCCTTATCATTTCTCCTGATACCGAGGGACAAGGGCTGTGCTCCCTGCTGATGCACTTGCCAGATTTAGCTTGCCAGCCAGGACATCAGAGGATTTTCCTCAAAAGGGGTGCAGGATGATTGTCTGATGGAAGAAATTTTAGTCCACATGGGGCTGTCTCTATGCTCTTCAAATCCCACATTATGCCGTAAGAATGAACTTCCTTCCAGAACACGTGGCAGGGTCTGTCTGTCCACCAGGCCGCCCACTCAGGGTGTACGTGTAGTCCAGGTGCAGCCCTTCCATCTGTTTCCCTCTGGCCGAGGGGGCTCACTGTGTCTGGCCAAGTGTTCAGACACACACTATTTTGCAGGAAATGGGGAACAGTGGATCCAGAAGGACAGGAGAGCCACTTGCCAATGGAGAGGCTGTCACGAAGATGGATTCAACATGTCTGTGCAGCCTCAAGAGTGAACTGGGAAGTTACGGGGCCACCAGGAGAGACTATAGTTCTGTATAAGGAGAACTCTCTAACAACTTTCTGCTTACCGTTGTCTCTCCTACAGAGACTTGTGTGCGTAATGACCTAAACTGACTGTTAAACTGAATACAACTGAGGCAGAGCCCTCTAAAACTGTAACAGGTGCCCTTAAGAAGGCAGCACACTCCCTTCTCTTTACCAATATTTGCAGAAAAGATGAAAAGTACTTTGGTGGGCTGCTGGAGGGGGTGGGGTACACTCAACAATTTTTAAAAGTCTCTTCTATGCCTGAGATTCTATGAGGTGCAATAATCAAATTTCAGTGAAATTTAACCTGAATAGTTTCCCCAAAGTAATTGCTGTTTAATATGCCTCATTCTAAATTCAAAGAAGAAATTCTTCTCAGTTATTGAGGTGGATGAGCCAATTTCATTTCCTAAGTATGTCTCTGCATTCATGGGATTTACAGAAAGTTGTGTGGAATGAGAGAACCACGTAACAACAGAATCTCACTCTCTGGTGAGCCCACTTAGATGCTAAAACCAACTTCTTGTTTCTTCAGGCCAGGTTCCACTTACAGAGCAGGAAGTTCGATTCCATCTGGATAGACTGTGAAACAGAAAAGTAAAAACAAAAAAAGCAGAGGGGGAGTGCAAAAAAGATTTCATCTCAAGGACAAATACTCACAAATAATTATCGTCAAAATAATTTTTCCATTTTATTTAACAAGATGACTTTGAATGTACACATTTGGCTTATGAACACAGTGTAAAATATTTATTTCCATCTTCCTTTTAGTTTAGGAGTTACTACATAAATTTGGACAGAGATAATGAACAGGTTTTACATAAGAAAAGGAACGTGCTTCAGCTGATTTGGTGTGACCGTGGTGTTGGCTGATTTCCCGTATTTGTGGAAGTTCGTTAGGTGGGCGTGAACTCGTCCACCTCCCCACTGCCATCAGGGCAGACACTCACAAAACTAGTGCTCGTGTGTGATAGAAGCGTGCTGATCACAACAAACGGTCATTCCTTGAAGACGTTATTAACTTACGGACAAATTTCCACACCTAGAAACACTCTCATGCTACCATTGTACAACATTATCTACTTTCCTTCCATTTAATATGTGAAATCAAATATTCTTGTTGGGGCAAGAAAGTGCACAGAGTCACGGTAGTGTTCCTTTTTCACCTGAAATACAAAGGGCTAAGTATGACCCATGGTGACTCTGTGGAAAGATCCACAGTCCTTAAAAATGGCAACACCCCCTCCATGTTGCAGACAAACTATAAATGGTTTTGCCACAACACTGCTGGGCTTTATGGGCTGTTGAGAAGTCCAGGAAGAAGTAATATGTAAAATTCTTTTCTATGAAAATATGTTTTACTTGAAGAATATAGATTCCAAAGAACACCTAAACAATTACCAATAGTTCTGGGAATAGTATTGACCGTTAATTTCCCAGGCCAAGAGTTATACACAGGGAAAGAATTAAGCACTTTGAGGCTGACTCTTTTGGGAATCATTAAATTAATATTTTTTACATTTATAGAGTAACTGGTCCAATTACAAACCAATTTGTCCAACCGGATGTCCGAATTGATGGGTCAATGAAGGCAATGGATACAGTCAGAGGGGAAGCACCTTGTCTGGGAAATGAAAAGCCCCAATTAAATACTGCCTCCTCTCACTGAGCAGCAATGAGAGTCCCTCATAGGCTGACAATATTTGCCTCTCAGGGAAAAATGACAATGTCAGCTCATGGAACAACAGGACAATTTATTGGTTAAATATTTTCTGCAACGTCTACACTTCAGTTAAAACTATACTATTCAGTTAAAACTATACTATTTACAAATCAGTAAATATGCCAAGGGGCTCACAGCATGCCTACAAGACAAAATATACAAAGTTATGGCAAGCTTCTCGCAAGGCTCCTTAAAATAACAGGAAATTTTGAATCAAAAAGAGAGATGAAAATATAGGCTATATATCATAAAGGAGCCATACTCTGGGAAAGGCACTCTCTGAAAAGCATAGAAGACTACTTTATCCAAGAGGGAATCACAAACATAAAAATAAAATATTTGGTATTCTACACTATATTACAAAAATAAATATATCCATCAATAAATAGTAGGAAGCCTAGAAATTCTTACATGGATATTTTGGTTATTGGCTGCCGAAGTCCCTCTGCTACAATTTTTCTTGAGAGTCGACTTCAATGATGATAATTCTGACGTAAAAATGTAAAAAAGACTGGTATGGGACGTCGCCAAGGTCTAGGAGCAGAGAAGACATTAGCGAACTCTGCTTTCCTAGGGATCTGACAATTTCACGGCTTCGTGTTCATGCAACGATGTAGAAGAGACGCATGCATCCTGGAAGAGGCCTGAGGAGAGCTAGGAGGACTCCTCTATTTAGAGTTTATGTTTTTTCATCTTCTGATGAGAAGAAAGCAGAAAAAACTCAACTAACAACATTTGAATAACAAATATGTGGCTTTCTGCACTTTCTTTCCATAGGGAAGAAGAAAATCACAGAAATGCATGTTTGTGTCTGGACTGTGGGAAAGGAGAAACATCTGGGATATGCAGGCTAATCGCCGACAGCCTGGATTTTCACATCTCTTTAACCGAAGAGTGATTCTAAGTGCTCGCAATGAGGTTTTTCCAGGAACCTGGCAGAGTCAGCAGAGGGAAGGCAGAAAGCAGGGCCTGGCACACTTCAGTGTTCTAATATCAGTGTGCTAATAGCAGCGGGGTGCCAGAGCTGGCATGCGTGGCTCCTGAGAGCTGACTGTTAAGTTTTCAGGAATTTTGCAAGCCAGTTGACATCACGCTGGTAGCTTGAAATAAGCCATGGTGGGAGTAGTTAACACCATTGAAATTCACAAATCAGGGCTTATTCCCTCCCAGGATTGCTGGTTGTTAAGCATTTACCAGCTTACCACTGTCTTATATATTTTAGACATAAAGAAAATTTTGCTTGATTTTTATTAACCAGGACTATCCTGTTCAGTTGAGGTTTTACTGTATGTCAATTACAGTGTCCTTTAGAAAGGATAAAAAGTACCATAGAGTATATGAATATACAGAGTGCACTGTGGGTGTAAAGGATGCACCACATCCCGCTGTGGGCTCTGAGTGTGGCTATCCAAAGCCAGTTACACAGACACACACATATACACACACACACACACATACATGCATACCATTTTATATGGAGACTATTTCATAAATGAATGATTCTGAGCTGCATGGCCATCTCAAATTATCAATCACTGTATACTCACTGAGGGTCAAAATACCACTTTTCTTGGGCAATGATTTCCCCAGGATCCACCCTCTGGATGCTAGTGGACAGCAGATATGCAGAACTGAGGTCCACATTGGGCAAAATGTCCTTCAAAATAGCTTCCCTTGCCTCTATTTTCTAGTGTAATATGAATGTATAACTCCAAGAAGTTTGTGAAAGGGAGACAGATGGTTTCCCACAGTTAAAAAAAATGCAAGCGTTCTTAAGGAAGCATTCAACAGGGTGAGTGGGAAACAGTGTACTAGAAGCCACATTCCTGACTCTAGTGTGAACCATCCGTGTTGTCTGCCTGGAGGTGTCAGAACAGCTTGAGAACTGCTCTGCTCTGGTTCTTCCTGCACCAAGTATATGATCCCACGTGCGGGGGAGGATCCTAAGACCAAAGCCAGAGTCTCAGAGTCCTTCCAACTGGCCAAGTGCTGGCAGACCCACCAGACCATTCCGGTAAAGAACACATCCCAGTCCCTTTGTCCTGGCCAGTTCCGAAGTGGGAAGACTACCGAATGGGAAGAGTGGGAAGGCTACAGGGTTTCTACCATGGGGCAAACCTGATTTCAAAATACAGGCTTAGTTTTTGAGTTATTTGTTCAAGTGTCTATTTATTGACTCGTTTATTTAGATGTATCTGTTTAGACTCTGATTTTCTTTTTCTTATATTTAAGTATTCTTCATGAACAAGACATTTCACAAAGGATATTATTAAAATAAATCAAATTAAATATCAAGGGGAAACCTAGAAATTAGAGCTAACTCCATTCATCCTGAGGAGAAATGCTTTCAGATGTCCCCTTCCAGCCCACAGCGGGGGCAATGAAGGCCAGCGAAGACAGAGGACAAAGGAATGGGAGAAAGATATGAGGCAAAGAAGAAAGAGGGGAGGAAAAAGGCGGGAAAAAAGCAAAAGCAGAGGTGCAGAGGCAAGGGAGAAATATTAAGATTTGAAGAAAAATATTAAGAAGCAGAGTCCAACAAACAGATCCTTTCTGGATTTTCCTCCTCTGAGTCACTGATAATTTTATTTAGTCCAAACGATTTAATTCTCCTGTTAAAACTGCTTCTAATTTTACAAACACATCCTAGAATAGGATCTATATCTTTTCCCCCTCCTCCCCGTGAGGCCCCTTCCACCTCCTCTCCCTCTACAGCAATAAAGGCCAACATTCACGGCTTTGCTTTAATTATCTCAGGAACAGATGTCATCCTGAAGTGCCCTGTCTTTCTTTCTTGGCCAGGCGCTGCCCTCTAGAGTTCACTGTGCCCTGTGGGCTCCTTCTTTGCTATTGTACCTTAAGGCCACTCCGTCTTGAAGCCATTTGGTTTCTGCATCAAATAACTCCTCCTCTCAAACATGCAGTCTCCTTTACTAGGCTGTGCTGCTCTCAGCAATGGCAGAAACTCAACTGACAAAAGCGACACCTATATTTCCAATAGCATTTAGGAAATGGAGTACTTCCTAGGAAGGTTAAATTCCTGGTGCAAATTATCTTGACATAAATCCTACTCAGAGAAGAGGTGACTGAGAACATACCATTGACTTTTAATATATACACATGGGGTTGAGTCATGCACATGTGTGAGTCTAATCTACCTCTATAGAACCAAAAGATTTTTATAAGTTTATCTATGTACACATATACATACACAAATATCTATCTTTCGACGCTGTATTTCTGCTTAGGGGTTGTTGTTTTCAAATTGACATAGAGGACAAGTAGTGTGGGTTTGCCACTTGCTGTTAGAGATGGTATTGCCGGGAAATGGCAAGTCTGAAGAAAAACAGATTGGAAGGGTCTAGACTGCATAGTAAAAATGCATTTCCTACAACAAACTGACCTGTCAAATTCCCTAAGGTAGCAAGACTCTATGATCTGTACATAATCTTATTAAATAATCTTATTAAATAGGAACACAAAATATACACATTTACAGTTATTAAATAAGCCACAGGACTCCTCTTCTATCTACAGCCACATTCAGAGACGGCCATGCCTTCATATTTAAACTTGTAGGTGACGACACCTTTGTCTAAATAGAGGATGGAGATGGGCTCTAGCTTGGTGGGCACACAGCAGGCTTTGGAAGCCTTCTGGGAATTCTTGAGATGGACCAAGGCCTGGATAATTGCATGCTTTGTGGGTGTGAGATGCTCTGCCAGGGGGTAGTTGCAAACACCACGGCATTCGTAGGCTTCGTATCCAGGCGGAGCAATGATCCAAGAGTCCCAGCCAATCTCCTTGAAGTCGATGTAGAGTGGGGTCCTCTTGCAGTAGTTTCCTTTGGCATTTCTTCTGATGCGGGCAGTGGAGTCATAAATGATGTTTGACCTCATCTGCAGCAATGCCTCTTCCCCAGGTCCACTGGAAAAACCCTCCAGGCCCAGGTTGTCCAACTCCAGAAGTTGCTCATGGGCGATCATTTCAGTCAGTTCCTCCTTCCCCTCCTTCTCACTGCTTTGGTCATCAGAAAACACGACAAGCAAAGGGTCATGCTTATTCTCGGCACTGGTGTCTATTTCTAGTTGTCCTCTGCCAGCGTCCTCAGCTTCATCCTGTCTGCTCTCGATGTGGACCTCCAGCTGGTGGGTGGATAAGCCTGACTTTTGCCAATGTCTGATGGCATTGGTAACATCAAAAGTCTCCCACTCACTGTTGGTTCCATAGATCTCCCCTGACACCAAGACCAGCATGGTCCTTTCACCCTCATTGTCCCCTTTGCTCTCTAGTACTTCATAAATGGTAATTTTCCGGTCTACTCCATCATATATTATGCGATCTCTTTGCACCAGCGTGTACAACCTGAGTTCAGCCATGATGACCTCTTCGTGGTGAGGGATGGACACATTGAAGAAGAGAGGGTATTTTCGGAGCCCATTAAAACTGGCTGGTTGGGAAAACAGATCTGCAAAAAAGACAAAAATCATATTTGCAGTATGTTGCAGTGAAAAACAGATGCTTATTTATGTAGTAAGAGGGATTGTCCACGCAGGAAGCTTGATACAGAGAGAAGGAGGGGAGATCAACAAAAACAAACACAATGTTAGCATTCTTTGACACAGAAAATACTGAAAGGTCAATGGTAGAATGCTAAACTCAGTTAAGCTGCCAAGACTAAAATGAAAATGGCTGCCTAATGAATGGGAGAAAACTCTCCCAGCATTTCACAGCTTTTCATATTTGTATTTGTAATGGGTGGAGATCCCCACATAGTTAGCTGGGCACTGGTCTTCCTAAAAGAATTCCATCTAGACCAAAGGTTGGTAAACTACAGCTCATAAGCCAAATCAGCCTGCCACCTGTTTGGGAGAATAAAGTGTTATTGGAAATCAACCTCTCCCATCCATTTCTGTATTGTCCGTGGCTACTGCTGCACTGCAGTGGTAGAGTTAAATAGTCACAACAGAGAACAATGGCCCACAAAACCTAAATTATTTACTATCTGTCTGGCCCTTTACAGAAAAAGTTTGCTGACCCCTACTCTAGATACCAAAGCCTGACAAGGTCAACAAAATAGCTATAAACCAGGGGGCACAGCAGTTGAATTCTGGGTAACTGGTCCTTGACAAGAAGGAATGGGAAAAAATGAACGTTGGGGATAGACTGGTTGCCTTAGTCTTGTATCCTTTGCACCTGGCATGGAGTTAAGCACGTATGAATCACTCAGAATGTTTATGGAATACGTTTTCAAAGATCCTTTGGTCTTAGAAGCATACCTCCAAATATCATCATGCTGACTTCCTACCTGAGAATTTTACAGGACTCCAAAGTTCTTGTACACTTGCCTCAGGTAATACATGTTTACAAGGAATCCCTGAAGGCATTTGTCATCAATCAAAGGGTTCCATGACACCAAAGATGCAAAGGACTGCCAATTGGAGGATTCTCTATCATCTTTGGCAGCATTTTCCCAACTGCATATCCAGTTCATGATTTCAGTGGGGTCCCTGTTCTAGATTGTATCTTTAATATTTTTCTTTAATTTGATCTGATTACTTTTACACATATTATCTCTTTGGAGACTTATCCTAAACAACAAGCATTCATGAAATGAGGGCTTTGAGGTGATAGTTACATGGAGTTTTTTCTAATAAACATTAATACAAATATATAATGATTGCACATGATTCACAGCTTCCTCTAGGTACCACCTAAAGTCGTTTCATACCCTGCCAGTGGGAAACACTGGTCCATGGAAGGAATTTAAACTCTCTAGCTTGGCTCTCAAAATCAGCTATAACCATTTCTTAACCTCTTGATCCAGTCATAGCTCCCATTCATTCTCTACAGTGCATGAAACATTGCAACTGATCAATCGATATTTGTTGAAAGATTAAATAAATTGTAAACCCTTCTATTTAAAGTAGACTGATATCAGGGGCCAGCCCCGTGCCAAGTGGTTAAGTTTGCACACTCTGCTTCGGTGGTCCAGGGTTCACTGGTTCAGATCCTGGGCGCAGACCTGCACACTGCTCCTCAAGCCATGCTGTGGAGGTGTCCCACATGGAAGAACTAGAATGACTTATAATTAGGATATACAACTATGTGCTGGAGCTTTGGGAAGAAAAAAAAAACCCAGAAGATTGGCAACAGATGTTAGCTCAGGGCCAATCTTCCTCACCAAAAAGCCTACCTTAAAATATGTATATATACATACACATACACATATATATAAAGTAAATAAATAAAGTAGACTGATATCTTCACCACTTGCCAAAACATTCCTTTGCTTTATTGTGTATTGCACCTTTGGATATGTTCTTCTGACCCTTGGAAAACCTTCTCCCCTCACCTCCACCTCCGTAGCTGTGACCCCTCCCTCTCTCACCACCCTGTCTGGAAGTTCACTTCTTTCTGGGTCACTTGAGTATTTACTCTCTGTATCTCTCCTTTGACCTTTGCCATTTACATCCTCGTATTTCAATTGTCTCTTTATGAATGGGTCTTCCCAACTAGATTGTCATCATGCTGGCAGGTACCACAGCTTAAACTCGCTTCTATATCTCCGATATACCAAGATGCCTTATATAGAAGTGGCACTTTGAAAATATTGATTAGTTGATGATTCTGGGCACCAGACCAAATTGATGTATGGGCATGACAAACGTCCTTAATACATCAAGTAACTTGGGAGTTGTCTCTCCTTATGAGAATGAAAGAGACTTGACTCCCCTTGGGCAGAGTGGACAGGGAACATGAGAAGACCAAAAATAGAGGAATAGACTGGTTGCTCCATCCATGAGAAAAGCACAGAGTAAAAGTTTACTGTAGTGGGAGGAAGGGATTAAAAAGGAACACAAGGAAACTTTTGGTCTGGCGAATATGTTCACTATCTTGATTGTGGTGATGGTTTCAATGGATGTTTACATATGTCAAAACCTATCAAATTATATACCAAATATGTACAATTTATTGTATGTCAATTATACTTTAATAAAGCAGTTAAAAAATAAGTTCACTGTGCATGTGCAAATATAGTAAGTAATAGATGGAGGGGTTGCATTTCGGGCAAGAGAACTAATGTTTGTTGAGCAAATTTCATGTGCCACGTGCTTTGCAAATATTGTTTTACTTAGTTCTTACAATGACCCTATAATGCAGGTATTGCTGGTCTGTTCATTTTATAGCAGAAGAAATCGAGCCTTGATGCAGAGAACTGACTTCCCCAAGATGACAAGGTGAGGTCAGAGAAGTGGTAGGAATTGAAGTCACGCTTTTCCCACCTTGAAGGCGGCACTTGTTTTCCCCTGATTATTTAGATTTGGAGGAGGGATTTTTTGGTCTTTGTCTCTTAGGGAGCTGCAAGAAGCAGACCCAAAGAGTCAAAAGAGAAACAGTAACAGCCAACAGGGTGAGCCCAGCGCAGCAGTCATGTCCTCAGGGCTGTGCATTTCCACCCACAGACTGGCAGAGGTGTGGATAGCTGGGTTGTCCGCCAAGAGATTTGCTCCTGCCCTCGCTGGTCTCCAGTAATAACAAGCTCTTAAACTCCACTTCCTGACCTGGATCATCCAAATTCTCCATGGGAGAAGCAAGAATTGAAAAACTCCTATTTTCCCAGGGGATGTGAACATTTTTCCACCCACATCCTGAGCCAGGCACCTCAGGTTCAGTGCTCAGAAACATAAGGAAGAGTTCCCACGGAGGAGGCTATTTATTTTCACTTCTGACTCACCTCCAAAAGGAATCTGTAATTTCAGCTTGACATTTCCAATTTGTTACCAAATGTTTGGCGGTCACCTAATCTTAAAGGCAAATGGTATCTCCAGGACTGAGCAATACGCACTCGACATTTCCTCCAACGCCTAGAGTTTAAGGAATTCATTTGTAATAACTAGCGTTTGCTCAGCACTTCATAGCAAATGGAATGCTTTCGTACTTATAACCTCTTTGAAATCGCTCTTTTGACTTATGTAGGTATATTAGCCCCAATTTACAGAGGAGGAAATTGAGGTTCAGAGAAATTAAGCTAATTATCCACAACTACCAAGTCAACCCTGTTTCAAAATTCCAAATCCTGAGCTATTTCTTCACCACCACCTTTCTGCTTTCAAGAACATTGGTCAACATCAGTCTAAACCCCCTTTTTACCTGGTTAATGACTGTAAAAGCATAATTGGTAAATAGTAAAGAATTAGCTTCTTTGGACTCACAGCTTTTACCATAGATATTAGGAAAAAAATTTTTTGCCCACTAGCATCATATTAAACAAAGGATTAATTAGCTGATCATTAGATTTAGTTACTGAATAAAGATCTAGAAATACCTGGGGGGAGAAAACACACTTTTTCCACTGATACTTAGAGCTTGTGCATCACTCTTCATAAAGACACAGAAATAAGCTGGATCATTAACTGGGCCATGCACACTTCCTGGAAACTATAAACAGTGCTTCAAGGATATACATGTCACATCAAACACAGCAAAACTTTAGGAAGAATCTCTAAAATACGTTTCCATTCTATTTGAACGTTTCTTAAACAAGGTCACAAAATTAAAACTCATCCAAAGTTTGAGCAAAACTCAAATCGCAACTTCCTGTTTTTTGCCTATTTTCATTCTAAGTAGAAATTGACAAATTTTGTAGTCAATTAAAAGCCAAATGGAAACTGAGGCCTATCTGGAAAATGACAAACAAAGGTATAATAGTAGACCAATATTAATTTTTTTTATTACTTGCTGTCTAAATTAAAATTTTTTAAAGCCCAATTGTGATGCCAAAGTGGTAGACACTTTATGACTTTGGATTAAAAGATATTCTTTAAAATACCTTTTAATACCATTTGGGAAATGACCATAAAAGTGGCATAGACCAAAATGCACATCGTTTTATGTTTCTGTGTTCACACACCCTTATATAGATATATTCACCTTTATCTACATTATTCCCATGAAGTGTAAATTTACTTGTCACTTCTTGAAAAAATCGAAGCCAAATTTCATCAATAAAGTATAAATTTACCTTCATTCTTGAAACTCCTAATGATGTTGGCAGACGGCATGGAGGTCCGATCGGTTGCAAATTTGTTGTAGAGTTCCAACATGTACTCTGGCGGGTCAACCTTGGCTGAATCCTGCATAGGGATGTCAGACAGGTTCAATGTCTTGAGAAATTCATTTTTCATGCTCTGCAGCAATGTGTTGAAGTCAACACCATCTTGCTCTGAGAAGACATCATCGAACAGGGGCATATCTTCTTCCAGAGGCGACCGCTCCAGGCTCATGATGGGGCTGCCAGAAACCAAGTGAGCCACCAGGCAGAAGAGAGCGCACAGCTCTAAGGCCAGAGAACCCATGACTCTGCTGGAGCCCCCAGGCCAGCCCAGGAAGGTTTAGCTCTCCTGGGCTCTAAGTGGCAGTTTTATCTTGTGGAGCGTAAATGTCTCGTGTCACTGGAGACAAGTTTGGAAACTCTTCCCCTCTCTCTCCCTCCCCCTACCATTCTTCCTCTCCCCCCAAAAGTCAGGTTGCAGTAATTGGATAACAAAATCCGCCATAGGGGCCTAGCCTTTCTTATCTCTCTAGTGTAAACTTGTGCACCAGATTTTGTTTCTATCTTGCTATCCCTTTTTCTTTTAATGAGCATTTTGTAAACATTTCCACATTCTGACACTGGCTGAGAGATAGGATAATTTTCTCCTTGCAAAGGCTCTGCTTCTCTTCCTTTCAATTCACTTCCTTTTGGCAGGAATGCCTAAATTCTGCTTTTATGTGGTTCAGTTTCACACATGCGTATAATAGATATTAAGAATCAACACAATACGCATCGATGGTGATACGTATGAGTGATGGGGCATCCATCCTCACATAAACATTTCTGAAGAAAGACCAAATATCCAACATCTCCAAGTTGAGTGAATAGATGTAAATGAATTTATATAAATTTTTAGAAGCTTGCATTTCTAGAAAGAGGAAAGTATAAACGACATGGTCAATAGCCTTTTGGGGACAGATTTGATCTGGCTAATATGGCTTTTGAAAAATATGGAGAGTTCTTAATTATAATAGCAACTAAAATTTATTAAGTGTTTTCCTATAAACACCCACTTAGACATATGTAAGTGCTTTATACATATCACCGAACGTGCTCCCTATAACAGCCCGATTATTATCCCTGTTGCATATTTGGGTCACTAAGTTTCAATAACTTGCCAGAGGTCACAAAACTACAAAGTGATAGAGCCAGGATTTGAACCCAGGCAGTCTGACTCTTCGAAAAAAGAAAACAATCAGGCTTCTTAACCCATGTCCCCCTAGACTGTGGCTCAGCCAGTGATGCTGAAAGGCTGACTAAGCCCAAGGGTCCAGAGTCAGGTGGCAGGCAGCAATTCACAGGTGGATGTGGAGCTCAGATCCTTCACCTGTGCAATGAATTATTAAGATGACCAAAATCTCTACCAAATGCATCTTTATGTCTAAGTCAAACTGATCAACAAGTGGCTCCAGTAAAGCTTGGCAAACAACACTATTAGGCAATGAAAAATGCCAAATGCCTTGGTCTGAAAAACAATGGTGGCATTGATTGTGCGTCCGGTTTAGGAAAGACAAATCAAGTTTGTCTCACCCTCCAACCCCAGTTAGTGGCGGTAGCAACATAGTGTGGTCAGGATGGTCCTATGGATGACTCCGGGGGGGCTTTTCCCACTGGGACTGTAGAACTGGTGTCTCCCTGACTTGCTCAGTGCACTCCCTGTGCAATTATTCAAGTGCTCTACCGCAGTGTTCAGAGGACTGTGTCTAGATATTTGGTTCACTGGAGTAATCTCTTAGTTTCTGTGCTAAATTTTCCTACGTCTACCCTAATAGTTTAGCTATAGCATCTCCACTTTCCTTTTTTCTCTAGGCTCCATAAGGTTCATAGTCATCTTCTGAGTCTCTCCTCTCTTAAAATGCAGAATTTTACAGTAATTTTTTGAACTACCACAAAAAGAACTGTATTTTAAAGACAAATCTCTCTTCCAAATTGTCCACTTGTTTAGTAGCTGTTGAATTTGATTCAATGCTCTATTTCAATTAAAGCCTCTGCTCCTATATGAAAAAGACTATTGTAGACTGAAAATAGATTATACCCTGAGCTGGTCCACAAGTGAGTGAGTTCAAGAGCCATAAGCCACCCTAGGAGTGGTATGCTTTAACATGAAGTTTCTGACAGCATACCAGCAGGGCCCTTGTATCCCGTCCTGCATCAAAACAAGCACCCGTTTATCTTCATACACACACAGATGTCAACGCACACTCCAAAACTCTGAATGGCAGGCATGTGCGTGTAACTGCCACAGGACAGCAGAGTAAGTGGCAGTACTTATAACCCGGGTGAACTGGTTTCAAAGGTCAGGGGGAGAGATGGGTATCCCACCCTGCAGAATTCCGTTTCTTCACATTCTCAGGAGCAAGACATGCAACTGAGATTTCACTGCCTTCTCCATACTCGGTGTTGGAATAGATTTGGGGTTAGATATTTGGGCCAGTTTCTCCACCATAAATACTTATATTTTGGCTGATTTAAACATAGAATAAGAAAATGTCTATAACCACATCTCAATGTCTATGATTTCTTGACATGAAGGTCCGTAGGCCCTGCATCTGTGCTGGGGTGGACGAGGAAGATTGGGATTCACGCACAGAGGAAGGGCACAGAATCCTCTCCCTCTTCTAGGCCTGGGACACCTCACCTTTTAGCTGCAGAGTCTCTTCATCCCCATGATTTTCTTTAGAAGCTTTTCCTATGACTCTCATCTGACTCTAAAAGATCCAAATATCTCCACATTCCTTCCCCTGTGTTGCTTTTTCTGAACACAATCTATTCTATTACTCTGCGCTAATCTCATTCTTTTGGATCTCATTCTTTTGGAATGTGTTACAATTTGTTTAGAGTAGACTGAAGATGACTATTGTGCTGAGCCAAAGATATGAAAGTTATGTCCAGATGTTTTAAGAGAACCAGAATATGAATTACACATCATGCTTTTCAAACCCACTTCAAAATGCTCCAGAGTCTCTGCTTTATAAAGTTTGAGGCCAAACTTTTAACACTAGTTCCAACAACTGTACAAACTTGAAGGATCTAAGACTGAGCTCCGTTAGATTCTCAAAGGGATCTGCGATCCAGACCAGGTTAGATCATTGGACAACAACCTTACTGACGCCCTTGTGAACAGACCCTGGATAAATGTAATCAATAAAGTTCTCCTGACTGACAAGAGGTCAATGAAGTTCGGTCTTTGAACATGACTCCACATTCTTGCAACTCCCTCCACCTTGGACCCTACTTCAGAAGCATTAAACTACTCTTGCTACTTACTCAGGAATTTTCAGGACCTTGGGGTAAAGCTTCTCAAGCCAGGCATGATAATAAAAATATTTAGCAAGCTACATATCCAGTCCCAGTGAATCAAAACAGATACTACTTGTAGTGTGAGAACCAGATTCCAGAGGCCCCAAGCTTCACCTCCTGAACTCCAGATGCTGGAGAGATTGGGGCGGGATGCTGGGCAAGGGGCTCAGGCAGCAGCTGTTTACCAACCTATACGGGAACATTTTGATATTTTGACTATGTAGTACTGTTGCACTATGTATAACAGGAGAATATAAGTTCTAGGACGAGTCAGAGGGCTCCTGCTCTTCCTCTATCATATGATCTGCCCCAGCACCTCCCTCTAGGATTAGAAGTTGCCTCAACAGTGGCATTTCTTGTCAACTCCACTTTCCGGAGTCCACATCCGCAGTAAGGGAAGTGTTCCTTTGCCTCTGTGACCCCTCAGCATTTAGGTTACCCCTTACCTGAGGCTTATCAGTCTGCCAAGTGGTTCTCACGCAACAATACACAGAGGCCACCTCCTCATCTCAACTCCCCCGATATATGTGACTTAAATGGTCCCTTGGCTCCCTCCTTCATAACCTTCCACAGGATCCCTTCACTCTCCAGTAGGGCCTCTAATGTAAATTATCATCAATAATTAGGGTAGCCATAAAAAAGATTCAGGCCTTTGTCTTCCGTCAGAAGATAGGAAGTGCCAAAGGGGAGGGGTTGCCATGTCAAGGCCAGGGAAGGCCTCCTGGTGGAGGTGAGGGAGTCAATCCTGTGGGCCCATGGAACAAGGGCATGGCAGGCATAGGGAACAGATTGTGCAAAGACTCTGAAGTGACAGCAGGCTTGGGAGGCTTAAACATCAGTGAGAAGATCAGGATGGTTACAGAAAATCGAGTGAGAGGGAGAGTTACAGGAGATGAGGTCGAAGAGTAAGCAGGGGCTGGACCAATTAGCAGGTCATGGGTCTTTTTTAAAAAATAGCCGTGCTATTCAAACACACAACTTGGATTCTTACTTTTTTCACTGAATGTTCCATCTGAAGGGTTTTTCACATTGCCACATAGTCTTCACAGCCATCAATTATATTGGGTAGGTGTTCTATAACCTTGTAAAAAGATTTTTGAAGTAGTAAAGGAAAACTTACATTTCTATTAAAAATTTAAAGACATTGGATACTTAGAATTGAAATACAACTGCCAACATATTCTAAGACGGAGAGCACTTATTAATGTATTTGCTTATTTGAATGTAGGTCCAAGAAAAAAAAACTGCAGAGTGGTCAAATAACATTGATTCTCCATAAAATACCACCAGTCTCAGAGATACAGGGAGACTAACCATCTGCGCCACATCAGCTCTTGCCTAAATAGCAATAATAGGCTACTAACTCCTTCTGTCCTCATCTCCTAACAGTTTCTTCTCAACATTGCACTCCGATCCTGACGTGACATCAATCATCACTCCTTTCCTCACTCCAAGAAAAAGATGAAGTCTTACAAAAGCCTTCTTGGCCCTCCATTACCTCTCTGACATCATTGCCACTTGCTAATTCCACTCCAGCCCCAATGGCCTCCTTGCCATTCCCTGAACACCCCACGCGTTTTCCCACCTTAGGGCCTTTGCTTCCACTGTTCCCTTGCCTGAAACAATCTTGCCCTGAAAATCCACACGGTCACTCTCTCGCCCCCTACAGGTCTTTGCTCAGAAGTAACCTCCTCAAGGAAGCCTGCCTGGAGGACTGTATTTAAAATGGCAGCCCATCAAGCAATCTTGAACCCACCTACTCTGCTCTAGTGCTTACCTATCACCTCCCAACATAAGATACAATCTATTAATATAGTATGCTCATTGTTCTCTGTCTCTTTCTGCCATCCGCCCCTCACCCGCTAGCCAGAACATGTGTTCCAGGATGGCAGGGATCCTAGTTTTGTTCACTGATGTATCATGAGTTCCTTGAACTTTACTCGGCACATAGGAGTTAATAAATGGTCATCAAATGAATAAATTATAGCAAACATTCAAATATTCTTTTCCTTAGATTACTTACAGTAATATCAGAAGTGCCATTTTAAATAAATATTCATTATTAAAGTATGCATGCATTTTCTTGAGACCCACTATATATATCTAGATTGGCTTATATACCGTTGTATACTACTCATCTAAAAATTTGCAAAGAATTACTTAATCATTCTAAACTTTTAGTATACAATGTGCCCTATACACAAAATGTTTATATAAAGTATTAAAAAGTTTGAAGACTATAATAAAACAGACACACACGTGTACCCATCACCCAGTTTAAAAAGCAGAGAAGACTGGTACCTTTAAAACTTCCAGGGTAACCCTTCCCAATTTGTCTCCTTCTGTCCAACACAAGTAACTACTAGACTGAATATTCTGCTCATCAATCTGTTACATTTTTATGATTTTACTACATATGAACAAATTCCTAAAAATATATACTTGTTTTGCCTATTTTAACCTATGTATAAATTGAATCATGCTATATATTTTTTTGTGTAACTTGCTTTTTTGCACTCAACAGAATGTTCTTGATGCACATATGTCAATACTTGTAGCTGTAGCTCATTGATTTCCACAATTGCATAATTATCAGTTTTGTACATATAAAAAGATTTGCTTGTCACTGTTGGTTGACACTTGGATTGGTTCTTTTTTCCCTATTACGTAGAGTGCTACTGTGAACAATCTTACAGCTAAATTGTTTTCCCAAGTGGTTTTGCCGATTCTGTTCCTCCCAGCAGAAATTCCTGTTGTTCCACATCCTTACCAACACTTGTGTTTGTTGAGGCTTGGAGGCTCTCTCTTCTGTTTCTCTCCCCGTTCATTCTTAGGACCTGCAACAGAGCATGAGATAGTCTTCTGGACAAAAGGCACAGTTCTGGTTGGGAAGCAAGCACTCTTTTAAAATATTGTGTTGGCTCCCACAACTCTGTTAACAAATGATTCAACCCTTGTTAATCATGATACGTAGGAGCAAAAAATTGCATTGAAGGACAGGAAAGGAGACATATAAATGAGCAACATTCCAAGTCCGTGAATAGGAAGATACTATAATACAGACGCCAATAATCCCCAAATACATACATAGATTCCATAATATTTCAATCATCCTAATAAGATTTTTAATAGAATTTGAAAAGATGATCCTAAAATTTGTATGAAGGAGCAAAGGGTTAAGAACAGCTAGGATACTCTTGGAGAATTAGATGGGAGACTTTTCTTACCAAATATTAAGACCATCAAAAATCAGTCATAATCAAGACTGTGTTGTGTTGTTGTAAGAATAGATCCATAGAACAGGAAAGATCCTGGGAAAAGACTCACGAACCTGAAACATTGATATATAATAGCTGCAGGTAAGTGGGAAAAAGATAGATGATTTGATAAATGGTGCTGGGATCATTTATTGAAAATACTGTTTGCCTACTTCACTCTTGATGCAAAGACAAAAGAATAATTTTGAACCTTTGTCTTGGTGATATAGCAGCTCTTGAAAAAAGTCCTGGGAGGAGAGCTCCTTTCATCCTAAGAACTAGTACCTTGTATGCTATCTCCACCTCTAGAAGATAAAAGGAGATAAATGATTATCCTATCCCCCTTTGCTCAAAAAAGGAGAAAAAGATATTCAGAATAGACAAATTGATATTATCTATCAAATTCCAAAGTAACAAAATAATAATATTACTGCTAGCTTTAGAAAAAGCTTCACCAAGAGTTCCTCGGAATAATGAGTTCCCAAATTACATTTTAAATTGTGTTAGTTACACTTACTCCTTTCAGAAACACATTTGTTCATAGAATGAGGCAAGCTTTACGTGTTACAGAAGATTACATTATCTGTATCTTAAGTAACATTTTTATAGTTCTTTAAAGCTAAAAAATTCTTTTGTGGCAAGTGCTTCTTAAATAGTGTATGCTAAAAATGAAAATGCCCACTGACCTAGGATATCCTAGGAGTGGAATAGACGTCCATCAACGTGCTCTTAGAATCACTAGAGGTGTTTGACAGCTGTGCTAAGCAACCGTACAGAGTGCAAAGACAAAGAAGTAAACCCAGCCAGGGCGCTCTGCCACCACACCGAGATAAGTCAAGCCCTTTAACACCAGAGGCTGCTAAGGGTTTATTCCACACTCTCAGCAAGATAAGCTGCCATTCACGCCTCACAAGACACTCAGATCTGGAAAGCAGCTCAGAGGAAAAACTAAGAGATGCAAATAAATGCAATTATTTCAGTGAAGAAAATTAATAGATTTCAAGTCATTTTGACTCCAGTTGCATGAAGAGCTGTGAAGAGCATGTTCCTGGGGGCTTTCCAAACATATTGCCGTGTAAAAGGAGAAAGGAATATCCCCAAGATCCTAAACTGAGTCCCACTCTATGTTAGCCATTTGCCACTCATTATCTAAGTCTCAGTCTGTAAGATGGCATTTATTTTCCCATTTTACAGATGGGACTGAGGTTCAAAAAGATTAAATGAATTGTCCCGAGGTCGGGAAACTTGGAGTTCAACTCACTCTCTCGCCACTGCTCCCTCCATTGTCTAAACTGCCTTTGTTAGGCTGATGGTCCATATAGCAGACTCTGAGGAGGTGGATAGGGCATGATATAAACCTCGATTGTGTGATTACATACGTAAATCAGGCTTAGAGTGGTGGGCTTCTCTGTATTAGCTGTTAATGTGTTTTCCCTGAAGGCCGAATGAATCTTCGAATATTTTTAGATTTCCTAGGATGGTTCCAATTTCAGATGTTCTGTCTTGTTTCCCCAGAAGGACAGGCAAAATATGAGTCCCCTTTCTTTTTTTCGTTAAGAAAATATGGTCACCATGTCTGTAGAATTCAGTGCATATGCATTTGGAAGGAAGAACACACAATGTCTCTTTGAGGACCTTCCCTAGAAAGCTGCAAGGTCAAGGCAAACCACACTCATGATAGTGAACTTGGAAAGTGACTCTTACAAGACGAAAAACAGAAGCACAAGCAGAAGGACCTATAGCTAGAATATACAACTATCTACTGGGAGGCTTTAGGGAGAAGAAGAAGAAGAAAAACATGAAGATTGGCAACAGATGTTAGCTCAGGTGCCAATCTTTAAAAAAAAAAAAAAGATAAAAAAAGAAACATGGTTTTATTAAAAATTTTTTTTCAGCTAAATCAGTCTGTGAATGTCAGTGTCCCAGGCTGAGAATATATAACCATATAGAATATTACTAAAGTAACTCTTTGCTCCCCAGTTTCATGATCCACTGAGGCAAATCCTGTAACAGAATCGTTGACTCTCAAAGTTGGAAGGAATACCAGGGATCAGCCCACTGACCTCAGACACTCTGCAGGAAGAGAGAAGGAAGGAGAGAGAAACAACTGAGACCTGCATCATCAGTAGACAGCCACTTTTCTGACTACTTTCACTTGACAAGTTCAGAAGGTTACATGCCAGAAGGGCTTCTTGGAGAAGGTCTTCCGTATCAGAGCGATAGCCTAAGTGTGTTGTGACAGAACTGTTGCTGAGCATCATACATTTCTTCGTGAAATCAGAGTCCACATGTGACCCATCTTCATTAAATGCCATGCATAGAACAAAGAGAAAAAGAAACTTGAAGCCATGGATAATCTTGGGTTTTAGGTAATGTTGGAATAGCAAATATATTTACAGAATCAACCCTCTGGTTGCTAAACAGAAAGGCATGGTCACTTCTGCCTTAAAAGGCTTAGTTACCCCCAAGAAAATCTTTTTCTTTCTTCCCTTCAATGGAAAAAGGTCAGATTACGGAGTCAAGTTCCACTCCAATTGTATGATGTCATAAGACAGCAATTCTGCTTAAGCAATCCTTACAAAGCAATGTGAATATAGACTGGAAGATGACAAAGTGAATTTTAGATAAGCACCTTCAGTTAAGCTTGTTCTGATGCAATTTAAATTGTGTAGGAAGTCCAGGGGACCAAAGCCATTAGTATGGTCCTTCACATGCCCTCCAAAATTATTAGTGAATTATCTAGCAAGGTTTTGTGTTTAGTTAATTCCTTCTGGGGATTTTGTGTGGTTGATATTGAAACAGCGCCTAAAAGGAATTCTAATGAAAGATAGCAACAGAATTTTTAAAATATCCAATCAGACAGCTAAATGGAGTTTGGATAGCTGAATAATAGAAAAATGTAGACTTACTTTAAGGAGATTCCTGCAGTCACCTGACTCTGCCACTCTTGCCACACAACAATCATTGGCTCAGCTAAGATGAAACACCAGAGTAAACTCTGTAATAACGCCAAATGACTAAATTTGTGGTGAAAAGGATTCTGAACTATGCATCCCCAAGCTGTTATTCCAGGCGCAAGAATGCTTATTCTCTGTTGCATGGTTGACATACTTGTGAGTTGTATCAGCTTCCCTGAGATAAGGTTAGAATGCCTGTCTTCTCCCATAGTATGGACAACTTGAGGGCAGAGGCTATGTCCATTCATTTATCCCTGGAACCTAGCGTGAAGCTTGGACGTAATACATGCTCAATGAATCCATAATCAAAGGAGAGTGTTTTGGGCATGACACCATCACTATTTACGTGCTTTGTGCATTATATAGTACACTCCAGAACATTAAGCTTAGACATGTTCAAAGGAATCAACATTTGCATTAAGACACTAACCTCCCTAAATGTCTCAATCTTCCTCAAAACTGATGGTGCATTCTAATCCCTAAAAGCACTTACATCTCTCGCCTCTTGCCATTCCTCTTCTATCCCATGGCACATCTGCCTACTCTCCTTCCTACGTGTCTACTTTGAAAATACTCAGGTTCTTTTTTTGACTGCTTCTTTGTGGATTAAGTGTTTTGGGAGCACTGGCCAGGGCTTGACTCATGGGTATCCCAGTCCTCCAAGTGGCTGACGAGATGAGAAGAGTCTGGGCACCCTCCAATTAGGAGGGCACATCCATCCCAACCCACCACTCTTTTCCCTAGGCCTTCAAGAGGAAGGTCTCTGGACCTCTTCTTTTTCTTATATGTTTCCTATAAGGTTGTTTTTCTTCTCAAATAGATTGAAGTGTAGTCCTCAGGGAAAGAGACAAGGAGACTGCTGCTGCCTTTGGGTTCTCAGCTTCGACCCTACGTATAGCCAGAAAAAAAGTGTTCTGCTGCCTGGTCTGCATTAGGTTTGGGGCAAAATCCTCATAAAAGTAAAATGATTTTTCCTGGAGCATCCCCGTGCTACATAAATGTTGCTCTCTGGAACTTGTGTGGTGGTGATATCATTCAGCTCTCTGAGGAGTCAGGAATCTTGAGCCCCAGCCAGAGGCAACTTATCATGGCTAATAATTCATCATTCACCACTACCACTAGAACAAATGTTTATTAAGCACCTACACTGTGTAATGCACAGTGGCACGAGGCTGGCAAGGAAAGGCCCTGCGCTGGCAATGTTAACAGACATAGCAATCATGATAAACAGCTGACATTTATTCAGGTCCTAGTCTGTGCCAGGCACTGAGCCCCATGCTTTACGGTCATTATCTCATTTAATTCTCCCCTAAACACTATGACCTAGGTGCCATCATCATCTCCATTTTACAGAGGAGGCTGGTCAGAGAGCCAGGAAGAGGAAAGTCCAAGACTGACACCAGTCTGTTCAATTCCAAAGCCCACTTCAACACTGCTTGACATCCCCAAGAGCCAATTTTACTGAGTGAGATGGGTGGCCAAGAGAGCACAGCCGTGTGGAGGACGATACGCCATAGAAAAGGGAACGCCTTTGTCTGTAATGGAGGGAGGGAGGGAAGGTAGGGTGAAGGCACAACAGCCACATTTGGGATGGTAGGAGACATTGAGGAACTTCATACTCAATACTCTCAATTTCCTCTGGGAAGTAAGAGGCAAAATCATCTGGTAAGTAAAAGAGCGCAACGATGGGGCAGGGGCAATATTAATGATGATGACGACAACAATAATAATAATAGCAGCAAAAATTGAGTTCACTATGTGTCTCACAATGCACTAATTTATTTACATGAGTGATGCCTATTAATTTTCCCAACCCTAAGAGATGGACACTGTTTTGCACTCCAGGAAACCAAGGCTCAAAGAAGAGAAATAATACGCCTGTTGCGGAACATGTACTGAGTGGTAATGTGGGATTGAATCCAGGAGGTCTGACTCCAGAGCCCCAGCCGCAAAGGGGAAAATGAGAAGACAGCCCAGGGATATGTATGAAGAGAACTTTTAATTTACTTTTCATTCAAAAGATAAAAATTGGAAAATTGGTGGTCTTAGAAATGGTTTTTGGGGGAAGTTTTTAGCTTAGCATGCTTGCACTAAAAATGGGACAGCAAGGTACATGTCAAGGAGGTAGGCAGAGATGATGAAACTGAAGTTGGAGAGAAATTAGGTGTAGAGTGTTAATGGTAATAATATATCACATGTGTATGACACATTGCAGGTTCCAAAATTTTGAACTAGTGAGCGATACAATTCAACACATATATAAATCCCAACATTTATGAATGTCACTAAAACATATCATTTCCCTCCATAAAACTCAGTAAAATATAACATAAATTTTAAGCAACCCTTATAAAATCTTAACTGGTCTAGACAAGTAGGACTGGAGCCATTTCCATAGTTACTGAAGTCAACTCTACTTTAAATTTCTGTAATATTGAAGTAATATTGTAAATTTCAGAAATAAAGGAAACTGGGTCCTCAGAGCCACAGGGATGATGGCAAACATTGTGGGCTACTCTGAGACTTATGTGAGCTGGGCATACAGGTGAAGAAAACGGATAAATGGTCTGCAGCAACAGAAGCAGTCACATTCCACTATGACGAGGTTCTCAATGGAAATAGCCAGTGAGCTAAACAGTGAGAAGAGGAGCAGGAGGACGGCTGTGAAAGAGGCTGCCGAGGACCAAAGGTGAGGCCTTGCAGAAACAGGTGGTTTCCAGGGAGAAGATGAAGTCTGGCTCCCGGTTTATTTCCTTTGGTACTTACTATTTTACTTGGTATAGAGCCCATGAGAGGTTAATTTCTCCATAGAAAGAAGCTCTTCAGGCCAGCTTTGAGGCTGAGTAATTACATTCAGGGGCTCCACTTTGGCAGCCCAGGGTTCACTAGTTCAGATCCTGGGCGCAGACCTACATGTTGCTCACAAGCCATGTTGTGGCAGCATCCCACGTAGAAGAACTAGAATGACTTACAACTAGGATGTACAGCTATGTGCTGGGGCTTTGGGGAGAAAAAAAGAAGAGGAAGATGGGCAACAGATGTTAGCTCAGGACCAATCTTCCTCAGCAAAAAAAAAATTATACCTAAAAAAAAAAAGAAGCTCTTCTTTCATAGGTGAATTGATGCTGATGAAAATGCCAAGTTCCAGTGTCACTCACTCAAGTATTTTATTAAAAACACTTTACGTCTCAAGTAACTTGGTAAAAAAGTTACTTTATGTTTCAAGTAACTTGGTAAAATTCTTTAACACGATCTTCAACTTTTTTTCCCCCACTGGTATCACTAACGTTTCTCAGACTTTTTCCACCTGTTTCTCCCACCACCCTCAAACAACCCTTTCTCATGGCTCTCCACCAAGCCCACAAATTCTCCTGCTCTGTGTGCACACGGCACACTTGTTTCCACGCTCCTCGGAAGGAAACTTCTGCAGGGACCTCATCCACAGAGCTCTCAACAAGCGGCCAACCTTAGGAGTTCTCCCCTACAGCATCTTAATCTTCATTACCCTGGCAGCGTAGCAGTATTCCCAACTCAGCTGTGAATCGAATCTGTGGTTAAATTTCTATTCTTTTTATTTCTCGGAAATTTATTTTAAAACTTTGAAGATTTTATTCTCACTTTCATGTCTTGAAAATAGAATGTAAAATGTATTGCCCAGAATCAGACACCATCTACCTAGGACTTCCTGCTGTTTACAGTGTGACCCTTGTGGTCAGAAAACCTTCATCTTTGCTCTGATAAGGCAGTTTTTTTAATTCCTCAAAGCCTTACTTTTGTCATCTACGAAACAGGCGTCTAATAATCGTTATTATGAATGTAGAGATCTATTCAGCTTTGGCCTCTGAAACTATGTACTGTCCCTTTTAGATGAAATTTTGTTTTAAAATTTATATCTTCCCTATCTTTTGTTATGTCCTAAGCTATGAATAAAATCCTTTTGAAAACTGCTTAGAAATTTTTTAAAAAAATGATTAATGAGTCAAAAATGACAAATGAATGATTAATGAATAATAATTAAATGAATACGCAGTTAACTCTCATTTAATGAGAAAGTTTCACTCGTCGGAATGGCCCATTTAGTTATGCTGGCTAGCGTAGCCATAGGAATACTCCATTTAAGAGAAGAGCAAACCCTATCCTCCAACTAAGTCTCCATTTAGTGTCTGCAAAAGGAAAATAAAGTCAATAAAAAGTGCAGTCTGCACACCCAGGAGAAATAGAAGGAGTCCTCCAGCCTGTCCTCTTGTGGCTGTGTGGGTGTGGAGGAAATGACGAGGGTCAACCCGGAAAGTCCAGGAGCAAGAGTATGAGAAATCCACAACCTTCACAACAGAGGCTCAGGAGTAACTTATTTGCTGCGTCCTCTCCTGTCCTTCCCTCCTCTCCTTCCTCTCTTTCCTCCTTCCTTCTTCATTCTCCTACCTCCTTCTTTCTATCTTCCCTCTCTCCTTTCAAAATATGTGCTTTGAGTGTTTCAGGTTGTAAATTTTTAAAAATAGACACACGTAAGGAAAGAAAACGACTACTTCAGTACTCTCAATTCACTTTCCTGTCACCAGACCCTCACAGTAATCCTGTGCAATAAGCAGGGCAGAGTAAATCGCCTTTTTTATAGAAATAGGGAAACTGAAACGCCAAAGGTGAAATGACTCCTCCCAGATAGGGCCCTTGCCAAAGACCTCTAACAGTCATCCTGAAAGCCAGGCCCGAGGGCTAACAGTTACATTGGGTCTAAGCTAAGGCAAATGAGGAAATAGGCAGGCATTTTTTTAATAGAAAATATGCTGGATAGCATATTCATAAATTTAGTAGGTTGTGTGTGTGTTAATGGATTTGATAATTTCAGACACAATACAGATTTTAATATTCTATAGAATGTTTACTGACAGTATTTTAAAAATTAAAGTCAGGGGCCAGCCCCGTGGCCGTGTGGTTAAGTTCGCGTGACCCACTGCAGGCGGCCCAGTGTTTCGTCGATTCGAATCCTCAGCGCGGACATGGCATTGCTCCTGGAGCCACGCTGAGGCAGCGTCCCACATGCCACAACTAGAAGGACCCACAAGTAAGAATATACAACCATGTACCGGGAGGCTTTGGGGAGAAAAAGGAAAAAAATAAAATCTTAAAAAAAAATTAAAGTCAATAATTCAGGCAGAACTAGGTACAATGACATCCACTCTCTCTAATATGTATATGACTTATGATTTTTCTCTATATTAATTTACAAATATTTCTTATGTCTCATACATGCTCAAAAATAAGGTAGTCTTCCCATTTTCTCAAGGCAAGATTAAGAAAAGAGAGATTTGGGGGGGCATTTTGATATACATCTTGTAAGAATGTGGATGAAGCAGTCAAATATTTACTTATACTATTTCATTTAATAATTTTAATATACATGTGTTTAAAATAATTTTATATTAAATAAAATATTAATTTAGAATTGTTTCCGTTTTCACTTTTTTAAAAATTGCATTCAAAGCCTTCATGTGAATCTTCAACATCAGTGTCACCACTTGAGCCTTTTTTTTTGTTTTTGCTGAGGAAGATTCACCCTGAGCTAACATCTGTTGCCAATCTTCCTCTTTTTACTGAGGAGGATCAGCCCTGTGCTAACATCCAGGCCAATCTTTCTTATTTTGTGTATGGGTTGCCACCACAGCGTGGCTGACGAGTGGTGTGGGTCCATGCCCAGGATCTGAACCCACAAACCCAGGTCCTCAAAGGGGAATGCGCCGAACTTAACCACTATGCCATGGGGCCAGCCCCACTTGAGCCATTTTTTGAGTCACTTAGCGCAGCTTCTAAACCTCATCATCTTCACTTTTACGACATCTGCAACACCAGCCTTTCACTGGAAAACCGATCCCAAGCACAAATATGAATTTGGATAACATTAGCTGTTAGTTTTTTCAGTTGTCCTGAGGTATGTATTTGTGACCTGCCTAAGGTTAACCACTTATACTATTGCTTTTTAAGCTGATCTTTAAAACATTTTTTTTTCTTGTAACATTCAATGTTTGCAATTGGGAAGCATACTTCCAGGAATAATTATGAAATTTGGGTTAAATTTCTTCACTTGTTTTTTTAAATTTTATCAGTTCAAACAGATAGACCTCAGTGAATATCCGTCTCAGGTCATTAAGCTGATGTTTTCCCCAAGCAGAACTTCATTGGTCCAAAGAAAGTGATTGAGACAGTAATTGTAACATGAGACTTTGTAAGGCCTCAAATATAAGGTGACCTCCTCTCTGAGGGAGAACTTTGGGGAAAATTCTGGCCTTTCACTTGAGCCTATACAACAGCTGGCCTCTGAAGGGCTCCGTGCTGTGACTCTTGGCCTATTAACAGTCCAATCTCTGGCCTCCTTGAGGAACAGGGCTGCCTACATGCAACACAGGGAAGGCTGGAGAACTCCTGGTCAAGATGGAGATCTGTCAATGGAATGAGGGATCCGCCTGCAAACATGCTCCTGCAGATCTGCGACATCGCTTTACAAGGCCAGAAGCGAGGGCTTTCGTCAGGATATGACCATGGTTCTCTCTGTGGCTGCTTTTCTGGCAGAGCGGTAAGATTCCACAGAGTATGTGTTTGAAATGTTACACACTCATTCATCATCAGAATTTCAGTAGCTTTTCAGAGCAGTTGACATTTAGACCTCTGAATGGGGATTATTTCAGAATGGACCATGTATGGGGAAAAATGTGGATAATGACAGTCATTCCAGAGAAGGCAGAAATGAGGATCTCAGATTGGAAACTAATTTTAGTTATCCTGCACATGCTCAACCCCCTGTCACACTCCTCTATATCTCTCCTCTCACTGAACGATTTGCTCATGCGGCAGGCAGTACCTGATAGCATTTATGGGCATCTTAGTGATGCTCTTCCCAGAATGCTTTGGAAGAACTTAACATTGCCCTTTGGTACCAATGACTTATGAGAACAACTTGTATCATTCCGTTGCTCAAAGAGCATTGATAGATGTCAGGATTCTGAAATAGCTGCAGAAGAAGTTGCCAGCACACATTTTGCAGGCAAAACTTATAGAGTGGTAGATTACAATGACAGAACTTTGGGAAAGTGTATTCATCACAAGATGGAGTCAAGTGGTTCACACTTTGGTGTTTTATCAGTTGTTGATTGTTGTTAGTAAACTCAGAGGTATCCTACGAGGCAGATGGCCTCTGCCCAAAGACTGCCTGAATCATAGATGCAATAGAATTCTGACTGCAACGTATTAGTCAGGATTGGACCCATTCATTGTTCATCTCTCTCTTCTACTGATGTTTTGTAGCGCTATTCAATTTTCACGAGTATATATCTTATCTCTTCACTAGTTTATGGTTGAATGCTGGGACTGTTTGGGGTCCATTGGAAAGAGAATACCATAACGTGAAAATGAGATTCTTGTCCAACAGGTTGAAGATTCTTGGTAGCAATCAGAGATTACTGACTCAAGAGGAACTGAGTGGAGCCTCCATTATTCAGAACCTCTGGAAACAAAATGAGATGGAGATGGGGCTCAAGGGGAGATGTTACAGCACAAGGGGACGTTGTTCTGTACACTTTGGAATATAAAAGAAAGCTACAAAAAGGGTTTCATACTTTGGAGTTTTTTTATTAGCATTAATCATTCCCTCCTTTGCCCCCTAATTTTATTAAGCACACATTATATACCAGACACTTGGATAAGAACTACTCCATAGCCATTATCTTCTCTCCAACTCCTTCAATGTTTTCTTTAATACTATATTTAAGAGTATAGTCTTTTTATGTCACACAGACCTTTTTGTGGATCAGACAAGAAGATCACTTATTGACCCTATGAACTTGAGCTGATTACTGAATCTTTCTGAGATTCTGTTTTCTTGTCTATAAAATGGAAATCAAAATACTTTCTACCTCATGGGTAAATGAGATAATGCCTATGAAATAGTGTAAGCTCATTGTTGGCAAATGGTAAGCATTCGTTATCATTATTTAGTGCAAGTTTTTCTTTTTTCTATAAGATTGAACCATTTGAAACCATTTTTATATATCAAAAACAGTAGGATTTTGGTGACTTTACATAGCTCAGATTCAGGTACGCTGTGTTTTCTAGATGGACTTATGTTGGTAGTCATCAGAGTTGAGGAGGCTGATCTCTTTTATAGTGTAAATAAGGAAAGGAATATGGAGTTCAATGACTGGAGGTCCAGGCTTACAAACTGTGAGTTTATTTCACTCAGGATTATACTTCTTTGTAAAACTGAGCACTTAACTTGGGGATCTCTACATAGCAGATGATGAATAAATATTAGAATAATGAATTCGTATATGAAATATCTGAACTTTAGGAAATATGCAATTGCTTTTTAAAAAACCACCCTATTTCTTTTGGTTATAAAATTCCCTTTCTGATACCTAAGATCAAGTTGACACAATCATTTCAAAAACATGAATAGCAAATATTTATGACTTGAGTTGACCTGGTTTAGTTTGGGAACGAGATCTACCCTATAGAAACCATTTTACTTCAAACCAGTAATGCTTGATGAAAGACAAGACTGTGCAAACCATAGCACGGAAACGGGTGTTAAGTTAAGGGCGAGGGTTTATCTCTGCCCATATCTCTGCCCTTCTCCAAAAAATGAAAAGAAATTCCATACCAGGAATAAAAGGAGCTAGAAGTTACAAAGCTCTCTCTCCAGCCAGGGATGAGAGCACCATGAGAAGTCAAGGAAGCTTAGGATCTTCACACCTCAACCTACAGGCTAAGCAGCATCACTGCCAGGTCTGAAACTACCTGTAATAATAAATGCAACTTTGGTCCCTGGGTTTGGTCCAGAGGAAACAGTTAAGTAATGGTTGTTTTGATGCATGATCATTGGAAGTACTCTCAGGTGAGTTCCACTGAAAAAGCAAATTTAACATATATAAATGTGAATTTAAAACATCAATCAGGAGGGTGTTTGTGAATCTATAGAGACAGAAAAACAGTGGTTGCACGGGGATGGGTGGAGGAGTGGGAACCTGGGGGTGATGGCTAAGAGGTGCGAGATTTTTTGTTGTGGTGTTGAAAGTTCTAAAATTGACTGTGGTGATGGTTGTACAATTCTGTGAATAGCCTAAAAGTCACTGACTTATTCATCTTAAACGGGTGAGTTAATAGGTATGTGAATTATATCTCAACTAAACTTTTTAAAAGAAAAAAGGAAGAAGAAATTTATTTTACAAGCCATTACTCCCACCACGAAGATACATAACTTAGGAAGCATTTTGGTGTGTAAGTCTTCTGGACTTTTTTTCATGCCATGAGAGCTATTTAGCAACCTACCTTTTAAAATTTAAGAGTGTAACTTGAATATCTTTTTATGCCAACGTACATTTACATAATCTTCATTAAATGGCTGCGTAACACTCCATTTATTTGCATATATCTTCGTTTGCTTAGCCAATCTCTTATTAAATGTTTAGATTGTCTCCTCTTTTTTTTTTTTTACTGTTTGCATACTTCTTTGAACCTAAAAAAAATTAACAAGGAGATTCTCTGATAAACAGGTTGAATGAACCTGTAACACTGTCAGTGTCACAAGCAGAAGAGGTGATTTTTTCTAGCATTAAAATGCACGCTTGCCTTGTATGAACAGGTCTCGGTAACACAGAAGGGCCTGCTGTGTGCCAGGCACTGTGCTTTGTGCTGAGGATTCTACAAACGTCAGTAATTATCTGTCCTCAGTTTGGACCTGAATTACCACTTCATAGGCAATATTCCCAATTCTTTTTAGGTAATAATTCACGCTAACAGAATGTCATATACCAGACAGTTCATTTTCTAAGGCATATTTTGCTACCACAACCTAAACCACAGAATCCAAGAATGTTAGTGCCTGCAGATCACCCACTGAAACCCTACATTGTTATACGGTAGATGTGAAACCTTAGGCCAAAAGATGTTGAATGACTTTTCCCAGATGACTTAGTCAGTCTGCAGCAGAACTGAGATTTGAACCCAACTCTCTGTGAGTCCACAGCATTTCTACCATGTCACCCTGGCATCCCACAGCTAATCTTCTCTAAGATACCTTCCCTGCAATTGCCCAGCTCTCAGCCTCTCTCGCCATCAACTGGTGGTATGAAAGTAGAAGCATGATCTGAAACAAAATTCTCTTTTTTTCCACTGCTAATTGTAGTTAGGAATTAGGGGAATGCTATCTGCTAATGCCATTAACACTACAATGTAAATGACCATAGGTTTAATTCTCCAGGGAACATATATGTTTTAAAAGAAAAGTCACCAATAATAATACTTGCTGCATATTTGTAGCCCTCAGCCTCTTAGAAAGCACTTTCATGTCAGAGCTGTACAATAGTAGGATCTTCACTGTACAGACGGAGAAATCTGAGGCTTAAGGTGAGTCTTCCTTTCTCTGGACGGAAACAGAAGGTGGCAAATTTGGGGCAGGCACCCAGATCTCCGGTCACTTAATCCAGGACTCTTTCTATTAAATTACCCTAGTGGATGAGTGGGATGCCTGTCAAGGTATTTTTGAGCAGTGTTGGCTTTCCCTTTCTCCCCCAAGAATATGAGTCGACCTGGCTCTTTACTTCTGAAAACTTGCTCTCCCATCCCTACTGCCAAGCTGAAAAATCTGGGATCCTTTGATTGCTGTCTTGCGGACTAAAATGATAAACTATTTCCTCATCTCCACAAGGATGGTGCTCTTTGTACAGTTCATGAATGAACATAAGAGTCGCTGCTAACTTTAAGCTTATTTAAAATTCAGTTTTAGGGGAGGCCAGGTTGAAAGATGAAATGGAAACACACATGAAATGTTTAAAAGTTAGATGTTATATTTCTTTAAAACAATAATGCCCGGAGAAGCAAGAGCTCCGCATCCTCTCTACATTCTTCCCCACCACCCCGTCCCCCACTGCTGCCCACATGAGAATCACGCCCTTTCCGTCACGGGAAATCATCCGCCCTGACACGTCCTGGGCTCTGCCTCTCCTTCCAGCCTTTCAGCACCAAATATTGGACACACATTCCTTTAGAGGCTTCGGCGGCGGCTGCCTCGTGCGACAAGCGGCCGCGGGTTGCAGACGCACCCCACAGTCCACCCTGAGTCGCGGAACGGGTTATCACAGATCAAATTCCTGCGGCAGTCACTTCCTCTCCTTATCGGGGAATCGGGGCTTTTTATGAGGGCCGGGGTGGATGTAAGCCCTTGCAGTGCACGAGCGGTCCATAATAAGCATGACTTCTCGGCAATGCAATCTGGGAGGGAGCTCTCAGCTGTGCTAACAGTGGATGCTTCTAAAGAGGAAGACCTGGCCCGCGTGGGGTCGTGCACTCACTCACCCACAAAGGCCAACTGCATGTCTACATTTGCCAGACCCGAGCTGGGCACAGCGGAGATGATGAGCGAGCCCTCTCTCGAGCATGGGCGGACAATGTGATAAATACACACGGTGCTGTGGGCTTCCTGGGCCGACTGTAAGAGGACTTAGGAATTATCGTGTTTTACTCACGCCACGACTGACGTTCAGAGGGTTGAGAATCTATCCTGTGGCCTCCTTGATTGGGTTGCACAGCTAGGAGTGGAACCCAGAGCTGACTCCCGGCTCAGCACTCCCCACAGCCCCCCGGGAGTCTGAAGGAGAAATCACAAAGAGAGATTTTCACAGGGACTTTATTCACAAATTGCTTTAGCCGTTTCTGGGTTAGGTCATCACAGCTTGTTGAGGCTGTCTTTGAACAAAGATTATCTACTTGGGAGCACCTTTTGGTGCAAAACTTTCAGGATATCATTCCCAGATTTAGTCCCTTCAACTCTAAGCCAGTTCGAATACTCACCACTAAGAACATTTAAATAATACAGTGCTGTGGGGGAAGACCTCTCCTCTCCTTTATCTTGCAAAAAATAAATAAATGTGCTCTTTCCAGTCTCTTTCCTCTTCTTCCTGAGCAATTTCTTCCTAAATCCATTAGGTGGGACACAGCAAAATAAACATCCATGCTGGGGAGGATGGAGTGAGAGTGGGAACTGTGGCGGCCCAGGGCAGGCAGTCAGGTCTGAGTTGGGGTGAGGAGGGTGTCCACATGTCGGGGAGGCAGTGGTCAGGCCGGGCAACCAGAGCCTGAGTGTGGTGAGGAGGACATCCGCACGGGAGAAGGGGTGCTGGTTGCTGTGGGGGAACTGGTCACCGTGGGATGATTGATCAAGTAAGTATATATATTAAAGATAATGGGAGCCAGGTCCCTCACTGTCAGAGAAGGGAGTTACAAATATGGAAGGTAAGAAACTAAAATGAACCCTGTGGTGTTAAATTTAAGTTGGAGGCATTAGTATGATCTACGGTTTTCAATAGATACAGATATAGATATGAATGATATATGATTGATGTCTATTTATAAATATGTATGAATATTTGTAAATATTTATCTATATACATATACTCCCTAGAATGGACCACTGAGAGGACCTGAGAGCAGAGAGATTGCAATAGCAATGAGCACATCTAGAGCCCAGATGCTGGCTTCTGATCCATTCTCCAGTGAAAGGAAGCAGTGCTCGTTGAGGAGGTGGCTGATTCCAGGACTGAGGCAGGGAAATCACAAGATGAACCTGGCACATCTGCTGTGCTCATAAGACAATAAGGAAGCCCTCAGGAGTGATGGGGGCGCTCACAAGGAAACAGAAGCCAGTGTGAAGCACTCCTTCTGACCAAATCAGGGACAATTTGAGCATCAAATAAGTAATGATAGCAATGGTTTACAACACATTGAATAAAATAGGAAACCAAGGGTCTATACAATATAAATAAATGAAAAAATTGAATATTGAATGAGAAATGGAATGTTTACATAGTTCCCAGGTATCTCTCAACAAAATCCTCGTTAAGTGAGAAGTGAAAAGGGGTAACTACCGTGAAAAGCTTGGCAGAAGCCCCCTTAATCACATGATCAAAGTGAGCAGAATCAGTTAGAGAACAACACAGAATCCAGAGCCACCTGGTAGGATGCAGCGAGAAGAATACAGCTTCACTTTGGTTATCTTCCCTCTGGGGAGATACAGCCTGAATCTAACCATAAGGAAACACCAAATAAACGTAAATTGAGGGACGTTCGACAAAATAACTGACCTGTAACCTTCAAAAATGTCAAGGTCGTGAAACTGAAGGAAAGATTGAGGAAATGTTCCAAACTGCCTGGAGCTAAAGAGGCGTGACATTTAAATGTAACTCGTGATGCTGAACTGGGTTCTTTTTCTATAAAGGACCTTAACAAGATGCTTGCCAAAATGTGGTTGGGGGCTTAAGGACTAGATGGTAAAAATATACCAATGTTCACTTCCTGATTTTGTTGGTTGTATTGTGTTTATGTGGAAGAATACCCTGGTTGGTAGGAAATACAAATACGGATTGGCAGGTAATGGGCATCAGGGTGGCAATTTACATTCAAATGAGTCAGGAAAATAAAGTTCTATTCCCTCTACTTGCAACTTTTATATAACTTTTTAATTGTGTCAAAATAAAAATAAATGACAGATAAATAATTTGGAACTGGTGCTTCTCTGTTGACAAAATGTAAGAAGCATTCTGCTCTGTCTAATCTTCCTTACTACACTGGCATGTGAATACATGGTTCCTGTCAAATGAGATCATCAAAATGGTATGCGAATTTATTTGATCAATCTCCTGGTGTTACTTTGAACAATAAAAACTAAGTGGTAAGCATTCCAGTATTTACCTTTTTAACAAAGGCATGAGAAGTAAGGACATTAAGTTGACCAGACACTAATTAATTTTTAAAATTAGACATCTTGACTGAAGCTAACTAGCTCTGGTGCCAGTTTTTGTCTCAATGCAAGTGGGTAAATTGGAATAGACCTCTTGGTCGGGGTGTAATGATGGGCATGGGAACTGGGTGGAGCTATAGCTGGCCCCCTGAGAATCTTTTTCTCTATGGCAGCTGACATTGACAATCTGTGCTCTGTGTGTGTGTGTGTGTGTGTGTGTGTGTGTATGTGCGTGCACTTGGAATAGTGATAGATGAGAAAAGGGGTGGTGTGGAGGCCCAGCAACGTCAGGCACTTGATCATGCCTTCTAGCTCTAATATTCTAACATTCTCAAATCTCTTTTCAGATGTGTAGCATCTGAATTCCCACATGCAAGATAAAGAGTAACTGTGAGACTCCATTTCTGAGTTTTATAATGCAGTGTTGTAATTTTCTAATACTAACTTTAATAATACAGCTGTATAGAACGGATAATAGAATCAATTATGGAATCAGATCTTGAGCAAGTAAAAAATTATGTGAGACTCGGTTTCCTCATCCTTACATAATAGTAACACTCACCTCACATAGCTGTTGTGAGAATTAAATGAGATGATATATGGTAAGAGGTTAGCATGGAGTTTGACCCATAGGAAACATTCAATGAACTGTCATTGTTGTCATTGTTTGGTTTGAAAGGAGGCATAGAAACAACAGCTATGTGGCCTGCAACAAGTCACCTAACCTCTCTAATTCCCATTTTTCAACATGAAACCTATTTAATGTTCTATTGAAAACCGTTGTCCTCTTCTGAGAGAACAGGCTAAGCCAACAGCTTTAGTAGCTTGGGGCTGAGGGTGCAGTGGGGTGGTCCATTCCCACCATCACTCTCCCTGCCCCCAGTCTTCCCGGGTTAGTTCCTCAGAGGGAGGGAAGTGGTAGAGCCGAGTAAGGCACATGACTCACATGGATTTTCTAAGTGAATGGACCTGGGCAAAGAGGTGGGGACCAGAGGGGCAGTCCAGGACCTCTTCAACCATGTACTGAGTCACTGTTTTGGATCATTGAAGGAATTTGCTGAGGAATAGTGTGGAAAGTTGGATAAACGATGACTTCTGAGTTTTAATGCATCACAAACAGCAGCCTCTGACCCCCTTACCTGGGTGGGTTCTTTTCTCCTGCAGTCAAGACAGTAACAGCTTCCTCACACCGTCTTTGGCTTGCTAGGTTGTGCCCTCTAGTCTTTTTTGATGACCCACAGATCCACCAGGAACAGCATTGAGGATGTCACTGATATGATAAGATGGGGGAATGGAGTTGGGCAGCATAGACGCTGTGTATTGGAGTCTTTTGTTGTTGTTAGTGTCGTGGAGTCAATTCCAACTCCTAGTAACCCTGTGTACAGCATTCATTAGCTGAAATAAATTACCTGGGCAAGTCTGGCATCAATGGAACAGGGGGATAAAATGCTTACTGCCCTCTCACGGAAGCACTGCCAATATCTGGAACAACAGTAGTCTTCTATATCTCCTTACACTGAGAAAATGGGAGATCAGGCTGGCGAGCACAAGGAGATGGCATAAATAAGTTCTGCTGTGACAAAGAAGGTAGAACAGTTATATGGTAACAGGGAAATGGTTGGTGGCCCACCATGAAAGTATACCTGCTATCTTATGAACCTCTCCACTTGGCAGTTAGTCCACAGGTCATGGGAAGTAGGTTGGTAATTGTGAAATGCTTTGAAAAGCACTTTCCAAAACCAGGACATCACCAGGGACAAAGATTGGATTTCAGGTAACTTGGGAATCCTGGAGGTTGAGAACTGCGGTGGCGGAATATCACACTAGCAAGAAAGAGTTGCATTGGGGGCTAGGGTGAGGAAATAAGATGGGCCTTCTTTATAAGGATAGTTACAGGACAGTAGTGAATGTTGGGTGGATAAGTTGTATATAAGATATGAAGTGAAGGTATTTCTGGAGCTTGAAGATGGGCAAGGCATGCAGCTGTTGTCCAGGGTGCCTGAGGAGCCATAGGCTACACCCAGTGGTGTGAATGGACAGCAGCGGCTGCTCAAGGAGGTGACTTGAGCCAGGAGAAACACTTGGGTTTGGGCCTCATCAACCTGCCCTAATAGCTCCAAACCTTCTTGTCATTCTCTAGGGGCCAGATCATACCCTGATTCACTCAACAAATTACCCAAGAGCTACTGTTGCCAGGTCAGAGGGCAAGTTGGAGCCCTAGAGAGAAAAAGAAAAATTTTTTCAATTCTCTTTATTTTATTCCACTTGTTCAGGGTTCTGCTAGCATTCACTTTGGATGTAGCGCCGAATTAGAGATAAGTAAGGAATTGAGTGATGATGTTTTTGCTTTTATGAGTCTCTTTTCAAATAAGGTGTTATTTTGTTTTAAGAATGTGGATTTACAATGCTTGCTTAAGAAATATTTACATTCTGGTGAAATCTTTTTTAAATTTAAAACAATTTCTCATTCTGTTCATCAGATTGGCTACGTTTCCCTCGTTTTCCTGCCTCTGCCCCTTGATGAGCTCTTTGATTTGAAGTTGTCCTTTGAGAAGCACAGTTCACGTAGATCTGCTTCGTGGATGGTGGGACCAGGAGCCTCCAACCCCCCATATTTGCAGGAGTGAGACAGCTTCTGTGAGTTTAGAGGAAAAAAATTCACGAAAGACAAAAGGGGTGCTATGATGTTTGTATGTGTGTGTGGTGGATGAAAGAATCCCGTCCTCTCTCCCAGACCTCACAATGAAGCCCAGGCGCTGTTCGTATGTGTGTGTGTGTGTGTAAACATCTGATCTATGCTTGTACAGAAACCTTCTCTGAGGCTCCTCTGCGGGCCTCCCCGAGTCACAGCCCCGCCTTCCCAAAGAATTGCCCCAATTTGCCTTATAAGGCAAAACTGAGGGTTCTAATTTCTCTCCATAAGACTATAGGAAGTAGAAACAGCAGGTGCTGAGAGGCACGGCCCATTGGCACATTCCCACAGTGACTCAGTGAGTCTTCTTGGAAAACAGGCCCCAGTGAGGGTGCTCATTTTTCAGCAGCCTCTCAGAGATAGTGACAGGCCATGAAGGGGTTGCCTGATGTTGCTTGGTACTCGTCTCCAACATGACTGCCTGCTCTGCCCATTCCTTGGGGTCAACAGACAATACACTCTGGTCCTTGGAGGCACTTCAAGAGGCTCCTTGTGGATGGATCAGTAGGAACCAAGAGCTGTGGGCGAGTCTGCAGTAGGTGCAGGAAGGGTGTGAGTCTGGCGGGCAGAGCCCAGTGGGTCAGGGTAGGCGTTCAGCAGCAAGAAGTTTCAGTAAGGCATCATAGGAGGAGGTGCCATGGCCTGTGAGCAGAGTCAGATGGCAGGGTCTAGTGGCAGAAAAGAGGTGGAGCTTCGGGGAGGCAGATGTCCAGGGTCAGGGAGACATGACAGGCTGAGTTAGGGCCAGGTCTGCAGGCCCTGAAAGATCCATGAGGCAGGGTCCTGGAGCAAGAAGGAATGGAGGTTGGGCTCAGAGCCAAGTCAGCTGCTCAGCGACAGAACCTTTTTTGGGCCTGGGTATAAAATGAGGCCCCAGTCATGAGAAATGTGTCAAGAGCTCAGTCAGCAGAACCCAGAAACAGAGTCAAAGCAGCGCAATTCCTGAGCCACTAAGTCTCTGGCTCAAGGTTGCCAGAATTAGCACGGCCTAGAGCATAATGGATTCCAAAGCCAAGGCCACAGACAGAGTGGCTGTGGTCCTGTTGTTCCACTAGGTGTGAAATGATCTCCTGGAAAACCATAATGTCCATGCCTGCCTAACTTGGCATAGCTCCTCACCTGCCTCCTGTTGCATTTTCCCTCCTTAAGCTCCACCAGGTAATCAGATAGAGATAATAACCTCTGCATGCCCTCAGTATCTTGAGCATCAACCCAGCCAAATGTTCCTGGAAGGTCCCTCCTGCCTTGGAAGCCCCACCAACTTCCCACTCAGCCCCAACCACCCCATCCTTAAAACAACAGTCTTGTTTGTCTCCAGTTTCCCCATCTCTGACTAGCAAAAATTATTACCTTCATAAAGTGGATGAATTGGAAGGGAAATCTGACGTCACGGATTCAGAAATGAAATGAAAATGATGACATTGGGAGGAGAGGAAAAGATAGATTGAGACATGATGAAAAGGAAAAACGCACAGGCTTAGCGAGTGACTACCTACATTAGTGAATGGAGATGAGAGACACATAGAAGCGGAGCCAAGATTTTGATCATAAGGATGACGGTCCTGCACATTTTCCTGCTGCTGCTTAGGACTTTAGTTTCCACTTATTTTGTATTCCTTTCTAATAGTGTAGAGAAGAGACATCTGAAATCTGCAGTGGGATGTAGTGGAAGGAGCATTTGACTCGACGTGGGAGGAGGACCTCTGCTCTGCACCCTCCCATATTGGCTGTATATCCTAGAGAAGTCATTTGACCTGTCTGGGTTTCATTTTTTCATCACCAAATGGAAAAGATCACCTTCTTCACCTGTTGCAAGGGAAATAATGTAAATGAAATGTTTGTAAGCTTTGCAAAAGAAGTGAGATTTTACATGCAGATAACTGCAACCGCACTCTGTCGGGCACACTCATTCTCTCCAAACCTCATACCAGGTCTCTCAAGACGGGCCTGAGCTTCACCTTCTTTGCTCCTACACCCACCTTGTGGCTGCTTTGTAAATGGCAGGCTACGGTTAAGATATGGTAAGCAGGAGGAAAGAAAAAAATGACAAATTTACAAATAGAAAATTATTTGTTAATTCCTTCCAAGTTAATTAATAAATTCAATGGATTGCCAATCAAAAGCTCTTGATAGGATGACTTTACATTCGTATGAAAGACTGAATGGGCAAGAATAGCCAAAACAAATTTGAAAAATAAGAATAAAGAGGAAGAAAAAATATAGTATTAGAAAGCTATATTTATAAAAACCGTGGTGTTCTTACAAGAGCAAGCAAATAGATCAGTATAACACAATGGAAAATCTAGAAGCATATCTGTATGTAACTGAATTTAGCATACAATGTACTATTTCAAATCAGTGGGGAAAGTGTTCAATAAATGAGATTAGAACAGCTGACTCTCCATTAAAACTTAAGTCATGCATTCATAAAACTTAATCCTAAATGAATTGTAGCTCTAAACTTACAAAATGAAGTTATATAGCATTAAAGAAAAATATTTTGGGGGTAGAAAAGGCTGTTAAAATTTTTAAAAACATGCACAAAACAAAACCTTAAACTAAATGATTGATAAAATTGATTACATCAAAATGAGAAAATTCTGTGCGAGAAAAGACCACAAACAAAGTTAAAAAGATAAGTGAAAGTCAGGGGCCGGCCCCATGGCCAAGTGGTTCAGTTTGCACTCTCCACTGTGCTGCAGGTGGCCCAGTGTTTCATCGGTTCGAATCCTGGGTGTGGACACGGCACTGCTCATCAAGCCACGCTGAGGCGGCATCCCACATGCCACGACTAGAAGGACCCCCAAGTAAGAATATACAACTATGTACTGGGGGGCTTTGGGGAGAAAAAGGAAAAAAAAAACAGAATTACATAAAAAAAATAAGTGAAAGTCAGAGAGAAGAATTTTACAACAAAGAAATAGTATATAAAGAAATTTCCACAAATTAATTTTTAGATTACTCAATTGAAAAGGAGCAAAGCATAAAAATAATCAATTCACAAAAGAAAAGCCAATGGTGATTAAACTTATGAAAAGATGTAAATATTCACTAATAATCAGAGAAATGCAAAGTAAAATTATTATCACGTCATTTTCACCAATCTGATTGGCAAAAATTGAAAACATTTTCTGTAACTGTTAGAGAGGATCTGGGAAAAGGACATTCTCATTCTCTGTTGGTGACTAGGGGACTATTCAATAAGCCGTTATACCTACACTATGCACAAATGGAAAAGGATAAAGTAGATGTCAATGCATGACGCGGCACTATCTCAAGACATACTGAGTGTAAAACACACTGAAATGAAATACAGACAGTATGACATGATTTATGTGAAACAGAAACACTACAGATTTCCTACGGACTCGTGTGGGCATGCGCCTCTGTGCACGTGTGTATGCAAAAGGTTCTGCCAGACAACCGACAAACACAAGATAGTGGTCACCTTTGGAGAGAAGATTGGGATGGAGGTATTGATCAAAAGGGACTTTAGCTTTACTTTTCATGTTTTAATATGGTACATTATTTGTGTAATTAGAGACTTATTTAAAGAAGAAAATGATTAATGTGACAGATGGTATTTTCCCCAGATGGCTACCACAGTATCTCCAATCCTCCTGCTCTTGCAATGTGACCTCGTCACCCCCATCAGCTTTCAGGTGTCAGAGCCACTATCCAAAGCCAGAGAGTCTGATGACATCCAAGCTGAGCCTGTAACCACCATCCGACACTGCTCTGATTGGTTAATCCTGTACAGTAGTACTGCTGGTATCCCCATTGTACAGAAGGCGAAGCTGAGGTTCATACAGGGATTACAAACAGCAAGCAACCAGCAAAAACAGAAAAAGGAAAAAAGCTTACCGAAAAACATTCCATCATCTCATCGATAATCAATAAACTTAAATTAAAATAAAGATATGACATATTTATTAAACATAAAAAAGATAATATTTATTGCTGTAAAATTTGTATACTCATACATTATGAGCAGAAGTGCAAATTAACACAATACTTTAGAAAGCAATTTGGCAGAGTGCGTCATGAATCATAATGTGTTTCAATGATTTTATTTCCATCTACTGCAAGCTTATCTCGTAGAAATAACGCAAAAGAATAAAAGCGTTTTCACACAAAGATGTTCATTGCAACATCATGCATATAATTAGACAGAAAACCCTTCTGTTTATCTTGGATTTGTATATCCTCTCACCACCCCTTTGCTAACCTCTTTGAATGATTAATTGAAACACACAATTATTAAAAATTCAGGACACACATTTATTTATAGAAATTATGTTAATAGATAAATTCCCATGGGAAAATACCAGGAGGGATTACGCAAGAATAAGCATAGCTTTGTGAGAGTGTTAGGGTCAACTTTATTTTCAAGATGCTTAGTAATCTTCTCATCCTGTTTAAACATCTATTTTTAAAAGGACAAAACTGTTTTGATGATGCTTGTTTGTCTGCCAATCTCTTTTCCTAGATCGCAGTTCCTGCCTTAAAGAGTCGGAGCCCGGACATCCCTCCCTACAGTCACGCACAGAATAGATTTCTTCTTGTCCCCTGGGGTAGGACGACCGCCAGCCATAAAGCACCCAGGGCCATCCAGGAGATCATGGGCACTGCCCTGAGCCCACGGCAGGGGAGTCCCGAATGTCCATGGTCCCTGCCATGTGTGTCTGGCATTCTTTGTCATCGAGGCCTATCTGCTGGCGGCTGAGGTCCTTGACAGTTGGTTAATCGGCAGTGGGGTTTAAAGCCAAAGTCTGCAATTGAATTATTCTGTTATCTAGATTGGGGATTAACACCTCTATTGATTTGATGTGGAAAATGGCTCAGAAATCCCCCTTGACAAGCTCTCTCTTTATCAAGAAACCACTCCGATCTCACCCACTTAGCAATTCGCAGTAAGTGCCTACATTAACTGAAACTGGGTAGGTCCCAATCTGCCCACTCCATCCAACTCCAAGAGGCAAGGTAGCAATAACTCAAGCCTGTCACCTCACCCCCACCCCAAGGACCTGGAATAAATCTGACTTGAAGTTCATAAAACCCAGACCCCCTTTCATAACCCTCCTTACCAAGAGATTACAAGTCTCCACATTTCTCTCTTATGGCCTCCAGCTCATTCTCCACGGGAGAGCTAGAAAGGGTTTTTAAAAGACCCTCTGGTGGTTGTCTATATCAGAGACAACAGAAAAACAACCCCTGGCCTGGTTTACAGGGCGCTGCCTGGCCTGGCCCCTGCGACCTCTCCAGCAGAGCATGTGTACTTGTCCTAGACTCTGCTGGGGACACTCTCTCTAGAGTGACCAATGTACCCTGGTTTGTCTGGCACTTTCCCTTAACACTGAGGCAACCTCTCAGTCCCAGCAAACCAACACAGTTGATCAGGCTACTTCCCCACCCAACCCACACTCCTAACCAGCCATAGTCATGCTTCTGGAAGGTCTTAGTCCAAAAGTCGCTTCTCAGAGAGCCCTGACTCCTCCTTTCCTGCTCCCCCTCCATCTAAATCGGGTCCTCATGGCCATTCTCTCAACACTACTTTCTTTGGCTTCAGGACACTTACACTAATTATTTACTGCTTCACTCACTGTCATTTCTTGAGCACCTCCTGGTGCTGTGCATTATGTTATGGGCTGGGGATAAAGCAGTAAAGAAAGCAGACGGAAGTGCCTAACTCCATGGAGCTTACATCCGAGTGGAAGCACCGGGTCTGAAGAACAGATAAACTACATATTATGTCAGGGTGCGATCAGTGTGATGGAGAAAAATAAAGCAGGAGGGGATGGAAGTGTCAGGGGTGGAGATGCAGTTTTAGATAGGGTGCCCAGGGACGGTCTAACTGAGGTTACATCTTGATCCTGAAAGATGAGGGAGTGAAACAAGGACTTCTGGGGGGGGAAATGTTTCAGACCGATGGAACAGAACATGCAAGGTCCCTGAGGCAAAGAAGCCAGAGTGGCCGGAGCTGAGGGGTGACGGGAGCAACAGCAGGAGGTGAAGGCAGAGAGGGAATGGAGATCTGAGCCTGTATGGCCTGGTCGGTCCCTGTAACTCGTGTGGCTTTTACAGAGTGAGATAGGAAGCTATAGCTGGGTTTTGATCAGGGGAATAACGTGATCTACTTTAGGATTTAACAGGGACGCTCCGGCAATCACCCGTTTGGAGGCATTCAAAATCTTCCAGTGGCAGGCGGGGGTGGTTTAAACAAGGGTAGTAGTAGTAGAGTTGATGAGAAGTTATTTAATCCTGTGTATATGTTGAAGGTCGAGCTGGAAAGCTTCCCTGATAGATTGGATATGGGTGGGAAAGAAAGAAGAGTGAAGATGACTCCAATGACATTGACTTCAATGAGTAGAAGGATGGTGCTTCCAGTCACTAAGATGGATGGGAAAGACTGGGCAGCAGGTAGGTGGGAGATGGAACAAATAAGTCTAGAAGTCAAGAGAGAGACTTGGGCTGGACATACACCCTCAGGAGTTGTCAGAATATAAACTATACTTAAAGCCATAACACAGTGGATGAAATCACCAAATGAGATAAATGCAGACAGAAAAGAGGAGAGGTCCAAGGATTAAGGTCTAAGAAACGTGCACATTTTGAGGTCGGGAAAATGAAAGGGGAAAGGAATGGCCAGAATGGTGGGAACAAAGCCAGCTAAGTGTGATGTCCTGAAGGCCCATTGAAGGGAGAGAGGGGCTCAGTGGTGTCAAATGCTGCTGGTTTGTCAAATAAGAGGAAGGCTGAGAATTGACCTTCACATTCAGTGTTGTGGAGGTCATTAGGTTTGTTAAGGGCAGTTTCGGTGGAGTATCTGGGGTTAAGCCTGATAGGAGGGGTTCAAGGGAGGCAGAGGAGAGACAGTATGGACCTCTCTTGCAAGGAATTTTGCTGTAAATGGAAGTAGAGAAAAGGAGCAGTGTTTAGAATGAGAAGTGCTGTCAGGAGAGGAATTTAGTTTTTGTTTTATTTTTGGCATTACTGTTGTTTTATTTTGTTTAAATGTAGGAGACTTAGCAGCATGTATTTTTGCTTATAGGAATCATCCAGAAGAGAAGTGAAAATGGCTGACACATGGAAGAGAAACTGATAAGAGATAGAGAAGTGCATAAATGGGAGGGAAGAAATGGGATCTAGAACCGAAACAGAGGTGAATCTTAGCTGGGAACTCAGAGAGCCAATCCTCAGAAATAGGAGACAAGTTACAGCCTACACACACAGAGGCTGGTAGATGGGCAGACATGGTGGTGGAAGCACATGGAAGTTCTTTTCAGATCACTTCCATATCCTCAGTGAATAAAGAGCAAAGTTTATTAGTCAGCGTCCAATTTGGAAACAGGAAACATTCTCAAGCACAGAAGAGTTTAATGCGAAGAACTGGAAGGGCTGAAGAAGTCAATGGGAGAAGGGGTGTTACCTGTAAGAGGACCACTGATTTGCTGGTGAAGTCACTACTTATGCCGAGCAGGAGCCACCCTCTCCATACATACCAGGAATGCTGATGTGGCTGCAGCATGTAGGTTGGGGCCACTGCAGGAGCCAGAATCAGAATGACTTCTACCCTCTGCCTGCCTTCTAATCTTGTGTCAATGCCTCCTATTGGCAGAACCTAACTAGAAAACAGCTAGCAAAGGGGTCTGGGAAATGTAGTTTTGAAACTTCCTGCCTCCTGCAATACAGGAAAGACTTTGGAAGACCAGGAATGAAGCTAAGTACCACAAACCACACAAGATCACCATCTGAGAATGAGGACGGGGAAGAGATATTGGATGTTTAGGGGAAGAAAAAAGGCGTTCAATAGTCATCTAGGAGAATGAGGGTATGATTGGACGTGAAGAATATAGTACAATTGCTTGCCAGTTTTAAGGGCACACTAGAGGTAAGCCAACATGATTTCAAAGTTAGACCACTCAGTGTGACTGTGTGTTCTTCTCCAGGCACTGAGTAGGCCAAGGTGTGATTTAATCAAGAGAATTCATTGAAACAAGAGTAGGGCAAGGGAGTTGAGGGTGTATTTAAGGTAGTGATTATAATATATGGCCATAGAAGTTAAGCTGGGTAAGGGAAGAGGTGAAGACATAGGGAAGGGTAGATGACGGACTTGTTTATGTTCTAAGTTCCTGTCTCCTCCATAACTGAGAGTTATTTATCATCAAAGACCAGCTTTACCTAGCTCACCACTGTATTTCTAACACCTTAAATGCTGCCAAACACCCAGTAGGAATTCAAAAAACATTTGTTAGATAAATGGCCAATTGAACGAATGGACAAATATGTTCAATGCTATATCCCCTACCAGGCTGTCAGTTCAGTGAGGTCAGGGACCTTGCCTAACTTGTTCATTTCTACCTCCGTGGTATCACAGTGCTTGGCACATTGTAGGTATTCAAATATGTTTATTAAATGAACTGAATTAAATCATTTTGAAAGTCAAGGAAAGGAAACCCAGCAAACAGAAGCAGAGTATGCCATAAAAGATGTAGGGCAGGCTGTGTAGTACCTATAGACTTCAGCCAGAAGGGAGAGGGGACGAATTAAGGCCTGGTGGTAATCAATATAAGTAAGCCAGTCAAATGCCAAGTTCAAGTTCCATGTGAACAGACATTACAATTTCCAATCTGTCTAAGCTAAAGGAGTGAACAGGAGTAAGGCAGCATCAGAGCAGACAGGGGCCGTTCTTGATGCAGGTAAAGACTGCTTTGATGCCAGGAGCACGATGAATGGAGTCTGACCCAAAGCCTAGACCCAAGGTTTGGAACTGAGAGTCAACGAGCAAAAATGCCAACTCTCTCTCCCATCGACTCCCTCAACTCTAAACCAACTCCAGGGCAAGCAGATGTGTTGTCAACTGGGCTATCTTCCAGGAGAGGGAAGCCAGGCCCTGCCCAGGTGAGCCAGAACATGCTAAGAGGTGGGGAGATCTGGGGTGGGTGCCACAAGCAAGTGCTCATTCATTCAGCCTGGGAAGGTCTAGCCCTGGACAAAATTGTGAATTTGGCAATATCGTCTCATGGACCTTCAGATTCTTGGCTTCTGGCTCCCACCCAAGTCTTCTATCTGTGTTCCTTAATGTGAGGCTAAGTCTCCTAACACTTCCTCTCACATCCCTTTCAAAACTACTTAGAGTTGGAATAGATTACAAGTTCAAGCTAAGTTAAATGTCTCATTTCCCCCAGTTGACAGAAAGCTCTTTGGGGAAAAAAACTTCATCTTGTTCATCTTTGAGACCTCTGAGCAACTGGGCCCTATTCTATAAAAGATGCTCAAGCCATGTTTGTTCAAGGAGTGAGTGAATTAGTGAGATCATGACTGGAACACTTCAATGTATCATTCCTCCTAAGGACCAAATTTGCACCTTGATAACTGACATTTTAAATATCATTCCTTCATTAGGGAACCGCAAATCAAAACCACAATGAGACAGCGCTTCATACCCACTAGGATAGCTGTAATAAAAAATAAAAAAATAACAAGTGTCAGCAAGCATATGGAGGAATTGGAAGCCTCATACCTTGCTGGTGAGTATGTAAAATTGTTCAGCTGCTGTGGAAAACAGTCTGATGACTCATCAAAAAGTTAAACATAAAGTTATCATATGATCCAACAATTCCAGCCCCAGTCATATACACAAAAGAATTAAAAATAAGTACTCAAATACACGTGCACACATCTTCACAGCAGCACTGATCACAATAGTCAAAAGATGGAAGCACCCAAAAAGTTCATCAATGGATGGATGGTTAAACAAAATGAGATACATACATACAATGGAATATTATTCAGTTATAAAAAGAAATGAAGTTCTGATAGATGTTACAACATGGATGAACCTTGAAAACACTATGCTAAGTGAAAGAATCCAAACACAAAAGGACACATATATCATTCCATCTATGTGAAATATGCAGAATAATTAAATGTGTAGAGACAGAAAGCAGATTGATGGTTGCCAGGGGCGGAGGGAAGGGGAGGTGGGGGGTAGCTGCTTAATGGGTATGGAGTTTCCTTTTGGAATGATGAAAATGTTTTGAACTAGATAGAAGTGGTAGTTGCACAACTTTATGATATACTAAACACCAATGAATTGTTCACTTCAAAATGGTTAATTTTACGTTATGTGAATTTCACCTCAATAAAAAAATATATTACCTATCTCTAACTGCATAACAAGTTATCTCAAACATAAACATAATAAAAATTTATCATACTCCACAGTTTTTGAGGGTGAGGAGTCCAGAGGGCTTAGCTGGGTGTTTCTGGCTCAGTGTCTTTCTTGAGGTTTCACTCAAGATGTTGGCAGGGGCTGCAGTCATCTGAAAGCTTGACTGGGGCTGCCAAATCTGCTTCCAAGATGGCTGCCTCACAAGATGGCTATTGACAGGAAGCCTCAGTCTCTTGCCACATAAAACTCTCCATAACACTGCTTGAGTGTCCTTACAACATAGCAGCTGGCTCCCCTCAGAGTAAGTGATCCATGAGAGCATAAGGCAGAAGTCACAATGTCTTTTATGAATTAGCCTAGAATGTTCCATACCATCTCCACAATATCCCATTGGTTGCACAGGTCAGCCCTATTCAGTGTAGGAGGGACCTGTACAAGGGCATGAGTACCAAGAAGTAAAGATCATTGGGGCCACCTGGAAGGCTGATTACCACACTGCCTTTTCCCCTTACATAAGGCTTAGTAATGAATTAATGCATCACCCACTCAGCCTGAACTTGACCACCAAAAGTGGAGAACAGAAGGCAGCCTTGGGAAATGCTGCATGTGAATAGCATATGTGTGGGGAACTGTATAGATCATGCCTGAGTTTGCCCACAGATTGCTTCATGCACGTGTGTTATGATGAAAAACTGTACCTTGAAACAATTTTCTGAGAACCCAAATTTTCTTTAAAGGAAGACTGTCATAAGTACTTGGAGTGTCGATCCCGCGTGATGAGACACCTACCTCGTAAGAGCATAATGAGGTGTTGTAAGGGAACTAGAGACAAGTGTCTTGCCCCCTCCCCTTGTCTCCCAGTTTCCTTTCATGGGTTGTTACATGTCAGCACACGGCCTCCCCAACACCTCTTAGGCCTGCCCTGCTGCCCAAGCCCGGGCTACCTCCCTCCCTTCTCAGAAATGGTAGCTTTGCCAAGGTTACAGCTCTCAGAGCCCAGAAGACACTCCAACAGGACCACAGGCACAGTTGTGTCATCTCATGAGTCAAATCTAAAATCCTGCCCCGGTTGGGTTGCCAATGGGTGCATCCTGAAAGTTAGCCACGTCAATAAAAGTTTACCAAAATCTTGACTGGGGTTTAACACTCTTTGGACATGTTCATGGAGGGAAGTGATCCAAACACTGGTCACTTGTCATTTGGAGAGAAAAAAGGGTCAAGCTATTTGAGGCTTTTATTTGAATAAAGCATTTAGTATGGAGAACATTCAGCGAATTCAGTCTTGCACTGCATTTTAACCTCTGCTATTCTCTTACTGAAGCTACTATTTGGGATTGACCACCAAAAGCAAGCATGACAAATGTAAGTGCACACACTTTTACAGACAGTGTCAGCAAATTAACTCCTTCTCACCCACTCTACCCCAAAATAAAATAAACGTATTTCCACAAGGGCTCTCGCACCATTTGTTGATTGATGAAAAGTAAGTAGATATCGATGGACCTGGTTTCCACTGCTTATTGATGCCTAAGCTGGATTTCCTGCAGCCATCCAAGATGTCAGCCCAATGTCCAAACCCTCATCTTTTGGAGCACAGATGGCAGCCAGCAAGTGTGGAATGTGGAAGACAGAGCTGAGACAAAAACCCTGGCTTCCAGACTTTGGGTTTGGTGCTTTTTCCAATACTCCACATTGTCTTCTGAAAAGTTTAAGACAAAGATGCAAAAAGAGGTATTCAATAACAGTACAAGAGAATATTCTAGAGAATAAAGGGATAAGGGTTGCTTTATATAGAGTTGATCTTATATTCCTCGAACAGTTCCTTTTTGAGTACATGCCCTTGACACCAGTGCAAAGTTACAGTTATGGTACGTGTTTCATGAGGGCATGCAGGTCCCCACTTCATGCCTTCTCCCTCTCTCTCCCTCTCCCTCCCTCCGTTGTCCTGAAGAGGAGGATCAAGGCATTTAGAAGCCAAAGAAGAAAAATGCATGTCTTCAGAGAAATGATTTTCCTCTCCTCCCCTGAGAGATTATCAGTGGAAGGACAGAAATCAGGTAAAGAAAAGAGGAGTAAAAATGTTGTAGACATCTATTTCCCACCCTCTCCCTTGTTGGAACAGCTCCTTGGGGCATAAGCTGGGCAGTCTGGAGCTGGTGGCACCTAGTTTTCCTGACTCAGGAAAACTAAGAGGGACCACAGTGAGGCCCAGAGGAGAGGTCAAAGGTTACGAGCTCTTGGCTGCCGCTCCAGGTAAAGCTGACCTTCTGCATTCTTTGGTTTGTTTTTCTATAGCTCAAGGCCCCAGGTTTGAGAGTCTTGAGAGAATATTTTTCAGAAATGAGTAACTTTGGCTCAGGAATCTTCAGGAAGATGGGCTATTATTGATCTGGTCAGGCCTTGGGTTAAGGAGAAGGGAACTCCCCAACTGGGGTAATGCAGAGCCTAGAAGGAGGATGTGAGGGCTAGCGGAGGGCCTGGGGCCCCAGCCAGTGCATACAGGTTCCAACTCTGTCACTGATTTGCTATATGACCATAGGCCAGGCATTCATTCACTTCTCCGGGTCTCAGTCTCGATTTCTACATCAGTGAAATGAGTAAAACTATACTATCTCCACCTCCCAAAGAGGGTTTTACCACCTACAATCAGCCCTCCTTACTATTCTCCCCTCTGGAAGTTTTCCCCAAGTGAATTAAACCAGGAAATCAAAAATAAATTGAAGACGAAAAGATAAATATATATATATATATATATATATATATATATATATATATATATATATACATATAGTGGAGGAAAGAAACCTTTGAGGCAGTGGTTCTTAAACTTTTTTAGATGAGACTCCTCTGGAAAATTTGATGAAGTGTGTGGCCCTTCTCCCTGGGGAGCAAACCTCGTATGCACCCACCAATAAAGTTTTACATGAAATTTCAGGAGGTTATTTTAGAACCATCGACAAATCGTGGGCCTAGATAAGAACCCTTGCTTTAAGAAAAGATCTGTTGTAAAAATTAGCTTTGTGGGCCAGCCCTGGCAGCCTAGTGGTTAAGTTTCACGTGCTCCACTTTGGCAGCCCAGGTTCAGTTCCTGGGAGCAGACCTATACCATTCATCAGTGGCCATGCTGTGATGGCTCACATACAAAATAGAGGAAGAATGGCAGCAGATGTTAGCTCATGGGGAATCTTCCTCAGGGAAAAAAAAAAAAAGACTTTGCAAAAGATGATGTCAGCTGCCTAAGAAGATAGGGTGCACTGGATCCCAGCTGCTAATCTACCTGGAATGAACTTCAGGAAGAAGTGAGAGCAATCAAGCAATTGCAGATTGGGTAGACATAGAGATAAGATAACTAGCTCAGGGCAGATGCAAGATGCAACAAGATAAGGTTTGCTAGAAAGCTCTACCTGCTCAGAAATAAGGGCTCAGAGAGGCCTGCTTTGCATAAAATATTTGGGTCTGGGGTCCAGGGAGGACAAAAGAAATGGCAGAGACAGCAGCCAGGGAAACTGAGCCAGAAAGGAAAGAGCTACCAGGAGCAGAGCAGGGCTCGGGTGGTCAGTGTCCTAGAACACCAGATCCTGGGGTTCCAGGATGTGTAGAGCAATGCAGAAGGTAAAGAGGGCTGAGAGGAGAAAACCTCCAGGGCAGAGAAAGAGGCGGAGGGAGTGGGACTGCACCATGGCCGTGGAAAACAAATGAACACAATTATCATTGAACGTAGGGATATCAACAAGGGGCACATGGATGAAGAAGGCCAGAGGCACTGCATGCCGAACTCTGGAAAGAAGAATCAATTAAAAACAGCCAAGCCACACAAAACACGCGTATCACAAGGAGAGTTGGTTTGTTGGCTAAAATGACATCATTGATTATTGATTTATATTTTTTATTTGCTTAGGGATTAGGGAAGAAATACAAATATGTAGAGCATGAGTCAAGCTTTATTGATTAAAAAAATAATACCTCAGTTGTGATGCTCACTGAGTTTGGCAGAGCTGGAAAGACTAGTTAAATATCAGTACCATTACAGGAATAAATATAGAAGTCTGCATTCCAGGACAAAAGCAGAAAACGTGAAATAGGGATGAGGAAGTTTCTGGTTCATAGCAGGTGGTAAGTACATAACAGAGAAATCAAAGGGTGCTTAGCAAACACCAAGCAGGACCAGGGATCCGGGCAAGTGAGTCTTGCTCTTGCCAAGGTTCCAGGATGCAAGATAAAAGGCAAACTACTTTGTAGACCCTGGCTTTCATTTTCCTTTTTCTTCACCCTCTGTCCTCCAACCCAGGGATAAAAATATTAATGATGTGTCTCTGCCAACCTTTTAATTGCACTATAATTGGAGTTTATAAAGAGGGTCACTTTTCCTTGCTGTACATGATATTCTGTTCGGATTTTAATTGTCTTCCTCATTCAAGTTAAATATTTGATTCCATGATTTGCCATTAAATTCAGCAATTGTTTACCATGCATTCACTATGTGCCAGACGTTACTAAGTACTCCAGGAGGTACAGGGACGAATAACATACCGTCAGTGCAATCCGTTCATTCGTCCCCTTAATGTATCTGTTTTTTGAGTACCTAGTCTACGTCAGGTACTGTTCCAAATATTGGATGTTAGAGCTATAGCAGAGAACAAGACAAAGTCTCTAACCTTACAGAGTTTACAGTCTAGTGACAGAAATTTGCCATTTAATGGCCTGATCAGAAAACTATACAAGTAAGTATAACACAATGAAGAACATAGAAAGCAGAGTTTGGTACAAGCTGAGAACTACAATATTTTGAAAGAAGAGGTCCCATTTGGCTGGGTGTGAAGGAAGGCTGGGGAGTGGGACACTGTTCAAATTGGCCTTGAAGAACAGATAGGAGGAAGTAAGGTAAGGAGTCTGTAGGTATGAACCCAGATTTGGAGTTAGGAAAGCATGCAGGGAAGAGTGGAGAACGAGATTTGGTTAGCATCTTGGCATAGGTTGCAAAGAGCTGGAAGGCAGGGCTACAAAGGTTAGTAGGGGCCAAATCATGAAAGTCTTCAGATGACTTTTGAGAAGTGAAGTAGCAGGACTGGAAAAGTTAATGGAATGGATTGGAGGATAAAAGAGAGAAAGTAGGACAAAAAAAGGTACTTTCCAAATTCTTTTCGCCAAAGCTCATTCCTTAATGCAACTCCATGGTTTGAATATATTGATTATTCCTTTGTGCACAAGGCTATTGGCCTTTGCAGAACTAAATGCAGATTTGAAAATGGAGGTGAATAGTTATTTATTAGCAAATTTACGGATCGGTATTTTAATACGTATTCAAACACCATTATAATAATAACTTAGCAATAGGCTCATTTACATGAGTAAAGCCATCACAGCATTTTGTCATTACTCAGCAGTAAATTGAAGACTGTGACCCCAGAGCCTAGGAGGACACTGGGGCGGGGGCAGAGTGGGATGTCTGTCCTCCAGACATCACACCCCCCTCATGCCAGATGCTGAGTGAGTATGGACCTCGAAAGGGACAGAGTTTGTCCACCTCCTGGTTTTCTGATTCACTGAGACCTGATCTCCATGCTTTCTTCCAACCTCAGGCTCCATTTCGTTTGTGTTCCTATCTGAGCACCCCTTCCTTTTCAGATAGGTCCATGTAGAAACTAATTTGGGATCATTTGCTGGTTCTGCCTCTATGACACGGCTGCCTTTAGTTTTGGTCCCTTCACTCCTCGATCCTGGACTTAGGGACAAGAAGAGTGGCATTTGGCTGGCTGAGACTTGAATGATTCCTGGTCCCCAATTGTTTGGGGAGACACTCCGACAAAATTAGCTGCTCAGCATAGTTATATGAAAAGCAAACAACTACATACAGGGGACATGAAAAGAGAAAACTCCTCACGGGGTGGCCCCAAGGCAGAGTGGTTAAGTTCGCTGCTCCTCTTCGGCGGCCCAGGGTTTCACCGGTTCCCATCCTGGGTACGGACCTAGCACTGCTCATCAGGCCATGCTGAGGCAGCGTCCCACACAGCACCACCAGAGGCACTGACAACTAGAATATACAACCATGTACTGGGGGGCTTTGGAGAGAAGAAGGAAAAGAAAAAGAAAAAAGATTGGCAACAGATGTTAGCTCAGGTGTCAATCTTTAAAAAAAAAAGAGAGAGAAAGCTCCTCAGGCCCCTCGCTCTGTTAATCTACAGTGTGAAGTTAATGAGCCCCAAAAGGCAGTATTTATCTTTCTCTGTCTTGCTTATTTCACTTAGTATAATACCTTCCAGATTCATCCATAGTAATTACAAGTGGCAGGAATTCCTTCTTTTTTATGGCTGAGTAATATTCCTCTGTGTGTGTATGTGTGTATCACATTTTCTTATTCATTCTTTGGTCAAATGATGCTTCAGTTGTTTCCATATCTTGGCTACTGTGAAAAATGCTGCAATAAACAGGGATGTGCAGATATCTCTTCAAGATGCTGATTTCAATTCCTATGGATATATACCCAGGAGCAGGATTGCTGGATCATATGGTAGTTATTTTTAATTTTTTGAGTAACCACTATACTGTTTTCCACAATGGCTATACCAATTTACATTCCCACCAATAGTACATTAGGGATGCTTTTTCTCCTCATCCTTGTCAACACTTGTTATCTCTTGTCTTTTTGATGATAACCATTCTAACAGGTATGAGTTGATATCTCATTGTGGTTTTGATTTGTGTTTCTCTGATGATTGGTGATGGTAAGCACCTATTCATATACCTATTGGCCATTTGTATGTTTTATTTGAAGAAATGTGTGTTCAGGTCCACTGCCCATGTTTTAATTGGATTATTTGCTTTAATGCTATTGAGCTGTATGAGTTCTTTATATATTTTGGATAATAATTCCTCATCAGAGATATGATTTGTGCATATTTTCTCTCATTCTTTGGGTTGCTCTTTCAAGTTATTGATTGCTTCCTATGTTGTGCAGAAGCTCTCTAGTTTGATGTAGTCCAGCTTGTTTATTTTAGTGTTTTTGCTTGTGCTTTTGGTATATTATCCAAGAAATCATTGCCAAGACTAATGTCAAGGATCTTTTTCCCTATGTTTCCTCCTAGGAGTTTTATAGTTTCAGGTCTTACATTTAAGTCTTTGATTCCGAATAGCCAAGGCAATCCTGACAAAGAAGAACAAAGCTGGAGGCATCACGCTTCCCAATTTCAAACTATATTACAAAGTTATAGTAATCAAAACAGTATGGTACTAGCATAAAAACAGGCACATAGACCAGTGGAACAGAACAGAGAGCCCAGACATAACCCAGGCATATCCAGTCAACTAATTTTTGACAAGGGCACCAAAAACACACAACAGGGAAAAGATAGTCTCTTCAATAAATGGTGTTGGGGAAACTAGATATCCACATGCAAAAGGATGAAAGTCATTCTTTTAGTACATTTTACTTATTCAGTCAACAGCTATTGAGCATGTGCTCTGTGCACGGTGTTTGCAAAGTACTGATAGCAATAGAGATGTGTGTGTGATGTTATCTGAGCCCTGGTGACCTGATAGTCCCCAAACTCTGTCTACTTCACATTCTGGTGCCAATTTTCATTGAGCACTGTAAGGACTGAGCTGCCTGTCTTCCCTCTTTGATCAGTCCTGTATCCAAGCTCATCCACATACTTCCTCTTCTCTCAGAAGAAATATCTGTCTGGTTCTGGACTTTTGGAATTTGATCCAGGTAGTTGGGTCACTACCAGTAAAGAGCTTGAGAAAACTTAAGATAATGTATGCAAAGCCCTGAATTAGTGCTTGTCTCATTGTAGAAAAGTGTTCCCTTTGTCTCAGGAGTTCCCGGGCTGGTCAAATCGTCCTTTACGGATAAAAGCACCCTGAAATGAAAGCTGGGAGGAGAGAAACAAACCATATAGTGGGAGCAAAATATCAGAATATCAGGAAAGTCGGTCAGAGGTGGATGTTTGAAGAATAAAATGAGGCCAGCCCGGGGGTGGGCAGAGGGCATTACAGGACCACCCATGTGATCTGGGGTTTGGATGAAGAGCTGGACCAGATTACTTTCCAATCTAATCTGTAATTCCAGTCCATCTCTTTTGGTTTCATAAGGTTTTTCTCAACCACCTCCACTGTTAGTAAAGAACTCTGGAATTGAGAAGCAGAAACAGTGAACTCATTGATTTTGTATCAGGACCATTTTGCAGGTCTACTGTTTGCAATCTTCACCTTAGTCGTTAAGGCCATCAACGTACCAGCCCACAAAGACTTGTTCAATTTACCATGTTTGCCTTGGAACCAGTGGCGGTATCAGGGTAAAGGAAAAATATTTAGAAGTAGTTAAAGAAAAGTGATAACTGTGATTACATAAACTTGCCTTCTTTTCCCTGAAATGGTAGCCAGATTACGGTTAACTACCCCAGAGTCCTTTATCATGGCAATAGTTGAGAAGTCCAGGACTATATAAACCAGACTTAGAAAATATTTGGGACATAGAAAATTCTATTATGCATGCAGTTGCATGGGGTCTGAGAGAGAGGCAGCATGAAACACCTTGTAAGTATATTTTCTGATTTCAAACGTAGATGATTATGTTTTCAGGACCAAAATAGCCAGGGAGCAGTTCTTTCCCCATACCCCCAGAACTCTTCAACTTGAACCCAAGTAGAATTTCCAAATATTAATTTGGCACATAATCTCTCTGTTGGCAAGCCTTTCTGTTTTGAAATGTCTGAATGATGGGTCTTTCCCAAAATAACTAATTTCTTAGAAGATCAAGAACCTTTGAGTGGATATTCATATTTCAGGGCCCTTTCTTCCTAGATTCATCTTATTTGTAAATTGCCCATGAAGGAAAATTCAGACATATTTAATATATGGCACCAACTCTCAGAATAGTTTAATAAAATATTATTGCTATCTGCATCTCATGTATCTCCTTGACTAATTTCATTGCATTATGATTGCTGCCCATAGAGCAGCTGTTTTCCTTCGAAGATGAATCTCACTTTTACAGTGTCGTTGCACGTGGAGTATTGCACAGATGTTGTGGGCACGGAGGAGAAGGGGGTTTCTGTCGGTTTCAGCTTATGCTGTAAGTGCACCCGAGCTGAACGAGCCTGAAGTGGGCCTAAAGTGGACTATGGAGTGAGGGAAAGTTTCACTGCCACACTTTCCTATCCTAGCCTGTTCCTGCCTCCTAATCCTCTCACTCACTCTCTGATGCCTGAAAGTCCCTCAACAGGCAAGGCAGGCCACACCAAGACAAAATGATGCACTGGAAATATCTCAAGAACTAGTAACGTTTGGGTAAAATCTATGCCGAAATAAGGTGTGAATAAGTGGCATGTGATCTTTTACTCTCAGGCAAGGTGGGAGAACCTAGAGGAAAGGAACGCAGGAAGAGACCAGTTTCCAGAGAAGGATTCCCCCATGGTTGGGAGGAGGGAGGAAAATGCAGAAAGGGAAGACTGAGAAGCTGAATTATCACTTATTTTACCATTTGGCCTCAGATTGTCCTGCCCTAAGTGCAGATCAAGTGGTTGGTCAGGTTGCCTAATAGTTAGCCCAGAGATTGACAGTACATGTAGAACAAAACAAAAGGTATCCTTGAGTGAATGATAAAGTTTTGCTCCTGAGTGGCCAGCACACCCCTATCAACCACACTGAACGACAGAATCCTGATAAACCTTGGGGCTCCAAGGGCATAGAGACTGTGAAAGCTATAGATCATTTTAACAAGGCTCCAACCCTGGGGCCCTTTGAATTCCAGGCTCCGGGCTCATCTGAGGCTAAAGAGACAAGGAAGCATTGATGTTCGTTTCCATTTCAGATTACATCTTCCTTCCTTGTGGTCTTCTTCCTAACTCCATCTCCGGCCCTGACGGTGAGTAAGGGTGGAGAGGGGCTGACCTGTCAGGTCCTCCTTTAGCAGAAGTATTTCAAAGGTGATAATCCAGGGTGACCTCCCTCAGACTTCTTGTGAGTATCCCTGTAAACCTGTGAGATATGGGCAGAGCACGAACTCTGGACTTTCAACTCTTCTCCCTGTTACTTGGTTTTCTCCAGAACATCAATGACAGCCATCCTCTGGATGGATCTGTTGGAACCCAAAGCATCCGTGTCGATGCCTTCCGAGGTATGGTCAGCATCCGAGACAACAATGTTTTGAGTGAATGGGATGGAATCTTGGACTACAAGAATGTAAGATGTGGAACATGTTCATTACAATGCCAAAGAAAGCCTTGTCTGCTCCAAAATTTAGCCTTAGGCTTTTTCAGAGAGAAGAGGACGCTGTCTAATTTGCCTTCTCTAGGTTTAGGCTCTTGATGGAAATAACATGTCTCTAAGTAAGGGACCAGGTCCCCTGCAGTTGTGGGGACTTGTTTTCAAGCCAATGACTGTAGGAGGAACTTCTCTGCTCTATAGGGATCCTACATCCCTTTGCATTCCTGTGAGGTGTTGACTTCACATGGCTCATGAAGACCTCAGAAATAAGAGAGCCATTCAAATTACCTCCATTTCTGATAACTGGTATGTGCTATAGAGGTTCCTTTGTCTTACTCTCAGATTTTAATCAGTTTTTCCAACGAAGAAGAATGGTTTATTTTCATTTTTAGAAAGCTTGCCTCACCTTGCCCATCTCCTTAGGTAGTAAGACCTAGCAGAAAGGTGCAGGATCGGGAAGCAACTGTCTGTGTCCTCGGCCTGGCTCTCTGATGGAAAAGCTCTATAACCCCAGAGACAACACTCAGCCTTTCTGTGCCTCAGTTTCTTCACCTATAAAACAGTGTCAATAGCCGCCTTTCCTACCTGAAAAGGCTCTGAGAGGATTCGATAAAGTGAAAGCCCACCCTCCCCCCTTGGGCTGAGAAGACCTCTGCCATCCAGCCCTCCCCTCACCCCACACTGGACATCTTGGGACAGACACCTCACACACAGGCTTCCCTCTGCTCCCGCCTGTACCTACAATGCTCTCTCTGTCCTGAACACCTTCTCCCTCCCTCTTCACTAACCTGCTCCTAACTTCCTCAAGGAGACATCTCCTGAATGCTCCTAGAACGCACGCAGTCTAGCGATTTCCAACTTTGTTTTAAGCCATAGAAACTGTTCTTCAAACAAAATGTTCCACAGGATTCCACTCTATGGAACAGAAGAAGTCAGAACTGCTCTGGCTAGAGTGGGGAGAGGCAGGCGAAGTGTCCTTGGGCTCCGTCAGACACTGCCATAATCCAAAGCTGAGAGAGGCCAAATGACAGGCCCAGGGCCACAGGGAGGGGGCAGTCAGTGGCAGACCCAGGGCTAGAATCTGAGTCTAGAGGCCTGACCCTAGTCTCCTAACCACCCTGTACATTCAGAGAGCACTCTGTCACGTGCACGATGCTTTCACAAGCAATAAGAATCTTGTCTCATCCTCTCCTTGTCATGACAACCCCATGGGAGAAGGGTTATTATTCCTAACTTACAGATGGGGAAGCTGAGGGTCACGGAGGTGGCTAAGGACCGTGAAGGCTGCTAAGTGGTAGAACAAGACCTTAAAGTCAGCTTTGTTACCGGGACTAGCTAACTACCCCTCCAGTTGCACCAGTCCTTTAGTGGTATGCAAAATGTCCTGGGGGATTCCTTCCTGTGCCTGCAGCAGGGGACACTGCCACAGGGATAGCACAGCTCTGTGTGCATTGCCAGTCCTGCCCCTGGTCCCTTGCTCTGGCACCCTGGGCCACACTATCCAGGATGCTTGACATCACAGTAGAAAGAACAGCCATGCGCCAGCACTGATGGCGAGTAGGAGTCCACTAACATTGTGACATGGTTCCGCTGTGTTGCTTTAAGGCCCTCTTGGCGGCTAAGCTGTTTAGCAAGATGGCCTGTGTCCTGGCCAAGATGGACCAAGATGTCTTCCCAACTTTGGATGACATTAGCAAGGCCTTGGACAACCAGGTAGGTGAGACCAGCTCACTGTGGTCCCCTCTAGTTTGGTGTTTTCCAACTCTGCATCCCAACTTCCTAGGACAATGCTGTACAAACAGGGAGCATTCAGTTCATGCTTGTTTTTAATGTCCGTGAAATCCCGCCATCATGCAAAGGACCCTGAATCCAGTCCAGGACCCATTTAGGTCAAATCACAGTTGGATCAATGAAAATTCCAAGCAATAACAATTTTGATGTATTCCAAAATGGTGTGAGCTATATGTTAGTGAATATAAATTGTTGAAGATAAATATTAAAGCGAATTAACAGAGTATTTACATCCCCATGCCTTCTCTCCCCTCCCTGCACACCCCCCAAAAACATACACACATGTTATCTCTAGTTGAAAATAAGCCCCGGACTGCTAAAGATCTCTTCTCCTCAGCCTCTTAAATGGCAAAGGTAGTCAAATAAATTGAAAATCAGCAGGAAGTCCTTGAAATCTACTGTCACTTGCTTAAGTAACCTGTCCAGCACATCTGGGCAATACTAATGTCCATGGCAGAAGAGTCACTGACTCTTGTAAAAAATGCACTTTGGGTCACATAAAAATTTAGCAATTTATCAATTTTCTTCAAGAGGTAGAAAGTATTCCAGTCATCTGATTTATAATAAGTAAAAACATAAATGCTCCAAATAATTTTAAAACTATTCTATATTATCATTAGAGATGAGGAAAGCACTGGAGGCTGGAAGATTTGAGAAGGTGAAAGGAATATAGACTGAGTGACAGGGACACAGAGGCTCGCATAGAGATTTTTTTCTGGAGTAATAGTGCCACCTTATGGCAAGATTGGATATTGCGCTTAGAAAACAAACAAGGGGAACTTCGGGTTCACAGCTATGTGCACTAGAATTCGTTTCTCGTTTCTTCCTCTTTGCTGTACCACATCTGTACTACGCTGTCTCACCATTTTGAAATGCCACCTCTTCCAGGCTTTAAAGCATTATCCATCCACTCACGGTCTGACCTACACTGTTCTGCCCAGCCGGGTCAAGAACTTAGCCCAGTATGGAATGCCAATCAAGGACATGTGCCGAGACGTCCCCACTTACTTTGCCCAGCAGCAAAAAGAAGGTATGTTAATAACTTAACTAGAAACCCAAAACCATGCATAAGATGAAAGGTGCATATGATTTTTAGGTCATTGGCCAATCGTCATGACTGTTTTCAGATCTATTCCATTTCTTTGCTACTAGATATAAAAGTAATGTGGCCTGAAATGTATTTCCCCCTGGTGGCAGAGATGATGTCCCGACACCAGGGTTTACTGACAACAGGGAGCAGAGTAAGGTAGCTTTACCAGCAGGTTGAGAACAGTCATTTCATCAGTGGGGTTTGACAGTTGGTGGATACCCTCCCCGACCCAAAGCTTCATCACCCCTGCCCAAACAGCACAGTGCCCGGCATCACACCATTAGAAGCCATTGCTTTGGGGTCCTCAGTCCTCCTCTTTCTCAGGCTGCACAGAGGTTGGAAGGCACTATAGTTGCAGATGGCACTGGGAAAAGAATATCTCAGTGGCTGGCACTTCCACTGGGGTTATGATGGGGGATCGGTGGTGACCACCCTGGAAAGCTACCAGATAAGACCTCAAAATCTGCCTGTTATTCCAGATGTAGTCAGTAACCCCTTCTCATTAGGCTGTTGCCAGTCGCTTACATCTTAGTATAAATCAACCCAAAGAACAGACTTCTTCATAACAGAAGGATCCAGCAAGGAAACAGGGAGAATTTGAGGGGTTGAGGGTTAAGGAGGATGACTAAAGGTCAGTAAAAGAAATAAAAAGGAGTATGTGGGGCCAATTATTGCAGAGGCAAGGGAAACTTTCCATTTTGTTCCCACAGATTCTTGCTCATATAGCTGTCCTGAGCACCATGTCCAATTTAAGTGCAAATCATCATATATCCATCTCCTTTGGGGTCTTAAAGGGATTAAGTGATCTTTCTTGTAAAATGCTTCCTTTTGTTCTTAAAGGTACTGCACCGGCAATCGACCCCAATTCGTGTTTCGAAGTCCAACTTCTGTCCTTTATGGGACTCTCTATCTGTGGTGACATTCCTGGGCTCTGAACCTCCAGGACGCAGGGAGTGGACCTGCCTGGACGAGGCTGCTGGCCTGAAACCAGCACTCAAGGGCCCAGCCCTCACTCTGCCGATGGGAAGCTGCTCATTTCAGTGCTCCACCTTCTGCCTTCAGAGATCCAGCCTCGTACTCTGGGAAATCAGGCACACTTTCTCCCTCTGAGTTAGAACAATAAAGTTTCTTGCCTCATTGGCCTCGCAGATGAGCCCTCCCAGCCTGCACTGTCCTCTCCTGAGTTATGGACATTCCCATCCACACATGGTCCCAAACGTCGCACGCCAGCATGGTGCAAAGTAGGAAGTGCCTCTCCTGAATGTCCCATTTCTCAGGGCCTCTCTTTAGGGTGTCCTTTGAAGAATCCTTTGAGAATTTTGGCCATAAATAAATAGTAAAAAGACACTAGCCACAGCACAGGCAAGCTGTCAAGTCTGAGGTCATATCTCTGTCTCCTGCAAATTGCCCTGAGAATCTACGAAGCCTATTCCTTGTGGTGGCCCAGCCCACCCCACAAAAGCCCCTGAGAGAGATCCAAGAGACATTAGGCCTCCCAGACCTCCCTTTGAACTGGTCTAAACCCCTTAGTGGTGACTCCCAGGCATTTCTCTCCATTACGAATGAAAACGGACCCGGCCTCTTAGCACTGTTTCTTTAACTATCCATTCCTGAAGCCGGGAGGGACAAAGCCACATCCTCCTCCCCCCTTCCCACACACACACAGAGCATCCATGACTCCCCTTACCTTAGAAATAATAACGAGGAGGAGTATTGGAGAACAGACACAGATGTCCACAGAAGGTCATGTTGGAGTTTGGAACACTTCAAATAGGACAGGACTGGGGGCAAGAGGGTGCTGGACATTGCGTGTGCATGGAGCAGGGAGGCCCTCGGTGATGAAGACGCTGCTGAGCACCAGCTCTCTGAACGTGTAGCTCTTCTGGGTAGAGTCACGGTGTGGTGTCGCTACCTACGGTCATGAATGAAATTTGATGGCACAGGAAATGCCCATGGTAAACCTCTACTGGGCATGAATAGGGCATGGTTGGGCCGGCCGGAGGCTCTGATCCTATGGATTTGCACACATGTGGCTTGTCAAGGATAAGGTAGGTGGAGATATGTACGTAGCACATTCAGGGTGGAAGGATCAGATGTGACAGGCCAAGTCTTGGTCAACCAGAGGCCCTGAGAGGACCACAGAGCAGGGTCTGGCCCCCAGGGTGAGGCCCAATGAGTCCTCAGAGATAAGTCGCCATGGCTGTCAGTCCATCCTCCATCTGCATTCGCCTTGTCTCTGACGCCCAACCTCCACTAGCTCCAGGAACCAGTCGGTATCTTGTCCCATGTGCTTGAGTCCCTATTGCAAATGCCTGGACCCCTGCTCCTTAGCCCTCTGTGACAGTGGGAGGGCTGCTGCCTACTGACTGCTCTCATGCCAAACTCTCCCCTCCAGACTTCTGAGCTTCAGCTGTCCCTGAATTTCCCATCATCTCCAGACTCCACCTGATTATTATAACGTCTCTGTTACTTCCGGGAGACTTCAAGAGCCCACACCCAACCACCATGTTTGTCTCCATCTGTTACCATCTCTGCAGATACTCGCTCTGCCAGCTAGACTAGTTTCCTCCCAGAAACTCTAGGTTCAAGGCCTGCCGCCTCCATCCCAAGCCTCGTCACTCTAGGCTGTCATTGACTGAGCTGTAGGAGCTCCGAGAAACAACAAGCACAGTCCTTTAGAACTTACAGGGTTGTCAAGGTAGATTTTGTTTCCTCAGGTTATAAACTCAACCTTTATCTTAAAAAGAATCTTCCACGCATGCACCAGGATTTAGGTCTTTTAGGAGATGGGATTGGGAAGGCAAAATTTGAAAATGCCATAGACTGAGTGGTTTATAAACAACAAACATTTACTCCCCATTTATTCCTGGAGGCTGGGAAGTCCAGAATCAAGACGCTGGCAGATTCATTGTCTGGAGAGGGCCTATTTCCCGGTTCACAGACAGCCTTCTTCCTGCCGTGTCCTCATGTGATGGAAGGGACGAGGGAGCTCTCTGGGACCTCTTTTATAAGAGACTAATCCCATCACGCTAGGGATTAGGTTTTAACATGCGAATTTTTGGGGACACAAACGTTCAGTCTACAACACCACCCTACTGATGACCATTGTTAACGTTTATCCTTAGAGCTCGTCTAGTCCAGCACTTAATGAAATGGACCATATTTGAATCTCAAACCAGTGCCCCTGATCCTAGTCCAAGCATATTGCATGTTTATCAAGACCAGCAGCCTTCTGTTGGAAATGCAATTACACTAACATTAATAAGAGACTGCTCCATCTGTGACTGAAGAACTCAAGGTTCGTGCGAAGTCCCTTATAATAATTTTTGAGTCTCCCCAGGAGTGCCTAAGAATTATCCCAGTGGTCTTCCAAGCAGAGCAATCTTCTATTTTCTTTCTCTCTTGGGGCAACCACTGTCATTGACCACTGCCAATATCTCCAATGCTGCCTCTTAGAGCTGGGAAAAGGGGCCCGAGAACCCACAGCCCCCAGTGCCCTCAGCTGAACTGTCTCCACTGCCTCTTGCTGCTGCCCCTGTGCTGAGTACGCGACCTGGGCAGACACTGCCATCTCCGCACTGATGGAGGAGATTCGGGGATGTCAGAGGAGCAAGGGCCCTCTGGACTCAATGCAGAAACAGGGAAAGTGCATCCCCCAGCCCCGCCACCCTTCGGTGTCAATTGTTCACATTGCTGCAAAAAATGCCCTGGTTTCTTACAAAAACTGTAGTGAAAAAAGGCTTCTCTCTTCTGTTGTTTCCGCTCACAGCCCCCACCCACCACCCTGAGGCTTCAGGCATGAGCCCCTCAGTGACTGGACTGGGGACAAATCGGAGCACGAGACACCACAGTGTCTCCTCCCCTCCAGGATTTGTTCTTGGATTGTGACCGTGTCCCAGCTCTCTGTTTCCTGAGCTTAAGATCTCCCTTGGCTTTGTTCTTATCCCCCTGCAAACACATGCTGGAGGGATCACCAGCAGTCCTTTGTCACGTCTAAATCCCAGCTGGGACCTGCACAAAACCCTCCCTCCGAGAAATCTCTGAGATTCCCACAAAAAGTCCACCCTTGCCCAAGAGGGCCTTCTCAGAGAGGGATACCCAAGACAGAGGTCAAGCTCCCTGGCCTCCTTGTTCAGAGAATGACCCTCCATTGACAGACTCCCCTCTAGGAGGAAAGTCTTGCTCCCTTCACTAGCCCCTTTCGCCCTCAATGGTGGTACTTCTAACTCTCTCCATCACTCCTGCTTCTCTGCAGCCTCAGAGAGGTACTGACTGGCCCTGGGCCTCAGGTCTGTGCGTATGGGTGGACTGGCTCACCAGTGAGGTTAGCAGCTGCCCAGCATTTATTCTCTGACTCCCTGCCCGCTCCATGATCTTAGTTTCCCCAGGGATCAGGAGCAGGGCCCCTTATCCTGCCTGGAATATGCTGCTTCTCCTCATCCTGCTGCCTGCCTGGGGTGGAAAGACCATCCCCATAGTTTAACCTGTAACTCGGCAGTTATTCCTGTGGAGCCCTTCATTGGCCTGCACCAGTTTTGGGGTGCTTTTCACGCAGGCAGTTCTCCCAGCCACCCTCCAGTGGAGCTGTTGCTGTCCATGGTCCACACACAGCTCTTGGTCCTCTGCCTGGCTCCAGGCATTGTCTACAACATACAGTAAAGTGCACAGACGAGTTCTTACATATACACTCCTGTGTAGCCACTACATAGCTGAAGATGTGGAACATTCTCAACACCCCAGAAAGTTCCTTCATGGCTGCTCCTAGGCAATACCCTCCCCCTGACCCTAGCTCCAAGGGAGTAGAGAGGGGCAGTAGTGGGATATTCTGAGGAGAAAAAAAATCAAACACACCCTAGCAGGACTCTTGGAGTGGGACAAACTTCAGACTGTGAGGGGCTGGTGACCTCCCCAGGATTCTCCCTATTATGGTAATTTGGCCAGGTCAGACAGAAGAAAAGTGAGGCTCCCAAAAGTCATTAGCAAATGACAGAATGGTTGGCCATTGATCAGGCACTGTATTCCTAAGGCCATGTCCTTATGAGTGTGGCAAAGGATGCTTTTCAGAGGAAGGTTGAGATGGGGACCACATCATGAGAGGCAGTGAGAGGTGGATTCTTGGGGTGTCGCTTCACTAGGTCATATGCTACGTAGCATGAACATGTGAGACCCGTGCTACAGCCAGGGGAATCCTTTAGCAGTGATTAAAAGCTTGCTAGGAAATGGGCTTCTCACCTCACAGTGGGGGAGACCCAGATCCCCAGCCCTGAGAAGCACTTGGTTCACTTCCTGTATATGTCCTGAGCCCTTCATATCAGAGTCGCTGTAACCTCAGACATTTCTCCTGGAACTGAGGGAGCAACTGGGCATGGTGTCTAGACTAACAGAAGGAACAGCAGGCCAAGGAGAGCTGGACAGTGGGTTCCAAGTGACGTTTATGTCTCAGTCATTCTATAAGTAGCACATGGTATGAGTGCAGGGTGAGGTGAGCCCGGAATTTCCAAAGGAGCTACAGAGGTGAAAGAAGTGGAGGCACTCATGCTGGGGTGGACCCAGAGCCAGGGATATGTGTGCCCATTGGACTCACTCTGGTCCCTTTCAGGTGTATCTGCAAGAAATGCTTTAGGCTACAAATAAGGAGAACCCAGTCACAGTGTCTTAAATAGAAAGAGATTGATCTATATCACGTGAGTCCAAGGGAAGAAAGGCTGAGCTAGTGATGCTCTAGAATGATGTAATCAGGCATTCTAGATCTTTCCTTCCTGAGCCTTTCCTCTCCAGGATTGTTACCTGGTGGTCCCAAAATGGTAGCTGCATCTCTTGACATCAGCATCATGTCCTCATTGAAGGAAGGATAACAGGAAAGGGCAAAAGGCAGAGTTGCATGCCAGCTGAGTCTGTCCCTCTTTATCAGAAAAGAAAAATCCCTCCTGGGAAGCCCCACTTAGCAGACTTCCATGTAGATCTCATTGACCATAATTGAGGTCATATGGCCACTCACTGACCAATCACAGGCTGAGGAAACTGACCTTGTTTTCTCAAGGGAAATAAGATTGACTTAGCCCAGGCCTTCCCAACCTTGGTACTATTGGCTACTATTGAGCTGCTACTTAAACAAATTGAGGTTCTGTTAGCAGGAAAGAGAGGGATGGGGAATAAGAATTGAATAGTCAGTGGATATTTTTGGCCATAGAATGTTAGAAAACTGATCAACAATAGATGATGAGCGTTGCTTTCAAAAGTCTTATCCTCTTTAGTTTCTGCCCACTTTGAGTCACTCTCCAGTGCCTTCAAACAACTACTTTTTAATGTTTTGTCCAGGTTTATAACTTTGATGTCAGGAGTGTTAATCTGGTATAAGTGCTTCATCATTATCAGAAGTTAGAAGTCTCAATGTTTTTATATTTATTATGTTTATGTTGACTAATATTTGAATTCATTGAGTCAGTTATCCAAACAAACAATTTGCATAATAAAGTATTTGTTTGGGCCCACATATTCTAATCCTGGGAACTCTGAATGAAGAAATTAGTTTTAGTTCTACCTCAGATGGGTAAATGACATGTCGTCTAGTAAATGAGTCTACAAGACATGTCATTTACCCTGGGGAACAAAACTTCATGGGAAATAAGACCTTCCTCTATAAGCCTCACCAGGCTTCCTGCAGAAACTCCCTTGGCACACTCACAGCCTGGATCACACTGCTCTCTTGGGCTGGCTTCAGTAGCCAGGTCAGCTCTTCTAGAGCATCCTTGATGCTTTGCTGTGTTCCATCCAGACTTGCTCTCCTCCCTTATGACCTGGAGAGGGTCTATGCTTGTGTATACAGTGAGCTAACAGGGCTGATAATCCAACCAAAAAAACATAGAGTGGACGAACGGAAAAAAAAAACAAGATCCAACTATATACCATCTACAAAAAACACACTAGATTTAAGGATACACATAGGCTGAAAGTGAAGTGATAAAAAAGGATATTCCATGCAAATGGTAACCCAAAGAGGGCAGGGGTGGCTATACTTATATCAGACAAAATAGATTTAAGTCAAAAACTGTCACAAGAGACAAAGAGGGTCATTATAGAATGATAAAAGGGTCAATTTACCAAGAAGACATAATAATTATAAATACACGTGGACTCAACATCAGAGCACCTAAACCTACAAAGCAAACATGGACAGGTCTGAAGAGAGAAATAGACAGCAATACAATAATAGGAGGAGACTCCGATAACACCCCGCTTTCAATAACGGATAGATCATCCAGACAGAAAGTCAATAAGGAACCAGCAGACTTGAACAACACTATAGACCAAATGGACTTAACAGACATATACAGGACATTCCACCCAGAAGCAGCAAGAATACACATTCTTCTCAAGTGCACGTGGAATGTTCTCCCAGACAGATCACGTGTTAGGCCACGAAACTAGTCTTAATAAATTTAGGAAGATTGAAATCATTCCACATATCTTTTCTAATTATTCAAGGGAATAAAACTAGAAATCAATAACAAAAGGAAAACAAGAAAACTCACAGATACATGGAAATTAAACAACCATTGAGTCAGAGAGAAGTCAAAAGGGAAATTAGAAAATATCTGAAAACAAACAAAACTAGAAACAGAGTTGATATTTTTCCTCCCCAGCCCTTAAGAAAGGGCTCCTTCTGAAGAAGGTTTAATGGCGCCCCAGCTTCCCTGTAGCTCCCATTTGGACGCACTCCTTTTGGGCATGTGCTTGGCCCCCTCCACCTGCTGCTCCTAACAGGTATTCAACAGGACACCAGCACTGAGCAGGGTTAATTGACTTAATGAAAGCAGAGTTGAGAAAAAACAGAACTCAAAGTTCTGCTTTAAAAATGGGAATAAGATTATAAAAATTAATAAGCATAACACCTCTCTAAGCAGAAGATTCCAAAGGAGGTTGCTAATCCTAACACTCTCCACCTGCCAGCGGTCCTGGCCGCAGGAGTAAGAACATGCCCTCAAGGGATTCAATTAGGGACCTTTCCAAAGAATTTTTTAATTAAAACTAATTTGAAATTAGAACAAAGCAGAGTCCCTTCCTCTCCGACAATGACACTGGGAAGATGAGGACCTTAGGGCTGACAGCCATGTTGGTTCTATCTTCATGGAGAAAACCAGTGTAGGATACTGAGGCCGGCATGGAGAGAGAAGGAGAGTTGAGACATGGAAAAAGAGAGTCCAGCCACCTCCAAGCACCAAACCGGAATATCCACCACCCCAAACCAGAACATCCCTATCCCTCTATGGTAGGAGGAGACAATAAGTTCCTCCCCTCTTCGCCTCAGTGATTTGGATTTGAGTTCCATCACCTGCAAACACCAAGGTTCCAGCTCGTACACTCTACCACTCATTTGGCATTTTATTATACACTCATTACTGTTGTTATCAAATGTTTTTATGTAAGTGTCTCACTTCCACCACAAGAAAATAACTTTCTTGACTGTGGTAGTTTTGCCAGCATATCTACCCCAGGGCTGAGCACATGGCAAGTGCTTTAAATATATTCATTAATGGTCATTAAGAAGTAGCTGCATAGCATTAGGAACAGGAGCAAGAGAAGACACACAGAAATTCTCGTTAAAGTAACTCCTCTTTGTTCTGAACTTGCACCCAGTTGACCAGTCCACATGAGAATGAGCTATATGATCTGGGAATTTGCCCACATTATGCAATTTATTTGGAATATTGAAAATTGCTTTCCTTCTATATATTGACTTGGCCTTCCCAGTTAGCTTCTCACTCCTGCTAAGATTTTCAGTAAAGTTCATCTTTCTCTGGGTGATGGTGTTCTCCCTCCCTCTCTCCTCACACCAGGACAAAATATATCATAATAACATTTATTAAGGTTGAGTCTACTGCTTTGATGAGCTGAAAGGCACTTCCTGAAAGGTATGTGAAATGGCCCTCCAAGCTGGGTGCTTTGTCAGAGGGGATAGGCGCCTTCACCGGAGCAGTCAGGTTGTTTGATAAGGGTATATCAAACCCCACCCCATCACCGGGTGGAGGCCACTGCCTCCTGAGTCCCCACTCCACCAGGCTGCCCACGTGTGTTCGACAGACAGATTGGCCGCTGGTCTGGTGGGCAGATGCAAAGATGGAGACTTGCACCGAGCTGACCAGCATGTGACCCAGCTACACTATCTGGGAAGTTTCACACCTTACGCACTTTGCTTGAAATCCTGGCAATTTCTTTCCTTCTACATATTGACATAAATGTTGTTTGGCTTCCCTTTGCTGTTTACAAAAAAAAGCAAACACCCAGATATCTGTAAATACAGTATTTATGTTTTACCATGTAATCTCAAAATTAGTTAGACCGTTGAGAGAGAATTTAATTTGGCTGCTGAGTAGAAACCAAGGGTGTAGTTCTTTGAAGGGACGAAACCAGTGGGCTGAGGCCTTAAATGTGAATGTCTGCACAGACAGAAATGCCAAAGATGCCCAGGAGCCCAGCCTTTGCACAGGATCCAGCACCGACATTATCTGAAAAGGGGAAACATTTCAAAAGAAGGAGCATTAAGAAATATATTATTAGAATGCAACAAACCAACGCCTTTTTGTAAACGTCTTGTCTAAGCGTTGTACGTATAATTTTGTGTTACCCAAGATTTTAGCTATACTTCTATTGCAATAATACATCAGCTTAAATAAGACTGACAACTCCTGGAAGTGCTGTCTGGCTCAATCCAGTTGATACTATGACATCCTGTGTTGATGGCATGCCTATGTGCCTTTACCTATAAGTACTAATGACCTTACTGAAAGGAAAATATCTTAAAGATGTTTTTTTCCAGGCAGTAGAAATGTAATAAATGCTAATTCTTTTCTCCTTTGTCTACCTTCCACCACTCTGGGGAATTTCTTTTGTTGCATTTGCCATCTGTGCCCAGCCTCTCTTTCCCTCTGGCCACTCTGCAATATTTAGAAACGTTGTGTAAAAATACCAGTAATGACAACAGTGACATATGTCACCTGGCTGAATCAGAGCTTTGATTCCCTGTCTGTCGGTGCACTTTTCCTGATCTTCCTTGGACTAATTCTGTCCTAGATTCTGAGAATTTTTTTTTAAGTTTTCTAAGGAATAATTGACAAACAGATTTGTATGTATTTAAAGCGACAATGTGATGATTTGATATCCATACGCACTGCAGAATGATTACCAAGATCAAGATAACACATCCATCATCTCACATGGTTAACATAAGTAACTCTGTGTTTTTATGTGTGGTGAGAATGCTTAAGATCTACTCTCAGCAGCTTTCAAGTATATAACACCATATTAACTACAGTCCCCCGGCAGTCCAGTAGATCCTCAGAACTTATTCTTCTCATAACTGAAAATGTGTGCCCTCGGACCTACATCACCCATTGCCTCCTCCCCCCAGCCGCTGGCAACCATCATTCTGTTCTCTGAGAATATTTCTTACTGACTTCTTTCTTACTGTCTCCAAAAGATGCCATTCTAAGGGCCCAGAAGCCTCTTTCCTACTCTGACTTCTTATATGTGAAACAATAGGAACCCAACAATTTTTCTTGGCACCCAGAAATCTTTTCTTACTCCATCCTTTGTGTCAATTCATCGACTTCTCCACCAGATTGTATGTTCCTTGGAGGCAGAGTTTTATTCATTTCTGTGTCTCCCTAACATTTAGCACGATTTCCACACATGGTAGGTATTTAACTCCCAAAGTAAATTTAATTGAGCCAGGTTTCACATTTATTTGTATTTCACATAACACCTAGCAGAGTGCCCGGAACATAGGAGCTTTCAGGAAACATCTGGTAAAGGACTGATTTCTTGGTACTCACTCAGTATCTCTCCAGCCACTTCCCCCTTATACAAGGGGACGTCTTTGCAGAGCTGCTTAATGGGTGACCCAAACAGGAACCAGTCCATGTGAGTGATCAGAGACTGCAGAGGGTTGTACTTGACCCAGAGGTATTTGTTGGAAAATATGTTGTTCAGAGCCTAGACCAGTGTAATAGAGTGGGACAGGGTAAAAGAAGTGGACATAATCTCGTGTACCTTATTCAAAATTGTGACTGTTTTTCTCTTTCAGATTATTAAGCAGAAGGCAGTCAGAAATCTCAAGACATCATCTCTTTCTGACCACTCGGTCTGCAGAGAGGCCTCATTATAACCAAAGTCATTTTGTCGCTGGTGGCAATGAGATGCAGAGAGGGTGAATCCCATGCCAAAGGTGGCACAGATGGGAAGTCACAGAGGGAGAAGTAAACCCCAGATCCCTAGCCTGAAGCATGGTTTGTTGTTCTAACTATACGGTATTGCTTCTTTGCACCTTTGTGTCATTGAGTATTCTAACTTCTGCCATCTTTCTGCCAATCACTACTTCTTGGAGCCCTGCTCTGAGAAGAGAAGCTATTCAGTCCTTTCTACAAAGACACGGGAATTTATTATAAGTTCTTATATTGGGGGCTGTATGGTGGAAATCAAGTTAACAGACCTACTACTGCCCTCAGAAACCATAGACGTGAAACACTTTAATATGTTGAGTCCCGTCTCCACGGTGAGGTATAGTATTATGATCTGCTCCCTCACCCTCTTTGTGTCTACACAGACACCAGTATTCCCTGGCTCAAGAACAAGGAATATTTCAGGGTACTCCAGAATTACCTTCGTCTCATAGATGGACTGTTTGAGCTGCTCCAGAGAAGGGGTGGTTTGACGGTTCATCTTCAGGATGTAGCAGGCTCTTCGGGAGAGCAACCTGGATGCAATGTAGCCCTGGGACAGCAAGAGCACAGTCACTGCCCCTTCCCTGTTCCGAGTCCTGAACTTGGTGAGAATGACACCTGAGCCTTGGAGGAAAGCCTTGAGCAAGCTTGTGAGTGCATGTGACTGCTTTTCAATCTGCAATCAATTCTATCCATTCGACTTCTTTTACACAGTATTTTTGCTTTTTCACTTGCCATTTCTACTTCTTTGAAATCATGTAAATCCATGATTTGAACCCCATTTTTCATGTTAGGGAACCAGGGTCTGCAGTTTGCAATTTGACAGATTGAGAAGAAATAGCTCTCCACCTCTTTCTATTGTTTTTGCTCTGCCTTTTCCTCAATTTGGAGTAAACACAATATTCTTTAGAACCTTGCTTTCCAATATGTTAGTTACTAGCCACATGTGGCTATTTAAATCTAAATTCAAATTAAATAAAATTTAACATGTACTTCCTCTGTCACACATTTCAAATGCTCAGGAGCCACAAGAGGCTTCCCTAGTAGAAGTATGCACATATGGAACATTTCCACCAGTGCAGAAAGTTCTATGGGACAGTGCTGCTTTAGAAACTCTCCGAAACTTGTCCACACACACCCTCACTCCCCACACACGTTTCACCTATCCTCCCCTCCTTTACCATCTTCTCTCCATCCTTTCTCCACCTCAAACCCAAGTTGGCTGGACAGGGATGGGTTGGAGGAAATCAAGATTGGAAGAGCAGTGGAGGGTGAGGACTTTGGAGCCAGAAGGAGCCTAAGGCCCTCTTATCCTCATCCAGGGTAGAACTTTCTTCACAAAGTTTCAAATAATTGTACAGCCTATAAGACTGTATCTAATAGAAACCCATCTAGTTCCTATTTTTCAATTCTCACAAACTGTCAGTTCCTAAGATTCAAAAATAGACCTAGGCCAAGTCTGATGATAGTGAAAGAGGCTTAAACCAATCCTCACCACTCTATTCGTGTGTGTGTGTGTGTGTGTGAGAGAGAGAGAGAGTAAGATTGGCCTTGAGCTAACATCCGTTGTCAATCTTCCTCTTTTTGCTTGAGGAAGATTGTCACTGAGCTAACATCTGTGCCAATCTTCCTCTATTTCATATGTGGGATGCCACCACAGCATGGCTTGATGTGAACCCTGGGCTGCTGAAGCAGAGCACACGAACTTAACCACTATGCCACCAGGCCAGCCCCAGCACTCTATTTCTTTTAAAGACACTTTTGGAATTTCCCTGATATCTGCTTAAAAGCAATTTCACTACAACTTCCTTTTAAACTGTGTCTTTCAAAGACTATGTACTTTCAAATGTGTCATGGAACTCCCAACACCAATGAGGAGGAGGCTTGTGAGGAGGTTTCCACAAGAAAATGAGAAGAAAAGCATGCTCAGATGGCCAGCAAGATGGTCTGCAACCTACTTATATCCACAGTGCGTAGCTCTGGACCGAGGTGAAAGCTGGTGGATAATTAGTGTCAGTGGAATGAGTAGAAAACAAACAAATGAATAAATGGATAAAGAACAGAATAAGTTTTCTGAGCAGCTTTCTGAGACTTATTGTTAATAACAGTAACTAAAACTTGGAAATAGTTTGGTGTTTTTAGTTAACATACTTTCCTTCTTACAGAGGAAGTGTGACTGATTGCATATCCTACACACATAGTTAAAGGTGTATAGTTCTGGATTTCTGCTCTTTCGTGATTGTTTCATGATTGTTCTTTGCACAATATTTTGTACTAGAAGCCCTAATTCATTCATTTATCCATTCGATGAATAGTTTTTGAGAGGCTGGGTGCCAGGCATTGCTGTAGGTTTTGATCACTCTCCTGGCACTTTCTTAGCCTGTAGTGAGACAATAGCATTGCACTTCCAATTTCCACCTGAAAAGGTCAAGCAAATGTATACGTTTCCTGTCACATTTTTTCTTAGAAATAGTTTTGTTTGTTTTTTAATCAATAGCTTGATTATGCAAAGGGAAAAACAGAATTAAGGAAATTCCGACAGAGTTGGAATTCAAATGTGTACTAAATGGCTGTCCCTCTACCCTTCAGAAACCCCGCCCCGAAGAATAGAAAAATTCCCTTGTTGCTTACATGTTTATAGTCAAAAATTGTGGTAGAGGAGCACGATCCTGCGTGGATGTTGATGGTGGCGACTTCTTTTTCACTGTCAATTGTCACTGTCTCCTGAACACTGCCACCGTTGTTGACTTGGCTGATGATGTTATAAACCTAGATTGATGACAAAGACATAATAGTTTTTCCATAAATCATATGCATTTGAAAACAACCCTTCCAGCAAAATAAAGTGTTCTACCTGCTAATAAGAGATTGAAGCCTGAAAACTCTCCACTGGGATCCCAGACCCAAAGCTCACGCTAAAATAAGAAACCAAACCTCTTCCTCCTAGTTTATTATATTATGTATGGGAGGAGCAATGACATCACAGGAGAAGTGAGACCGAGCAATGGGTTACATTTTTAAGGTACACCAGTTGGAAAAGAATAACCAACCTCATTTTTGCATGATTGGTTATTTCTGAGATTCTATACCAAACAGGTTATATGGACTTTCTACTGTCCTTCATATTATCTTGTATCTTCCTTTTCCTCTCTCAACATCTGCAAGATATAAGGTACATAATAAATCAACTCACCTCATATCCATGAGATTGTGTCCCAAAGATGGCCAGCACCACTGGAAGTAACACCTGAAAAACAGACCACTCACTGCCATTCCCTATAGGGTAGTCATTGAGAGTAGAGACATGAAGGGACACTGCACAGGACAAGCGCAAATATCTCAGAAAAGGTACTCCTAGAGACACTGGTGGGTGCTCATGGATGGGCAACAGTCCATTTCCAAAGTATAAAAGTATACACATTCACTCATTCGACAGGCATTTGTTGAGTTCATGCTATTTGCAAGACACAGCGTTCCACCTTTGCGGCCCAATTCCTGACCCTTTCCACCATCATAACCTTCTAAGTAGCATGTGTTCTTATGCCAAAAAAAACTTGGGGCAGGTGAGCAGTGAGGAAGGACTCATTTTACTACGGGAATACTCTGGGGTGATTCACACTGGCTTTGGATTACAGGGGTCAAACTGTGCTCTCTGGTAAAAGAAAAGAAAAAGTTATTTGATTCTGAGAGGGTAAAATAGATTTAAAGTGGATTCATGGGCAATAGATACCATGGCTTTCTAAGGGAAACCACAAAAATAGGATGCCTGGGGGCATGATTAACTTTCGAGGCTGGCATCAAGGAAAATCTGCATACTCTCCCTACTGATACCATCAGACAAGTGTTGGGCCAGCAGGCCTTGAGACTGACATTGAGGCAGTTCTCACATTTTGCTGTCATTATGTAAGCGTCTGATCCAACACACTGATCCTGGTTTTGTGCTCTGTCTTCTCAGCATCCCAGTGTTCTGCTCTATCACTGAAAACCGCTGATGGAGGGCGTCTGCGGGAAGGGCAGGTGTTTTCAAGAAGTGTCAGTGGGACTTTTCTACTTCCCATTCCGTCTTGCCCGTAACATTTCTCTTCTGGTAACTGGGGGTGGAGTGTCTAACAAAGACCTGCACACAGATATCCAACCCGCCTATATATTGTATTTAATGGGTTTAAAACAGAGATTTTAACAAGTGGTGGAGGACTGACAACCTTAACAGTATGATGAGAGAGAACTCAGGAAGCGTCCTCTGCCCCCAAATAACATCCACTCAACACCATGATTACTACACCAGGGTTAGGTTTTTGTGCTTCAGGGTTGGGTCTCCTCTTGGAAAACAAAGAGACTCCGGGGGAGGGAACTCTTAAAGCTCAGTCTTTCACACCTCATGGAGAAGTTGTTATCAACTTGCTTTCTCTCTCAGCAGCTGAATGAGGATAAGGGATAGACACTGGGCAGAGGAGTTCCATTCTGTTTCAGAACATAGTCCACTGTCCATGGAGCACTGCACTGTGGAACTATGGGAGGCCTGAGATGAGGACCAGGCTCAGCTGGAGGAGTAGAGGTAGGCACGGCAGGGATGCTTTGCCTTAAGGGAGAATTTAGACAAGCTGGGTGGCCATTGAAGACCCTCAGACTGCTTAAATTTTGCAATAATTTCTCCTGTAGTGGGGCTTAAGATGGGTAAATTTTAAGCCTAAATCCCACAGTTACTGGCTTGGGAACATCAAATTCCTCTGTGTCTCAGACTCCCCACCTGTAGAATGGGGTAATACCACTCAGCCCATAGAGTTGTTGAAGCGAATAGATGCAACTATTCATGTGAAATGTTTTTTATAGGGCTTAGTATGCCCTTGGGAAACGACAGCTGCTATGATGATGGTGATGATGATGATGATGATGACACTTAAATTACCACTTCTCTTTTAGATAGTAAATGCAATTATCCTGAAATACATACATTTCCTCCAAAGCTCATAATAAAGAATTATTAGTAAAAATCTTCCAAATTAAAATTCTTTAGATATTTCCAAGATCTTTTCTTTGTAGTTTTATCACAAATATCCCAAAAATAGACAATGAACAAATAAATATCCAACTTAATATGCAACACTATTCCTGCCAAAGACATCATTAATCAATCACAGAAGCTTAGAAGCATGCACAGTATTTGTCTAAGACCCCTGAAATCTGAGGCATATTGGACACGAACATTCTCTGCAAGCAGCCAACACAAAAGTACAAAGAAGCATAAATAAATACTCACAAAGATTTTCATTTTGCCTAAACGGATGAAGGTGCTGGAGCAAATGAGGCTGTCTGATGCAGTTTCTACCCTTTATATTAAGGTGTGGAAATCTCTTTCCAGAATGATCACTATGGAGAAGGCCATGTTCATATCTCTGACACACCCCAGCAAACTCCTTTATCGGGTGAGACCCAACCACACAACCTGATATCAATGAAGTTCATTAGTCAGTAATGAAAATTCACCACTTGGTCACTCTGTAAATATTCCCTACTTATCCGTTCTATGTTGCACTTGAGATTTCAATTTCCACCCTTTAAAAATATTGAGAGATGCTTGTGCTACACAAACATGTTATAGACATGAAAGGACATATTCCCAGTATCTCCCCCAGATGGTAAAGTCCTCCCTTAAGACCTGAGTTGGGTGCCCAGTCAGTGTCTTTTCACCCCTGCCTGACTTGTTGAATTCTTCCACCCAAGGAATGGACATGAGACTAGAGTCAAGGACAGTGGCTGGGGGACCTGCTTTGAGAACAAACAGCCTGATGGCTTTATTTCTCCTCCTTTTTAGAGTTGGTGCCAATTTCTAGAGATTCATCAGGCACAAGACTCAGAGAGCACTCTGCCTAACTACCAGGGTTAACCAAATTTTTACACTAAGCCTTGCCCAAAACTCTGTGAAAACTAAAAGTTATATACCTCTAGTTATCTTGGGGAGCACTGAGAAATTCTCAGGTTAAAAAAAATATAGAATAAAGTTTAATCTGCGTAATTTTTATAATGGTACAATTAGAAACGGCTGGCTAATGTTAGGGTGGGATCATGAACTCAGAAGGTGGGGAAATACAAAAACAAACAGTACCTGTAAATTGCAAGATTGTTAAATTTTGAAAATCACTACAGTGAGCAAAGAAATAATACACATGATGTCCTTGTTCTGCAGCTGGAATGACTACCTAACTAGCAGCTTTAAAAAAAAAAATGGGGCTTTTAAACAGCACACATTTGGGCAATTTAAGGGTTACCTGGAATGCCTCTGCCCTGGCTAGTGAGCTGGAATGGATGTAAAATGTGCCACTTTGTTAAGTCTTTCTGAGAAAGCAGCAGTGAGAAGGACTACAGTTTTGTGGGATATCTGCGAATTTTCTCCTATATCTGCCTCCAAAGAACCCAAGAAGCAAGCCAGCTCCCACCCTTATAGACATGAGGGCAGGCAGAGATGTTACACCCTACCTTCTACTGTGTCTCCCACATGTCTCCAGGAGTTCTGACGCTATAGGTCTAACAATGATAATAGTTAGCATTTATGGAATACTTAACGTGTTCTAGCACTTTCTAAGTACTTTGCATATATTGATTCATTTGGTTCTCATAACAATTCTGTAGGTTACCTTCTATCAATGTCCCATTTTACAGATAGGAAAACTGAGGTGCAGGGAAGTTGAGCAACTCCTTAGTGTCATACAGTTTCTAAGGGTAGGAGTTGGGATTTGAGCCCAATCTGACTCCACAGTCCACACTCTTAACTACCAGTATTACATGGCCTCTCTGATTAGTTGCTGGGTAAGTGTAACTTTTTGTCTTGTTGACAAGGGGGCACTGGTAAGGAGGGATTTGCTTCCAGAATGTTTCTTGATCAAAAGATAGACTTGGAAATAGACCTGCCTACAACTCAAGGGTGAAAACTTCCAAATACGGCCAATGAGAGACTGTGTTTGTAAAAGCTGTTGTAAACGAAATTCATGGCTAAGCCGCCCAGCTCCCATAAGAAGGCAAAATCGCTGTGGAAAGGTGTCATGCTGGACACTCCAATGCAGTGGGTCTGAGAATGGGCACACGCATGTGGACTTTTAACTTCCATGAGTGGTTTTGATTGAAAGAGTTGTTTCAAGTCCTGCCCAAACCCCTCATGAGGAAAAACAGACTCACACAGATTAAGAAACTAGGCCAAGTTCAGGGATGTAGTTACTGGCAAAGATAAGACTATCCTTCAGGCCTTCCGATGCTGGATGCCATGTTCTTTAGTTGGTAGAGCATTGAAACTTTCTTCCACAGCTGCGCTTTGTCTGTTTCTATATGATGCTTACTGTGAGTGTTTTGCTTTATGCGGTTCACAGCAACGCTCTTTGGAATATTCGAGTTCATCACGGAACATCGTCCTGGAACGCTGTGTCTTTCATTTCTATGTAGTACGTCCCACTTGGCCTCTATTCATGTTTTTTGTCTTTTGTTTTCTTTCTTTTGTTACTATTTGGATGGTATACTTCTGTGGTCCTTTTGTTTTCAATTTTTCTATGTGGTATTGTTTTAGTTTTTTTATTTCAGCTTTATTGAGGTGTAACTGACAAATAAGATAAGCTATTTAAAGTGTACATCATGGTGATGTGATATATGTACACGTTATGAAAGGACTCCCCCATCTAGTTAATTAACATATCTATCACCTCACATATTTATCTTTTTTCTTTTTTTTTTTTGGTGAGAACATTTAAGTTCTATTCTCGCAGCAATTTTCTATTATACAATACAGTGTTATCAACTGTGGTCACCATATTTTACACCAGATCTTCAGTCCTTACTCATCTTTTAGCTGAAAGTTTGTACCCTTTTACCAACCTCTCCCTGTTTCCCCACCCCGTAGCCTCTGGCAACCACTTTTCTACCCTCTATTTCTATGAGTTTGACTGTTTTTTTAGATTCCACATATAAATGAGATCATACAGTATTTCTCTTTCTCTGTCTGGCTTATTTCACTCAGCATAATGCCCTCAAGGTCCATCTATGTTATTGCAAATGGCAAGATTTCCTTCCTTCTCATGGCTGAGTAATATTCCAGTGTATGTACATACCACATCTTCTTTACCATCTGTTGACAGACTCCTAGGCTGTTTCTATATCTTGACTGTGTGGCATTTTGCTTCATTTTATTTATTGTCCAATCTGAAACACTCTCTTTTGATAGGTGAGCATTACCTGTTTTCTTTATTACTATTACTAATATATTTTAGATTTATTTCTACTTTCTTATTTTATTGTTTATTTATCACTGTCTTTCTTTGCCTTTCTTCCTATTTTTGCCTGCCTTCTTTGTATTGACAAAGATTTTATATTCTCCTTTTTTCCCTTCTATTTCTGGAAGATTTGGATTTTTTTATTATTTAGTTCTAACTTTGAAATTTTAGCGTCATACTTAATCATTCATATTTCCTACAAATCCAAAAGGTATCCTGTATTTTGATCTTCTCAACAGAGACAAGGAACTTGGTACCCTTTAGCCAATTATTGAGTATCTTTTCTGTTCCCATATTGTTATATTTGTGTAAAGTTTCACTTTCACCTTTAAAATATAGCACAAAAATTGTTAGGTTTCCCATCAATAGATAATTAAATTTAGTTAAATATTTTATCTATTTCTATGCTAATTCTTAATTTTCTATCTCCAAAATTTTCTTTTCTTTTTGTTTAAGTATGTTTTTAATAGTTCTTTTATCAGGAGCCTACGCATGTTAAATTTTGAGGGTCTATGTTTGAAACGTCTCTATTTTCTCTTCACTTTTGAGTAGTAGTTAGAAGTTGACAGCTGTTTTCCTTCCAGCACTGTAAAGGTGCTACTCCATTGCCTTCTGGCATCCACTGCTACTCATGTGAAACCTGCTATCAATGTAATTGCAGTATTTCTAACGTGCTCTTTTTCATGGTAATATGCTGTTTTATTTCTGCCTATTTTGTCTCATAATTTTTTGTCCTTCTTTATATATGGAATACCTTCATTTATACCTTTGAGTATCTTAGACATTCTTATTTAATGTCTTTTTCTTGCTATTCTATTGCTCAAGCCAAATAGTAAATCCATTTCCAACTATTTATTTTGTTAGTTGCCATTTTTAACATGATTCTAAACTCAGTTTAACTCTTGCCTTTTTTATTATGAGACCTAAATGCTCTATTTTTGCAATATTTCTCTCTTTCTCTCTCTCCTCATTCCTTTCTCTTTCTCTCTCTTGTGTGCACATGTGCGTGCACACACACGTAAACACACAATTTACTTCTGCAACTCTTTTTTAAAATTTTCCAGGCATTTACATCTGGTTATACTATAAAATATCAAGCTCAATAAGTCTAAAATAAAACTTGTTGTGTTCTTTCCCCCAAAGCAGCTCTTTTTCTGGACAATGTTATTTCTGCTGACAGTTTCCCCGGGTCTTCAGATTCACTCTGAAGTCATACCTGATTGTTCTGCCATTTTTCCTCTGTAACGCTTCTCCCATTTGTGTCTTTCTTTCCAATCCGTTAGCCCAAATTCCATTTCTTGTCCTCGCCACCACCTACTGTCCTTGTCACAACTTTTATTAGTCAGAATAATTGACTCTAGCTGCTATAACAAGCAATACCTAAATTTCAGTGATTTCACAAAATAAACTTTTATTTCTTACCCACATAAAGTCCAGTACAGAGGATCTCGGGGGGTGGCTCTCCTCCAAGTGATGACTTATTACCTCTTCTGCTCCCTCCTCTGCCAGGTTCCACTTGAATTTATTGCAGTCAGCCTATAAATTCATTATCATGTCACTTTTTGCCATATCCAAGAAAGGGCTCAAAAACTGCTACTAGGAAAAATAATTCAACTCTAATTGGCCCTGAGATGAAGGCATAGTTATTTGAGCAAGCTAATGTAGATACTACCATAAGAAAAATTAATTCCAAATTAACTTTAAAAATACATGTAAATAGTGTATGTGATGTAAAAGAAGAAAAAAAAAGCTAGGATAAAATACAGGTAAACTTTGATCTGATTTTGGCAATGCAAAAGATTTTCTGAGCCTAGAAGTATTAGAATAAATCACAAGAGAAAAGATATATAAGCCTAACTGCATAAAATGTAAAAGATAATTAATTGTTTTGTTTATAAAAAGCAGTAAAATTTAAAGGCAAATTTAAAACTCAGGAAAAATAATTTTAACATGTATGAGAGACAAACGGTAATATTGCCTCTTTTTTTTAGAAGTGAAAAGCATTCTTTATTTTTATTATTAATAAACAGTCAAGTGTTCATTAAAAATCTCCAAAGATAATATTTTCAACTTACAAAAAGTTTTTAAAAATGAGTAGGAAAGCGATGAACACATGAAATGTTTTTTAATAGGCAAAGGACCTGATTACAGGAAGAAGGAACAATGACAAGAGCTGGCAAAGAATTGAAGCCCCAGAAACGGTCTACCTGGATTTGAATTCCTTCTCTAATTTCTCACTGTGTGCGTCAAAATCCTCATGTGGAAAGAAAGGATAACAAAGTGTCCCCTCAAAGCATCCTTGTGAACACTGATGAGCTCATTTACATAAAATACAATAGTCACTGACACAGAGTAAGCTATCAATAAAATTCACCTAATATTGTTATCACTATTCATTGCAAATAAAACCTATTCAGACTTGTAAATTATTAGAAATTGCAAATCCAAACAGCATTATTAAATTAAATTTAAATGGAACTAAGATATCTGGAAAATACCTAGTTATTTGAAAATAGAAAAGAAAAATACTACTAAATAAGCTATAGGTTAAAAAGGAAGTCACAAGGAAATTAGAAAACATTTTGAATTGAATGGAAATGAAAATACAACATAGCAAAATTTGTAGGATGCAGCTTAAGCAGTGCTTAGAGAAAAATTCATAACATTAAATACTCATATTAGAAACAAGAAAGATCTCAAATAAATAATCTAAGCGCCTACCTTAAGAAACCTGAAAAAAAATCAAGTTAAATCCAAAGCAAACACAAAGCAACAAATAGTAAACATAAGAGCAGAGATCAATGAAACTGAAAATTAAAAAATAAGGAAAAATCATGAAAAACATCACGCTTGATGAACTAGCTAATGCAATAAGACAGAAAAAGAAAGAAAGAAATAAAGAAGGAAGGAAGGAAGGACAGAGAGAGAGAGAGACAGAAAGAAAGAAAGAAAGAAAGAAAGAAAGAAAGAAAGAAAGAAAAAGAAAGAGAGCGAGAGAGAAAGAAAGAAAGAAAGAAAGAAAGAAAGAAAGAAAGAAAGAAAGAAAGAAAGAAAGAAAGAAAAAGAAAGGAAGAAAAAAGAAAGAAACAAAAAGTGTATTGATTGATTGAGAAGGAAGAAATAAAACTGATTTTATGTAGAAAATCTGAAAGAATCAACAAAAAAATTCCTGGAACTAATAAGCAATTATAGCAAGGCTGTAGGCTACAAAGTTAGTATACAAAAGTCAATTGCTTTCCTATATACTACCAATGGGCAAGTGGAGTTTGAAATTTAAAACACAATATCGTTTATATTAGCACCAAAAAACAATAAAATACTTAGGTATGAATCTAACAAAAAAATGTACAAAATCTACACGAGGAAAACTACAAAACTCTGGTGAAAGAAACCAAAGAAGAACAAATAAATGGAGTGATATTTCATGTTCATTGATAGGAAGACTCAAGATTGTTAAGATGTCAGTTCTTCCTTACTTGATCTATAAATTGAATGCAATACTAATGAAAATCCCAGCAAGTCATTTTGTGGATATTGATGAACTGATTCTAAAATTCACATGGAGAGGCAAAAGACCCAGAATACCCAACACAACACTAAGGACAAAAATGAAGTTGAAAGACTGACGCTACTCGACTTTGAGACTTATTATAAGCCGTAGCAATCAAGACAGTGGAGTACCAGGAAAAGAATAGATCAACAGAACAGAATAGAAAGGGCCAGAAATAGACCCACACAAATATAGTTAACTGAGTTTGACAAAGAAGCAAAGACAATACAATGAAGAAAAGATAGTCTTTTCAACAAAAGGTGCTGTAACAATTGACGTTCACATGCAAAAAAAAGGAAAGAATCTAGACACAAACCTTACACCCTTCGCAAAAACTAACTCAAAATGGATCACGGACCTAAATGTAAAACACAAAACCCTAGAAGATGACATAGGAGAAAATCTGGATAACCTTGGGTTTATTGATGATTTTTTAGATACGACACCAAAGGCATGATCCATAAACAAAAGAATTGGTAAGCTGGACTTCTTTAAAATTAAACGTGTCTGCTTTGCAAAAGATACTATCAACAGAGTGAAAAGACAAGCCACAGACTGGGATAAAATATTTGCAAAAGACGTATCTGATAAAGGACTCTTGTCCAAAGTATACAAAGAACTCTTAAAACTCAACAATAAAAAAACAAACAATCCAGTTAAAAAATGGGCCAAAGGCCTTAACAGAAACCTCATCAAAGAAGATATACAGATGGCAAATAAGCATGTGAAAAACCATTCCACTCATCTGTCATCAGGGAAACGCAAACTAAAACAACAAGGAAATACCACCGTGCATCTATTAGAATGGCCAAAATCCAGAACATTAATGTCACCAAATGCTGGGAAGGATGTGGAGCAACAGGGACTCTCATTCTTTCCTAGTGGGAATGCAAAATGGTACAGCCACTTTGGAAGACAGCTGGCAGTTTCTTACAAAACTAAACATACTATTAACACAGAATCCAGCAATCATGCTCTTGGTACTTACCAAAGGAGTTGAAAACTTATGTTTATACAAAAACATGCACACAGGCATTTATAGCAGCTTTATTTGTAATTGCTAAAACTTGGAAGCAACCAAGATGTCCTTCCATAAGTGAATGTATAAATAAACTGTGGTACATCTAGAAAATAGAATATTATTCAGAGCTAAAAATAGATGAACTATCAAGCTATGAAAAGACTTGAGGAAACTTAAATTCATATTATTAAGTAAAAGAAGACAAACTGAAAAGGCTACATGCTATATGATTCCAACTATATGACATTCTGGAAAAGGCAAAACTATGGAGAGAGTAGAAAGATCAGTGGTGTCCAGGAGTTGAGCAGAAAAAGGGATAAATAAGTGGAGCACAGAATATTTTTGGGGCAGTGAAACTACTCTGTATGATTACTATAATGGGGGATACATGTCTTTATACATTTGTCCCATCTCTTAGAATGTACAACACCAAGAGTGAATCCTAACGTAAAATATGGACTTTGGGTGATAATGGTGTGTCGCATAGGCTCATCAGTCGTAATAGATTTACTGCTCTAGAGTTGATATTGATCATACAGGAGGGGTTATACATGTGTGGGGACAGGGGCTATATAGGAAATCTCTGTATCTTCTGCTTAATTTTGCTGTTAACCTAAAACTGCTCTTAAAAAACGCAATGGTCTATAAAGAAAATTGTTAAAGAAAAGCAGAGAAGACAAAAAAGAGGGAAACAAAAAAGAAAGACCAAACCAGTGCAATGAATACAAAATAGTTATAAACCTACCTATCTTGATTGACTAGTAGTTAAAAATGGTAGTTATTAGTCCAACTCTATGAACAACCACTTAAATGTGGTTGATTTAAATACACCAAGTAAAAGACAAAGATTGTTTGAATGTATCAAAAAAAAAAAAACAAGACGCAACTATATGTTATATACAAGAAACCAACTTTAAATATAAAGACTCAGATAGGTTAAAAGTAAAGGAGTGAAGAAAGACATACCATGTAACACTAATTTTTTTAAAAAGCTAGACTACTTATATTAATTTCTGACAAAGTCAACTTCAGAACAAGGAAAATTATCAGGGTTAAAGAATGGCATCACATCATCATAAAGGGTTCAACTCTTCAGGAAGATATAATGGTCTTTAACATGTATGCACCTAACAACAGAGCATCAAAATATATAAGGTAAAACTGATAGAACCACAGTGAGAAATAGAGAAACCCACTATTCTAGCTGGAGATTTCAATACCACTCTTTCAGTAATTGATAGACCAGGCAGGCATAAAATCAGTAAGGATATAGTTGAATTGAATAGTACCACCAATCAATTGGATCCAACTGACACATAGACTATTTCATTTGGCAGCAGCAGAATGCACATTCTTCTCAAGCTCATATGGAACATTCACCAAGATAGAACAGGTTCTGGGCCATAACACACACTTTAACAATTTAAAAGAATAGAAAAGATACAATGTATGTTCTCAGACCACAGTGGAATTAAATTAGAAGTCAATAACAGAAAGGTAACTGGACAATCTCAAAATAGTTGCAGATGAAATAACACACTTCTACATAATACGTGGATCAAAAAAGTCTCAAAAGAAATTAAAAGGAAATATGCTGGAAAATTCACAGTGATTATTTGCATAGTAGAATGATACGTGTCAATTATTTTCTTTGATAATTTTCCACGTTTTCTGCAATTTCCTGAGTTACTTTTATGATCAGAAAAAAAAAACTTTTAGCTTATTTTTAAAAAGAAATGTTTAAAGGTAGAATTTACAGGCCATGGTGACCACTTGTGGAAGAGAGGAGGAGGGGGTGAGGAATCAGAGCTGAGGATAGCTGAGATATTGACTAGTTGGTAAAAATGCCATTAAACTAAATAGAAGTTATAGGAAAATAGTATGTTTGGGGACTAATGAAAATGATTTGATTTGGAGTCTATTTGATTTTAAAACAAGATTGTTAAATACGTCTAATAAATGCGATTGTAAACTAATGTCTGAACCTTGGCAGGGTTTGATTTGTTTTTCCATTGTGTAGAGTGGCTCAAGTGTTTAGAATGGAGGAGGTCTTCCAGGAAGAGTGAGAAGGGTGATGAAAGAGGAGCATCAAGGACAGAATCCAGCTCCAACATGGAAGAGACAGATGGAAGAAGAAAGGCAAGGAATTATTTGGGTGGTAGAAGGAGCAATTGAAGTAAAAATGGGAGAAAAGGATGTCATAGAAGTTCAAGGAGAGAATTTCAAAAAAGGAGAGACTGTCAGGGTCAAAAAGTACGAAGAAGTCAAGTCATATGAGTACTGGAAACATACACCATATCCAAAATTTCAGAGTTCTACTCCTTGCCTTGCTCCCTTTGAGTCCCAGCACTACCAGTTATCCTTTAGGCCTGAAGACAAGTTGCAGTGGGTTCAGCTGTGACTGGGAAGTGTGGAAGTGGAATCAGAAAACCCACTTGATTCTTTTAAGAGATGTAGGGGAAGGGGAGATACAAGCTCTCTGTATGAGGAAAGTAGAGTTAAGAGAAGGTTTTCATGCTTGTTTTTGGTTTGTTTTTTTAGTACTGGGGAGAATGACCCATAAAAACTGAAAAGAAGTAGTAAACCGGCAGGAAAATATTGAAGTTTGAGGAAAAGGACAGCTATCTGATGGAGGAAAGTGAGCGTCAGAGGTGGAGATATTGGGTCTTGGAAACTAGGAGTGAATTCTTCCAAGATGAGAGGGAATGAAGAATGGGTGAAGACAGAGATTGGGAGATAGAGGGATGACTGTGCAAGAAGCTGACACTTTCTATCTTCTTGGCATAATAGGCAGATAGGTTAAAAGAGGACTTGGATAGACTGGCAAACATTTTGAACAGTAGCTGAAAGGAAGAGGGGAGAAGCTCACTACAGACAGGAAAGTTGAGTTCCACTAACACTATTACAGGTCCAAGGAGGATTATTTTTGAGTTTAAATTCTTTTCTTTTTTACGTCCCATTCAAGAAGAGAGAGGAAATTGTTCGGCCTCTTCCAGATTTGAGGAAAGTGGCCATAATTAGTAGAATCTATTTTGTACCTGAATTTCAGCTGCGATCATCCTTGATTGAGCCCTAATCATGTGGTAGGAACTATGCTAGACACAAGGAATGTGAGTTCTGTCTCCAGAGACTCATAGCCTAATGGATATACAAGTCCATCACACATCATCCGTGTACACATTCGATCTATTTTAAAGTAAGTCATGAAATTCCAAGCAATAAATGGTATCTACATTTCTAAAGTATGTATACTTGTTTAGATACCTCTTTGTATATGTGCCTTATATTCCTTTATAAAAAGATCAAATCAAATTTAAAGGTGTGTTAATTACAAAAAAAAAATCGACATACTACTTATATAATTAAACATTTAAGAGAAAGGACAAGAAAGGCAAAAAGATGTACAGTATAGTATAGTGGTTAATTTCATGGTCCCTGGAACCAGATGACCTATGTCCAGGTTGTAACTTGTCGCTTATATAACCTCTCTGTGCTTCAGTTTCCTCCTCGGTAAAATGGGAGTATCAATAGTATCTACCTCAAAGGTGGCTGGAAAGACGAAATAAAGTGATATATGTAAAAAAAAAAAAAAAAAAAAATTCAAGTGATTGCTTTTTTTGGAGAAACACTCATGGCCACCAACTAAAATATTAATTTACTGGGAGGAGCTCAAGGGCGTTGGAACACACAGGTGTGGGAAAGAGCAAAGAGCCTCCAGACATGCAGGGCAATGTTGGGCTGGTAGGACCACGCACAGAGGTCAGGGAAAAAGGGGAGTTTCAAGTGGGTATTGGTGAAGATTAAATCCATATAATATTTCAAGCTCAGTGTGTAACAAATTGTAGGTTCTCGATAAGTGAAATAATTCTCACTCAATTTTTCTCTACCTAATTGTGATTAAACTAGATATTTTTAACCATAAAGATGAATCTGAGAGTAAGAACATCATAAGGTGGTCCCCTCAGAGCCACTGAACCCCTAGTTCACACCACCTGGCTCTGCTGCTCCCCTAGGATGGAATGGTCTGACCCTTCATCCCTACGTGTCTGTGTCCAGGCTGTCCCACTGGACTCAACCAAAGGCCCATTTTCTGCCTGAAGCCTCTGTAAATGCTCCGGCTTAAAGAGCTCACACTCCTCTGAATGTTTTGTTTCTATTGCTTGTTTGGAGAAGCTACAAGGCATAAAGCAAAAGAGTACAGGCTTCAGGATTAGATGAAGACATTATTCCATTCTTACCTACCATGTGACCTTAGACAAGTTGCAAAGCCTCTCAGAACCTCGTCTTCTTACTTTATTTTGGTATATCCATATTACGTGTGTGTCTTGTCTCCCATCACAGCCAAAACGTAATTTGTGAAGGCTAGTACAAAATGAAAATATAGGACCCCCTTGTTCAAAAAGCAGAAAAAAACCTTTTTTCTTTGTTCCATAGTTTCTCTCTTTCCTCAATCCGTGATAGTGTTTTTGATTTGCTATTTAATATTACACTCCCTTGGGCATGGAGATACTTGCCAGGTAAGTACAAACCCTCAAAGGCAACCAGGGCCCCACCCTGTGACTCAGCATGAAGGTGTACGTGTCAGACATTGACTCTTCCTGCAGGTGCACCCAGGCCCCACCAGTGGAGGTGGAGGGATGAGTGCTGGAGAGTCCATCAAGGGAAGTGAGGAGAGGCAGGCGGTGGGACCACACATGGGCCAAGGCTTCAAGCCCCCAGCACCTACTCCATTGTCTCATTAGACTTCACTTACAAAACACAAACTCAAAAACAAAACTATTAAGAATTTCAAGATGGCAACTGCAAAGCATTAAACTCAAGTATGAGACTTGAGGGTGAGCCTGACCTGACTAAAACTGGTCACATGTTCATAAAGTCAACCCTGCCTCTCACAGATTTCAGGATCTTGAGTATGAGCACTGGTTGTTTTATATCTTTGAATCTTCTGTAGCACTTGTGCTTAACTGGGGCATTGCATTAGCCCCAGAACATGGTAAATTGCTGTTAATTGATTATTTTTCAATATGAGAAAATGAGTAAAAGATTGTACGCCTGGTGACCCATTCCTGAGCAGCAAAAGGAAAAACTTTCTTTGTCTGGATAAGGGGAGTTAGTTCTTTATTTAAACCCAATGGAACCTCTGAAGAAACACTCCAATGGATGTTTTATTAAGCATTTCCAGGAATTGGAGGTGGGGGGGTGTGGGTAGGAAGAGTACATAATTGAATAAATATGGGAGCTCAAAATTCTCTAAGGCACCTCTGACGATCCAAGATCTTCATCTGAGGATGTGTTCTTCCAGAAGTGAAAAGATTACACATGTGCGTATATTTTCTATCTGGGATGTAGAAAAGGAAACCCGTTGAGATCAGTAACTCTGTAGAAAATGCAATGATTCATGAAATCATGTTTCATTGTTCAGGGGCCTTGGGGCAAGTCCTTTACTTCGGCGTCTTTTGCCAAGGAAGTCATGGAGACAGCTCAGTGTCCATTGGGTTCACAAGACCTGGGCTCCAGGTGTGGCTTACACAGCTGCAGCGCTGTGACCCACATCGCTTGGGATCTGATTTTCATCTTCCAATGTGCAGTTCTGTCCTTTCCTGGCCTGATTGCTGTGGTTGAAGGAACACACCTTCAGCATTAGTGCTTTTACACCATTTTCCCCAAATTGCTTCCATATGAACCCTGCAAAAGGCGTAAGCATTATTATTTCTGACTTAGCTATGAGGTAACTATAAAGCGACGTGTTACTATCACTTTGTGACTTCTATTCCTCATATGGGCATATTTTCTCCAACTCCTTTTCAGAATGGAAGTACTTAACCATGATATACTTAACCATTAAGTACTTCTTCATGATGATGAAAAATACAGTTACTAATCGATATTCTCTTTATCTCTACTTTCACATATTTTATACAAATGATGGCATCACTCAGGAGACCTTTAGCAAGACTTTTCCAAACTCTGTTTACAACACTAATTCTCAAGGTTAACAACCAATCTGAGCATAATATATCATTGGTTGCCTCTGAGGGGATTCAGAAGGTTTGGCAAATGCAATTGGACAGACATACCAGCAGCAACAGAAAGGCAGAGTTATATATATTTTGGAAGGCAGTGGTCCCAGAGGAAACAACAAAAAGCAAGGGCTCTGTGATGCTTCCTCCACTTTGCCGTAATTTGAAAAGAATTTCTTTCCTATACAAAAACAACTATGTAATAAGCATGGATTTTCCAGAATTAGAAGCTTTCCAGCAATAATTATTAAACTGTTATTTTATATGTCCCTGTTGCTATTTTTCAGATGTGTCATTCCTGGCCACAAGCACATATGGAAGATTTAATATGAGTGCATCACTGCCATAAGGCCTGGGGCCTCAGGAACCATAGCTAGAGTCTCAGCTGCAGGTCGGTCAAGCAAGACCATGGGAGGGGCCAGAAGCTTCCCTCCAGGGTGATGAAGTGTGTTCAGACCTCACAATGAACCATCTGACGCTAGACTGTCACAAAGAATATCCAAGTGGTGCATAGGATGCTCAGAAAAACAACAATAAAGGCAAAGAGACTGAGACAGAATCTCTGCATGAAGAGGCTTCCACACTCACGCAAATAAATTACAGTGTGAGGTCAAACAGGCTAAAGGCCAGTTGAGTCCTAAATATCAGAAAATGGGGCAATAATTAAAGGGAAGATGAGATTACTAAAGGCTTCACAGGTGTTAATGACTGGAGGTCAGCCCATTAACACGTCTATACAGGAGAGAGAATCTTGAATGAGGATATTTGATGATGAAAACATGCCCTGTAAGTAAACATTCCAATCAGAGTAAAAGAAGGAAAATGAAAGTTTGATTTCTGTGGAAAAGCTGGAGGGAAAGCCCTTGCAGATCGAATGTACGAGCACATAGGATGTGGATTGCATCCCCTCATCCCCTCCCTTTGCTCCACACAGAGGGAGTTCCCACCAGGCTCCACACGACAGGGTGTGGGGTGAAGCGAGGCCTTGTGTGCACTCTGAGATAAAATGCTGATAGGGCTTGGATCTTGGCATGGCCCAGCACCAAGCTCCGTGTGCAGGGCAGGCCCTGTTTACTTATGGGCTAGTCTGCCCCACACCAATCCCAGGGCACTGGGGCCACACCATCTCCTGGGGCTTCCTTGGTGTGTCACCATAGCCAAGGTAGGGCAGCACCTCTCCAGCTGGCTCCAAATATCAGAAATGATAAATATAATGCATTTTTTATCCTCTGGCTTGAACATACCCTTTACGCAATTCTAATTTTTAAATGGTCTTATCAAGCATCATATACGCGCCGGTATATTTTGTGGAGGTGACAAGAAAACATTGACATGTTCTGTCTTTCTCCATGGGAGGACAAGAAACATATAAAACCTAGCTCTCAGGCTGGGAGGGAGAGGAGATTTACTCAGGCTTCCTTAGGAATTTTGGCCTTGGGTGAGACTAGGGTTGACCCCCACAAACATGTACACACACATTCATACATACCACACGAAGTACAGAGGAAGAGGTTCTTCTGATTTGGTGAGCCATGGAAATAACAATATCACATAGAAGAGGAATTTTTTCGAATCCAAGGTGCATCCTCAGAGGCAGCACGATTGTTGTTTTCCTAAGGAAGGTGACCCCCTGGGACATTAATAGGTGTTCGGAAAAATAAATCAACAAAAGACAAAAGAAAAACAACTGGGTTCTATGATAAATTACGTTTAGGAGAATCTGGATGAAGCAATGTGACATAGATTTCTCCCCTATAGATTTCTTAGCACATTTGATATGTGAAAGTGAATTGTCAATCTCTAAGAGGGGGATTATTGGACCCCAAACTCTACCTACCTACCTATCTATCTATCTACTTCTATATCTATTTATTTGTCATGGAGCATCTTCCAGACCAGCTTTTCACAGGCCCACTGGAAAAAATGTCAACCTCAAGTCCTTGGTGAGGGATGCCACGCAAAAAGCATGCTAAGCACTGCACCCATGTACCAAAGTGACCACCCTTTGTGAGTCTGAAGGCATCACGCTGTCCACTCTGACTTCGCAGTGATGTGGCAGTTCCTAGAGTGGGTGAAGACCTCTTCACACGTGTCTGCCCCCACTCCAGTCTTACTGATCTTTTGCAGCTAAAGAGTAAGCTTGAAAGAAATGAGTGCACACATTAAAAACATAAACAAAATCTTACCACAGCTCTACAAATCAATCCACATGACATTTTGAAAGGGATGTTGATAGTGAATCAAGCTTTATAACCGTGTAACCCATCCTGTGATTCTAATCCATGAATAAAAGGACAATCATGGACTCAGGAAGGTTTCTGAAGGGGAAATTTATAGATCGGTGATTAATGGGATACTGTTTTCTTCTTCAGCATTTTGATTTACTGGCCTTAGTTTGTAGGAGAGAGCGGGGAAAAAATTCAAACTTTAATTCACATCCAAGACGGTTATGAGCATTTTTACTTGTTTGCCCAAGTGAACAGTATCTAGTCTCTGCCTCTGATGAAAACACTTTTTAAAATTATTTTAACATAATTTCTAAAGATTAAATTTTCTAGAAGCAAATAAAAGGACAGAAATTTCTTTTATAGCTCTGGGGAAAAAAAGTTCCCCCTGGGATACGGGGAAAACGTGATGGAGGCAGTGGTATTTGAGCTGAGCCTTGAAAAATGAAAAGCAGTTTACCAATTAGAGAAAGGGAAGAGGTTGGCACTCCAGTGGGGGAGAACAACATGTGCAAAGGCACTGAGGCATGAAACATCCTGAATGTTCCAGGAACAGTGGGAACTCTGGTGTAGCTGGAATGTAGGTATAGGGCACAGACACAGCTAGGGAGGCTTTGGAAACCTTATTCTAAAGGACCCCCTATAGCATTCCAAGGAGCTTAAAGTTTATCTCGTAGGCTGCCACTGAAAGTTTCTAAGCATGACAGAGTCATGTTTATTATATATAGGTACTTTAGAAAGACAACCTTATGGAAAATGGAGAAAATGCACTGGAATATGAGTGACTGGTACCCAGAGCAATCAATTACACACCTGTTGTAAAAGTCCAGGTGAAAGAAGCTGTGGGCAAGGCCAGAGTGAGAGGCCATTCTGAGATGAAATGACAAGACTTAGTAAATAACTGGATGTGGTGGTGAGAAGAAAGGGCTCAAGACAGCCCCCAGGTTTTCAAACCCGATGTAAAGTACCATGACTGAGAGAGCTCAGGATTGCAGAAAGGGTATAGGTTTGGTGGGAGCAGCTCATAGAACATGTTTAGCCTAACCAAAACCATTACAATGGGCTCAGGGAAAGACATGATGAGGAAACCACTTCTATCTTCTCATAGGAGCTGCTATCTGTAAGGCCCAGTGTGTCCACAGTTTCTCATCTGTGGTCTTGTTTGATTTCAGGGATTATTCTTTATATATTGATATACTATATATATCAGTATATAAAATACTCACACCCACAGCTTCATTTGGACCAGAAGCTATCATAAATCATAATGAGTTTATTGTGATATCTTCATCTTTAACAAATGATGAGTCAGATCAGCTCCATGTCAAAGTGCCTTGCTAACCAGGTAGATATTCCAAAAGGCTTCCTGGTATGCTGGATCTTGGTGCAGATATGGAAAATGGAGAAAGATAAGTCTTTGACCTCACCTGGTCACGCCTAGTTTGAGTAAAGCCAGTCAAGTACAAATACGAGAAGGCTTCTCGTCTGAGTCCATGCCTGCCTTCTCCTCTGCTCCATTGCTTTGGTGAAGCCAAGATGAAGTTCACAGTGAGTAGACTTTTCCATTTGAATTTATGAACTTATATTTGGAGACTGGATTCTGAGCTAAGGGGGGTCTGCGTCTTATGACAATCTCACCACAACGGAAAAATTTGTTTAAAAAAAATCTCTTTTCTTTTCATGGAATTGTGGCATTTATAAGCATCTCTATAGAAAAAGATAGTTATCCTGGCATTAGACAGCTGTCTGAGCAGGTTACACCATGCTATCTTTAATAAAATCACTTTCCAGATCTACTAATTCAGGGCTGGGCCAAGAGTAAGCAGTCCCTAAGCTCTAGAAAATGCTTAATCTTTCCCCACATTCTTGAATTCCTTTTTTGACCAAAAATCCTGAATATATTCAGTTAAGATAAAAAGTTTATTATGAAGACAAATGGTTGAGAGACTTGCTGTCACATTCTCTGCTGTGAACTGGATCTCCAATAAGAAAGTTTTACCTGGGACGCTGTCCATCGTTATTTATTCATGAAAACACCTGAAGCATGAAGCTAGGGCAGTATCTCACCTGCGGTTCCAGATAAAAGGCTGAGAGTGTAGCAGGTGGATGATAAAATTCTCCCAAAGTAAGTGGTGGTACCATGTGTCTCTTATAACAGGATGCAAAGGGGTTCGAGTCAGACAAATATTTTTGTTTTTCAACGTACTAAACACTAAAGTATATTACAGCAGATTCTGCTTCATAATGGAATTGCAAGTATAAAATAATTATCTAAAAGTAAGTTCTAATAACAGCAAAGTTAAAAAAACAAAAAAAAAGGGACTCCAGAAGTGGGTCAGATCTGGTTTGTCTCCTAGTTCTGCCATGAACGAGAGATACGACCTTGGTCAAGGTATTTAACCTCTGCAGCTCCATTTCCTTATCTATGAAAGGATTGCATTGTATGAGTAGGTCTCTAAAATTTCTTCCACCTTTGACTGTTAAGGAGGCTCATTTTTACCACCTTCTTGAGTTACCAGGAGAAAATTAAACAAATTAAAAAATTACCTTGAATCATCAGTGTGGTTCTCAAACCGTCTTGTCCTAGGCAAAGGAAATGAGAATAGGCACTCAGAATCGGGCACCCTGTGTAAAGCTCTGTGTTCTGATAACCAATATCATGCACCCAATGACAAATGAGTAAACCATCCCAAGACAATTATTGACTTCCCTTCTGCTATCCACACTTCACAGCCAGACGCTACATCCTTGGTCTCTTATCATCAGCATCAAACTTATTTACTAATCCATTGCTTTAAAAAGTTCTTTTAAGTAAAAAGAGTCTTTCTGCTATTAGGAGGTCTAGGAAGAAAGGAAAGCATCTCAGATGGAATAGGAAAATTAATTTAAATCATTTTAAGATGTGATTCTCAGGACTCATAACCATTTTCATATCACACATGTTCATTTTCAAATTTGTTTTTCAATATACTGACATTTCATCAGTTTTTTCATAAGACCTATGTTAAAAAATTCTAATACTATATATCACAGTAACATAACTACCGTAAGAAATTAACCTACAAGTCTACATTATCATTAAAATTTTCTTTGGTTAAAAAAATACATTAAAGCTTTCTATGGTTAAGAAATACAAGGTCAAAGAAGAAAAAACAGACCACTCAACTGAGTGGTAAAATTAGTAAATATTTTTCATATGAGTGGATAGAAAAAGAAAGAAGAGGACATTGTTTTGCCACGTGTTATAGGCCAATGTTATTTGTGATTTCAGATTGTCTTTGCTGGACTTCTTGGTGTCTTCCTGACTCCTGCCTTTGCTAACTATGTAAGTCTCACTTTTTAAAGTGTGTTACCAAAATACATTTGCAAAGAAATGTGGTATTAAATCATTGTCAATTTCTTATAAATTTCAGAATATCAACATCAACGATGACGGCAACAGTAATGGAAGTGGGCAGCAGTCAGTGAGTGTCAACAATGAACATAACGTGGCCAATGTTGACAATGACAATGGATGGAACTCCTGGAATTCCATCTGGGATTACAACAGTGTAGGTAGTCAACATGCAATTTTCCTTCTTTACAAATATAATGTTTCTTTTTAACAACAACAACAAAAATGCCTGCTAACCATAAAAAAATAAAAAATAGAATAAATTCTAACTGCGCGTAAGCATAGAATTGTAAGTAAAAGTGCTCAGTTTCACTCCCTAGATATAACTGCTGTTAATGTTTTCCACCATCAGTTAAAATTCAGACCAATGAAAGAGGTAATGAGGATCCACTATGTTCAAGAGACTGTAGGAGTATTAGACAGGTGTGATCATCCTTTTGCCTTGCTGCAGACGCCTTCGATCACAATGAAAGACCTACTCAATATTACTGTTGCCAAAATATAGCCTATCTCATTCTATCTTCAATTTCCTTCTACAAAGACAGAAATTGACATTTCACCATAACACTAAAGGACCAAAGCAGATGTCAATGACAATACCAACTCTTTATTCTTCACTTTTATTGTCTGACCAATTAGAAAACTAATTCCTGTCTTACCTGCCTTGAAACGTTGTAAAAATCAAAAGAGATTAAAATGTGATAGCAATTCAAAGTTTATTTCAGCAAAACAGACATATGTAGAGTGACTCTTACCGTGCTATAACCTGAAGATAAAGCAACGAGTTAGACAGTCTCTGCCCTCAAAGGCTTTGTAGTCTATCCTTACAAATGTTAGCAACAGATATGATTGCAAATCAGGGCCAGATCCAGTGCTCTTATTCCAGTTCATCATGATCTTGGAGTCCATTTCCCTGTGCTGCTGAAATTGATTTCTGATGAGAAAAGCTCTTTGGAGAACGTGCTCTTCAGCATCTACCTTCTTCTTTAACAGAACTTTGCTGCAACTAGAATCTTTCACAAGAAGGCATGCGTTGTGCACAGAATAAACAAAGATGTCGTGCCCTCTCTTCAAGCCCTTGAGGCACTGGTCAAGGAAAAGAAGGTAAAAATAAAAATCTTTTTATTTTCGCTTGAGGAAGGTCTTATGATCTCCAGTAAAGAATGAGGCAGTCACAATTGTTCCCTCTTTAACCATAGTATGTTGTAGTGTGCAGCACAAAAAGAGAAGAGGAAATGGTGATTTACCAAGGAGAGGCAGCTGCCATCACACTTAAATGCTATGACTGACACCTGCCTCTACAGAGGCTGAACAGAACGCCTAATAATCTTTACTGTTAGAGGAGTGAAGCTCTGCTCATCTAATGGGAGCCCTCAGCTCTTCTTCAAGGACATTTTTTGGCAAGAGTCAGGTTAGGGTTGTTAGATTTAGCAAATAAAAATAGAGGATACCCAGTTAAGTTTGAATTTCAGATAAATGATGAATTTGTTTGAGCATAAGTATGGCCTATGCAATATTTGGGACATACTTACAATAAGAAATGATTTGTTGTTTATCTGAAGTCAAATTTAACTGAGTGTCCCGTATTTTATCTGGCAACCCTAGTTGGAGTAGGTGAAGAGAGGAGATCCATGGTTCTTTAAAATGTTTACCTGAGTTCATATTCTTATAACCAATAAATGGGTACCTTTTGTTGACAAGGTAGAGAAAATAAATAAACTGCATTCTCGGAAGCTGATTGTCATACAGCTCAATCCAAGAAATACATGATAACCAAATGAGGTCCAAGCTTCAGAATAAACAGCCTCACACTTCTGCTTTCTGAGAAGTTGAGGTTTCAAACCAGCTAAAACCTTTAAGACCTTAGAAATTCTGAGATATACAGGGTTAGAATTGGCTCTTCATTTTGATTATGGAAAAATTGTAGCCAAGCAATACCCCTATTGGCCTTGTACCTAACCCTCAATTCAACAAACCACTAGGCTTGCATTCATTGTCTCTCTTTCTTTCCACCTATCTTCTCCACACTCAGCTTCAGGGTAAAGGACCAGGGGGACCACCTCCCAAGAGCCTGATATACTCAATCAACCCCCACAAAGTCAGTGACCTCGACCAGTTTGGACAATCCATCTCTGGCATGTGCAGAGGGGTTCCAACGTACATGGCGGAGGAGATGGAAGGTGAGTAGCCAACATACTGTTCACTCCAAGTTAGTGTTGGTGAAATTGTCAGACTGTTCTCAAGCCTGTCCACAGAGGACACCAATTCCTCAAGAGATGGTCATCAAGGCTAACACTTATTTAGTGCTTGCTTTGTGCCAGGCACTATTCACGTGCTTTTTGTGTGTTAAATCATTTGCTCCTGATGGCAAACTTATGTGATAGAGTCTATTGTTATTCTCAACTTTCTGGATGAGGAAACTGAGGCACAGAAAGAGGTCACAAAACCCCTGCCTGGGTCAATCCCAAGCATTTTGGCTCTGGATTCTGTGCTCTTAACCATTCTGAAATACTGCATTCAAGAGTGGACATGGGGTAAATGCCAACATATTAAAAGAAAGGCATGAATGGCTAAATGAAAAGAGATTGCCAATGGAATATCTTGATTTTTATAGCTCAATCACTTAATTTCTGAGCGATCAAAGAATTACTTACATGAAAACAAAGTATCCACCTAGGAACCTAACGTAACAGCAGCTTTCCCTATCTCTGAATCAACTGATTTAATCTTGATAGATAGATAAACAGATAGACAGGTAGATCTCGAAACTAGCGCATAGCTAGTTTGGAAACTGTGTAACACTTAAAAAAAAACAAAAAACAGTTCTTGAAAAGACATGATATTGGTTTCTTCTTTTCTTTTTACCAGGGCCAAGCCTGTTTTTTGACTTAGGAGTGTGCTTCAATGCTAATATATTCTCGATTCTGAAGATTTCCTTCTGTGGAGAAATAGCGTAGAACTAAAAAAAAAAAAAAAGTCGCTGTGGGTTCAGTCAGCAGAATATTCCATGCAGAAAAATATGGGTTCTAATGGTTTTTATCATGTCACTCTGACGTGTTTTCTCCTGGTTATGTCTGATTCCTTTAACTTTCAATAAACCGCTTAGCACTGAATTCAGTTGATAGTAAAGTTCTTTATGATTTCTATTTGGAATGCACAGGCTCCAAAGTGCAAACTGGTGGTGGCAAGGTGTCAAAGTTCATTAGACCCAACTGTTAGCTTATATTCGGGACCTGTCCCTTATAAAGAACCCTTTCAGGTGCTTTGGATACTACTAACCACAGCTCTGGGAATGGTTCCAAGATCATCCGACAGCTCTGAAGACTCCTCTATAGTTGGTGTGCACGGTAACATTTCAGAACAGCAAGGGCAGAAATCCACTCAAAATAGCTTAAGCCAGAAAGAGGGGTTTATTGCAAGGATGTGGGAGTATCTAAAATAATCTTAGGGCAAGAAAAGCTGCTGGGCATCAAAGAGGCTGAAACCAGGAACTATACTGACGCCAAGGCCCAAGTCTTCTCCTCTCTGCCTATAGCCACATATTAGCTCTTCTCTTCTCCTCTCTAAATTCTCCTTCCCTCTTCTTTCCACCTTGCAGATGGCTTTTTCTGTACTCATTACAGAAATGGCTGAATTCAAACATTAGCTTCATCTCTCATATTTACATGTCTTTCTAGTTCAAGAGGTAATGTCTAATACTTTTGAATCCAAATTCCAATTTTCTTTGACCCCACTTGGGTAAGGAGTCCACAACCCTCACTTACTGATGGCCAGGGGAGCAAAGTCACATGGTACACATGCAGCACTGAGGTCTCCCCTGAAGGAGAAAGATCTTAGAGAAAACAGAGACTCTAAGCTTTGTGTCTTAGAATGTGAAACTACAGTTCATTTTTCAAAATTGTCTTTGAAAACCTGGATGCTGTAAGAGTATCTAATCCATTCACATGTCTTCAGAGGGGATATCCCTAAATAATCCTAACAAACAAAACTAAAGACACTGATTTCCACCATTTGGAAAAATGCTAATATTTGCCAGTCCTTATTGGAAGGAAATATAATAACTTTCTTTAACCTAGGCAATTCTCATTGCTGTTTGCATGAAGTGTACTATCAGGCTAGTAGAATTCCAAAATATCCTGAAGCTATGAGATATGGAAACCTGTCAAAGACACTTCAAAGATCAAGGTCTTAGATACTGCCCTACTGTGAGAGAAAATGAAAGAAAACTGTGACTCACAAGCTGTATACAATGTCACGTAGCTGACTTTGGGGAACTGGTGCATCCCCTGTTTCTTAGAACAATTGTCTAGTCACTATTTCAGGATAAAAAATTAATTCACTAGGATGATAAAAAAATTTTAGTTTATTTACACTGATCAAAATATGTGAGTGAAAAACTGCAAGACTTGCAAGGAGAATTTAACAATCACACTATCCTACTTAAAGATTTTAACACATAATTTTCAATAACTTATAGATGAAGCTGTTAAGGATATTAAATTTTTTAATGCAATCAAAAATTATTTTAATGAACACATATAGAACACTACAGAATACATATTCTTCTCAAGCATGTATGGGAAATTTACAAATATTGATCACATGCTGAGGCATAAATCAGATCTCAAAAAAATTCAAACGATTGGCATCATAAAGAACACATTTTTCTGACTTCAACTTAATTAAGATGGAATAAATATTCCCCTCCAAATAAAATAAGATAGTTCCATTTGTTTTGAAATTAGGCATCATACTTCTAAATTTCACATGAGCAAAGAAAAACTCATGATGAAAAGTAGAATGTATTTAGAACTGTGCAATAATGAAAGCACCACCTACCAAAACCTTGTGAGCAGCAGCTATAGCAATGTGTAGAGAAAAATGTAGAATCTTAAATATTCATTTTATAAAAGAAAAAAGGCTAAAAATTGAGTCAAGCATTCAAGGTTAAAAATGAAGGAAAAACGGGGCCAGCCCGGTGGCTCAGCAGTTAAGTCTGCACATTCCACCTCAGCGGCCCAAGGTTCACCGGTTCGGATCCCAAATGCAGACATGGCACCGCTTGGCAAGCCATGCTGTGGTAGGCGTCCCACATACAAAGTAGAGGAAGATGGGCACGATGTTAGCTGAGGGCCAGTCTTCTTCAGCAAAAAGAGGAGGATTGGTGGCAGATGTTAGCTCAGGGCTAATCTTCCAAAAAGACAAGAAGGGAAAGCATAAAATATCCAAAATAGGTAGAAAGAAAGAAATAGTATTGACAACATCAGAAGTTAATCACGTAAAAAACACTTATATGATAGTCAGGCTCAACAAAGTCAAAAATTGATTCTTTGGAAACCAATAACCATAATATTTACAAACTTTGGGTAAAATTGCCCAGAAATAAAAACAGATAAATCATAAGCAATGTTAGGAATAAAAAAGGATATTAAGCTACAGATGCCACAGATATTAAGACATTAATAAAATGATATTGTGAACTTTACATCAATAAATTTGACAGCTTAGGTAAACTGAATTTCTAAAAAACTAACTTACCAAAGCTCACTCAAGAAGAAATATAAAGCCTGAATAATTCTATAACCAGTAAAGGAATTAGCTCAGAAGTTTAAAAACTTCACACAAGAAAATTCCAAGCCAAGATCCTTTTTATACTGAGATTTAACAAACATTGAAAATGCAGATTATTCTAATCTTGTAAAACTATTTAAGTGTGTGGAAGGGAAAGAAGTACTTTCCAACTCATTTCATGAGACTATTATTAACTTGATTCCAAAACCTGTCAGAGATTTTATGAGAAAGGAAAAGTACAGGGTAAACTCTGTCATGAAAACAGATGCAGGGGCGGGCCCCATGGTCCAGTGGTTGGGTTCACACGCTCCGCTTCAGCGGCCCAGGGTTTCACCAGTTCAGATCCTGGGCGCGGACATGGCACCGCTGATCAAGCCATGCTGAGGCAGCGTCCCACATGCCACAACTAGAAGGAGCCACAACAAAAATGTACAACTATGTACCTGGGGGCTTTGGGGAGAAGAAGAAAAAAAAAGAAGAAGATTGGCAACAGACGTTAGGGCAGGTGTCAATCTTTAAAAAAAATAGATGCAAAATATCTTAACAAACTGATAGCCAATCAATTAAGGAAAGCATAGGAAAGATGATACAGCATGACTATATTGGATTTTTCCTAGTAATGCCAGTTGGTTTGATATTAGGAAATCACGACCATAATCTGACTTAGATGACTAAGATCATCTAAAAAAACCTACTATAAGCATCATGTAAAACAATGAAAACATTCCTGTTAAGACAAGAAACAAGACAAGATGCCAGCTGTCACAAATTCTAGAAACGCTGTACTGAAACTTAGTAAAACAAGAAAAAGAAATATTAAATATAGAGATAGGGAGAAAGAAAGAAAGAAAAAACTACCGTTATGCCCAGATGACGCGATTTTCTGTGTAAAAAACACACACATCTATAGATAAGTTATGGGAGTCAGAGCATTTAGAAAGATTCCTGCACATAAAATAACTATTAAACATGAGTTGCATTTCTATATATCAGCAGCAAACATATAAAAACTTTAATTTTATAAATAGCATTTATAATAGCAGCAATAGACATGACATACCTAGGAAAAATCACTTAATTTATTTAACAATATTTCTTAAGCACCTGCTACATGCATAGCACTACTGCACACATTTGAAATCCAACAGCAAATAAAAATGCAAAGATCCTTGCCTCACGTAGCTAACATTTTAGTTAGAGGAGGAGGAAATAAATAATAAATATAATTAACAAACAAACACATAAACAAATAGTAGAATATTTGGCAGGACAGCGTTGCATACTATTACATAGTACATTAGAAGTGATAAATACTAAGGAAAAAATGCAGAGCAGGGTAAGAAGAATCAAGAATGCCAGGAAGGAAGAGGCAGTTTGCAATTTTAATAGGTATTAGGATGGGCGTCATTGAGAAGGTGACACTTGAACGATGAAATAGAGTAGTTAGCCAGGCAGATATTTCTGGGAGAAAAGCATTACGGGCAAAGGAAATAGCCAGTGCTAAGGCCTAAGGCAGAAGCATGCCTGGCATATTAAAAGTACAGCAAGGAGGTCAGTGTGGCTGAAGCAGAATGAGCAAAATGGAGAGTAGGAGGAGATGAAGGCAGAGAGGTAATGGGGAACCAGATCATGAAAAGCCTGGTAGGCCATGGCTAGAACTTCGGGTATTATTCTGAGTAAAGTAGGGAGACATTGCAGGAATTTGAGCCAAGATAGGATATGATCTCACTAAGTAGTAAACTAAACAAAAGATGTGCTAGACTTCTTTGGAAACGTTCTTGAGAGACGTTAAGATAAACTAAATGAATGCAGATAAACCATGGTCATGAATTAGAAGATTTCAATATTATAAGAATGTCAACTTTCCCTCAATCTATAGACTGAATGCAATTCAAAACAAATTCCCAACAAGTCAGGTGTGTGCACGTGTGTGTGTGTGTACATGACAAGCTAAATTTGGAATATATGTAGAAGATCAAGGGACAAGTTGGGAGACAATTCTCCATGGGTCCTTGATGTTTCTAGACATCTTGTGAATAGAAACACTGACTACCTTTTGTTCTCAACTATTTTTACAGGATGTTTGTATAGCAAAGAAAGAAGATAGAGATAGTACAAAGGAAGATAGAGATAGTGCCTCTCTTTAGAGCTAAAAGCAGGCATGATCACTCTCTATTGTAAAAGATTCAAGTTCCCTAAGCTCAGGATCCTCTCTGTAATGCAACCTCCTGTGTGCGCAAGCATCCATCTGGATCCATATGAATCACCCCTATGAGATTTGTGGGCAAAGGGCATTGACACAAACATGCTCATGCTCATACTACTTGCTGTGCTGTGGCTAATAAAGTCCTTTGTCTCTTACTGAGGAGTCTCATGTCTTCTGTCATCATCCATGAAGCTTTGATGGGCTAACTTTGTAGATTTCAAGTAGGGTAAAATCTTAAATCCTTCTCGAAAGGGTCAAGAATAACAAAGTTAGTGATGAAGAACAGCAAAACAAGTGAACCTGGCCTATCAAATTATTATAAAGACATAGTAATTCAGACAATGTGATACAAGTACTAGGATGTACATCAATGGGAAAAACAGAAAGCCCACAGATAGATCCACACATCTAGAGATGACTGAAATAGGATGTAGGTTTCATCCCAGGTCTATGGGGAAGAGATGAGATTTTTAAATAAGTGGTCGTAAAGCAACTAGGTAGCCACATGGAATAAAAAGAAATGGAAAAATGAAACCAGACCCCTACTTCACATCATATCAAGAAAACAAATTCCAAGTATATTAAAAACCTAAATAGGAAAGGCAAAATAAAAAGCCCTGGAAGATAATATAAAACAATAACTTCATGACTACTGAAAGAGGAAAAGATTTGCTAAACTTTGCAGAAAATGCCCTAGCCATAAAGTAAAATATTGACAAGTTTCTCTACATTAAATATAAAAACGTCTGTTTACCCAAAGACACGAAAAATATAGTGAAAAGACAAGCCACAAATTAGTAGAGATCCATGCAACACATAAGCTGAATGAAGGATTAGCATAAAAATCATGTAAGAACTCCTACATATCAACAAGAAGACGATGAATAACTAACAGAAAAATGGACATGAATAGGTTTCAAGCAGAAGAGGAATCCTGAATCTAGATACGAAGAGATCTTAACTTCCTCCTTAGTAACATGGAAAATGCAAATTAAACCATAATTTGAGATCATTTCATACCCATCCGATTAGCAAATGCAAAAGTCTAACATCAGATGTTAGGGAGGATGTAGAGGAACAAGAATACGGCCAGGGCAAGCATGAATTGAAACAATCGCTTTAGAAAGCAATTCAATATTGTCTACTAAGCTGAAGACGTGAGGATCCTATGACCCAACAATTCCATTCTTAGGTATATATCCTAGAGAAATTCTCACACATGGGCATCCAGAAACATGTACAGGAATGTTCATAGCAGCAGTGTTTGGGACAGTAAAAAACTAGAAATCATCCAAATGTTTGCCAACAGTAGAACAGATAAACAAATCGTGATGTGTTTATTTACGAGAATACTAAACATCACAAAAAAAATCCCAAATAATTCACAGCCGCCCACAACAACATGAACGACTCTGAAAAATCATGTTGAGCCGCAAAGCAAATAGCAGAAGAAAATATATTGCATTTACATGAAGATCAAAACCAGGAGAAACTAAACATCACATATATTTTAGAAATGCATGCATATGTGGTAAAACTATGACTAAAAGCAGAGGAATTATAACATGAAATTCAGTATAATTGTGTACCCCTGAGAGGGAGAGAAGAGTTCAGGGAGGAGAAAGTGGAAGAGTTCCAACGTAGTGGTAATGCTCTCCGTCCATCTCAAACTATTTTGAGTCGTGTGGAGTTCATGGGTGTATGTTGTATCATTATTCTTTATACTTTACATATGTTTTTAAATAATCTTTTGCACTTACTCAGTGTTTAATTACAATTTTAAAAAGTTAAAAGCACAGTAAATAAGATCATGTTAGGAAGGCAATAAGAAGGTAGACCCATGTGGACGGAAAGAGACTGCTCTTTCATTCCAACATAAGGCAGAGAGGCCTCTCATCTCTGGCTCAACTCTGAGGCTGGTGGCTCCAAATATTCAGCCTTTGACTCCTGTCCCCAGAAGAGTGTCGTAAGTGAAAATGAGTTCATTCAGCACCAGGATGCTGAGAGGTCTGCTGAGAGAAGCCTCTGTTCCTGGGCTGCCAAGCCCAGCTCTCCGCAAGGCTCTAAATCACTGCCTGGAAGCCTGCTGTGCAGTTTTCCTTTTGCAGTTTTGTTTGGCCTTGTGGGTAACCGAGTAACTCACACCAAACCGTGGCTCGCCTTAGCGCCCCGGCCCATCGGGTGAGGAGGACATGCAGGGAGCTCACAGGGCTAGCTTGCGGGGTCATCAGAAGTTTTAGTGACTTCATAACCCCAAAAGGCACCAGAGAGGAGCAGATAATATAAGCCCTTGCCCATTATTAGAATATCTTTCTTGTCTCCTCCCAATTGCACTTCTGACATAACTACATAATTTAAACCAAATTTCTAGTAATTGGATCCTTCCAGAACATTCACTAATAAGCTTTAAGCTAAAGTCCATTTTTCCAAGGTACTTTCATATCGATAGATACACATACGTATTAACTGAGTTTTATGCTTCCTAAAATACTCAAAACGTGGAAATAACCAATTAAGAATATCAGGAAGTACAATTAAATTCAAGCATCAGGGGAAGTATGCAAAACCTTACATTTAAATCACTCCTACTCAGATATTCAAATTAGGCTGGATCTGTTTTAACCATCCTCTTTCCTAGTATTATCTTTTTTCTTCTTTTTTTAAAGATTGACACCTGAGCTAACATCTGTTGCCAATCTTTTTTTTTTCTTCTTCTTCTCCCCAAAGCCCGCAAGTACATAGTTGTACATTCTAATTGTAGGTCCTTCTAGTTGTGGCCTAGTATTATCTTGAGTCATAAGATTCAAATCAGACAGAAGTCACAGCTCGGTTCCCTTAACTAAGAGTATCATCAATAGCACATTCCATCTGCAACTCTATGCTTATGTTATTCATTCATTTATTTGACAAGTATTATTGAGCCCTCCTATGTGATAGTCTTTTCTAGGCACTGGAGATAAAGCAGGGGGAAAAAAAGCAATTAAAGTACCTGTCTTCATGAAGTTTACATTCCAGTGGTGGAGAAAATCAATCAATAAATAAATACACAATAAGAATGATAACTGTTAAGGAGGGAGCAGAATGACACAAGGAAAGAAGGCAGCCCATCAGGGAAGGTTGAGGTGGTGGAAGGGTTGCTATTTGATATTAGACAGGCTGGTATATAATAAAGAATATTGCTGGCCTCTGTCCCGGGTTCCTGGGAGGCAGTCTCTAAAGAATTGTAATTCCCCCAGTGATAGGAATGTCTTTGTTATCCATAGTGGTCCCCTCAGACCACACATGATAGTTCATGCTAATGAGATGACTCATGGTGGGCCCCTAGATAGTTTATGCAAAGGAGATGACTCAGGATGGGGGTTGGTCATGCCAGAAAGACCAACCATGTGATTAGAGGGTTGAGGCTTTGAGCCACATGGTATCAGCCTGACCTCAGGGGAGGTGAGGAGGCTGGAGATTGAGCCACATGACCAATGATTCAATCAATGATGCCTACATAATGAAGCCCCAATAAAAACTAGGAACACCAAAGCTCAGGTAAGCTTCCCTGGTTGGTGACATTCCACATCAATGTGTCAAAAGGGTGATGATCCTGACTCTGTGGAGAGAGAACAAAGGAAGTTCCAGTACTGGGACCCTCTCAGAGCTCACCCTATGCATCTCTCTTTGGTTGGTTCTGATTTGTATGCCATTGCTACAATAAATCCGTAAGTGTAAATATAGTGATTTCCTGAGCTCTGAGTCCTTTTAGCGAATTAGCAAACTTGAGATGGTAGTGAGAATCCCTGACTTTGCAGCCACTGGTCAGAAGTGAGGGAGGCCTGGAGACTTCCAAGCCTGCAGTGAGTATCTGAAGCGGAGGCAGTCTTGTAGAGATAATAACGCCTACAGATTTGATCATGTATCTCCTTTACTACAATTTCTCATTTTTTTTTCCTTTCTTCCTTCCTTCCTTCCTTCCTTTCTTTTTGCCTAATCGTAGTGGCTAGAACATCAAGAGTATTGCAAAATAAGAAGGTAACAGCAGATATACTCAATTTATACCTTCTATTTTTCATCATTAAACAGCATGCCAATAATCAGTTTGTCAAAGATATCTTGAAAATTTATTTTGTCTAATTTGTCTAACATTTATTAGATTGCCTTAAAAAAGAAAGAAATGAAGATAATCTTTAAAATATTTATATTTGGAATGAGCTATTTTAAATGAAGTAGGAGGTTAAAACCTTGGTCAGATAAGAAAATGCTTCTATGATTTTAGCATTATGACAAGGTCTGTTTCACAACGCAAGATAAAACATTTAACTTAATCAGAAATGGGCTACAGCTTGTAATGAATTGCTCTTACGTAACTGAAGTGCCCTGCTTTATAGTTCGGCAGCAAATAATGGCTCCCTAGTCATATCTCAAAGCACCACTCTCAAAATTCATCCGCTGAGATTAGCAAAGTTGCAATCTTCCTATCCCACTGGGCTTTTGGTCTGCCACCTCTCGACCACCCTGGGGTGTACTCACGTCTCAAGAAGCTTCCTGGTTGCTCTTGCTTCTGCATGGAACCGGAACCCAGACGTGTCTCACTGAGCCTGGAAGACTCCTCAATTGCTACCGGTACTGGCTGAGTTCCAGCTGTCCCTGTGCCCCACACAGGAGGTCTGGCTCTAACGCTAAAACATGGATATTTGAAAGAAGCGCCCCTCCTAAAACTTGTCAAACCTAAAGCTAAAGCCGAACCTCCTGTTTTGCCAGAGTTCGGCTCTTGGTGCAGATTCCGGTCCAAGTGGCAACAGTTCATCCAAGTGACCTTTGCAATCAAGTTTGTGTCATCTAAACATTGGTCTCTGCTCCAAACCAAAGAAGGAGCTCCAGAGTTTGCTGAGCAATTCTCCTGCTTTTCAGTTTTATAATTTCAATTTATATTTTCTATAATATTGTTTGTTCATTTGTACTCTCCTTAGTTTATTGCGTTATTTTCTTCTAGTTTATTGAGTCGATTACTTAATTTATTTTTATAATTCTTTTGTTTGTTAAATAATACATTTACCATCATTAATTTCTCCCTGTGTATATCTTTACTTCATTCCTTAATTTTTGACATATATTCTTGACACTATCATCATTTATTTAAATAGCCAATAATTACATTGTTTATGCCCTCATTTACAATGCCCCTCAATCTAGTCCTTTATCGCAGTACAGGTAAAAAAAGCTTCTCAGTTTCTGGTTTTCAATGGCATCTTTTCTATTGCTAAAATGCATTTTTACTCTATTTTTGTATTATTTATTCAGTTCATAGGGAATATGGAAAAGAGGAGAGTTAATATATAGGGTTTAAATGCCACTTTAGACCAGGCCCTGTAGAGGAAGCTGAGTCAATGTCAGACCCCACCAGGGCCTTGTCAAGGGGCCATGAGGATCTGGTAAGTGGCCAAAGGGACCAGCACCTGTGACAGGCTGCGGTGACTCTGGAGCTGAGGGAGGGGAGGGGTGCTTATAAACCTACTGATGTCTATAGACTTGCATGGCCTCACTGGATAGTGGCCAATATTAGCCTCGACCTGAACAGACTGCAGCCAGATAATGACAGAGGCAGACCTCATATGCATCTTTTTTTATTATTATTATTAATGCAAAAACAAGAAAATTAAAAATAATCTTTCTGGGTTCTTGATATGCATTAACAATTTTTAGTCCAGAAATATACAGATTTGCTCATCCACCAGCTATTTGATGAAGGTATGTGTTTCTCCATCCAGGCTCTCACTTTGCCCTTGTGGTGTGAGGGAGTTAGGACAGGCATCATGGTGCCCATGTGCAAACTGAGCCTTAGCGAGGTGAAGGGATTCACTCAGAACCACAGAGCTGGTGAATGCTGATGGACCAGGACTGGGCCTCAGGTTTTGCTCTGAGTCCAGTGCTTTTTCTCTCACCCATTTACTCATATAACATCATTCACTGAGAGAGCAAGCATGGGACATGAAAGAGAGAGCTTTAATTCGCATAAATATCAAAAGCTAAGTCTTAGATGAATGCCAAGTCCTCTGTTTGTTCTCATTCAGAAGAGTATCAAATGTTAGGGCTCTAGGGTACATAGTCCCAATCCTCCTCACACACACACCCCCACACGCATGCATGCATACACGCGGAGTTATTCTCTATGAGACCAACGCTCTCCCAGGGACTTTTGAGTCCTTTAGCTAACCACACAAGGCAGTCAAATCAACAATGCTGTCTTTCATGCTTGAGCTCTGTGGATGGGCCCTCCCTTCTCAGTTGTTCATCTCTTCAGTGGAAATTGCTCAGGAAACAGTGAAACTCAGCACAGCAACGCTCCTCCCCACCCCCACACACGCCAAGACCAAAATTCTCAGCAATCTCTAAGAACTTCCTAAGGAAGCAATAGAGGGAGGAGCCCTCCCACTTTGATCTCTAGAAATGGTCTCCTCCAACTCCCCACCCAGTGCCCACCAGGGCAGTGTAGGAGCTTGGTCACACACATCTTAACCCACCTCCTGTAGTACCAGTGTAGCAGACAGTGTGGGGTGCTGGATTAAGCAGAGCAGGATTCAAAAACTGTCCTTAGGTAAGCTAATTAACTTACCTCAGGAAAAAAATGGAGCTGATAATGCCTACTCTATTAGTCAACTATTACAAACAACCACAGAATCTCAGTAGCATTCAATGGTAAGCATTTATTTTTCACGCACCTGTGGTAGGTAGCTGGGAGTTGGCTGACCTAGCCTGGGCTCAGCTGAACGTCTCTGCTTCAAGTTATGAATTTACCTGGCTCTATTCTGTTGCATGTGTCCTATTCTGGGCTCCAGGTGGAAGAGGCAGCACATCCCTGGAGAAATTTATCTCATGACAAGAGCAAAAGTGCTAGAGAGTGTGGCCAACCATACAAATACATTGCAAGATCCTGTTTGCACCACAACTACTATCATGGACCAAAGCAAGTCTTAAGCAAGTCCAAAGTCGAGGTACAGGGAAGTAATCCCCTTGTGTACTTCTCATGGGAAAGGCACTGAAAAGTTATATGGCAAAGAGCATGGACGCAGGGAACGGTGAAGAATTGGCCCTGAAAACTCAATCTGCCACACTACTTTACAGGGTTGTTGAAAAGATTAAATACAACAATGTATGCAAAGGTGTTGGTGCATAGTAGGCATTTAATAACCACCTATCTTATTCCATTACATACATTCCAGGCCCACCCCACCACTGTCATGCTTTGGCTGGAGTCTATTCAGGCTGTGGCAGACTCCTGAAATATGGCCTCCATCAATTCCTTACCTCACTATACGGGCATGCTTTTCCTGGCATCAAAAATTAGTCTAATTCTCTCCTCTCAGAACTGAGCTGGCCTTAGTGATTTCCCTTGGCCAAGAGAGACGAAAAATGATGTTCTGAGACTTTCAAGAGTCAGATATAAAAGACTTGTCACTCTTCCTGAGTTGCTTGGACTGCTCACTTTTGGACCACTGCTTTTGGGAACTGAGTCACCAAGCCATAGGAAGCCTAAGCCACATGGGAGGCCACGCATACATGTTATAATTAAAAACTCCACCTGAGCTCCCAGTCAACAGCCAGCATCAACTGCCAGCCAAGTGAGGGGGTCATCTTGGACATCCAGCTCAACTGATCCTTTAGATGACTGCAGCCAGCTGATATCTTGCTGTAATCACACGTGAGACCCCAAATGACAGGTGCCAGCTGAGCTCCCAGTCAACCCATGGAACCATGAGTGACAATAATAAATTATTGTTTTAAGTCATTCCATTGTGGGGTGATTTTTTTTGTAGTAGTAAATGACCAGAAGGCTAAGCAATGCTAATATCTCCACTGGCCACTGAAGCCACACAGGACCCTGGTGAACAGAGAATCTGTCATGCTGCAATCTTCCCTCTCATCCCCAAACTTATCACCACTCAGTCTTGGTGCTGGTCCTGCCTCCCCTTTCCAGCACATGTCCTTCATTCTAGGAAATTTTCTTTGTGATGATTCCTTCCCTTTATTTTCTCTGCTCTCACATTCTGTGACTCCGTTATTCAGATGTCAGACCTCCTGCACTTGGCCATTATCTAGTGTATGTTTTCAACTTATCTTTTTCATCTCCTTATTTTTTTTACCCTACTCCCTGGAAAAAATGTCTTCGAGCTTATTTTCCATTTATTCTGTTGAGGTTTTACCGTTTTACCATTGTGCTTTAATTTCTGGGTTCTTTTTTTTCTTTGAATTTTCCTTTTTTCCTAGCGTTATTTCCATTAAGTTCCTTTCATGAAGGTCATCAAAGAACTCCCAGTTGCTAAATCTAATGAAGAGTTTCCAGTTCTTATCTTCTCACCCTCTCTACCCCAATTGGTACTCATGACTATTCCCTCCTAGAAATGTCTTATTTCTCTTCTTGGTTCCTCCTTCTCTGCCAAGCTCTGTAAAAATGCTGGTGTTCCCCTGGGCTCCATCCTTCACCCTCATTTCTTATCACTCTCTTCACTTAGCCCAGGGTGATATACAAGCACACTCACAGCTTCAACTTACATACTAGTGACTTCCAAAGTTCTTCATCCCAGTCATCTTTCCTGAGTGCAAGACTCACATAGATAAAGGTCTTCTGGACTCTAATTTCCAACTAAACATGAAGCAGCCATATCAATTAAGAGTGAGGGGGGTACATGGGAAATTTTGAAGAAAAGATATAAAGAGATCTTAGAGAGGGAGAAAATAATCCAACTAAAAATACATAGGACCACTGGCATATATCTGAACTGCAGCAGCAATGAAGAGTAGAAAATGTACTTCTTGTTGTTTTAATTTTATGCTGTTAGGAGAATGTGATTAATGGGGAACTATCCACATATGGAAAAAAAATTCCAAAAATGCTATTACATAGGCTGTAGAGTTTGCTGGATTTGGATGTTTTTCTTCCTTTTTCTCTTCTCTTTCCCACAGTTCCTGAATTGACTGCATGAGTAAGAACTATATTTTAAGCTGATCCCATTACTTACTAAGTTTGTGATGAACTCCCTCCATAGTTCAGTTTTAAAGTTTCTGTTTTCAGACACCAAATTCTAAAGCCTTCTTCTCTATCACCTGAAGTTTTCCCTCTGCCTCTGAGCAAACCTGATTTCTAGAGAGTGTTCTAGGCGTGACTCTTTATTTCTTATTTGTTGGCTCTTAGATTTGTACCAATTCCACTGTGTTTTCTCTCCATTTCAACCCAAGATGAAAATTTCCCTATGCTGTAGGCGTCCCTAGTCTTCTTTATGTATTGATTGACTTCACTAGTTTCTTTGAATTAAACTCACACTTTAAGTGTGTAAATTTACGACTATGATTAAGATTTCATAGTACATTAGTCCTCAACCCATGATAAGAAATATGATGGAGAGTAAAGCAAAACCTGGGTAGTAATAACCATTCATGCCTTGAACTCTACCTATTTTGAGAGGAGTCTGCTCTAGCTTCAGAAATCAATCCCCATCCCAAGGGACATATAGGCCCTCTCACAATGAATGACACAGGACTTCCCCACCATTACTTTGGCCACAGTAAGGGCAAATGCTTTCATATTTGATGCTCAGGATGAGCCTTCTTAGACATCATCCATCTTATACACATGCTCACTTCAGCCTGAAAATCTACACCAGAAAGCTAACCCAGCTCTGACTGCTGCCCAAGCAGCTCCCTAAGGAGTCGATGCTCAGAGGCAAGCTCATCAGGTAAATGCATACTTCGTTATCAGCTACAGCTCTGCCTCCAAGCCCTTCTGTGTTCTGGTGATCCATGACAAGGATCCTGGGGATTCCTTTCACTGAGACTGGAGGCAGTTTAAGTAGCCCAGCTCTTAGTCTCTTTCCATGGGCTCCTTCCTGATCACTTTTGGATCTTCTTAGGGAAGGGTATTCTCATTACTAGTAGGAAGAGACATTTGTCTTGTCTTAAGTCATTCACATCCTGGGACAAGCCATCCCAAAGAGTTGTGGTCCAACAGTGTATCACTGAGGATTCCCTTATGTCAGACCTGCTTCTCCTTGGAATTAGCATGGTGGGGTGGAGGAGACTTGCTGAGCTTCCTCTAGAAGACAGGTTAACCACACTGTTGTACCAACACCTCTTTATGTATTTGTGTCTCCCAACTAAACTCTGCAAGGTCTGTATTGTATTCATCTTTGTATCTTCAGTGTAAGCATAGGGTCTGCCCTATAGTAGATATCCAAAAACTATTTTCTAATGAATAAATGAGTTCATAAAGAGAAATAATAAAGTTTCTTTCCTACGGATCATTAGATCTCAAAAAAACAGTATCAGAAGGAAGCATCACTGTTTATAACAATTTACTCAGACATTTCTTTAGAGTTTAGCTCTCTGGCATTCTTGGCTAGCAGAAACAGCATTGCTGCCAATAGATTATTGATAGCCCCAAAGCATTTTTTCTATTTGTTTCCTGCATGCATCCTAGGAAACCATAAATTCACAGTAGATCCTGCATGAGCTATGGTCTTCATTTTTGCATTTTTCAAAATTGAAAATGTAAATGACCATGGTACAGAAACAGCTTTGCCTCACTGGCGGTAGAAAAATCAAACACTCTGAAAATGATTCTTCTAAATTTACTCTTCTCATTTCTAGAAGAAATTCACATGCAATTTCCCAGAATCCCCCAAGAAAAATAAAAGCTGACATCTACTGTGTGCTTCCTGAGGGCAATATGGCATACATAATCTCATTGAAACCACACAACAACCCAATGAGGTAGGTAGTATTATTATCTCCATTTTGCAGATGAGAAGCTGTGTTATGGATAGGTCATGTAAATTTCACAGTCACCAGTGAATAATGGCAGAGCTGTGCTTGGCCCCAAACAGCCTGATGTGCGATTATACTACTAATTAGTGTGTTGTCCTGCCTAATGCTCAAATAGTTTATGGGAATTACTATTAATTCTTTGTCAATAGATCTCATCAGAGAAGAAAAGTGTATGAGGCATGGAGGGAAAAGAAATTGGCCACTGTAAGGCCACTGTATCAAACTATCTGTGCCCCTGAAACCCCCACATCCATTTTTGATATTCTACAGATATACGTACCTTGAAAAAACCCCATAGGTTATTTCAGAGTGAATAAACCTCTTTGCCCCTACCTTCAAACTACCCCTGCCACATATCCCCATCCACACATGTGTTCACATCCTTTGAGAACCACTAGTCTTCCCGGCTTGGGACTTGTGTAATGAACATTAGCAAAAATGTTGAAGGAGTTATGGATTTGACAGGTCTAGGTAGATTTCTTCTGGTATCTTCAATTGTAAACAGGTCTGGGGGCTTTGAGTAAGACCTTGGTCTTGAATATACTTAAATAAACCAGGGTTGAGCAGAACTGGGCAGAAAATGGCTAAATTGATATTTTATTTAGCTTTGTGCTGGCCTTGAGTTATCTGATACATAGTCTTCCACTGGGCATTTGTAAACTCTGAGCTTGTCAGTATCCTGGAATGTACTGGTCCATTTCATCCCTCCTTTGGGTTCTGGGTTGGATTGGTGTGGTCTCTGCTCTGAAAACGAACATTTTTTTCACGAGGCTTTGAGTCTTGTGAGGATCTAGGATGGATTTTTTAGGATATGTTGGTATGAATTATGGATTATCCTCTTGGCTGAGTCCCTGTAGGAATGCACCTTCATAAAGCTTGATGTGCTAGGCCTTGAGCTCTGGCTCGACTCTACCTGGATTGGGCTAAAGGAGCTTGGTGACTGAACTTCATGCTGGGCTTGGTGCGGCCTAGGATGCACTGGGGTGATCTGTGGGTTTAGCTGAGCTGGGTTGCAAAACAGATTAAACAAAATTTATCTCTGGGTATGAATATATATGATATATGAAATTAGTTCACTTTTCTTAGGGCTCCAGATTGATCAGAGTTGAGTTGGGGCTGTGTTGAATGAGTTCTATCTCTGCATTTGGGTGGCTGTAAACAGGGCTTTGGGATGGGTTTTGGATTGCCCCAAAACGAATCAAGAGATGTATTGGACTGAATTGATTTTCAAGCTAGACTAGGCTGGGTAGGGTTATTAATGGGATGCTGGGCTCAACAAGGTTTTGATTCTTTCTGAGCTGAGGTTGTGAATGGCCTGTCACATGGAATGCCATCAAAGGTATTTTGCTCTAGACTATAGTTCTGCCTCTGGGCTTAAAGTTATTATTGGTACCTTTGCTTTTCCTATGCCCAAAAGCCATCATTCAGCTGATTTATATTCTTTAGAAACTTTGTTGTTCTGAATGATAAATTGCTTCTGGGAATGCTTTCGTGGTTTTTTTGCACATGGTAGTTCTATGGAGGACAAGCATGAAGGAAATATCATAGCAATGAAAAGAGATAATTTTTACTAAATGATGTTTCCCCTTAGGAGGTTATGGGGTGCCACCAAAGCCCAAGGACCAGTGGGACCTCCAAAAACTTGGCAAACATAGGGCCCATTTGATTAACACAAAATTTGGCAGAGAGTGTCAGATCTGTCCACATTTGTAGACAAATATTTCTAAGGAAAATATTCCCAAGTTTCTTTTGGGTAGTCTGTGTTATCTGGAGCATTTTCCAGAACTTTTGCCAAAAAACCAGAAAAATGATGCTTTAGTGCCCAATGAGATTCTTGGAAGATTAGATGGCAATGTTATCAGGACAACAAACTTTGTTTTTGACAGTTTGACAAAAGGGGCTCAGTCACATATGTTGGAAAGTGGGGGATAAGCCAGGGGGAGTAAGTCACTGGAGGCTGGTAGACAACCCAGGCCGCATTTAACAATTTCAGTCTCAAAGAAGGAAGCCTGACAAATTCAGGTAGAACAGTAATTAGAGTGCAGGGCTAAAGCCTTAAGATGATCAGTCTAGTAAGATAAACTTTCCAATCTTTCGGAAGTTCCCGGTATCCTAAAATATCTTAGGGTCCTTCCTTGTGGCATATAAAACATTCAAACATTTGCAAGTTACCCCCTTATTCCTCTCTCTTCTTGACAGTGAAGTTTCCTCTTCCTAGAAACCCAGTACAGGCCAACGTCCCCCTGCACTACTCCACCAGAATGCTCCTTGCTGACACAATGACACTTGTGTCAAATCAATGGGGTTTTCTCAGGGCTTATCCTCTTGACTTCCACAACATGTGGCATTGACTGCTTCTTCCTCCAAGAAGCTCCTCTCTGCCTTGACTTCCAGGTTTCCACTCAAACACTTCCAAGTGCATGGTTAATAGGTCCTGTGTTTCTCCAACCCCAGAAATAACTATCTGTAGCCCCAACATCATCACTTATATTGTTCTTCCACTGACTTGAGCTTGAGAGGTGGAGGAGTTCCTTCCAAACCTCATATTTCTATCTCTATGGACCTTGAGAAAGCCAACTGGTCTCCTCCAGAACACCAGGGTCCTTGGAAGGGATTAGGAGCCCCAACACCCTCAGTCCAATCAGAGCATTGAGAGTTCCCTCAAGAAATTGGTAACATTTGCATACGGGGATCTTGTTACTTGACTATCTCTGAACTGTGAAATTAATCTGGGAAATACTAGCAGGAGCCCATCAGAGACTCTTTGCAAGTTCTCCTCCAACCTCAAGCGACTGATCCATCTCTCCCATTTCTCTACATGCACTAATTTTAAGGCTGCTACATCCTAACAACTAAAGGAAAATGTTGCCAATTCAAAGAACCTGAAAATGTCTCCTCTTGCAGACCTGCTGAGTCATCAAGGTGTGATCACACCAGGGGCTTCATATACCCCTGTTGTAGACTGGATATCTTTGTTTTACTTCAACATTCCCTGAGGATAACCATATCCTCCATAGCTCAATGTCAAGTTCACTTCATGGGCATATTTGGAGAACACCTCCTCATAGTGAATGAGGCTGGCACAAAACACTCTAATTGGAAGAGCCGCCTGAAATGGATTTCTCTGGGCTAGAGGGAGAGAAGGGTAGAGCGATTTTAAGACCTAGAGATGGTCACCAAGTATTAATAAAACTCTTCCTAGAATATTGGAAGAAAATCAGAGGAAGCTGAGACATTCAAGCGTCTGAATCCCTTTAATCACTTCTCTGTCCTCTAAAGCATCATCTTTGTCCCAGAAGACCCTCTACCTCTTTCTCCCCTGCCCCATAACTTTGTTTCATACTGAATTTCCTTCCCGCTCTGGGAGCTGTGCTCTCATCTCTCTTTAAGAATGGTGTTTCTAACTCTGAAGAGCTCTGTCAGGGCACTTCTGATTCCTTCCCACACTAAATTCCTAAACTGTAAAGCTCTCAAGACATTCCTCTGTTACCCAAACTCTAAAGGACCTAAGAGGTCCCTAGGGCATGAGGATGAGAGAAGACATTCTTGATGCCTCTCTGACTTCTCCTGTCCCCTAAATTCCTTTCCAGATTCAAGCTCTTTCCTATTTGCCTATCCTGGCACCCACAAATGTTCTCTCCACTACGTTTTCTTATCTCATATTCCTTTTCTTTCCTAACCAATTTCTCCTGGTTTCTTGCTTTCATTTACCTGCTTAATTTCTATAGATTTTCCCACCTTCTTTCTCAACACAGAGCTGCAACGAGGCCAGGATGGGTTTTCAATCCTTTGGTGAAGGAGAAGGTATGGAAAAGGAAGATATGGACAAGCTAGAGTATTTTGACCTCCTCCCAATTATTTTTAAAATTATTTATTTTACTATTCCTGAGCATAGTAATTCCCAAAGAATGGGTGTCAATAGGTGTTATTTGAAAAGAATGGTTTCATAGTCAAGTATACCTGGGAAATACAGTTAGGTAATTTTTTTTCTTAAAGAAATTATCAAAGCTTTAACATGATCATAGGCATTTACTAGATGTCTATTATTGCGTGACAAATTGCCCTCAAAATTAGAGGCTTAAAACATAAATACACATTCATTATCTCATAATTTCTGTGGATCAAGAATCTGGATTTGGCTTAGTTGAGTGGTTCTGTCTTGGGATCTCTCGTGAGGCTGCAGTCAAGACGTCGCCCAGGGCTGCTGTCATCTGAAGGCTTGACTGGGGCTAGAGGATCCACTGCCAAGACGGGTCACTCACATGCCTGCCAAACTGACACTGGTTGTCTGCAGAGGATCTCAGTTTCTTACCACATGGACTCTTCCATAGGGCTGTTTGAGCGACCTCAAGACATGGCACTGGGCTCCCAGAGCAAGTGATGCAAGAGAGCAAGGAAAAAGCCACAATATTTTTGATGACCTAGCCTCAGAAGTCACACACCATCATTTCTGCAACATCATATTAATTACACACAGGTCAGTCTTATCCGTGTGGGAGAGGGAGTGTATACCAGGAGATGAGGGACATTGGGGATCATTTTGGAGGCAGGCTAGTTCAATGCATTATGAATTTCTCAAATTTAGAGGCTCACAAGTGGAGGGGAAGATGTGTGTCTGGAGGAATAATCTTGGAAATTGGAGCAAGAATGATATTGAGGACTCCCAGAGTGGAACTCATATGAAACTAAAACTGAGCTTCTGTCTGGAACTGGGGCTCGGAGCCCACTGTAGAGGATCCCTCACTTCAGAAAGGCTAACACAGGACGTCACTGCCAGTCCCAAACTGTTTACTTCCTCTGCCCTAAATCAAAGATAGGGTGAGAAAAGTCAAAGTTCACAGGCTGAAAAGAACTTATTACAGGCTTTCTGAAATCTGGAGAAAGAGACAATCTAGAATGCTCAGCTGTTCCATGCCAGGAGTAGCCTTCTCTGTGGGACTCTTTATGCTGTTTTCAACCACATGACTGGACCCCAACAGTCTCTTTTATGATCTGCGCTAAGACTACTATAAGGTCATTTGGATGATTCAGATCACAAAGGCCCCGTTCTTCTCTACTTCATTGCACAATGGCTTGTCTGCAAAGGTCCCAGCGTGGGGTCCGAGGCACGGTGCTTAGAGAAAGTCCGTTCTCATCAAATGTTTACAGTGACCTTAGCAGCACACGTAGGATAGAAAAGGAAAGGACAGGGATAAAAGAGGCTAGAGAGTGAGAACTAGGAATGGGGAAGAGGTAATGGAGAAAGGAAAGGTGCCTGAGAAAAGGGAAGAATATGGCACAGGGGACAGCCACGCTCCCGCGAACGCCGAAGAGTGCTTTCTCCATCTCCGGCCACAAGGTGGCACCCTTTGAACTTTCTTCCTCCATCAAAATGAGAAAGGGGTGGAGAGGAGGGAGAAAAGGCTAAGCACTCCCCCAACCAAGAACAATTTGAAAACCCACCCCATAATATTTAAAATCTGGGACAAAGAACCGTCAGGACGGAACTGCTTCAATTGCAAAACCTCAGCGCAGCCTCCGGAGCGGCCGGCCGGCCCGAGTCAGGAGCAGCCCCTTTAAAAAAACGGAGTACAGTATTGGGATTCTTGAAACTTGAAACCTAGAAACAGAATCGAAGCGGAAACCAGAAAGAAAACCTTGAACTCCTCCAGACAATTGCTTCCGGGGAGTTTTAGGAGAGCGAGGGGGAATAAAGGGCCCGAGAGGAGGGCCCCTCGGATGGCGCGCCCCTGAGGGTCCTGGCGAGTTCGAGGAGCGTGGGAAGGAGAGGACCCTACCCTCTCCCTGGGCTGCAGGTCATGGCCACCGTGGAGCAGAAAGCCCTTGGCATTGGCTTCAAGTGTCTCTCTTTGGCCACTTTTGTGCTCATCTGCGCCGGACAAGGGGGACGCAGGGAGGAAGGGGGTCCAGCCTGCTACGGGGGATTTGACCTGTACTTCATTTTGGACAAGTAAGTGCCGTGAGTTTGCACCCTAGACTAAGCTGATGATGCTTTCTTCCCGGGCTGGGCTTGTTGGCAGGGTCGCTTTGGGTCAGGCACGCATCTCCAGGGAGCAAGAGCGCTGCGCCTTTGTCGGGGGAGCGAGCCTCCCCATCCTTCTTCGCTGCCCGAGCCCCCGCAGGGGAGCCGTCGCCGTTTGTTTGGGGACAAACTTCTTTTCTGCCTTGCTTTCTGTGACCGAGGAGCGTGAGTTTGAGGATGCTGATGCCCTACTACGTTTCTGTGAATCTTTTCCGTTTGCTTTAGAAACGTTGATGAGAAAAGCTTGCTTACGAGAGGCAGAACTTTCGGGCACGTCTAAAGTTAAGGTGTGTGGGCTTTTAAAAGCCAATCATCTCTTTTTAAAAAAAAAAAAATCGCTGTTTTACATAATGCATTGTCTTTGTTCCTAATAATATAATGCATGCTGCCTGGGCAGTTAGTGAAAATAGGCGAATTTCTCAACCTCGTCATCACTGAGCTTTAGGCTGGGAAATTCTTTGTTGTGAGACCGTCTTGTGCATTGTAGGGTGTTTAGCAGCATCCCCGACCTTATTCGCTAGATGCCAGTACCACCTTCCTCCATTCTCTCTCTCCCAATCCCCCTTCCCACCGAGGCCACAGTGGTGACAACCAAAACTGTCTAGACGTTTCCAAAATTCCCCTACGGGTAAGTTCCCCCTTCCGCTAGTCTTGAGAACCCCTGATGTAGGCGAATTCAAGTTCTTGACTGGTGGGCTACCAGGGAGGTGCAGGAGCCCTGGTTTCCTTCTGAAAACAGATAGTGGTTAGGCTTTAGGGCTGTGCTCAAGGGAGAGCTGAACTCTGACCAATTAAACACTTCCCAAATCCCCCTTCGATGTGCCAAGCCGCAGTCATTCCAGGAAGCTTCATTGCTATCTACTAAAAACCGACTTCAACAATAAAAAGCCCCTCCGAGAAGATCCACGCTGGTTAAAACTGTGTGAGCTCCCCACTGCCAGGGAGCCTCTTGCAGTTACAGTGGTGGGGAGATGAATTTCACAGACTGGAAAGTATTTGGGAGTTGGAAAAAGAGTCCTGCAAAATAAGCTGGCCAGCTAGACACCAAATGTGCTTTGCAGTTGCCCCTGGAGTTCGGTTTTTCCGTAAAGGCTGTTTTGAACTCCAGATTCTTTGGATGAAAAGTGAGATCTCTTTCTTGCAGATTTATGAGAAGGTGGATACTGAAAATATATTCTAATGCTAAGAAATGGAATTTCTTTTGTTACTTCTAGTGGCTGGGAGCACCAGCTCACAGATTCAGAGACTGTCTGAAAACAGAGATGCCCGTCATTGTGCTTTCTTTTTTTAAAGCCAGTTCAGAAGGACATAAAAGGGAGACTTGAAAAAGTGGACAGAATCACCATGTCCCTAAGTGGAATGATTCCATACTGTAGAGATAATCAATTCTCCTCAAATTGATTTATAAATTGAATTAAACTTTTCAAAGTTCTGAAAGAAGTTATTTTGGTGGTGAGAGAAATTTAACAAAATGATTTCAGGTTTATCTTAGAGAAAAAACAGGTAAAAAGAGCTAAAACATTTTTGGAAAAGAATAACGAAGAAATATATATACCATCAAATATTAATAGGTATTATAAGGCGAATTAGGAAAAACAGGATGGTAAAGGCCAAAGGATAGGTGGACAGAATAGAAAATCTAGAAACAGATCCAAGGACATGTAAGTGTTTAATGGAAGCTCAAATCAGTGGGGAATAAATTCATTATTTTAAAAAACGATTCTTGGACAAGTGGTTGGTGACATGAGTAATGAAAAAGATTAGATTTCTACTTTACACCACACACCAAAATAAATTCCAGAAGAACTGAAAATTTAAATGTTTAAAATGAAATGATGAAAGAACTAGAAGAAAATTTAGATGAATATTATTGTAATCTTAGATTTAGAGCTTTTAAAACAAGGCAGAAGCAACTAAGAAAACTATAAAAAGATTTAAATATAATAAATTGTACAGTTCCATAAGTTAAAAAAATTCCATAAATAAAAGATAAGTTACAAAAACTTTGCAACATAAGTTACTTATTATAGAGTGACCTTAATATAAAAAAGCCATTTAAAAAAGTTGATCCCGATAGAAAATAGACTTACTACATAAATAATTCACAAACTACATATATAAAAGTCAATAAACAAACAGAAAAGTTCAGCTTCACTGGTAATCAAAGAAATGAAAATACCAAACAAGATGTTATTTAAGTTGGCAAAGATTTTTAAAGAATTACAATATTCAGTGTTGGCCAACTTCTGGGAGATAGGCACTGTCATGTCTTTAAGGAAAATATAAACTGATATGGTCCTTCTGGACTTGCGCAATCCAGCAGAACTTTCTGTGATGATGCAACTGTTCTGTATCTCTGCTGTCCAATATGGTAGCTACTAGCCACATGTGGCCACTGAGCACTTGAAATGTGGCTAGTGCAACTGAGAAAATGAACTTTCTATTCTATTTAAGTTTAATTAATATAAAGTTAAATAGCCACATGTGGCTACCATGTTGGATAGCACAGACAAGAAGATTATTTGTTAATGTGTCTCAAAGTAAAAATCCAAGAGTCAGAAGTAACCTATATATGTGTTTATAGCAATGCTGTTTATATAATAAAGCTGAAAATTACCTAAATGTCCAACAACAGAGGATTTATTGTTATGCATGTTATATGCATAATATTGAATATGCATATTATGCATGCTTGTAAGCGATTTTAGGAGAAATATTTAATGCTCATAGTATACTCTTAGGTGAAAATACAATTACCAAATATAATGTGCATTACGATTCTACCTCTGTAAAAAAGCTAAACACCCACATGTATATATCTCTAGTCACCCAATATGTAATAGTATTTTGTCTCTAGAAGACATGATTTTTAAATTCTGTTTTTATGCTTTTCTGAATTTCCAAAACTTTCTACAATGAACATATGTAACTCTTATATTCAACAAAAATAAGTGACTGTGAGTTTTTAAAAGCTCCTTTTAAGTGTGAGGAGGGTCTCTAACCAGCATGCTGAGCTCCAAGCCCCTCTTGATTATGGAGGATGCTGCTGCTTTGATATGTAATCCTAGAGTAAATTTCTTTTTTTTTTTTTAGATTGGCACCTGAGCTAACATCTGTTGCCAATCTTCTTTTTTGTTTTTCTTTTCTTCTTCTCCCCAAAGCCCCCCAGTACATAGTTGTATATTCTAGTTGTAGGTCCTTCTGGTTGTGCTATGTGGGACACCGCCTCAGCATGGCTTGATGAGCAGTGCTAGGTTCATGCCAAGGATCGAAACCAGTGAAACCCTGGGCCACCAAAGCAGAGCACACCAACTTAACCACTTGGCCACATGGCCAGCCCCTAGGGTAAATTTCTAAACGCACCATAGGATCCTTTGCAGTACAATGGGAACACAAAAATACTCTGGGAAAAAATGGTGAGGAAACCTTTAAAGGTACCTACCTTTACGTTTAGGTGGACTCCTCTGACTTCCTTCCATTGTTCTATTGCTTGAAGAGAGGGATATTTTTATGCTGAATGAAAACCTTGCTAGAATTTGGTGTGACAGCGTGTACACCTCCAGCTTGCCATCTTGATCCAGGCTAATTTATATGATTGTTGAGCCCAGAGCTGGGGGATGGGCCAAAAGACAGTAATGGCAAACAGGCCCCTGGGTGGTCCCTAAAGACTTGGTCTTCTGTCCTAGAAAGAATCTCCTTGAAAGGTGCTGTCCAGCACCCAACCACAGCAGAGTGGAAAGGGAAAGAATGCTGATGCGTTTTTTTCCTTGGGCTTCTAAGATACTTTGTCCAGCAAGATACTGTCCTCAGGCTGAAACCAGTGGATCACAGGACACTAAATTCACCATTCTTTTCCCCACCCCTCAATTCCCTTTTTCCCAGCGAATGGTTCTCTTCTTTTCCATGACATTAAATCTCAGCTCATTTCAGCTTTAAGTAGGATGCAGCTCTGGCCTGGAGGGAACCCAGATTATACATTTAATGGAATGTCATGTTTTCTCAACCAGGAGCAAAGACTTCATAATGATAACCTAGACCACCACAGTAACACAATAGGGCATTATTAGCGGCTTTGGCGATGGGGCTGGCGGACTGGGCTTCACAAGGCTTTATACTGATGGAATTTCATGTTCATTTCAACATGCTTTTCTGGTTACAGTCAGGAAAAATAGATTGCTGGGAATTCAATCGGAGATTTGAAAAGTCAGATTTGGAAGGCCTCTAGCCACAAAAAAACAGCCAGGAGCTGCTAGCCCCCTTTAAATCTTCCAGGGGATTCTCCAAGATTAACGCACTCCGTTGACCGACCCACAGACGTGAATGTACCGTTCCCCTCTCACAGGGCTGTTCCACTATTACACTATATATTATGTATCACATATTGATCTATCTTATAGAGAGCCATTAGTCACTCAAATGGAAAAAGTGGATTCTCCATCATGAGTCTCGTGGAAGTGCTGGTTATATTCATGTGTGCCCTAAAGGCTTCAAAAATAGGATGGTGGAGTAGAGAGCAGGACAAGTGGAGGAGACGGTGGGCTGGAGAGTGACAGTAAGCACTAAATAGCTTTATTTATAGGACTTCCCAAAGCCGCAGCCTGTCACTCAATAAATCCTTACATTTGCAAAGGCCCTCCACAGGCTCGCCATGTGCTTCTTCCCCATTAGAGCTCCGGAACGCCTCCCTCTGCCTTCTTTTTTGTTCAGTACCAATTTTCTTTTTCTCTTTTCCCGCATACAAGGGGACTCCATCTTGCCACTCACCCAGAGCTCCAACCCAAGCACCCCTAATTAGATGATCCCATGATGGTGAGGATCAGTAGACCATTACTATATGTTGTACTTCAGGGATATGGCATTGAATAGGTTTTTATAGCATTAGACTGGGACCCTCACTACCAGGTGTAATATTGTTTTTCTGGGAAAATATCTTCTGGGTTTCCAGCTACTAACTTACAAAAGAAATCTCTAGCGTAAGAACTAAAGTTTCCCAATACTTACGCCATCTCACAAGTACTCCAAAGACAACCTGGCTTGGTACTAGGGCAAGCACTGCTGTCTCTAATTTACAGATGAGCATACTGTTCAACCTGTGTCAACACACTGGAGTAAGTGACCTGCCCAAGGACCTAGGATTAGATCATGACAGTGGGGACGATGTCTGCTCCTGACTCCCAGCCCAGCTCTTTCCACTCATCACTGCCCTGTACAGTTGGGTCATAATGAGAAGCACATGGCAACACAACTAGAGGAACTGGGCGGATTCCAGGAATTGAAAGTCCCTGCATCAGAGTTTCAGTAAATGATGGTGCAGAAGGCAATTAAGATTACTTAACTGAGGAGCTACTGTTCTGCTGTTAAATCAGCTCCAGTTGATTGGAAGTTTCAGGAACTCCCATCCCTGCTGTCCGCAGAGATGCTTCAGAGATCTGGGGGTTAACTGATGGATAGGACTCTGAGGACATTTGATTATGATGCACTTGAAGGTCCAATAAATTAGTAATGTTTTCAGATTGAATCTGATGGCAAAGGGAAATTCAACTCTGTAGAATGTGTTAAAACACACAGATGTAGCTTGTTTTCAGAAATGCTTTGGAGGAGGGCTCCAAATAATGAAAATGCAAAAATGGCTCTGATTAAGGAAAACAGTCCTTTAGAAGGCACCTTGACAATGCTACAATAATACTCCTAAGAGGCATCAGAAAAAAAGTTTTCCAGGGGGCCAGCCTGGTGGTGTAGTGGCTGAGTTCACACATTCCACTTTGGTGGCCAGGGATTCGCCAGTTCTGATCCCAGGCACGGACCTATGCACTGCTCATGAGAGGAAGATTGGCAACAGATGTTAGCCCAGGGCCAATCTTCCTTACCAAAAAAACCCCAAAAAACAACAAAAACTTTTCAGGGGCCAGGAATGTCTTTTTCTTTCTTTTTTTTTTTGGTATTGAGATAGAGCCTGTGGTTGGTTTTAAATGTTCCTCCAATGGGTTCCAGATTTGGAGAAGACTTATCAGGCCAGGTGTTAGTTAGCAGAGCTGCCTACAAATTGGAAGGTTTGGCATATGGGTCTAAAATAAAAGTAAATAAGGCGGAAGTGTTTTGTTTTGTGTTGTGTTTCTGTCTGGGTTAGCCAAGTAATTACCTCTGATTTCCTTAGCTGTGGAGACCTAGTAAAACTCAGTGTCAAGCTGAGAATAGAATCCAGGAGTGCTAGAGGAAGGCACCCATCCTAAGATAACCTGTAATTATCTCCAAGTGCTAAGGGACTCCCAGTGGTCCAGGAACAAACTTTGGCATCCCTTAGCGAGGCTTGGCTGTGACATAAATGCAAATGGGATTTGCTTTATGCTAATTTAGAGCATGTGTCTATTTTTGATGTGTGGCCAAGAGACTGGGTTTCACCTCTCCCAGCCATTAATCGGCAACAAAAGACAAAGTGGATATGTGGACGTTTCCTGACATGTTTCCCAGACGTGCCAGGGTCGTACTGACAAAAGTAATGAGATTTTTCAAGTTGGCTGAGCTGAATCTTTCATTCATTTGACATAAATATGTTCAGTCCCAATCACGAGCATGTACTCCATTAAAGGCATGGATAACACAGTGCCTGTTGCAGGCAATGTCCTGTTCTGGGAGCTGCAGGAACGTAAAAGAAGCAGGAAGCAGTCCCAGACTATTTGCTTTTTAGGCAGAAGGACATTAGAAGGACTCCAGGCAGCCAAAGCTAAATGCTTCAATGAGGATTTGGGGCAGGGGGCTGGTAAAGTCAATTTTTGATCAATAAAGAGAAGAAATAAGTAATGTTTACTGAGCCCTTGGGACCTGCCAGACACTGTGGTAAGCGCTTTGCCCATGTGATCTGGTTTATTCTTTACAACCACATAAGGTCAGCACAGTCATGATCACCATTTGACACATGAGGAAACTGAGGTTTAAAAAGGTTAGCCAAGGTCACTCTTAAGGGGGGCAACTCAACCTCAAACCCCAGCCTCTCTGACTCATGATCTACGCACAAAGATGAAAAGAAGCTAAACATGCAAAAGAACATTGAATCAATCAGGGTAGGTTAGGTTATGCTGTGGTAACAAAAAATTCCCAAAATCTCAGGGACACAAAAAAACAAAGGTATAAACCTTGGTTTGTAATCTCTGCCTGTGCTGCATGTCTGATCAGGGCCAGCAGGGGCTCTGCTCCTGGTAGCTGTCCTGGAAGCTAGACTGGTGGTGACTCTTTCTTAACACCAGCTTCCACCATCATGGCTGCAAGGGAAGAAAATACTGAGGGTCTCTGGCTGGCAGTGAAGTGCTCCTGCTGGAAATGACACACATCCTTCCTCCCACTCACAGCACACTGGTCAGAACTAGTCACGTGGCTTCAGCCTATGGAAAGAGGATGAAAAAATGTCATCCTCCTCTATATAAAAGGAGAGGAAAGCCAGATATGGGTGGGTACTAAAAGCCTCTACTACAAACCTATAATTAAACAATGCTTTGGCCTGAGTAAGCAAGAAAGGAGTAATCATTGAGAGAAGGTAAAGAGATAAGACTTCTGGAAAAGGATCAGCTTGGAGCTAGGTCTTAGATATATTCGTCAACCTGGAATTACTATCAGACGTGACAGTTCAGATCTGCCCATGAGGCAGTCATGGCCCCTGCTCTTTCCTCCCTTCCTCGTTCCTCCCATACTTGAGAGGAAATGGTCAGCACAGTGGGCAGATGATTAAATTAGATTAAATGGAAGGTAGAAATGGAGATTAGATGCTTTCCCGCTATCTAAGTATTACATGAATATATTGGAGAGCTAAGAATCTCTTTGTCCACAGTTTGTGGATTATGACGGAATTTGAAAGGCTGGGAAGGGAGAGCAGTCCCCGGAACACTGCAGCAGCTGAGCCGAGAGGAAGCCCGGATATTTCAGAGGCTGATTCAGAGTTTGAATCAAGAGTATCTGGGCTACGATCAATGTGTTTCTCAATGGGGGTGCCGGTGGCATTTTCAGTGGGACAATTTTTCACTGTGAGGGGCTGTAGGATGTTTAACATTTCTGATCCTTACTTTACAAATAACATTAGCTTCCTGGTCATTGTGATAATCAGTAAATAAACGGCTCTACATTTATATCTAAATGCCTTCCTGTGAGATGTTACCACCCTTATTGAGAACTCCCCACTGAAGGACTGCAGGGTAGAGCAAGGCATGCCAATGATGCTGAGTCCTAGCACCCCGGGACTACATCTGAGCGGGAGGAGCATTCATCTAGAGGAACAAGGAGGAAGGCCCTAGTGATAAGAGGGCCAGTGGAAATTGTAGACCTTGGAAGTGAATATGCTAAACCAGTAGTTCTCAACCAGGGGTTGGATCAGAACCTCAGGAGGCCAGGGCAGGCATATATATATGTATTGGAAAAGGTTCCCGGGTAATTCTGATATGGTTCTCTCCCTCCCACAATAAACTGTGAAACTGAACAGGAAGACAAGAAAATCTGCCTCGTAATGATGGCCTTTCCCCTCTATGGTGAGGATGTCGCTGAGGCAGCAGACCCCTCAGAACCGGACACCAAGAAGAGTTCTTAATTTTAGATGGTGGCAGGAGAAGCCCAATATGATATGGAAGAGGAAGAGCAAAGGTCACCAATGGGCTATGCTTTGCCTTTCAGTGTAACCACATCCTGCCATGTGTGCATACACATGTAAATCACGGTGTTCACTAGGACAGTCCTTTGTTCCTTTCCTGTCAAGACTCCATACATGAGATGTGCCCCAGTGCCTCACAGGAATGAACCGGGGCTCAAGCACAGGAGTTAAGAGAGCCAACTTCAGAATCAAGCATCTCTGGGTTCAAATACCAGCTCAGCCTTTCACCAAGCTTTGTGACCTTGGGCAGATTATTTAGCCTCTCTGAACCTTAGTCTTCTCATCAGTAAAATAGGTGTTAAAATTTCTGCCTCACAGAAGTGTTGTAAAGATTAAATAATATTAGATTAAAACCTTTAATGAAGCTTTTGGTATGTGAGTGTCCAGATGATAGATGGTAATGGTGATGTGATGATGATGGTGGTGGAGGTGGTGGTAATGATGGTGGTGGTAATGATGGTGGTGGTGGGAGTGGTGGTAATGATGGTGGTGGTAATGATGGTGGTGGTAACGATGGTGGTGGTGGAGATGGTGGTGGTGGAGATGGTGGTAATGATGGTGGTGGTAATGATGGTGGTGGTAACGATGCTGGTGGTGGAGATGGTGGTAGTGATAGCGATGATGGTGGTGGCGATGGTGGTGGTAATTATCCCTAGAGAAAGAAGATGTGGTTCTCTAACAAAAGACACTTCCTTAGATTCCAAGCAGGACTGCCTGGCTAGGGTAAGGAATACATCAATTTAGTACTTATCAAACTGTGGTAAATTTATGGAATTACAAAATGCCTAAGATGTGTCTCTGACTCTCAAGGATTTCATAATTTAGTAGAAGAGACAAAAGGCTAGGGAAACAGAGTTGATGAAATAATTAATTTTGGTTGAGATGATAGAGGCTTAGGAGACTTCATAGAGGAGGTAACTTTGGATCTGGAACTTGAATGTTGAGCAGGATTTTGTAAGGTGACAAAGTAAAGGAAAAACATTGCTATCAAAGGAGCAACATACAAGAAAGCAAAGTGACACATACTCTGTGATGTAAGCATGACAGGGAGAGTGACAGGAAAAAGGAGCTGGGAAGAGTCAATTTTTTCATATCAGCAATAGGTTGTGGGATTAAAGGTTTTTAAGGACAAAAGCGGCAAGTTTATGTATGTGTTTTATAAATATACACATATGTCATTTATTCTTGTAGTAGGAATGAGGGAAAAAGAGTAAATGGAATTGAGAGCTGTTTTGTAGTGAGGAGCAGCAGGACTTGAGCAATTGGATGTGAGAGAACAGGAGAGGAAAGAGTTGCGAGGAATAGGTTTCAGAAGGGAAGAGAAGTTTGGCGTGGCCGTGTTGAGTCTGAACATGTGGGACTTTTGGGTGGAGATGTTGAGTAGGCAGTTGGATTTGTTCCCTGGAACTGAAAATAAAGACTTGAGTGTTGTTAGCTCAAGGGTAGTAGTTGGAAATGTGGCTATGGATAATAAATAATATCGAGATAATATCAAGATAATATCAGTATGAAAACCTGTCAAGAAGAAGTGGAGTTTAAAGAGGAAGATGGCCAGGGTCCCACCTAGAGGAATTGCCAACAAGAATGTCTAGGTCAAAGAAAAAACTCTACCAAACAGAGCTGAGAAAAAGTTGCCAAAACAATCGGAAGAGAACCAGCAAAGAATTGTACCACTGAGGCTAGGAGAGAGAGAATTTCAATGGAGGGATGATCAATTCCATGTTTTCCCCCTGAAATCATCTCCTCCTCTATTTCTAGTCTTGGCCAACGATATCACCAGAAACCCAGGCACTTAAGCCAAAGATCTGGAAGTAATCTTCTTTCTCATACTGCAAGGCCTGGCAATTTCCATTCCCGCATCTCTCCTGTGTCTACCCCATTCTCTGCCTCATCATTGCCTTAGTTCAGGCCATTTCTCACTCAGTTCACTCAAGCATTCTCTAAATTGGTCTCTTTACCTCCTTTCTTTACCCTTCCCCCCACACTTTATTTTTGACACTGATACCAAATTGTTCTTTTTAGAACATAGATCTAATCTTGACATCATCTTCCCCAACCCTGTAACCTTTAAACACTTCCAAAGCTCTTTTAAGATAAAACGTAAGCTCCTTAGCAAGGTATTCAAGGGCATTATTGCTCAGGCCACTACATATTTCCCAAGCTTCATCTCCTCACCCTTTTAATTTCCAAAAAAAATTGTACTCTGCAGTTCCCTGAACTAATCCATGCCCTCTCTTGTCCTTAACTAGAATACCTTCATCACCACTCCCATCTTTACATAGGTGATGCCCTCTTACTCTTTGAGACAATTACCAGCACTTGGTCCTCTCCCATCACTAGTTGTAGCTCCATGTGTTACCAAAAGGTTAAGAACAATCATCTCTCTGCATTATATCTTCATTCCAAGTCCTTTCCTTGATCAGAATCCCTCAACCTCATTACAACTCATCCCGTGATAAGCAGTGGAGTGATCCATTATCAAGAGATGGAGAAGAATAACCCTTAGTGTTTGTCATTCGGTGGCCTTATTTTCTTTTCCTCAAATCCTGATGCTCAACCATATACTGCTTCAGTTAATAAGTACCTGTAGGAACCACGTGGAACAGGGCTTTCCCAATATCTTGATGGCAAAAGGATTATGATCAGAATCATAGTCATCCTGCCATCATTCCTTACATAAAAGATAATGCAAATACCAGGTTTATGGAAATTATACAGCAAATCAGAAAAAAGTATCCTAACTGTAATGATACACCAGTCACAATAGTAAACAATATAAAGTAAAAGGAAATACAAGATGCCATTATACATCCATAATGTAACCATAAATAAATAAACGTATGGCCCAGGACATTCCTGGCCTATGCCTACTGTCTCAGTATAATTATTAATAGCTTTCTATTTTACTCTTGAAAGTGTCTCAGCCTGGATTTTAAGTTATATGGTCATCCTGATTATTAACTGTCATAAAAGACAATATGAAAGAAATAAAAGGAAAGAGAATTGAAGGTCAAACAGGTGAAGCATCTTGTACACCTTATTCCATTAAAATGGGCAGCCAGCTCCGCACTCCTGATTCCATGTAACTGCCCCAATTTTAAGTATTTCCTGGTATCCCCACTCCCAAATTCCCATAACAATTGGTGGAAATTCTCTAGTGCTTCTCACCATCTTAGCACCTAATGCTATGAATTGTGGTTGTACATTTCCCGACCCCTCCATGGGGAGGCAGTGTTGCCCAGGTGTTAAGAGCACAGGTTTAAACTCCAGAAAGGAGACACTGTGAGCACAGTGTTTGGACTAAGAACATGGACTCTAGAGCCAGACCACTTGAGTTCCAATCCCAGCCGTACCACTTACTAGCTGTATGACGTTCAGCAAGTTACTTAACCTCTTTGTGAACTCAGTTTCCTCTTCTGTAACAAAGGAGACAATAGTATTACCCACACAGGGTTGTTGTGTCCAGAACAGAGTCCTGGGAGCACCTAGGAAGTGCTCTTTAAGTGCCAGGTGTTATTATTAAATGGCAATGACTATGAAGTACTCAGCACAATGCCTGCTGCTGTGTAAGTACTCAGTAAATGTTGTGTTGTAATTATTAACCTATAGATTCTAAAGGACCTACCAGGCATTCAAAAATTAGATTGCTGAGTCAATAAATATTATCTGATGTATTTATACATGCTATAAATACATCCAGCAAGATGAGAACTGAGAAAGGCCATATGCTTCAGCAGAAATAGAGGCAATGGTGCCTTTTGGAAGTGTTGATTGAGGGCATCATAAATGCAGAAACCAAAATTTGATGAGCTGAGGGTATTAGAGGGAGATGAGAAAGGGAAAAAAGTTTGCTTCTGACTTCTGAAAAAGAAGCTGAAAGCAGACAGTTAGCCTCTCCCTCACTGCCTCCCCACTCTCATCTGTAACTGCCCTACCCCCACCAAAAAGAGAAAGGCTCGAGGAGACATCTGGGGGAAGTCCGCATCAGGTCCAAAGACTAAGGACAGCAACACTGACATGCAACACACGTGTAAGAAATTTCACTAGAAACAAAGCAGATGGGCTGAGTTTCAAGGAGGTCAGCCAGGTTCTACTTTCAACTCTGCTGCCAAGTTGTAAAAAAAATATGTAGAGGAAGATTCTGGAGGAGCCCCAAGAACAATCCCAAATCTGGAAGTGAGTTTGAAGTAAAGAATGGGACATAGGAGAGATGAGAACCATCTCGTTGGAGCCTGGCTGCCATTGTGCATCAGCATCATGCAGAAACAGCTGCACTGGATAGTCAGAGGGGAAATTAAGCCACAAAAGAGAGAGCCCATGAACCAGGCATCTTCCTGACAGTGATCCTGTCCAGCATTCCTGAATCCTCCCGGTAGATCCTGGGCCTGCAAGAAAATGGCAGACTTCTGTCTTTGATTATATGGATGCAATCAGGATCAAGAATGAGATCAGGTACAGCACAATGTGAACCTGGAGTAGACACCAGGTCAAAAAACCCTACGTACGGCAAGTTGGAATTGGTCTAACCATGTCCAAAACAAACACACAAACCTTGCAAGGATGAAGTTCCTCTGTGGGAAAAGATGAAGGTCTATTCCATTCCCACTCTCCCCTAATTGATGGGACAATAATATAAGCTTACTTTAGCTTTCAAGACCAACTTCTTCCCCCAGATTAAGTTCTTAGAGAAGTTTGTAAGTGTGAGATGATGCAAGAAAAAAAAAACCCAAACCTATTTAAGAAGCAAATAACAGATCCAATTATACTTTCCCATATTCAAGGATGAAAATAGGGCCTGCAGAATTTTAGCAACTTAAAGTAAGTGATTAAACAAAATTCCTGAGGTGAAAGAGGAACGTATTTATGGAAAAAATTTTCAACAGCAAAAGAGATCAGTTTTAGCACCCTATGTTTTATGATTTCAATGAAGTTAAATAAAATAAGAAATTTGTGAAACTGGAGATAAAATATGAAATGGGAAGTAAAGAGACTTAGAACAATTAAGGAAATATAAAATAATATGGAAAAATGTAAAGTCACCTGAGAAGCAGTAAAGAGTAGAACTGACAATGCAGAAAGTGAAATAAATGATGGAGGCATGTTTGAGAAATTCTCATAATTTGAATAGAACAATGAGTTAGATGAAAGTGATGAGAGAGAAGATGACAATGGTTGGCAAAAATAGATATCCAATATACCAGATAATTTTGGTTGCTAAAGAGTAGTCTAGAAGAAACATTCAAAGATATAATAGAAGAGAACTTTTCTGATTTAAGAGAAACCTGAAAATGCAGATTGAATAGGTTCATCAAGTAAAAACCAAAATTAATTAATTAATTTAAAAAGGCTAATAGTTAGACATATCCTGGTGAAATTTTTAATTTCAGAGACAAAAAGAAGGAGCTGGCCCAGTGGCATAGTGGTTAAGTTCGTGCGTTCCACTTCGGTAGCCTGGGGTTCGCTGGTTCAGATCCCGGGTGTGGACCTACACACCACTCATTGAGCCATCCTGTGGTGGCATCCCACATACAAAATAGAGGAAGATTGGTATGCATGTTAGCTCAGGGACAATCTTCCTCAAGCACAAAGAGGAAGATTGGCAACAGACATTAGCTCAGGGCCAATCTTCCTTACCAAAAAAAAAAAAAGGACAAAAAAAGAATTTTATGAGTGGGGAACAAAAAACAGGTTACCTACAAAGATTCTGCAACATTAAATGATAGAAAATTTTGATGGATACAATTTATGACCTAAAATATTATACCTAGCCAAGATGTCACCTACATGTGAAGAAAATAGAGACATTTTCAAATAGATATGGATTCTTCTAAAATGGGGTGTAGGATAATTTTCTTCAAGAAATTACCTAAAAAGTGAATCTTTTTTAAAGAAACCTCCAAAATATAATAGTTATTATATAAAAGAAGTGGGAATGACCATTAAAGCCATTTAAGCAAATAAATGTCTAATTAGTGTTTTCAGTAAATTTTGAGATTATGTTGCATCTACAAACAAGAACAGTCTGTCATGAGAAAGGGACAAGCTCAAAGTAAGCTTTTGGGGAGAAAATATACTATTTCTGAATATTCAGATCCATTGGAAGCAGTGGCCGCCACACTGAATATTGCAGAAAGTAAATTCAGTTCATCCGAATACAGTCTGGGAAACTTTTCTCCAGAACTCAAGCCGAAAGGACATAGAGATTAAAATTAGGAGACAAGAGATAAGTGACACAAAGACTAGGAACAGGATATCCAATATATAGACAACGAAAATTCTAGGAAGAAAGATGAGAACATTTACAAAAGATACAATAATAAAAAATAGTAAAATATTACTTTCCTCAGCTGAAGAAAGATTAGAGGCTTCAGATTCAGAGGACTTACCAAATACTTAGCCTAATTAATTTTTTAAAAGATCCACAACCCACACAATCTTAGATATATTCTTAAGAATATAAGATTAAATAGACATATCTACATTCTTCCAAAAAGGAGGAAAAAAAGACTTCCCCTTGCCTAAAAAAGAGAAACTCAGATTCACTTTAGATTTTTTTTGGTCTACAACATTAAATGATCAAAAATCTCAATAATTACAGAGTCTTGAGTGAAATGTGGTATTTAAATTTCTGAACTAGTCTTCCTCAGACGTACAAAAATTCAAAATGTGTACCATCCACATGCCCTTATTGAAAGAAATTACTTGAAAATATTGACATGAAAATGGAAGATGTATTGAAAATAAAGTACAAGAAGAGGACATGTTATAAAAGGAGCTGAAGTAAGTAATGGCCTTAGAAAAGTTAGTAAGTCATAGTAATGTTATAAATGCCATTATACAGCAAAATATAAAATTTAAAGAATGGATTTTCAAAAGAGAAAACGAAAAATGTAAAATTTTTATGCAGGATATAAAAAATTGCTCATATGCTATTTACTTATACAAAAAAAAATGTAGTTTATTTTTAGTCCCAGACTCCTCTTTTCTTCCTCTCAAGTCCATCTACTGGGTAGTAGGAGGGATGGAAATGCCTCGATTTTGAACCAGTGATAATAACAGTCCAATGTGGTGATTTTAAAAAATCTCTTTAGGTGAAATACTTAGTCTTTCAGATTTTTCCCTCCCCTAGTAGAAAAGTAGGACTTTTGAGGGAGACTAATTTGCCCTTTGAGGATGTCCTTTGGTTTTGGACCAGTTGGTTTCATGGAAAGTTCTATCACATCTTCAAGGAATAGAACATTTCAATATTAGTTAATTCTCCCAGAAAATAGAAAAAGATGGAGAGTTTCTCAATTTGTTTCAGGAAGCTAGCATATATCTGATATCAATATCTACCAAAGATAACAGTCATATGCAAAACTTCCAAACCAAATTTAAATAAAAACTTTATTATTAAAACAAAACAGTGTAGTAAAAGAATAATATACCAAGACTAAGTAGAATTTGTCCTAGGAATGCAAAGGTGCTTCAATATTTAGGAAATGTATTAAGGTAACTCTTGGGTTGGGGCCGGCCCCGTGGCCAAGTGGTTAAGTTCGCACGCTCTCCTTCACAGGTTCAGATCCTGGGCATGGACCTCACACAGCTCATCAAGCCACGCTGAGGCAGTGTCCCACATGCCACAACTAGAAGGACCTGCAACTAACAATATATACAACTATGTACTGGGGGGCTCTGGGGAGAAGGAAATCTTAAAAAAAAGATAACTCTTGGGACTGGCCCGTGGCCAAGTGGTTAAAGTTCTGTACTCCACTTTGGCAGCCCGGGTTACAGGTTTGGATCCTGGGTGCAGACCTACACCACTTGTCAAGCCACACTGTGGCAGCAACCCACATGCAAAATAGAGGAAGATTGGCACAGATGTTAGCTCAGGGCAAATCTTCCTCAGCTAAAAAAAAAAAAAAAGATAACTCACATTTATTTATTTTGATGGCTGAAGAGGAAAAACCAAATTATTTTCTCAGCAGAATCTGAAAAGACATCTCTCTGAATACTTAAGCATTCAGAGGATTTAGAGGATATGAATAATAATTAATGAGGTTGATTTAATAAACATATTTTAAACCCTATACTCCACAGAGAATAAACTTTCCTTTCAAAGTCCATGAAATATTTATTAAGTCACAAAGAATACCTCCATATGTATCCCAAGGCACAATTTTTCCAGTCTACATTCTCCGCAGTAAATAACAGGAAATGAATAGTAAAAGTACACTAAAACCTCAACTACCAGGGAAAAAATACATATATTTTTAAATTATCTTGTCTTGAGAAAGACTGAGAGAAAGTCACAGTGTAGGACAGAGGTTGGCACACTGTGGCCCGCAGCCCGTTTTTGTAAATAAAATGGTATCGCAGCAGCACCTCAGTCATTCTGTTCACGTACTATCAATGGCTGCTTTGTGCTGGAGCAGCAAAGTTGAGTGCGTTAGTTGCCACGGAGACCATAGAGCCTTCAGAGCCTAAAATGTTTACCGTCTGGCCCTCTACAAAAGGTTTGCTGCTCCCTGGACTAAGAAAACATTTGCTCCCCAGTAGAAAAATGGGCAAAGAATATTGATAGCAAGGTCAGCTTCATGGCGTGGGACCTGTGCAGTCGCCCAGGGGCCCCCCACGTAGTTTAATCCTCTGCTATCGCCATCTTGAAGTTCTTCCTAATTTTTAAACAAGAAGTTCTGCGTTTTCATTTTGCACTGGGCTCTACAAATTATGTGGCTCAACCTGATGGATACTCAAAGTTTTTAAAACAAAATCAAATGAACAATAAATATGAAAAAAAACTACAGCTTATAATTCAGTATATCCAAATAAAAACAATAATAAAACTCCATTTTCATTTATAAAATGTATAGATATTCCAGAAAGGGCTAATCCCAAGAGTGGGTAAAGGGTAAGAAAAGGAGCACTTCCTACCTGGCCTCCTGGGAGTTTGGTGATCATGACAGTGGGAAGTGAGTTACAGTGGCCACCGTGTCCTGTGTGGTCACTGTGTTCCAAGCAGGACTCTTCACACTTTACAAATGTTGGGTTTAATCCTCAAAACAATCCTTAGGAGAGAAATACTATCATCCCCATTGCAAAAGGAGGAAGCTGAAGTGTAAGAAAGTGAAACATCTTGTTCAAATGTCGCACTAGTGAGTAGAATAGGAGTTTAAACTCACGTAAGCCACCAAGTCAGTGCTCATAACAGCCGGTCTGAACGCCCTCAAGAGTCACTTGTCCCACATTTCCAGGGAGGGAGGCACCATTTGGTCATTGCTATCAAAAGCTTTAAAATGTTGTATAAACCCAGAGAGTCCACCCTTAGGAATTTTTTTAAAGCCAGTATAAAGAAATGCAGTAATCGCAAAGACATGTGTGCCAGAGTAGAAAAAAAAATATTCTCACTATACTCAGATATATAGAAAATAATTTAAAGCTGTTTTGCTTACCCTCAAAAGACCCTCCTGCTGGGTGCGGGTGTGTGGAGAGTGTGGTGAGGAAAGGAGGCAACTTTCCCTCCAAACTGGAAATCTTAGCCCAAGGCAAGAATTTAACCACTCAGTAAATTTGTCTGTGTCCCCACCGCCCACCCTCCGTACTTCTCTTGCTCACATGTCCGTGTGTTTGAGCAGGGCTTCTTGTGTCCTTGTGGCATGCTCATGAAGGGGGCTCTGACTTCCCTCCAAGCCACAGTACCATCCCTCGTCTGGTCATGGCCACCTGGCAGGCATCCACAAATCACATTGGTGGCTTTGGCTGGTGACCCATGGGTCTCACTTATCACATCTTGGTGTGCATTTCAATTATGTGACATATCTTATGGGCAGCTACCTGATCGTTTTCTTAACAACAACAATTTTCTGTTGAATTTGCACCAAAAGTACCAATAGTTGATATCAGAAATTTTTTTTCGGCTTTTCCTGGTGTGTATGCGTGTGTGTGTGTGTGTGTGTGTGTTGGAAAAGATGAATTAGTAGAGATAGTTTGCTAAAATATCTGTTTGATCATGATCCACAAGAAAAAATACACTTTACATCTTGACACAGTATATGTATAACATGTACAAATAATTGACAGAAAGTTTCATATAGCATTTCTGTTACAGTATGCAGTACATCCTGATTTTTCCATTCTATTTCTTTTTTTAAAAATGTTGGCAACATCCCACCAAACTGATTTCCCAAATCGTTAATAAGTTGCATTCTGCAGCTTAAAAGTCATTGTTTTCATAGCCCTCAGTTAGATTGACTAAAGGAGAAACTCCTCACAAGTGAGTAGGGTGGGGCTGAGCATCCTGGACCCGGGTCTCTGCAACAGACAGAAGCTGGGGGGGTAGCCCCATACATAAAGTGCAGTGCTCAATGGCTTGGTTTCCGTGTAGACTGGTGTCTGAAGAAGTTGGAGTGGAAACAGGGGTCAAAGTCAAGCTTTTTGAGCAGGAGGGAGGCTTGGCCATGACTCCAGTCGGTCATAGGAGGACCAGGGCTGACGGCCTGGGCCGGGTTTAGGGTTCCAGCCAGTTAGGGTGCAGTGTGAGGCTAGGAGGAAGGAGAGGAAGACCAAGGAAGAAGTTGGGGGGCAGAGAGAGGAGGCAAATGAATGGGGGGCATTTGATGGCAGAACTAATTGCTGGTCCCACTTGGTGGTGCCTGAGGCTGCCATACCCTTCCAGGATTAGCTGGGGACCTGGGTGGGTCACTGAGGACATCAGTGACTTCAGCTGGGTGGGGCTAAGGAAAGGCCAGGACTGACAGTTTTACAATTTCCAGACTTAGAACGACTCTGCTCTTCCAGGATTAAAAGACTCCTGAGTAATTGTTCCAACTCTAGCTCTCTTTTTTCCCTTTTGTTTTATTCTAACCCATGTGCAAAAGAAGAGGGGACAATTTAAACTCAGTCTGGCCCGCTTGATTCTTTTTGAGTCTGATTGTATGTGTGGCTAATGGAAAGCGCCTGTGTTTTCTAAAGAGCTGAACCACAGGGAGATTTGGAAACTCACATAAACACAAAAGAATGTGGTTCAGAAAACAAATCAGAATGAGACTCACAGTTCTTATTTTGCTCCTACTCTTTGCATATTAGACCCTTGGAAGTAATTGAACAGTAATCTGAGGGCAATGCCGGGTTCCAAGCAAAATCCTTCGCTGGGAACAGACAGCGAATGCAATGTCACAAAAATTTGCTAACTTTACCATATTCCAAACACTGGAGAGGCCATAGAGAAGGTGGTGTGAGAAGGCGTTGACTCTGATTTTGAGTGAACCCAGGTATTTTGAGTGCATGGTCAAGCACAGACCCCGGTACGACTGTATCCAAGCAGAATTCCTGGGAGGTGACTTGAATTCAAAATTTTGCTGCGATTTATACTTGTGGAACTAGGGCATAAAAATCCCAAGGAGGGGCCTGAATCCTCCTTAGCTGGCCCCTGGAAATCTTCAGGGGCTAGAATTGCATCTGAGTAAGGATTTAATTGAGTCAAATATTAGGGACCTTTCACATCCACTGATTTTTAGAACATGGGCATTTCAACTTTCTATGACTATAGTCTGCCCAGTAATTGTGTATTAAAAGCAATTAAAAAAAATAACACAAAACAATCCACAATAGAGTCCAATGGAAAATTTCCCAGTACTACCCATATCGGGGCTAAGAAGGAGTTTGTATTTCTGCCTTAGAGCTTTGGTTAGCAATGGCCAAGTGAGCCATTACTGCCTGAAGAAAACATCAGGACTCCATAGCTGGGATTTTAAGATCATTAACTCTTAAATAGGTTGGCATGATAAATGAGATATTTTACACATTGTAGGGTGGGGAGAAACTGGAATTGGATCCACCCTCTTCCACTTCCCCAATCAGCACCTCACTTCTCTTGGCTGTGACCAGGAGTCCACTTAGGTCCTCCACGTTGAGAAGAAGCCAAGGGTCTGAACACAGACACACCATCCTAGGTCGATTATTCTGGGAGTAGCTACCAGGGCAGATTCATAACTAGAAAATCAGTTTACAAGGCAAAGTGCATGTGAGACATGCATGTTTTGACAGAAAGTCCAAACTGAGTCAAAGACCCAGCATAGCTATCCCTATAGGAGAAGGGCAGGAGTCTGGTTGAGGTCCCAGGGGTAATTTCCAGAAGCCTCATGGATGACATATTTAGAGTTCAGGGTTAGGACATCCAGCTGTGGCCAAAGGGTTGGGGTGAGGCAGCGGAAAGGATTGGCACCAGGCAGACAAGCCTCTTGCTGCTGGGGATTTGTGTTAAAGAGATATGAGCAGCACCCCCAAAAAACTTAGCTCCGTGCTAAAACCATGAGTAGCTGACATGGGGCTCTTTCCTTTTCCAAGGGGTGACTTGATCTTAGGGTATGATAGAGCATACGTGTGTGGGTTAAGAAGGCTCAGTAGTAAGGACTGGAAGGATTTCAAGGTGCAGATCTAGTTAACCCTATATTCGTCTGCCCCTTCAGTAGCTGAGGCCCTGTGGGATCCCATGATAACCCAGAGAAGACAAAACCAGTTTGGTTCTCAGAATCCTAGAAGGTTATGTTCACCTGGATGCTTGAGGTAACACGCTATGTACATCTCAAGTGTGTCCCAAAGAAGGTGTATTTTGGTCAAGGCTTATATAATTGTGTAAAGAATGATCATGTGTATAAATGAAACAGCAAACCTCAACAGTGACAGGGAAGTTATCACCAGCAATGGGATGGGAGAGGGAAGCCTGTCAATACCTCCTGGTCTCCACTTTTATCTTAGAGATCTCATTTTATTTTCTTCTTGAGAAAATACAGTGCTTGCCCATTAGCAAGAAAGTTTTCCAGCTAGATCTAGACTATTCTCAACACCCAAGGATATTTCTTGGATCTTTCCTTATATCTAGTATCAACAAATCAGTTGAATACCAAAATCATATAAATTTTACGTCAGTCAGATAAAAGAATAGTGAAAATGAAGTGTTTTAAGACAAAAGATAGTGTGAATTGTCATTGGGTGATCATGTTTAATAAGTAAGGAATGTAGATTGATTTGTGGCTGTAAAATAGGGCCAATCCTTGAGAACAAAGAAATAGTACCCAAAAGCATTTACTCCAAACCCTTGCTCCTTAAGCCAAGAATAGTCCCCCGGTTCTAGTTCAAGTCCCTCTTTCACCAACGCTTTGCCTCCCCTCCCAGTATAATTCCCCCACTGCAGGACTTCTCTACTGATGGGGTAGGGGAGATGGGGGGATTCCTCTTTAATTATTAGGCATCTTACACTACCCCTCAGTCACCAAAATTGCAGATAGTACTTGTCCTGGTCATATGGCCCAAAATACAGCATTGCATTTCAGAAGTGGGCACAGATGGCCAGTGTTCAAGGAAATCTCTTGATTCCAGTGGAAAGGAGTTGTAGAATCCTGGATTAGACTATGGCTTATGTCATGTCTCCTGAGGCACTTACACAGCCTTGGGCCATATCTGCTAGACCCTCACCAGGACCCCCAGGAGCCGAGCATCTACCTCATGGCTAAAAGAGAACGGCCAGGACTAGTCTGAGATGTGAAGTATACAACTGAATCCTGTCCAGGGGGATGGCTGGGATTCTAATGAAAGAGGATTTCTGAAGCTTTAAAAGCCCAGGGCTAGGATATGCAGTTCTGGTGAGCTCTTGGGAGACTCCCAGCTGCCATTGAGCTCAGAGATCTATCGTTGATGATTAGGTAGGTCCATTCACCAAGGATCTGTGCTCTAGAATCATTGACCCACCTGGGAAGGCTCCTCAGGTTCGCATAGGGTCACAGGTGTTGTCTGGAGCCATCTGCATCGTAAACCCAGGGTGTTTATCCAAACGACAAAGGCAAAAGAGGGGATGTCCAGCTGGCAAAAGATCAGGAGGCTTTCTTGAGCAATAGAGGCTTCTCATTTCCATGCTCTTCTTCCATTCAGCAAACACATAGATGCTGGAGAGGCAAATATCCTTAAGACTCTCGAAGGAGAGCTTGAAAAAAAAAGTGATTGCAACCAATATCAGAGATGACTGACAGATGTACACAGTCCCTTGAGAGCATGGGGCAGGGGCAATGAGCCCTGTCTGTGTTGATCAAAGGCAACAGGGAGGGACTGAGTTGAGTCTTGAAGAATGAGTAGGAGGTTGCCAGTGTGAACATTGAGTGTCCCAAGTAGATGGAATATGTATAAAGGCTGAGAGACAGGAACAGAAGAAATTTACTGGAAAAGGTTTATTTTTGACATAAGGGCTCTCACCCCCTCCTCATCCTGATCTCTTTCTCCATCTCCCCAATCCTCACCCCCTACCCTGGGCTCCATGCTGCTGCCACATGAAACTGCTTGCTCTTCCCCCACACAACTGTTTAAGTAGGCATTTCTGTATTCACTAAAAGAGTTGAATGTTTTTTCAAATGCTAATTTATCGTCCTTCAGGGAATTGCCTGTTCTGATCCTTTGTCTATTTTTCTACTGTTTGACTTTTTGACTTTTACTTGTACTAATTATTTATATATCCTAGACACTAATCTTTTTGCCTTTTATATTTGTTGCAGACATCTTCTCTCACTCTTTTCTTGTCTTTGAACTTGTTTATGATATCTTTTTTCATTCAGAATTTTAGGCACTTCAGACAGTGTGTCTTCAAAAACAATTCCTACTTTCTGTATCTGGTTGAAAAAACTCTTCACTAACCTGACAACATAAAAATCTCCTTCTATAATTTGCCCTGTGAATTTCAAGTTTTGGTTTTCCCGTTAGGGAAAACATACATCTAGGGTTACCTTTGGTATGAGATAGTGATGTAGTTGGTTTTTTCCAATTAGAAACCCATTAGCACAGCATCATTTATTGAAGAGTTTATTCCCCCTCCCCAGTTTAAATCACCTTGTTCACTATAGAGCAGACCTCACATAGGATGATGCTTGGGTTCTCTATTCTACTCCATTGACTCTGCTGTTACATCATGTATCATGTATACAGAGTCATTGTATCTGATAGGGCAAGCTTTCCAACTTTGCTCTTCTATTTCATAATTTCCTTGATTACTTTTAGTACTTTAATCTTCGTTTCATTTTTAAAGTCAATTTTTGATTTTCACAAAACATCCTTTCAGAATTTTCCCTAGGATTGAAGTTATAGATTAATTTGGGGAAACTGAGATGGCTTTATGATATGGAGTCCTTCACTGTATGACCGTAACATATTGTATCACTTTTGTTCAGGTTGGTCAGACATAATTTGTGCATATGTGGCAGAGAAAAATAAATACTCCTCTGGGGCTGGCCCCGTGGCCGAGTGGTTAAGTTCGCGCGCTCTGATGCAAGCAGCCCAGTGTTTCGTTGGTTCGAATCCTGGGCGCGGACATGGCACTGCTCGTCAGACCACGCTGAGGCAGCGTCCCACATGCCACAACTAGAAGGACCCACAACGAAGAATATACAACTATGTATCGGGGGGCTTTGGGGAGAAAAAGGAAATAATAAAATCTTTAAAAAAAAAAAATAAACAAAATAAATAAATAAATACTCCTCATAGAGATGGGATACACTCAACTAGACTGAGAATTCCTAGGGATATTACACCATGAAAAGGAAGGCATAAAATCTGTTTTGTCAAGATTCATCTCAAATATCTATAAAATGTCCTGAAACAAAGAAAAATTAGAGCAATAAATAACTCTCTAGAAGTTAAAATTAAGGTAAATGAGTGCATAAAAAATAAAAATCATCTGAGACTGCAGAAAATGTTTGCAGTACAAAATGTCAGAGCAGAAGGAGCAAACTCTAAGCTCAACAATTATTAGAATGACAGGCAGAAATGCAGAACTCGGCTGAAACAGATCAAAGTGAAAGGAAAGAGGCATCAGAGCTAAAGAAAAGAGTGGGTTAGAATAGAAAAACTTAATATGCAGTCACTGCAACAGATTGAGCACAAGCACTATGAAAAACACTTATCAGCTGAATTGAAGTGGTAGTAAGTGGTGTCAGTGAAACAGAAGACAACCTTGGGAAATCAAGAAGACGCCTTCCAACTCTAAAATTCTAAGTTTCCTATGTCCTAGAGAAACAGTTTTTTCAGTAAGAAGATCCCTTTTTAATATAGTTGAAAGGCTGTATAGTTTTTCTTCTTTTATGTATTAGTATGACTATTTGCATTAGATTTCTTTGAATATTGAACTACCAGTATGCTCTGAAACAATCTCCACTAATTAATTAATTATTCTTCCTTTGGATTCCTGCTGGATTAGTTCTGCTAATATTTTATTTAGAGATTTTGCATCTATATTTGTGAATGAAATTGGACTCTTTTTTGAGGAGAGGGATTTGTTTGTCTTTGTCTATTTGGGTATCTAGTTTGTGCTGATTTCATTTAAATGAATTGGAATATTTTTTCTTCCCTAATCAGAAGAATAATTTAAATAGCACAAAAATAACTGTTGCTTAGGATTTGAAACTAACCTGTGAATCTGTTTGGGCCCAGGATTATGTGTGTGTGTGTGTGTGTGTGTGTGTGTGTGTGTGTATAAGTGTGTAGAGTGGAGGTGGAAAGGACTGGAAGGTGGAGTGGAGGGAGTTTTTTAACAAAATTTTTAAGAGCTCTAACATTAAGTCTAAACGCCCTTTCAAACAATTTCCAAGGTTATAAGTTTCAGATAATGAGCTCACTTAATGGATAAGTCAAATGTAAAATAAAAGAATATGAAGAGAGAGAATACAAGGTAAAGACAAATGAACACGTGATTAAGCAACATCTGCTTTTGTTTTCTAGATCAGGAAGTGTGCTACACCACTGGAATGAAATCTATTACTTTGTGGAACAGCTGGCTCACAAATTCATCAGGTGAGAAACAGATTGTGTATTGCTCTGCCGTGAGTAAAACCAGCCTATGTTTGCTATTCTACTCATTACTGACTACTTTGGGGATGCTTTTGGACAAAGGTAGCCTCTCAGACCTTGGACCAGAGACTTGACTTTGTTTTAATCTTCACCACATAGTAGAGTAACTTTTGGCTTCCGGTTTTTAGGAGGAACCCAATTTGGCTATAAGAGCAAAATTTTAACTTTCTCCCTGTCTTGTTGAATAATACATCTTGTAGAAGGATGATTAACATTTTCTTTCACCATGCATCTCACTGGGGCAATTGGCTCATTCTAGCTGGACTCATGTAGGGTGTGTTGGATCAACTCATCCTAGTTTGCCCAGAACCTTCCCAGTTTTAGAACTGGAAGTCTCATATTCTGGGAGCTCCTCTCAGTCCTGGACGAACCGTGACAGTTGGTCAGCCTAGCTATGTGCCCTATCAGTTAGAAACCTCTGAGCATTCTCAACACCACTTTCCAAGGAAGGGCAATGCAGTTTTGAACATCATCACTATAAACATTGGAGAGGCCTTGGAGGTCTTTTTTTCTAGTGAGTATAGACACCCATTAGCAAAGGAAAGGAGGTCATTTCAGCCTCCTTGGGTACAGCCTCTATGGGATAACAACTGTGTTAGCTTTCATGGGTGTGCTTGAAGCCAGTTGTCAAGGTGTTTGGCAAAATTGGTCTGATCATAGGAAGTATCATTATAACTCCACTCCTGATGGATGGCCTCTGTAGAGTCTCCCAGCTGCTATGACTAACCACAAACTTCTTCTTTGAATATGGTTCTGAATCTCAGAATACAGGTTTTCCTTCAAGACCAGGGTTATGACAAATGTGTTCCCTCCAGATTTAGTTACTGGTCTCAACACATACCTGTCTGCCCAATTGGAGGGAAAGGGTTAGGAGGTGTGCTCCTGCCATGCGAAAAATAGGACGCTGCTGCAGGAAGCATCTAACCCCAGAAGAATAGGAAAAACAGATGCTGAGAGGAGATAGGAGAAAAAAGTAGAGGGAAAAGAAAGAAACAAATACCTGGTTGGTATTAAAAACAAAGTATTTAAGATAATCTTAGAAACTTAGAATTGAAAGGAACAGCTTCCTAATGCATCCTAGGAGGCATTCACTCACCTCAACTTGAATAGTTCTGGTGAGAAATTGCTGCCTTTCGGGGCAAACAGTCAAATAGTTGGACAATTCTAGTTTCCAGAAGACTCTTTTTTTCATTGAGCTAAAATGTCCTTTCCTGCGCTCTCATCCGCTGGTCCTTTGGAGTGCTATAAAACAAAGCTGCCTCCAGACATCTGACAGCATCTGCTATGTCTCTGCTTGTTCTTCTCGTCTCCTGTTCTCTCTGAAGCAGAGGAGCTGATGGAAAAGGCTTTGAAGTCAGGCACATGTGGACCCGAATCCAAGCTCCATTGTGCAACCATAGCAATTTACTCACCTTGGCTGAACCCTAATTTGCACATGAGGATTGTAAGAGAAAACATGTGCAAACCAACTAGCCCAGCACCTGGTTTAGAGTGGGCACTCAACACTTCTCTTTACCAGTTCCTTCAGTAATTCCAGACTCTTCACCATCTTGGAATGAAAGAAAGTTAGAGGTGGGGGGGGGGGACCCAAGAGACCACCTGATCTAATCCTCACATTTTATGGATGAAGAAACTAAGGACCAGCAGTCGACATGGCATAATCCAGACCATAAAGGCACTTTCCTCCAGTTGTCTCCTCTGATGCTCCTTGGCTAAGGACCCCCTCATAGTGTGGCACCAAGACATTACTGTCATGCAAACTCCAAGAGGCAGGGACTCTATTTTGTTCACTGCTGCAGTCCAAGCGCCTGTAACAGTGCCTGACACATAGCACATGCTCAATTAACATTTGGATAAGTGCATGATTTTTATTTATTCACTTTAATAAATAGTCTAGGCAGCTGTTACCTCAGGGAGAAATTCATTCAGTAACAGTGGCTGATGCCAGTACAAATATAACATTATAATTTCAGTGGGATCCTTGAAATTTCAAGTCCCTCTATTTGTCTTTATTCTGACCCCCTCCCATTTTCCTAATAATGATTCTACCTCTTCACCATTTTCTTCAAGCCTCCAACCTACACCTCACACCCATTTACTCTCAGCAAAGAACCTTACCTCCTGCTTCACCAAGATCCCAGAGAATAGCAGACAAGTGATTACCTCAAGTTCCAATCCTACTCCTAAAAGGTGCATGCACATCCTTCCCATCTGCCTCTGAGATTCAAGTGCACCCCCTATTTAAGGACAACCCCTCCATTTTAGTCCATTTCATCCCATTGTCTCCAGTCTCCTCCAGGTCTTTGTCTCTCTCTTGTATTTTTCTCTACCTTTCCCCTGGCTCCATTTCTACTGGCAATAGACATAAACTAATCTCTCTTGCCCCTCATCTGAAAAAAGAAAAAACAAAACAATGATTCTCCTGATCATGTCTTTCTATTGATGATAACATTTCTTGACTGGTTTCTCATTCAAATATTTTTAAAGCCTTGCTATCTCCCTATCCTTACTTCTCATTCATTCCTTAACCCGCTGCTATCTGATCTTCACCTCCACGCTCCATCTGCTTGCTCTCACCAAAGTGTCGTCCTAGAGGAAAGATCCAGTGAGCTCCTTGCAGTCCTTATTCTGATGGGTAGAGGGGCTTTGTCTGATTCAGACTTTTCTCTCCTTGAAATTCTCTCCTCCATTGGCTTCTGGTTCTCCTTTCATTTCATGACCTGGGCCAGACCTTTACATATTGGTATTGGTTCTAGATTTGGCTCACTTCACTTCTCACTGCTGACGATTTCCTGGAACAACTTTACCCATGTCAGTACAGTGAGAACTCCCAAATTATGTCTCTAGCCCAGACTCAGGTACCAATTGCGTCTTGGAGACCTACATTTCCCACATTTCAAGTTATCCTTCCCAGAGCCTGAACTCTATATAAGGGAGGCAGTGTAATACAGTAGTTAAAAACCCAAGGTTTAGAATCAGCATGCTTTGTTTTAAGCCCCAGATCCACCTCTCTCTCACTGTATGACCTTGGGAAAAATTACTTTATCTTTCAGGGTCTCAGTTTCCTTTTGCGGAAAACAGGAATAATAATAGGACTGATCTCATAAAGTTGTTCCAAGTTTAATTAGATAAAACGTGCAAATCACTTACAATAGTGCCTGGCACATAGTAAGCACTTGATAAGGTTGACTATTATTTTAGTAATACGATCATTATGGTTGTTATTATTATCATTTAGGACATGGTGTCCTGCTGGCCCAGCAGTGGTGAGGTAGTAGCAGGCAGCATGGTGTCGTAGACAGAGAACCCAGGTCTGTTTCAAGAGACCAATATTTGGGGCCGGCCTGATGGCGCAGCAGTTAAGTGCACACATTCCACTTTGGCAGCCCGGGGTTCACCACTTCAGATCCTGGGTGCGGACATGGCACCGCTTGGCAAGCCATACTATGGTGGCATCCCACATATAAAGTGGAGGAAGATGAGCACGGATGTTAGCTCAGGGCCAGTCTTCCTCAGCAAAAAGAGGAGGATTGGCAGCAGATGTTAGCTCAGGGTTAATCTTCCAAAAAAAAAAAAAAAAGAAAGAAACCAATATTCAATTCAGCTGGTATTGCCTGGGCTCCTACCAAGTATTAAAAACCATGCTAATAGTTTCCAAAAATGCTTTAGATATTTGGTAATGAATATTGACTTTATCCTGGAGGCAGTAGGATCCACTGGAGGTTTTATAGCAGATAAATGACAAGATCAGTACTATATTTTAGGAAAATAATTCTAGAAGCAGTGTGAAGAATGAATTGGAGCAAGGAATGATACCAGGCAAGGTCATCAGCAGGAAATAATTGCAATTGTCAGACGAATGAGGGTAAGATCTTAAACTAAGAGACAGAAAAGGGGGCCAGGTTTGAGAAACATTCTGGGAAGTGAGAACTACAAGATTCAGAGTCAGATCAAGTGTAGTAGTTTATTGCATTGTGAAGAATTAGGTTGATGCTATGATGGAAGAAGCAGTTGGCCACCTAGAGAGAGCCTCCCAGGGTGGCATTCCATTGGTGAATCCACTAAGTCTGACAGTCCATCTTGCAAACAGAGACATGTTTGGCCCTCAGCTGAGAGTTGTTCTTTTTCCCAGAGTGTGGATTTTACGTTGACAAAGCTCCTAAGCATTGCCATATAAAAACCATGCCAATGTCTTCCTTAATAATGAGAAGCATAACTACCAAGTGGAATAGATATTCTTGTGGCTCATCAGCACATTCTCTCCTTATAGGATAACCTCCTTGGGAAGCCAAGTAGAAATTAAAAGTTGATGGTGATACTATTTTCAGAACAAAAGGAGTTTGTTGTATGATCTTAATGGCTGATGGCATCAAGCTGCAACAGCCTGAGACACCCTCTTCGTTATAGGATACACCAGACTACTGCAGATACACTATCAAATTTTGTCTATTGGGATCCCCCTTTTTATAAATGTCATGCAGACTTAGTCCTCTTCTAGGGACACACTTCTTCAGAAGGAGCACAGGGCAGTGATGCATTTTAGCTTTCTTCCTTGTGATCCACACTCACTGGTGTGGTGTCTAATCAGAAGCAGCCTCCAAGAAGACAAAGAGAGTCTTCTCTTTGGTCCACAGCTTCAAGTCTGCTGCTGGCTAAATACTTGTGCCACCAGGTGTGGAGGCTCCCTTGGGTTGTAGGGTCAGCTCTGGCAGCCGTGATACAAAGGGAAGAACAGGGGGGAAGCCTGGAGGGGAATGGCATTTCACAGTCTTTCTATCTGCCCTGATAGAATTTCTTTTCCTTTCCAGCCCACAACTCCGAATGTCCTTTATTGTCTTCTCTACTCGAGGAACAACTCTAATGAAGCTAACAGAAGACAGGTAAGGATGCTCCCCATCTCTGTCATTTAAAGCCTATCTTTTCTTGAACAGTTCTGATATTTCTGCCCTAGGGCTAGCTTGACCTGTCGATCATTTTAATCTAATAGTTGCCTCTTTTCACTTAAGCCTTGAACTTTGCACATTGACCCATCTGCTAGTTTGCTCTGACTTTGATAGAATTTCCTGATGTTGGTGAAATTTTATAAATGACTAAATCACGTTAGGTAAATCTTACATTTGACTGGTGACTCAGTCTGCTAACTTGGAGCAAAATGTTAGCAAACCAAATTCTTGGGGGACCACATTTTCGCTTATTTAAATTAGATTTATTTTGTAGATTAAGCTTTCAGAGAGAAAACAATTACACTGTGAGAGAAGTAAGAACTTGAAATATTATCATCTATAATTACCAAGGTAGGGAATAGAGAGAGTTTACTGCACAACAAAATAAAAATAAATTTAAATCAGGTGTGGAAAAATGTTGTGGACATAACAGGATTAGTTAGACTTAGCTTAACAAAAGTATTCTGGGTTTTACCACTCGCAGAAGAAACTAACAATAACAGAGACATGTCATTTACTCATCATTAGGATGGTATACTGGGAGTAGAGATGACAGTTTGTTCCTGAGTTAATGACGCTTTGTGCACTTTTTAAAAAGTGATATGGTCCAAGGCACCAAAAAAAAAAAATGTGATATGGGCCACCTGAGAGAAGCTCCACGTGGGACTATTGGCAGATTTATTTATGGACATATTGGGAAAAGGAAAGGAGAAATGGCAGGTACAGGGAGGGCATGAAGACTTCATTCTATCATAGCATTCTTCTTCTAGAAATGAAAATAGGACTAACAGGATAGAGCAAAGTTTTCAGGATTTTGCACCGACACAGCAAATCTGAGCTAGTCACATTTTTCTCCATTTCTTTGTTTCCCATCTGTTAACTAAGAGTACTCTGTACCGTGTAGAAGTTTTCAAATCCTGTTACTCCTTTAGCAATATCTGTTATATGCATGCACGCCATTTGAGATGCACAGACACGCCCTTTTAAAAATGGAGTTTTCTTATTCCTTAACAGAAGGAGAAACTGATGTCATATAATCTTCCTGAGGATACCCAGCAGAACCCACCCTAGGGGCAGGCTCCGCATTCTTTTCCCCTCTACCTTTTTGCCCTTCTGTTTAACAGAGAATCATAAAGCCCAAGAAGCCCATGTGACTTTCCTTCAATATTGGCCAAAGGTTTTAAGAAGCTCTGAGAAAGAGTCTCTAACCTATGGCCTACAAGCAAGACTCCTAATCTTGCTCAGTCTTTATATGATGACATCCTTTATGCAGAGATGTCTTTTATTCAGAGAGAGCACACCTCTCACTCATTCTTCACATCCTCCTACAACCCGAGGCTGCCTGGAGCTGCTTCATGCTGACTCCACTCGCTCCATCCCTAAGAGTTTGGCCGAGAGACCAAGTTCACACATCCCTTGCGTGCTACTGCTCGCAGCCTCTGGGAAGGTGGGGAGGGCAGAGAGGGGTCATGGATTTATAAACACCATTAGAATGCCTAGGCTTTCAGACTCGTTTTGGTTATGCTAGTTCAAATTAGTCATCTGAATCCTACTTTGAATCTAACTTTTTGTGCCTTAACTTCACTACTCCTGGTTTCCCGTGCCAAGAAGATAGAGGTTAGAATCTCCACTTTGCTGGAAGGAGAATTTAGGACTTAAGGGCTGAATATGCATCAAACAACAGCCAGAAATGTCTTGCAAAAGGCTATGTGGATTTCATGGGGTGACTGCTTGGTCTAACCTATGGGTCAGCTGCCAAAGCATGACCTGGTTAACTGACACATCCCCAACCTTATCAGCCTGTGGAAAAATGTGGGCAAGCCACCTTTCTAAAATATTTTCTCAAGAAATTGGCTAAAAGAATTAGGCTTTCAGAATTTCCAAGTTGGTACTATTTCTGAAATGTATGGCTTTCAGTGTTTTAGTTGGGCACAGGAATTTTTATATTTTTCTCTATAGCTCATTTGATCTTCACAATATCCCTATAAGGCAGTAAAAGATGCATTATTATACCTAGGGAATAATTTAGAAAACTTACAGAGGTAAAATAGTTGTTCAAAAAGAAGACATGAGGGGCTGGCCCCGTGGCCGAGTGGTTAAGTTCGCGCGCTCCGCTGCAGGTGCCCCAGTGTTTCATTGGTTCGAATCCTGGGCGCGGACATGGCACTGCTCATCGAACCACGCTGAGGCAGCGTCCCCCATGCCACAACTAGAAGGACCCACAACGAAGAAGATACAACTATGTACCGGGGGGCTTTGGGGAGAAAAAGGAAAAAATAAAATCTTTAATGGTTGCTCATTTGAAAAAAAAAAAAAAAAGAAGACATGAAAGACATGAATAGCAGAGACTCTCTTGTCAACAAGAACAAAAGATTTGGAGTAAATCAGGAGAAATACTATCAAAGGTGTATTTTCATCCACTTCTTAAGATCAAATCCACATAGGGGAAACCACAGGAAGGTTGAAGAAATAGAATGGAAAATAGATATGGTGTGCGGAGATGTAGTAAAAGAATTACAATTAGAATAATAATACCTATTATTTGTGTTTTTTATCTTCTGAGCACCTAGCATATTATTTCTTATTTATCCCCATATAACCATTATAACTTCAATTTCTAACAGGGTCTCTGTGGTCATTTGATTCATTGCTTTATATGTAATATGCCATTTTCCACTAACTGCTTTCAAGATTTTTTTCTTTAGTTCTCAGCAATTTGATTATGATGTGTCTGGGCATGGTTTTCTTTGAGTTTATCATATTTTGGCTTTGCTGAGCTTCTTGAATCTGTAAATTTATGTCTTTCACCAAATTTGAGGAACTTGCAAGCGTTATTTTTCAAATTTTTTTCTGCACCAGTTATTTTCTCCTCTCCTTCTGGGACGTCAATGACACAAATGTTAGACATTTTGATATTAATCCATATGTGCCTGAAATTCTGTTCTTTTTCAATCTTTCTTCTTTCTGTCCTTCAGATTAGATCATTTCTATTGATCTATCTTCATGTTCACTGACTCTTTCCTCTGTCTTCTACGTTCTGCCATTGAGTTCATCCTTTGAATTTTTTCTTGCAGATACTGTGTTTTTCAGTCCTAAAATATGTTTTTGGTTCTTTTTGAAGTGTTTATTTCTCTGCTGAGAATTTCTATCTTTTCATATATTTCAAGTGTGTTTACCTTTACCTCATGAAGCATAGTTATTATAACCACTTTAAATTCTTTGTTTGATAATTCCTACAGCTCAGGATTGGCATATTAATTGTCTTCTCCCTTGAGAATTGCTCACATTTTCTAGGTGCTTTGTATAATGAATAATTTTAGATTATATGCTAGAAAGTTTTACTGTTATGTTTTTTAGACTGTGAGTCATATTCAAATCCTCTGGAGACTGTTGATTTTTTTTCTTTGTTTGCTTCAGTAGGCAATCACCCTGGATAGGTTCAAACCACAAGTTCTCTCTTTTCTTCTGTGTGTGATGGTTTTTATGTCAGTTCAGTTTTCAAAGCCTTTGTTAAGCTACTTTGGGTCTGTCCCGCACATGTGTAGCTCAGAGATGAGCCTGGGACTTCTATAGCTTCATACACAGAATTAGAGAGACCCCCTTCTCCAGCCCTCTCCTCTACAGGATTTCCCCCACACTGTCTTTCTCATTGAGGCACCCCTTTCCAAGTCCTCTAGCAAGAAAAAAGGGATTTCTCTTGGAGCATTGGCCATCACATTACTGCCATGCAATTCTAGTAAGACTGCCTGTGAGGCAAAGCCAGGAGCAAAAAAAGAGAAATAAGAATGGAGATTCCCTCCACATTCTTTGAACCATAGGGCCCCCTTTTTCCAGAGGCCAGAAATGTACGGGCTTTCTTGGCCTTTTAGGTGACATCCCAGACCACTGCCATGTGACTGAGTCCCACCCATAGCTTAAAACCACAAGAGAAAAGAAGGGGAAAAAATGGGAATTCACCTTTGTATGGGTTATTTCTCCAGGTTTTAACTGCCTTCTCCAATCTACCTGCTTTGTTTACTTTTCAAAGTCCTCATGTCTTTGATTTTTTATTTTATCCAGAGTTTTTTGTTATAATCAACAGGAGAGATAGCCAGTAGCAAGTTTACTCTATCTTTCCTGCTGCTACTTTAATTTTACAGATAAGGGCACTTAGATTCAGAGAGTTTAGATAACTTGCTAAGGTTGAATAATAAAAATAGCAGAACTAGGATTCTAATTCTGGATTCGGTCCAACTCATGTGCTTTGCATTATATCATGTTAGTCTTCCAAGATTTCTTAGCTTCATCCATTTGCAAAACAATTGGCAAATTGTAACAAATTTTGTAGTTTTCTTCATTAGCATAATAAAGGGTCTAATTTTAAGTTTAAGCACTATTAGTATAAATTATTTTAGTGTTAGCTACTGCATATGATTCCTTGAAAACTCTCTAGATAGTCTTTTTCCTGATCTTACTTGAAATGCTTCAAATGTTTCACCATTTGGAAATGAGATCATGTCAAGGAAGTCCAACCCTTCCTTTAAAAGAAATCAGGAATAGATATTCAATTTAATCAAATGCATTTTTGGTATCTATTGAGATGATCATATTTTTTCTTTGACCTACTAATACAGTGAAATGCATTAAAATATTCTTTAATATAACTGGATCATTCTTGCATTTCAGGTTACACTTAGTTGTGATATATTATTGTTTCAGTGTAGAGCTGAATTCTGTTTTCTGTATTTTACTCAGAAATTTAGCATCAGTATTCGTAATTGTGATTGGGCTGCTATTGCCCTTTTTACAACTGTTTACTAATAGTATTTTTTTATAATTTTTTTCTTTTACACCAAATCCTAACTGCTAGAATTTATTCTGACATAAAGTATAAGGCCAAGGTCCATCTTTTTTCTCCAAGTGCTTAGCCAGTTTTCCCAACACCATTTGCTGAATAGTGTTTTACTACCAGTTTGAAAAATTAAACTTCTTCATAGTCTCGAGTCCACTGCTGAGTTTTCTATGCTGAAATATTGCATTTTTTGTCTGTTCCTATGCTAGGATCACGTTATTTTAATTTGTTTTAACATCTGAAGGACCAGTCTTTCCTCATTTCCAATTTTGGGTGAAAATCTTCCTAGTCTGTAATGTTTTCTTTCCCTTCCATGTGCGTTTTAAGCAATTTTTTTATGTTCCAGAATATCCTTGGAATTTCCACTTATATTGTGTGAAAAGTAAAGAATAACCTTAGGGAAATGGCATTGCATTTTTACTGTATCTATTTCTTATTTAAGGATGTATCACTTCTCTTTTATGTCCCTCAATAAAGTTTTGTTATTTTCTTTAGATCAGTCTCATACAACGTTTGTTAAGTTTATTTCTAGGCATTTTAAAGTTTTGCTTCCATTGTAAATGAATTTTTTTTCTGTTGTATTTTCTAAATTATTATTCATCATAGAGCAGTTAACCTATAATTTGGGGTCCATGGGACTTTCTTGAATTCCATAAAATGACTTTTAAAAATTTGGCAAGTCAGAGAGATTGCAGTTTGATCAGAAGAGGCCTATTCCCCCAAAATAGTTTTAAAATATTGGTTTTGGGGGAAACTATTGGTTTTATAGATGTATTTCTTATCCTGTCATCTTAATGAAACACTTTATTAGTTCTAATACTTTTCCAGTTAATTTTGGAGTTGTTTTCTAGTAAGATGATTGTATTATTTGTAATTAATGATAGCTTCTGTCCTCTTTTCTAACATTTATGGCTATTATATCTTCTTATGTGTCTTATTACATTGGCTAAAGTTTTCAGACTTTAATGAGAATCACTTGTGTTTCACAGTTTTGTGCTTTATTGGATATTGACTTCATGGAGATAGTTTATCTAGTATATTAAGGAAAGATTCTTCAAGTGCAAGTTTATTAAAATTTTTGATCTAAAATAAATATTGTTTTATTAAATACCATTTTGCCATATCAAGATAATTATATCTTTCTTCTTTTATTTCCTTTGTGCTATCCACATGAAAATTTTAAATCAAAAGATTTCCTGATGAAAAAGTAGCCTTACATTCCTGGAATAAATTTTATTTATCATGGTTTATTCTTTTATTATATTTCTGGCTTTGATTTAACATAAGCCAGAGGACATCGCTTATCAGTATTTAATATTAAGAGTATTCAGGAGTTTTATTTTATACCATCTTTGTCAGGCTCAGGGTAAAAGGACTGCGTGAGTTTAGAAAAATGTATTGGCGCTCTTTTCCTGTGCTGTGGAATATCGTAACTAACATAGAAAGCATATGTTTGTTCAAGGTTTGATAGAACTCAGAGGAAAACCATCCAAGACAAAGTCATCACTAAAGAATTTCTTTGATTATCTCAAATTGTCATAGTCATATTTTCTACCTTGAGAAGTGATAGAAATTATCAATGTATTGATATTTTAATTTTATAACATATCTTTTTTTAATTTTCAAAATCTCTTCTGTACCTTTGGTTATATCCCTTTGCCTGCACTTATGTAAAGGTACTATTTTTCTCTTATTGTCCCATTCAAACTACCCAATGGTTTCTCTCTTAAATTTATTCATCAGTTCTCTTTTCTGTATTGTTTTTTGTTTCATGATTCACCATTTTATTTTTTTTCTATTATTAATTCCTTCTTCTGCTTCTTCTAGTTTATTCCCTTTCTTTTTCTGGCTTCTTGAATTGACAGTTTATTCATTATATTTTGTTATTTCTCCTTCAGTAATAAAAGCCATTATAAATATAAATTATACTCTAAATCTCATCTTTGTTGAATCTCATACATTCTGACATGTACTGTTCTCATTATTGCTAATTTCTAAATAGTTTATATTTATAATTTGATATTTGATATTTGATTTAAAATGATTTACAAAGTGTTTCACAATTTCCACATGCTTTTTGGGGTTTTTTTTTTTGGTTTTCTCAATTTCTAGAGTCATCTATATTTTCAGAAAATGTGGTTTATTTAATTTCTACTTTTTAAATTTATTAACTTTTATTGGTGGACTAGTACATTATTTATATTTATCATCCAAGAATGTTAGAAAATATGTATACTTTAATGAATGAAAAGTTTGATATAAGAAATATGTTGATTAAATTTATCAAATATTTTATATTTTTGTTTACTTGACCTGTAAAGACAGAGATATTTAAAAACTTTCCACCATGACAATTCTATCTGAATTTTCAAGACATTGCTAATTTACACCATATTATGTAGCTCACATGTATCATCATTATGGAATATATTTCTACTTAATATAAAATGACCTTTTTGTCACCTTTAATGCTTTTTAAGTCCCTTGTCCAAAAATAATGTTATTAAATTTTGCTTGTATTTTCCTGCCACATCTTTTGTGTGTGTGTGTGTGTGTGTGTGTGTGAGGAAGATCAGCCCTGAGCTAACTACTGCCAAACCTCCTCTTTTTGCTGAGGAAGACTAGCTAACATCCATGCCCATCTTCCTCTACTTTATATGTGGGATGCCTACCACAGAATGGCTTTTGCCAAGCAGTGCCATGTGCACACCCGGGATCCGAACTGGCGAACCCCAGCCGCGGAGAAGCAGAACGTGCAAACTTAACCGCTGCGCCACCAGGCTGGCCCCCCGCCACGTCTTTGTTATCCATTTATCTTTTACTCATCTTTGATATTTTGTTTGATTTACCACTGGTGATTTGAAAAGTGTAATTTCATCTTTATTCTAATAACAGGTCCCAATGAATTATGCTTTTCTTTGTAATGGCAAGAATTAAGTAATATCTATTTATTTTTCCTTGCTGAACTTCTTTTAAGAAATATTTGCGTTATATTTCATAAATCCACAGACGCACACACACACACATATATTTCCTTTCTAGGGCTTTAAATTTTTCTTTTCTTTTTTTTTTTTAAAGATCGGCACCTGAGCTAACACCTGTTGCCAATCTTTTTTTTTTTCTCCTTCTTCCTTTTCTTCCCCAAAGCCACCCAGTACATAGCTGTATATTCTAGTTGCCGATCTTCCTGGTTGTGGCATGTGGGACGCCACCTCAGCATGGCCTGATGAGCAGTGCCATGTCCGCACCCGGGATCCAAACCCGTGAAACTCAGGGCCGCTGAAGCGGAACACGTGAACTTAACCACTTGGCTACGGGGTCGGCCCCTCAAGTTTTTATGTAACTTTATTTTTTAATTTCTCAGTTGACAGCATTTTTTCTAGTAAAATTTTCCTGAAGAGTATGTGAATATTAAGCTTTCTAAGCTGCTTAGAGAATTCCCCTTGAGAATTGTTGTTATTCACCTCCAGGTAAATATTTTAACTGAACACAAATTTCTTATATCCTGACTATGGTTTCCCCTCAGTTTACTAGAGATAGTGACACAACGTTAACTTGCATATATTAGAAAAAGGAGGGATGCAAATTTAGTATGTTTCTCCTTTGTGGGTAACTTGTTTTCTGCTCTTGCATGTTTGTAAACAAAATTTTCTTGATCTTTGGAATTTAAAAAAGTCAAGAGAATATATCTAGGTTTGAGTCATTCCATGAACTTTGTATAGTACCTTGTATAGGCCTTGAGCCGTTCCGTCTGACAACTTAATAACTTCTTCAGTTTAAGAAATGTTTTTCTATTATTTCTTTTATTATTTCTTTCATTCTGTCTGTTCATTGGATTCTTAAGTCCATCCAACATCTCTGTTATAGTCTATTATAATTGTTTAATCTCTATTATTTTTCTTTGAGTTCTTGGACAATTCTTCACTCTAGTCCTGTAATTCACCAATTCAAGTTGTTTTGGTTTTGGTTTTTGGAGTGTCCAACCTATTATTCACCGCTTCCACTGCATTTTTTTCTTATTGTGGTAAAATATATATACCATAAAACTTATTTTAACCCTTTGAAGCATACAATTCAATGGTATTAAGTTGGGCAACCATCACCACTATCTATCTCCAGAACTCTTATCGTCCCGAACTGAACCTCGCCCAGCCCCTGGTAACCTCTATTCTCCTTTCTCTATGGATTTGCCCATCCTGGATACCTCATATAAGTAGAATCATATAATATTTTCCCTCTCGTTTCTGGCTTATTTCACTTAGCCTAATGTTTTCAAATTCCATCCATGTTGTAACATGTATCAGGATTTCATTCCTTTTTAAGGCAGAATAGTATTCCCTTGTGTGAATATACCACATTTTGTTTATTCATTCATCTGTCAATGGGCATTTGGGTTCTTTCCATCTTTTGGCTACTGTGAATAATGCTGCTGTGAACATTGACATGTAAATATCTGTTCAAGTCCCTGCTTTCAGTTCTTTGGGGCATATACCCACAAGTGGAATTCCTATATCATATATAATTCTATGTTTAATTTTTTTTTCTTGAGGAATCCCCATACTGTACTGTTTTCCACAGTGTCTGCACCTGTTTACATTCATACCTACAGCGCACAAGGATTCCAATTTCTCCACGTTCTTACTGACACTTGTTATTTCTGGGTTTTTTTTTTGATAACAACCACGCCAGTGGGTGTGAAATAGTATCTCATTGTGGTTTTGATTTGTATTTCCCTAATGATTAGTGACGCTGAGCATCTTTTCATGTGCTTATTGGCCATTCATATGTCTTCTTTGGAGAAATGTCTATTCAAGTCCTTTGCCCATTTTTTTACTGAGTTTTTTAATCATGTTATTGTTGAGTTCTAACAGTTCTTTATATATCTGATATATTAATCCCTTATCAGTTATATGATTTGCAAATATTTTCTCCCATTCTGTGGGTTACTTTTTCACTGTGTTAATAGTGTCCTTTGATGCACAAAAGTTTTTAATTTTGACGAAGTCCAACTTATCTATTTTTTCTCTTGTTGTCTGTGCTTTTGGTGTCATATTTCAAGAAATCATTATCAACTCCAATATCATGAAGCTTTTCCTCTACGTTTTTTCTAAGAGTTTTATAGTTTTAATTCTCACATTTAGGTCTTAGATCCATTTTGAGTTAATTTTTATATATGGTTTAAAATAAGGGTCCAACTTCATTCTATTGTAGGGGATATTCAGTTTCCTCAGCACCATTTGTTGAAAAGATTGCCTTTTCCCCCATCGAATGGTTGGCACCCTTGTCAAAACTCACTTTACCATATATGCAAAGTTTTGTTTCTGGGCCCTTTTTTCTATTCCATTGGTCTGTATGTCCATCCTTATGCTGGTACCACACTGTTTTGATAACTGTGGCTTTGTAGTAAGCTTTGAAATCAGGAAGTATAAGTCTTCCAACTTTTGTTCTTTTTCAAGGTTGTTTTGGCTCTTCAAGGTCCCTTGAGATTCCATATGAATTTTAGGATAGATTTTTCTATTTTTGCAAAAAATGGCATTGGGATTTGGATGGGTATTGCATTGAATCTATAGATCCCTTTGGGTAGTATTGTCATCTTAACACTCTTAAGTCTTCTGATCCGTGAACACAGGATGTCCTTCCATTTATTTACGCCTTCTTTAATCCTTTGTCATCAGTGTTTTATAGTTTTCAGTGCCATTTTATTTTTTAACTGACAATATCTTTCAACCGTATGAATACTTTCCTGCTCTTGAATTTTTCCTCACTTTGTGTGTAGCAGCCTGCTATTGTGTTAGAGATGGAATGTCTTCATCATGAATATGAATTAGAACTGTTCTATGAGTTCTCCTGTTTTTCATATGAGTTTGCTTCCAAGGGGAAATTTTCTCAAATTCCTCAAACTGATCCTCTTCTTCCCAACTTCTGAGACATTTCCTTAGTATAGTGATTTTAAAAAGGAGCATTTTCAGCACTGGAATTTGGAATGAGTTGTGTCAGAGATCATGTAAATCTATGCTGAAAATGTGAAGATCTCAGGCTAAAGATGGGAAAATTTAGATGTAATGTAATTTTTCTCTTGGATGAGTAGAAAACCAGTATTGTTTCCAAGGTAAGGAAGAAGCTGAAGTCAAAGGAAGATAGTCGGGTGTAGATGTTGGATCACTGTGTTAAGAACCTCTCCCACCACCTACCACAGGCTGTTCTTCTCATGTCCTAGAATTCCAGACCTGTAGGTCCTTCCCTTAGTCTGATCTCAGCGGCTCTACTGTCAGGAATTCTTCCAAATGTCTGGCATGGGTATGGCACCCTTGCCTATTTTCCAGCGGTGAAAAACATTTTCCCCTTTTATACTAGTTTCGTTGTTTCTACAGCATTTTGGAAAGAAAAAGAGGAATTAAAATCTGTAGACTCAAATCACTAACTTAGACTGGAAATTTCACCTTTCTTCTACACTTTGCAAGGTTAAAAAAGCATAAGAAAACAACTATGGGTTAAAGAATTATTATGGCTTGTCCAACTCACCAGCTTCATTTTATTGCTGAGGAAAATCATTCTCAGAAAGATGGAATTATTTGCCCAAATTCATACAAGTAATCAGTGGCAGCAGAATTTCTTTTAAAAAACTCACAAAATTAAAATTTTTAAATCCAGTGATTTTTCTACTACATTACATAGCTGATCCAACTCACTGCATCTGCATGCTTGCTGCTGTCTTTTGTTTCTTATCTGTGGAATACTTACATGGAAGCAACCACTATGTATATGTGTAAATGCGTAAATATATATGCATTTATATGTGCCTATATGTAATCTTTTATTCATGGCTTATTATGTACCAATAACCTAGAAAACCTTTCTCAACTATAATAATGGAAAACGATAATACCTTCCTTGTAAGGTTGTTATGGGAATTATATTATGTATTATATGTATAATATACATGGAGATACTAAGGCAGAGAAGGCTCAAGGCCACTCTGCTGTAAAAGTTTAGGAACCTGGACTTGACCCCAGGCATCATGGCCCTAAGTCCACACTCTTAATAAATATACTATAGGGTTTCCCACAATTTTACTATTATGTACAGTTTTGAATTAAAAACAAATCCAAACATACACAATTCACCACCCCAAACCCTCTGACTTCTTCAGGAAAACAGTCCCCTGAAAGCATATGCCCTCTACACGTTTCATCCTCATAACGTTTGACACTTCAGTTTGGAAATACTCCTCACAAAGAGGTAAAGATGTAGCATCAGCATTCATAGATGGGGTTAAGAGGTTAAGTATCTTGCTTATTGCTTAAGGAGTTGCAGTGAAAGCCAAGAACGCTTGGCTCAAACTGCTGAGTGGAAACCAAGAGACCACACTTCTCCATCCCTCTCAGTCATCCTTCGGTTTGGTTGAGAATGTGGTTTTGCCATTAGTGTCACAGGGGAAAATGACATATTCTGGACACATCGCTTGATTCCTGGAGCAGAATGATTACAGGCTGTCATTACCAAGATACATAGTTCTAAAAGCTTTTTCTAAATTTAAAAATAGCAAGAGTGCTTGAAAGAACCTGGATTTGTTCCATTTTGAGATACTATTCATTTAGATATGAGAAGATTTGATGGCAAAATTAAGAGAAATAGAGGGGAGCATTTATTTATTCTCTTGTCTTTTTGACTGAGAGATAATATCTTGGGGGTCTGAGTTCATAGGAAAGTTCCTTAGCTCTCTGTACCTCTGTTTCTTCAACTGTAAAATGAGTATAATGATAGTCCCCACCTCATAGAACTGTTGGAAGTATTAACAGTGTCAGGCACTGATGAGTGTTGTTGTTACTGTTGTGGTGGTTGTTGGGATTTTTGGCAAACAGCTAAGGGATCACCCCAAATCCTCCTGGATACACGCCATAAATCATCATAGCTTATCCAACAGGAATTCGAGGAGTGAGTCCCCAGTTCGGCCTGGCTCACATCCTTCTCTGAAGTTTTTAACATTTGGCCAGTCTATCCCTCTATCGAGGGAGATAGGTAGAAAATATTGCTTCAGCATGAAGCCAAATAAAAGCTGTTGTTTGGTTTCTCTAATGATTCTAGCAAGACTTCTTCCGGACAAGAGTGCACGGGCAGTGTCTCCAGGGGCAGTCTGTCTAAGGGTTCCTCATACTGAGTCACAATGATGGTAAAAAGAACCCATCTTGGAGAAGTTCAGCAGGTCTGGGAACAGACTGATTTGAGAGAGTAGTGTGGTTCAGCGCTTCTCACACTCTTCCTCTGGAGCACCGCTGTTAGTAGAAGAAAGTAAAAATTTACCCCTGGGGTCCTAGGCTATAGCTTAAAGTGGCTCATTGAAAGCGAGTAATTTCTTCAACATCCTTTTATCTTAAAAATGCATGTGCATTTGTATTCTATTCCATAATGTACCAATGTGTGATTTAATATGAAAATCAGGTTGAGTTCTTTCTCAAATTTTGGAGTACAATCTATGCTCCAGAAAAAAAATATATATGTGTGTGTGTATCCTTGGTCTTTGTGTACAGTACCCTGTCCTATACCAAGTTTGGACACCATAGATGTAGTAGAAACAATACAGACTTTGGACCAGAGCCCTGTCTGGGTTCCAGTCTAGACTCCAGCAGCACAGGCCTGTTACTGTACTTCTTTGAATCCGTTTTCTCAAATGTACAGTGAGGATAATAATGCCCACCATATGGTGGTGTTGTGAGGCTTTTGCGAATTAACTCATGGAAAGTGCCCAGTAGAGACCCTGGCACAGCGTGGGTACTCAGGAAATGTTACTTCCCTTCCTCAGCTACTATCTCTCATGTGACAAAGACATATAAAGGATAAAAACTGACAGAGCAGTGTCCAGAAACACTCTTGTCTGGATGAAGCCAGCAAGGCAAACTTCAGAAGTAGTCAATGGAACCAAAGAATGATAGAGTTCTCATATTCAAAGCTAGCCAGTAAAGCCAACAAATTTTCTGTGCCCCCCTCAAAAAAAGTCCCCACCAGTATTAGTCAATATCAGGCAGCTCCACAAGTGAAGCGCCTCACCTGTCTGTCACCTCACTCTTAGCCCCGTGGCCTCCAGAATGGTGACTCGAGCCTGAGATTCAGCACCGCCTTTGATGGGTGCTGAATGCCTCCTCAAGAACTCCATGTTCAGCCTTTGCTACTCACTCTCAACAATTTTTTTAAAGTTACTAAATATTTTGAGTGTAATAAAAGCATACAAAAAAAGGATCATGAACATTCATTATCCACCCCCAAGCTTATGAAATAAAATGTTATAGGTATTGATACCTCCTGTGTACACTCCCGTTTCTCTTTCCTCACCAGAGCTAAGCACTCTCCTGAATTTGGGCTTCATCCATTTTAATGGATATCTATTTTTATATACCTATGAGCAATATATTATAGTGTTTCATATTAAGCTTTATAATACATGGTCATATTGTATGTATTTTTCTTGAACCTGCTTTTTACACTTAACATCATGTTTTTTAGAATTTTTCTATGTAAATACTGTGCTTGGTTCATTTTAACTAATGTTTACTTTCATATTGCATCCTATTCTATTGTAATAATGTATCATCATGTACTTATTTATTCTCTTATTTATGGACAATTAATTTGTTTCTAATTTTTCTGCTGTTATAAACAAAGTTGCAATGAATACTCTCATACCTGTCTCCTGGGGGGTACAAAAGAAGCAAGAATTTCTCTGTGATATGTAACTAGGGATTGAATTTTAGGTCTTACGATATGTGAATAGGTAGTTTCACTAGGCATGATTTAATTATTCTCCAAAAGGGCTGCACCAGTTTACATTCCCAGTAGTGATTTATCAGTGTTCTCACTGCTCCACATCCTCCCAACGTCTTATATGATCCCCCGACTCTTCTCAAACAGATTGTGCCCACATATGACTTGTGAGTTGGATTATCTGGTATGGACCTAGTACAGTCTTCTCTATTCCCACCTCCAGCCCAATTCTCCAAAGTGTGACAGGGAAGTCCTATCTTTGGAGAGAATTGTGGCCTCCACCAGCCTATACTATAGCATGTAGTCTGACCAAACAGAAGGCACTTGCCTGTCATCTACCCTAGGACTAGCCACTTTCAGCTTCCACCCGAGAAGGTGACGTTGGGCTCCACAGTCTCTATTTCACAAGACTTGGCAGAGTGCCACTCTATCCTATGCCCTTCCAAACACTCATCGTGGTCAGTAGTACTGACCTCAAGGACATCAACCTGACCATTTTGGATGCCACCAGTAGCACAAGAGACTTAGTCCCTATTGAACTAAGAGGAACACGGAACTGAAAGTTCTCATAGGAGGAAGCTATATATTCAGGCAACCCTGAATATAGAGCCCACTTTCCACCACTCCCATCTCCTGCAAAATATGGCTCAACTGGGGAAAAGGGTTAGCAATGGGGAAGGTCTTGTAGGGATGTTTTTCAAAATCCACGCAGTGCCTTAGGAAACTACACGGTGAAAACCCTTGCACAAATGAGTAACTAACCAAAATGGAGTTGTGTGGAGAGGAGTTTGTTCAGACAAATTCATCACATTGCCCTGTGATTAAACCATCACTCCTGTCCTTTGTGCCAACTTAGGCTGCAACCTTTGGAAATTCCTTGATGGGCTCCTCTTAGTGAACGTCAGTTACTGGTCTGCACTTGACCCTGTGTCACATCGTGGACTGCTCCTATCTGCCAGGTGTGGCCTCTCCAGTTCCCAGCAGATGCCCAGCTTCGATTTCTGCTCACTCTTTAGCTCCTGCATCCAATCGGATGCAGATTGAGCTGGAAGAGAGTGGGTAACTCGTATACTTGCACATCTTCATTTTACATTGGAGAAATCTAAAGTGCACGGAACTTAGTTGACATGCCTAGGAAGTGGTAGAACTAGGATTCAATTCTATCTTCCTCCAAAGTGCATGCTCCTTTGAATGACACTGAAGCCATGGGAAGAATGTGATTACTTTGTAAAACAGTGTAGGTGTAAGAATGGGGGGATCTGAGTTCTGGGGCACTCCAATCTTTAGAGTTCTAGAAGAGGAGGAAAAGCCTACACAGAAATATGAGAAAGAACAACTGATGAGGGAGGTGGCGAGAGTATGCTGTAATAGAAAGCAAGAGAAGAAAGCATTTTAAATTGAGGGAGAGGTCAGCTGTGTCTGATGCTGTAAGAGGCTGAGTAAAATGAAGTGAGAGAAGTGACCATTGGATTGGCAATGTGGAGTTCATTGGAGATCTTGACAAAAGAAGTTTCAGCAGAGTTGTGGAGACAAAATTCAGAGCAGAATGGGTTAAAAGATGAGGGCTTCCAATTTTTAAATGAGGGGTAAAGGCATTTTTTTGGCCGTGTCTCTCACAAAAAGCACCCCAAAACCAGAAGAATATGAAACAAAGCCAGAAAGGCCATCTTTGAGGAAGCGAAGAAATAGTTAAACCATAAGAACGCTATATATGAAGACAGAGGAGTGGCAAATGATGTTAGCAGTGTGGAGAAAAGTCAAATGCAATCCTGCAGAAGGAGACACTGAAGACGAACAAGACTCGTAGCCTTGCAGAACCCTGGAAAGCTCAAAACTTGGGACTGTCAGATACTTCAAAAGACAAGGAAGGGCTACAGGGTGAAAACTGGAATATCATTTAACAGTTTATCTAAGGAGCTGTTCAACCTTCGGAACCACCCACCTCTACATTCTGAAAATCATCCCTTCTCCAGCTCCACCAGAGGAGAGAAGTATATTCTCTGGCAAAATTAAACAAAAAAATGGTTTCATAGTCAGACACAAGGCATGGGAGATTGTGGAGACATCTGCATAACAAATGTTGCTATTTCCAGCCCTCCCCCTTAGCAATTCCAGATCCAACATCTAAGGAGAGAGTTTGAAAACTACTTCTTTGCGGAAATAAATATCTCAGAGGAGGAAAAGTGTACATACACTGATATTTGAGGGTCTTCAACAAAAAAAGCCTGTTGACAAAAGCTGGTCATTCACCAATTGGCGTGCACCACTGTGCACATGGAGTTTCCAACATGTCTTTTGGTCTCTCTGATTAGCTCTGAATAGACAGCCAAAGATCACTTCACATTTGAAGAAAGACTCCACCAGGAAAGATAGAGACATAAGGAAGCTAGTATTCTTTCAAGAAGTTTTGTTGTGAAGAGAAATGCAAATAGGTCAATAAGTAGAGGGAGACATGGAGACACAGAGGACTTATTTTCTTAAGATGAGAGATACTAGAGCATGTTTATATGCTGGTAATCAGCCTGCAGTGTTTTTCTTCCTTACCTGAAGCAAATGTGTAGTCACAAATACTTAGAAAAAGCTTTACAGTGTGTCTGCTTCTGGTTAGGATGTAGAAGGATATGAAAAGCCTTCACTTTCATGGTCAACCAGAAAAGTCCAGACAAAGTAAAATTCATACATTTCTATGGTTCTAGCAGACACACAGGAAGCACTGATGAACTGAATTAGAGAGAAGCAAGCCCTTTGTAGCTGAGCAGAGATTTGCAGAAGCTTCCATACTTGGAGGTAGATGCCTGGCCTGGGTATGGACAATTGCAAAAGCAAGTCAGCCAGGGACAGAGATCTTTCAGGCATGAAGAAAAGCCAGCTGAGCCTTAGACAACAATGTGTGCCAGATGGATGGATTATTCCAAAAGAGCCCCCCAAATGAAAAAAAAAATATCTCTCAACATGACAATTCTCCCCCTTCACCTGCACCTCTCCATTTCTCCAAGCAGTGGAACAGTTGGTGAAAAGTAGAGAAAAATCTCATTAATCTCATGTATTCTTGTGGTGCTTGGATTCTGGAGTCCTACCACAGTTGAATCCAAAGATCAAGCAAAAGTATGTGAAGCTACTCCTAACTCCCTCCCAGCTCAAGTACTGAAAAGATCACAAAGGCAGGGCAAGGCAGAAGGCTGGCAGTTGAGCTAATAACAGGGAATACACTCTAATTAAGGCTGTGGCCCAGCCCAGGCTCAACCTAACTCAAGGAAGAATCTAAATAATCAGCCCCTACCCTAGCTCACAAAGATAAAAGGCTTTACACTCTGCAGTGAGTAAACAAACAAATCAACATTATACCTAAGTCTCCACTGCTTTTTTTATACACAATGTCTGAAATACAAATTAAAAGATTATGAGACATGGGAAGAAGCAGGAAAATGTGACCCATAATCAAGGAAAAACACAATAATGGAAGCAAACCATAGATGTCTCAATTATTGGAATTAGCAGACAGGAACTTTAAAACAACTATTATGAACATGTGAAGAATTTGCAGGAAAAGGTGAATATAATGGAGGAAGACATGGGTGTCAGAAAAACAAACTCAAAGAAAGAACCAAGTGAAAATTGTGGAACTGAAAAATACAATATCTGCAGAAAATGGATTAATGAACTTAAAAACAAGTTAATAGAAATTATTTAAACTGAAAAAGAGGAAGAGAAAAGATTATGAGGGGATGAATCAGGACCCATGATTTGTGGGATGATATCAAGTGGTCTAATAGATGTATAATTGAAATACCAAACATGGTATTCCACACACAGATCCAAGAAGCTCAAAGAATCCCAAGCAGGACAAACACAAAGAAAACATCACCTAAGTACATCAAAGTTGAATTTCTGAAGACCAGTATAAAGAGAGAATCTTAAAAGCAGTCAGAGGGGGAGGGGAAAAGACATATTATGAACAGAGGAACAGCAATGAAAATCATTTACTTTTCATCAGGAAAAAAACACATGCAATCCAGAAGACAGAGGATCAATATCTTTAAAGAGACAAAAGGAAATAAGTCAACTTAGAATTCTATAGCCAGTGAAAATAGCCTTAAAATTGAAGGCAAAATTAAGACATTTTTAGGGAAAAAAAATACTAAGAGAATAATCACCAACTGCACTACAAAAAATAAATGCTAAAGGAATTCTTCAGGCTGAAGGTAAATGAGACCAGGTATGAACTAGATCTACAAAAAAAGGGAAGGAAAAATACTAGAAATAATAAAGATTTTCTGAATTTCATAAAAAGACAATTGACTATTTAAGACCTAAGTAATAACACTCTATTTTGAAGTTTATTACATATGTAAAAGTAAAATATATGACAATAATATCACAAAGGATGAGAGGGGATTATTTGAGAGTATATTAAAAGGTTCTTCCATCATATGAGAAGGAGCATAATATTAACTTATGGTGGCCTGTTGTAAAATAAGGATGAATATTGTAATCTATAGAGCAACCGCTAAAACAAAATGAAAGAGAGGGTGTTACTATAGATCCTAAACATGTTAAAAGATAATAAAGGAATATTGTGAAAAATTTTATAGAAATAAATTCAACAATTATAGGGAAAATTAATAAATGTCTGTGCAGGCTACTGTATGTTAATTATACCTCACTAAAAACTAATATAGGAAAGGATCTTTGCTTCAACATACATCATGACATCATTAATCATGTTAGTCTATCCGTAGGTAAAAGTCCCAAACAGTCTATGATTCATATTTATTATAAACAAATGATTAGAGTTGGTTGTGGAATTTCATGACTCCACAAGCAAAATGTCTTTGATTAATCTCTGTCCTTCTGTTCTGTTCACTCTACGTTTTTTGCAGTCAATATGGGAGCCCTAAGGCCATCTGGAAATGTGAGGGCAGCGTTAGTGGTAATAGTGATGTGTGTTTATTATATAAGTTGAGACTCTGAAGCCAACAACTGCAGGACATTTGAGAAAAGTCCAGTTCCACAGAAGCTCTTCTGTGAGGAGGCAAGAAGTCAACAATGCAGAGCTGATGTTGGGTTATTCTGGCATTGTAATGGAGGTTGTTTTTATAGACTGGAAATGTGGTAAATGTTGTGTAACCCCAAGAAGGATTTTGCAGTAGGAGTTTCGCTGGAATACTTGAGATAAAAGTTTGTGAAGGAGCTTCCTGATGTGTTTTAATGTTTTCATCAGCAAATATTATCAAAATGTCACAACACAACTGGAATCCCAGAAAGTAATCTTTATGAAGTGTAGAAAAATTCCCAGGGCAACTTAAAGTCCAGCAGACATTGTGGCTGAGTGTCCCCATCCCCTACCCTACAAACCAGTGTAGTGCTGGGTAGATGGTATGTGCTCAGTAAATAGTTGTGGAAATGAATGAATGGATGGATGGATGCATTCGAACTGGAATCATTCATTCAACAACAAGTCACCTACTGTAGGCCCATCGTTACGTGTTTCCAGGGTTACGAAAGGAACACAAGTGACCTGAGAACTCTTAACTTCTAAGTAGGAACATTGGCAAACATGTGAAACCACTAAGGAAAACAGGAGACTCTTTAATAGCAGTCTCTCTTCATAGGATTCCCAGCCTCTCTTATTTCCCAGGAAGATAACATTTCGTTTGTTAATAACCAAGTCCTCAGAGAGGTTCTTATCACCCCCTTTAAAAGATCTTTCTCCCAATTTTCTTCTGTTTCTAGGACAGTATTAAAAAAAACAGTCCCTTTTTAATAGTTCTATTGTCCCACAATTAAAACAGACCCACAATTCCCTGAACCCATCTGTTTTGTTTGCTTAGATGTTGTGGATGCTTAGAAAAGGGGCAGCAACTGGGGACGTGGGGCCAGAAGTCATTTGATCTTTTGAGAAGTAAGGGTGGTATATGGGGAGGTTGCGGTCCCTGCTTGGATGAGTGAGTTCTTATCTTGCCAGACACAAAGCACCAAGGATAAGGGCAGTCTCCAAAACAGCCTTTGCTTGTTCTGAAACCAAAAAAATAGAAAGCTCAAGAAAAAACTTGTAAAGAAAAGGAAGTAGGTTTAGAGAAAACACCCCAGTTCCCAGACTTTATTTGGCAGGAAAAAATACAGTGAAGCCAAGGAAGCTTTTCCACACCCCCAATATGCCTTTTTTAACCCTCTTTTTTAAGCTTCAGTCTTAACACAATGTTCTAGTTTTAGTGTTACCAAACTGTCCCAGACTTGGCTAGCCCATGACGAAAGATAACACCACATTTACTTTTTTTTCCTCACATTTACTTTTAATGTGTAATCTCCTCCCACCTAATTGTCAGAAATTAGCCCCCTCCTCCATAGCACCCCCCAACTATTTTGAAGGGTTCCATGGTGCCATCTCTCGGTGCTCAAGACAAACCCCGATTTTCCTATCCCAGTCTCATTCTCATATCTCAGCCTCACCCTCATGCCACCTTGTCACTACCGTTACCTTCATGAAACTGCCAACCTGCAGGGCAAAGCTGCCCTCTGCCGGGTGAGTGCTCATGTCACCTTCTCTCCTCCCAATGGTGGCCTCGGTGGGTGACACTGCTCTCATCTTTATCCCTCCTTCTAATGCACATGAGTGAAATCTGAAAGGACAGATATATGTCCTTTCTCATTATCAAACAATAAAGTTGAAATTAAACTGTGCCTTCTGATGGGTTTTATTGAAATATTGGGGATAATGTAAAGAAGAACAACGGAGAATGGTTTATAACCACCCCATGGGCACAGACCTAGGGTCGATTACCAGGTCACCTGCTACCTCACTGCCCTCCACATGGCCAAGTGAAGCTCATGCTGCCCCCAACATTGACCTCCTCCCAGGATGATTAGCAGTGGAGATGTCTGTTCCCTCCTCTCCCCTCTTCAGTAAATATTTGTTGAATGACTATAATGTTCCAGGTACTACAGTAGACGAAAGAGATCATTTTCTATGTATTTTTTTAGTGAGGTATAATTTATATACAATAGCATGCACAGATATTTATTCATTTCCTTTGTAATTGTTGAACTTACTTCTATAAAGTTTTTCACAATATTCCTTTATTCTCTTTTAACATCTGTAGGATCTATAGTAACATCTTCTCTTTCATTTCATTTTAGCAGTTGCTCTATGGATTATGATATTTATTTTTATTTTAAAACGGGCCAACATAAATTAATATTGTGCCCCTTCTCATATGATGGAAGAACCCTTTAATATTATACTTACATATAATCCCCTCTCATCCTGTGTGATATTATTGTCATATATTTTACATATGTAACAAACTGCAGAATAGGGTGTTATTATTTCTGTTTTAAGCAGTCAGTTGTCTGGCAGAAGGTAAATATTCAGTGTTAGAAATTGTCGTTGCTCTTCACTAGTTCACGTGTTTTTGAAAACTGCCCACTTCTTCAGCACTGTTTTATGCTGGTAGGCTGCTTGGCAGAGTTGAGCCATTTTGAGTCAGACGGATCTGACTTCAAGTCTCCGCTCTCCTGCTTAACCTCTCTGAGCCTAAGTTTTGTCATCTGTAATGTGAGGGTGATACTACCCACCTTGAGTGGTCAGTGTGAGGATGAAATCAGAAATCTTTGAACAAGGCCATACTCAAATGTCCGGGTTTTTCCCTATTCAAAAAAACCTTCCTTTCATAATTGAAATAGTACACGTCTACTCTCTGCCACTAAAGAGACCCCAGTGGGAGGAAGGTAATTTCAAATCCTTTCACAGGCTTGCAGTTTATGAATAAGGTTAATGTCTTTTTTGGAATTTACACTTTCTTGCCCTTTTTGGCACAACATGGAGCTATTTAAAAGACAGAAACATGGATGTGGACATCTTACATCCCAAAGAGAATGATCCACAAAGGTTCTATTTGGTCCCCAAATCATTCACATTTCCCACTGCCATCACACTCTCCCAATGCCGTAACCCACTTCCTCTTCCTGCCTCTCGGCACCTTGAACAACCAGAGAAAGAAAACACAGGCACCAGCCCACAGAAAGCAGTCTTGGTTGTCCTGGAAAGCGTAGATTGCCTGGGCTTTTATTTTCAAAGCTGACTACACGGTTTCCTTTGGCACAGCCGTGCGGGTGGCAGCGTTTGCTCCGACGGCTGCCCCTCCCACCTGCGGTCCTTGTGGTGGCCTTGCCCTGGGTTCTGGGTACTTGCCTCTTTCTGGCTCACATGAGCCATTTGCTTCTTGATATAAAGGTGCCTCCGTTGCTGTGTCCCCTCAGGAGCAGTTGCATTTGAAGACTGATTTCCAGTGTAGAATGAAAACTTTGTCCTGTTAAGGGAATGGAAAACTTTCACAAGCAGATGGAGCTTCGTGCAGAAGGGTCTTTTCCCTCGGTCCTTAAATCTCACCCATCCTATGCTGTGGCTGATCTGAATGGATAACGTACTGCACAGACTTTCCCTTGGATGGGCTTTGGGGAACTGTTGGGGCAAGATAGCAGTGTCCGCGGAAATAAGAAAAAGACTAATGCCTATGACCGTCAACAGCAAAGTAAAAAATGTTCCAATAAGACTAACAGGGTGTCTTTGGCTTTCAGGGAACAGATCCGTCAAGGCTTAGAAGAACTACAGAAGGTTCTGCCAGGTGGAGACACTTACATGCATGAAGGATTTCAAAGGGTAATTATAACAGTCTTAAATACCAAATGTAAAGCGTGATAGGGAAACATCAACACAGGGATGGCTGATGAGATAAGGCATATGTCTGAAGGGAACTGAATAACACTCAATGGCAAGACAGTGAAAAAAATTTTTCCCATAAGCTTGTACGCTGATAATTCTGTCCAAAAGAACGATGAAATGACTTTGCTTGCTCCTTCCCCGAACTGATGAAGGGTTTGTTAACTAATGCTTGGCTGGCACTCATGAATCATGCAAGTCCCCTCCTCCCCAGGGTGAACTTTTCTGTATGGTGCTTCAGTGGTCCAGACAGAATTTCAGTGACTTCAGCCTTAAGGAAAATAAGTGTCCGTCTATGAGAAGACATTGATCCAAGTTCACAAGTATGTTAGTTAAATGTCAGGGCAACTTTAGATGAATGTCATCCATTGGTATGTGAGTGAAGCCTGGGTGAGTTACATAAAGAATCAAGACTGAGCCATGGCTGCATCTCCAACACCAGAGCCCACTGCCACAATATGGTATCTGGAAGGGCAAACAGTGGCTATATGTCTAATGACTCTTTCACCTGTTTTTCAGGCCAGTGAGCAGATTTACTATGAAAACAGTCAAGGTAAGACCATATTATGAATTACCATTATAAACTGTTTAACTTTTTTTCCTGTGTTTACTTCTGAAAAAATGCCTCAGTAGTTTCATGCTTCAGAAGACAGATATGATATTGTCTATAATTCTTGGACACATACTTCATCACAAAGAAGGAATGCATAGAAAAACAACACATACCAGATCAAATCTTATTGTCCTGTTGATGCCAAGAAAAGTTACATAAAAGTAATTAAGATCCCATTATGGGCCACAATCTGTAATGCCCATGAACAGTTCTGCATGTTGAATTCATTAAATTAGTAAATACTTGGATGGGTTAGTAAAGTCTTGTATTTTTATGTCAAATTTAATTTTCTTGTCCTTCTCTGAGCTCCAAGTCTCTTCATTACTGTAATTGGATATGATGCCAAGGTTAAGATACCATTCAAATGAAAAAAAAAAAGCCTAAAATATACTCAATAGAATAACTAGCACATAGAAATAATTTGATTATTATTAATAATCTAGCTATTATTATTATTACTGCAGTGTCTTTCATGGGTAGCATTTCTTTATCTGAGACAAATTTCTTAAAAGAGATTTAATATGACAGTGCAGATTTTTCTCCCAAGGCCTGTAGAGGTGTCCACTTCCTATTTCATTCTAAATGCAACAAGTAGAACAGACCAGTATCAACACCAACACTTGTTAATATAAAAATCAACCTTCAGCAGTGTTACTGGAAGTCTAAAAATCACTGAAGGAATTCTAGTAGGTTTTGCCAACTACTGTAAGAACTTCCAGTCAGCTCATAAATCATGATGGCCATTACGCTTTGCCAAACTCTTCAAAGGGTGGTGCATGTGGTCACTACAGAGTCTGAGAAGGACCCCTGAACTGCCCAGGTGGTGGAGTTTGCTCTCAGACCTTGGTGACAATCACATGGACCATTACTAGAAAATAATCACATTTGATTCACTGGAGCTACTCCCAGCTATTGGTCCATCGACCATTGCACCAGATTTGGCCATTTTTTGTCTGTCCCGACATTCTTCTTCATGCTGGACTTGCTTCCTCGCGTGAAAGAAAGGTTGCTGATTCTCAGAATATTGACCTCGGGTGGTTGAGTTTATGAGAAATCGATTCCCAGGGCTGAGAAGGGGCTTCCCGTGGTACAGCAGGATGGACTGAGTGGGCCTGTGTTGTGTTGAGCAGGATACAGGACGGCCAGTGTCATCATTGCTCTGACTGATGGAGAACTCCATGAAGATCTCTTTTTCTATTCAGAGAGGGAGGTAAGTGATGGCCTGGCCTTTCTCTGTCTAAACACAGACATAGAAACAGAGCTTTTTCCTTCTGAAGTGGGTTGCAGTCTTTCTACTCAGGCAAAATGATAAGTATTCTTTGTAAAATCTCTGGATGAAATAGTGTTTCGTATGTAAAAAGTAATAGTAATGGTTAATTTTTAAAGTGAATTTTCAAGTCTCAGACATGGTAGACAGTTTTTCCTTTTAAAAATATTTGCATATTACTCTGTGTTTTGAGGGATAAAAAATACCTACCATGCCTTTGTTGAAAGCACTATATTGATCTAACCGTTTGAAAATACTATAAATCACTTTAAGGAAAAACACTGGTACCATTTTTCCTCCATTTTCCTTCATATTTTCTACTAAAAACAAGAGGAAGGGAAAGAATTACTTGAAATATGTAAGAGCCAATTTTGTCATGCATGAATCGTTGAGATTCTCACTCTAAGAACCAAACTTGAACATCAATTGGTGGCAAAGTCGATTGCAATCTCTCCTTTAAATTTCTTTTTCCTTTTCTTTATGTTCTCAAAAAGTACTCCTCAAAACAAGTGAAAGAATTCTGTTTAAATGAAGCTTTCAATTTGTGTAAAGAGATTCAGAAAAAGAGGTTTATTCAAAAATTGGAAAGTAATGTTTATTTTCAGGAACTCCTTTCAAGTGTTAGATTTGAGCTATAAGTATAATTGGCCCAAGGAAACCAGGGCAGCTTGGGAATGTATTGAGCCCTCGTTAGTAACAAAGGCTCACTCAGGCCAACTTAGAAAGAACCGTAGGAGGGAAGAAGACAGGCAATGAGGGAGGCCTCTGGGGGAGAAGTCAATCAGAGCGATACTCCTACCTCAAGCTCTTGACTACTACTGAATTTAAATTCAGCTCCCCTAGCAAGTAAAAAGTAGACATTCATTAAGTCATTCACTCAGTGTTAACTGAGAGCTTGGCACCTGCTGGGCACTTTGCTGGACACTAAGGACACAGAGATGAGTAGGACACAGTTGCTGCCCTCTTGGGTCTTACCGTGTAATAGCGTTCGGCTTTTTGAAGCCCCAGCTGGTAAAGGGCATGAGGAAATCATGTAAGTGAAGACATTACTTCCCCTGTACCTCTAACTAGTACAAAGGATAATTCACAGTGGGGCAACACACAAATAAAAATTGGCAGACACTCCCTGAGCATTTGGAAAATAATATATTTCTGTATTCTAATGTTGAAATTCACTATATAATGGGAATGTGAAGCGATTTATTTGCCAAATAAAGTAAAAACCCTAATAAGGAAATAACTGAATATAAAATAAATGATGGGTGTCAGAGGCTTAAAATAGGGGTTAGTAGAAAAGAATTTTAGGTATGGCACATGCAAACTTGGGAAAATATTTGGCGTGCCAATGCCAATAGAAAGAGACTCCAAAAAAAAAAGATAAAGCTCAAGATATAAAGAAAATGAACATTTCCATTTTTGATAATTCTATATAAAGCCTAACTGGAGAAGAAGAGTAACCGAAGTTGCTGCAGATAAGGCTGGGGCTGGACTGTGTCTAAAAGTTTGTTTTATCCTGAAAGCAGCAAGGAATATTTTTCAGAGGAAGGAAAAAAGATATATTCTTCTCTCCCTCCTAAAATTTAATGTTAGACACAGGTGGGTTTGAGTACTAAGAGAGGGGGAAAAATTCAAATCGATATGCATATATTGAGCGCCTACCATATATTTACTATCAATTATTTATTAAGCACCTACTGTATATGCCAAGGATTTCCAATTTTGGTACTCTATTCTGAGACACAGAAGAACCTGGAAATCAGCTATCATAGCCTTTAATAAATCAAATATTCAAATCAAGCCAAAACCTGGATGTAATTCATTATTTTCCCCTTTAAATATTTAATTGTAGAAAAGGTGATGGGTTCACCTATTCAAATATGGATCATAATTACCATACCATTATACCAATATATTCTATGGGGATGAAAAAGACCTCATTCACAAAGAATCCTGGCAATTATGAGCATCTGCATTGTTCTAGGCCTTGTGTGAGGAGCTCTCATATATTATCTCGTTTAATCCCAAATGAGATTTACAGAGCAAAGCCAGGTAGCAAACCCAGGTATATCAGGTTCCAAAGGTTCCTTCCTTTCTGTTATACCATGCTGAAAAGTATGTCGATAAAAACCCATCAGAGGAATAGAAAAGATAATCATTTCTCCAGAATATTTAACATGACTTAGCCTACAGTTTCCTCCCCTCATCATTCAAAACCCGTCATCAAGACTCTACTTCTCTGAATCTTTCTCAACACTTCCCCTTAGACTAATCGCTCCCCTCATGTCCACCATGAATTACATTAGAGTGTGATGTTCACTAGAGTATGAGCTCCTCGGGGACAGGGATTGTCCTCTCGTGGTTGTGGTTCCTGGTACCTGGCACACAGTAGGTGCTCAGTAAATACCTGATCATCGAGGCTAGTCTGGCTCATCCAAAAGGAGTATGGTTGCCGCTGCTTCTCTCTCTAATGTCTTTTCTTTCATTGACCCAGGCTAACAGATCCCGAGATCTTGGTGCAATTGTTTACTGTGTCGGTGTGAAGGATTTCAATGAAACACAGGTATGATGGCGGGTTCCTCAGCTTTGGGAGCACACTAAGCTGGTGAATGATAGAAAACACGTGCATTCAGTGCAGAGGGCGCATCAGCCGCATAAATACCCCTTAGATAGATCATTTTTCCAGAAATGCTAAGCAGGAAGGGAATTATTGTATCTGTAAGGGATGTGAAGTCATTTGCTGATGCACTTCAGGGTCTTTAACAAAGACCACCTGGGCAACATTCTTTCTTGGTTGACTTCCCTGGTGGATGGTAAATTGCCAAGGTGTCAAAACAGATCTGAATTAACTTGGAAAACTTGTTGGTTGTTTTTTTGCTTTTAAATTAATTTAACGAATCTGATTTTCTTATTTAAATGGCAAACATCCCTTTTCTCTCATTAAAAATGCAATGCATTTTCAATAGCAAAAAAATGAAAATAATTGGCAAGTGGGCAAAAACCATGTACAAGTATATATAAGTAAATTGTGAACATTTGCTAACAACATAAATTAATGTACCTCCATGTAGTTCATAATTTCCTTTTATTTTAATGACATAGGACAATGCTCATGATATGTTATTAAGTGAATAAAATAGGGTTACAAAACAGTGGGAATAGGATGACTCCACTTTTAAAATAAACATGTGTATACTTGCCTAGGAAAAGTATGAAAGACTACATATATCAAATTAACAATAATGGAAAGATGATAGACAGTTGGATAGATGGATGGGTGGATGGATGATTGATAGATAGATGGATAGATAGATAGATAATGAATAGCTTTTTTTCTTTTTCTTTTAACACTGCTGGGTTTTCTGAAATTTCCCAATGATTATGTGTTACTTTTGCAATCAGTAAAAATCCTGGCACCAACTATGACTGTGGCAATCACAGAATGATACAGAGATTTGGGAGCAGAAAAGCTCACAGATCAGCTTCTCTTTTCTCCAATCCTCTGCTCCATAAAGCAGCAACAGCCCAACCAATTGCAAGGGTCCTTTCCTCAATGAGCAGTTTGGGTGAAAGATAAGGGTCCCCATTCATTGGTTTCACCCAACACCAAAACCTGAATTTATTTTCGAAGTTACTCTGAAAGGAAACTTGAGTTGGTTTGATTCAAATACGGTTGCCAACAGAAATTTGGGTGAATGGGAGAAAAATGAGCCAATGGCCTGCCCCCAAATCCATAAATACATCAACTCAGGCCAAATGTTCATCTGGCAGGGCAATCTTACCTCTGCTCCCAAGAAGAAAAGTATTAAAACAAATGTGAACACTGGATCCGACTCCCTGGGCCTGCTCCAGAGAGGCCTCTGGTAAGCTCGTTATTACTGAGGGCTTTTCAGTGAGGCCCTGCGTTCCGAGGCCTCAAGTTCTCTGGGTTCTAAAAGTGATGGAGCCCTCTGGATCCAGAGGCTTTCCTCAGTTCTCCATGTCCAAGCCTGACACGTCTCCATGTATGTGTGTTTACTGTGTTCTCAGCTGGCCCGGATTGCAGACAGTAAGGATCATGTGTTTCCTGTAAATGATGGCTTTCAGGCTTTGCAAGGCATCATCCACTCAGTGAGTAGAGCACTTCGTCTGAGACTGGACACTCGGGCATCTTCCGCCCCTTGATCCGCTATCAATACCCCAATTCCAGCTCTCTGGGGCTGGTGGTTTTCTGCTTGAGAGAACATTCCTTGGTATATCTTTGTATCTGTCACATCCCACTTCTCCCTCCTGCTTTTGATTCCTGTTTCTTTTTCTCATTCTCCTTTGCCACTTCTATCCTACAATGGAAAATTAAAAATGAAGGGAAGCCTGCTCTGTCAGCGAGCCAAACTTCAGGCGGCCCCCAGGTTTCATACTGGAAAGACTGTGGTTGATGGTGTGGACTTGACGGACCTTAGCTTTCCCAACCACGTCTGAGCGCAGGCTGCCTTCAGAGTGTTTGCTGGCTCAACCTGTATCACTTGGCCATTGGAGGCACTTTCAACCAGTGGTACTCTTCTTTGGCTGCCCGATGAAATCATCTGGAGCAGGATTTTTAAGATCTTGCCAGGTGTTTTTAATGGAACTACTGCTTTAGATTTATAATCCCCAGATATGAGGGCTTCAGTGTTCTCCAGGGTTTGCACAGTCTCACCAGCTCTCCTTTCCATCCCAGCCAGGATGGGACAGAACAATTCCTCACACATGAATGATCTTTTATCACCCCTTTCCTATCAGTGAATAGGACGCTGGCTTCCAGGGCCTCTCTTTTCCACCTTCCATGCACAGGCCAGGCCCTTGGTCCAGCTGGGCTATTGGTCTTTAAAGCCTCAGCCAGAAGGCCAGTGTGTGTGCTGCACCTACAATGAAGTCCAGAGGCGCTGCGGCCTCCACCTTTAGGTTTTGTGACCAGGCAGACGGCCAGTGGTTTCTCCAGTTGGAGCCCACCAGGCTGTAGACTCGGGGTCCCGATGCAAATTCAGAGCTCTTAAGTTGTCAAGGGGTCTTGATCCAGGAGCTACTAGCCATGGGCTCAGGATCTGCCCAGCTCTCCGAGACAGACCTAGGAAACCTCTCACATGGCTGTGCCTTCACGTTCCCTCTCCCTCCAAGGTTTGCTAAGAAGTCCGGCAGAGTGGGAAGCCACGTGAGAAGTAAGAACTTTGGAGCTGGTCATCCCAGAGGTTAAATGCTAACCCAGCGACTTACCATTTATAGATCCATAGATGAGTTATTTCACTTATTTCCTTATTTGTAAAAAGGAATTGATGATAAGACTTACATCATAGGCTTGTTCGAAGATTACAAAAATAACATTGGTGAAAATACCTAATATTTTCCCAGGCACAGAATAGGTACTCCAGGCATATGAATTATTTTCTCTTCCACTTCCCTTCCCCATCATCTGAGGGACATTAATTTTAGTTTCCCCCTGATTCTCTAAATTTTCTTGAATATGCATAAAAATCACCTCGGAATCTTTTAACAATGCTCATTCCCAGGTCCTATCCCTAAGAGATTCTATTACAGTCAGTATGGAAAGTAGCCAAAGAATCTGCATCTTTTAAATCTGCCATTTTTAATAAGTGCCACAGGTATACTTTTAGAACACAGAAATATGTGACCTTTGGTTTTCAGAATTGTGAAGACCTCAGGTTGGGAACACCTATCTTAAATATGTATGGATGACAGTTGTCTTATTCAAGATGTGTTTGTTTGCAGGGAACAGAAACACACTCAAACTACCTTAACCAGAAAGTGGAAATTATTGAAAGGATAGAGAAGTATCAGTCCCCATTACGGATCCCCAGGTGAGGGACCCCAGCTCTAAAAAATTTCTGAGGTCAGATGGCCTACTGAAAATATAAGCAACAAGAACTGCAATAGCCATATAAAACAACACCCAAATGGTGCAAAACATGATTGACCCCAGGATTGGGGGCTGATCATGAACCCTTTGGAAGTTCAGAGGTGGATTATTCTGGGATGGAGCCTTCATGAGAAGATGGGGCAGACCTGACTCCCTGAAAACCAAGAAAGGTGATGGGTCGCATCAGAGAAGAGATGACGTGACCTCAGCCTGAAGGCTGGAAGAAAGCAAAGTATGTTCCAAGGACAATAGTAATAATAATACCTATCTGCCTGGTGGGAGAATTTGGGATGGATTCAGGAGTAAGGGGAAATAAGCCTAGACATTGGGTTGGAACAAGATTGACAAGAGCCTTGAATAGGTTTTGACTCCAACTTAGTGGGTGTAATCACTGAAACATTTTGAACATCTAAAAAGTGATATTTAAGAAGGAAATCCAATGGCAATGTCCGTGTATATAGGAGGAGACTAGAGAGACCCTGAGGTAGGAGCCCCATCCTGAGGCTACCACAGAAGTCCTGCCGTCAAATGGCTGGATTCTGAACGGGGACAACTCTTATCTGTCCAAAGGTTCTCATGAGCCATGTGCCTCCATCATTGAAGAGTTGGTTCCTACCCAAATAATTAGAATACTTTCATCTGCATAAATCAGTGTTGTCCTTGAATATTTCAACCTCAGCAACTCACCCAAGCTCAACATGAGCCCAGATGTTTTTAAAGCTCTCCCACTCCAGGATGGAAATAACTCCAAAAATGTTTAAGAAATTTTAGGGAAATAGTCTCCCAAAAAGGGGAAAAAAAATAATTTGAGACTTCAGTTTCCAAACTTTTAGCTGAATGATAACATTCTTGCGAGCTTTTATCTGGGAGTTATGCTAGTGGTTTTGATCCTTCCAATACTTGAAACCCATGTTTATGGCAGTTGTTAATTCATTTGCTTGGACAGAGAAACAGGGACAAGCATAGCAGGGCTCGTCTTTCTAAAGTCAGACAGACATAATTATGGCCTAAAAGCTGGCTAACTATTTTTAAGAAGTAGGGTCATTTCTCCTTCTGGATACTGAAAAGAAAGCTCTCATTTTTTTCCCCCATCTGAAGCATCTATTCTAGCTTGTTCCCATGGATGTTGTTTTGGGGATGGTTATTTTCTCATAATAAAATAGGACCAGGCTTAATTATCAAAGATAGGAGTGCAGAGCAGCTTTCAATAAGCTCAAATGGTTCATAAAGTTTTCGGCCCATAGTGACTGTATTTTTAAATCCCAAATCAAGATGCAGGGGCTAATATTTATTGACTCCTTGAAAACCTTTTATGAAAGACTCTTGCCATTGAGTCACAAGAAAAGCAGATGGAGACCCTGCCCTGGTGAAACTTACAATCTAGTGGGAAAGACACATAAAAACAAGCAAGTAAATAAACATGTGTAATTAAAATTGTGATAAATGGCATAAAAGAAGCAACATACTACTGAGATGAAGGGTAAAGGGATTGACAAAGAACCAGGCTCCTCTGAAGAGATGACCTGCAGGATGAAATGAAACTCTTCATTGGAAGAACATGGATAGGAAATGCCTGGCAAAGCACAGCCCTAAGATGGTGCATAGCAGAGTGACAGAAGAGGAGTGCTTGAGGTGGAGAATGGCAGAAGATGAGGTGAAGAAGCCAGCAGAGGCTAACTCATGGGGAACTGGAAGGCCATGGTATTTTACTCTAAGGCAGTGGAAACTATAGCCAGATACAAAGTCTGACAACAGAACAATCATGCTTGAAATCAAGACTCTCAGGGAATCTGCAATGGTGGCGTTTTATGCATATCCGCTATAGATGACGAATAAATAAACACTCAGGATCAACAGTAGTGAGGCCTGTGAGAAGAAAAATCACTATGATTCATTGAGCATCTTCTCTCCACCAACTCCTCTGCTAGGCACTTCCACAACCACTCTCTGAAGAAGGGCTTATTATCCCCATTTTATAGGTGAGAAAACTGAGGTTCAAGAAGTTTGGATAAACTGCCCCAAGTCTTCCCAATCATAATAGTGGTGTGGGGAATTTGAACCCAGGTCTGGCTCCAGAGATCCTGCTGTTTCCACAATATGCGGCCGTGAATGTTTGAGAAAATTAAAAATCACCACTGGTTTACCAGCTGACTCTCCAGGGCCTGGATTTTTCGAGTCCCAGGATTCTCTGCTTTCTCAGTCTGATTCCCGTGTTCTGGTCCTCTCACTGTTCCTCAATCCTCTCTACTTTAAGGAAGAAGGACTTATGGGTCAGATTTGTATAATGTGTTACTTTTCAAAGTGCTCTCCCTTCTTTTCCATTTTAGTCTCTCATCAGTGAGACATAGGGAAAAGGCAGAAAGAAATCAAGAGCTCTGAGTAACTTACTTGGGGGCCAAACACTATTCCTTTATCTCATTTAAAAATCGTTAACAACCCTCTGAAGGAAATATTACTCTCATTTTACAGATGAAGAAACTGAAGCTCAGATAACATGCCCAGGAACACACAGCTCTGAGGGGGAGAGCAGGTTAGAACCCAGTTCCTTGACTCCAGAGCCCATGCTTTCTCCTCCCTCTAATTCCTCAGGAAGATAAAAATAAGAAAAGCCATCATTTAGTGAGTTCTTAGGTGCTCGATACTGTGCAAATCATTTTACATAGTCACCTCATCAAATTCTCAAGACCACCATTTAATGTAGATATTGTTACCCCTTCTACAGAAGTAGACACTATAAGAAGAGAGAGATTAGCTAACTTGTCCAAGGCCACATGGCAGTGGGCAGGGATCTAGAATAGACCCAGGTGTGTCTCTAACGCCCGTGATGTGAATGACCACAGTACTCTACTGAATAATGTGAGCAGGCCAGGAGGTCGCTCCATTTCAGAGAAGACACCAAGGACCGAAAATGGGAAATGGCTTGACTCAGTTCACACAGTTACAGTAGAAGCAAGACCAGAACCCACGTGGTCTGACCTGAGTGCACCATGGGTGGGCCGGAGATCTCTTTGCCTTTTGCTACTGGGTGGAGAGTGCCTCTGAAAATCTCAGTTTCTGCTCGATAGGTGAAATTCCATCATCATGAGAAGCTGGCAGCTTGACAGGCTGAAAGGAACGTCTTCCCTTCTACACATGCTCAGGCCTCTACCTCTGAGCACAGAATTCCTACTTGCTTTTGCAGAATATGGTTGATAAAATTATAAGGCAAAATTTGGATGGTTGGAAGATTGTAGCCCTTTAAGCCAGTAAAACTGTAAAGGAAGAAACTATTCCTTTGCCTTCTCTTATTGTGGCTTATTCCGGGAATTTCTACTGACCACAACTGGTGAATGCAGCGCCAGCCCTCAAGCGAAAATAGGAAGCAAATGTCCAGCAAGGCTCCTGGGTCCTTGTTTGCCTTTTCAAAAGTGCTTCAGGCAGTGAAACGGAAACCTGCATGAAAGCTGAGTTCAGATAACACTGAAATGGGTCTGTAGCTTTGCATCCCAACACTTGGCCTGGTTACCACGATGTCAATTCCTACCCTAAGCTGTCCCCACTTCGGGTGCAATTGAGGGTGGTGCCTGGAACCAGGCACACCGTCCACGAGAAGGAGAACCAGTTACTGGCACCAAGCCATCTCCATCTAGGAGCATTTCTCAGAATAAATATTTAAGCCTACGTTGAGCTTCCTATTAATGCCAGAGTGAGTCAGGGCATAGAATTTCCTACAGGTTTGATCAACAAAAACAAGTATTGAGCAAACACAACTATGTTTGCAAGGATTTCTTACAAGTTTCGGTATGAACATCCTGGTTGTCAAGAAAGCTGTAAGATCAGCGAAACTGAGGAATAAATCTATTCCATGGTGTATACATATTTATTTTATTTATGAAAACCATATCCTGTGCTGATTTCACTCTTCCACTCATGGGAAAGTGATACAAGTGTAGCTCCTAGTCTGGCCCAGGCCCTATCAAAGCTACGACAAGAAGCAAAGCCTGTCTCCCAGGCCTTCCATCCCAACTACTCTTCCAGGACCCCATTAGGAACTGCTAGGGGGTTTCCTCCAATCAAAATCTGTATCACATGACCATGTTCCTGGACAGTGCTTGTCTTTACTAATCCTCTTTCCAGAGCTAGCAGAGGAGGAGGCCCATTTCAGCAGACCCCTCTCTTAAGTCAGACTTCTTTGTGATTGAAGGAAACCCCCTTCTCCTCCTTTGCCCCATCTGAATCCTGTCTCAAGGCCCTGATCCAGTCTTCTCCACAGAGCCTGCCCTGGTCTCTTTTCCACCATAAGCTCTCCCTGCCGTGAACGGCAGCAGCATCAATTGTTGGAACCACTCCTTGCACTTGGATCTTTTTCATGCCATATGCCATTCCTCCAGGTCAGATGCTAAATTGTGTAATCACAGAGACTGCCCCATTTGTCGTATTTCCCGTGGGGTCCACCACCGTGCCGTGCATATTTATTCTTTACAAAGCAGCCTAGAGGACTGCCTGGCCTACGGGACAAGGTGGGCAGTTTTGTGGCTCTGTTTCTTGTAAAATCTCCTCAGTCCTTTCCCTGCCCTCTCTTCCATGTTTGTATCTGTGAAAGATGGTATTTGGGGCTCCATTCATAAGAGCAGGCCTGAAAACATAAATAGAATCAATTGTAGTTTCCATAGTGAGCACAAAATCTTTTTAAAAAATCGTTTGCCTCAGCAGTCATTAATTAGACTCAGACTTTGCAGGCATTCAGGCCAGGCATTTAAACTAAGCTATTATTTCTATTCAGCTTATTAAAAAGTCCAACTGTAAGGAAAAATTCCCGTAGCTTGAAGAGGCTACAAAGATTGCAGGAGGGCATGTTCAGTTAATCCTCAGGTCACCCACTCGCCTTCCAGGCCCTCCTCTGATATCTAGGAATCTGGTAAGACCCACGGAACAGCAATAGCAGAATTTAGAACAATAAAACGCCACGGGGTCAGCTCCCAAGAAGGGCCACTGCCTTTGCCAATATTCAGGAGGTCAACAAGCTCATCTTACTAAATAAACCACGTTTTGGAGTTCACAGCTATCTGAACTTTCCTTCTGAAAACAGGAGAGGAAAGTGTTTCATAGAACAAAAACGAGCTTCCTCAGTTTCAGAATCTGTTTCCTACGTTTCTCCACATCAGATGCTCATTGAGTGTGAAACTAACCGAGAGGAGAGTAGCATTTATTTAGCAAGCTGGGTGCCCCCCTTAGAAAAACAATTTTGCATGTTTTGTGGAAAAGCATTATTGTCTAAAATTCAGTGACTCCTAAAAAATGTGTTTCTTTCATGTTAGCATATTTATTTGGTATAATTTATGAGTATACATAAAATAACACATGAATCCCAGAAAGATGTGTGTGTAACAGTAGTTTTTATTTTAAATTCAGATTCTGTGACATGGATCTAGGATCATGTTCATAGTTCACAATAGGGATGCCTATTGGTTTTAAGTGTGGAGCGGAATTTAGTTAGGAAAGGTGACTATCTTTTTTTTTTTACATTTTATTAGAGATCAAATAGTTTTAAAATCCATAGGGCAACATCGACAGTCCTAAAGGCATGGATGAGCCCGTTGTGTGTCCCAAGCTGCCTGGCCTTTTCTAAAGCAGTGGTCCCCAGACTTACGCAGTGTGCATTCTGCCATCAGCTGTAATAGTTTATGTGGCTCTTCTGTGGGAGCCTGAGCCCCATCCCCCAAACCCAGACCTTTACATTTTTCCCAAGGAAAGGGATCAAGTCCTTTTACAAAGCAGCCCAGTCTAGACCTTAGAGATGGGGATATGATACACCTATAGCATTACTGTGTAAAAATATAAGCCATTAAAGAAAATGGGGGTGTTGAATTAGGCCTCCTGGGAAGGCAGACTCCAAAGATGGTGGTGTTTAGTAAGAGGAGGGAGGTGTTACAAGATGCAGAATATGGCCTTGTATTCAAAAGACCCTCAGATCATATTTACAGAGAAAAAGAAAACCAACACACAGCATGCTATAATGCAAGTTTATGAGGCCATGCGGAAACTGTGCCATTTATTCATTTATTTATTCAATAAATATTTATTTATTGCCTGCATTGTGGATATAGAGGTAGGTAAAAACAAAGCCAATCCTTGCCCTTGTAGAGTTTATAGTCTAAGGAGGAAAAGAGACAGTGACCAAACAATCAAAAATATATGTATATAATTATAAACCATGATAAGTCCTCTGAAGGACGGTAATTTATACTAAAATGTGAATGAATAAAGAAATATTTCATTGGTAACATCACCAAGACTTAGGTGGCAAAATCTATATTGGATTTGGAGGGTGACAGAGTGAGGTCAAGAAAAACTTCTAGGTTTTTGTCTTACAGAACTGGACAGAAGTAATTGGTCAATAGATAGTTACCACCTGTGGGCCAGCCTACTTCAAGCTCCAGACATCTTAAAAGCAGAACATGCCCTTAGTGACAAATAAGACACCAAGGAACATGCTCTGAAAGACTTTCTGAAAGATATGTGGAAGCAAAAGGCCCTTCTACCAGCAATGAATAAAAGAAGCTGGTCTTTTGTTAACACACACGCAAAAATCCTCCAGCAGGAAATGACCAAGTAAATAAAGATTGGTTGTTTATTGAGGAAGGAGGCAGAGCAATTAGGAAAAAAACAAATCAGGTATGCCTATGTTAGAGGAAGAGCTCGTAATAACTCTGTGCAAATATTCAGAATTCTTTAAGGATTCTTGAGAAATTTCTGCATAAATTGAGAACTTCATGAGAAAGGATCTTAGGCTTTTAGAATCCAAAAAAATAAACTCTTATATACAACCTGGACTGGTCCACAATAGATTTCACTTTAAATATATGAAATAGCTCTTATTACTTGGAAAAGTCCCTTGACATCTGCTGCCTCTCTGACTCCCCCAACAATCTAATGAGGTGTGTAAAAGCAACCAGTAGCAACGCATTACATTTATATAGTTCTGTATGGATTTCAAACATGATTTCCCATCTATCTTCTTTTTGAAACCTGTCCAAAAGGTGGCAGGAAAATATTATTAGCCATCTTTCGAGTTTTTTTCAGCAAATATAACTCAGCACGAGGCCAATAGTAGATGATAGAATAGACGCATATATAAGCTACTGTCTTTGCCCAAGAGTAGTAATAGGAGCTGTAGTAATAACAAAGTAATGGTAACAGCTACTATTGTTTGAGAACCATATATATGTCAGACATTCTCCTAAGTGCTTTTCTACTAAGGTTGTTCTGAGCGCATTTCTTGGTGCTTATTCTTACGAAGGGCACTTGTTGGCTGGCGGCCCAAGGATTGTCAAGTAACTATCTACTGACCAATCGCATCTGTCTGGTTCCATCTCCAAGACCAAACCTTGTCAGTTTTCCTTGATCTCACTCTCCAATCCAATTTGAATTTTACCACCTAAGACCAATTGATTTTACAAACTAAATATCCCTGTACTCATGTCTATTATTCATTTTATCATCATACACACCTTTGAGATCAGTATTTTTCTTTTTCCCATTCTACAGGAAAAAAAACTAAGATTCAGAAATTTAATAAGTTGTCTAAGTCCACATGGCCAGCAAGTGGCGGTGTTTGGATTTGAACATCAATCTGTTTAGAGCCCAAATCTATCTTATCTGTCTGCAGAGCCCAAGTTCTTAAGAACAATGGCTACCATTAGTTGAGGACTTCCAGGCACTGTGCCATGGGATCTGCCTGTATTATCTCATTTAATCTTTCCAACTCAGCAACCTCAGGCAGTGGGTACTCTTCTGACCCCACTGTTACTAATGAGGAAACAGAGACCCAGAGAGTTTATGGAACTTGCCCAAGGTCACACTGCTTATGAGTGAGTTGACCCAAGCAATTCGATTCCAGATTCCAAGCTATTATTACTCAGTATGTTAAGCTGTTCTACAAAACTGGGGTTCAGAAAGGTTAAAGAATGTGTCAAGGAACATAGGTCAGGTAGGTACAGGCCCAGGACCAGGACCCACCTCCTCACATGGGATTATACTTGAGGCATGTGGCAGTCTTGACCCAGTTCCCTTGGAGGGCAAGTATACTCTCACCTCGGATGTCACCCCGACCCTGAGAGTCCCTTCCACTCCATTTGGTGATTTCCTGTCAGCATTTCCCAATGCTGTGTCCACACCTCCTCCATGGCTACCACTGCCCCAGTGGGGGAGGGACCCTCCACCTCCCCACCCCCATCCAGTCTCCAGTCCCTAAGCGGATCTGCTGTCTGCTGTAGTCCAGACAGACTGATTACCATACAGTCTGGGCTGCTAATAACCAAGGGAACCCCCCAAATCCACTCAATGCCACTGTGACTTCGACCTCTTGAAACCAGACATTTCAAACTAACAGAAGCCACAGTCCCAGACAAATCCTGCCCATCCCCCTCGCTGATAAAATTTACTCTATTGGCTGCAATGCATCCCTTCCAGATGTTTTAACTTAAGACTGGGAAAGCTGTGTTTTTACTGGATTGAATCACAGCTCTTGGCTGACATTTTTTGGCCCTTCATACACTCCTTAGATTTATCAGCTAATTGCAGACACTTTGAGAGAATAATACAGCATGTGTTTATTATGACAAAATCTGCTAGTGTGTCTTCGTGGTGAAAGATTCATGGATGTTTCCTTTACCGACCCCTGGTTAAGTATTAGAGTTGGTTCAAAAACATTGGTTCAAAGTCGGGAACTTACATGGGTGAAAATTTCACTTGTGTGTTTTGGTGGAGTTTGGGGGATGGGGACAAGATAGCTCCAATAGCTCAATTTCTATTCTTGGACTGTTTTGAAATCTTTAGTTGTGGATGATGAAGTGATTTATTAAGGGATGTCAAATGCCTGAGGAGTTTTACTTAAAACATTTTTTAAAGCTTTGTCTTGTTCTAATGCCACTATTTAATAAGTTTCTCCATATGGGTTAATTCTGTTTCTTCCAGTGTGGCCTGTTTGGAGACTTGTGCCTGAGGACATGTTGAAGGTAGTGGCTACCTCCCTCAGTCATAGCAACCACTGGCTGAGATGGCCTTTCCGGCTGGAAGAGCCCAGTGGCAGCAAGTTCGGGGGTGGGGGGTGGACAGTCACCACAATTCAGGTAGAGCAGTTGTCATCTGGGATGAGTCACTGCACACCAGGATCCTGGCACGCCCCAGTCCCAGGGGACCTTAAGGACTGGATCAACCATTGGAAAGGGGAGGATGGAGAAGCCAGCAGGGAAACACAGATGCCCAGGATATATCCTTGGGTCCGTATCCCAAGACAGAATGGCAGTGAAGGGAACTCAGGAGCTCGGTGGTGATACCAGCTCCCTGAGCCAGGTGTGTGAGGACCACTGACTCTAACTGAGCTGGGCGTGGAATGTGGGGAGTTTGGAGCATGCTCTTCCTGCTCCCATCGGAACAGGCTCAGGGACTAGAGGGGAACCGAGGCTGCACCTGTGTTTAAGGTGGGCAGAGGTGGCTGGGTAAGCCGGAGGCAGAAGAAATAAGGCAAATGCTGACAAAAAGAAACAACTGGAATCAGGTGGAAGCTGAAAACAAATAGAGGACTCAAAGTGCAAAAATACCTCTAACTTGTACAAAAATGAGAAGGAATGGCAAGATAAGTAGCTGGAATTCTAAATTTTAGAATTGTCAAAAAAGAAAAACTGCTTCTTATGACTTTCAGATTTATAGAGATACCTAAAATATGTGGTTGTGAGGGAACTTGTTTCAATGAATATTTTTGAATGTTTTGTCATCTACATTAGATAAAGATTTTCTGAAGCAAGTTCATTTTCTTTCACAATGCTTCTCTATGAGGACGCCCAGATTTCTCTCTGGAATGGGTAAATATTATCTCTTCTGAGAAACTGGTTTGCTTTTAGTCTGAGACAAATTGAAAGTCTCATAAACAGTGTCTGTCCTCATTTGCTACTAGAAAGCTTAGAACTAAATCCATGAGCCACTCCTAGCAAGGAAATGAGCTCCTCAGAGTCTCTTTTTTTCTATGCTATTCTCCTTACTTCATCTTCCTCTTATTTTCCCTGTAATCCATTTCCTCCTCATTTGTAATTTATTGTATCTTTTATTTGAATGTCTCTTGTAGTGTATGTATCACTTAAGCTGGAACAAAAAAGCATATATAAATAAATATGTCAATGCAAAGAAATAGGTGTTTCCCAATGCCAAAAGATGCTTTTTTCTTTCACGGACTTTAACTTTTATAATTTCACTATTAATTCCTTTAACAAATGCTTCTTTCATAAATAGAGAAGTGGTTTTCTTCAGCCCTCTGAATCATCTCAATTTCCAAATTAAGTAAGGCCCAAGTGAAGATACTGCGTTTGCTTTGGTAAATTAACTCAGTGTTCTACACTTGTTTAAAATGCTTGGTTGAAATTTTAGAATCAATGTTCAACAAGAGGCGGGATTCATAAATGGTGGAGAGAAGCTTAAACCCTACCAGTCAGATACCCTGTTTTGGCCAGAAGGAGTCTTCATTATTAACTCCCTGTGCGGTCATGGCGTTCCCCCAGACTCTCCACTCAGCCCTACAAGACTCTCATTTGGGGGAAAGAGTACATTTCCATTGAACAAAGGCTTAGGGGGTCCTCGTGAAGATGGGGCACAACAAGCAGCCTGCAAAGCCCTCTCCCACAACATTTTTCCAGACTTTTCTAACAAAAAGGGAACTCTGAGTAATCTGAAAATGCATCTCCTCTGGAGGTTGGCCATCTCCATCCTACCTCTCCCCAGCTTTATCTATTATTACTCTTTTTTTCCTACTTTTTAAGCTCCTTTTGTTCCAGCTAAAGAGGTCTATGTATTTCTACTTTCTCACCTTTGCTCATGCCGTTCCCTCCCTAGACCCTAATGTTCCCCTAATTCTCCTCTCCACTCCTGCCCTCAGCGCCCACCTCTTCTAGGAAGTCCTTCCCAGCATCCCAGGCCCAAGGATCTCCCCCATGAACTCCGTAGCTCCTACCCTCTGCCCCTTGACCCTTGCACCTACCACATAGGACCGGCATTGTTATTTACCTTTTCAAGTGTAAGTTCCATTTCTCCGACTAGATGTTAAACCTCTCCATAACTAGTATTGGCATATCAAAGACCCCATAAATATCTGCCGAAATAACAAATGAATGAATAATTCTTCTGCCTTTTGGGACACCCAGAAGCATCTAACACAATGCTGGCTCATTAGATGTTTGACATTAACGCTGCTAGTACCAATGTTACCCCCATCCACCTACTCACTACAACATAACGTCCTTGAACCTTCCTATCTTGGCAGCTAAAATCAAAACGCTACTTCTCTGTTTTAGCAAAATAGGTGTGCTTTGACTTTTTGATTTCCTTTCCTCCTAGATTTTGAAGAAGTCCTGCATTGAAATTCTAGCAGCTGAACCATCCACCATATGTGCAGGAGGTAAACTGAAATTAAGTGCTAATTGCTCTCACACAAATGATGATATTTTGAGTTCAAATCACCTGATTACTTCTTTGGTGGGGAGGAGGGGAGGCAGGGCAAGAAGAAGGAAGGTAGAAAGAGGAGAAGAAATTGCTAAATAAATTTGCTTCTGGGGAAAAACAAAAAGAAAGAAGCAACAGGTCATTTGTTTGAAAGTCTGTCCAAATTCTCTCCTTCATGGGAGCTAATTACCAGAGTATTGCAGAAATTCTGGACTCCCACACATCACCACCCACACCCCGCTTTGGATGGAAGTGGGGTCCAACTCTTCTTCTTCATGGCAGCCCTACAGATACCAGATGATCACAGAGACCATAGGCCACCCCTGAAATGTTGATGTATTTAGCTATTTAATTGGTGGTGGCCTCTCTCTGTAATTAATATATTGATCTTAATTAATTGTTCAATCTACAAGTCTTCACAAAATGGTGATGTCAACTCCAGTCCTCCCAGTAAAGTGCCATTCTAATTGTGTTATTAATACAGAAAGCCTCTACTTGTATAAAGAATCAGCCTTCTCTGAGTCCCAGTATTTCCTAACTGATCAAAATTGAGGTGTTGCTGTTGTTTTGTGTTGTAACAGACTACCTAAAACTTCAACCATGCTGGCTCTTTTCGTATAATTCCTCATGGTTTCCCATCACTCTTCTTTCTTTCATTTAAAAAGTATTGTTAAGTACCTACTGAATGCCAGGCACTGTGCTAGGTGCCAGAGATACAAGAAGGATGAATTCTCTCCCAGAGTCCCTGTCCTCCAGGAGATCACATCTTTCGCTGTTGAGAGTTCACTGTTAACATCACCTTTCTAGTTTCCCCAAATACCAAGTGCCAGTTATCCACTTATCACAGAAATTTTATCATGCAACCCCGTCAAAGCACTAAACATTGAGGAAGAACTTTCAGGCTTTTCAAACACTATACATTTCAATTCTTTATGGCATATTTTGTTGGTATAAATGAGGTAATTCCTTGAGAATTTTATTCCTTTCTTGGCTATATTTTAGAACAGCTGAAAGACTTTCAAGGAGTTAGATGCCCTGAATGATATGTGCCAACAACAAAGCATTAAGTATACATGTAAACATATAAAGTTGCTAACAATACTTGATGATTAGCTATTCAGAGATATGTGTAAATTTCCCAGAGAAAAGCAGTCAACAGAGATTATCTACTGACCTTTAAATAAATTGCTATCTGGTAACACGGATGACAGAGACAAATGTGGTTGCCACAGGGATAGATCCAGGAGGATCTCTTTAAGAAAAGGAATTGGAAAATCTTGCCTTTGCAAATTTGACAAAAGCATATGACCTCATGAACCCAGTGCCAGGGCTGTAAGGGATCTGTGTAGCGAAGAGCCTCAACTGGAGTTCGTTAGCTTCAAGGTAAATCCACCTCCACAATGTTTATAGTTCCTTCATTCTAAACAGTTAGACAACAGGGAGTTCCTTAATTGTGCACTTATTTCGTTCATGAAGAAAACCCAGACTTGCAGTTTAGCCATCCCGTTGGATGTGTTGTAACTTGTAGCACATCAGAAAGTCTGAGTACAATGAATGCAACTTCTGTTAATTCACTAGCACAATGAATTCCTCTCCTGTAGGGTTCTTGAGGACAGAGAAGGAATCTTATTTCTCTCCACTTCCCACTCCCAGAGTATGTTGCACTTTTAATAGGTGATCGATGAATGTTGACTGAATGTTTTGATTCCTATATTCCTTCAACAAACAATGCACTGGTTTTTGCCTATTTGACCCTTATTAACTTTTCTCACTTAACCTTAAGAAGTTATCATACCTTTGAAATATCCAGTTAAAATGAAGCAAAATTAGAAATTAATAGCCAAAGATAGAACAAAGCCAAAATAAAAACACAATCTCAACCACTTGGACAAGAGAAAAATATCTTACAAAATAATTCTTGAATCAGAGATTAGTAAACCAAAATCTTCTTTACATACCATTGAAGTCTTCAAGACAATAGAAAGACCACATATATAAATTTAATGGCTATGATACAGAAAATCAGGGTCCACAAGCTCTGATCCTAGCAAATTTATAGATTTTGATATGTTTCTTTTAAATGGAAAAGAAAAATAAATAAAGTAAAAGATATTTTTAAAAAACTAAGAAAAATACAGGAAAAAGATTAAAATGCACTAATAAATTTAAACAAATTAAAGCAGTTCAACTGATAAATTATTCTAAAAGCTGTTTCTTTGGTAGAGCCAATAAAATAGACAAATCTTTAATAAATCCAATCCAAAGAATCTTTCTTTAGATATTTTTTAAATCTCTGGCTTATGTGCAATATTACATATTTTTTTGGACAAACAATAGTGTCCTGCATTGCTGTAAATTATCCAATTCTATTTCTTTTATTTCTTCTAGAAAAAAGATTAATACAAAACACGATGGAAGCTAGCCCTAAGTTTTGAAAAGGCAGGCTCCCATCTCTCTTGAGTTAGAATCATAAGGGTTAAAACATGCTGATTAGAGAATAACTTTACTAAGAAAAAAATGAAACTTCCAAAAGATATCCTGACACCAAAAGCTCTTCCGTGGGTTTGCTTGAAGGTCTATTGCTGGTCGTTCTCTGGAGAAAGCATGGCTTTCCTGAAGCACTGGAACCCATTTCACTGTCCATGGCTATGGACTCCTGTCAAGTAGACCTTGGCATACCCCCTCTGTGGTTTTCATTAGACTCAGCGAGGACCCAGGGGTTTATGTGAAAGTGCTCTGAAAAGTGTAAACTGTTATATAAAACAAGGTAACATTATTTTCATCAATATCATTTTAATAAGGATCGAAGGTCAATATGAGAATCGTGATGTTGATAGCATCATACCTAGATGAGAAAAACACTTCTATATGTTTCTCTACTGAAAGAAAGTTGGGGAGAACATTGATAGAGTTCAGAGTACCCACAAAATGGTTAATTAACTCAGTATATGGTGGAGGAGAAATAAACAAGGAAATAACTGATTGTTCATATTTCTAAAGTATAATGGTGGGGCTGAGGCCTAGAGAGATCTGTGAAGAAGGTAGAATTGGCTTTCATCAAACACCTGCCCTCTCAGCCCCCTCCCTTCACTCTCTGTGAATTACTTCCCTTCCTTGCCCCCCAGAGCAGCCCCTGCTGTGGAGCCCCACCCATGCCTGTCTGCTCAAGACACTCTCTGCCGACAGTTGCGTTCCCCCAAGACAGTGATCTCAGCTTGCAATCACCAACAGCTCAGCAACAGCCATGGTTCTGTCAGGAAACTGAGCTCTGAGAGGCAGCAAGATAATGCACTGGGTGGACAATAAAACAGATCCAGTGCAGATCTCTATATGTTGGGCTGCAAATAACAGGGTGAAGTGTAATGGGACAAACATAAAATGTTGAGCTTGGGTTCTAATAGCCAATTTCACATCCAAGCAGGTTAAGGAAAAGCTGCCTTAGTAACAGCTCGTGCAGGGAAACAGAAAAAACATAATCGTAGCTATTTTGATAACCAACAAGAAGGCCTCTGACCAAAAACAAGCTGGCACAATCTCAGGGTACATCAACAGCCATCCAGTGTCCAGGTCAAGAGAATTAATTCCGTGTCCTACTATTCCAGGTTCAGACCATGGTCCCAAGTCCCACATTTTAAGATTGGCATTGACAAAGGCAGATCCAAAGGAGAAGAGGTGATGGATCTGGAAACTTTATTAATAACTCATTCAGGATGTGAGGGCAATCTGGCTGCGACCTCTGCTACCCCATTGATTGCTAGGGGTGATTTGGCTGATCTGGCTGGCTAGCCAGGTGTCCCCTTCCTCCCTCACCACTCCACGTGTGTCCCTCCCAAAGCTGCAGGCCCAGTGGAAGAGGATAACCTTCCCCAGAGGAAGACCGCTTTTCGGTCAAGGGTATACCAGTGGCTGTGCTCTCTGCTCGAACCTTCAAACAAGCTCTGAAGGTGCATTTATAGAGAGCGTAGGATAGTCAAATTTTCCAGACCCCGGACACATCCAAATGAAGCCCTGTGTGTGGCAGGCTGCCTTTCTGTAAAAGAAAAAAATAAGAAGAGGGGAAAAAACTCACTCACTGACTCTTTCTTCCTTCCTTTCTTTCATTTCCTTCTTCATTCCTTGCTTTTTTATTTCCTCTTTTCCTTCCTCCCCTCTTTCTTCCTTTCTTCCTTCCTTCCTTCACTTCTTTCTTTCCATCAATTCTTAATGACTACCACGGGCCAAGCAGTGTGAAAAGATATGACACAAAAATGCATAGGGCATGCTCCCAACTCCCCATGCAAGTCGCAGTCTGCTCTGAGAGATAGTCATATGTTCAGATAAATTACAAAACCATGCGTGAAGCGCTAGAGCAGAGATCTGCTCAGAGAACAGTGGGGGCACGAATGAGATGCTTTTGGAATGAGGAAGGACTGAAGTAACCACAGAGATTTAGACAAAGAATTGAGACACAGAGCATCTTCAGATATCTGGAGAATTCCCCTGCAGAAAGGAATTATTAGGCTTACTATGTATAGCTTTAGGAGCCCACCATGGAGAAGATGGGAGGAATTCAAGGAGGCAGATTTTGGTGTAATATGTGCAACTTTTACAGCTAAACCTTTCCAACAAGGGAGAGGATGAGCTCCCCACCTGAGAATCATGTGAGCAACAGCAGAATGGCCATCTGTAACCGTATGCCATCTGTCCAGAGAAATCCTCCTTGAGGTCTCCTTTACAACTTTAAGTTTCTAAAGACTTAATTCTATTTCAGCTAAGGTGTTTATGGCTGATTATTTTTTAATAGCTGAAGAAGCAAGTAAACCTGAAACTATTTTACATTTTAACAAGAAGTCTTAGTGGGGAGAGGGGAGAATATCTAACCTACTCTGATCAAAAAGAATTTCATTCACTGTCCTAGGTGAAACTGTTTGGGGAAAGAGCCTTCCCAGAGCTCCCCTGCCCCCAGAGGTTATAAAGTCCTAGCCTACAAACGCTATCTGGTCTGCACATATGTTCCTTTTTCATCCACACTGCATTTAAAAAAAAAAAAAAATTTATTGCTAACATTTCAAAATCTGATTTCACCGAAAAATTCAGATTTTCATCTATTCTTGAAAAATCAACTCTAGCAACGCTGGGGCTGTATTATTGCAAGATAATGATTATTGGAGACTGAATAACTTCCCTTTCAGAGAAGCATGTACTCCTTCCAGTTCACCATACTCCTTACCACTCCCTATTATCACTCCAATGCTCAGGCCAAGCATGGTGAACATTTGGCATGGTGCTTATGTCTCTGTATTTACAGTCCCCGTTCTAAAACATGTAGGAAGTTACCTGCTGTGTGGAGAGCCTTTATAGCACTTTTGACATTACCTGCATTTAAATAATTCTGCTTCCCTTCCAATATAGACTCTTTTAAAAAGTTCCTAATTAAATATCTTTACACATTAGCCTCTGTGTAATTAGGAGAATTGACCCGTTGTTAGGTTGGCCCTACCTACTTTAGCTCCCCTCTGAGAAATGCACCCTTTTTCCTAAGCACAGTTTTCCTCTGGTCACACTCATTTGGCCTCAAACTTGAACAGCTCGCAGTGTACTATGTAATCAAATACTCCAGGAAGGAACTAATTGGAATCGTATGCAACCTGCCAGCTACTTTCATTTGAAGTTTTTGTGCTCCAGAAATGGAAGGAAGTTATAATTAGTTCCTCACATTGTCATTTCAGAAGCAGCTGCATTATTCTTACTGCGTTGCTTCCCACTGTTTATAATAAAACTGGGTGAGTTAACACAAAAGGAAGGTAGTTTTAAGCTTCGTGTTTACCATTTGGAAATTAGATGCTTAAAACAGACACATTTAAGCAACATCAAATAGTGGTTTCGTTTCTTTGTCTTTTCATTACTTTTCAAAGCGCTCGTGCTTGGCCCTTGGGCGCTCTTTCTGAATGGATTGTTTAATTCTCTGCTCGGTCTTCTTTTTCACTTAAAGATATTTCTATTTGGAGGAAGAACTCTCATACACTGTTGGCGGGAATGTAAAATGACACAATCACTTTGGAAAACAGCTTTATCAGTTTCCTAAAAAATTAAACAAGTACCTACTATACAACCTGGCCATTTTACTCCTAGGTATTTACCCCAGAGAAAAGGAAATCTATGTCCAGACAAAGACTTGCACACAAATGTCTGTAACAGCTCTGTTTTTAATAGCCAAAAACTGAGCAACTCAAATGTTTATCAACAGGTAAATGGATAAACAAATTGTGGCTTATCCATACAATGTATAGTTCTCAGCAATAAAGAGGAATAGATTGGGCATAAATGTCAAAATAATTATGAATGAGTCTTAAAATAATTATGCTGAGTAAAAGAAGCCAAACAAAAAAATTACTTACTGTATGATTCCATTTATATGAAATTCTAGAAAATGCTGACTACGCTACAGTGACAGAGGGCAGATCAGTGATTGCCTGGGAGTGGAGGTGGGCAGGAGTGAGAAGGGAGAGATTACAAAGGAGCATATGGCAACTTTGGAGGATGGTGGACCTGTTCACTAACTTGATTGTGGTATTGCCCCATGATTATATACCTATGTAAAAACTTATCAAGTTACACACTTTATGTGCAAGTTATTGTATGTCAATTATACCTCACTAAAGCTGTTATAAATAAATAGCTATAAAAATTTTAAAGTTCTAGAATAATTTAGGCATCAGAAAGCACTTAATATACATTATTCTCTATATTCTATTTTAGATGTTATGTGTCACAGTAAGCATCCAATAGGAGAGCAAATTCAAACTCACCCTCGAGATGAAATATCACTAACAATGATTTTGTGCAAAAATCTTGGAGGGCCAGAGCAAATGGAGAATATACAGGTGTCTTATTTTCAGATACAGTGAATGATAGGCATTCTTTATTGAGATCAGCTCAAAATTATGTCTCCCACATTTCAAAAAAAAACAAAGAATAAAGAAAAAGAAACACAAAGAAAGAAAAGGAAGGAATAGAGTGGAATATGTTTGTGAAATTATTCACTGACCTTAATTTTTTTCTTTTTTTCGATTGAGCTATAATTTACATCCCATAAAATTCATCCTTTTAAAGAGTACAATTCATTGGTTTTTAATATATTCACAAAGTTATACAATCATAGCCACTATCTAATTCCGGAATATTTTCATCACCCTACAAAGAAACCCTATATCTATTAAGCAATCACTCTCCCATTTTCTCCTCCCTCCAGCCCTGGCAACTGCCAATCTATTTTCTGCCCCTATGGATTTGCTAATCTGGACTTTTCATTATAAATGGAATCATACAACATGTGGCCTTTCCTATCTGGCTGCTTTCATTTAGCATAACATTTTCAAAATTCATCCATGTCACAGCATGTGCCAAAACTTGATTATTTTTATGGGTGAATGATATTCCATTGTATTGAATGCCATAGTCATCAGTTGATAGACATTTGGGTTGTTTCCACTTTTGGGCTACTATGAATAATGCTACTGTGAACACACACATACGAGTTTTCTGTAGACATACATTTTCAGTTCTCTTGGATATATACCTAGGGGTGGATATGTTTAACTTTTTGAGGAATTACCAAACTATTTTACAAAACAGCTGCACCATTTTACATTCCCACCAGCAATGTATGAGGGTTCTAATTTCTTCACCAACACTTGTTAGCATCCATCTCTTTTATTATACCATTCAAGTGAGTATGGAGTGGTATCTCGTTGCGGTTTTGATTTGCATTTCCCTAATGGCTAATGATGAGCATCTTTTCATTCATTGACCTTATTAAGCCTCAGAAAATAAACAGAATTAAACCTGACTGGTACCTGAATAAATGACCACTATTTTTTGCCCTTTATTCCCTTCCTATATCAATGTTTGTCACTTATTTCTTCATTCAATGAGCTTATACTGAGACTGTCTCAGCCCTGGGTTGGGCACAGTCAAAAATTCTGAAGAAGTAGAAAAGATAGCCTCTACGATCAGGAGGCTTAAATTATAATTGAGAATAAGAGTGACAAAAGAATCATAATGAACATATGTCTTAAAGATACCTTTAAAAATATGTATCTTAAAAGATTAGATTAAAGATAATTTTCAAGTAGAAATTTCTCCCTAAAACTCTACAGTCTTTAGGCACTTCTTGTAAGAGCTGTAACCCAACGTGCAAATTGCCTACAAACACTTAACTATACATGTTGTGAAAGGTAGGTTTGGGGCTTTGTGCGTAAAAGGAGTAAAATCGCTATGCCCTGGTTCTGGTGTGTCCCTGTTCTCACTTGCTGGTGGGTTCATTTGACAGGGTTTTGTTACATAACTTCTATGTGTGAAGAGCTGACATTCCAGTCCGGCTGCAAGGTCAGATGTCCGGGCTCTTCTGGAAACCAAATGTGCGCACTGACCCAGAAACTGTGCCAGGCAGGGTGGGAGCTCTCCTCTGCTCTGCTATGCTTACCACAACATCATTGCTTCCATCTTCCCCCCAGGCCTAAGGGGTTAAATTGTTTGGTTTCCACATGACCACATCATGGATTCCTGCTGTCTTTCTTCCTAAACACCCCAAGGCAGGGCTGAGCAGACATGCGGGCAGCCTCTTTTATAGAGGACTCAGCATCTGAGCTGGTAATGCTAGAACATGGTGTTAGAGAAGAGACCTTGGCATGCCGCCTGCGTTTCCAGAGTCTTCTCTCCTTCCACTGTTCTTTAAGAAAACAAGAGAACTAGAAACAGCAATGAGGCAGAAAACATTTTGAATCAGCAAAAGTGTCCAACAGCAGATTTCTGGATGTCTAGCATTCAAACTAAAAATAGAAATAGGTTTCTATAGGCTTAACTGAGTAAATAAGATACAATAAGATTCTTCCACAGTGCTTGACACTTAATGAAATGCTTGTTGAACCAACTGCATCATCGGTCCCCTGCCAGGCAGACTTTAAAGAAAACTATTAAGTCCATCCTTCTAAACTTAGAATCACATATAAGCATCAACATGCATTTATAAACCCTTAACACTCGTAGGACTTATGGTCCTGAAAAGCCATTTGCCCGTGACCTTAGTTAACGTAGTTCGACACTAAGGCAACAAACACTTGGATACGAGTTCCAGTTTTGCTTCTTAGTAATTTCATGACCTTGGACAAGTCATTTAAAATGTCAAAATCTCAATTTCCATATTGTTAAGGTCCTTTATACTTCCAAGAAGCATTCTATTCAAACTTGCCCTCTTGGTGGCACCTTCAGCACCTCTGGGTTCTTTTACTTCGGTTTTGGTTCCTTGCTTCCCATCCAGGCCAGCTCCACTTTTCTGCAAAATGGGCAAACCTGCCTAAAATAAAAATAGAATAAGCTTTAAAAAAAATCACAACGTCCATCTCTGAGTTCGTCATAGGTCACAAGACAATGAGGATGCATTTTGGCATAATGATAAAGAGCAGAATGGCTGAGTTCTAAGGGCATGGCATTTGATGCCTGCAGATCTGGATTCCACTTCCGGTTCTGACACCTGCTAGCCATGTGATCCTGGACAATTACTTAACCTCACTAAGCTCAGTTTTCTCATTGGTACCTCCCTGGGCTGTGGTGAGGTTTAAATGACATCAGACACATATGACACTTAGCACAGGGCTTGGCCCACAGGGAGCACTTAGCATCACTTATTCTTCTCTTGACAAACATGATCTCTACATTAGTTTCCCGGGAATGAAGGTGACATAAGCTTATGACGTTTATTAAAGTTTGGAAGAGTCTCATAAGCTAGTGGTCTAATTCCAATCTTCTTCCAACAAAAATCTCCATTTGAATAGCAATTTATAGTTTAAGATTTACTTCCACAAATATTGCATTTTTCCTCTGACTTTCAGTCTATTTCTTTTTTTATGCCACACAGCATTATCCCAAGCTCCAATTTTTATACACAAAAGGATAACAAAAATAAAAGTGGAGTATTGACTATTAGTTACCATCAAACTTATGCAAATATTCCTGAACATTTAACTAATTAATTAGTTGGGTTTTTCCCTTGGTAAGACTCTTGTAAAAGATCATTATTTTTACTTTGTAAGGATCTTATTAACATCTATTAGTTCAACATGCGCTATGCCAATGTGAAATTAACATGCAGAGCTAGAGACCGGCAAGATATACTGTCTCTTCTATTCAGGGAAAAATGAGGACCAGCGACACTAAGGGGCCAACGTCAGGTCAAACAGGTAATGCTTGACAACTGGCCACCAAAAAGCAAGACTTTGATTTGTCATTAAGTACAGTTATTCCTACATAACACTAGATATGACTGCTGTGTGCCCAGCAGAGACAGGAGGGCCGAGCAGTATCCAACAATGACCAACCTAAAGGAATGCTTTCTAGTTGTGGAAGAAAAGAATAAAGAACAACACTGGACAGTGCATAATCACAGGCTACATTGTTCAGGACAGACTGTGAATGCCATAAGGCAGTGGTTTTCAAAAAGTGTGAGTCACCTTGAGCTCTAAAGAAATCCTGTTGGGGGCATCCAATATGCAAAAGAGACACACAGAGGAGTTGAGTTGATTGAAGAAGTGGAGAGCCCTCCCCTGTGGCCTTCTGGCTGCAGAGATCACTGTTTTAAAACTGCCAGGACTTGAGAGATGGGTCGCATTTGAATGACAGAGAGAGGGGAGGAACGGGGGGGCTAGAGGGAACAGCAAGAGCAGAGGCAAGAAGGTGGGAATTCAAAGCAAGAAGCTGTGTGCCTTCCTCAGGGGACGCCTAGTGAGAAGGAGATGGTAAATCGTAAAAGGCACCCCCATGGTTGCTTTTGGTTTCCAACCTGAGCTAATTGTTGAATATTTTAAGCCTGGTGAAATAGTTAACAAATGCCCTAAGTCAGGGCAGATGGGAAACTTAAGGTTAGTGGTCTGCAGTCAAATAACGTGTCTCATCATTGTTCATTTCAGAATCGTTTCAAGTCGTCGTGAGAGGAAACGGCTTCCGACACGCCCGCAACGTGGACAGAGTCCTCTGCAGCTTCAAGATCAACGAGTCAGTCACTCTCAGTAAGTCCTTGCAGAATTTGTGGTTTCTTCAGCTTGCTTCAGGGAAGGGCATTCCCAGCCTGGTCTTCCAGTAAGGCCACACATGGGACCGTTCAGAGAAGGGTCTTCCCTCCTGGAAAGGCCTCCAGCAAGGGCATAGCTAGCCCCTACAGCGCCCTTGTTTCCCATCAGGAAAGGCACAGGGTACTTGTTTCCCAGTCCGCCAACACGTGTGCTAAGTTACTTTCAGGTGGCCATGCCGGCACTAGCAGGTTAGGGCTTATGACGCTTGATGTTCCTTAACGAAATATTGGGGACTCTCAAGCACAAGATTGAAAAGCAGATGGTCTAAATGTATCAATTCTGACTAAACCAAAAGCCAAACTGTTAAGCTTACATGTGTAGATTCTGGAATTTTTTTTCAATCTGGATGATTCTTGCTTGGAGTAGCCAAGAAACTCTCATCGTGGTGAATACCTAACATGAAATACAGGAATATGGAAGTAAAACTAAGTACATTTCATGCGAAAAATGAATTATCATAACACTGGCACTTTCACAAGACATTTGTAGCAGGGAAGTTCTTCATTTAAAGGCATATGTGATTCATGTCGCTGTCCAGGAGGGATGAGGAAGACCCATTATGGGAGGCACATGGCCAGGAGCCCTGGTTATTATTTACATCTGGCATCCATCACACAGATGATTATTGATTCAGTATCTGCAGTGACAAACCGTAATAAAATAATGCATTTTCTATAGTGCTTTGTCCCTTTAAATGTTTCACGTCTTTTTGCCACAACAGCCCTGAGAGGTAGAAAGAGCCAGGAGGACAGGGCGGATCCTCATGTCTATTGACAAACCACTCACACTAGTCTCGTCCTCCTGACAGGCTTATGGAGTAGGTACCACCTTGTTTTTAAAAAGGAAGAATTGAGGGATATGCCTTTTTCCCCTCCTTAACATCTTAAAACCCCCTTCCATATTTAAACAGAGATAGGCAATGGCTTCTTTACAAACATCTGGAATTCCTGGCCTTGGCATAACTCCAGACGTTTGAAGCATTCAGTTAGTTTTCCTCATACTTGGAAATGCTCTCATGTATCCAGAAAGTACACGCTATTTGAAAACATTTTGAAATATCCCCGAGTAGTCACAGTGTGGAAGCCGGACAGGCGTCCTCTACAGAGTTCTTCCTTTTTCTCCTCTTTCAGTTGTGGTGTTGCTCAAGTCTGCCTTCCCTCTCTTGTTAACCACAATCTCAAATCTAAGATAAGAAACTCCTGAGGGTTAAACTCAAAGACATCAACACCTTCCCAAGAAGACTTCCCAGGCAGGCAAGCCTTTGGACCCAACCCCTCTCTGAAGATGAATGGAAATGAGGTGTAGTGTTGCCATGGCTTGAAAGGTTACACAAGATGCTGTGTTAGGATAACAGGAAATGCAAGTTTACTTTGGATTTGTAGAGTGACATTTTGAAGGCCTATTTTCCAACTTCTCCTTGAAATTTTATTTCTTGGGAAACCACTTCATCTTCTTTCTCCCTCTTCCCTTCCTTTCCTAATATATACTTGCACAGACTCTCCACCTCATTCATATTCAGAAAGAAAGAAAGGCTGTTGGGGTAGGGATTTTGCTTCAACCACAAACCTAACTGTGCTGGAAGCATTTGGAGAAGAGGGAGGCAGTGACGCAACCATATTGTGAGCTGCAAGCAACACTCCTAAACTCAAATATACAGTTATTAAAAATATTCTAAGAGGGAAATACTGGAATTTGAAAAAACACTTATCCTTCATTTCTTAATTCACCTGTTCATTTCCATTTAGTGAATGATATAAGCAAGAAAGTATGGAGGACAGAAAAGATAAATAAATTTTAAAATGTAACATATTCAAATCTTCATTTGCCTAACATCCTTATGAATGTAACAGTTTCTGTTGGCTTGTTTCTGTAAAATAAAATAAATGGATTTTTGCTTCTCCCATTCTTCTTCCTCCCCTCTACATCCCAAGTTTTAAAATGTTATCTACTTTCATTTTTATAGTATATATTTCCTCTTCCAAGATTTTTTTCCTAAATGCTGCCTTGCATTTTGTAGTAAAAAAGAATATAAGTATCATTATTAATCAGAAAAAGACTAATTGAAGGCCCAGTAGTGAAACTTAAGGCCAGTGTGGCTCCAGCCAGTTCAAACATGATACAGGCCTCAGAGTCTTCAACAAATAATACAATAGCAGATTATATGCAGCAAAACTGTTAAACATAAAAGAACAAATTGAAAAATTATATTTATAGTGGAAGATATTAACATGACTTTCTGAGTCTTTAAATGAATAATAAAAAAATTAAAGATATAGAGCAGATATATACTATATACCTTTTTAAATGGCTATGAACATCCTGAAACACTTATTATACTGAGACACAAATAAAACACCAACATATTAATGCCAAAAAGTAGAAATCATTTCAATATGTTCTTAGATGATAAATATAATGAGAAAATAAAAAGCAAAGGTTAATACCTACTTCTCTCCCGTTTTCATTGCCTTTGCTTAAAAATAAAATCAATGAATCAACCACTTAGAAATCTAAAACAGGGGCCAGCCCATAGCACAGCAGTTAAATGTACACATTCAGATTCGCAGCCCGGGATTTGCCAGTTCGGATCCTGGGTGTGGACGTGGCACCACTGGATAAGCTATGCTGTGGTAGGCGTCCCTCGTATAAAGCAGAGGAAGATGGGCATGGATGTTAGCTCAGGGCCAGTCTTCCTCAGCAAAAAGAGGAGGATTGGCAGTAGTTAGCTTAGGGCTAAACTTCCTCAAAAAAAACCATAAATCTAAAACAATTTCTGGACTTGTGGTCAATATAATAGATTCAGAAATTCTGGATAGAATATGATTTTAAGAATAGTAACATGTGGCCTTGCTCAAAGAAATGTGGAGGAAACCCTTGGGTACAGGAAACAAAAAGGTGAATATAACATTTAAGCAGGAAGTGAAGCTGTTGGGGCTCCAGGCCTGGGGGTCTGCACATGGTGCTCCTGATGCCGATGCAGGTACAGGACACCAGCCTGTGCAAGGCAGCAGGCAAGAGCAGAGCCGCGTGCAGAAATCAGGCTTCATAATGCTGCACCACACATTAAATGGAGACTGGAAAAGCTGCTCAGTGTGACTCAAGGGGGCAGGCAGGGGAATAAAGGTAAGATGGTATACCACCCACATGATACAGAAGTTCCAAGTCAGGAAACTAACCCCAAAATGTGTCCATGACCATCCTTATCCCTGTGGCCTGGCAGAGGCAATGTATGTCGAGCCCAACCTACAGCATCTTCAGAGGGGCTCAGAGCACCGAGTCACAAACCATAAGAAGATAGATGGAAGAAAGGAGAACAAGCAAGAAGAGAGGACCAGAGAGCAATTTGAAAGAGAATGTAAAATAAACACATTTAAAGTGTGTAAAGAGATCAAACAGACCAAAGGGAAGAACATTCAACAAAGGCAGATTTGCAGAAGAACCTAGTGTAAATTCTAGAACTGAAAAAGTTTATTCAGTGAATACAGCTTAATGGATGGATTAAGCAGTGTGGTTAGATACATATGAAGATGAAATACATGAACTGGAAGAGAGATACAAGGAAATCCCACCCCCTAACAAAGCACCAGACCCAGACTTTTTTTCACCCAAGTTTTATCAGACTTTAAGGGATCGATGACCCATATCTGATACACACTGTTCCAGAGAAAAGAAATAGAGAAAAAGCATTTTAATTCTTTTAATTTTAATTCTTTTTATGATAATTATACAATCTTGATGTTTTTAAAAAAGTGGACAAGAGCAATAGAAGAGAATATTTGAGGTCAAGCTCATTGATGGCAAACATCTAAATAAAATATTGGCAAACAAAATCCAGCAATGTATTTTAAAAGGATCAGGACCAATTTTGAAGAATATGAGAATATGGGGGGATTTGCCTCTCACATAGCAATGCTTTTTGATGCCAAGAAGGTATTAAAATCCATTATCCATTCCAAATTTTAAAAATACATACTTTTTCGGGGGCTGGCCCTGTAGCCTAGTGGTTAAATTCAGCGTGTTCTGCTTTGGCCTAGGTTCAGTTCCTGGTCATGGACCTACACCACTTCTCAGCCATGCTGTGGCGGTGACCCACATACAAAAAACAGAGGAAGATTGGCACAGATGTTAGCTCAGGGTGAATCTTAGCCAAAAAAAATATATATATATGTAAATATTATAAATATATAAAAAAATAAACATATATTTATATAATATATATTAATATAGTAAATATATTAATATATAATAAATTTATTATATATAAATATATATATACTTTTAGAAAACTAAGAATAGGGTAAGACTTCTGTAACATAATAAAAAATATATCTAGATATTTGAATTCAAAACTCAACATCATTTAATGGTAATATCACTATGTAGAGGTATTCACTTTACAGTTAGGAAGAAAAAAAGCAGGACAACCCCTTTCACCATTATTATTTAACATTGATCTGAAAGTTCTAGCAGCACCATGCAACAGAACTTTCTGTGATGATGGAAATATTGTAAGATGGCAGCCACTATGGTAGGTAGCCACATTTGGCTGTTCCAGACGTGAAATGTGGCTAGTGCTATTGAGGAACTGAATTTTTAATTTCATTTGATTTTAATTAACTTAAATGTCAATAGCCACATGTGGCTAGAGACTACTGTATTAGACAATGCCATAGGTATTACGACAGTACAAGAAACTAATGAGAGATATAAATACAAGAAAGGGGGCTGAACATCATTACTTTAAAATGCTGGTTATATCTTCCTGGAAAACTCAAGAGAATCAACAAACTACCAGACTAATAAGAAGGTTATTTAAACTGGATGCTTTCAAAATAAATACAGCCTTGTAACAATCCATAGCTTTTCCAGAATTCAGCAACAATCAATTAGAAAACATCATAGGAAAAATAGAGCAATAACATATAAAATCTAGTAAGAACTTATTTAACCAAACTTGTAAAGACAAACCAGAAGGAAGTCACAAAACATTGTGAGGGATATGAAGAAAGTATAAATAAATGGAGAGGCAGTACAGACTTGTGGCTTAGCACAGGCACTGGAACGAAACTACCCAAGAAAAGAATCCTGGCTCTGTTTTAAAGCTGTGACCATGGCAAGTTATTTGACATCTCCATGCCTCAATTTCTCTACCTGTAAAATGAGTACGGCAATAATAGCACCTCTGTCGTGGATTGTTAGGAGGTTTAAATGTGGGAGATGGGGCTCAGAACGGGGCCTGGCACACAGTAAGCAGTCGATCAATGTTGGCTGCTGGTATTAGGTTATTATTATAATCACTGTTATTAAATGAAGCAGCAACTGAGTATCATAAAGACATCAGTTGTCTTCAAATTAATATTTACTTTTAATACAATCCCAGTGAAAATTCCAAGGGGACTTTTTTTTTTAATTGAGGTTGTGATAGTTTACAACCTTGTGAAATTTCGGTTGTACATTATTATTTGTCAGTCATATTATAGGTGCACCACTTCACCCTTTGTGCCCACCCTCTACCCTCCTTTCCCCTGCTAACCACTAATCTGTTCTCTTTGTCCATGTGTTTATCTTCCACATATAAGTGGAGTCATCCAGAGTTTGTCCTTCCGGCTTATTTCACTTAACATAATACCCTCAAGTTGCATCCCGCCATGTTGTTGTGAATGGGACAATTTTATCCTTTTTTATGGCTGAGTAGTATTCCACTGTGTGTGTGTGTGTGTGTGTGTGTGTGTGTGTGTATACACCATGTCTTCTTTATCCAGTCATCAGCCAACGGGCAACTTAGGTTGCTTCCACGTCTTGGCTATTGTGAATAATGCTACAATGAACATAGGGGTGCATGGGTCTCTTTGAATTGCTGATTTCAAGTTCTTTGGATAGATACCCAGTAGTGGGATGGCTGGATCATATGGCATTCCTATTTTTCATTTTTTGAAAAATCTCCATAGTGTTTTCCATAGTGGCTGCACCAGTTTGCATTCCCACCAACAGTGTATGAGGGTTCCTTTTTCTCCACAACCTCTCCAATATTTGTTATTTTTTTGTCTTGGGTATTTTAGCCATTCTAACGGGTGTAAGGTGATATCTTAGTGTAGTTTTGATTTGCATTTCCCTGACGATCAGTGATGATGAGCATCTTTTCATGTGCCTATTGGCCATCCGTATATCTTCTTTGGAGAAATGTCTGTTCATGTCTCCTGCCCATTTTTTGATTGGGTTGTTTGATATTTTGTTGTTGACCAGGGGGACTTTTTAAGTTAAGAAAATACTTCTAAAGTTTATATGGAAGAATAAACATTTAAGAATAGCCAAGAAAAATGTGGAAACTTGCCCTAGTTGCTTTCAAAATGTATAAAAAAGCTGCAGTAATTGAAACAATGTATGGCTGATGCCACAAAAGAAAAACTGAGCATTGGAATAGGAAAAACAAGGTCCATAAACAGAGCCAAACACTATGTGGATTTAATATAAAATAAAGTTACCCTTCTAATCAGCGGGGAAAGAGCAGATTATTCAAAAAATGGTGTTGAGACAACTGGCTAACCAATTGGAAAAACAATTAAGTTCAATTTTTATCTCACACCTTACAGCTAAACAAATTCCAGATGAGAAATTTAAATGTGGACATGAAACTATAAAGATTCTAGAAGGAAACAAAAATAATTATTTATGTAATTTTCCAGTGGGGAAAGACCTCGTAAGCCTAACACTGAAGAGAAATACCATGAAGGAAAAATTTGATGGTTTGATTACATATTTTTTAATTCTTCTGTTGCCCACTCCCAAAATCTTAAGGGAAACAGAAAACTGGCAGAATTATTTATAAGACATATAATGAAGGGCCAGTAACCTTAATATATAGACAGTTCTTAAATTCAGTATAAAAGGTGAGCACGTCAATGGGTAAGATGTGAAAAGGAAATTTGCAAGAAAAATAATGGTCCATAAGCATATGGAAAATGCTCACTGTAACTAAGGAAATGCAAATTGAAATAATCTAAAATACTGGCAAAGATTAACAAAAATACAATGCCCAGTGTTGGCAAAGATATAGAGGAACAAGTGTTTTCATTTATCATTGGTGAGAGACCATTAAATCTTTTGGAAGGCAGTCCTTAAAATGAATCAACTGCTTTTATACATTTTTGACTCAGAATTTCAATCTCAACTTCATCAAAAGGAAATGATTGGGAATGTTCTCAAAGACCTGGCTACAAGATGTTCGTCATAATATTGCTTATGATAGCAAAAGGAAAAAGAGAGAGAGAGAAAGAAAGAAAGAAAAAACAGATCAAAACCTCTAAATGGTAGCAACATAAATGTTTGACAGTAGATAATTTGTTATATAAATTATACCTCACCCCTAAACAATTAAATAATGTTATGGGAAAGAAAAATAATTACTGATGTGGGAAAATGTTAATGATATAGCTTCATATGTTAAAAATAAGTTACAAAACAGGACCTCAATGCTATTTCTGTTTTATATACATTTATATGCGAAGGGTGAAAGAGAGATTTGAAAGACACACATCAAAATGTTAACAGTAGTTACCTCTGAATGAGATCACTATTAATTTTTACTTTCTTCTTTCTGTCTATATGTATTTTCTAACAGTGTTAACAGTTATTTAAAATTTAATTTTAAAATTCTTGTTAACTGTTTAGGCCTTGCACACATCTTAAGTTCAGCATTTGCTTGGTTCTCTAATCACCAGGCTGAACTTGCTCCTGGCCAAGAAAATATCTTGGATACCTTCACCCAAGTTTTATTTATTCTGGCTGCACTTTTTCCTACTTCAGTATTCGGTGTATCGTGCCAAGAAAAGATCGACTTTCAATTGGAAATCCATTTGTGGAGAGATTAGAATGCTAAAAAGGAGACATTGGGGTATGAGCTGAGAAATGACCCGTTTCAATGAACGGTAAATTAAAAATGGACGTTTTTACTAATGCACTAATGGGAAATATGCTAGACTATCCTGGTGTTGCGTGGAGACATATGAGGTATGACTATAAACAAAAGAAACTGATTTTTAACAAACTCACTAAAATTTAATTTATAGGCCCTGGGAGAAATCAGTTTCCTGGTTTTAGAGGCACACTTCTTTTCTGATGCAAAATTTTACTTCCCAGCTTGATCTCCAATCGTATTCACCAGACGTGGCTCTAGTTTACTTTTTGTTCACTCTCAAAGGATAGAACTTTGCCCCCTTTGAAGATATTTTTTCAAATTGAACGTGAGTCATGAAGGCAGCTCTAAGAGTTCCAAAGAGGGGCTCAGTTTCCCAAGGGGACGAGAGACAATACTCACTCGCATGTAGAAGTTCCCAGTGTGTTTGTTTTTTTAAAAATCTGTCCAATTATCCAGAAACTGTACTTCATCTTAGAAAACATCTGGGCCCCAGGGCTGCTGTGGGCACCCTATGGAGATCACTGAAGTGCACCTAGGCTGGCAGATGGGGAGGGAGGGCAGAGGGTAGGAGAACCTAAACTTCCACACAAAAGCCTATTGCTCCCTTTCTCACTGGTTGTGTTGCATCTGTTGGTCAAAGGCACTTAGTGCAATTGAGAATGCATCCCTGGGGGTTTGAAGTCATATGAAGATGGTGGAATCTCACTTTGTGCAACTCAGAAAGAAATGAGATAGAGGAGCATCTTGTCTCATGGTTCTCAATCGGGCTGCACATCAGCATCATCAATCATAGTAGCTACTGATTGCTGAGCACCTACCCTGTGCTCTCCCTAACCCATCTCATTTCATGCTGGCAGCAACCCTGTGAGGGAGGAGTTATTTGTTTCCCCATTTTGCTGACAAGGGAACTGAAACTCAGAAAGACAAAGTGCCCAAGGTTACTCAGATGTCCAGAGGTAGAAGTGATTTGGACCCAAGCGATCTACTCCAGAAGCTCTTGACCACTTCTCTACATTGCTTCCAAAACATGGATCCTCCCAGATCCCTAGATCCTCTGACCCCGAATGCCCATGTCACTCATGTGTGCCTGATTCAGAGGTGCTCATTCCCACTGCTCCCTCTCATTTTGCAGACAGGAAACCTCAGCTCAGAGAGGTTTAGCTAGCTACTTGCCCAAGGTCACAGAGCATATTAGAGAGTTGAGACTTGAACCCAGGTTCAAGAAAAAGGCCAGACCAGAGAATGAAGAGCCCCAGGTTTAGAATGTCAGTGGAGGGGGCTGACTGTGTGATCACAGGTAAGGCACTTCTTCTGATTCCCCAAGTGGCCCCTCTTTCTTAAACTTCAGGAGCTTTCGTGTATCTGGAGGTGTCCCCTTTTTGCTCCCGCTTTCAGACGGAGCTCAGGTTTTGCCCAATCGTTTCTGAAGTGCCTCCTGCCGAGATTGCATCAGTGCATGTTCCCATCTTTCAGGCCCAGACAAAAATATAGATATGTGGAAATTCACTGCAGTTTTGCTTGGTCAGACAAAAGCCCTAGTAATCTGCAATGGAGTGGGGAGAAAAGGGGAGCTGCCACCAGAGGTAAGTAGGTAGTGAAGATTTTCATTTTGGGGCAGAAGAGCTTCTTCGGGGGCAAGTTTACACAGTCGCTGCAGCAGGGCCTGGTAGACGGTCACCCTTGAGGTTGCCCTTGCTCTACCAAGGGTACAATTGCCTCCAAGTGAAAATTCATAAGCTGCATGTGGACTCTGGCATGCAGTGTGCTTCTTTGAGGTGTGGTTGGGGGAGAGATTTGCAGGTAAATTCCCTGAAACTGCCATTACCCCAGCCCTGCTATCCTGATAGGAGAAGTTGGACCCCCTCTGCTTCTGCACCAGATGGCTGGATTTCCATGGACGATGGCCTTCCTCATGTAATACTGCTCCTTTGTCATTTCAAGAAGTGGACATAATGGAAGAGAAAGTGATTATACAGAGATGGGCCAGACTTGTGGGAACCCCAAGCAGGCTAATAATCTATGCCCTCTTCCAACTAACATTCTTTAAATATTTGCTCAACATGCATTTAGAGGAAAAGTTGGGTGCTGCTGAGGGAAAGGAAGAAAAAGAGTGCAACCTGTGGATCTCTCCTCTGTGCAGTTCAGCTCTGGCCCCTAATATGCATACCACAGCAGCTTAGTGGCATCCACTGATACTCAAGTGTGTGCCAGTGGTCTCCTTCCCACCCCTTCTTGGGTTTCTGTGTAGGTTTGTGTACTTTAAGAGCAGCAGTGTTTGTCATAATTCACGGCCCTGATTGTGTGGAAGGCTTTAGCCATTTTGGTGGACTTGCCCCTCAATCCAATTCCAAAGGTAAAAGCCTTCCAAATGTAATTGTGCACAGCTGCAAGAGTTTATGTGTCAAGAGGCACATACCTTGTGCATGAATCCTGAATTGTCTTCAACCAAGTAAAAACAAAGCTTTAAAAAATATATTTATTCTTAGCAAATTACAGCTGTCTTGAGTGCACCACTTATTCTGACCTCAGGCTTACAAAATTTTTAAAGGTTGCTTTGCTTAGAAGATAATTTGTAAGTTTTAGAAATGCCAACAGTCAAGAATTTTTTGGTGTAGATTTATTGAGAGGAGAAAATATTTTGCAAGAGCCCTGAGCCCCATTACCTTCATTTAATTTTCTTGCAATACCTAAAACAACCCCTATTAACTTCAGATAGAGATGAATGTGAAATATCACAGCATTATGTGTAGTAGGATTCTAGTTTCATAAAAAATAATGTGCATAGAAAAAAATTCTGAAATAGTGTACCCCAAAGCCTTAACAATGTTTATCACTGGAAGTTAGGATTACCAAGGATTTCCATTTCTTCTTTATGGACTTCTCTGTATTTCTCAGACTTCTCACATTAAACATCTATCTCTTTTATAATTAATAAAAATAACAGTAAATATGAGCAGAAAATAATTTACATCCTGAGAAGTCAGACTAGTCAGATTGCTGAGGACCAGTTCTAAAAGCTGATGTGCCCAGAGCCATGGGGGCCACAACCCTGGGCAGGACTGGGGAATATGTAAGCCCCAAAAAGACACTTCAGAGACCAGCGGGGCTACTGGATCCCATCCCTGCATTTCTCTGGGAATGGGCTTATGGTCCCTCACTTTTTACTTCTTCTCCTCTGGGGCCATGATATAATCTTGATCCTCACACGGTGACCAAGATTGCTGTCAACTCTGAGTCCTATATCGCTATTTATAGGTAAGATGTTCTGACTCTACAGCCTTCCTACCCACATCAGCTCAGAACCTTGGCAGCAATCTAAGTCCCACTTCTAAAGTGCCCCATTTCGGTAATAAAGCTCCACCAAGCTCCACCCCACCTGGAGTGGCTCAGGTGCCACCTACCACTAGGAAAACCTGGACCCATCGCAGCCTGCATGGAGGAGTTTACCAAGAAACACTCTCTTCCTTAGTCCAGCCAGGTGTCTTCCAGTGATCCTTGAGCTGTTACGCCGTCTCCCTCCTCTACCCATCATCTTATAACACCTAGACGTGTAATGTCTCAGACATGGCCAGTTGTCCCCTAAGGGACAAAATCGCCCTTATTTGAGAATTACTGCACTATATACACATCCAAAGATCCTATTTGGATAGATGACTTTCTTCTTATCACACCTACACCATATCGTCCTGACACAACCCAGGAGATAAATTCCAAGACCTACTCAGTTTGCACACACATTCATATCTTGTGTTTTACAGGTACCTCAGACAATAAGCCCAGCAGTGCCCGACTTCAGTAATAACAGTTGACATATGTTGACTGCTTATTAAGTGTTGAGCATTTAATCGTATCATCTCATTAAAATTTACAGCAACCTATGAAATGAGTATTATTCCCATCTTCTAGGTGAGAACACTGGGTTATGGATAGGTTTACATAGCCAGTGGGTGGCAGAGCTTTCATGGGACTCCAGAGCCCAGGCTCTTAATGTGCTCATTGTTCTCCATCCTACTGCAACCTGCCCCTGAGAACAGGGAGGGAAACCAAAAGACATACCCTGGATACCTGTAACATACAGGAACTGGTGAAATAGGTATGTATAAGCCCGGGGAACTTATCTGGAGCCTGTAGACCAAGTCTATGACCTAATCTCATAGTAACTAGCCAGTGAGGGCTTCCAAGGAAACCTTGCAACAACTCCAGGTCAGGGAGGGTGTGGGTTAGATGTGTATCACGTCTGAGGAAAAGGATGGTGGCCAGCTTCGTTCTGCCATGCTAAGAGCATCCCTCTGGCTTCAGCTGGGCATGAGAGGACATTACAGTGGACATGCTATGTTCTGGGGATTATTCCCAGCTTGGCCCCACCCACCTGTGCTTCACTACCATCTCTTCCCATTCTGTTTTGACCCTTGTTTCTCATTTCTGTGACCTCAGAACCACTGTTCAGCCTTTCCAAGTAGAAGCCACTCTCTCCACTTTCAAAATCTCTGCTTTGTGTCCTGACGTAGAATTTAATGTCTTCTATCAAAAGAACCTATAGGCTCGTTATCTCACCCATCTCTGAAAACCTTCTAGCCCAGGACCTGACCACGTAGTACATGCCTGATAATGTTAGTTTCTTTCTGCTCTAAGCAATGGATCCCATTTAGCTCTGCAGTAAGACTCCCACGCTTGTGAATTATTTTTGCAGGGGCCCCAGTAGGGCAATCAACTATCTCCTTTCTGGCTAGTGTTCCAGAAAACTCAACCCAGAAGCTTTGCATTTCACCAACTTGGAGTCCTGCTGAATAGTATTTTATTTCAGGTTTTTGCACAATATTTTAAAAGTCTAACTTCTTAAAAAGCTAGTTACTTTTGAATTCAATGAGAAGGTAGAAACGTCCAGCCTAACTCTAGCCTGTCTGTTCTCCCCTCATTCGGAGACACATTCCCAAACCAGCTGATAATTTGGTGCTGAACAGTTATACTTGGCTCAGGGATGCCATGAAAATGCTCCCCAGACCCAGGGGAGATTGCGAGAAAGAGCAGAGTGAGCTCATTTAGTCCCTAAGCTCCATTATTTTGTCACAGTAGGAATGTAAACTCTGCTTTGGAGCTTACATCAGCTTTTGGAGGATTTCAACAAGCTCCCCCAGATAAGACCAAGGGTTATTTTTCTTTTCCTTTTGGCCAGAAATAAATATTTATATCAAGAAAAGATTGCCAAGACTTGGAATGTATTTGAATTATTTAATCAGCCCTATAAAAGAATTCACTGTGATTAGTGTTTAAATTGGCTAATGAATTTTAATCCTGGTTTTGTCCCAAATCCAGTAGACAGTCACCAACTGCAAGGAAGAATTCTGGAAACTTTTTTACCAGTCTGAAAAGAATTACATTGATCCAAGGTCAAAACCTGGGAATGTACACATTTGAGTGTATGGTTCTGGAACATGGGTTCATTACAGTAGATCACGGTCTCTCAGAAGACACTTGAACCTTATCACAGAGCTTTTCAACCCTGGTCCCCTCCCATGGAAGACGTGCCTCCTGCTGTTATCCAGCCTCACCTGTGGAAAATCTTGACCATTTGCCTCCAAAGTGGTCAGGTATAAAGAGACTTAGCTCCTGGTGTACTTCACGCTACATCACAAAGCTAGCTGTGAGATTATGACAATATAAAATGGCTAACCAGTTCAAATTACACCTGTAAAACAACTAGCTGGGTTGACTTTGGGCAAGTCCTTTCTACAAAACCTGGTTTTGAATTCCAGCTCTGACATTTACTAGTGGTACCACATTAAGTCAATTAACTAACCTCTCTGAACCTCAGTTTCCAAAATTGTAAATAATAAATCATAATAATAATGTCAAGTGAGACTATGGGTATATAATATTAGACAAAATCAGTATAGATATAGATATGGTGTGTATGGATACAGATGTGTGTGTGTGTATGCGAATATGTGCATGTGTGCGTGTATATGTGTATATGTTCACATACACACATTCACTAAAGCTTTTCATTTTCCTAGGAATCCCTAATACCTAGGAAGCTGTTAGTTTGTTAGATCGATGTAATTAAGCAATCATTTTAAAAATTTTAATCTTCAGTTTCTCTAATTTGAAACCACACATTCACATGATCTGTTTTAAAGACATGAATGCCCATATAATAATGTGGAATAACATTTACCGAATGTTTATTAAGTGCCAAGTAACCTGGTTTTTTCACTTTCATGTGCTCTTCCTTACTCCCCACACAACCAGTGCAATGATGTCATCATTACCATTTACAGATGAAGAACTTGTCCCTAGTCACACCCTAGAAGAAGACCTGGGGTTTGAACCTAGATCTGTTTGACTCTAAAGTCTACCCTGCCCCACTCTGTGCCCACTGTACTCATCTTCAGGGATTCCCAGCTCTCATGCCTGGGGTGTTTGGCAGTTTGGCCTAATGACATGCTCATTGATCCCCAAATCCTGATTTAAATCAAGCTTCTGTTTGATTATCAGACTCTTGTAGACAAAAGCTTTAGATTAACCTATGTCATGGGTGTGCACTGAATTCTGACATATCTTTGGTAAGAAGCAAGGAAATGTATATTTACAGATCATCTAAAAATTCCCTTGACTTCTGGTTTTAAACTCCTGCCCCTCCCTGATTTTCTCCCCAGTTGCAAATAAGCCAAGCAGCTGGTTCTAGCTCCTGGTCTGCATTTCGCCTGCCCACTCAGTGCTAAGGAGCAGTGAAATGGCTGCCCAGTGGACAGAGGAACGGGGCCTCAGTCATCCTCGGAGTGGATTATGGCCCGATAAACATCGCAGCACCACTGGCTTTGGCAGAGATGGCCACAAGGTTGGCATGGCCCCTGAGCCAAACATGGCCCAGCCGAGGAGAAAGGCTTTGCTTCCCAAGTGGACGTTCCAGGAAGGAGTCAGATGATCTGAGTTATGGAAACCAAATGGCCCTCCTTTGTTTAGAGAGAGAGAGAAAAAAAAAGTCACTCGTTTTTGTGGTAAAGTGAAAACAGGCTCCAAACCAAACAATCCCTCTCACAGCAGAAAATGCCAGCTCCCCAAAGCGGGCCCACAGCCTCGGAGGCTGATAACTGAGGAAAGGCCGTGTCAAGCCTGTCCTACAGCCTCGGCAAAATCTCCCCAGGCCTCCCAGCAAGGTTTTCCTCTGCTTTGCTCCAGAAATATTTGGTCTCCTAGGCGGGAAAGGAAAATGCAAAGGGGGAGAAAGTGAGAAACGTCTCCTCGACCCAGGCCAATCTCGTCCTCTCAGCCCTGTCCAGGTGGGATGGAGGGAAGGGAGAAGAGCGGTTCAGAGAAAGCCCGGAAGTGAGGGCAGGCGCCAACACCGGCACGTGCTCATGCCGGTCATGCCCACAGAGGCCTTGCTGGTGTGTCACCGCAGTGCTCCAACTCAGATGCCCTCCTCAGCGTGACCCAGCTCTTCCCGCAGAATGCAGCCGGGAGTCACGAGGCCTCCTGTGGCCGCTCTGTGGCTGCCCTGTGGCTCTGTGGGCTGGCTCTGTGGGCAGGGATCTGCACGCCCAGGTATTACTGGTGCATGTGCAGCAGGATAAGCCATGGCCAAGAGGAAATAAATATAGGTTCTCGTCAGCCACGCCTGTGCCAAGTTTGGTTTATTCTCTAATACAAGCCTTTCCTGGAACGGAGAGGCTCTTGGCGAGGAAAGAATCGTGGAGAATTCAGTTCTAGTCCTGTCTTTGGCTTGCTGACTTGCTGTGCAACCACGAGTCACTGTTGCCTCTCTGAGCCTCCATTTTGCCTCTGGAAAATGAGCCTAGTGATCCCTGCCTTGCCTTAGTTCACAAGATCATTGTGAGAAGGGAATAAAGCCTAGCTCTTCTCAAGAGGTGGCAGCCAGACTGCACGGGTGTGGATCCAAGCTCCCCTGTGTAACTCTGGGCAAGTTTCTTCTTTCTCTATGTCTGTTCCTCACGTTTAAAGTGAAGGGAATAATATCCTTCCCTGATAACACTCCTAGAGGGTTAAATTTGATTATGTGATGTATGCAAAGTGCTTAGAAAACACCTATGCACAACATGCCCCAGGTGAGTCTCTCTGGCATTACTGTCATCACAGATGGGAAAGCATCTTGAAAGCAGTAATGCTCAGTTCAGGCACTGTGTGAGCCGCCACTGTCATCATAAGCTTCATAATTTTACTCCACATAATTTTACTCCATCTTCATTATTCCAACATCCCATAATCTGCTAGTGGTAATTCTAAGTATGAGGGGACCCTACAATAGCTTCCTGTTGCTTTTAGGAAAATTCCCAAAAGCCCCACCTTGGCCTACAAGGCCTTGGTCATGTGGTTCTGCTGCCTTTTCTAGACTCATTTTGAGCCCTTGTCTCACTCAAATTCAACAGCCTTCTTGGCCTTTTTTTAGCTCTCAAAAGATCTAGGCTCCATCCTGTCCCAGGATCTTTGCACTGCTGCCTGTCTCCCACTCCATCTCCTCTTCATCGGACCCTCAGGGTTCAGCTGACAAAGCCTTTCCTCAGGGAAGCATTTCCTGATCTTCTAGATGACAGTCGGCCCCCTCCTCCTTCTTTGTGGTTGCCACAATCGTAACTAAATAGTAATTTGTGTAATTACTAGCATGTCAGCCCCTTGAGTGAGGCCCTTCCTCTGTTTTGTTCATTGCAAGGCCTAGCACAATGCCTGGCACATGGTAGACATTCAAAAGGGTATGTTTTTTTAATAAAAATGAACATGTTTAATACCTATTGCCTCTGCAGCTCCCATGAAATCCGTGAAAGCAGAGACCGTGTTTCTCTTCTCAAAGTCTATCTCTAGCTCATGGTAGGCCTTCAATAAACGCTTGTTGAATGAATGAATGACTTGGAATAATCTCCCTAACTTTTCACCCCTTGAAGATTTCCCTAGACATAGGGGAGACTGTGATTGACCATCCTCTTCCTCCTCCTTCCATGGAGACACAGTGCTTAGAGCTCGGATGGTCCTCTGACTCCGTCCCAGGCAGCTCTGCTCCTTAAGTCCAGGCATGGAGCGCACGAGGCTTCCTAATCTCCACTCAGGCAAGTGTTTAGTGTCAGCCAAATTCAAGTGTCAGTTTCGTAACAAATGCCAATAGCAGAATATCATCCTTCAATTATATATATATTCCTCCCTATCTTCTAGTATAGGTATTTGTGTTCACAACTAGATTAAAGGGACACATATTATTCATCTTCGTATCACCTACAGGTCCTACCACATTTTGTGTAGAGCATGCACCCAATAAATGTTGAGTCATAAAGGAATGACTACTATCTATCTACTGAGCGTAACAACTTCTCAGCCCTGCGTCTGGCCCCAGAATCTGGGACGCAGTGAAGTTCTCAAGGAGCTCAGGATTAAAGCTGCTTAAGTTTTTCCCCATCATCCGTTAGGATAAGAGCAAGAACTTCCCCACTTCCCCACTTCCAGAGTCCCTGCACCCTAATCCAACTTTCACAGCTACATCTGCTAAAACTTCCAAAATCACTTCAAATTTTTCTCCAGAAGTCTCCAGAGTTCTTTTCATAGCTAATAGATCCACGTCCAAATCCCTCAGTCTAACTCAAAGAACTTGGACCAAACTTCTTTCTATACTGAGCTTTCCAAATCCTATTACATCCTACCCTGGACGTAGCTGTCGTTTGCTCTGTCTTTGCTCCTGCCACTCCTCCCACCAGGAATGCCCCTTCCCCATCTCCACTGAAGCACAGCTCAAGTGTTGTGTCCCCTGTAATCTCACCATGTGACCCACCCACAGAGAGCTCGCTATCTTCTAAAGCCAAATGATGTTTTGGCTTAGGTGCTTCTTGTATTTGTCAGTGAACTTTTTCTTTCTTTTTTTTTCATTTAAATATAATTGACCTGTAACATTCTGTTAGTTTCAGGTGTACAGCTTAATGATTTGGTATTTATGTATACAGCAAAATGATCACCGCAATAAGTCTCGTTAACTTCCATCACAGTTACAAATTTTTTTCTTGTGATTAGAACTTTTAAGATCTACTCTTTTAGCAACTTTCAAATATATCATATGTATTATTAACTATATTTACCATGCTGCACATTGCATTTATTTTATAACTGGAAGTTTCTACCTTTTGACCTCCTTCACCTATTTCCCCCACCCCCTGCCTCTGGCAACCAGCAATCTCTTCTCTGTATCAATGAATTCGGTTTTGTTGTTTTTGTGTTTGTTTAGATTCCTCATATAATTGAAACTGTATGGTATTTGTCTTTCCTTGTCTGACTTATTTCACTTAGTATAATCCCCTCAAGTTCCATTCATGTTGTCACAAATGGCAAGATTTCCTTCTTTCTTGTGCCTGAATAATATTACATTATATATATGTTTATTTATCCATTTTCTTTATCCATTCGTCCATCAGTGGACGTTAGGTTGCTTCTATGTCTTGGCTGTTGTAAATAATGCTGCATCAACGAACTTTCTCCATGAATAAGGCATCTCTCTCAAACTAGACTTAGCCCTAAAGCTCCCCGAGGACCAGTCTAATATTTTCTTGTTTCCCTTGGTTATGGTAGGAGCTTGATCTAGGGTAAGAGCTTGGTCTCTACTTGCTCGTGGATTAACTCAATTGGATGTACAGTGTCAGGGACTAGTATTCGGGCAGGAGATCTTGAGTTCACTCCAGTGGATTTTACAGCTCAAGACAAGCTTCTATTTCAAAGAGTTTCTGCTTTTCTAATGTCTCCCTGGACTTGGCTGATGGTCTCTAGGAGTCATTGAATTTGAAATTATAAACCTGCCCCACTCTTCTTAATCCACTGACTTCCTTTTTACAGATGAGAAGCCCTTTGCTGTGGAAGATACTTATTTGCTGTGTCCAGCGCCTATCTTAAAAGAAGTTGGCATGTAAGTTTCCACCAGCAACTGAACGTCATAGCCAGGGAGGAGAGCAGAGGGAGAGGGGACAAAGGGAAAAGAAAAGGTCTCTCTTCATGGTCATACTGGAGCCTCTCTATAGACTCCTCCAGGGAATGATGATGGTGCTGATGCTTACAGAGAGCCAGGCACCAGGATAAATGTTTTACAAAGGGTATCTCACTTCGTCTTCTCAAGTTTCTGACGAACCACAGCTCACATCATCCCAGTTTTACAGATGTAGGATCTGTGGCTGAGATTAGGGTTAAGATTAAGTAGCTCGCCCAAGGTCACACAGCAGTAAGTGGAAGAGTCTGGGCTTAAACCAAGGTCTTCCTGGCTTCATCGCAACTACATTTCTAGAAAGCTTCTCAAAGTGTTCTCACTTACATTGCCTCATCCTATTAGCATAATTGCCCTGCTGGATGATTGTTATCTACTCCTTTGAGATAAGGAAACTCAGAAAGGCTAATGGGTCCACAGCTGGTTCAAGACAAATGAAGACCCCAGATTCAGACCTTCTGAGGCCAAGCTCAGCACTCCTTCCTCTACACCTCTGCAGAGCACTGGGTAGTCACCTAGACTGCAGGAGGCTCCCTGAACTAATCTATGGGGAAAATCTCATGGTGGTGCAATTATAATAGATACTAGTGAAGTGCGATCAAAATGCTCAACAGAAGGAAGAGAATTAGCACCAAACAAGAAAAGAAATATGTAGGAAAACAGAAAAGCAATGTTTGTGAGAGAACACTAACTGACCTCTCCAAAACATGTCTATGACAGGCTGAAGGTAGAATGCTAGCTTTAAGGAAAAAGTGCTAAACTTGTTCATCTGAATTCTGCTTTCAATCATTTCTTCAGATTGCCTCTAACTCGTGTTGCCTAACATCAGCCTCCAATATAACTGATTCCACAAAGTAGCACTTTGTTCATGCTGCAAAACGCAGGCTCCTGTTTCAGTGAGTCTCTTTTGGAAGGGAAGGGTAGAAGGCAAATCAGTTTGTCTGCTGCTATACCTCTGTGAGGTGGCTCGGTAGTAACAAAGACACCCCGTCAGGATCAGATTGCTGAGAATCGCAGATAACAACAGAACATTAAGTTTATAGCTTGAGCAGTTTATCCTCACTGACTTGAACCATTTTTTTAAGAATATTTCATCCTACGACAATGTGACCAAGTAAATTAAATGGAAGCAGGCTTTGCCCATTCAATACAATTTACTATAATGAGGAAGGACTGAATGTACTGTCTTGATATGCCAACTAAGCATATCCTGACATCTTTCTAGAATGTTAGAGGTGGAGGGGCCCTAGAGACCGTCCTCCACATTTTACAAAGGAGACAGCTTAGGCCCCCAGGGAGAGAGGTTACAGTCCCAAGGGTGGTTAAGAGCAGAGTCCACAGGGGACCTATGTGTCCAGCTCTCAGCCCCTTGCTCCTTGCACACCATGATGAGTATCTCTGGTTCCCTTATCGTTGCAGGAAAGCCGCACTCCAGGTCAGCATGAACGATGGCCTGTCTTTCATCTCCAGTTCTGTCATCATCACCACCACACACTGTGTAAGTCACCTTTCCCTTTACTGAAGCCTTCATTGTCATTATCATCTCCGTGTAAAGTTTTCTGGTTCTGCGTTCTATTCACTGAGCTTTGATCCCAGCATTGCTCAACCAACCTTGGTCTGGATCAGGGGCGTGCTGTACCCCAGAGCATATCAGGAATGCCTATGTTGGGCTTCTCCAGGTTCCCCATTTCTGTTCTCAAGGGCAAGATCTGAACACACTGGTGTGAGCAGATGGTAAGATGGGGCCACTGTCTGCAGTAGTGAAGGGGAATACCTGAATGGAGTAGGTTTAGGAGAAAATGCACAGAAAGAAATTGGACAGCAAATACAGAAAGCACATGGTAGGCAGTTTTTCTCTAAAGAGAAGTAACTGAAGGAAGATCTGGAGTATGAGGAGAGTCTTTTATTTAAAATGGGAGAAATTACAGCTTGTTTATATGATTGTGGAAATAATCCAGGAGAAAATGGAAAACTGATGAAGCAGCAGATGGGCAGGAGGGGCCCTATGCCATAGGGATTGTGAAGCAGGAGTGGAAACTGCATCTTCTCTACCAGCTCCTCAGATGTCCAGTCTCTGGATCCTTCACGTCAGGTAGTTTTCATTTCCAGCTACACATAAAATCACCTGGAGAAATTTTTAAAAATTTTGAAACCCTGACCTCACACCAGACTAACTGAAACAAAGCCTCTGGAGTGGGCTCTGGCTCGGTGGTTCCAAGGCCACCTTGGGAGGTTTTCATATGCAGCTGTGGCAGGGAACCCTTCCGCCTGTGCAGTTGCTCCCACCCACTGTCACCGTCTCAGAGCTCAGCCCGTCAGAGGGCAGTCAGGGATGCGTTAGCTCATATACAGACCTGAGCCCCTAATATGAGCAGTCCCAAAATAACCTGTGTCAGAATATTGTTTCTGCAACGAAATGTGCTTTTTCCATTAGATCATTCTAGAGACTACTGTATTTGGCCTGATGGTCAGCTTGGCCAGATATTATGGTCACTTCCTGGATGGCTTTTGAGGACATGTTGCTAGAATCCCTCAGTAATTGGAGTTTGTGTCCTTAACACCTTCACAGGTGGATAAGAGATAGCAGGCATGCACTGAAGCCAGAAAAGATAAAAATGAGTTATCTCATAAATGAGCAGGAGGTTGGTCCTCATGATGGACAACACTCCCTCCCAACTCCTGTCTTCCCCTCACACACTTTTCATCTTATGTTAAGGACAAACCAGTTTTCTTGAAACCAGCGTAAGCCAGTACAAATGGGTACGGAAAATGAAAAAGTTCTAGTTGACCAAAGTAAGAGACTAGGGTTGTCACAGAGATGTGTCACCACTGAGAAATGTTTGTGTCTCAGGCATCCTTCAACTGAATGTCAAATCTGGAGACTAAATATGAAAACTGTATGCAGAAGCGGTGAAATTTCTTCAAGTGTACCCTGCCTGATTTTTTAAGAAATTGACCCTTTTGGAATCTGCCAAACTGTAGGAAATGATTAAAATACCCCAGATCTAACAACTCCATTCCAGATTCCTCCCCGCTTTGGAGTCATCCAACAATTTGGACCTGTGTTTCTCATTATGTCTGACCATACCACAGAGAAACAGCCATGCTCTTGAGGCCACAAGGGCAGGGAAGTGGGAAGGGGAAGCATCTCAGGACCACACCTGTGGTATGGTAGATCCAGGACTACAAATCTAAGTCCTGGGCCTGTAAGCCAAGAAGAAAGGGAGTCCTTACTAATGTACTACAGAATGAAAAGAACTCCCAGTAAAGCCCCTCTATATCTCCCTGACTCCTTCCAGCCTACACTTGCGCCTTCTATCTCCTTCATCTCAGTGCTCCTCTCTAAGTTTTCTTTTCTACTCACCCTTGAGCAGCACCACCTCCTAACATCTTCTGCATTACCCTCCTTTTCACCTGAGAATCCTGTGAGTCTACAAGAAAATGGTAACCACCCTAAGGTTTGATATCTAGGTCCATTTGTTCATTTATTCTACAAATATTCATTGATCATGCACCGTGTCCTAGGCACCGTCTTGGGTCCTTGGGATACATCCGAGAACACAACAGACGAAAATCTCTGTCTAGTGAGGAAGGGGAGGGGAAGAGAAATCAGACAATGAACAATAAACATAATAAATGAATGTTTCACCATGTTAAAAGGTTATATATGCTAGAGAAAAAAAAGAGCAAAGGGGATTTGGTACTACTTGAGTGAGTTCGTAAGTAGAGCCACACTGAGAAGGTGGCGTTTGAGTAGAGACTTTGAAGTTAACTGTGAGGCTACAGGGGGAAGAACATGCCAAACAGAGAGTCCCAGTGCTTACACCCCACAAGCAGAGACACCTGCTGTGTTTGGCGGAAGAGAATGAGTGAGGAGAGGAGTAGGCAGCGAGGTCCTGGGGATGGAGAGTGGGGGGTCTTGTGAGAACTTTGGCTTTTCACAAATGAGTGATATGATCTTGCATTTGAAAGATCACTCTGGCTGCTGTAACAGCTTATTAGAAGACAAGCATGGAAGGACTGTGACTAGTTAGGAGGGTTATGGCAATATTTCAGGCAAAAGATGATGGGGGCTTGACTCAGGAAGGAGCAATGGAGATGAGAGAAATGGGCAGAGTCAGATGTGTTCTGAAGGCAAAGCTAATGGATTTCCTGGAGCATTGGATGTGGGGCTTGAGAGGAGAGGAGTCAAAAATGGCTCCAAAGGCTTTGACCTAAGCAACTGAAAAGATGGAGTTGCCCTCAGCTGACAGGAGGAAGACCGATGATGAGAAGACTTGGGAGGGAGGGGGACTGTCAGGAGATCAGCTTTGCTGTTACGTGGCCTTGACCAAATTATTTAGCCCCTTTGTGCTTCAATTTCCTAATCTGTAAAATTAGAATAATAATAATTTACATCTTTTAGTGGTATTTTGAATATTAAATGAAATGATACAAAGGGCTTGGCAGAAGACCTGGCAGGCAGTAAGTGCTCAATCAAAGTTAGCTATCGTTACAGTGGAAGCTTAGTCAAAATTCTTGTGCTAATTGGAGACTCTTCCCAGAGAGTTGGCTCCTCACTTCAGAGTCCCATGATAATAAAAGGACTCTCCTGAGCCAAGATCTATCCCTAGGAGTACATGTTTGTCACTTGACCAAGCCCAGGTGATTGACAGAGGGGCAGACAAGATGGCCAAAATTATCCAGAGAAAGGAACCTATATTCAAACATCAAACTCCAATCCCCAACAGGGCCTTACACAGAAGCTCAAAATAAAAAGACTGAAGCCATCGCTGGGCAGAACAGAGATGCAGGTGGAATGTGTGGTCATCCAGAATATGAAGTAAGGTCTTGGACGTGCATTTGTTTCTTGGGCAGCTGGTTTGGAGGACACGGTTTTTAGATCAAAAATGATCCCCTGGGTCTGAGTAAAGGGTTAGTCTTGTCAGTGCCAGTCACAGCCTGCCCAGCCCATCATCTGGAACCAAAAATAATTTTAAAATATGTAGTTGAGACTTTTCTTTTCTCGCTTTATTTGGTGCCCATTTGGACAACTATGTCACAGATTTTCAAGATCCACAATGAATAACTGTTGCCCCTGCCAGGAGCAGAAATTCCATGAAGTTTTACAGGAAAGATTTTTCCATCCAAGAGCTAAAAGATTCCTATACAAATGGTAAACTTTGTTGAGCTCCATGACTATAGAAAATGGTCAAGCATCCAAAGTCCTCTCTTACCAGCATATTTAAATACATCCCATCTCTATGGTCTTAACCTGCCTCCCTTTTCTTCTCAATTCTCTAGCAATAAGTTGAGAAAATCACTAATATGGTACTGCTTTAAGGGAAATATCAAAAAGAAGTTTATCTTTTTGAGAACAAAGCAAGCAAATTTTAGCAGCTTAAAGAAGTTTTCATGAAAGATTGTCTTCTTTCAGATAAATGCCTTCAAATTCTAAAATTTCCCAACCAAAGTGTGCAAGAATTAGGCAGGCATTCAGCAAATATTTCTTGAACTCCTACTGTGTCTCCAGTGTTCCATTTACATTTGAAAAAGTTGTTATCCTTAGAAGCTTAAAATCCAGTTGGAGAAAGGAGTCCAACAAGCATTAAAAGAGTATGTAATAAAGAACAAGATTGTGTGAGCCAAGTATAAAAACTATAGGATTTCAGATAGGGGAAGGAGGGACGGATCCACAAAGAATCATGAGAGCTTCATGAGGAGAAAACTCAAGTGGTGATTTGAAAAATGATAATTACAGGTGAAGAAGTTGGAAGAGGCGCTCTGCTAAAGAGAAACCAACCTGATCAAGGATTAGATATAGCCATGAGCATAGTTTGTTCATAGTCCCTCCCAGGGACCGTGACTCTTTTTTTCTTTTTCTCTCATTTTGTATCAATTTCTGGTGCCTTCTAATTTGAGGCCATTTCTCAGCTTGGCAGCTACTCTCCTAGGATGTCCATGCCATACCCTTGATCGTCTAGTATGTAACAATGAGGCCCAGCTGATGCTTCTTCCCATTAACTATGATCAGGATTTGATTTTTACTAGTTTCCAGGTTGGAGCATCACCATCTTAGAAGAAAGGAAAAAGACCTAAAGTTAGACATAAGGTCTAAAATCAACACTAAATCAATGGAGAACCTTCTCTTTTCCCCTGGATTTATATGAAAAACAGCCTGGCTACAAACAGCAACAAGGTCGAGTAAATTTGATAGGACCCATGTCAAGTCACTATTCAGAGAAATTCTTTTTGAATGAAAATAAAAATGCAACAAACTCAGCCTTGAGGCATCAAAACAAGAACAACTCTGTATAGTTGGACCATATTGGAGGAATTAAAGAATATAGGATATTGAGTCAAAAATCCTCCTTTCAAATGCTAGCTCCTCCACTTTCTAGAGTGATCTTGGGCAAGTTACCCTGAGCCCATCTGAGAACCTGTCTTGCATGGTTGTTATAAAGATGAAAGGTAAAGTATGGAAGGGGCTTGAGGTACATGATAGTCTGTCAAAGAATGACAGCTGTTCATTAGTTTATTGACATTCTCTTTCCTTGCCAAGTACGAGTCTAATGGCCTGTCTCATTAAAAGATTTGCTGCTCAGGCCCTGTAGATTAGAAACAGGCAATGTTTCCCTGATTAAGAGTGACGCTTCCTTTTGAGTCCATGATAAACCTGTATTCTAGGCTGGGGAAAACTTTAAAGATGTTGCCTGCAGGATAACTAGGGGAAAACACCAGTAAATTAGGTCTGGGGAATAAGTCAAACGGGCTTCGGCAGCAGTGTCTTCACTATTTTTTAAAAAAAGTTTTCTCAGAAATGAATCAAGTAAAGAATAACATAAGGAGAATATTTAGACTATTTAGAAAAATGAATTAAAACAAATATTTACTAAAGTTGGTGCATTATTGCCACATAGAAACTTCCCATTATTATTTAAAATGTTCTGTCATGCCCAGGGTGTTTGGAGGCACTTGATCAGAGGAGGAACCATTTCATGCAGATGAGATCTGCAACCTCAGAGAATTTGGGTGCAGTTTGTTCCTCCAGGGTCCCCACAGCTCCTTCTGGTTTGGGAGTATGATTCGATTTCTATGGGTATGAACATGGTGCCAACTTGTTTCCCAAGGATTTTTAAACCATTTTATCCTTTGGGTTTTCATTAATTCAGACCATTCTTTTCCAAAATGAGTGATATTTTTCTATAGATATTTGTTTGAGAGAGAGAGATAGACACCAACAGCGCACAAGAGAGCCCTCACCCACCAGGAAGAATCATCCAGTCCGAAATGTCAATAGTACCAAGGTCGAGAAACCTTAAAGAATCAGCATTTCTTGAGGGGAGTCCAGGATTCTGCATTTTAATAAGCTTCCCAGGTGGATCTTAAACACATGAGACTCTTATCATTGTACTTACCTGACACTAATCGGCCTCTAAAGTTTAAAAAAAAAAATCATTAAAATCTATTTAAGAAAGATGATTGACTCTCTTAATTCACTCCCACTCCCCTCCATTTAAGAATCCCAAGATTTTAAAATCAGAACCCTCTCTTTTATGTTCCTTCTCTGGACCGTATTTTCTGGTTTAAAAATAGGAATTTGCCTAATAGAATAATATTAGCCCAATATGACTGGTCTAGGGACCTTTTCCTTTTTGTGTTGCCAGACAAAGACTGCAAAACTTTCTCTCCAAATGCTCCTTTTCCATATTCCAAGTCATCCCTTCGTTTCCTCCTGTCACACTAAGGCCTGGTGAGCCACAGACTGGTTGCTCATTGTTTCAGGAAGAGAGAGCCCACTTAGCATCAGTATTGTTTTTAACACTTGATGGCTTCTGATGACTCACAAGAGAGTGGGCCTTCAGCTGCTGTACAGAGGTAGGTTGTAAGTTTAGAAACAGCCAGAGTCTGGAATAAAGAAAGCACAGACATTGGAAAGAATAATTGTCTCTCATGCACAGCGTAGCCCATGTGCTTCTTGAGGAAAAACAAAGACTGTGTCTTGTTCACCATTGCACCTCAGCATCTGACACAATACCTGCACATAATAAGTAGTCAGTAAATAGTTGGTGATTGAGTGAATGAATGAATAGACTCAATCAAAGGTCATACTAAGATCATGATGGCACCTGCTGGTAGGAAGGAAAGGGAGCCAGACTGAGGTAGGATTAGAGCAGGCAGAACTGAGCTGGTTGGAGGATAGTCTTCCAAAGAAGATGGCCAGCAAACCAATATACACATCCAAGGAGCATGAGGAGCTCGAGCATGATTTAAGAGGGACACATCTGCTAGCTGAGGAACTACAAACAGTGATCCCAGGCGGGGCACCAATCAAACACCTCTTCAGAACAACACCGGCTCCACTAGGAGCAGACCTTTGTCAAGGGTGCAGGCCTGGAGAAGAGGTCTAGAAATAGCCCATTCAACTGGATCAAGACTCAGGGTGGGCCCCTAGTTCCTGAGGGCTTATAGCACAAGGCTGGAAGCCAGGCAGAACCATAAAGACTGATAGAGACTCTAGGTAACTACCTTTGCTAAGTCCAAGGAACACAAAGATATAATACATGGGAAACAGACAAGTATGGCAAGGATTTGCAATTTAGTGTGATAAGTACTTTAATAGAGAGATGAACAATGCCCAGTGATACCATGAAATGGAGTGTCTGGGGAATCAAAGAAGGATTCACAGAAGAGATGATAAGTGAACTGGGTCATGAAGAAAGAGTAGGGATTTGCTAAGGGTATGGCCTGGGTAAAGCGTGTCTGGGTCAGTGTGGCTGCAGTTGTTTGGGGTAGGGTATTAGGAGAGAAGGTCAGAGACAAAACAATTGGGACCAGTTGGAAAAGCTTTCTTTATATGCTATATTTTGGAGTTTTTTAATATTTAATTTAAACATAATACCTGATGCAGTTTTGTTTTGTTTTGGTGAGGAAGATTGGCCCTGAGCTAACATCTGTGCCAATTTTCCTCTACTTTGTATGTGGGATGCTGCCTCAGCATGGCTTCATGAGCCATGTGTACTTCCAGATCCAGGATCCGAACCCGCGAAGCCCAGGCTGCCAAAGCAGAACGTGTGAACTTAACAACTATGCCACTGGGCTGGCCCCACTGTGCAGTTTTGATGTTAAATTTCTATCTTTCTTTATTCAGGAAATAAACATCTTTCATCTTAAAAAAGGAAAAAAAAGAATCTAGGTCATTACAGAAGAGCTGTGACTTGGGGAACATTGACATGGCCTAAGCTCACCCTGGAATATCAGAAACTTAGGCTATGGCAGCTCAACTATCTGGACACTGCAGCCAAGACTGAGGGTGCACTCAGGGGGAATATGCTGGAGCCCACGGATGAAGGCTACAGGGTCTGCAGAGGGAAGGCAGAGACCACCTTCCAGCACTGTCTGCAGAGTTCTGTCCTAAGCAACTTCCCGGGCCCATTTTGTAAGTCAGGTCAATTCTGTTACTATTGCTTTGAAGTAACTTGAGAAAATACAAATTGAGCCAGTTTTGTAGTCACATGGCTATCTAGGTAAACAGACAGTTGGCATGACTGCCCTTGCCAAAATTTCTTAAATTTCACCAGCCTGGTAGGGAATGTATCCAGCAGCCTGTGCTGAGTGGCAACCTTGCCTTCCAACATAATAAAAAATTATTGCACACTCTTCAGAAAAAGTAGAAATCAGAGAAGAGTTTTTTCTTTGATTTCTTTTCCAAAGTAAGCAAAATAGTCCATCAATCAACGTGGGTAGCTATCTTTGGGATGGATAATTCATACCAGCAGCTATAAGCATGTGGGTCTCTTCATTCAGGAAAGAAATATAGAGAGGAGGTTGCTGGTGGTGAATGGAGCCAAAGATCAGGACCAACATGTATTAAAATAGCACTGTGGGAAAGTGTTAGGGACTCAAAGAAGAATAGCCCATCCTTGCCCTCCAGAAGCCTACAACATAATTGCCAAGGCAAGATATTTACTCCAAGCGATAAATATTATACTTTGGAGTACAAAAGGCAAATATCACACAGGTACTCAGAAATTCTCCCTCTGTTCCAAAGACTCATGCACCTCCACACAGGCCTTTGGATAAGTAAATTGCACACTTTAAGGAATGTCCACTTAATGGGCCTAGCAGACTACTTCCCAGTTACCCAAGAGGATGTTTACCCCTTCCCGCAAAAAGGAGCTGGACAAATCATTCTAGAAATTCAGGAATAGCATGTAGGCAGCTCATGATTTACTCAGCCCAAAACTCTACCCCATGAATATCCGTTCCCAGGAGGACCTTCCCCAGACTGTTTCTCAGTTCTAGGAAACGACCCCTGGAGAAGAGAAGTCCCTTCCAAACAACCAAATGAGGAGGGCAGGACCAGGGCCCACACCCTGACTGTCCCCTGTAGATTTCTTCACCCTAAAGTCCACTTCCTGTCCAATTCACCCCCGCACCCACCTCTCTCCTAACTCTTATAGCCACTGTCTCTTCACAGAGCCTGAAAGAGTAAGGGGAGACTGGATTGCAGGCGAAATAGGAGACTGACCTTGAAGAGGGTTTGAATGACAGAAGATGGAGTCTGGGCAATGGGAAGCCATTCAAAGGAAGCACAAAGCAATCTTTCTGGAAGATTCATGCAGCATTTGTATGTTCCAAATGTATTTAAAAAATAGCATTAGTTTGGATGCCGCTGATTTATAAACTTGGTCATTCGGGAAGGGAATAGGTTCCAGTTTACTTTTCCATTATTTGGGCTGAAGGGAACTTTGTTCCAAGAATGACCAGTCCTCAGCCCTGGGGCTACAAGTGATTCATTAGTGTTTCATACTGAGCCGTTGGAAAAAGATGGCCTGCACTTTATTATTGCTGTAGTGGTAGGTGATATGTTCTTTGAAAGATGTGGCCTAGCAAAACACAGGCAAAAGACTTAGTTGGGGACGAAAAGCAGGAACAAACATGGGCTTTGGATCAGATCGTTGTGGCTAAAATCCTGGTCCTTAAATAGCTGGCAGAGGACCTGGTACACAGTAGAAACCTGATGTGAGTTTCCTTACACTGATGTTAGGCTCTGTAAGAATCAGCAGAGTGATGTGGTTTCCAAGGAGACTCTGACTTCTGGTTGAATTATCAGAAGTATGGTATCTAAGACTGCGGAAGTGATGGAACCGCTCAGCTTGGTGAAGGTAAAGTCTTCATTCCAGCATTGTATTAAATACCGTGGACACCAAGGGAGAGCCTAGAGAAACTGAACATGTGAAAAACATTACCAACTATGCTAAATTATATAGAATAAGCTAGGGAACTGGGGCTGTTTAGGCTGGAGACAGGATGAAAGACTTGATGGCCATTTGCAGTATTTGAAGGACATGTCCTGAGACAGCTGCGTCTGCTTTTATTGTATAGATTTAAGGAGTAGAAGAGGCTGATAGACACAGTTGGTGGCTCAGTTTTTATAAAAAGGTCTGTCTCATTGGCTGCTTCAGGTGGGAGTGAGTTCCCTGTTATGGTTATGTTGAAGCACAGGCAACTTGACAACTTGGCAGAACCAGGTAAATGCCATTCATGCATCAGATAGGCCGTTGGACTAGAAAAGCTTTCAACTCCTTCCAACGTTGAGAGTCTGTAATTCTAGAACCAACAGTGTGCCAGTGAAGGAGCAAGGTAAACATGATGAGTCCTATACAGTATGACAGATGCGTTTGGCTCTTATATTTGAAAATGAATATGAGAGCCTTTTGTTGGTGACACTGGAGACAGCTTCTCTTAGTGTGATTCAGATTGGCCAACCTCCACCTAATACAAATGAGATTATATTTCAGACCAGAGTGTGCTTTAAGCTCCTCCTGAGAACAGTTCGTTTTCAAATAACCTCAAAACACACCTTCTCACTTACAAACAATTGAAATACTAGTCACAAATCATTCTCATCTATTTATCATCTAGTCTCAGTAGAGCCATACATAATTCAAGGTCTTTCTTACGTCTTCACATTTTTTATTATTATTATTGTAACAAAATGAACTATGGTTTCTTGCACTGTCATTAGAAAGGGCAAAAGACCACAGGAATATCAGAATGCAGGACTCGCATGTCAAATGTTGTTTATGAACTGAAATAAAAATAGTTTCCCAGCATCTCTATTTTGATAACCTTTGTATGCATAAAAATATCTTTTCAAGTATATTTTGGAGGATTTGTGCTGATTTGTTTTTCTTGGATGTTTGAGCAATTGACTTTCAATATTTTTATTTCAAAATATTTTAAAGAATGTTTGCCCTAAGTTTGAAGTTTCCTTGGTTTGAGAGTAAATGAGAAAAAAAGTGATTTTTCTGAATCTATGCCTTAGAAACTCTGCGATAAGCACATGGTAAGATGGTTATTTTTATGTTTAGAAGTAAAAGTTAAATCCAAATCATCCATAACCAAGATAAATGTAATGGACCAAACTCATAATCATAATCAAAATCATAATCAGATTGACAGAGTATGTTTAAAAAATATCCCACTATATGCTTTTTACCATAACACAGACATTCCAGAAAATCTATGTAAATAGAAAGGTTGAAAACAAAAGTATGAGAAAAGTTATATCAGGCAAATACCAAAAGAAAATTAGTGTAGCTAAATTAATATTAGGTAAAGTAGACTTTATGGCAAAAAAAAAAAAAAGTTGGCATAAAGAGGATCATTATATAACGTTAAAAGGAAGAGTTAACCTAGAAGGTATAATTCTAGTCTGTACTTAATGACATATCCTCAGCATATGTAAAGCAAAAATTGCAAAGAAAAATCGATAAATCCATCATCATAGAACGAGATTTAAGTACAGTTTTCTCAATAATTAATAGATCAAGCAGCCGAAAGAATTAATAAAATATAAATGATTTGAATAATGCAATTAAACATGATCTAGTGGACACTCAGTAAGGCTACTGCAAAACATTCTAAGTAGGCTCCAAAAATTTTTGGTTGCATAAAATGTGGGTTATGCAATTGTAAGATTAATGAAAAAAATACCATTATTTCATAAATTCTAAGACACACTTTTGTCGCATTTTAGCATCTCTGAAATTGGGATGTTTCAGATTACTAATAATGTATCTTAATTTAATTGGCAGTGTTTTTCCCTAATGACTCATAAAATAATGAGTCATCCTACAGCAGATGCATCTTAAATTCAGTGAAATATTTCTCATCAGTCTGTACTGTACTAAAAGTACAGATAATTCGGGGCCAGCTTGATGGCATAGTGGTTAAGTTCACGCGCTCCACTTCAGCGGCCCAGGGTTCACAGGTTCAGATCCCAGGCGCAGACTTACACACCACTCCTAAAGCCAGGCTGTGGCAGCATCCCACATACAAAATAGAGGGAGATTGGCACAGATGTTAGCTCAGCAACAATCTTCCTCAAGCAAAAAGAGGAAGATTGGCAACAGATGTAATCTCAGGGCCAATCTTCACCAAAAAAAGAAAAAAGTAAAGATAATGAAATGTATGCTGAACAAAACTAATCAGCCACTTCGTCTCCACCCCTCACCCCTCTCCACAGCGGAAAATGAGAACTCTAGCCTTTCTCCTTTGGAGAGTGGAGAATGGAGAGAGGGTGGGAGCTGATCTCTAACCACGTTACAGCCAACTTCATGATACAGCCGGTAGTGCTACTGCAGGGCTTACTGTATATAGGAAAATCTCATATCTTTGGGAATTTCAATGAAACATCTAAATCTTTTATAAGTCAAAGTAAAATCGTAATGGAAATTAGGAAATTCTTGAAACAAGTCAACTATGAAGATGCCACATAACAAAACTTGTGGAAGGCAGCTGAAGTGATTCTTTGAGAGAAATTTGTTGCCTTAAATGTTTACATTAAAAAAGAAGAAAGTTGTAAGTCAATTAGCCAAGCGTTGAACTCAAGATGTTAGAGAAGGGCAACAGAGTAGACTTCCCCCAAAAATTGAAGGGCAAAAATAATAAAAGAAGAAAAGAATAGAAAACAAGATAGAGAGACAACAAAGAAAACTATTGGTTGGGGGGAGGGGAGAGGGAAAAGAAAAATACACGTGCAGCCCAAGAACTGTGTTATCTCTGGTCAGTTCTGGATGGGGAAGGGGCCAAACTCACTGCTGTCACAGGTGGGGGCAGTGCTGTAGTGACAGCATCAGCCCAGGGAGCCAAGGAGACACAAGCAAACTGAGCTCATTCCTCAAGCTCAAGACTAGCTCAAGACGCCTAGGTCTCCCTTCCTATGAAGCCTTTCTACACAAAATGGATGTTTAGACATTTTGTGCAATGTTCATATTTTCATCTCCACCGTTCTTATCATGAACTAAAATTTGCCAGACTATATGAAGCCCTTAATTTCTGAAATTTTTTGTTCCTAGAGTGGTCTTCTGATCACTATGTTTTTCAAAGTTTATGCTTCTGCTTTTTCCGGCCTCCTGCTTCTTGGTGTTATACATGTGTCTTCCATTATGGATCTGCCCCCTTTAATTTGACAGTTTAATCTTCTGGGTGCCCAGGATTATATAATTTGTTTATAAAATAAGAATTCCTAGTCTCTGCATAAAAACTTGAGAGAAAGTATATGCCCTAAGTACACAAGCTTTAGCAAGAGACCAGTGTGTCTATTTATGCCTGCTTCTGGGCTATTGGGGCTGTTCCAAATGGCTGAGTCTTTTGGGTTGAGCATTCTGGATTAGCAAATCCAGTTGCGAGAGGCACAATTAAATGAAGAAGTGCACAATTTAAAGAGCGTCCAAAAAGTGTGTGCATGTGGAGACAGAGAGAGAGAAGGAAGAGGAGGAGGAGGAGGCAGAGAGGAAGGGGAGAGGGAGCACAGATGAACAGTTTGGGAAATAGGACCAAAAAGCAGAGAGTCTCCGAGAAGCCCTCCTTTCTGCCAACACTAAAATGATTGCCAGCTCTTTAAGTGGTCCAAAATTGGCAAAATCAGTGGACTAGGCTATCTCGGAACTGGAGGAGACAGCACCCGACCCAGACATGTGGTTCCGGTTTAGAGTTTACAGTCACATCGCACCAAATCACAAGCTGCCCCAGGGTCCTTATGTGTATCTTCTGCTCAGGATATTATTGCGGACTGACGTGATTTTTATTGTTTGCACTCCCTGAAAGCAGACAAACTCTTCCCTCTGCTGTCATTCCCTACAGAATGACAAAGTCCCACAAGGGTATATAAACACCTTTCCTTTTGCAAAGCAACCAGTTTCTCGCCTATTTATTAGGGCACCAAGGAAATTCAAAGGTCAACGATTTAATTTATATCTCCTCAAAAGAAGAGTCCAGTCAGTGCCACAAGCAATACATAACCAGCATTCCTTTGCTGTTACTGTAGTTGCTAGAACAGATGTTAGTTTAGTCAGTGCCCAAAGCAGTAGGCTTAATGTTTTGTTTCATTTTTTTAAGAAGCACTTGAATAAGTGACAACTAGAATATTCCTGGGTTTCTTTTACACACAATCTGGCATCAGGAAAACTGCTTCGTTTGCAGGCCGAGGAAGTATGAAAGGTGCAGCTAAGGTCATTATATTTGGCCTGCATTGCCCAAGTGCAAGGACTCAGCAAAGTTATCTATAAAGCTGAAAGTTTTTGAGATTGTATATAAAAGGTACAAATTCAACCAAAATAAATATCTAACAAATGCTGTTCATGCTAGAGTCCAATCTGGCAACCTCAGTTGAGCTTTACCTGCTGCTTTTAAAATTTGCGAATGCACTGATCCCTAATAGATAAAAATGTTGGATGATGATCACACATTTGTATTTCATACTTCCTCCCACTATGTAAAGTTATCTCCATCCTTACTTCTGTGCCTTTGATCGCATTTCCCTTTCCTTCTGGAACGCCCTCTCCTCTCCACCTACCCAGATTTCCCCGTGGCTGCGAGGGCTGCCTGGACCTGCCCCGGGTTGCCTCACTGGCCTTGGCGAGCCTCCTGAGCTCCCTCTGTTCTGAGCTCAAGTACTGTGGTCCATAGCATCAGTTAGCGTTTCACTGCACGTAACTTGTGCTGCTCTCTGAGCGAATCCTGTGAATCAGTTCTGACTTTCTAACTGGACAGTGATAATGTCTTCCAGGATTAGAGATTGACTTTCTTCATCTTTCTGTGTCTCCTATTGCTAAGCATGTGTTAGAAACTCAATAGAAAATTATGTGTTGGTTTCTTGTTGCCCTATTATGCATTTTAGAGACATTGTTATAAGGACTCAATCATCATGTCACCACTAGTAAGGATCTATCTCTATGAGGTGCCACCCAAATCATAGGCACGCCTTCCACCTTTCCAAGTTCATAAACTAAAGCAACAGTATACAGTAGGTATGCATGTATGTATGCTCACTAATGTACGAGGGATGATCAATAAGACCAATTGAGCATATGCATTAAATAAATAGCTACATTAAAGGCAAATAGACAAGTCCCTGTACCTGATGGAACAAAAAGTGAAAATGAGAAGTTAGCCTTTCTCTTCCAGTATCATAGTATTTGAACATTACTAAGTAACTTTCTCTGTAATCCTATTTCAACAGCCCACTCACAGGAACTAAGACATTCTGAGTGCTAACGAGCTACATCTTGTCTGCATTATTCTCTAAAAACTGGTTTTGGTTAACAAATTCTATGCATTTTATGGAGAGAAAAGAAAGTGCTGAATGAATCCAAGTTTACTTATTATCACCCTCACCATTGTGAGGGACCTGAAATGTCTCTACTGGGTCAGGGTGACAAGAGGCCCAAGATGAGGCTGGAAAACCCTGACACAGAGTGTCCTTCCACAATAAGGACCTCAGAGCTTGAGTCTGTAAGAGTGTGTTATCAATCTTCCCCAAAATCGCATACTAATGATGGCTGACCTAAGGCCTTCTGGTATTATTCATACAAGGCATAATAAAGTAATCAGATTTATAGCAAACTAGAATTTACACATCCAAATGATTGTTGCTTTTTCAAAATATTTACCTTGGAAAACCATATACTTTTTCCACCAACGCTGTTACAATTCCAACTATCTTCTGCACTCCTGCTCTGAAATTGCCTTCACTCCGAAGGCACAGTATTTGAATATCCTCAATAGGGGAATAAGGAAACGTCAGCATAATTTGATATCAAAACAACCCCAAAAGCTATGGGAACCAGGTCTGCTGAATGGATGGCTGTCATGCTGGGAACTTACCTGGTGAAAAGCAAAGCACGACTAAGAAGGTGTAAGATTTTGTTTTGTGGCCTTGAAGTGGTTTCAGAAACAGTTCCGTGGGAGGTGTTTCAGAATCAACTTGAGCCATGGCTGTGTCATTGGAGAGTGCCAGCACCAGAAGCACTAGTTTGGAGGGAATCAGATTCATGTGGAGGGGAGAGTCCTGCTGTGTTCACCACATGAACAGCCTTGTTATTTCATAGCCATGCTTTTTAAAAAGAGTTGCACATGGGCTCAGGTCATTCTCACCTACAATGTTTTCTACACTGCTGACTTCGTGGGTTCAGGAATCCAATATCTTCAGTGTCTATCAATTTTATTGCCATTTCTAGCCCAGATTACCTCTCAGGTAGCAAGAATGAATCATAATGTTTGATTATGTTTTATCCTCATTGATGTTTGATCAACTTTAATGAGGGCTGTTAAATTTGCCATTGGAAAAGCCCCTTGAATTTCCTTTCCTTGACACTGATGTGGCAATCTGAAGGCCTGTGGTTTCCCAAATATGTAACCTGGGACCACCCACTAACACCATAGCTCCAGCCACTGTCAGCAGGAGGTTGTTCACAAGAATCAAATTCATTTACCTAGGCCAAGCCTGGGCACATCACCAGGGACACGGCTTGGGCATAGAAGCAAGGGGAAAAGAGAAAGGGAAGTCACACTTATTAAAGGATGGCCACGTGCCAGGACCTTTACAAACCTTGTCTCATGTAAGTATCAATTCAATCCTGGGAAGTAGGAATTATCTCAATTTCGTGTATGTAGAGAAAAGGAAGTTTAAGAGAGGTTGGGTAACTTATCTAAAGTCCACATAGTAATAAGTGGAAGAATTAAGGTTTAGACCATCTTTTGCTGATTCCAAAGCCCAAGCTCTTTGCAGGGAGGTTGGTGAGCTGTTTCCTTGATGGGGCTGTGGAGGGAGAGGAGAGAGCTTTGGACAACATTGGCTCCCGTGCCATTTCTGCCACCCACCAGCTATAGACGGCTTTAGCCTGCTAAATTCTCATTTCTCTCAGTCTAATAAATACTTGAGTGACTATTAAGTCCTTCTACGTTTGAAACACTGTACTACATCTCAAAGTTACAAAGATGAGTAAAGTCAGATATATGTCCTCCAGGGGCTTAGTTTAATGGGAGAGACAATATATAATATACAGTAGATGCTGAGATAAAGATATAAAGTGAGGGCACAGACTGGGAGTTCAGTGGTAGTATTTACTTGTCTGTGTTCCCCACTCAACTCCAAGGTCTGTGATTGCAGACACCATGTCCATCTTTTACGCCAGTGCATGTAGAGAGCCCAGCACATAGTAGGTGTTCAATAAATACATAAGGTATGAATGAGTCAGAAAATGCCTGAGCTAAGCCTTGAAAGATGGAAAACCATTGCCCGAGCAATGAAATTAAGATAGGGTGTTTCAGGGAGAAGAGGAACCTGAGAGAACAGTGAGGGGTGTACAGGGAACTATATGTGATTAGCTTTCTCAAAATACAAAGAGTAAGGAGGGTGGTGGTGAGAGAGGAGGCTGGAAAAATAAGAGAGTCTGGGTTGTGAAGGGCTTTGTGTGGGCTAAGGACCCTTATACTTAGGGGTCCATAAATGAGTCCTGGGGATTTGATGGACCCCCTGAAATTGTGATCAGAATTTGTGAGCTTGGGCATAAATGTGAATGTGTACTTTTCTGAGGAAAGGGGTGTTTCACTTTCATCAAATTCTCAAATGTTAAGAACTCTTGCAGACAATGAAGAGCTGTTAAAGAGTTCATGGGTAGGCAGAACTATTAAAATAACACTTTAGGGCCCGGCCCAGTGGTGTAGTTTGCACACTCTGCTTCGGCGGCCCAGGGTTCAGTGTTTTGGATCCTGGGCACAGGCCTAGTACCACTCATCAGGCCATGCTGAGGCGGTGTCCCACATGGCAGAACCAGAAGGGCCTACAACTAGAATATGCAACTATGTACTGGAGCTTCGGGGAGAAAAAAAAAGAGGAAGATTGGCAACAGATGTTAGCTCAGGGCCAATCTTCCTCACCAAAAAAAAAAAAAAAAACTTTAAAGTAATAAAACTTTAAAAATAAATAAATAAATAGCATTTTAGATAGATGACCTAGAAGTAGCTTCTTGGGGAGGCAAGAATGGTGGTGGAGAAACCAGTGAAGAAATAACTGGAACTGTCCAGGAAAGAAATAATAGGATTCTAAACCTAATCAGTGGTGTTGGAGATGGAGTAGACAAAGGCAGATTCAAGAAGTACTTAGGTGACCAAAAGAGCTGGATGTACTGATGGAGAGTATGCCATCAGGGAGTAGAAAGGAGAGAAAGAAAACTGAGACTGACTTCCAGATTTCCAGCTTGGGTTGATGAGTACTTCCATTGAATGAGGGGAGGAGGACAAGTAGGTCTGAAGGGGAAAACAACAAGCACAGTTTGAACTGTTGAGTGTGAGGTATCAATAGGACTTACCAGACAGCTGAATGCCCCTGACTGTGACCCTGAAGCGTGAGGAGAGATCTCGGCCAGAGACAAAGATTTCACTCATCACTATCTAGATGAGAGGTTAAACTACGAAAGGCAATGAGACAGCCCATGCAGAGTGTTAGAAAGAAAAGCAGCAGTGGCCCGAGAGTGCATCCGTGGGTTGCAGGACACTGTAAATGTCCTCAATGCCACTGAATTGTACACTTAAAAGTGGTTAAAATGGCAAATTTTATGTGTTTATTTTTTTACCATAATTTTAAAAAGTGAAAAAAAAAAGCAAACATACGCTTCAGACAAAATAAAAAGTATATACCTTTCTAAAAAAGAAAAAATGGATCCATGGGGCATGCTGACACTTAAGGGGCTGAATATAAGGAGAAGCCCAAGAAGAAGGTGGACAGTGAATAATCAGAGATGGGAGGAAGGCGGCTCAGGAGAGCACCATCGCAGATGCCAGGGGGCTGGAATCCCGGCAAAAGGCAGGGCCGGGGGGCAGAGAAGTTACATAATCACTAAGGTTACTTCCAGAAATAGCAGTCAGAATATATAAGCTCTGGGAGAGACAGAGAATTTTGGTCTCCGGGCTTGCCCATCCAGAACTTCTCCGCAGTAATAAAATGACTTAAATTTCATCTTTCAAAATAAAACTTGCCCCTGCTCCACGAGTTTCGTCTGGGCAGGAAACAGAGCTCAGACCAGCTGCTGAGGATGGTTCTAAATTCCACTTCAGAGCGCTGGAATGTGATGCATCCCCAGCGCCAGCCCCCGCCCTGGGAGGGAGGAGAGTAGCCTGGAGCGAAGGGGGGAGCAGCAGGGCGAAGGGGGGAGCAGCAGGGCGTGCAGAGCCCTCTAGCCCCCTCTGCCAGGGGGCTGACACTCCTCTGACTGCTCACAGGGTCACCCATCTGACCAGGACAAGTCAACACGTTCCTTTTCCCTCTCACCAGGATGGCCCCTGTGGTATTTAGAACAAGCAGGTTGCCATGAGATCACAAGGTCATAGACCAGAGCTGCCCCTGGCCAAAGGGTCTCTTTCCCTTGAGGGCTTCAGAGGCAGCCTCACCGGATACCAGAGAGAGGGAGAGAGGCTGGGAGTGGGGGGAGGAGGGAGGGATCGCTGGGGAGCCTCACGCCATACCGCCATACCGCCATACCGAACCCGCCCTGTCGCGTCCTGGAGTGCCCCGTGGCGTCATCATTTACCAGCTGAATCCAGGGAAACAGCGTTGCCAGCTTTTGAGAAGCTCTAATGGATCATCAGCTATTTTTCTGTCATATTTTTGGCACAGTTTGCCTAAGAAGTCCTTCAATGTGGCAGAATACACCTTCTAATTCATTCTTTCATGTTAGATGTTTAAAAGATAGCCTAGTCTAACCGCATGAAAGAATCTGAGTATCTTCAGTAATTCAGTCTTAATCTGCAAAACCCGGCACGGCCCGTGGGACTGTGGCAGACCCACCACCCATCAGGGAGGGCTCCCATAACCCTTTGTTAATAATTCGTGTCTGCCGCTGGGGTCAAATGCAATGGTTACAATCACCAGGGCCCATCCTGGGGTAAGTTAAAATAAGAGATATGGGAGGGGTCACTGGAGTGGCAATAATAAAGCGTGTGAACACACAGAAATGAGACCCCCAAAAAGGATATATGAAAACCTCAGTGTTGCCTTTATTATTGTGGGCTGGAGACTATGGCTGAGCGTGGCAGCAAATGGGCTGGAAACAGAAGCCCAGAGTTAAATAGATTTACCAGCCTTGTCCTGGGCGTGGGGCCTGTCAGGAAAGACTCACAGCCAGGGGCAGAGTTACCAGGAAGCTGAGAAGTTTAAGCTTCAGGGATCCTCATTTGAATGGGTCCCTCATAGACTCCCCTGGGAGGGGCCCTTATAATTTTGAATTCATATTTTTCTGTTCATTTTCTTAAAGAGGCTCCCCCAAAATTATATAGGCATCAGGCCCCCCCCCCCCCCCACAAAACCAGCTGGCATGGAGCAGAAGAGGGCAGCCTCTGCTCCCAGTGGGAAGCACGGTCCAGGAGAGAAAAGGGAGAGAGGATGCCAACATGCTCGGTTCACCTTGACCTTATTCCTGGATGAGTAAAGAGGGAGAGAAAGGCAGAAAGCTTTCAGAGCAGGAGCAGGGAAGAGGGCTCCTTCCTTAGCTGAGACCGCTCTCCAGGCTGAGCTGAAGGCACGTCATCGGCTGCCTAATAACCTCACGCCTGGGCATCAGGCAGATCCCAGGCCAACCCAACTTTGAGATGGAGGATGTCACAAAGCATTTTGAAGTTGAGCTTCCCTCAGTCTCCCAGTACTTCCTCTCAGTTGTATCCTCCTCCCTTTACTATGGCAACACGCAAACAAAACAGAGAGGAGCAGCAGTGCTCGTGCTCGATTGTCCAGAGGGCTGCCTCTCCTATCACGGCACACAGGGGCCCACACAAGACCCCTCTCCCCCGTGCCATGCGCCAGGAACCCCAAATTACCTACAAACCTACCAGTGAGAGATGCGTTCATTATCCAAGTTTCCAAATCTATACCCTTAAAAACACTGCCTCCTTGGCTTCAAAGAGATGCCCTCATTTAGGGAGCTGGGAACAAGAGGAATTAAAGAAAGTCGGGATGCTGGAATTTGGCCTTTCGAGTCAGGCAGCGTTCGGGAAGGTCATCCTAACAACCGCCTGACCGCCCGCCTGGAGGAAGGAGAGGGCTGAGCACATCCTGCCCTTGCATTTAATGTTCCGCGTCTGCGTGCTCAACAGGAGGCCCCTGTGTGAGCGTGTTATACTTCAGCATTTGACACAGGGAAAAAAGGCATAAAACCATTCCTTGAAAAACCTGGATGATCTCCTCCAACGGGAAGATGTACCACCTTAGGCTGCTTGCTTTACACCAGCTTTCTTTCAGCTCTAGTCACACATCCCAGAGCCACCCCCACCACCCTCACCCCCTGACTTCCAGCCAAAATTTTTTGAATTAAAGGGCCATGTTGATTTTTTAAACTTCGTTTTCACTTTTTTCTGTTTTTTTTTTTTTTTTTTTTGGTGAGGAAGATTGTCCCTGAGCTAACATCTGTGCCAGTCTTCCTCTATTTTGTATGAGGGACACCACCACAGTGTGGCTTGATGAGTGGTATGTAGGTCTGTGCCTGGGATTTAAATCCACGTACCCCAGGCTGCCAGGAGCATACAAACTTAACCACTATGCCACTGGGTTGGTCCTGTCACTTTTTTAAATAAAATAAGAATTTAACTTGTGCTGATATTTAGGCTGTCAGGAAAACAACAGTGGTAGGAATCAATCTTTGACAATTTATCTGGTGCTTTTTTTCCCTCTGAAGTCTCTTTTAGAAAGTTTCTGGTGAATGACACGCGGGGGCTGCCTGGCAAGGGCAGATGTCAGAGACTGAGAGTTTGCTGGACAAGTCAGCACGTGCTTTCATTTTATGTCATAAAATCAGGTCCATGCGAGTCCCCACTTCAGTCCCTACAACAAGGCAGCTGTAACAGGCTCACTTAGTTAAGTGAGATAATGCATACACAGCACTTAGCATAGTGCCAGGAATGTAAATAGCATGCAATAATTGTTAGCTATTGTTAGTAACATTAGTACTGAACACATTCAAGAAAATGCAAGCATTTCGGAAGGAGTGACGCTGTAAAATGTCATCCTAAAGAACTGGGCAGCATTGCAGCAGCCCTCCACCTGGGCCTTTGACCTCCAGTGTTTCCCTCCGCAGGTCCATACTCTACAGTGTCAGCAGCATTTGCTTCCCAAGAAACAAATCAGATCACGGTGCCCCGGGTTAAAGTCACCAAGGGTCCCCCTTGACTCAGGATAGAAGCCACACTCCCGGGCTTCATTTGCATGGCCTTTCACAGTAGGGACCCCACCTCCCTTGCACCTACCTTCCATGCAGTTTGTGCTTGCCTTTCTGTGCAGTAATGCCAACCTCTCCTGGCCCTGCGGGGCGAGAGCTCCAGTGTCGCCTCCTCTATGAAGTGCCACTTCCCAGGCACGCAGTTCTTAGCACTGGCTGAGAGCAATAGCCTGCTGGTTAAACCTGTGAGCTGTGCAACCAAACTGCCCAGGTTTCAATTCTGGCTTCTCCCTGTGACCTGAGGCAAGTTTCTTCACCTGTCCTTGCCTTCCTTGTATTCTTATCCGTAAGACGGGGAAAATAATACTATTGAATTCACAAAGTTAATGAGAATTAAATGAGCTGACATATGGAAAGCATGTTAGTACATAGAAACAACAGTCCCCAGCACACAGTAAGTGCTCAATACATGTGAGCTGTACTAGTAATAATTACTATGATCATCCTTATCATTATTCTTATTCCACCAGAATGTAAGCTCTTTAAATGTAGAGACTGTTTTGTTCATTGCCTGGCACATAGGAGGTGCTGGTGTACAGCTGTTGAATGACACGCAGCCCCCTGCATGTGGGTAATTGTTTATACATCTCCCTCAGCACACCGTGAGCACCTTGGTTCTGTCGAATTAATCCTGTATCCCCAAGGTCTGCTCAATGGGCACAGAACAGATGCTCAATTCATTCGCTGAATGAAGACAGGAATGAACCTCCGAAGATGCGTGTACATGTTATATCCCAGTAAAACATTAATTCAGGTCTAAGGTTAGAAATTCATGCCCTCTGTCTGATGGTATCTCTTCTGCACTGGGTGTATAACATTTGCTGGAAGATCTTAAAAACCAGGCAGTGCATTTGGGGCTTTATCTGGAGACTGTCTCCAGAACAGGAGAAAGTTCCTCCAGGAGCTCCTGCCCCTGTTGTTTCCACTCCCCCAGTGCTCCTCGCTGCCCCTTGCCCCTTCCTCGGTCGGCTACAGCCAGGGAGACCTGTGGCTCCGAAAGGGCAGACCAAGCTGGCTGGAGAAAGGCTAGATGTAGCTTTGTCCAAACCCAGGAAGTCTTCTCCCAGGGTAGAAGCGTCCTCTTCCCCTTGTGGGTCTGGTCTTTCACCTGCCCGCTTCACAGGAAACCTTCTTCTTCCAGAAGGAAGTAAAAACATTTCCCCATAATACAGCCTTTCTACTTCAGTTCCTCCATCCAAAGTGAAAAATAAATTCAGGAGTGGGGAGAGTGAGTGTAACGTGAATAAATATAATCCGTAGTCTTTACCAAATTATAACTCAATACTAAAAGACTGCTGTTTAATGAGCCTCTCAGTAACCAAAATCGCTCAGTATTCCAAGTGCAGGCAGATTTACGATCTGAAATGCCCACCATGTTTGCTGTCATGGGCGAATGGAGGCAGGGTGAGTTACAGCTCGCTGTTTGACGTGATAGCTTTCCTCCCAATCGCCTGGCCAGGTCTGCTTTTATCCAGTCGACAATGCAGGGAGCCAGGTGGGGTTTATTATCTCCAGTTTACGGGCATGCAATGTACAGACTGAGAAATCAAGAGGGTTGTCTTTGACTAACAATAAATTTGGAAAACACACATGATTTCTTTGTGTCATCACGAGAGCATCATTCTCTGCTGTAGATCAGGCATAAATGTTGTGGGTCCAGAAGCGTCCTCTCTACCATGGCCAGGTCCATCCTCTGGCCCCTGTGCCCCCTCCCCACCCACTGCCCAGCCCTGCAGCTGCACTGTGAGGCTGCAGCTCCCTCAGGGGCAGTCTGGCATTCCCAAGCTTTGGCTTGGTGGGCGCCTGGGTGTTTAGTTCCCTGGCTTTGGTCAAAGACATTCCAGGGAATAAGAGCTGCCTTTAAACAGCTTCAAGTAGCCCCCGCTGAGCACTCAGAGCGGGAGTGAGTCAAGTCCCAGCTCTGCCATTACCCTGCTGTGTTACCTTGAACAGGCCTCCCAACCTGATCTGATCGTGCAGTGAATGGTCCCCGCTGAAGACACATGCACTAAAGATCTCGGGTGTCATTTCAAGAGGGTCACAGGCTTCCATCCCCGTGAGCCCATGTGTGTACCCTGAGTAAGAACCCTTGGGCCAGGTGACCTCCGACACCAAAGGGGGGAGCCCCCACTGCAGATTTTTAAAGAATGAGTTCAGTAGCCTATTTTCTCAGTAGGAAATGTTAAAAAGAAAAGGAAATACAGAATTTTTTTTAAAAAAGAACGTTGCCGTAAACCCACTACCAGCAAAACCACTCAATATTTTAGTAAATATCCCTCAGGCCTTGCCTCTCACTATCAACATATACACATAAATCCACTCATTGTATCAAGAATGTTCTCTCATGTCATTTAAATATTTTTTGAAAACACAATGTCTACATAGTAATTGATTGCGTGGTAGTTCTATAATATCTTATTAGCCATTCCTTAATTGTTAAGCATATAGATTGTTTTCCTTTTTATTATTATTATTATTATTATTATCCGTGCAAACATACCTGACTATTTTCTTGGACTAAAAGTGGAATTGTCAGCTTTACTCAGAAAGAGTACCTATGATGATTAATACCTGTGACAATTTGCCCCTTGCCCCCCACCTCCAAAAGTTGTACCCTGTCGCACTCAGTCACTGGGGGGGCAGTGGAGAAGGGGCCTTAAGTCTGCTTCCTGAGCCAGCAGTCCCGCAGTGCTGACACCGACTGGGGTCTCTGTTTGCTAAAAGTTAACAGCCGTCTCAGACCACAGCAACCGCGTCTGTTTTCAGAACCGGCCGAGGCATGTTTTGAAGGGGGTATAATTTGTCTTGGGTCACTTGATCTGACAGCAGCGTTGACTCATCCACCACACCCCTCCGCTCCCAGGTTCAGTGGCAGCTGCTCCACCCTCCACTCCCCAGAATCCATCTGCCCTTTATCACATCCTATCAGCAGGCTCGAGACTCTGCCTCATGAATTTGTAACATGCATCTATGTGAACGGGTTCAGGGGAGCAGGCAATCCTGAGTAGAACTGTCCTGAGCCCAGCCCAAGTGGTGGCAGGGACAGCAGACCCAGGGAGCAGGAGGCTGTCCCGGGCAGAGGGGGATGGTACAGAGGCAGATGGGCAGTGTAGGCCATCTCAACGCCCAGTTGCATGGGCAGCCTCCTGCTCTTTCTCTTGCAGGGTTGGTTGTTCAGAATGTTGTTCAAAGAGAAGAGCGGGCCTCGCTGAAAGACAAGTCCATTTCTCGTGAGAGTTGGCTACATAGAGAGTGTTGCCCAGAATGCTGGGCAGAGGCTCAGCCGTTTGCTTGGTAAACTGTGCTCTTCTCTGGGCCTTAAGTCTGCACATTGGGGATGGGGTGCAGGGAGAGAGAGAACGGAGGTATTGCCATGCCCTACCCCAAGCTCGCGTGCTGGTGGCACACGGCCTGCCCCACTGCTGACCGCCCTCTCTCTTGGCCCCGCAGTCCGATGGCTCCATCCTGGCGATCGCCCTGCTGATCCTGTTCCTGCTCCTGGCCCTGGCTCTCCTCTGGTGGTTCTGGCCCCTCTGCTGCACCGTGGTAAGTGCCCCAACCTCCTCCTCCCCATCTCGGGCCTCTAGCTGCTCAAAGCAAAGGGTGATGCAAGCGGAACAGGACCATGCGGAGGGAGAGGGAGAGGAAAAACTGCAAAGATTGAGGACAAATCTTCAATTTTTCATACAATTTATACAAAATTGGCAAAAACTAACATGATCAATGTAACCACGAGTCATTAAGAGTCAATATGGGTTAGGGAGTGAGATTGCCAATGGGCACACCCTTTGGGTGGAACAGCTGGGGAGGTGCTTAGCAAGGATCCACAGAATACCGTAAATCATGAGTGTTATTTGACAGTTAAGAAATACATATGCACGGTATGTACGGTGTACACACACATACACTCACACGTTGACAGTTGGTAGCTGATGCTCTTCCAAAACCACCCTGGTCTTAGCAACTAGTCTGCTCATCTGGGAGAGCCTTGGGCTTCTTTATTTTTAAGAATAAAGAGTGGCACCTACCTTTATTTCATTACTTTTAGCTAACATGTATAGGACGCACCTACTGTGTGCCCAGCACTGGTCTAAGCACTTCAGCTACAAGATCAATACGGATCTGCCTTCTCCCCATCATTATCACCTGGAACCACTGCATAGCTCTGGCCAATGTCACCCCAAATAGCTTAGGGACTGGAATAACCTGCCATCACCTGCTGTGCCAAAATGATATGTGCCTCGTTATCAATTTCTAGTCCCTGGCCCCTGGACTTGGAAAAGCCCAAACAAAGTAATATCCTATGAAGAAAAAACGCTAGCTCTCACCTGTCTAGTTCTAGCACATGCCCTGCTTTTGTGCAGTCAGAACATGCACTGCACACTCAGGCGAGTCTGAAGTGAGCGCTGCTCTGCTGCCGTGGCGTCTTAGTTCCTCCGTGGAGGGTCCAGCAGGGGAAAACAGACAGTGAGCCTCTCCAGGCAACAGCTTGTCTTCATTTTATCTCCAAAACGCCAGCATTTAGCACGCAGTGCATGAGGACTCACATCTGTGTGTAGAACTGAGCTGAACAAAACCCAAAGACTCATGGAGCGCTAGACTTGAGAACGAGGGGGAAAAGGCTTCGAATGACATTTTAAACAGGTGGTACATGACTGAGATGAGAAACTCGGCCAGGATGCGGATCCATGTGGCAGGGGCTTCTGGAAAGAAAGAGGCTCTTGCACCAGCGGAAGCCTCTGGGTGCTCAGGGAAAGAGACGACTTGCAGCCGACAAGAACATGTGTGCGAGGAGGGATCCAGGACAAGTGCAAGACTCGGGTCAATTAGTGCAGTCCAGACTGGACCGATGTCACTAAGATTTTAAACAGATTCTTACCACGACAGCCCCGAAAGCTAAATGTTGTTTTAAATACTTAAGGCTGCACAACCATTTTATTTTGAGGGTGAAAAAAACCCCATGAGTCAGCCAGAGTGTTTTCTATGGTGATTTAAAAACAAGCTTATTTTCAAGTCTGGAATTCTCGGCGGGAAAACCTTGCATTGGGTTCTTAAGGAAGAGGGTGGCCAGGGTGATGGCGGCGGCAGGCAGCGAACACCAGGGCTTCTATTGTAGCAGGCATCACCCTTGTTCACCTAGTCCCTTTGATGACTATCTGGGTAGGGACAGCTAGGAACAATAGAAAAGCCAGGCAGTGCTCCACCACTCACCAGCTGTGTGATCTCGGGCAAGTTACTTAACCACTCTGTGCCCCAGTTTCCTCATTTGTATAATGAGCACAATAAGAGTACTGACTTCATAGATAGACAGTGAAGATTAGAGGAGTTTATATATATAATGCTTAGAATAGTACCTTGCATAGAGTAAGTGCTTGTAGTATCATTATTATTAATATTAAAAAATATTTACTATAATAGGGAATATATTACTGTGTTGTATGTCATTAAATTTATATTGGTGGGAAACGTCTCATTTTTTTCCTGTTTTACTGAGATATAATGACATATTTCATTGTATAAGTTTAAGGTGTACGACAATGATTTGTTACGTGTATGTTGCAAAGTGTTTACCACAATAAGTTTAGTTAATATCCATCACCTTATGTAGTTACAAATTTTTTTCCTTATGATGAGAACTTTTAAGATTTATTCTCTTAGCAACTATACAATGCAGTATTGTTAATATAGTCATCATGTTGTGTATTAGATCCCCAGAATTTATCTTATAACTGGAAGTTTGTATCTTCTGACCACCTTCACCCAATTTCCCCACCTCCCACCTGCCCCCACCTCTGGTATCCACAAATCTGATCTCTGTTTCTAGAGTTTGGTTTTTTTAGATTCCACATATAAGTGAGATCATACAGCATTTGTCTTTCTCTGCCTGCTTTATTTCACTTAGCGTAATGCTCTCAAGGTCCATCCATGTTGCCACAAATGGCAGGATTTCCTTCCTTTTCGTGACTGAATAGTATTTCATTTTCTTTATCCATTCATCTGTCAATGGACACATAAGTTGTTTCCATGTCTTAGCTGTTGTAAATAATGTTGCAGCAAACATGGGAGAGCACATATCTCTCCAGGATGGTGATTTTGTTTCTTTCAGATAAATACCCAGAAGTGAGATTGCTGGATCAAATGGAAGTTCCATTTTTAGTTTTTTGAGGAACCTCCATACTGTTTCCATAGCTGCTGTACCAATTTACATTCTGACCAACAGTACACAAAGCTTCCCTTTTCTCCACATCCTCACCTGCATTTCTCTCTTATCTTTTTGATGATAGCCATCCTAACAGGTGTGAGGTGATATCTTATTATGGTTTTAATTTCAGGGAAATGTCTCTTAATTAATGCCTTTCATTCTTGGAAGCAGTGTCACCCAAGGCCAGATTGTTTTGCAATATTCAAAATATTTTTCAATGAATTTATCTCGTTAAGTCCCTGTTGCTTTGGAAGGCAGCCAAAATGTCCTAATGTCTGATTTTGAAAGTCCCAAAGGATTTCTTTACAAGGGAAGATCTTAGAGATTAATCTTCCTGTTTATGATGTCTATAAACACTGCCCTACCCCTGTTTCCGAAAGCTGGCCAGGGCTCTGATGCTCGGGGTGCCCCCAAAAACTACTTGTTGATCACTGGCATCCTTGATGAGTGATGATGTTCTGAGGGGGACAGCATAAAGTCATATGTTTTCTAAGGGAGTGTGCAGGAAGGAGGGCAAACATCACCTGCCCCCCCAGGATCCTGGTTCAGAGGATGCAAGAAGTCACTCTCCCGAGGGACAGCACCCCGCCACAGTTTTGGGACTAGCAGAGGGTTTCCTTGTAAATCATGGTCCTGAAACCTTCGTCTCTCATTCTCCTTGCCCTGGCCAAGTGTGGGAAATGCCCCATGACCTGGTACCAAAGCAGCATCTCGATGGTGGGAAATAGCCAGAGAGCAGAAAGGGCCTGCAAGATGTGGAGTGCATGAGGCTGTGTCTGCGGTCCCTTCCTCCCCCTTCTGCAAAGTTCTGTCCAGAAGTGATATTCAAAACATGTAACAACCTGCAAGGTCCCACACCTCAACTGAGCCAAAAATGAACCGTTTAGTGGCTGGATTGGGGCAGAGATGGGAGACAGTCCACCAAGTCCTGCAGGGTGGCAGACGAGAGGGTAGAAGGGCAGGCACTCAGGTCACTATTTACTAATCATAAACAGCATTTTTAAATGGAACAACCAGCATGACCAGAACAGGCATAGCGGTTACTCTCAGGCCTGCCCTCTGCCTCAGCATCCTCTCATTACCTGCTGGCCCAGTCTGGAAGAGGAAATCTGAAAGGTGAGAGTGACTGGTGCTACCCGTTGTGCTTTGCCTTTCCTAAGGGACACCAGCCACTCCCATCTGGGCTCTTACCTTCCAGCTACTTGGAACCTGGGTTAATTTATTGCCTACATAGCAGAGTATAACCTATCAGTAATAAATGAGAGAGAGGGAGAGAATTGGCTAGATTCTGGATCAAAACCTTTTAATGTTTCCCAAGATGGCCTTTGGTATCCCCAGGTAAACATTTGGCTTCAAAGGTTTAGAATTAAATGGCTTCTACATTTATTCATTGGCACAAAAACACCCACATTGAAAGGGAGACATGCATTGGACCATGCACCCTGGGCTTATTTGCATTTTCAAAAAGCAAATTCAAGGGGCCGACCCGGTGGCGCAGCGGTTAAGTGCGCACGTTCCACTTCAGCGGCACAGGGTTCACCAGCTCGGATCCCGGGTGTGGACAGGGCACCGCTCAGCAAGCCATGCTGTGATAGATATCCCACATATAAAGTAAAGGAAGATGGTCACAGATGTTAGCTCAGGGCCAGTCTTCCTTAGCAAAAAGAGGAGGATTGGCAGATGTTAGCTCAGGGCTGATCTTCCTCAAGAAAAATAAATTAATTAAAAAAAAGCAAATTCAAGTGTTCAGTTGTTTACCAGAAAAGATAAGGCCCTGTCAGTTCCACAAGAGGCATTCCCAGAACGCTTTAAGTCCTGCCCTGGCCACTCCATCTACTCATAAGTTCGGTCCAATATTATTGAAATCTCTAAGTTGAACTTCAAAAAGAGGGAGACTAGAAAATCTGAATGAGAAGAGGATCATGAAAAAAAGAATTGAAATGTATTAGAAGAGTAAATGTTATGAATGGCTTGAATGTGTAGAGAGAAGAGATCAACAATGAATCAGTAACATTAGGGCACTATGCTGTTCTAGAAAATTCAGGCAGCCAAGAGTCTACCATCATCCCAGCCAAGAGGTATGTGAGCCTACATCCCAGCCAGTGCCCTGATGTGAGCCTGTAGCCCAGCTAGGCTGGTAGCTTCACGTACACAGGCAAAGGCCATCAACGCTGCTAAATTTCAGCAGGTAGCAAGACACTGATAGATTCTGATCAGCAATAGGGACTGGCTCCTCCAAATCAAAAATCTGGGGCATAGAACAAATGCCTGCCTGGTCTATTAATCTACTGACCCCATGTTGACCCTCTCATGAACACCCTCTGTTCCCTAACTCTCACCCCACTTGCCCTGCCCATCCCTACACCTAGACCAAGCAACTGTCTGTATTCTCCTCTCCTGCTCCCAAGACGCCACCCACTTCAGAGGAGAATTGCCCAAGCGTGTTGACTGGGGCCACTGCACGTTTATGAGGCCTCAGCAGTGCTTAGCACACTTATACCTCATCCTGATGGAGCCCCAGATTCCACCCTTGCAGTCTCTCTCCCAAACTGTTACCGTTCTCCTGGAGATCCCTGTCCCAGGCCCCTTTACCGTCAGTAGATAACCTGCTCTTCTGTCTCTGTGACAGAGTGGAACCCTTCCACTTCAAGCAACTCTTATGCTTATGTCCTCCTCCAACCTCCCCTCCCCTCAGACGCAGTCCTGCCCCTCCTCCCTCTCCTTCCACTTGTGTTCTTCATTTTGTTCGCTCTCACTTCGTCTCTGCCTGCGGTATCTTCATCTTTTCTTTTCCACTATCTTCCTCCCCTCTGCTTACAAAAGCATGCCAGCATCCTTGAATCTTTAAAAATGTCCATACTTTCTTTCTCTTTCAAGCTACTCTCTTATCTCTGCCTTCCTTTCATCTGCAAACTTCTTTGCAGAGTAGACTGTCCCCAATCCCTCCCATTCAGTCTTCAGCCCACTACACTCTGACCTCCGTCGCCATTGTTTCTCTAGTCCATCTATCTCCCCGGTCAATGGTCTCTGCTTGCTCCTCTCTCTACTTGTGCTCTTTCAGCAGTAAGCACTGTTGACCTCTTCTCCTTCAAGCTCTTTCCTCTTCTGGCTTCTACAGAGCCTTCTACATGTCTCTTCAGGTTTTCCCTGTCTCCTTCTTGGTTCTTCTTCTGCTACTCACCTGTTGGCCTCCAAGATTGACTTTGGCCTTCTCTACATGTTCTACTCAGGCCATATCACCAGCTCCCATGACTTTAACTACAACAGATATGCTGATGGCTACTTAATGTGTCCACCCATCGCTGGCCTTGGCTCCAGAGGACCAGGCCCATTGTATAGGGACCAAGTGGGCATCTCAATTGTAGGCATTTCACCCTCAACGTGTCTCAAACTAAGCTCATCACATTATCCCCTAAATCTGCTCTTCACCAATGGACGCACTGCTATTCACCATTCTTCAAGCTGCCCAAACTGGAGACTGCGGAGTGATTGCTGATGCCTTCTTCTGTCACTCCTTGTCTTGTCTCACGTCAGAGTTGTCTACACAGCATCCTCTTCTCTCACACCCAGTCTTATCTGTCATATCCACCTGCACCCTCTATCCCAGCAAAAGCACAATACCTGGCACAGAGTAGCTATTTAATAAAGAGTTTTGGAATAAATGAATGTCATTGCCTTAGTCTAGGATGCTGCATCTCCCACCTGAACTATTCCAATAACTTTCTAACTGGTCTCTTAGTCTTTCTCACCTTCACTGGAGAGAATTTTCCTTTAAAGAAAAGTTAGCAGGTCATGGTCCTGCTCACTTCCCTGCCCAAAATCCTCTGACTGTACAATGTGTCTAAAATAGACTTCAAATTTCTTGACCTGGCATGTGTAGACCTATCTCAACATAGCCATGACCTACTCCTCTAGGCTCACCGCTAACCTTCTCCTCCCTATGCATAGACTCCCTTAGTACCCTGTACCTGTTTCCTTCATTGCACTGATCATGCTGTTGTAATTGTTTGCTTGTCAGTCTTCTCCTGTAGACATAAGCTTTGGAAGCCAGGGTTGTAGTTGTAGTTCCCCAGAGGATAACGTAATGCCTGGCTCAGAACTCTTACTCAGTATGTCTCAAAGTTTGTTGAGTAGCTAAATGGATGCCATCTCCAGGCACACTCTATTCTTTGGGGCACCCGAATATACTATGTACTTATTTACCACAATCTCTTTGCCCATATTATTTCCTCTTGCTGAAATATTCTCGTCTTCTTTATCTACTCTGTCAACAATTCCTCTTTCTTCGAAGTCCAGCTCGCTGATCACTCCATCGTAGTAGTTTCCTTCACACTTTTCCCATCTGAGGAGAATTAGCTGCAACCTCACTTGGTTTTCATAGCACTTTCTTCACATATCTATGAGAGGATTTCCTCATTCTATCAGAACTATTTATTCGTATATGTATTTCTCACACTAAACTATGAACTCCTCCAGCGGAAGAAGAAACTAGTCACAGAAACTAATCCTAAAAAGAAGTACAGTGTCTAGTATGTAATTTATGTTTTCAAACTAAACTAAAAAGCCAAGTAATTTGGGGGAAGGAGAATGGATACAGAAGGAAGTCACAAACCAATGGAACTGTATCGCATGGTAGTCTCGTGGGTGTTTGTATTATTAGTATGTTTCATAACTTATATGTATGTTATATGCAATGTTATACATGTGTCAAATATTATATAACAAAAAACATTTATATCAGTTTCTTAAATGAAATCTTAGAAATGTGCCTATTTTATTGGGAGGTTAATGGTATATCAGGAACCCTGGGTAAAAAGATTTTGCTATATTTTGCCAGATGAAAAAGGTCTGGAGATTGGTTACATAACAACAGGAATATACTGAACACTGCTGAACTGTCCCCTGAAAAATGGTTAAGATGATATGGAAAGAAAAAAGAGATCCTGCTATAAAGTTGCAGTTCTTCTGCAATCAAACTAATTAAACCATGCTCTTTAGGTAAAATCAAATCACTATGTTTCTGTTCAAATAATGGCAAAAAGTTTTATTCAGTTTGTTGGGAGACAATCAGGGGAGTGCATTCAGAATTCCGCCCTATATGAACAAAATTCTGTTCTCTTTTTTTCTGTTTTTAATGGCCTTGTAGGTATTTTATGAACAGTCTTTAAAGAATTTATATAAAAGATCGTGTTTAACTCACTTTATTGAATTTCAAGAATAGTTCAACAAATAAGCCCCTTGGACATCTGCAATGACAGGTTGCAAGGGAGAAAAATTAATCAAGAACTCGATATGCTTTAAATTGAAATAAAAATAAAGTCTTCAGAGAATGCTCTCCACACCTTTAAGAATAACATTTAATTTTTAGGGCCAGACACCCGAGCCTAACATCACCAAAGGGATTTACTGACAGTTTGTTTAATAGAATCCTGACTAGGAAGAGCAGCTCCCTTGCCAGGCATCTTGGGCCTAGGCTCATCATGCTTTCTGGATCCCTTTCCAGCCTCCACCCAGTCCCATCTGGACACTCCTTACTCTGCAGCTTACAAGATTATTTCTGCCTAGCACACAGAGCTCTGCCGTGGCCTGCCCATCACTCTGGACTGTGCACCTCATGCCACACACGCCCAGTCCATCTCATCTCCACCTTGCCCTCAACCCTGCTGGGCTGGCCTTGCATCTTGTCTTATTCTCCACCCACCACCATCCTCATGCCTGCTGGGTGAAATGGAAAGAAGCAAGCTGTCATTAAAGATAACTAGTTCCAATATGAAATCTTCCTCTGTCAGTTAAATGATTGAGCAAATCCTTTAGCTTAATTTCCCCATGTGAAAAATTAGAAAATTGGAGCCATATTGACGCTAAGGTTTCTTCCTTATATCCCTAACTTCTCTACGTGAATCTACTCCTCCTCTTTGAGAATCCCTGGCCTGTGGTGCTCAAACCTGGTTAGACATCGAAACCACCTGAGGATTATATGATGCAAGTAATCAGGGGCAGCATTTCCAGACTAAGTCCACAGAACAGTAGTAACTATAAGATGTGAATAGGTACATGTCAGAACAAAGGGGATTTGGACAATAAGTTTGAAGGCACCATTAAACTAAGTTGAATAACTGTCTTCACTGTAGGACTTCTCAGAGCCTTTAGTAGGATAATTTGCATTGTGAATCTCTAAACTTATTTTGACCTTGGAACCCTTCCTTGGCTTATCCCTACCTCCGCCCATTGACATACTGACATCTGGAAGGACACTAATATTCTGCCAAAGACTGGGAAACATAATCCTAGAGAATGCTGAAGCAGCTGAAAGAGCAGATTCCTGGGTTCTGTGGTGCAGGCTCTTTCCTGCCCTCCTCAGAGGCTGCATCAATGCCAGCAAGCTTGAACATACTGTGGACATCATCCACACATCCTTGTTTCCTGTGCGCCCTGCTCAGGTCCAGTAGGCACCGCTAGTGGCTGGAATCACGTTGACCATAATCCAGGCAGACCAGACATTCCTGGTCTGAATGAATCTGAATTCACGGATTTTTTTGACTGTCTCACTTAGTAGAGTTTTGCAGTGACACTGACATATCATCTAAGGGAGAATATGCACAGCTATCCTTTTAAATTACCATGAAAATCACTTAGGCCTTATCAACTAATGTTAAAATTCCTGCCATTACTCTCCTTTTAGATAATGATGAATTTGGCCTTTTAAATAGTCTCAGTCTTAAGGGAGATGAGATGAGAGGCCAAAAATTATTTGAAATTTGAGTTCCAAATGCAAAAAAAAAGTTGAGCTCATTTCTTTGAAAACTTCTTGTAGTGCATTCTAGATCAACACCCTTGGCACAAGCCTTTGCTAAACTTTTACAGTGTAAAATTGCTGGATACAGGCAGTACTTGGCCAGCACTCACCCACTCCAATCAGCTGTGAGGTTTCTGTTAAATTTATACTGTTTGCATAGTCAAAGGATTCATTTATCTGCCATCAGCCAGCATCTCTTACTTCCTGGATGTTTTCCACATCAAGTTGCCTTTTTTCCCTTGTTTCTTAGCTTTAATTAGAAGGACACTTATTATAAGGTTTGAGAATCAGAATGGAAGTCTAAAATGTAAAGCGTGAGAGCAAGCATCCCCTTCTATCTGTGATTTGAAAGCCCTTGTTAGATGGCTTTTCAGATCTGGATTGGCATTTCTTCTCTACACAGCTCTGTTCTGATGGCTCCTCCTCACACAGAACCTATAAGACCAGGGAGGCAGCCAAGGAGCTGGCATTCAGAGATCAGCCCAGAAGTCTCAGGATATGCAGTGTTTTAAATCAAAGCCTCAGAAAAGCTGTATCCATCTAAATACAACATTTATTTGAGCTAACTTCTCTGAGCATGGAAGAGGTAATCAGTTGTGAAAAGTCAATTATTCTTCATTGGTAATACAGTGGACTACGTAGCAAAACAAAAACCAAAAATCTCCTGGGAAAAAAAATATAATAAAAGTGTTGTAAATGCATAGCCAGGCTCAGAAGAAAATAGGAGACATTCCCAGGGCTAAAATAAAGAAGGATCTGGAAATCAGATGGTTAGCTGACCCTAAAGCAGTGGCCGTCCTATGGGAGATTGTCAGACCGAAATAATGTAGACATTTGGTTTAAAAGTTTGGGAGTTGGAATTGAGTCTTCTGCCTAAAGTTAGGAACCTGAGTGAAAGGATGGGCTACAAGTTTGGGTGTGGGTGTGTGTATGTGCACCCCTAAGAATTCAGAACTGTAACCTCTCAGAGTTTTAGAGTTCAAACGCATACTACTTTGGGTTCTGTCGATTGCAAGCTGAGGAAAAGTGATCACAGTTTGGAAGTGCTTAGGAATCTGCAGAAGGAAACTTGAATCCTCTCTGGCAGGTTGGTCTCTCAACTGAATCCTCATAGGATTCCCGTAGGTAAATGCAAACCACACATGAGCTCACAATCCAAAATTACCAAACACCCAACAAATATTATTACTCAGACTTCTTGGGGTTTCACTATACACAGGGAAAGCACAAAAGACCGGAAATTAGATGAGGAAGTTAGGCCCTGTCAGCAACCTTTCCTTTGCTCTCTTCAAAGTTAAGAATAGTTGTTAAGTAGCAGGTACATTGAAAGTCTCCATTCTCCTATAACATGAAGTGTGTTCCTAAAAATATCACAGTATTATGGAATTTTGGTCCCATGAAAATAACAGGACTAATGCGAGAAAGTGGTTCAGAGTAGAACATTTAAAACTCTGGAGTCTAGGGGCTGGCCCAGTGGCATAGCAGTTAAGTTCATGCAGTTAAGTTCAGTGGCGTGGGGTTTGCTGGTTCGGATCCTAGGCCTGGACCTATGCACTGCTTATTAAGCCATGCTGTGGCAGACATCCCACATATAAAGTAGAGGAAGATGGACACGGATGTTAGCTCAGGGCCAGTCTTCCTCAGCAAAAAGAGGAGGATTGGCAGCAAATGTTAGCTCAGGGCTAATCTTCCTCAAAAAAAATAAATAAGTAAAATAAAACTGCGGAGTCTAATAAAACAATCCACTTTTAAAAATTAATAATAAACTCAAAAATTCTGCCATTTCAAGCGTCTTAAATTCTTAATTAAAATTATATTACAGTAACTATAACACTTTACTTTGATTTTTAAAAAATAAACACCTAGTTTCCTGGTGGATATGAGTATGATGTAGCACTGTGGCTTTGAGTTACAGAGACGGGACGGAAGGAAGGACATTCTTAGGACGAAGTGTCACGACAACAGAGGTGGCTGGCTGTGACTCATCGTCTTGTTATTCCTTCTGCACCAGCTTAAAATAGAAATCCAGCTTTTGTTGTTTTGCCAGGTTCCTCTTTTCATAACAAAAAGAGCTATTTGTGTGGTTCCCAATAGGACCGAATGCCATGAAAGCCCTCTTCCGCTGCCCTCAGCATCATCGCCTTTTCTCCCATCCATGGCACATGCTTCTAACCCCGTTAAGCAAATGATGGCTCCTGTGAGTTCTAGTCTCTTTTATTCTGGTTCTTCAGTGTGGTCTCTGATGGAGCTCGCTGTCGGTTCCTTTACTCCTGTTGCTCTCTCAGACGGTATCCCATCTTCTCAAGCTTCTCCTCTACAAGCTTAAGGCTTTCCTCCTTCATTTAGTTCCTGGATTCTTAGAACCAGGGCACACATTCATGTTGAGGATGCTACAGTAAATGCTTTCATATAGAAAAGTACACAAGCTCAGGAGCGCCATATAGACTTACATCTCACAAGGGTAAATGGAAGTGAGAAAGCAGATGAGGTGTGTGTGGGTTTTGTGCATTCCTCCCACGTCACTACTGGCATCTGGGCAACATCTTCACATTCACCTGATGTTACTCAGTGGCACCAAATATAATCACCTCACACTTTTGAATGGTTAATGTTATGCTGTGTGAATTTTACCACAACCACAAAAACTAAAATACATATATCACATTCTCCTTTACCTTGTGAAAAAAATCACATTGTGAGCCAACACGATTTCACAGTTTAGTGATTTTATTGCCCAGTTTACCTATCACATATGAACAAATTCACATGCTACATTCCATTTGTACAACAAAAGAAATTGCACATGTCATACTCAAATTTTCAGGAAGCCTTCTTAGAAATTTAGTTTGGGACACCAAGCTGGAAAATGGGATCTTGAACCACAGTGCAAGTAAATTTACTTGGAGGCTGGGGTTCCGGAATAGAATAGGGTATAGATGGTGTCCAATAATTTACTGTTATTAACCGTAAGCTCAACCTATGACTCTAATGAGATCCCCATGATACACCAAGGGTCACAACCCACTCTTGGCAGTTGGGATTGTTAGCATATTAATTACTAAAGAAACATTTATATGGACGGTTGAGAGACCAGAAGTGAGAGGCAAGGAAGTTTAGAATAATCAGGAATGCTCTCTTTACCTTTTCCTTTATAGGAATGCACACTCAATGATTCCAGAAATAGTGACTGAGTAACAAGCACTGACTACGTGTCAGCTTGACCAAGTATGACGATGTATTTGAGAGGCTTAGAGTCCAGTGCAGAAGAAAGAGATGCAAATGCAGTTCAGTCAGTTAACTGCCAGTGGTGCAGACAATGAAGGATAATATCTGTGTCCCTAACTCCCAGGGAACTATCCAGCTGGGATTACTTCAGGGTTGGATCCAGGAATCCGGGTCATGCCAGCCCTGCACACAGATGAGCACAAATTCTCACCAAGGGAAGCAAGAGAGTGCCTGTCAGCAGAACTTAGAGTTCCCTCCAGAAACAGTTCTTTGTCTTCCCCACATGGGGACACATGAACAACGGAGACCGCATAGTTCCTGACAATAGAGCAGGGACACCATAATTTTTAGACTAAAACACTTCAGAGCTGGTGTTTCTAATCAGCCATAAGCAACTCTCAACAGAGCACTCAGAGGAATGTCTGACTTGAGTCAAAACATACCCCCACATATCTAATTGAGGTATAGGATTGTTAGAAATAAGCTAATTCATAGTTCTCAAAGTGTGGTCCATGGACCAGCAGCATAAGTACCATTTGGGAACACCACGTGTTAGAAATGCAAGGACCCTGTTCCAGACCTACTAATGGAGAAACCCAGGGGTGCGGCCCAGAAACCTGGTTTTTAAGACCTCCAGGCAACTCTGATACTCAATAAAGTTTAATACTACTGAACTAATTTAGATTAGAGGGCAAGTGCCTAATGTTGTTAATGGAATAGTTATCTTAAGCAGTTCTGTTGGAGTTTGCCTGGACAACAGAAGTGGCGATGCCAAGAAAACGTCTTTGGTGTAGAGGAAGTTACAGGAGGTACTCCTCACACAGCTCATGCCAGAAGGACATTGAGACACTAGACACAATTTAAGAAGAAAGGGGGCCAAAACAGAAGTCCCCTGTTTTTGTCCCACTTCTCATGTCCTAAGATGAGCATCTGTCTAACATGAGCTTGTACAGCTTAGCCTATAACCAACTGCTGTGAGAGAGTGAAGAGATAGGAAAGATAAGGAGGAGAAATGTGAAGTTGCGGTGACGGAGACAGCAGGGGACCATGAGGGGAGAGCCAGGCCTGGTGTCCTGCACCTCATGCAGCATGTTGACCTCACTTACGACTTTAAATGAAATGTCTAGTGAGCCAGGGTCGCTATCATCTGGGAAGAGGAAGTGCTACAAAAGACCCTGGGTTATGTGAGACCCCATAAAGGGGACGTGCCCTTTGAGGTCATGGGCAACTTCCTTGCCTTTTTGAGGTCACAGGCAACTTTCCAGGGGAGGTGCATTTACTGGTGATCTGTCTGATGAATAAGTGTTACCTAGGGTGTGTGCAGGTGTGTAGACAGAGCAGGGAGGGATAGCAAGCATTTAGGCAGGAGACAAGTGAGAAGCAATGGGTGCATGGAAGGAACAGGAAGGGGACCCGGGGGAAGGAGTGCTGAAAGTGAAGGGGAGGGTAGAAAGGGGGGAGGTGGAAAGGTGGTGGGGCCACATCATGCAGGCTTGTGGAGGGTGGGGAAGTTTGCATTTTATCCTGTGAGCCCTGGGTCTCTCTGCAGACAGCATGGCTGCAGTGGCACTGTAGGCCCAAGGGCAGTGCAAGCTGTTGCCCAACTGCTCTTCGAGGCAACATGGGTTCTGGCCCTCTGGAGGGTGAAGTGGAGAGGGCTGACGTGTCCCTGTGCTCATGGCATTCCTTTGGGTGGCCCACGTGCTGATCTTGGCACAAGGGTTTGGCTCACTCGCAGACAGCCCATCCAGCTTCAAGGCTTGGAATAATCATTTCATGACTTCAACTTAGCCTGTCTGGATCGTACTTTGAAATGCTCTCTTGCCATCTTATAGGCGAGCTGCTCCCTGCCCCCAGGGGAAGACTAGTGGGTGGGGGGGAATTGAAGCAACAGGAAGACTTCTTCCTCATTCCTGCTGAATATAGCCAGACACCCAACCAATGAGGCCAGACTGGAGGTGCCAAAATCCTGCTTACCTGAACATGGTGGCATTTTTCCAGAAGCTCAGGTGCCCAATTTACAGTGTGTCAGCATGGAATCTGGATTACAAAATACTCTGCCTCTGATTAAATAAATTGTGTATTTTGGCGTTGTCTTCTGGGTGCCCCTTGGGACACTGCTGGATGTAGAATTCAATAAATAGTCAGGAAGTTACATTGAACAGTAACCCACAGGTGGGTTGGTCTGAGTCGTGGCTCCCTGGGAGCTGCACTTCCAAGCTGACATGGTGTGCCTGCACATGTGTGGTGGAACACATTGCTGCTGACCCCTTGAGACCCCTGGCCACAGTCTGAATGCCAGCCTCTTGTCTGACTCATTTTATGAAGCTCTGGCTTCTAGGCTGCTCCATCTGGCAATTGCCCTAGGTAATCATTTAGTACACACAGGAGATTAAGTGAAACATTTGTTAAAGATGTAACAAAGGCAAGAGACAGAGACAAGAAGAAAGGGAAAGGAGAATAATAATAATAGTACGCACCGTCTATTGAGCATCCACTCTACAGGAGATGTTTTGCAAACATCATTGCTCATCATGACTCGATTCCTGTAAGGTTAATGTTATTGCTTCCATTTAACAGATGAGGACGGTGGAGCTCAGGTTGGTTCAGAAACCTGTCAAATCCCCACAGTCAGAAAAAGGCAGATCTGGGGTTCACATCTGAAAATTATACTACGGCTTCCATGCAGCGAGAGAGGAAGCTGGTAGCATGTGAAGACAAAAGCCTAGTGGCTCTGCACCAAACCTGTGTATGCCTAGGGTACTCACCATACACGCACTCTTGTCAACATCTGTCTGTGTTCCCAAATATCCTGCTCCCCCTCTCACTCCCCTCCCTAAACCTGCCCTAAGAGAAGAGATGCATTCCATATCACTGTCCCAAGCTTTTCATCCCTCTCTCCCTCCAGTTTCCAGGCATTTCCCACTTTAAAATCACCACTGCCTCTGGGGTGATGGGAAGTCAGCGTTGGGCAGTGATTGCCTTCCCAGAGATTCCCTGAAGGAATTCGGAGCCAGTGTTGAGTGGGTGAGCAGAATCATGGCTCCATGCTTTCCAAAGACCTTCAGCAGGCTTCCCACAGTGGCCAGGAAGTGTAGGCAGATGAAATGATAGTTTGAAACCCTGGAGGCCTTAGCCTCTGACTCTTAATGAATTGAATACTGTCCGTTTAGATGACTGGAGTCTCAGTCCCCTAGCTGATGTAAACAGAGCCAGAAGTCAGTAGCCTGTCTCAGCATACAGATGACGTTACAGATAATGGTGGGCAGCAGCAGTGCGATCAGAGCCCAAATGAGGCACTAGGATAATCATCAAATCAAAGGAGATATGTGCTTAGTACGGAGAAGTGAGGAAGAAATTGATGCCAGGTAGGTAGCCTGGCCCACAGCCAGGAGAGCTGTCCAATTGGAAGATTAAGGAACTGGTCCTGTGGGCGATGCCTGAGCACCCATCCACAAAGTGGTCCAGGCCAGCCCTGATGCTAAGACATCAAAAGACATGTAATGAGCTTTGTATTTATCAGAATCCTATAAGGGAAAGGACTGTATGTAAGGGACCCAAAATTCTGATAATAAGCGTGGGGTGAGAGGAGGGAGCCCCCAAGGGACATGGTGGAGTCACAGTAGATAATGGCCAAACTGCCTTGTAAATGACTCCAATTAACTGCAAAAGCTTTCCTTTCAAGAATGGGGTGTGCAAGTTGGGGACGAAAGTGAAGAGAGGCTGCTTACTACCACCTGGCTGTCCTCCTTCCCTGTCTTTCTCCCAAGTGTCACTCATCCTCTCATCGCTTAGAAGGGGCTCCCGATTGCTTGCCTGCCCAGAGTGTCCACGTGTCTCTCTTCAGCACCGATGATGGGGTAGTTGCAGAGTACGGTCTTATAATACTGCTGTGGAAATCTTTGTACCACTTAAGTATCAGGGCCCTAAAGTAAATCCCTGGTTACTCCTCTGTGCTGCCCTCTGTTGGGGCTTGGTCTGCCTAACTATCACACCCCCTGTTGGGAATTGGTCTTCCTGACCATCACACCCTCCCTCCCTGGGTACCACTTGGGGCCAGTGACAGTTAACAGGACTGCCAATAGCTTGAGTGTGGTCCATAACTGAGTCATCTCTGCAGCACCATCTTAACTTCTGTTGTGTACAGTTCTTTGTTAAATGTGTAGATGTTTAGATGGGGGAATGATTAGGTGCATGAATAACTGGATGAATAAATGAGTGAATGAATATGTAACATAGCTACCTGGGGTAAGAGATGAAACTATTACCTGTGGAACATTTGCCCCTATACAAAACTAAAACAGACACAGTTGAGAATGGAACCCTCAGCCTGGATCATGCTCTAACTAACTGAGCTTTTCTGCCCAGAAAAACACATCATGGCATTGATCAAGCCTGCCTTACGTGGGCCCGTTACTTTGGTAACTATGGCCACACTACCAGGGCATCTCTTGAGAGCAGACCTCCTGGAAAGCAGGTGGCTGGAGATTTCCACTGACTCGTTCTTTTTTTTCTTTTCAGATTATCAAGGAGGTCCCTCCACCCCCTGCTGAGGAAAGTGAGGTAAGTGACCAGAGCAGAGTTCAGCCAGGTGGACAAAGTGGGAGGGTAGGACAGAAAGCTGCTTGGGCTGGCCCAAAACTCAGGCCCCTGCAAAGCAGAGCTAAGTCAGGTCCAGGCTCCCACTGCCTATGAAGCAGCCGGGAGGGAGGCCTTTGGTTCTTTCCTAACTGAGGATGAACAGGAACCAAACTAAACTGGCAGCTATGGACAGAATGGTTTTGGGAAGTTTTCTCCTGGCAAAAGTAAAATTTGAGATGCAAACATACACCTGTTTATCAGTACAATTATTTGGAGCCCCAAGGGACTGATTTTTCCTCCAAAATAGACATGTTAGGATTCTCTCCTCCCTGTGGAGACTTATGCTTTATGTGTGTAGATCAGGGCAAATTAGCCACATTCTCCAAATAATAAATGATTCTAGGAATAGCCTGATGCTGAATATTCCATTTTTCTTTAATTTAAAATAATATTACCCAAAGATTTGCCAGGCAGTAATGAAAATATACTGGAGGGGGATATGCTAATATGGTGGCCTTGCTCTCAAATCCTCAAAATTTAAAAGAAGAAAAAATATCTTAGACTCCACCACAAAATGGCCAGTAAGCACTTCTGGTGCAAGTGTGGTCTGGGGTAGAATATAGTGGAGGCGTTCAGGGCCAACAGTGATGAGGAGCATCCCTGGGCAGGAGTGCCTGGCCAGTGGCTTTCCTGATCCTCTGATCACTCCCAAGATGGCTGGCCTCCCTGGATGCAAGGCTCACCAATTTAGAAGGCAGGGTGCAGGTCTGAAAACTTAGTGGGACCAAAAGACATATTGATGAGGTTTCAAGTTCATTTTTCTCAATCCCTAAGGTCTGTTGTGTGCAAACCAAGCACCACCCCCTCACCATTCCTCTTCCCAATGCCTTTGTCAGGTTTCCTCCATACAGAAAGAACAATGATTAAATTTAAAATTCATGTGGCTCTTATATCCTGAACCATATGCCTGTAAGCCAAGGGATTTAATAGCTGCAATCAATTAAAGCACATCTTGTTGGAATGCTAACTTTCTGCCCAGAAATCAAGGGAGGAAATTACATTGCTGTGCAAAGAGAAGGGAGGGGAAAAAAAACCTCTTTACATCCACAAAATCCTTTTCTCAATCCTTCGAGAGAAAGCAGCGTGGCTAGTTCCACAGTTTCAGTTTGGCTGTGTTTCTCTTGCGTGCAGCTGTCTCATACTCCTGAAGAAAAACAGGGCAAGAAGCTCTCTTGATGAGGTTGCTGTTTGCCCTGAGGTGAAGAATGTTCCCTCCCCTCATTATGTTCAATTAGAGGAGTTGTTGCCCTTTCTTCTGGTGCTGGCTCTGCATTTGCCTTTGGAAGGTGACGTGGCAGCCACCATGGCCAAGGGGACTTAGGTACAAGACTGTGGGGTGTGGTTCACCCCAGAGCCCAACAACGAACATGGGGCTCCTCACACAGAACAAGCTCAGTAAGTATTTGTAGAATGAAGTACTACACCCAACAACACAATTTTGGAGGGAAACAAAAGCCCAAACCAGAAAATCAGCAAGAAAAGATAGCTAAAAACCAAAGAGAAGTAGTTGAGTTTTTCCAGTTTCATCTAATATTCTTCTAGAAGTTGTACTTTCACCTGAAGAAGACAGCTCTGACTTCTGAAACAGAATGACAACCTTGGGTACTTGAGATCCAAAGGTTGTGTTAGGTGGAAAGGAGCTTCTGGGCTGGTGGGGACAGGCTCTAGGCTGTGCTGAGTACCTTAGCATGTGCCTTGGCTCGGAAAGTTCCTTGGCCCTGTAAGTTAAGAAGCCCTAATCTCCTTCCTGATGTTTTTGGCAGGAAAAAATAAAGAAATCCCACGGAAAGAGATAACGTAACTTAGTCCATACAAAGTATTTTACACAATGCCCTGAAAACCACAGTCTGAATCTAGACAACCTTCTCCACTCCAGCTCCCTGTGTTCAAATCCTGCCCCCTCCTTCAAGCACAGCTCATGTGCTACTATCTCCACAAAATGCACTATAATTCCTACCGTCAGACCGAATTTCTCGTGTCTCCCTTCTCTGCATTCCCAGGGTTTTTGATTGACTCTTCTTTCTGCACCAAAGTTTAAGACCATTAGCTACTTGAAGGTCAGGATCTACAGCTAGTTGATCTTTGATTTATCCCCAAAGAGCTTAACACAGTGTCTAACTCTCAATTAATAGCTATATGAAGTCAAACACTGCCTGCCATATATACAAGCAAGTTAAGTATTAATTACCCAAACTTTCATCAGTTCTATAAGCATCATATCCTAAGGGAGGTACATCTACTATTTAAATAACAAAACTTAGAGAATGAACACAACCTTATCATGAGCTCTCAGTGACCCTCTTTAGTAGGGAATATCAAAAGGCATAATATAAAAAGGCATAACTTTTTGAGATTCCATACAACCCACAGTGATACCTCTGTCTAAAGAGAGGAAAAAGAAAAATTACTTGAAATTTTTAGATTTCAACGAAAGCAAGGAAGCGCAATTTTAGCAACTAAGAGGGGCATTTCCTGGGTTAGGAGTCTTCTCTGATTGGTAGCAGAGTGAGGATTCCTCATTCAGTCTCTAGTTATTCCAAATAATTGGCAGTTTATGGGGGAATCCAATAATCGAGTACATTATCTGATGGCTTCATTCTAAATGTAATCACCTTCCAGGGATTTTCTAAGTTGAGAGGGAGGGAAGCATATTAAAGGCCTTGATCCTGGGTGGGCATACAATTAACAATAAGCACCCGGTTTTGAATGATGAATTCATTTCCAGGTTTATTATCACCCTCACTGATCCTAACAATTTCTCTGTGGCAAGAATTTTTTAGATGGGAAAAATCATACAACTTGTCTAGGACCAGACAAGTCGAACTCCCTAATAGCCGCAGGCCTGGTAGCCCTCACAGCTCTGCCCACACGGACAGCCAGGGTAGCCTGGTACTCTGCAGGGGTGAAGGACCACGCTTCTCTCCAACGGACATCAAACCACACTCTCATACACACTCACACATACACGCTCTCACACACACATACGCTCCAAACAGAAGTCCTAGGACAGGCCTAGAATTCAGTATTTTATATTTCAATAGTTAAAAAAAGGAATGTTGCTTCTGAAAAAATAAACACACTATTCTTTATTGAGAATACAGGACAATCGTTGTATTGTCCTTAATCATTGTGTGTCTGTGCACAGATGTGATGGTGCCATGACATGTTCAATGCAACTCAGAATGAGGAAATCTTAAGTCAATTGGAATTTTTTGTATTTACAAACATAAATGTTGCTGGAATCCTCTGACTTGCCAATTCATTCCTAGGAATTCATCTCCAAGATTGACATGAGGGTGACCCTTCTGGCGTATCCCCAAACACTTCAAATGAGCAAGTACAGCCAGTTTTACTTTCCTGCTCTCCAGAGCCTCCTGGGCCTGGGAGTTTCTGTGGCCTTCGGCCTTTATGTCATGTCATCACCCTCACAAAACTTACTCCTCTGGAAATGTAAATGATCTTGTTGACAGCTGCATTCCCTTTATTTTGCTTAAAATATAACACTGTGCTGGCAAGCAGTGGGGGCTCAACTACAGTTGCCTGAGTGAGTGAATGAAGGAATGGAAAAATAAATGACCCTCATTTGGAGCTATATAAAACTTATCCTAAGGGTTTAAGATGTGTTACAGCTCAATGAAATCTAAAATGAATTCAAAGGCTAATTTAAAACTGTCTCCTTGGGCTTGATTCTGTTTCTGCTATGTGCTCCTGTCCGTAGATAGTTCTCACTGGTTCCCACAGTGAAGTGGAGGTTGTATTTTGGTCAAACTGGACATCTGGTTCTTCTGGCAAATGGAAATCAGAGAAGCAGGAATGTTAAAGAAGTTGGGGATTGAGTCTGAGAGGGCCACCATACACACAACTCTAAGGGGTGCTATTCACACGAAGTCTGTGGAGTTGTCCAGTGCACAGTGTACACAGAGGAGTGAGGCAGCCCTAGGATCAGGGGTCTCACCCCTTCCACTCACTGGTTTGCTTAATAACTAACTAATAGTTAAATATTTGTTGAGTGAGTGAAGGTCAATACAAGGAGCTGTGGGGAACACAAGAAGGCAGCATTGAATTCTCCAGGAAATCAGGGAATTCTTCACAGAATAGGTTACAATCCACTGATACCTTAAAAGGCAGGTAGAAGAAGTGGGGAAAGGGTGTTTCAAGCAAATGGAACCGCGAATGTTGAAGTGTGGAGCTGTCCAAAAGTCTGGCATGATTGGAAAGATGGAAGAGTTCGGTGTCTGAAGACAGCACAGGACTGATCCAATTATGGGCTAAACAAATGTGTGCATCAGACTGCCTATTCTACAGCCATCTCCCCCTAGAACAGGACTGCTGCCAGGGGCACGCCCAGATCTGCCTCAGGACAAGCCGGTCAGAATGGGCCTCTACCATCTGAGTAATGTGCTGCCATTTGTGTTACCCAAACATAAGCCAACTGGACATCTGGCCATCACATCCTTTAAGATTTAAACAACTTCCCTTGAAGGAAACCAGCATCCCTCCCTAATCTCTGCGGTTTCTCCAGGCACCACTGACTCCTACTTCTTGCTGCTTCTGCGATATCTCCTCTTCTTCATTTACTAGACATCATCTAGCAAACCTAACTCCTACACTCCCCCAAAGGCACCACGAGCACAAGGCTGTCTGAGTAGGGACTTTTACTGAAAGTTTAAAAGTATGGGAGTGGTTACAACACAGTGCAGCCAGCAAATAACTTCCGACAGAATATTAAACAGCCTCTTCTTTACCATTTCTGCTACTGGGAGGTTATCTCTACCATCTGCTCAGGTGGGCCCTGGCAGTTGGCTGGTAGCCATCTTCCACTCTTTTCTGCGCATCTTCTGCTGACTGCCTACAAGCCCCAATTCCTACTGCTTTGCTCACACAAAGCAGTTCAGTCTATCTACCCCATCCTCCAATAATCATAGCGGATTTCTACACTGGTGGATTTTACTCTCCCTGCTACATCCTTGAAGGGCAGTGTGAGGGGAACTTCCCAAGAGCCCTTATATTTAATTAGATGTACAGATTCACCTAAGGTGCTGTCAGTTTTCTTAGTGGACTTGCTGGGGACTGAGATTTTACTCCATCAATTTTTGGCCAAATGAAAAGACACATCAAAGATTCCCTTCTCTTCTGCAGATTGCAAAACTCTCCCCGTCTCTAGAATGTGTAAACAGAGCCATGGTAACTGCAAGGAAATTCTGACTCTCCCCTTGGTGAAACCCTGGGCCTTTGTGTCGCTTTTTGCTGTTGTTGTTTGAGTTTGGCAGGCAAGCTTAGGTCAGGGGATTAAATGGCAGGCTTGGCGGATCAGGAGCATGTGGAGCAGATTTAAGTCCCGGCATTTCCTGTTGTGGGACGCTGGCCCCTGCACATGCGCAGTAGTCTGGCCGGGCCTCCTTACCCAGGCACAGCCCAGAAACAGAGGCCCGGCCGAGTCCTGGGCAGGAGGGAAGAGGTGAGAGGGAGGGCAGCTCCGTGTGCAAGTATGGGGGGAAATACCAGGACAAGGCATCAGCAAACCAGAACAGAACGTCAGCGGTGCTGGTCTCTTCATCTCTCTAGATGTGACTCTCCTCTTCTTTGCAATGAAAAAGCTGTTAGATGCTCTCTATTGTTTGTGCTCCTGTCATTTAAAAAATTAGGAGACTCATGAGACCATTTCAGTCCCCTGTTGAATAAAGCACCTTTATTCTTGGCGTTTCTTATGTTCTTGGTGCTGTTAGATTCAGTTTTGGATGAAATAATTTCAGTGATGTCCTTTGAAAACTACGCTAGACTCAGGCTCTTTGAAGCCAGATTTCATATATGACACAGCCAAACTCTGGTGGTAACGTTTAACGTCTATGTAAGATGCCTCAGCTTCCTGGTTTGACATCATAAGTCCTCTGAAATTATATCATAAGGTAAAATACTGTGAACTGTAGTATTTTCTTATTTGGGTTCTTTTTTCTTTATTTATTATTTTGCCACATTTTGTAGTCGTAAATCTTCAAAATTAGCAGCTACAAGGGGTGAGAAGTAGAAAACTAGTATTTACTTGATACCATCAAATGACTGGAAAAGCAAAATGCAAAGGGACAAAACCCAAAACTTTGCCAACACTGAGAAGCAATCAAATGAGAACGAGGCTGTCTGGGCTCAAATCCAGCTCTGCCACGTACAGTCTGGGTGACCTAAGTCTCTTAACCTCTCTGTTCCTTCTCTCTAAAATGGGCAGAATAGCACCACCTACCTCACTGGCTGGCTGTGGGATTGCAGGGTTAAGACAAGCACTTGGAAGAGTGACTGGCACATACATGGGAAAGGCTACAGAAATCCAACTGTGGTTATCACAAATTCACTACGTGTTCATTCACCACCTACTGTGCATCAGGCTCTGTGCAAGACTTAGAATACAAGGGTCAACAGAAGCCACTTTGCCTTCGGGGCTCACGGTACCGTGGTGAAGGACAGATCTGTTCTAAAAAGAGAAAGAGAGACTGACCCAAGTGTCAGCTGCCAGAATGTTGCAAGTCCTCTGGCCTGCTGTGATCACTGTCCTTTCAGATACATTAAATTTTTTAAAAAGAAGCCTGCCCATCCCAAGCACAGCAGGTCAACCAGGGAGTCTTACTGTGTTACTGTGTTACTGTTTCTGCTTTGTGACCTCCGGCTCTGACTTCCCTTCTGCCAACCACTTGCTCTTGCTTTGTTGCTTGCCTCCTGCATGGATGCCCCTTTGCACTCAGTGGTGGCCCCCACAGGACTCCACTCCAAGTTCTTGACTCCCCAGATGACCCCAACACAAGGCTGTGGGAAGCAGGCTTGTTCTGAGCAATTTTGTCCTCTGGGGCTCGTTCCTCTGCTTTGCAGACCCCTTTTTCAGCTTCCTTTCTCTACCCAGGAGGGAAATCACGCCACCACCCTGTAGCCCATCATGACTATAGAGGGTGATATTTTCTCCCCACAGCAGGAATAATTCAGTGCCAAGATGAGGAGCAGTTTTGCTAATCATCCTTCCCTTTTCCACCCATAAAGTTACGAGTTCCTCGTTTTCTCCCTTCATCTTAAAAAATATACTAAGTGCTAACTTCCTGCCAGTGAACTAAGTCGCAGACACTGAGTCAACTGCTTTATTTGAATCATCTCATTTCATTTCATTGTAAAGTGAACAGATAATTCTTGAGCACCTACCATGTGTAGGTGCCAATCTAAAAGCTGAGAATACAATGGTAAACATGACAAATAAAGAGAAGCTTCCTTGGAACTTCCATTCCAGCGTGGAGAGAAAGACAATAAATAAATATCAAGCCATGATAAGAGCCATAACTAAAAATAAAACAGATTGATGGGATGAAGAGACTGAGGCTACTCCAGAAGGATGTCCAGGGAAGGCCCCTCCAAGGAGTGATAAGGACGATCCAACCATGAGAAGACTGGGGAAAAGGCATTCCTGGACAAGGGGACAGCTTGTGCACAGGCCTTGAGTCAGGAATGTGCTCAGAATATCTGAGAGACAGAGAGAGGGCAAGCAAGTGGGAGTGCAGGGAGGAAGGGAGCATGAGCAGGAAAAGGCTGGAGAGGGGAGGGAGGGCTCAAGCCCACAGGACAGAGTTGGGGTTGGGATATTCTGCCGCTTTGTGGAGAATGGGTTGCAGGCAAGTAAGAGGGCAGCAGAGAGGCCAGTTAGGAGGCCGCTGCAGGATCCAGAGGAAAGCTAATGGGGGCTTGGGAGCAAGATGGTGGTATGGTGATGGGGGTAGGGGTGCAGGTGGAGAAGTCACAAATTTGGAATCTTTTAGAAGTAGAGTCAACAGAACTTGCTGGCAAATTGGGATGGGGTGGGGGAGGGGCAGTAGGGGAGAGAACAAATTCAACAGTGACTCCCAGGCAGTAAGAAAGACTATGGGAGGAGCAGGTTTGAGTTGGGGAAGTCAGGACTTCTCTTTGATGTGGTATTGTTGAGATGTTTATTAGTCCCCCAAGAGGAGACATCAGTGTCAACAGTCAGAGTTCAGAGGAGTCAGGGATGAAGATAAAAATTCACAAGTCACCAGTGTGTGGGTGGGATTAGAGGAGATACCCTATAGGAGCAGAGATGCAGAAGACAACAGGTCTTAGTATCACAGCCACAAACTGACCAGTTATTACTGCTTTCACTCCCACTTCATGAAGAAGGAAACTAAGCTTACATAGGTTAAGTGACTTGCCCAAGGCCCCAGTAAGTGGAGCCCTGGGATTTAACCCAGGCAGTCTGTTCCTGTCCACCTTGCCATAGTGGGCACACCATACAGCAATGGTGCTTTCCTTCCTTTATGTATCACAATCTCTCTGCAGGAAGAAGATGATGATGGTCTGCCTAAGAAAAAGTGGCCTACAGTAGATGCCTCTTATTATGGTGGGCGAGGCGTTGGAGGCATTAAAAGGATGGAGGTAAGAGTACAACTTAATGTATTTATATCTGTGCTGACTACTCAGTGATGGAAAACCCAAGCAAAGCGGTTAAAACTCATACTTGAGGTCTAGCGGGGATGTGAATTGTGAGGCATCAGATGGAGAGATAGCAAGTACAGCCTTTTAACTGTGCACTCCCATATCTTGCCTATTTTGAGTCAGAGCAGTTTGTTCATCTGCCCAAACCCCCCAGTGCTTTCTCCTCTCACTGGAGTAAAATCCAAAGTTCTTGCCTGGGCCTACAAGGCTGTCTCCACAACCTGGACAATTCCTCCCCTAATATCCATCCACATGGCTTGCTGTCTCTTCAGCTTCCCTCTTTCTCTGTTTCCACACCTCCCTCTTGTGTAGCTCTCAAAGCCCAAAGGAATTGAGGATCAAGTAGCACTTGCATTGCCCATCACACATGCATCTGTGATCCACATTCTCCAGGGGCATCATATTTCATTTTGTCATTTCATTTTTTTGTATTTTGTTTATTTTAGGTTCGTTGGGGAGAAAAGGGCTCCACAGAAGAAGGTGCTAAGTTGGAAAAGGCAAAGAATGCAAGAGTCAAGATGCCAGAACAGGAGTATGAATTCCCTGAACCTCGAAATCTCAACAACAACATGCGTCGGCCCTCTTCTCCCCGGAAGTGGTACTCTCCGATCAAGGTGTGTCTCTTTCTACTCAAAAATCCATCCTCACTCCTGATAAGGCACTTACATAGTAAGAATCAGACTCTCTTGACGTGATAAAATATCCATCCAAATTCCATATTATCGCAAAGGAACAAATTTCTAAAACTATGGACTTGAAGGTACAGTTACTTACTTTCTCAATTTCCACATTATCAAGGTTGAGAACTAGGTATTTTTTTCTTTTTCATGACAAAGAAGTGGAATGAGAGTGGACTATGAGTCAAGTGTCTTGGGTAGTAACCCTAGAGGATCATTGTAAATTTCCGTAACATCTCATAACTTCATTGGCAGACAATTTCACTATCTAACAAAAATGACAGGATTCCCCTTGATGCCTGATCTTTCTTCCTTTTGTCATATCCGCTTTGTTCCAGCCTCCCACCAGTGTATCAGGGCCCGCTGGTGGATTACGTTAGCCATGGATCTAAGACTCACTCTTCCTGGCTGTGAGCAAAACCCTTTTTCTCCACTATCTCCCTTCCTCCCACAGCTCCAGAGCTTAAAACCCCTTTGGCTTATTGAGAAATTTAAGCCATAGGAGGCAGTTCATGCTTCCTATGGGAAGGGCTCTTTTCACTTCCTCTTGTGTGCAAATGTCTTTGAATTCATGTGATTCATTCAACACCTTTGCTCTTCATCCTTATCCGTAAGTGTCTGCACTCTGCCAGTTGTCAGAGAGCACTAGAAAATCATAGCTGCAAAGACTGACATAATCGATCCCCACTCCCTCAGCTCATACAGGAGAAAATGGAGATAAGCAAAGTTCTTGCTCTACCCAGGTCTGGAAGCCAAGGCTCCAACTCAGGTCTACAGCCTCTAGTTCTGTGCTGCAAACAGAGCTGGACGAACTCCAAGGCCTCAAGTGAAAGACTTACTATAAGAGCCAGCTCTCATCACCACCGCATACACACACTCACCCACACGCACAGCCTTACCCCTCTTCCAATGACAACAAAAATAATATTCATCATTCACTGAGTTATTTGCTAATTTTAGAGCAGCCCTTCTCCTCTGAAATCAAAAGAAATAACCACTTTATACAGTGGAGTGAAACTATATTGGTAGTAAACTCTTGTCAGCCGAGCTAGCCCATGCTCACGCTAATTGCAATGCATTTTCATTTTGGTTTGCTGTGTTTAAAGCAGTGAGATTCTTTTTTAAGATAAGCCCCCTGGGGCAATGGATTGAACTCTGGAAAGATGTGGGCGAAATGTAGCTTGCTTGACTAACAGCTGTTTGCTTCTAATTAATTCCTAATGTGGAACATGCAGTGGCGTGCATGCATGCGCAGACAGGAAGGAGCCAAACAGAATCTCAAAGATGAAGAAGAAAGGGGATTTTCTATTATGTTGTTTTCAGGAATCTGTACCTTGTGACTCATACAACATATTTGGTTAGAGCCGGGTTTTCATTTCTGTAATCTTGGATGTTGAGAGAACATTAATTCTGTTTGAAGAATCCGATTTCTGCTTGAGAGCATGTCATTCCTCTATTAACTGGTGGTTTAGGACCAAGTTTTATGAAATAAACAAGGATATGGACAACTAGATTTAGAAATCTAAAAACATGCCCAGCACCCACTTGGAATTAGTATCAATTCAATGAGTATTTGCTGTGCGTCTACCATGTGCTGGTCACTGCCGGACACTGAATACACAGAGGTTCTCAAATCTGGCTGAGTATCAGGATCACCTGGGAAAGCTTGAAAAATACAGATCCCCAGACCTAATGTCTCAAACCTAATGACTCAGAGGCTCACAAAAGGCTTTCGAAGACTCACTGGCCCTCACAACTTGACAACTTTTTCTCATCAAGCAAAACTCCTAGTTTCCCCAATGCCTCCCTTTTCAAATCTCTCATCCAGACTCCCTAGGCAGTACCCCTCTGTTGCCCCAGTTTCTGCTCCCTCCACAACCCCTGCTCTTGAGCTCCCTCCATAGCCAATGTGTTCAATCGCTAGTTCTCAAAGTGTGGCCCCTGGATCAGCATCATCAGGGTCCCCCGGGAACTCGTTAGAAGTGCACATTCTCAGTCCCCAACCCAGATCTACTGAATCAGCAACTTTGGGGGTGGGGCTCAGCAATCTGGGTTTTAACAAGTCCAATTAAGAAGTTGTCATCCAAGATTCCAGCCAGCTTTGCATAGGAGGTTCCCTTCCCTGAGGGCAGTTTCCCTTTGGTACATGGCAGAGAGGCCATGATCATACTTCAGTGACTTGTCAGGAGTGTCAGCAAGGAGACTCACATTAGGTTTCACATGGAGTACCTTTTTGCCACAAACACAACTGCTGGATTAATGTTAAGTGGTTGAGAATCTGAATGTCAAGGAATCGCCAAAACCAGATGGAAAAAGACCTGTGATGCTGATGGACTTGCTGAGTGCCTCAGCAGGACTCCCTTGTTAGGACATGAGAAAGTGTGAAAGCCGCTCTTGCTCGTGGAACAGCTCACGCCAACACTCAGCTTACTCTGCTAGGTAGGACATGTCCAATAGCTCATTGGTGTGATTGCTCATGTATATGAGTCCTCTCCACCAGATTTGACCCCCTGGAGGCACCAATTATGCTTAACCCATCTTTGAACCACCACTAAATAGCACTGTACCTGGCATAGAGTAAGGATTCCACCCACCATCTTTGTTAAAGAGCTGAGGCATGGGATGTAATAATGAAACCACTCCCAGAGCATCATGCTGGTTAGACTATCTCCTATGACCACACAGACCACTTTGGTACTTTCAATCCAAGGAAGGTGACATTCCTCTTGCCATCTCTTTGAGGAGAGGAGAGAAAAAGAGGTTATCTTATCTGAATCTGGGCCAGGTAGGTAAGGGAAGGGCAGGAACAAGGAGGTTTGAGAACAGAAGCTTAGAGAGGAATTCAAAAGTCGTGATGTGTTCTGTTTGTCCAGAAGAAGGGCAGACTTGCTACCAGAACTTCAGGGTTCATGCTGTGTAACATGATGCATGCTCCACAATGAGCACCATTTTAGCCACATTGCCTACGGACATTCACTAGACCTTGGACAAAACATTTAGCCTCATGTGGCACTATAAACTCTGCTTCCCTTTTCTGAACCCTCTCATCAGATTTTCCAAGATCCCAGCAGGATACAGAAGGCACACTCAAAAGGTATGGGCAGAGTTAAGGGAACCCACGGGGATGGTGAGGCACCCAGAAACTACCAACAGTGGGAGCTGATAGACCCTTGGCCTGAAAGGCAAGGCGGGGAGAGCGTATCATTGGAGCCAGTGAGAGCTGCAACCCTGGAGAAGAGGCTACCCAATGAGCACTGTGGCCATAGAGAGGGAGTCAGCAATCTACATCTACCCTGCCACCTGTTTTTGTGTGGCCCACAAGCCAAGAATGGTGTTTATTTTTTTTAATGGTTATATAAGTACCTTCATAATACCCTTGAGTTTGCCTCTTGACCTACAAAACCTAAAATATTGACTCTCTGGCCCTTTACAGAAAATGTTTGCAGACTCTTGTCCTATAAGAATGAAGCCACTGTTGGGGGCAGGGGGGAGGGAGGCAGCAGAGGGAACAACACCGCGACCTTGCCATCGTCTTGCCCTCTCATTTCCTTCTGGTGCCACCTATTGGCCAAATCAAAAGGAAGCCAAATGATGACATCTGTAGAGGTCAGGCTTCTAAGGCACAGAGCAAGGAAGGCAGAGAAACAGAGAGCAGGCAGCTGCTGGAGAATAACCAGTCCACTCTCTGCCCTCACTCTACACAGGGAGAACACCTCCACCTAGTGCAAAACTTTCGGGAGGTACTGGGAAGACTCCTAGCTCCCCAGTGAAAGTGGTCAGAGTCATAGACATCTTTATACGTATTGCATTCAACTCCCTTTTGTCATGCATTCCATGGAATAGATTTGAGAAGCAGAGAAGCAGGTGAGCACATTTGCTAAGCAAACTCAGTGGGAAGTCATTAAGAGAAGGAGTCCACGGTGGGCTTCTCTCCACTGCCGCCCAGTCTAATTTAAGACACCACACTGACCACACTTCACCCTTTCCTCATTCCAGGCTCATGACCAGGAAATTTTCCGATATTTGGCTGAATTTTCCTTTGCTCGGTTTTCACCCCCCGGATTTATAGCACCCCATGCTTCTCATTAAATTGGGACTGACCATTTCAGACAAGTTAAGTCATGCCCAGATGTATGGCCACCAGATAGATTAAAACCAGGACTGTTTTCAGGTTTGCTGGAAGGCTTGCAGCCTTCACAGTAATGATTTTTCTCCTTTTCCAGTAGCTCTTCCATGTGACTGGAAATGACAGAAATGACAGCAGAAGGACAAAAGCCAGACCCTGCTGGCCAGGCCGACCAGCTGTTCTCTGCAAGAGAGCCAGACCATGAAGGAGCAGGGTTAGCCCGCCCTACTGGCAGGGCCTGGGAGGGCGGTGGTCTTATGTTCATTCTCCGTGAGGCCAACCTGTCATCCTGGCCTTAAGCACCTTGACCTTGTAATCAAGTGGCATTCAGTCGTGACATTTTTGTGCTGCATGAAACCCAGGAAGACACACCAAAGCCTTAAGTGTTGTCAGATGGGCTGTTGATGTGGAACAGATTTTTTTTGTCCCTCTCTGGCTACTTTTTACAATGGCTCCAAACTTGTTTTAAACAAAGACCAAAAGAAAAAAAGAGCAAAACAAAAATGACCCAGTGTGAGTGTGTGCATGCGTATGTGTGTGTGTAGAGAAAGTTTCCAACTTTATGCCTTAATTTATCTGAGCGGAAGCACGGGTCATAATATTTACCATATATTCTTAAGTTGTAAAAATTCAAGTGTTAGTCTATAATGGCCCTATAAGTTGAACTACCCTCAAAATTCTCAACTTCTGACTAACTTCCAACCAGTGGAGGCAGACAAACCAGAAGAGAAGGCACAGCTGCTGCCTGGCCGAAAAAAGAAAAAAAGGAAAGAAAAGGAAACCCAGCCACAAACCCCACGCACTAGGGTTCTTTGAACGAACGATGGCCGCATGACCCTTCCTAGCACAATCTTATGTTTAGGAGGAAACAAAAGCCACGTTTACACAGGACTTCCAGTTTGTCTGCCTTGGTGGGTGGACCGTATTGTCTGAGACTGAGGTACAGTTTGGGAGCCTGGAATTGGTAAATTTCTCATTTTACAGTCAACTTCATAAGAAGGAAAGCTATTTTTAAATGTCGGCGCATACACGCTGGCAGAGGGTCCCCAGGATGGTGGGGAAATCTTTTCACTTCACAGAAGCAGTTGGGCATTTCTCCTGAGGAGTGAGGACCCAGTGTCTTAAAATGTGTCCCACAGAGAGGCCTGTGCGTGATGGACACTCACATCTGAAATAAACAATGGAGTCAACTCAAAGGCTCCTCCCCAGACTTGGGTAAAGCCCGTGGGCTGACTGGAAGAGGCCCCTGAGGCTCTTCTGGCCCCAAAGGGATGTAATTACTAAGTCCATCAGCTACTGTCTTGAAATGACAGACTTCTGCCTACTTGCAGAGAATCAAGGCTCCAAGAGCCTTTGTCATGCACTTCTCTTTGACGGTAGAGTTACTTTTTTCTCCTCTTCTTGGTTGCGAACACTCTTATTCTAAAGCTTACTTCAACTCTTACGTAAAAAGCTACCTTAGGGGCTGGCGCCCGGTGGCGCAGCAGTTAAGTGCACACGTTCCGCTTCGGCGGCCCGGGGTTCACCAGTTTGGATCCCACGTGTGGACATGGTGCTGCTTGGCAAGCCATGCTGTGGCAGGCGTCCCACATATAAAGTAAAGGAAGATGGGCACGGATGTTAGCTCAGGGCCAGTCTTCCTCAGCAAAAAGAGAAGGATTGGCGGCAGATGTTAGCTCAGGGCTAATCTTCCTCAAAAAAAAAAAAAAAAGCTACCTTATGTAGGAGTAGAAAGCCTTATAGGCTGTGTAGACTGTTTTCTGTGCCACAGAGTGGTGACTTTGGCTTCATTTGTGGAACAGTCTGAACTCAGAAGACTGAGGGTGCAACTGGAACTAACTAGTCTCACCGTGTCCAGAAGAGCCCGACGACAGAAACTCACCTGGGTGACAAGTCAGGCACAGTTGCAAGGCCTTTCCATACACCCACTCCTTTATTTCTCACGACAACCCTCGAAAGTAGAATCTACTACTATTCCCATTTTATAAATGGAAAAACCAAGGCACAGAGAGGTTAGGCAACTTGCCCAAATTCACACTGCTAGTAAGATGTTTCTTGAGGCTTTTTTATTAACTGCAATGTATCCATTTGGACTAGCAATGAAATCTATTATTAATCAACTAGGACAGAGAACAGGGAGTCTGGAGGTGAAAGAACAATTGGAAGTTGTTCACAGAATGAGTGAAAGATCATGAGAGCCTGGGCCAAGGCAGTCGCCATGGAGATGGTGGGACAGGTGTGGGCAGGACGAAGCAACAGGAGAGCTGTTACAGAGAGAACATCCACCAGCTGTGGTCAAATTGGATATGAGGAGGTGGCCGAGGGAGAGGAGGTGAGAATGATTCTTTGGTGTCAGCTTGCCTGTCTGGTTGTTGGTGGTGCCATCAACCAAGGCAGGGTATGCAAAAAGAGGAGCAGATTTGGGGAAAGATAGCTCAGTTGTGATGTTTGGTTTTCAATACCTGTGATACATCTACATTACAACTAAGATTTGGTAGGTAATTGGACACCCAGATCCGGAGCTCAAGAGAGGACGAAGCTGAAGATAGAGTTTGTGAGCCCTCAGCAGATAGGTGGACATTCAGCCTGTGAGACTAGATGTGAATTCTCAGGGTGAGCACTCAGACTGAGGGGTGAGAACAGAAGAGAGCCGGGAGGAACACCACCGAGTCAAGTGTGGGTGGAGGAGGAGCAAAAGAGGCTGAAAAGGATGAATCAGAGAGATGGGAGGAGCAGGCAGAGGCTGATGGCGCTGAGGCCACGGGAGAGTGCAGACCGGAGGGGCCCAGCACATCGGATCTCTGAGAAGAATCAAATAAAATGAGGCCCATAGGTGGCCAAGGCGTTTGGCCCTTGGGATGCCATGGATCACCTTCACTTCAGTGGAGTGTTGGGGCCACCAAACACTGCCAGAGAAGCCAGATCGTGGCATGCTGAGGAGGAATGAGAGTGTGGCTTGAGGAACAGTGGGGAAGGGCGTCTGCAGAGCACAGAGTAGAGGAGGGGTGGATACATGCTTGTAAAGTCCAAACTGCTGGATTCTTACACTCTTCGTGGCATTCCTTCCCATCTTTCTACAGAGCCTCTTGAGTTATCATTTTAATGACTTTACCATGGTCGTAGATAACATTTAATGAATACTTTCTATGAGACAAGTCCCTGACTTCAATACCTAATTGTAAGCCCTAGAACAAGTTAATAGAGTAGACAGTATTATTACCGCCATTCTAAAGATGAGAACAGTGAGGCTTAGGGAGGTGAAACAACTTGTCCAAGGCAACAGAGCTAGTGAGAGATAGACCCAGAATACAAACTCAGGCAGTCTGAATTCAGTCATTTTAGGCTTAAATATTACACGATGATCTGTTGCCACAAGGAAACATAATTAACTACCCATTCTCCTGGCATTATGCATCTGGTGGTTTCTGCTCTTTTGGTTTGCATGTAGCTTTAAATTTCTGCTGAGTTAATTAGCATGCTTCTTCAACAGCCAAATTTTCTTTCAGCCGCATCTCCTCGCTCCTCGTTTGTCAAGGAGTTGAGTGACTAGCGCACAGAACGCCGTGGGTGGGCTGATTCACAAAGCCAAATACTGAGAGTCCCCCAAAAAAGGGAAAGAAAAAGAAAAAAGAGGCATTCGTCCAGGAAATCCACCTGGCTATATCCTGAAATATAAATGCTTATCCCAAAGAAACTTACAGGAAAACATTTAACTGATGATTGAAACAGTTTAATGCAGAAAACCACGCTGAACACAGCAGCCGTTCCATCCAGCGTTCTAAAGTCATTTCAAAATATTTTTAGAGACTTTGCCAAAAGAGATGAGAAACACTACTCTTAGCAAGACAAAATTTAAGCCACAAGAATTCGAACAACAGTTGATAAAGGTACAAGAGCGTATTTTTTATATCTAAACATAACCCACCAGAAAATAATTTCAGAACTTGAAGTCTTCGAGATAATATTCTTAAATTGACACGCCACTATAAAAGCTTCATGCCAAGGAACTTGAGCTCTAGACTTACCAGCCTTTCCAGCACTACCCTTCAAAGACCTCTTCTAGATCAGAGCATGCATGCACACACATGCACACTCATACACACACCCATACACATTCAACTGAAACAAATTTCTCACCAAATAATGTTTATCCTCACCATGTGCAATGAACTCTCGTATTTTCTTTTCTATTTTATTTCCTAAAAGTTCTGGGCCTAATACACAAAACTATTTGATGAGGGCTTGAAGAGTTGCAGCCCACAGCTTAGAAACCCTATTCTAAAGTATCTAAATGAAAGTGCTCCAGCCAGAAGATCTGCAGGAGGAAGAAGCTGCAATTGGTATCATAGAAAGTGTGTGAGCTTTGGGGTTAAACAGACATGGGTTTCAATTGCACGTCTCCAGCTGACAAGCTGTGTGCCTGTGGGCCCGTTAGTTGCTCTCTCTGACCTTTCATTTCCTTTCCATAACCCTTTGGGACAGCTGGGAGAATGAAATGAAAAGACACGTGGAAAAGCACCTAGCCCAGCACTTGGCAGCACATTCATTCATCCAACAAATAGTTATTGAGTGCCAGATGCTATCCTGAGGGCTGGGCATACAGCAGTTAACAAAACCAGCAAAACCTCTGCTTTTATAGAGCTGGCATTCCAGTTGGCAGAGACAGACCTTAAGCAAATAAACATAGAATATGTCAGGGAGTGATAAGAGCTGGATTACTTTGCCGTTGCTGCTTAACAAATTACCAAAAACGTACTGGCTTGAAACAACACATATTTATCATCTTGCAATTCTGAAGTTCAGAAGCCCAAACTGGGTTTATTGGGTTAAAATCAAGGTGAGGCCAGGGCTGCGCTCCTTTTGAGGCTCCAGGAGAGAATCCATCTTGTCTTTTCCAGATTCTAGAGGCTGCGCTCACTCCTTGGCCCCTCCCTTCTCCAAAGCCAGCGACAGTGGGTTGAGTCCTTCTCACATCGAATCGCTCTGATTCTGCTTCTGTTGGCACATCTTCTCTGACTCTGATCTCCTGCCTCCCTCTGTTAAAGAACCGTGTGGTTAGACTGGACCCACCCAGATAATCCAGGATAATCTCCCCATCTCAAGATCCTTAAATTAATCCATCTGTATTCTCCTTTTTGCCGTGGAGGGTAACATATTCAAAGGTTCCAGAGAATAGGGTGACATCTTTGAAGGTAGAGGGAGCAGGGGCAATTTTTCTGCCTACTGCTAGAGCTAGGAAGGAAAATGAGGCAAAGCAAAGGAGGCTCCAGCCTGTTCGTCAAGTCACCAACCAAGGTTACTACTAAGAGCAAAGCTAAACAAATGTTTTTTCTCTTTTAGTATTTGCAGTGGCAGGAACCAGCCTCCAGTCAGCACGTCTTGGGAATTAGAATGACCACAGGCATTAGACTCCCTTTATCACCTACTGGGAAAAGACTCTCTCTTCTCAAATTCAACCGATTACCTACAACTTCAAAGGAGTTGTGATTTTTGGTCGTCTGTGGCTTTTGGTCATTTGTCCCTGGAGTCTGGGGTTCCCGAGCAAGTCGTAGCTGCCAAGTAAGCTTAGGGGACATCCAGAGTTCTGCATCTCAAGGGCCTTTAATTGGTCTTGTCCTGTCGACACTTCTGTTTAGTAATTTTCCTGAATTTGTCATCATTGTTTTCATTTGTGGACTCTGGGCACCAAGCAGGAAGAAAAAACTAGAGTGAAAGTTGAGACTACTGACTTGTGGTGTGAGAATATGCCCAGAAGTGTGATCAGGGCAAAAGCCAATAGCCTGAATGAACTTCTCCATGTTTGCCAATGTGGGGGCTAACTAGAGTCTCAGCTGTGTCCTGCGTGAACATCAGGGTCCTCTGTTACGTGTCTCTTCCCTCCCACATTCCTGAAACCCACATTTGGAACTTAGGGACTGGAGAGTCACTTATCCTGTCCCAACCACTTTGCTGTTGTGTATTTTTCACATGACTAAAGAAGCATGGAAACTTCTACACATCGGTGCTGGCCACTGGTCTGGTTTCATACGTAATCTTGGTGCATTTTTTTTGTTTCAGGGAAAACTTGATGCCTTGTGGGTCCTACTAAGGAAAGGATATGATCGCGTGTCTGTGATGCGTCCACAGCCAGGAGACACGGTAGGATTCATTAATGGTGTCACACACACACATTCTTTTTCTCTCTCTATCTGACTTTGTAAAGCTAGAATAACTCCAGATATACAAATCCAGCTATTATCTCATGTTTTGACAAATCAGATACTAATTTTTAAAATTCTGGTTTTTACAAGACCTTGAGTTTTGACTTGCTTTTCTGAAAAGGATTTTGACAAAATAGGTTGGATTTAACCTCCCCAGGACTTGAACTTAATTTGTAGGTACAGTGAATGAATAAAGAGCGGCTGTTTGTGACTTTGGGCAGTCCCAGGAGAGGGGCCTGCTGCTCCTCAGCCACACCGGTCAGTGGTGACAAACAGGATGCCAGAGCCACAAGATGGGGTGAGGGAATAGAGGCCACAGAAAACTCCCACCATCTTCCAGCAGTTCTTGGGCCCAACTGGTCCAGGGCCATGAGATCTTCTACCCTCGTGAGGATTTGCCCGATACTCTCAGGACCAAGCTTGGAGTGTCTCCATCTAAGAGGATTTAGAAAGAGAGGAGCCGGCAGAAACCTTAGAAACCATCTAGGCCATGTCTTCATTTTGTAAATGAGGAAACGGAGAACAAGAGAAGCTGAAATACTTGTTCTGTTCAGATAGTAACAACGCTGGAAACAACCTCGGTTCTGCTGAAATCACACCACTGCTATGTCTTCTTGTGAAAGCTAGTCTCTCTTCCATCAGTTTTACAAAGCAAAGCTTGGGACCAAACCCTCCCTCAACTACCAGCCACCTGCATCTTCCGTCCACTTCTCTGGAAATCAGGCACATTGACCCAAAAGCAGAAGAAAGGTGTCTAATTTAGAGCTCCTTTCAAATCAGGCACGTTCGGGTCTTCCTTCCCGGCTGGAAAACTCCAGGCAAGTCCTTTAACCTCTCTGAACTTCATCTTTATAAAGTAGATGACAATAACTACATCATAACGTGGCTAGCTGGAGAAGGTAATGTTTGTAAAGCATTTGGCCCAGTGGTGAACACATAGTAATGCTTAATCCATGGCAAATATTATTATGATTATTTAATGTGTGCTTTTCTACTGTCTGTGGAGGGTCAATGTAAAAATTCGAACCATACTGTAATTGATGTGTGTCAGATATACCCACGTCTTTACCCTGCCCACTCTTCAACACAGCACAACTAATAAAACACCAGAGCAGAGCCTGTCAGGCAGGCCCCTCTCCCTTTGCACCTGGCAACACTGAGTGGATTGTGGCCGACAGGATTTGGTCTAAAGTTTCATAAATTGTGCACGCTACTGCCCAATTAGCTGTTCCCACTGCAGGTTGTGGCAGGAACAGCAAGCAAGTATGGTGTGAAAAAAGCCAGGTCATACACATGCTGGCCTGACTTGGCCCTCAGGGCATATGGAATTTGTATTTTGTCTGTGAAAGTCAATAAGAGCACCCTGCTATAGCAAATTTTAAAGTACAAACTCTATAGTTATCAGAAATGAGCAAAGGCCATAAATTTTGTCCTTGGGGTGGTGTTTGGCCTTCTAAGTTATAAATCTGGTTTCTGTGGAAAATTAAGAAATTTTTTTTAGCATGCCTCAGACTCATCTAACAAATGAAGAAAAAAACAGTAAGATACCTAAACCTCAGGTTCAACAGTACTATTCTTTGTGACAGAACATGCTGGTACAGTGTACAAGCCCATTTTTTTCAGGACACCTGAGAAACATCTCCACTAAAATTTGTTAACATTCCGCTCTTCACGGAGCAGTTTGGCAGGAATAAATTCATAAACTGGGTCAACCTGAGAAGTGGGAGTGGTGTACAAAAGAGAAAGAGGAGAAAGAAATATTATGTAAAAGATGTGAGAACCAACACTGTTTGGGGGCAAGGCTGCCTGGATAAACCCAACAGCAATGGAATGAAAACTGATGGAATTTCCTCCAATGAATCACACCTAAATTGAATCTGTTATTTACTAATTCTGAATGAAAGTTTGTATTAACATTTGAAGCTGTTCCATGTGCTTTTGAGAAACACAAGATCACCTTGAACTTTCATTATCCAATCACACAACATCATAGATTTGAATTACATGAGGTCTAAGAATTAGTATACATTTGAACATCTTCTCAGCACTGTCATAAGTTATGACTGTCCAGCTGACTTTTAAATGGGCTTTCTTTATAAAAATCCTGCTAAAAATTTAAAATATATGGGAGAAATAGATGCAGAGAATTGTGTCCTTGTCGTCATGGCAACAGCCATAGACATCTTGATGTTTCCATGGAGTTACCCCAGAAGGGTCACAGATTAGGTAGGTGCGGGAATTCAGAGCTACCTTTTGGCAACTCAGGAGAGAATTCCAGGGAAGAGAGGATGATGCTGTGCTTTGTCTCCATGCTGATTCTGTTCTGTTTTGCATGATCTTAGGAGAGTCACTGCAGACCTGTGTTACTCGCACAGTGGTGACTGTAAGAATTCCTCAGCCCTGATTTATGGGGCTGACCACATTTTCCATAAACTCAAAATGACTACATCCAGGCATGTGCTCGTGAACAAGAGTCACAGGTTCTGAATTTTCCTTTAAAACAAAAACAAAAACAAAAATCACCTAATTACATTCTCACTTCCTTTCTGAATTCTTTCAAATACATGTTGATCTCACAGAAACCTGGCAGTTCTTCCTTCTCAGCTCTTGTCTGCTCCATCCAACCCTTAGGCAACCCACCCCAGCCCTACAGTTGCAGACACAGGCCCACCAACAGAGCCTTTGAGGCTGCTGAAAGGGCTCAGCACTCCAGCCCCCACCGCAGAGCAGATGGCTGGGGGGGGCCTGGGCCCAGAGCCACACCCTTCCCTGGGACTGGTGCCCACCTCCTCAGAGCTGTCCGAGCCCCAGGTCAGGGGAGATATGAATGGGATGACAGCAGGAGACATGAATGCTTTCTATCTGCTACCCTCTGTCTCCCTCCTTCTGCCTGGGGTGGGCTCACTGTCCTGTTGCTCCTTGGAGCCCACCAGGAGAACCTGGGCCAACATGAAAGAGAAAGAACCAGAAGAAACCACTTAAATAATAAACCAGCAACACATCTGATCCTAAAATTTAAAAAGTTTGCTAAGCATATGCTTTAAACCTTTGTTTAAACCATCCCCTTGCTTCCAATGTAGCCACCAGTGCTCTTTCAAAAGCGCAGATCTCCAAATGCCATTCTGAGGCTTCAGACTTGCGAAGACTGGGAAAAAGCCCAAAATCCTTAGCTTGATTTACAAAGACCTCCCTTTCCATTTCATCTGCTGCTCACCCTAGGTTTCCCCAGCACCCCAAATAGGCTCCAGCTACATGGAATGGCTTACCCATCCCTGAACGTGCCAGAAACTTTTGTGTCTCCGTGCCTTTGCATATTCTAGTTTCTCTCCTTGAAATACCTTTCTCATCATCTCTACCTAAGAACTGTCACCTTGGTAATATTGTTCATTGTCCCCATGGTGTCCCTGTAAACACAGAGAGCTGCTGGCCAGACCCATGCTTTCAAGGGGGCGTTGCCAAAGCAGAGCACATTCACAGAGACTAAGCAAGAAAGTCTGGAAATCAGAAGCTGTGCCCCATGAGCATTTTCCAGAATGGTTTCCAAGGCTTCCTACACACCTGGGCCACTCTTTGAGTTCAGAAAATTTGCTCACCTTTCAGGGACAAATGGCTGAAAGAATTGGGAGGGTTCAGTCTGAGAAAGAAGACTTAAAGGGACCCTGAGAGCTTTGACTTGGTCACTTCTTGGTTCTCACATTATGCATCCCATTTTGTACCCTATTTTTTATCACTTAAAAATATTCAAGGAATAATCTTCCGATGCCACCACGTATCCTTGTATAATATCATTTTAATGGCTATGTCATATTCTGTTGTCTATCTGTGACATAGTATTTCTATCTATCTTCTCTTTTTGGATGTTTATTTCCAAGTGTCTTTTTTATTTTTTTATTTATTTTGAGGAAGATTAGCCATGAGCTAACACCTGCCACCAATCCTCCTCTTGTTGCTGAGGAAGATTGGCCCTGAGCTAACATCTGTGCCCATCTTCCTCTATCTTATATTTAGATTGCCTGCCACAGCATGGCTTAATAAGCAGTGCGTAGGTCTGCACGCAGGATCCTAACTGGCAAACCCCAGACCACCAAAGCAGAGGGCGTGAACTTAAGTGCTGCGCCACCAGGCCGGCCCATCCAAGTGTTTATTTTTATAAATGAAAGTGTTAACAGTATCCTTGTTACCAAAGTATTGTGCACATCCATGAATATTTCCTTAGGATAAGTGTCCAGCTGTCTGCTGGATCGAATGGCATGCAAAATTTTAAAGCTTTGATACATGTTGCCAAATTGCTCTGCTGAAACATTGTATGGATTAATCCTCACAGTAGCACCTATGAAAAGTCCATGTCCCCAGATGCTCACCAACGTAATTAAACTTAACTATTTGATAGGTGCTGATTTAATTTGCATTTTTAGTTATTGAGGTGGAACAATTTTTCAAATGTTTGTTCTCTCTTTTGTCAATTGCCTGTACATGCCCTTGGCCCATTTTTCGATTGGATATTTTAGCATTGATTTTTATATGTTCATTTGCTTAACACATCTTCATTCATTAATCAAATGTTTTGAGGACCTACTATGCATCAGACCCTGTGCTATGTATTATGTATATGGTGCTTATCTTATATAAAATCCAACATTATATATATAGCCAAATATCTAGAGAGTCAAAGTTCTTCCTAGTTTGTCATTTACCTTTTAACTTTTTAAAAATATATTGAAGTTGGGGCTGGCCCCGTGGCCGAGCGGTTAAGTTCGCGCGCTCCGCTGCAGGCGGCCCAGTGTTTCGTTGGTTCGAATCCTGGGCGCGGACATGACACTGCTCATCAAACCACGCTGAGGCAGCATCCCACATGCCACAACTAGAAGGACCCACAACGAAGAATATACAACTATGTACCAGGGGGCTTTGGGGAGAAAAAGGAAAAAATAAAATCTTTAAAAAAATATATATATATATTGAAGTTATCTATAACTTTATAGTCAAATCTATAAATCTTTTAATTTCTTCCTTTGGTGTCAAACTTAGAATGGTCTTCCCTACTACAAGAGAACGTAATTTTCACAAAAATTTTCTTCTACTGCTTCTACTCCCTCAGTCTTAGTTTTTGGTGGTCACGTGAGTTGGCACATTTTCTATATCTCCCTGGTTATTTTATTGGAAATTTGGGAAAAGTGCCTTCTGGAGCTATCAGCCATAGGTTTTATTAAATCCTAAGCACTGGAACATTATCTTAAATTCTTTGAACTGTGGAACGTGGCTTGGATTTTCTCTGGGTCATCCCAAAGGACAGAACTAGAGCCACAGGTAGAAGTTACGGTGAAGCAGATTTCATCTTAAAGAACAGAAGGACAAGTTTGAACAACAGAATGGGCTGCTGCAGAGACTAGTGAGTTCCCTCTTACCAAACAAAGATAAAATGAGTTAAACACCTAGGCTGGGGTATAGCCCAGGATTCTTGTAGCGCATCAGTGGTTCTCAAACTTGAGCACAGAATCACCCAGAAGGTTTGTTAAAACGCAGATTGCTGGACCCCACTCAAGAATTTCTGATTCAGCTGTTCTGGACTGGGGGCTGGGAATTAGCATTCCTAACAAGCCCCCAGGTAATGCTGATGCTGCTGGTCTGGGGAGCACATTTTGAGAACCAGTGAGATACATTGAACTAGACGATTTCCAAGGTCCCTCTAACCCCAAGAGCTTGGGATTCTAAGTCGACATTTCTATACTTATTTGCCCACAAATCCACTGCTTTCCTGTATCTCTCCATAGAACACCTATTGATACAACTGGGGAATGACTATCTAGCTTAAATCTAAATATTAAGTCCCAACCAGCTGTAGAGGAGTCCTTCCCAGCTACAGACAGTTCTGTTCCTAGATTACTATTTTCAAACACGGATTTCATGGAATCCAGTGATTTTCCAGCTTTAGGCACTGATGCCAGGGTCCTGCCCCAAAGGTTTTCTTTAATTAGACTGGGATGAGGTCTGGACATTGGGATTTTAAAGGCTCCGCAGTGATTCTAATGGCAGCCAGGGTTGAGAACTAGTGATCTGGTCAAATCTCCTATTTTTCATCCAAAGCAACATCTTCTCTTTCCTTCTCGGAACAACTTGAAGGCAACTCTCCACAGTCCTTCATAAACCCTACACCTACGTCTCATGGGCATGAGGGAAATGGATAATTACATCTTCATGCTTTCCACAGTCCCTTTCCCACCAGGAAGATGGTTAACATAGATTCTGCCTCCTGTATTATTGTTACTGCTTAGGTACAGAGAATGGAAAAGGGAAAATATAACTCTGCCTCATGTGTCTTTTATGGATGGAATTTGATCAATATATCAACCAGTCTCAACCCTCTCCAGTCATGTTTACCCCAACTCGAACTCCCCCCCGCCCCGCCATGTGCTGCAGGAGGAACTCACTGGGATTGGATGCCTTCTTTGTTTTCAGCTCCTTGGCGTCTCTCAGATCTGGCATGGAGAGGCTGGTACATTCCATTACTATCAGCAAGAACAAAATACTAAGTCACACTCTGAGCTTGTTTTGCAAGGCTGGGCCTCCTTGCAATTAGAAGAGGCCCAGGAAATACACATGTAAATGTACATAAACAATATTTGAAATGCATCTGAAGCACAGCGCCAGAGGTTATGAAATCCTCCCCTAGAACTCCAGCCCCAGGGCTGCTGTCTGCGCAGCTGTTTCCAATAAGGGAGCCAGGCTGGTCACATGGGCACTGAGTCTCCCTACTGTCACAGGGGTGAGTTATCTCCGAGGGGAGAGAGTGTCCTCAGCCCGGTCCTTCGAAAGCAGGCGAGCCTCCTGTACCACAAGCAGACTTAGGGAAGGTGTCAGCACTCTATTTTTTTCTTTCTCTTTTCTCCCTCCTTGGTAATGCCTGCATCACGATCTCTTTCTTCTTCCCCCTTTACCTTGGCTGCCTTCCCTCAAACATTCTTTCATCAAACATCTATTGTGCTCCCTCTAAGAACCCAGCACTGAGCCAGGCACTAAGGATACCAATTAGAATAGGACTTAATTCTGGCTTCCTGGAGTTCAGTGTATGATCTGGAAGAGAAGAGAGGGTCAAGCATTATATTAACTGCAGATGGGTATGGAAGCACAAACCCACTCAAAATAACTTTGGGAATGACTGTGATCTCTATTTTATAGAGCAGAAACTGAGGCTCAGGGGAAGTTATGAACTTTCCCAAGGACACACAGCTGGTAAGGGGCAGAGCTAAAGCTTAGATTCAGGACTATCAGACTTAAAAGTCCACACTAGGGATTCCTCAAGTCCTTCATATCTTCAATAGATACTTCTTGAGCACTTTCCAAGAGCCAAGCACTGGGTTGGTGCTGGCTGCTCACCGATTAATAAGCCATGTCCCTGCCCTTGAGGACCAGGGATGAACGGGCATGTCCTGAAGCACCACCCCGTGTGAAAGGCTGTGATGGAACTGAGTACAGGAGGTGTGGGGAACATGCCCAGGAAGGGCATCTCACCAGCCTTCGAGTCAAAACTGGCTTCTGGAAGTGACATGTAAGCTGAGACCAGAAGAGGAGTTGCGGAGGGAAGATAGTCTAGTGAGAGGGAAGCTTGAGCAAGGATCTGGAGATAGGCTGGGGCTCCTCCGGGGAGACGCAAGGAGTAGGGTCCAGTGCAGCAGGGAGCGGGGAGAGGAGGCGGCGCAGGGGTCTGCTCATGGGAGCCCACTCTGAGGATGGTGAGGAATTACTGCAAGTGTTCTAAGCAGGGGTGTGATCAGATTTCTGTTTCAGAAAAGTCACCTGGCTGCACTGTGGAGATGGTGACAACGAGAGATGAGGGCAGCCTGAACAGAAGCAGTGACAGGCAAGGAGGAAAGAGTCTGGGTTCAAGAGATGTTGAGGAAATAGAATGACTGGATTTGGTAACTGGAGGTGGAGGATGAGAAAGAAGGATGTCAATGAGGACCTCCAGGGTTTGGCCTAAGTGTCCGAGCTGGCTGTGACACCATTCACTAAGATGAGGGCAGAGAAAGAGAAGAGCTTTGGGAGGGAAGATGAGGTACCTATGGGACATCCAAGGTGAGATGGCCGGGAGCAGGACCGGGTCTAGAGTGAGACAGGCAGGGCAAGGCATCTTTACTTTTTAAGATCAATTCCATTTTCAAAGAAATTGTTTGCAGGGCACACAGGCACTCAGATGTGTCAGCTGTACTCATGATGGAGGTCCAGCCTGCACACCACTGGACAGGTCAGGCTCCTGGTACGGGTATCCATCCCGCCTCAGAGAGGGTTGCCTTTCCCTGATTCCCACCACGGCACCATGTGAGCTAGTGCTGGCCCCCATCACTTGAAAACAGAAAGCAATTTATTTCCTCTCAAAGACTGCTTTAGATTCCTTTGAAAATATTGCTTGGTCCAAAAGGTTCTCCCCATTTTATCATCCCCTGTAACATTTTTTTCACCATTTCTTGTACTCACCAAGAAAGCGTTCTTAGGTAATGGAGTTTTTATTCTATATTATCTTTTTTCTTTACTCAGTTGTGATCATACTGTATATAATTTAGTGTCTAATTCTTTCATCTAATTTTATGCTATAAACATAAGGGGCAAACAATTTTTAAAATCACTTTGCTTTCTAGGCAATTAAAATAATTAAAGCCACTAGTTTATGAGTACTGGTAAGACCTTCCTTCCTGAATATTGGCAAGTTTAAAGCAGGTGGGTGCCTGTGTAAAGAAATGAACATTCACATTTGAACTGCTTGTTGGTGAAACAACAGATCCGCCAGGCGTGGGTACCAGCAGGTCAGATTTCCAACACACACCAAACAGCTAGGTGAGAATTGATTACTCGGGCAAGTCCTGGCATCCAAAATACACAAAGCTGGTTGACTCTCTGTGGGAAGTTCCCCTGGATCCTGCAGTTCGCATCATCATTTCTCTTTCACAGAGAAAGCTTTTGCTTTTGAAACTCCTAACTTCAGTTTTCCTCTGAATTTGTTTCATGGCATCTCTCGTAAACTCCTCTGTTCTGACAATGCTGATTGTCGAAAATCACATGAACAGAGCAAACGCAAGAGCAGGAAACGTTCACTCAGTTCGCTGAGTACGGTGATCATCAGCCTGTGGTGCTGAGGTGCCGTGACGGACTCTGTGGAAAAGGCAGACAAGCAGGAGATGTCAAAGAACAGACTCCTGGTGGAGGAGGTAGAATGGATGGCGGTCGAGGCAGCCCCTGGGGCAGACCTAGAGAGAGCTGACGGAAAGAAGCGCAACAGAGAAAGGTCATCGCTGGCAGCCTGAGAGCACGAGAGGCTTCCTCAGGGGTTGGTAGGACCTGAATAGGGCTTTGAAGGAAAGTCAGGACATAGTCAAGTAGACAGGATGTAGAAGGGCCGAGGTAGCAGGTCTCTAGGACCAGGATGCAGCCCATAAAAGCCCATGGCCACCTGCGGAACAACAAAGAGACATCTCAGGCTGGATGGAGGGCATAAGAGGCGCCCAATAAGGCTGGACAGTGAACATGGATGAGATTTCACCACTCTGATGGTCGGACTAAAAAGTTTAGACTTAATTCTGTAACCATTGTGAGATAATCTTCATCTGGGATAAATATTACAGTGCCAAATTATGTAGTATTTTAATAAATGCAGTGTAATACAAAGTTTCTCAAAAGTTTTACCAAGCTCTGGTTTAACTAGACATTAATAGAGTTTTTAATTGTTTTTAATTTATATTTAAAATTTGACCACAAAAGTCTTGTCTTGCAGAAAAGCTAGATTAAAATTGTTCTACTAAAGCTCAGGAACAATGGATCTAATATGTTGATAACTAGTTAATAGGCTATTACAATGGTCCAAGCATGGATCATGAGGCTTGAATTTAAATGGTGATGTACAGAATGAAAAGACATAGATGAAGTGGCACTATCTGAAATTACTTGCAGCATGCTGTGGAGAAAGAAAACGATAGTTCTAGCATCGGAGACCCAAGTTCAATGCCAGTGCTGCTTTGTGGCCTTAGTTAAGTTAACCAGTCTCACTGAGCTTCAATATGCTCATGTGTAAAAGTGATCTCATAATCCCTAGTTCTTTGAGTATTTTCAGGATTAAATAAAATGGCAAGTGTAGATAATTCAAGTAGATGGGAGTTTATTTTCTTCCCTTCCTTTCCCCTGAAAATTGCAATTGATTTCAGACAAGTTTAGTTACATGGCAACATGTATGAAAAACTTCTGCTCAGAATTCATCTCATGTTCAAATCAGCAATGACTAACACAATCACGTTATCTACAGATCCAAGCCTTTATGTGAAGGTCAATCTCCTCTTGCACAATAGACGATAAGCTTTATTTTGGCTTTTGACATTGAGGAAACATTGAGAGAGCTTCCAAGTTTCTATCAGCGTCTGAAACCAGCCTGTAGTTCCCAACAAATCTGGAGAGAAAGTCCAATTTGCTGGCCACTGACTCTTGACCTTTTATAAACTTTTCTAAGAGTAGATCATTTAAGCAAAAGAGGAGGGGGGAGCAAATGATAGGAAATGTTCCTAGAGGGTGTGATTTATTTTGGCACAGCACCTTCCTTGGATGTTTGAATTCCCAGGAGTATTCATTCAGTTCTCACCCTTGGAAATCTTTCCTTCACTGTCTCATTGGAGAAGGACACGAGTACTTAGAATTCTTGGCATACCCTCCTGACTTTAAAAAATAAGTTAAGATGTCCTCTGTCCACAGCAAAAGCCAAACTGCACCCAAAACCTCCAAAGTCAACTTTTTTCAGAGAAGTCAAACCTAAGTTGATGCTGCAAAATATAGCATCTTGAGAATTTTTTTTGCGCCAACTTCTTTCCCCCACAGTAGGAGGTCTCTCTAAATAAAGGTGAAGGCAATTAATGTGCTTGAGGGCTCTCCATCTCCCTCCCTCTCCTCTCGCTCTCCCTCTCATCTCCAATCCCCCGCCATCTAACCCCCCCTTTTTCCACACGCACTCATCATCATCATCATTTTATAGCTTCTCTTAGGACTTTCACCTTTGCATTGCCTCATCTCCCAAACAGCTGCATCAACAGAAGGTCAAGTCCCGTATCAAGTTGCAAATAGCAAGCAGAGAAGTGAGTACTAGAGGCTGCACAAGACCGGGCTGGGTCATAAAGACAGCCCTGTTCACATTCTCTGACCTCATTTTTTTCCTTCCAAACAGAATCAGGACTGAGGGAGGGAGGCTCAGCTCTAGGGTCACAATCCCACCCAAGTGCATGACATTTTAGGATGTTTGCTACTTTGCTCAAACGTGATGTTTATATGAAGCCCCTTGGCTGCCATGGGCTTGTTCCTCCAGCTGAAGGCACTGGGAAAGACCATCTCGAGGGATAGTCCACGACTCTGTGATAGGCTTCAATTGAGAATCATCCTAACGCGGGCTGGCGGGGAGTTCTGCTTTGGCCTAAAATGTTGGGTTGAATTGTAGATGGCAAAATCTAACCAAGGAGATGGTCTTCCAGAATTTACAGGGTGGAGAAGAGACAGTCTGCTGTAGAACATCCACACACACCCCTATCTTCCCTTGGCATCTCCATGGCCATCCCACCTCAACCTGATCCTCAGTCTCAGGAATGGATTGAGGATTCCACATAATCCCAGTCCCTTTGTTTTAGAGGTGAGGAAATTGAGGTCTGGAAAGGTGGTGGAGAGATCTCCAGGCACTCCCAGGTATATTATCTCATTTGTTCTCCATCACCACCTTGCTTTATCCTCTTTTTGCATATTGGGAACATGGGCTCAGATAATAAGGTCCCTGCTCTGTTAAAAGTCACAAAGGGCATTAGCAGAAGTGGCAGGACCAGAACCCACCAGCCGTACCTGGTCTGACTCTCCTTGAGTCCTCACCCAGGCCGAGAGAAGAGGGCGGGAGTCGTGATCAGCCTTGATCTCTTGAGGAGAAGGTAGGACCAGACCCAACTTTGGAAGGCAGAGTTAGTCCCTGACACTCAACCACCTCCCTTTCTGTTCTCCTACCTTCTCCCATCTCCCACACCTTTCCACTTTTATACCCTGCCCAACATGACAGAACTGCTGATGCCTTCTCACACTGGCCAGGCCTCCTGCACAGTGTGCTGTGCTCCCAAATTACCTCATATTATTTTTTGCTTTCCCTGAATCCACCTCTCCCCTGCCTCCTCCTTTACTACCAACACTGTGTTTAGGACAGAGTCCACCCACTCATTCAGCCATTGCGTCCTCCTCTACAGCAGGCATCAAGCTAGGCAGAGGGCATTTAGCATGAACGAGGCAAGATCCCTGCCCTTGTGGACTGTACATTAGAGTAGTCAGAAAAGCGCTAAATTACAACTCGATGTGATGAGTGGTATGGGAGGTGGAGAGGGGGAGTTGGGGTTCCATGAAACATAGAGCAAGGAGATTTAACCCAGACTAAGGCATCAGGGAAGACTTCCAAACATGAAGGATGAGCTCTCCCAGTGAAGTGAGGGAAACGCCTTCTGATTGGAGGGAACAGCATGTGTCAAGGCCCAGATGGGAGAGGAGGCCCAGGCTGACATTGCTCGGGGGACAACACCCCACCTGCCTTCTCCACCCTTTTGTATACTTACATCTTTTTTTTTTTGGTGACAAATATTTGCCTTGAGCTAACATCTGTTGCCAGTCTTCCTCTTTTTTTTTGCTTTACCAAAATTAGCCCTGAGCTAACATCTGTGCTAATCTTCTTCTGTTTTGTATGTGGGTCGCCAACACAGCATGGCTGATGAGTGGTATAGTTCCACACCAGGGATCCAAACCCACAAACCCCAGGCTGCTAAAGCAGAGCATGCCGAACTTAACCACTGCACCATGGGGCTGGCCCCATGTGTAGCAACCTCTTCCCAATACTCAGCACTCAGCTGAAGTCCCACTTCCTCCAAGACCCTCCCCCAATTCCTGCTCATTGTCTGGCCCTTCCTTCCTCCTATGCTTGCAGCTACTGCCACAAAGTTCAACACCATTTTATTGCTTTATTTTTTATTTTCTAATTTTGTTTTTATTGAGGAAGATTGGCTCTGAGCTAACATCTGTGCCAATCTTCCTCTATTTTGTATGTGGGATGCCTCCACAGCATGGCTGATGAGTGGAGTAGGTCTGCCCCTGGGATCCAAACGTGCCCACCCTGGGCTGCCGAAGCCAGCGCACCCAGAACTTTAACCACTCGGCCATGGCGCCAGCCCCATAGCACCATTTTAATTTAAAGTCAATACTGACTTTTCATTTCCTGAATAAGCTGTGATTTGAGAAAAAGAACCATAGCGCATATTCTTTTACTTTCCCTCACAGCACTGAGGACGTGGCTCAGTTTGTTTCCTCATCTCAGGGATTATGACGTTTCTGCAACCCCCAGGTGGTCGTAGCTGTTTATAAACTTTTATAACATTCCCCTTATAGGCAACCACATTTTAGTAGTGGACAAAGATGTCTCAATAAACTTTCTGCCTCTTAATAGCGAGAGTCCACAAAGTCTTCTAGGGGCATCTTCAGGCAAAATGAGGCTGATAAGTGTTATTAAAACGCTGAACGTTCATTACAGTTGCTATTCATACTTTTTATCATTGCCATTTATTAACTTTGACTTTTTGTAAAATTTGTTTGAAAATAGAAAGTTTAATAGAAAAATAACTCTCTAAGACTTTGCTAGTATCACTTTACAAATTCATTCTTAAGATATTTGTTTAATGTCTTGGTGTTTTTCCCTGGTTTTTTTTTGGCTAATACCATCAAGAGCAGAGTCGTGTTCAGAATCCACAGTGATGGCAGAGTTAGCATTGGGAGTGCTCACTCCTCCAGCCTTCAGCCCCTCTGTTCCTTCCTGTATTTCCCCCCAGCATCTAGATTAGTTTGCCCATTGAATGGTGTAGTGCTAGCAGTGGACACCCAGGTATTCACTTACATACCTAATTTCCAAGGACTCTGTCTCTGATTTGAATACAAGCTCCAAATGTAAGTAAATCTTGTGTAAGCTTTTCCGTATTCTCTACTGCTCACTGAAGGTGATTTGTAACGGGAAACTCTAAATGTCACAGAGTCTGGAAAATTGGATATCATAACAGACATCCATTCCCCTTAGTGGTATAACTAATAAAAGGGACCCACTGGAAAGTCCACTGTGGAATCTTTCCTATACAAGACAGAAGGTGTTCCTCTTCTTTCTCTTTCTAGCAAGGGAAGTAGTTCTGACCAAGCAAGGTTGGGTTGCTTAGCGTGGAGGTAGAGAGAAATGGAAAGGAGAATGAGTGTTTTTCCCTTTGGGGATGGGAGGAAGCTTACCAGAGTTCCTGAGGCCATTGCCTCAATGCCCCAATACATCTATAGGCCTGGGGAGACCATGTGGTCCTTCAGAGATTGCCAAGGAAGCTACAGAATGGAGGCCACCTTCTGTGCTTGTAAACAGTAGGAATCCCTCCAAACCAGGAGTAAGTACATGAGAACTCCCCATAGCCCATGGTTCCCACTGCACCCCATCAGCTGCACGACTTGTTTCGCACTAGAGCCTCTGCTGGTGGCCTAAAGTTGCAAATCTGTTTGCTAATGGATCAAAACAGAATCTCCTAGCAAAAACTGGACCTCGTAAGTAATTAGCATCAAGCCAACAACCCACATGTCTACATCCCACACCAGGCCACTCAAAAGCTTCCAAAAGATTTAACCCGCCAGTGCAAAAACTCCAGTTTTATCCAGCAGTGTTGCTGTGCTTTAAGATTGCTGTAGACTCTAAGGTGGAATAAATGTTCTGCCCCTCAGAGCATCATCCACGGCCAGGCTTTGGTGCCTCTCCTTTATAAAACTCAACCAATCCTTGTCCAAAAAGTCCAAGACTCTATAATAGATTTATGTGTCAAAGGAGCACAATGACTTTTGGATAACATTGCTTGATTTTCTTGCTCTCCCAAGTCCATTCCGTGATAATATGCTTAGTCTAATCCTTTTCCAAGTTTGATTTTTATTTTATTATTTTTACTTTTGGTGAGGAAAATTGGCCCTGAGCTAACATCTGTTGCCAATCTTCCTCTATTTTGTATGTGCGATGCCACCACAGCATGGCTTGATGAGAGGTGTGTATGCCCGTACCCAGGATCCGAACCCATGAACCCTGTTCCGCCAAAGCATAGCACATGATCTTAACCACTACTGATTTTTTTTAATGGCAGCCATTTGATTATTGAAGTTCTCTAGCTTTGTAAATCTTGGAACAAACAGTCCGTCCCTGAAGAAATACAGCTTTTCATAAATCTTCCCCAGTAACACTAGGGTTAGAGGAGAGGGATGTGATTTGATTTTAAATGAGTAATCTTCCTAACTATCATTCTGTAGATGGATATGTGATAGATGGATAAAGAGATAGATAGATAGATAGATAGATAGATAGTCAAATAGATAGACAGACAGACACAGTTTCAAATACAGTTTTGTATGCCTTTAAAAGTCCAGGGAGATCAGAAGATAAAAGAATTGCCATGACAGGATTTAAATTAAAGAATTTTCTTTTAGGCCAATGCCAGAGTCAACCAGAGCTTTCCTCCATGTGCAAAAGAACACTGAGCAACTCGGTGGGCTTACAAATGGAGTCAGTTTTAAGAAAATATTTGTGACCTCCCCTTTTCACCCCTACCAGTAGCAAAAGATGTTTTTATATCTCGAACACCTCAAAAGTGAAGTCTACAGCTGCAGTGTGCAGTAAAGCAGCCGCTAGGCGTGTGTGGCTGTTGCACACTGGAATGTGGCTAGTTAGAAACGACAAGTGCTGGAAGTGTAAAATATACTCTGGGTTTTCAAAGATGAGGTTGAAAAAAAGAATGTGAAATATCTCTTTAGTAATTTTTCTATTGATTACATGTTGAAATGATAACATTCCGGTGTATTGGGCTAAATAAGATACATTATTAAAATTAATTTCACCTCTTTGTTCTTACTTTTTACAAATGTAGCTACTAGAAAACTGAAAGGTACCCAGGTGGTTTGTGTTGTGTTTCTACTGGACCTTGCTGGTCTAGAGGACTCGCCTGGAAGACACTGTGAGAACTGCGATGACATGATTTCCTACAGGCCCTGAGTCCTCCAACAGTTTCTACTTCGTGGACACAATGAGAATTTTAAAAATTATGGGTCTCTGTCCGCCCTTCCTGTTTTTTGTTAGATCAGCTGTGTCTGTGTTTCTGGGCCAGTTCCTATCCCAAACTTCTTGTTCCTGGCCAGAAGTCTTACATGCTCCAAACCAGTGTGTTGAGGTTTTGTTTTTAATCTTCCCTCCACTATCAGCACAAGGAAGAAAGGGCTTGTAGCAGTTAAAACTCTGTTCTAAGCATTTGTACATTTATTGGATTATTGGCTCTACTTTATCTTTGAAAAATTCCTAGAAAGGTGTTAGTTATTCCCATTTTCCCAAAAAGGAAACTGACTTGACTTGAGCAATAATGGTAACTAGTATTTGCCAAGAGTCTTATAATTTGAAATTATTTTTTAATGCATTTCCTCCAATAACCCTTTGATTTAGATGGTCTCATTTTCATTTTACAAATGAGGAAATTCTGTTTACAGAGGACTCAAGAGCTTAGGGTCCACAGCTGATAAATGGAAAAACTAGCATTTATTCATTCAACACATGCATTTGTTGTGCTAAGCACTGGGGAACCAGGAGGCCATGATCCTTTCATGGAGTTTGTGCTCTAGAAGTCCCAGCACCCAAGTGTTTAGTGCTATGCCAAAAATTAAAATAGGGTGGAGCGATGGAAAGAGAATAGTTATCTAGCCTGCAGGGTCAGAAAAATCCCTGTCTTTGGAGAGGTTGACACTGAAGAGTGGCATTGAATGTGAGATCTGAATAACAGGAAGGAATTGGCCACATCAAGATCAGGAGACGAACAACTGGTGCGAAGCCTGCAAGGCTGGAGAGAGCTTGGCACGTTGGAGGAAGTCAGAGGCCAGAGCCGGTCAAGTGCAGCGGGAGATGGGTGGGCGGTGAGGCCAGAGAGGGAGGCAGGGGCCGTGGCAGGCAGAGCTTGTAAACCAGGGATTGGGTTTTACTCTGGGTGTGACATGAAGGCTCCATGGAGTGGAGCTTTAGCAGAGGAGGGTGTGATCTAATTCACATTCTGCAAAGACTGCCCTCCATGCAACCAGAAGAATCTATTGTAGGGAGGCTAGAGTGGAAGCCGGCAGATCAGGAGGAGGTTGTTGCAACAGTGCTAGGCGAGAGGCGGTGGTGGCCTGGTAGACAGAGTGCAAATGGCAAGGAGTGGATGGATTCTGGAAGTATTGTGGACATACAACCGATGAGACGTGCTGATGGATGCCTTACCCCTCTTTTGACCTGATTGTCCCTCCAGCCCCTTCTACCTCCTGCGTTGTCCTTCCCAGTGCTCTCTGCCCTGGGACACCTAATCCCTGTTCACCCAGTAGTAGACTCTCAATAATGCCCAGAAAACACAATGAAACTAGGGCAGAGTACCATTGTTTGTCACGCCCTTGTTTTGCTTTTTAATTCATTGCCCTGTCTATCTGTTAGCCTCTTAATTGTTCATGCTGACCTTTAGAAACACATCCGTGATGAACAGTGAGGCCTTGCTATACTCCAGAATCACTTCAGTGGAAATAAAAGTGAAGTGCTTCTGTTCTCTCTATCTCATTTGGGGGCTGGCAGGGAGATGAATCATTTGCACATTCTCTTGTCCTGCTACCATTTGGAGACTGAAAAGGCAGAAGAATGCAAGGTCCTAGATGCCAATAATCAGCAAAGGTACCATGCACCCTGGGGCACAGCATTGGGCCAGGCACTCCTGAGTAGGGGACAGTGGGATGGGGAATGAGCCAGATGGTGTGTCATAAAGTGATTGCTTGTTGGCTGCTGACAGAAAGATGAAAAAGAGAGAGATCATGGGTCGAGGGGGGCAAGCCAGAGTTGGTCTGAAAAGACCACAGAGAGAAGGCATGACTTAACCTTTTCCTTAGAGGACGCTCAGGCTTTGGCTAAACAAAGAAAAGCAGGGGGAATATGAGATCTGAAAAGATTGCCAGTCAGCAGAAGTTTACACGTGCATGCATATGTATATGCCACTCCTCCTCTAGCCAGTGAAAACATTATCTTGGCATGTGCATGGAGCCTTCGTTAATACCCAAGGGCAATAAATGCTCTCAGTGCTAAGGAATGAGAACTCGCCCTTCTTCACCTACCAACACAGCCGGTCTCTTCCCAGGAGAACACAAGGGATCAACGGCTGCAGCAGGTGTTTGGCAGAGCTGCGTACACTCCACACCCACCTCTGACTCGGGGAGTCTTTAGTTGTTCCCAGCGATGAACTACCACCTCTGAAACCTTCACTGGCTCCCACTGCCTGCCCACACAAGGTGTGTTTTCTGGAACCCTTACTCCACAGCTGCTCATAGGCATCAAATAAGTTTGGAAAATGCCACCCTTAACAACGTTAAAAAGGATTTTTTTGTCTGCAAGACTTCAAAGATGCTTTAATAAGCCAATTGCATTGGGAATCTCCAAAGGGGTGGTATATCATGCAATTGATTTCCCAAATAAACTTCCCAAATTGTAAATGATCAATCTGTTTTTATAGAGCATCCTTGGGACTAATGCCCTACGGAAGGCCCTTTGGGAAATGCTGGGCTGAGCTGGGCGGCAATTCCCAGGGAGGTGGGCCTGGCCCCAGGCCACACTTTGCTGAAGGCCGGTGCCCATTTGTAGGGCATCGGCTCTAACTGGAGGTGCTGTATCTGAGGATGAGCACCGACTGTGACCCCTTAACCCAACCTGTGTTTTATAATAATTATTACGTATATAATTACACTATTAAGAAAACAGCATACAGTATGTGTTCATTTCTCTGTTGTTTATAACAACATCATAAAATATACAGTTTGTACTATTAAACAAAATAAATAACCTACAAAAGTACAAATTAAATAGTCCTAAAGCTATTGCTTCTACTAAAGCCAATGCCTTCTTTTTACACAAGATGGGCTTAAAACCCACAGAGCAGCTTGAGCTGGGGCTTAAACTTCGAACTTGTAGCCCCATGCACTCGCTACCTAGACTGCCTTAAGCTCTCCTTCCCACGGCTAGGCAGTGTGTGATCGCTCTCTTGCCCAAATGGCCAACTGCCTGAGATGGAGACACAAGAAACATTCCCACGACTGCTTCATGCTTCTAACTCACATAAAAATGGCCAACCCATTTAATAAGCCTGTTTTCCTAAATAGACCAGACCTTTTTTTTTCTGTACATTTTAAAAATGCCAAACAAAATGGCTTATATTGTGAACAAGGTTAAACAGATATCTTCCCAAGGAGCCCATCCTTTGTAAGATGTCAGTCTATTTCCATTGACTTAGTTACCTTTCTGCAAGGGCCAATGGCCTTGCCAGGTTTCCACCCTGGAAAAGCTCATCCTATGGAAGCATAGCTTGGCGGGTTTGCCAGACCCCGTCTCTAACACTCTGTTAAATGCCCAGATGTGTTTCTTTCATGCTTGTGCATAAATTCCATTTCAGAGCGTCAGGGCAACACCTAAATCAGTCTCCCAAATGTGGTTCGTGGAAAGAACCTGAATGCCAAGAGGCCTGGGTTCCAGTCAACATTTCCTCTGACTTTTACAAGTTGCGAGCAGATGACCATGCCCCAGGTGCCAGCAGCCACGGGATGTGGGAGGGGGCACTGAACACTGAAACTAATGGGCCAATGCGGAGCGTGGGAGAGAGGTCGTCCCAGCTTCTCTGGTCCCTCCGCCAGCTCCCAGAGGACCCACAGTCCGGCAAGACTCCGCCAGGGCAGGACTGAAGCCAGAGCGAGAGCAGTCTCACACTAAGTCACAGCCAGCCCTATAGGAGAAAAAGAGCTAAATGTGTGTAAGGAACCGAGTGTCTGGAAGAGCTCTGTCCAGGAGGACATTTGTGGAGCCTGTGAGGAAGAAGAAGAGAAAATGATGCTGGAGTCCCCAAGCTCAGGGAGACCAAGCCGTTCACTGCCCTGCAGGCCAGATTAGTTCCTTGTTACCAGTTCCCTCAAAACTGGGTTTCTATCCTTCTAAGCACTGGTACCTGGTATGTGAAACAAGATGACTTGTGACATGATCAAAACAAAACTTTGGTTCGTATTTCCCTCCACCCCTTGTAAATTTACTCATTGAGAAAGATTTTTCTCCTGCCACCAGATGCAAACTTGGCAGGCCCCATAACTGTTCAGCCCAGTCTCAATTTATAGGCAGGTCTGCAATCAAAAACACGCTCTAAATTCAGTATTCAGAAAGTCCAATCTAAGAGATCAACAGAACCTCAAACCTGATCTGGTGTCAGATCTTCCCTCCTCCCCCGGCTGGGCTGGGCTCCCCATGAAACAGAGGGCTGTCTCTGTTCTGTTTCTCCATTTTGCTCTTCGCTCCTCAGCCCTACCCCAACTTGATGGTTCATTTCTTACGCCTCCTAGGCAGGGACAGGTGAGCAGGGGTGGGAGAAAAAGTAGATCTTCCTTTAACTGGGACCATTAAGTGGCTTTGTGCTCTGTGGTCCTGGCATGGGTTTAATGCTGGCTCTCTTTTCCCACATGGTGCTCTTTGGAGCTTCCTTCTGGATCCTCTCTCCTGCAGTTTCCTTGACATGGGGGGATAGGTCTTTATTCCCAGTGGTTGCTTGTGGCTGCTTCCACAACCTCTGCATCTGGCATTCACCTCTAGCTTCTTGCTGCTGAAGTCCCTCTGTCCCACTAGATGACCTTGGACAGGATCCAAGATAACCCGACACTGGACCTCCTTCCGCATGGCCACATCTGCTCCATGGGAGACACTCACACAACACATGGTCCAGCCAGCCCTATCACAGCCGTCACTCTCCTGCTGCCACAGGCTGCTCCCGCTTTCTCAGACATGGAACTCTGCGTTCACCATCTTCAGGGAACTCATTTCCAAACTCTCCAAGTGTCCTCATCCACCTCACCAGACATGATGGGCAGTCCACGGAACCCGAACCCTCCGCCTCCTCCTGCTGGCAGGGCTACTGGGGACTCACAGCACAGCAAGAGTTCTCTCCTAGAAATACCCCTGCAAATCCTTCTCCCTACCCCTTTGCTTTCGTTCATCTGGCTGCGCGGTCCACGCATCATGAAGCCAGTTTACAGATGTTGCCTTGGAAATCTGCATGGGGTGATTGGGCACCTCATCAGAATCTCTTGCATCTTGGAGCCTAGTCAAAACTTCCATGTTAACCTACACTACACACATCTCAGATTTAATTATGTACTCCTTTAAATATAAGTCCCAGGGGACATGAACTTTGTCTGGTTTATTCACTGTTGTCCCAGCATATAATAGGCATTCAGTGAAAAATGGTTGAATTCATGAATTAATTTTTAAGTAAAATAGCCGCTCACCCCCCAGACTGTAAGTTTTATGAGAGGAGGGACTGCGATTACTTTTACTCAATATTTACCCCCAGTGTCTAGTCGGATGCTGACCCATAGGAGGTGCGTCAAAAATAGTGTTGAATGAACTAATGAACCTGGGTGAAAGGCCACATTTCTCTAAGCAAGATTTGTGGAGCCACCAAAGCAGCTTTCCCTCTTTCTCAAATTCCTCACTTGACCACACGGCTTAAGACTCTACCTATCAGAGATCCTCTCTCAGTTGGAGTCTTCTTTAACGATGCAAATATCTGCCCTGAGTTAACGGAAGCCCTCAGTCATTTACAGTGAAGAAGGCAATTTGATACAAGGATCTTACAGGAAAGCTAGTTGTTGGGGGCCTAAGAGGGTGCTAGGAGGGAGCATTTGCAAGAAAGGAGATGGCGGGCCTGGAGGTGGGGGCACTTTTAGAGATTTGCCAAGGAGACTGACTGTACCAGGAGGTGAAAGGGGATGGGAAATAAAGCCAATATTTTTTTAGAGCTTGCCTGTAGCACTTCCTTCTCCCATGCAATTTTTAAGAAAGACCTAATTTTTAGAGCTAGAAGAAATCTTAGATATCATCAGACTCTGTAGTTTAGAAACATTTTGAGCCAAAAAAAACTCCTTCTTTAAATGAAATCTTACCAGAAGCCCAATATGAAAAACAGATAAGTGGAGATGATCTGGTTCTAGATGGGCAGTGGGTCAGGAAACTAAACCCACACACACACAGTTTTCCCACAGTAGTCTCTAAACCTCCCCCTCAGAATTCCTGAGCGCTCAGGAAACACAGTGCGTCCAAACACAATGCAAGAGCTGTGGTTGTCTTTAGTCATCACCATGTCTGAAGGCTGGGCTGCAGAGATCAAAAAAAAATGGACAGCACTAGATCTGACTTCTCTCTCCCTCCATCGAGGATCGGACCCTGTTCCCTCCACTTCCCAAATCCCTCATCTATCCTGTAAATGTTTGCTAAATCAGAGAAGGAACCCTTTCCTGGGGCCACTAAAGACTTCCCCATGAGTTTAACATGGACCAACAAATACTTACTAAGTGCTTGCTATATCTTTGACCCTGTGTTTGGCACTCAGAACAAATGACCACTGTCATTGCTACATTAATCAACACTCTTTGGATGCTGTTTGTTCAACCTTCTCTGAACCATCTAAATTGCAACTAAACATCCAACGCACATCTGTCCGTCTTTTCTCAACCCACATCTGTGTGAAGTGATTTGCTGAAATGCAGATAAACTACATCTGTCAGCCCCCATCTATGAATCTAGTAAGACTTGCAAAAAAAATGAGGTTTGGCACGATTCGCCCTCTGCAAACCTTCGTTCATAGAGATGACCACTGTTTCCTGTCTTTGGAACTTATAAGCCATCTGTTTAGTAATCTGTTCTAGCTTCCTGCCAAGGTCTGACGTCCATCTCACCAGTCAGCAGTTCCCACCAAAAGTGCTTAGGGCCTTAGGACCTCCTGTCTCTCCTGCTAGTCAATGTTCAGGTCACAGAAATGGCTCCCTTGTCCCCAATCTCTCTAGGCTTTATCAGAGAGGTTGGGCCACTGGCATGCTACAAGAGCACAATCTGAAGCAGGGAGGGTTCAATTTAGTTCATTGTTTCTGTACCAACAACATCAATTCAGGGCTCAGGATTGCTTAGCTGAAAGGCTAAGGACAAAGGCTCCACAATGAAGCACAGCTGGCTTTGAACCCCAGCTCTACCACGTGCTGTGTGATTTTGGTTAATTACCCTCTCTGAACCTGCAAAATGAGCTCATGGGAAGGTCTTGATTAAACACAATATTGTACATGAATGCTTAGCACAGTGGCTAGCACATGTCATCATTATTGTTATTATAAGAGAATGACCTTATTGATCAACTACTGCAAGTCAGGGGTGGGGACAGGACAAGGAACAGGCCCAGAGGGAAGGTTTGTGTGTGAGGGGCATATTCATAGATACATAATTCACTTATTTATCTAGGCACTAGGAGGAATACAGAAAAGACCTTCCCTATAAAGCTTGGATTCTTGTTGCCAAGAAATCATGAGAAAATGTCTGTCTGCTTTTAGTCACATGGTTTGTGAATTTGCTGTCCTCAGGTCAAACTGAGGTCCTGGAGGACTGGCCCCAGGCCGGTTCCTGGAGCTACTTTTCAGAGGGGCACACAGGTTATCTCGTGGGGAATTTCTTTGGCATGGTTCCTAAAGCCCCAGAGAAGTCAGTACAAGGAATTCAGTCTCTTTGAGCACTCTTAGGAAGACAAAGAGGAACCAGCTGGGTGGGAGGCCCCCTCGGAAGAACAATGTCAACCCAGGAGGCAAAGGTTATTATAGTCCATGCTCCCAGCCCTTGTGGGAAAACTGCAGAAAAGTTACCCCATGCCTTTGTTGATTAAAATTCAGCTGGCAGGATTCAGCTAGTGGATTTTAGAAGTCCTGGGTCAATTTGTAAAGCTAATTTATTTTAAAAGTACTTGAGCTAAAGGCAATAGTAATAAATGACAGCTGGGAATTTTAAGTTTTATTTTCAGTTCTGAAAAAAATAAGGGAGTGGGGCATCCTTTTATATTTTCAAACTCAGGTTAGGTCAGTAGGGAGATTCCATTGTGTTTGTCAGTCTAAAAGTAATGAATTCAGTGCACCATGGTCATGGATTCAAACTGCTTAGAAAATTCAGGAGAACTCAGCCCTCCCCACTAGATGATACGAAAGTGATGTGAGTAGGTTAAGAGCAGAACGCTGCTGGTAAGATCCTCCAAAGGGCAAGGGTGCCTGCCAGGTTGCTTTTTCATAAAGCACCCACTGCAGTCTGAATGGAGCCTGGAGCTCTTCTAGAGATAGTCCTTCCAGTCTTGACTTTGACCAGCTTTCAGTAGGAGTCAGAAATCATCGGGAACAAAACCACGACAGCCAGGAACCCAGCACAGAAGGTGAACCCTGCGGAAACCATCTGGCCGCTGTAACTTACAACATTAATAAAAAGCTAGCAGAAAACCAAAGGCCTATTAAATGTCCGTGCCCCACCTAGGCTCACCACTTAAATGGCGTGAGGGCCCTCAAGGCAGAAGGAATATAAACGGTTTCAAAGGCTGGATAGACCTTAGTCTGAAAGGCCCAGGTCCAATTAAAACAAGCCAGGAGCTTTAATGGCTGCCCTATTTTGACATTGGGAAACCCATTCTTAGTTCTGCTAATGGCTAAGCTATACAGATTATTATTTTTTATTTCATGGGCTTAATTAATGCTTAAAAGAATTAAACCAATAAGATGCAAGATCACCACTTCCTCGTCTACCATGAATGGGCTACTTTTCCCGGAGCCAGTTTGTTATTGCGAAGAAGTCCCCAGATTCCTTAATGGGGTTCTTGTGGTCCTATTATCAGATCTGGGGCTTAGTCAGAGCACACATAAGCAAAATGGGCTGGAGGCCCCGGCTGTGATCAAAAGACTTCTCTGTGCATATGTATCTCCCCAGCCTCCCTACCAGAAATTCTCCAAAAGGAGAAAGATTAATCTCTTTGCTCTAAAGACCTTGAACCTAGTTAATATTGCAGTGTCCACTAGCAGGAAAAACAAGCACACACACCCACGTCACTGAGGAAAATTAGAGAATCAGTTAGTCTCCCTTACCAACTGGCTAAGAGTAGACCTTGTTCTTTTATTCATTTACCATTTTTTGTATTGCTAATGATTGAGTCCTTTACCATGAGCCAGGCACCTTGCTGGATGCTCAGCAAATGCATCGTCTTCACATATCACAAAACTTTCTGATTATATCTTTCAGTGTATATTGAAATGACAGCTTCCCTTGGTAATCCTGATTCAGTAGGCCCAAGAGTTTGGCATCTGTGTTTTTCACAAGGGGCCCTGGTGGTGTTTATGATCAAGTAGATCTCCTGGGAGCCTTCCCACTTTATCCAGAGCCAGCCCTCTTGACTGAGGTGTCCCCAATTCATCACCGCAGAGCAAAATGGAACAGGCTAGTCACCCCAGGGAGGGGCACTGACCTCCCAATGTGGCCTGAGAATCCACTCACTGTCTTTGGGCAGCCACACAGCTGCCTCATGTTGACCAGACAGTCCAAAACCCCCAGATCCTCTTCACCCAGGCCGTGACTGGGTCAGGGGTGCCCCGTGCCAGAATCAGTTTTCTTTACTTAAGTGCTGGACCTGGCATTTAATCCTAAGTATCTTCTTGTTTAATTTAGCCTATTGTTCCAGCTTGTCCAAGTCTCTAGCATCCTGATTCCATTCTCCCATGCATCAGGCGCCCCTCCCAGCCAGCAGTCATTGGTACATGTGGTCAAAAGTGCCCGTATACCCTTTTGTCCATCTGAGGCAGCAGCTCTGAACCTGGCCACAGCTGCCTCCACAATCAGGAGGTTCCCCTCTCCCACTGAGCCCTTCTAAAAGCATCTCTATCCTTCTTGTGTATTTTTTTTCTTTTTTTTTTTTTCTGCTTTATCTCCCCAAACTCCCCCGTACATAGTTGTCTATCTTAGTTGCAGGTCCTTCTAGTTGTGGGATGTGGGACGCCACCTCAACGTGGCCTGACGAGCAGTGCCATGTCCGCGCCCAGGATCCGAACCCTGGGCCGCCGCAGCGGAGCGCACGAACTTAACCACTTGGCCATGGAGCCGGCCCCTCTTCTTGTGTATTTTTTAAACAAGCTTTTAGCTATTGGAAACCAAAGTAGTACACTGTAAGGTAATTTTTATTGGAGAGAAACTGTCTGTACTACAGACGGTATCTTTCTGCAGTTATTAAATTCTCAGAGTTAAGCCAACTAACTTGAAATCTATTTTGGTTCACATTTATGTCATTGATGGTTCCACCTATTGAAAAGGCAAAAATATTTAACAGAAATATCCACATAGGGAGCCAAGACCGTCTTGTAGCTGCAAAAATACCCTTGGAGCTGTGCCCTAACCATCCTCTTTGAGGCTTTTTCCAGCCATATAAGGGAGCGATGATTCCTCCTCTTCACACATGGCCACTGAAGGAATCCACTGACAAGGCTGTGCTGGACTTTGAGTTTCTGGGACAAAAGTAAGCAGTCACAGTTGTAGTATCATTATCTGAAACTGGGGTTCCTCATCCACCAAATGTTCCCACTAGTGCCTGGAATAATGATGAATGCTTAAATGTAGGTAAATAGGCAGTTAACTGAATTTTCCCACGTGTTGTTGACAGAGCAACAAGTCATTGCTTTGAAACTCTGAATCTATGTCATGAAGAAAATTACACCTTGTACATATAACATAAAAGGCCTCTTTGTATTATATAATAACTATAAATTATAATAATTGCTCTTAAAGCAGTCATGTGTGTATAGTTCTTTATTTCTTTAAAACAACTTTTCAAAACATGAATTCCATGTCTTAGCTTCAGTTTAAATGTACTTCTTAGAATGAATTTAGGAGGCAAGTAGTTGACTCTCCTCTGGTGGATGATAAAGACAGGGTCTGTTGTCTTCTCTCTGAGCAGAGATTGTTGGGGGCCTGCCCTAGCTAACTATGAAACTAAAGGGTAGAGCTTTTGACTCCTGGAGGGTTAAATTCCTCTCCTCTGTATAAAATTTGTTTTGAGACTCTTAAAGAGATCATCATTACCTAAATACAACATGTGATTTTATTTGATATGTCCTGGGAATACAGCTCACAAGAACTGTCACAATCAAATGAAGGTCTGTTACATAAAACATCATTTAAGGAATAGAAGAGACGGACGGAATGCCACAGACAAGACGTAAGCAGTATTCCTACTGAGAAGCAGTAATATATGGGAAGGCTTTTTTTTTTTTTTTTTTGCAACAATGTGGAGCTCTTAAATGACACTACATATTTATAGTAGCTGCTTGTTGACCAGGAGCTATAAAGAGACCCTCCAGTTACAGAGGACCATAAGCCAGTGGACACTGTTCCCCAAAATAGTCACCTGCTATTGAGACCTACATAAAGATATCTTTCAAAAAGTTACCTGTACAATTTCATGCACCTAAAATACAGTAAAATCTCACATGACATATCAGAGTTAGGGGGTTTTATTATCCCTTATGCCAATATGAAAGATTATTTCTTTTAAATTCTCCAGATAAAGCCCCATCTTGTCCCTATATCATAATTCAATTTTTAATGTGAGTGAAAATCAAAAGGAGACGTACAAATAAAGTAAAAGGTATTCAGTGAAATCTCAGTTGTAATCAAGGGTCAACTCATCAAAGAGAGACTGTCAGTGAGTCAATCAAATTTTACCTGGTCTGAGTTTTCCCCTCCAGTCAGAACAACAGCAGGCCAGAAGTGGGTGGGGAGTGACCCCAGAACCACTGGATGGTGAGGAAGGGGGTGAAGAATGAAAAGGTGCTGGAGGAGGAGGCATCCTTATGTAGGTTTCCTTAGGCAGGAGCAGAGCAGGACCGTGACCCAGCCCCGGAATATCAAGATGATAAACTTTTCAAAGGATCCCCCTCATTCACAAGAAGGAAAGTATTCTGAAGCAGTGGGACATTTGTGGTCTATAAACCACTTTTATGCCCCAGAACTTTCTCTGAGGTTTTATTTTGCATAAATTACAGTTTTATAATCATTTTATAGAGCTGCTCCTTTTGGCACTCTTTAACACACTTTCAAATATAAAGGGGAAGTGGCATCTTTTTATTTATTTAAAGAATACGGGGCCGGCCCCATGGCTGAGTGGTTGAGTTCATGTGCTCCGCTTCAGTGGCCCAGAGTTTCACCAGTTTGGATCCTGGGTGCGGACATGGCACCGCTCATCAGGCCATGCTGATGCAGTGTCCCACATAGGACAGATAGAAGGACCTGCAACTAAAATGTACAACTATGTACTGGGAGGCTTTGGAGGAGAAGAAGAAGAAGAAGAAAAGATTGGCAACAGATGTTAGCTCAGGTGCCAATCTTTAAAAAAGAAAAGAATGCATACTTCACAATTCTTCTTCAGAAAGAGCCCCTTCACCATCATCATGTTCCACACTGGGGGTCCCTGGGGTTCCCTGTGGTTCCTAGAGAAGCACAGAAAGGTCTGTCTTCCAGCCCAGAGCAACTCTGAGCTGTCATCGGTCACCTCTGCTCGAAAGGACCCAGAGGCCTGTGCAGGTGGGACGACAATCCACAGCTTGAGATCACTTCCAGGGTGCATGGTTGGGGAGGAAAGTTGGACAGACAAGACTCAGTGGCCAACAGCTTGGACTTTAACAGCCCAGAGGCCGGTCCATGTCTTATTCAACCAGCTCTTCTTCTTATATGACACTAGAAGCAGCCTTCTGTGTCACTCTCATCCTAATACTGTGACTCTTCAGCTCATATCTAGCTGATTTCCCTTTCAAAATTCCTTACGGTTTCCCTTCCTATTGTTTTCTCTCTTTGATTTGGGAAGTTTTCCCTCCTACTAATTCACCAACCTGGAGAGATGGAAGTTTGGAACTACAAGGAAAGCTGTCCTTGGAAGGCCAGAGCTCTACATGAGCAGAGTAACTCAGGATTCTCTCCTTTGGCTCCAATAAGGCTGATCCAAACCGGGAGGTCATCTTCAAAACAGCGCAAACAAGGGCCCACACTTTGGGAAGCACCATCAGCATCATCGTGACCAAAATGACCAAAAGATGTTTTAATTTTTTAGGGAGTTTGCCTGAAGTGAAAAAACTTTTATTATTTTCATTGTGTTTGTTGGATCCTTTAAGTCAGAGTAATCAAATGGAGGTGTTAAAAGAAAGTATCTGAAAATCAAGCAAGACTCGGGAAACAAATATGAATTACCTAAAGGAGGAAATGGCTAAAAATCACAGTATTACAGGTGACTTATTTCATCCAAATGTAGATTTGTTTAATGTCAAATGTAGGTGTATATACCAAATGTGTACCAAATTTCAGTTGCCCATCAGGTTACTAAAGATGAGCAAAAACCACATCTCCACCCTTCCCCCATGAGTTTGAAACTCTGGTGCATGAACTATGTTCTGATCGCCACCTGGTCCTGCCAACAGCCAGGTGGGATGCTATCTACTATAACAGTATGGCCAGGGCCCCTGTCTCTGGAGTAGCATTTAAGGTAATAAAGGAACAGCTCCTGTGTCAATAACCTTTGAAAGATGACCTATATCAATACAAATTCCAAGTTCTCTCTAGCATGAGAAAGTCAAAAAAAACAAATAGGATATCCTTTATCAAGGCATATGAACTTGGGGGATTTTCCTTTTATTCCTATAAAAGATATTGCCCTTTTGGTCAGGTTGTGTATGATAATTATTTCGGAAGTTCAAATAAGAAGTAATGTTTACATGACTGACCTCCTTGAAAGCAGTAGGTTGAAATCACTATTGGCTTTTATTGACTGAAGATTGTGTCAACACACTTTGAAAACAGGCTGCAGTAGTCCCGACAGTAACTGGCCTCTGATTTAGGCTACAGCTCCTCACATAGTTGTTCTGTTCTTGCAAAAAAGGGAAGTTCTGTGTCCTTTTGCTGCTCTTCACTTAGCTTTACCACCTTTTCCCTCCCTATTCCTTTCTCCTGCCGCCAAATCCCTACCTGGGCCAGTATACGCCTTTCAAAGTTTCAGAAAATGGGCGTGTATTCCATTCCTCTAGAAAGTGCCTCCAATGCCCCGCCATTAGCTGAGGCGCTCTCTTCACAAGAACGTAAAGGATTGTCAGACGTCCTGGCACAATCCTCAGGCACATGCAGCTCTTGGATCAGATCCTGCTCTTCCTTCCCAAAACACATGTATCTGACAGCTTTGAAAATGTCATTTTCCTCTGAAAATGACACAAAGGGCAGAGGAGTAAAACTCTACTCCCTTTTATGCAAGTTTCCTTAAATGTTAAAAATTTTGTGACAATAGTCCACCTTATACTGTGTGACTAACATATGAACATAAATCTCCTTGGAGATTAAACCAGTCTCTCTTGGGTTCCTTGCACAAATTTGGAAAGAGAAGCCCTAGATCAAAAGATGCATGGACGTATCTTTGGTGCCACCCTCCCTCCTTTTGCTGTCATTCTCCCAGTCGAGGCGTCTGAGCTTATGTACTAACCTTCCTGCTGACCCCTCACATCCCTTAATGCTCTGCACACTTTTATGCTTTCGCCTCCCCCATTCCCATCAAAATTTGATCTTCCTGTGTCCCTTTCTCCGAACTACCACCCCCCTCCACCCCCACCCCGCAAATTTGACAATCCTAGCCTCAATTTGGCCTCAAAAGGATAGGTAATTATGCTGAGTTGCCGAGTGCCAGTGTCAGGGAATTTCTCTCCTGGGTAACATTCTGGCATTTTAAGAGAGATCTCTGTGAGATGCCCACAGAGCATCCCTAATGTTGAGAATATCAGACCCGGTGACAGGCTGGGCATGCCTGGGATGTAGGTGGCAGGAAGAAGATGTCTGGAGACCAGGTAGTTTTGGAATTCTACTCAGCTCACTCCCAGAGGCATTAACCGTATGGGTGGTGGAGAAGCAAAGAAGGAGATAGGATGGAGGAGAGAGGTGAGCCAAGAAAGAATAAGTTTGGAGAGACTGACAGTGCAAACCTCCCCAGCTCCCCTTCCAACTTCGCAATGTGGGTCTTCAACCCCTTCAGACAGCTTATTTATTGAACACCTAGTAAGTGTCTGATGCTACTCCAGAAGCTTCTTTTAGACCAAATAATATGACAAAGTCCCTGCCCTCAAAGAAAGAAGGCTGGAAAACAAGGATGGATCAGGTGGAAACTGCGATGGCCAGAAAGAGGATAAAGAGTATTGCAACTGCTGTTGGGCTTTCTGCTTATTCATTATTTTACCACTTCACAGCTGAAGCTTCCAGAAAAGCAGAGTGAGCTGTTCAGAATTGTGGTGTGTCCTCACACTGCCTCACAATTGCATTCCTCTGCCTGAGCCCCAGCCACATCTCTCAGCCTCAAGAATCCTCTTCCTCAGTGAACTGGGAGGGGGGTGGTGGCTGTGGCACCAGAAGGGGGAGTGGGCCAAACCACTGGCACCCACCCCCCCATCCATTACAGGGTCTTCAGACAAACAACAAAGATTGCTCTTACTAAGCATGAGGTCACCTTTCTTTTCCCTGAACTGTCTGCATTCACAGGGTTTATTTGGGTTCTCTGGCTGAATTCACCCCAGAGCTGATCTCTGTGAGCAGGCCCTGGGACCCAGCTGGGAGAGGCCCCTCCAGGTATCTCCACCTAGTCTGTAATGCCTAGAGGCTGGGGAAAGACCAAGGGACACAGTTCAGGCAGCAGCCTTGAGGGAGAAGCACAGCAGCTTCAGAGTCTGAGCAAGCTCGGTTTGAATCCGGACCCTGCCACTTACTATTTGTATGGCCCTGGAGAAGAGTCTTAGCCATAAGAGCCTCCATTTATTATTCTTTAAAATGGAGATAGTAATACCTACTTTACAAGGTTGTGGTGAGGTTCTAGAATAACAGATGTAAGCCGTGGATAGCTCATGGCTATTATAGTTTAACGATGACCATTCTGTGTCCATTAGATGGGCTTTTAAGCTTATTCACAGGGTACAAATGGGATGATAATGTTCACAGGACTAAATGCGGTATTTGACAAATGTGTCACCATGTTCCTAGAAAGCAGGGTCTGCTTCTTCATTCCTTTATTTTATAAATACTGTAGCAGCCCATCCGTGTGCCAGCCCTGGGTGGTGAAGGGAATACAGTGTTCAACAAAGAGCATGCAGTATATTGGCAAAGAGAGAGACAATTGCACGTGTAAATAATGATGACGGTTGAAAAGGAAATGGGCAGGAAACCATGAAAGAGATTATCGGGTGGGTCTAATTGAGATTGGGCGTGGGCAGGGAAAACTCTGAGGAAGTGACTTTGAGCTGAGGCATGAAGTGTGAATAGAATTTAGCCAAGCAAGGCTTGAAGGAAAGCATGTTCTAGGCAGAACACAGGCAAGGGTCATAAGGTAGAGATGACCATGGCTTTGAAAGGAGGCTGCCAGACTGGTGGGTGGAGAGGAAGAGGGAGCAGGAGGTGAAGCTGACAATGCAGGACCTTGTTGGCCATGTCAGCATTTTGGATCTCAGCCATGTGCCTTGGGAAGCTGGGGAAGGATTCTGGGATGTGGCATGATCCTGTGATGTTTACGCTCATCTGGCAGCTTTGTGGATGGATTGGAAAGGGGCAGGTGAGGTTTCAGAGACTAGTTAGGAGACGGGAGATGATGGCAGATTGGACCACCTGGAGGAAGAGAACCTTTGCCTTTTGTTCACGTGCAGTGTAGACCAGAGCCTACTGGAAAACTTGCCTTCCTCGCACTCCTTAGGGCTTAGAACTTGGTGCTGTGTATCTAGGCAGTATCTTGGAGGCCTTCACACCCATACCTCCTCTTGAGTCAGCAAAGCCCTTTAGGAGGTGAAGGCTCTCTGTGTGTTCTGTTTCCAGCAGTCCAGGCGGCCTCCCGGCCCCAAGCTCTCAGTCCTCCCAAATCAGGCGAGCAGGAGGACGGCTTTTCCCAAGTAGCACCTTACATTCCCAAACTGCCCTTGCCAAACGAACAAAGTTACTTATACAGGATAGCCTTACTGGGTTAGATTTAAATTGAAGTAGGGGAAGAGGGAGCACAAGGAAAATTAATAAAATGCCCGACTTGTCAATTTTTCAGAGGCAGGCTTCTTCCTGTCAGGTCAATGTAGTCACTGGCTCCAGCCCACTCCCCACCCCGTGTCGAGTAGGGTCTGGTGAAAGGCTGGTCACTTGGGGAAGACATGGAGTAGGTCATGAAGCCAAGAGAGACAAAGGTCAAGCTAGTTCCAAAGGTCTCATCAGTCTGTAGGAATGGGAGAACCTGGGGGCCAAAACAGTGTTCTGGAAGTAAGGAATGCTGAGAGCCAGGAGCAGCAACATAACCAGGAGGAGGAGCCCGAGAGCAATTCCAGAGTCAGAGGCCCATGCGGGCCCCTGGGGTGACTTTTTGCTGTCCTGTTAAGGGCTGAGCAACCAGGAAGGACTGTTTAAATAGACAGTAATGAAGCTCGTGATGCCATACATGGTCTTTCCAAGTGGAGGTCTCTGCTGAGTCCACTTTTACTGAGCAAATAAAATTCATTGGTCATTAGCAACATCCTTTATTTACAGTTAAGGTGCTAAAATCCCCAAAAGCTTTGCTATATCTTTATATCCTGCTTCTTTCCAAAGGATTTAAGATGTATTTTGTTTTTTCCTCTTAAAGATTCCTCCTACACTGTCACTAAATATCAGTCTAACAAACCATTTCTTCCCAGATCCTACAGACCGTGCTCAGCCCAGCCTGGGGAGAATTATCACAAATATTCAATCAGTGCAGCCTGAATTAGTGAGATGTTTCCTGTACCATGTACATGAGGCATTTTGATACTGGGTCATGGTCTCATTTCAGATCCAAGTCTACGTGGTCTCGTAATTAGGAAGAGTATTGGGGCCCAGTGGAGGCCTGAAACCAATTTTGAGGTTGGATAAGTTAAATTAATGCTTTTTACTCCCAAATGAATCCCAGATTTTGAGTGCTATAAATTTTCCATTCCTGTGTCTGGCGGATCACAAACATCGGCCATGATCTTTCAGGGCTTGACTACTGTCCTTCTTGGTTTCCACGTGAAAGGCACTCTGGCAGGATCATAGCAGCCCTTACCTGAGAAGCAGACGAGTCCAGGAAAATTTAGGAGGGCTCCGGAGCCAGCTGAACAGGGATCAGCTGTGTCAATTTGGAGTGGGCAGCCAACTACATGGTCATAATTTAAGTGGCATCCCAAAGCCCAGCCTGCTCCCAGAAGACCACGACAGCCTGCCACAGCACCCCAAATGCCCACTATTGGGGCAACTCCTCTACAGCAAAACACTGTCTTCAGGAAGTTCTCTCTAGGAGTCACATTATTTAGGCAAAATTCCAAAACAATACGAGCTTAAATAGGACAAAACTTTTTTTCTCACATGTAACCCTCTGGGGATAAGCCATCCAGGGTCGATACGGTGGCTCCATGCTGTCTGGACCCAGGCTCCTTCTGTCCTCTTTCTCCACCCTCCCTAGCATGTGGCTCTCATCTGGATAGTCCAAGAAAGGAAAAGCGGGGGGTGTGCTCCTTCCTTTCAAGGCACCATCTAGAATTTGAACACATCACTTCTGCTCACCTCCAACTGGTCAGAATATAGGTTACATGGCCACACCTCTGTGCAAAGGAAGCCACACCCATCTGCAGATCCCTGCACCACACTAGGCAGGCCTTTCAGCATCATTTTCTGCCTCTTGAAGCAATTTATGCAAGGGAAGCTGGGAAATGTAGTCATTACTAGATGGTGATGTGCCCCCTGAAACCAGGGGTTCTAATACTGAAGGAAGAAAGTGAACATGGATATGGGAGCCATCTCTGTTACAGTATATATTTGTGTCCATGGAAAGAAAGTGCCTATTAAGGAATAAACTTTCAGAGTGGACCCAGCTCATGGATTAGATTATAGATTTGTCACATAGAAAACACAGAGAAGGATTGAAAGGGAGAGATGCACAGGACAAGCAAGTTTTGATTGGAAGGAAGATTAGGGCTATATGGGGCCCTTCTCCAGGAAAGGCAGCGGGAAGGCACTGACATTTTGAGGAAGGAAAAACTAGAGACATGGAAAGGTGGAAGAGAACTGCGGGAGCGGGGAAGTCTTGGGGCCCAAAGCAAATTGTCAGCTCTATAACATTACTGGTGGCCAGCTCTATTAAGCAGCCAGACTTCTTGATTCATTCATTCCGATCTAAAAGCAGATTTTGCTCAAAAGAAAGAGTTTAGAGTTAAACAGACCTGGATTTAAATCTCTGCTCCATGATTTACTTGCAGAGAGACCCTGGGAAAATTACTTAGCCTTTTTGAGCCCATTTCTAAATTTTTGAATCAGAGTATTAATACTAATCAACAGGGCTATGAGAAGGACACAATGAGATGATGTATATAAAACAACTAGTACCAAGCCTGGCACAGTGTAAGCACTCGGCGAATGGTAGATGGGATTAGCATGAAGCTTTCCACCTCATAACAAGCAACTCGTCCCTCAAGTAGGGACCTTAGCCATTGTGACAAGGTCATGGGATAGGAAAACAGTGCGTGGTGAGGTGCCGAGAACCTGAAAGACACATACCCATTTAAGGAGCCACTCACTGGCAACAATATAGTAATCACAAAAGCAAATTTTAATTTTTAGATTAATATTCCCTCCACTTTGGGGAAAGCACGTGGACAGCTACAGGCATAAGGAAAGAACTCATCCTAAAGATGGCATTCCTCCCAGTGTACCAAGGAAGAAAACAAACCTTCATCCATGAGCTCGTATGTCTGGAGCAGGATGAGACTGAGCTACGCACTAGAGGAATAAGTAATTTCATAATTTTACCTTTTCACATCCAAGCTAAATAATGCTCTTGGCCAAACAATCTGTCAGTTTATCTTCTGGCACCAATTTTTTAAGGCAAATACCTCAACATAAATAAAATAATAAATAGAATGATTATATTAATGATAGTTCTAAGTAGTCAGAGTCATTTAACTGGGGACATGGACAAGGACAGGAAAATATTATCAGGATTGTTAACCAAGAGAGACAGAAAGGAAAAGAAGAAAGATTCTGAATAAAATGAGTTTGTCCTGGGTCGGACTTTCACTCACTCATCATGACCATGCCCTGGTGTTCTCTTAAATCTTAGAAAAGTGCATTAAAGCCACCTTGTTACTGAGACCCGTCCAAAAGTCAATGAAAACCAGGCTTTTTGGAGAAGTAATTGCTGCAGTGCTTAGCAGGACCCATGAAGCATACACTGGACTTGATGCCACCAATGAAGAAAGGATGGTCAGTCCCAAAGGCTGGCTTTTAGAAAAGCAAAGTTCAGAAACAACATTCAGGCTGTGCTACACTGGGTCAGACTCTTCAGCACCATATGCTTCCCTTGAGCCAACAGTTGTTTTCACCTAATTCCACTTCTAAAGGGTACGCCCATTGGTATCTCTGCATCCATATTTGTCTTGCTACCCTGAAAGGTCTGACTTTTTAGAGCCAGTCCTCACTAATGGCACTTTGACCACCTCATCACTTTTCCTGGATCTCCTTTCTCCAATCCTATTTTGTCTCTTTTTCTTTCTTTCTTTTTTTTTTTTTTTAAGATTTGTCAGTTAGAATTAGACATAACATGCAGACATAACATTCCATGGTTTTATGTAAGGATGAGACTTAAAGAGGGGATGTAAGCATCAGATGGGGAAGTTTCATTTGTAAAACAATTCCGGCTGTCACCGTGTGTGTTCTGTCTTTCTTGGCTGCAGTGGCATATTGACCTTCCTCAGGGGCCACTGAAGTGAGTCCGTCTCTACTCGGACTTACTGATTCATTCATTTGTATGACAAGTAATTAACTGTAACTTTAGACATAGGTTAGACTTGACCACTTAGCAGCCTCTCGTGTAACCTTAGGACAGAGTTCATCCACCCCCTTTTGGGTGGCAAGACTACTTTATCTTACTGTGTTTCCTCTTTGTCAAAGTATTTATTAAAATATTTTTAAGGACTTTCCGGTCAGAATGGCAATTTGAGCATATGTGTCTCACTTGACTGCAGAATCGGGGGAGACTTTAAGCTTGAGCTACCCACTGTCAGCATGGGAGTAGATGATAAGATGTCTCAGACCTAGCTCACACAAGTAAGCTTGCACAAGGGTATAAACAGGCAAAACCCTTTCAATATTGCAGCATCTTTCCCAATGCTTTCCCACTTCAGCCTTTCCTTGTCGCCACATCAGCCTAGATTTCATAATGATCAGTGCAGGGTAATATCAAGAGATCAGGAAGGAAAATCTGTCATGATTTCCTTTGGAGTGTATCTTTCTCTCATCCAGTGACCTTACCTTTCCCTTTGGGTTCTAGCAATGTGACATCCTAGCCAATCAGGCAACGAGTAGAGCATGGATCTGTTTCTTTACCAACACCTTTGGAAAGGGTGCCAAGTTCAGAGTCCAAAAAAAAGGGAAACCCACCACAACTCCTATACTCAGCTCCGTAAGCCAGGAATGACCCTATGAGGTGAAGAGATTAGTTACTACTTGTTTCAGTATTGTTCCATAACAAACCACTCCAAAACATAGTGGCTTAAAACAACAATTTCCTATTTTCTCTCATGGTTCTGTGGGTTGACCAGGCTCAGCTGTACAATTCTCAGTTGGGAGCTCTGAATAAGTTGCAGTCAGATAGTGGCTAGGGCTGGAGTCATCGGAAGATTGATTGGGCTAGACATCCAAGAGGGCTTCTTCACTCACTGGTCTGTCCTCAGTGCTCCTCCATATGGCCGCTCTCTACAGCAGCCTGGACTTCTTACATGGAGGCTTTGGATACCAAAAACAGGAAGCAGAAACTTCCAGGCCTCCTAATGTGAGGTTCAAAGTTAGCACAACATCACTTCCACCCTATTCCATTATTTAAAACTATCACAAGCAAACCCAGATTCAAGGGAGTACAAGAATAGAGTCCACATCACCATGCACACAGGAGGGAAGGAATTGATGGCAGCCATCTTTGCAGACAAGCTGCCACCAGACGTGAAGAGAGAATTCTTTGGAACAGAAGAAATTCTCTCTGCCCAGACTGCTCTGTGAGGCCCCCTCCCTGCTCCTCTTGGGTGGCCCAATGACTAAAGCAGAAAAGCAAAATCTGAGCAAATATAATTGTTTAAAATATTCAGGGGGAAAAGTTAATAAACCCATCCCACCCTTAGACTTCAACAGATCGAGCGGATGAAAAAATAAATAAAAGATATAGAAGCTTTAACTAATCTAATAAAAATGATTAATGGATATTTATTTAACAGTGTACGCATCACATAGAGAATTCACATTATTTTTAAAATGTGTAAAAACTGATGATACCTTGGGCAACAAAGAAAACCTGAAAAAAGCGTGAAAGTATAATTTTTACAGACCATATAGGGATTAAACATTCTTTTTAAAGCATTTAGAAGTTTTTAAACACTCTCATAAATTACTATTGAGTCTAAGAGGAAATCAAAACTACAATACTGGGATTCCAGAAAATAATGATAACTGGAACACCACTGTAAAAACTTACAGGATTTAGAAAAATGATAGCCTCAAATTTTTTCATTATTAAGCAAGAGAAAATGAAAACAAATGAGCTAAGCATTCAGTTAAAACTTAGAAAAGAATATGAAGCAAATCTAGAGAAAACAGAAACAAGGAATCTATGAATATAAAAACAAATTAATGAAAACAAAGCAAAATCAGGTGAACCAAGAAAGAAGTCTTAAAAAATTTCTTTGGAAATATCAATATCATTGACAAATCTTTGAAAGTGAAGAAAAAGTCAGAACATATAAATATGTATAATATTAATAATGACAAAAGAGGTAGCACCACAAATAAAGAGGTTTAATTGTAAGAATTTCCTGTGTACCAAGTACAAATCTATGCAAATGCTTAATATATCTTGATGAAATGAATGATTTCCTAAGAAAGGATAAATTATGGAAATGGACTCAAGAAAAGATACAAAACCTGAATAGCTCAAAACGTGTGGCAAAAACTTTTAAAGTCATCAAAGAATTGCACTCTAGAAAAAGAGCATGTCCAGAAAGATTTTGAGAGAATTTTCTCATGCTTTTAGTGAACAAACTATTCCTGTGCTATTTCAGAAATATAAAATGTGTAGAAAGGGGAAAATCTTCCCCATTTCATTTGCGAAAGTTAACGTAATCTTGATGACAAAAATAGTGCACGATAAAAAAAAAAAAAAGGCCAATCTCACATATGAAATTGAATGCAAAAACCCTAAATCAAAGCCTGTTGATTCTAGAACTTTTCAAAAGTTTATTTTAGAAATGTGAGGATAATTAGAAGTTAAACAGACTCTTAATGCCCAATAAAGAACTTAATAACGGCAATTGGTACTTCCATGTGATGGAAGATTACGCAACCACTGAAAATAATACTGAAAATGGCAGGGAAGAAATGGTCACAGTGTATTATTAAAAGACTTTTATACAGGATGATCCTATTTTTATAAATAAATGTATCATTATGAGTGTGTGTGTGTGATCTGAAAGGATAAGCACAAAATATTAAGTCTCTGAGTGTTATAATTTAAAATTCTTTTCTCTTCTTCTTTCTTGCTCTACGCATTTCCCAAATTTTCCACAAAGAAAACACAGAACTTTGTAATCAGATGAAAAAAAGGAATTTTATTCTTAAATAAGTGTTATCTCAGTAGTAATTCTTAACAAACCCTATGTTTACACGTGTCCCACTAAAGATATGCCATTTTTATTTCTACCCTTTCATTTTTCTAGTTTCCTCTTGTTACCAAGTATTTCCTTCGCGCTTTCATCTTGCCCTCAGTTTTGGCATCCAGAGAAGTTATTATGGAGAGCGTGCCAGCATGTGTGTCAGCAAAATGAATCAAATAACTGAAAGAATTGACTTTGGATCCTTTTCCATGAACAGCACATAAAAGACAAGCTATTATATGAGATTTATAGACAGGGCAAGTTTGAGGCAGAGAAAAGGGAGGCGAGGAGGATTCTGGCCTCACCACTCTCAACACACGCTTCTCTTTGCCCCCAGCTCCGGCTTTGGGAAAGAGGAAGAAAGCAAGACAGGTGTCTCCATGCCTCTGCATCCCTGTCATAGAACCGAGTGAATGCTGTTTACCAGACAGCCAGAGTATGGTGGCTTCATTTCAATGATAGACCAACGCTGAAGTGTAGGTTCAAAGAAAGAGAAGGAAGTGGGATGGTAGAAAGTAATACAAAGGAGCAGGGGCCAGTTCATGCAGAGGAATTGGATATTTTCGTATAGAAGGTGGGGAGGCATTGAAGAGTTTAAGCAGGAAGACAATGTTGAATGTGTGTCTATGTGTATGTATATGCATATTTTTATATGTACAAATATATAAATTTTTATATATACAGGCATATAAACAAGCTATATATACATGTGCATACATACATGCATATATATATATATACATACACATTTTCGTGTGTGTATATATATAAATTTTATATGGAAACCAAAATATCACTAGAAAGAGAAAGGCTGAAGGCAAGAAGACCAGTTTACTTAGTGACCCGAGTTGTAGAAGATGAGCGACCGAGAGGGTGGTGAGGAGTGAATGGGTATGAAGGATCTTTAAGAGACGGACTCAGACTCTGCTTCTCTCTGACTGTGGCAGAAGATGGTCACCCCCAGTTCCCACTTACCTCTCCACTATTCAAGGGATCAACCCTAACTGACCGCCTGTAACTCAGCCATAATTCCAGACTCCCAGAAGAGAGAATCTGATTGGCCTGGTTCAAGTTAGGTGTCCACTTCTGGTCCACTCAACTATGGCCAAGGCCAGTGTCACAAGCACAAATATGGTTGCTTGGGTCCATTTGTTTGTGGGATCACTTGACTGTTGTCTCTCTCCACCTGTGGACTATATTTTTCATGAGGGCAGGGACTGTTTTTGCTTACTCAAAACTGTCTGCAGCACCTTATAAGGTATCCAGGACATACTCAGCACGCAAAAACCATTTGTCAAAAGGCTGAATGCACAGATGACTTCAGAAATGAAGAGAATCATAGGGTAGAAAGCACTGTTAAGTCATCCGATCCAGCCCTCCCTCCATTCGTTGCTCATGTGTCTCATTTATCACTAGAGCACCAACTTCAGCAGAATGACGTCAGTTGCCTTCAATACGCCAATGAGCTTTTGTGGTCTAGCCTGAGAACCAACCCCCATTTACAAGAGTGACTCAAGTTAGAAATTATGCTCCTGATCTAAACAACTGATTTAAAACAAACTTCAGAAACCCAATCCATTTGTAATTTGAGAAATACCTACAGCCCTCCAAACAAGACAATCAATGGGAGAACTATACCAGAGAGGAAAGGTATTTGTCAGAAGAAACTTGGCATACATGTTATACTTTTTCCATCTGATTATTTTAGTATTCTTCCTGTGAAATCCAATTTCCTTAAGTGACCTCTGTTCATAGGAAACTATTTAGTTTAATCTGTGGGAGCCGTGGCATATTTTTAACCATCTCCGAAGGCCAGCTCCCTCTCCACTGAGCATGCCTGGTACCCAAACAGATGTTTTATAACACTCAGCACGTATGAGCTCACCACTGGCAAGTCTTCTGCACACAATCAGCCCAAAGCTCCTCTCACATCTCCCCTGTCATTCCACAAACTCAAATTCAGAACTCACAGGCAAGCTTGAATCCTCACCACAGTAACAAAAGAACAGAAGATAGAGAATCCAGTTTTGAATTTCCAATTTATTAATATTTGATAAATCTAATGACCAACTGGAAAATATATAATACAAAGAGTTAGTCAAACTAAGTAGTATAAAATGACATGTAAACTGGCCACCCCAAAATAATTCAGATTAAAGTACCCAAGTAAAGAGTTCCAAAGCAACTCGAATTTGCATGGCATCATAGAATATTAGGACTGAAAGGCCCTTGGACGTCATCTCGCTAGCACAACGACTGGATTTTACAGATGAAGAGGCTGAGGCCCAGAGAGAGAAAGTGGCTTACTCAGGGTTTCACAGTGAGTGTGATAGTGGCAGAACTGGAGGTAGGACTCTGCCCCCAGCCCCGACCTGCAGGGCAGACCACAGCCCCACACCTCCAGTTTCCTGTCTGTGTCCTCGGAGCATTTGTGTCTGTTCAAAGTTGGGAAGAAGCCAGAACCTAGTCAACAAGATCTTTCATCCTGACTACCCATGGATGTTTTCAAAGGTAGCATGTTAACATTTCAAGTGTGGAAATCAAAGGGACACACAGGATTCTTGCCACACCTCCCTAAGAGCTTAGGAGATGTCCAAAGGGACCATGAGGAGGTGACTAAGGAGACCTAAATTCACAGCCATGAGTTCATGGACCTTTGCTCCTCTGAGAACCTAAACTTGCAGAGAAAATCTGAGCTCTCTAAAAAGGCTTGCTGCACGTCAGAGACCCTTGGGGATATGAACGGTATTCATTGAGTGCCAACTTAAACTCGAACCAAGCGCTGCTAAGAAGAACTCAAGAGGAGAAGACCCAGATGCTGCATCAGAGATGCTCACCCACCAGTTGGGGAACAGTGTTTATACTAAGAAGAGTACCAAGTGGCTTAGTACATTCTTTCATTGAACAAATATTTGTGGACAGCTTTGGATGGACCAGGCTGGACATCTTGCAATAAAAGAATAGTAAGTTAATTGAAAGATGTAAGCAAGGACTGGGTCACAAAGGGCTGCATATGCCATCAGAGGCATTTAGATTTTATTCTAAAGATGATGGAGAGCCAATCAAGGATATTGAGCTAGGGAGTGAATTGATCAGGCTTATGTTCTGGAAAGATCTCTCGACAGCTGTGTCAAGAGCTGATGGATTGTGGCCAAGTGCTGCACTGTGTGATATTATCTACAAGTGCTTCAAGACACTTTTGCAGTTTTAGACCATATTCAGGATCATACGGTAAAAAGGAGAGGAGTGCCTAAGGCAAGCAGAGTTAGGTTTTAATCCCACTTCTACCATTTACTGAGTGTATAGTCCTGGACACATTGTTTAAATAGGTCTGCGCCCGCAGTCTCCTTTCTGTACAGTGAAGATACTGGGACTTAGTTCATAGGATTTGATAATAAATAAAGAAGGTAATATGCCTGGACATTTCTAATAATCCTCCCAACACCGTTAAATTCAGCCAAATCAAAGTGGCATTTTCCAGCCCGGGAGGAATGCCACCTAGCATCCTGCTAAGCCACCACGTAGCAGGAGATACCGTTGCATTTTCTTCTTAGAATTTAACCAGAGAATTTTGTTGCTAATGTGTGAAAATAATTGGCACTCGTACTGTGTAAATGAGCAAGCAGAGGTAAACTGAGGTCAAAGCTAAATCTTGAGTCTGAGTCAAACCACCCAAAAACAATACTGCAAAGAATTAAACTGGTTACAAAGACCAGTGTATGGACCGAGAGCTCCAATCGTCCTAGCAACCTTTTCACCAAACACTGGTGCAGATTTGCTGGCATATGACTCTGAGAACATCTGGCCTTTCGATTATCCTCTCGCAAGCAAAAACTGATGTAGTGTAAACTGATCTTTAGGCCAATTATATGGTCTAAGTGTTACAGTGTTTATGTTGGCTCCTCTGGCTCCAGGTTTTAAGAACTTAATTTGTAGCCACACCCCTCCCTGAAGTCCTAATTGCGTCTTACTATACCTGACCCCAGAGGTTCCTTTATGCCGAGCCTGCACCTTTTTACAGGACGATAAGTATGTGTAAATGCATTGTCAGTCAACTGTGTGTGCTCCCACTGTGGGAGGTCCTATAAGAATTAGTTACAGGAGTTACGTGGTAATGGAAGGATAGAAGAGGGTGTGTGAGAGAGCGGGCTCTGGGGCCACTCTTGTTGCATGTCCAATGCTACATGTTTTCCTTGCATACCAGCTTGACTGTAGCAGCCAGGTATGGAGTGTAGAGGCTCTGGCCTGCAGCTCACTTAGAAGGCACTAACTTCTGAAACCTGATACCACCTCCAACTCACCTTTTATCCTAGACGAGATCATTATTGTGTCTGAGCATCTGTTTCCCCATCTGGACTCAACTTCATTTACCAAACACAATGTGCCAGGCACTGTTCCAAGGCCTTCGCCAACACTGATTAAGTTAATCCTCATAATTACTGTGAGTGGCAGGTGGTATATGATCCCCACCCCACATCACACCGTGGGTGTCACACAGTGGGGCTATGAGCTTGCCCCTCCTCTCTGGCTGCTTAATGAGAGCTCTGGGCAGTGGTGTGCAGCTCTAATGTACTAGGGTCTATAATGAACCACAACCCAGTGCTCTGGAGCAGGTGACCCAAGGGGGAACCCCTAGGGTGTTACTGACTATAGGAGGGGGGCTTCTCGCCTTTCCCCTACCCCACCCCACCCCCGTCCTTCCACTGCTACGGCCAAGGGGCCATGGTGGCAGCTGGAGGGGCTGATCTAGGGAGGTCTTTCTCCTCACCTCACTCCCACCTCCTAGTCTCTGGATTAATGCACCTCCTCTCTCGCCCCAGCCCACCATCACTGATCCCTGAAGAGAGGAACAGAGTAGCAGGATGGCCAGCCCTAAAGGAAATCTGAAGCTACATGGGGATTCGACCCCAGTCACCAGCAGCTCCTTTTCCAAGATCAGAATTTTCCTTCATCTTTAAAGGAAATGAATCTCTCAAGTCTCCTGGTCTGACTTAGCACATCGCGGAAGGAAGGGGAGAATATGGAGCATAGTAAATCCCAACTCTGAGCTGTCCATTACAGGAATTTATCACAGATGGTAATCATTAGGACTTTAACATCTTGGAGGGAAGAGTTCTATCCAGAATCATAAATAAGCCGTAACCACGGCTCAGATTTATAAAGCTATAAAAGAAGGCTGTTTGAACAACTGGGAATTTACAGTACTGGGTTACAAAACCAACGTAATGCGTGAAAGCTTGAACATGATGTGGGAGTTCTGAGCGATGCAATGGGAAGACGGTAACTTATTTCTGCAGTTAGGACCCCCACTCGGAACCTAACAAGGTTAAGCTCTGGTGCGATCTCATGAAATGCAAGATCAGAGAAAAGAGGGTGCTGGCCTCTTAAATATGGCATTGTAATCACTAGAACACTTGCAGTCCAGTTAAACTTGGCCCGTCTGTGTCAAGCTTCTCTCTGCCTAATGTGATGTCTTCTAAATGAGTTTCCAGTTCATCACTAATGTTGCCCAAGGCCCTATTGTTTCCCAAGTGGCTTCAAACAACTCAGTTTTGACCAAAGTCTTCTTGTTATGCAGAGCACCCGTGAGGCTCCCAGTTATAGAGCAGCAAAGTACAAAACAAGGCCATTGCCTTCCAGAAGTTTCTTTTCTGGCCAGAGATGCAAGGCATTTACAGATAAAACAATGATCGTTTGCAGACTTCAGTGCGTCCTGTAGACTGTAATTAGAGAACTCAGGGAGGGAAGCAAAAGACAGGTGGAGGCTGGAGTCATCAGGGAAAGATATGTGGAGGAAAAGGGGCCGGACTTACGACCTGAAAGACGAATGGGGATGTGCACGTGTTTGAGGAAAGCTGGCCTCAGCCCCCACTGTCTCCCACAAACGTGCATCATGTCCCTGCTGGGACTCTCTTCTTGAGCCAAGTCTCAGAACACACACTTGCATTTCCCTCTTGTCCTACAGGTAATTGTTCCTGAAATTCCACTGCCTCACCCTCTTCATCCCCCTGGGGCCCATCCTCCCCTCAGCCCTGACAAAGGAAACTGGCGTCTCTGAACATATCCCATTCGGGTTGGATACCACAGGATGGTGTCCGTCCTGGAGAGTGAGGCCAGGAAAAATCCCACCCCCGAGCCCCAGCCACAGTGTAGGACTGCATGCAGGGAATCGGGTTAAACTGAGCAGAAGGAGAAAGAAACAGGGCAGCCCCCCTCAGCCTCCCTGGGGAGGGATTCTGTCAGCATCCAGGACACACAATAGAGAACACAGTAAGATGTCCCCACAGGCATGGGAAGTTTGGAGGGAGGCCAGGATCCCACAAGGGTGGCCAGTACCCTACCCAGGCAAGGAGGGAGGGTCTTATGGGAAAAGTGGAGGAAGTACAGGCACCAGAAGGAGAATGTTGTCAGTGGGAGAGCCGCAGTGCTCTCGTCCCTTGCAGAGCCCAGTGCTGGGCGGAAGGCTCCCCAGGGCCTGTTAAGACTAGAGGCATCTGTTGGGGGGCAAGGAGGGTAGGCCTGTGACTCTGGAGAGCAGAGAGGAGATGCCCCAGGGAAGGGAGGGCTACTAAGGAATGGCTTCGAGAGGCTGCTGTAGGGGTTCCAGGTGTCTGCTCTGCCTTGCCCATTCGGGCCCCTGGGAAGAGTGGGAAAAAAGCAGAATTCAGGGCGGACGCCTGCCTAACAATAAAATGTCCCCGGGTTGTATTTCTTAAGACCATAAGGGAACCTGGGCAGGTGCAGCAGCATCTGGAAGAAGAGGGACTCCCCCAACCAGAGCAAGGGCAGGATGAATGGTTCATGACAGAGGCTTGGGGAAGGCCGGGGCAGGGGGCGGGGAGCTGTATCCACTGGCTTCTGGCTCACATCAGCAGGGAGAGCTGCCTCCTTCATTCACTACCCAGCACCCGTGGTTGAGGGGAGCTACAGGTTACAGGAGACAGATGCATGAGGGCCTCTGAGAATCACCCCAATTTGCCACATCTGTGACAACTCAGATCCCAGATTAATCCAGCACCCCTGAATGACGCTATAGGAGAAGCCCATGTTGTTAACCTTCTACTGCCTCCAGGAGTGTCACTGAAATCCACTGAAATATTACCTTTGTTTATAAAAGTTGGGGACCCCTCCTTAGAAGGCAATCTAGTGTAGCAGGAAGAATAGAGGTTCTGGAGTCTATTTGGGATTTGAATCAACAACCCCACTTCTTCCTGGTGTGTGGCCTTGGGAAAGTGACTTAACCTTTCTGAGCCTCAGTGTCCTTATCTGTGAAGTGGAACAATTGATAATGATACCTGGCTGGCAAGTTGTTGAGGAGATTAAATTTGAGGACCTCTATACTCAGCTTGACCCCATGTGTCTAGTTAGGGTCAGTCCCCTTCTCTTCCTCCTTCTTGAGAGAGAAACTCCAAGAAAAATGGATTTTAACAAATAATTTTGCAACACAGTAAGCCCAGAGCAAGGAAACAAGGAGCTTATTTGTCGTCTGGTTCTGCTGTATGTCATTTGAGCATTATCATAAACATCTTGTCTGCTGCCTACAGATTTCTTTCAGGCTGCTCACCACACTTAACCTCTGCCCTGTTGTAAGGTCATAACAAGCATCAGCTCACGTTTTCTTCTCTCTGATTCTCTTCCAGGGGCGCTGTGTCAACTTCACCAGAGTCAAGAACAATCCGCCTGCCAAGTACCCCCTCAACAACGCCTACCACACCAGCTCGCCACCTCCTGCCCCAATCTACACTCCCCCACCCCCTGCTCCCCATTGCCCTCCCCCACCCCCCAGTGCTCCCACCCCTCCAATTCCATCCCCACCTTCCACCCTTCCCCCTCCTCCTCAGGCTCCACCTCCCAACAGGGCGCCACCCCCCTCCCGACCTCCTCCTCGGCCTTCTGTCTAGAACCCAAAGTTCATGCTCTGGGCTCTCAGAAACTTTGGGGAGGAGGCTCCTCTGTGGTGTTAGAACAAGTCTTTCCAGTTAGAGAAGGCTTCCACTCTGGAAATGAGTGGTGGTAAAGCCCACTGACGTTCACAAACTTTAAAAATTGGTTTGTAATGCCAATGCACCAACAATTGTGATCAGCGGAAAGAAATAGAAATTTTGAAATGCCTGAAAACAAATAATGAGGCAACTACAGTCACAATTATAGTCAGCCAGCCATCACCTCTAGAAGCTTCTAGAGACAGTGAAACTGCTGAGATGCTCTAAATGGGACTGTGTCTCATGTAGACCAATAAGAAAATCATTTCTCTGAGGGTGAAAAGCAGAGTCGGATGGATAAGAAATAACATTGCTGGGTTTCTAAATGCTGCCTTCCCTCCTCCACTCCACCCCCATCACTTGACCCTGGACCTTCAGCCTAGAAATCAAGGAATCCTCACCCCTATGTGCCACCCAGGAAGGTGGAAATCCTTTGCCTACAACTTTGGGAAAAGCTTGAGGTTCCCGTTGTGGCAATAAACGCAGCATCAGACAGGTATCCAAAAGCATGTTCTCCTGAGATTTGCAGAGGAGTAAAAACATGTGCTTTATTTTCTTCCCAATTCTCCCAGTTTCCAAGTGAGGAAGAGAGCAGATGTTTACTGATGGAAAAAGGTATGTTGCCATGTTGCTGTGTAAGTGAAATCAGGTGTGTGCATTGACGGGGCATACTGATGGGAGCATCAGACAGTTTCTAAAACCCAAAGGCCATCAGCAGCTAGAGGTGGCTGGCTTTGGCCTGACATGGTCCCCTAAATCAACGGACAATGGCATTGTTGAAGAGCAACCTGTTAATGATTTGTGTTCAAAATCAAGATTTGGCTCCGGTTTAAATCACTTGAGATATGAAGAAGTGATTGATCCCATCTTCCAGAGACGTGAGTTGATCTTCCCAAAATGGCATCAATAGCACCTACCATACAATTTCACTGATTTTGTTTTTCTTTTTTGGTAAAGTCGTGCACCAGAGACTTCTAGGGAGAGCTGAGAGACAATGGTCCTGACGTAATAAGGAAATTATCCCCAGGTTCTTTGATTAACCCTCAAAAAAGGCATGTGTGTGTGGATACAAATATATTTCTCCCTGGCTTTTCAACATACAAATATCATCAGCTCTCAACCGAGGGGAAATACACCAGAAATGCTCTGCCTAAAATTCCCAACATGCCTGGGACCCACTCCATTCCTCCAAGTCTTTCTGAATCTGTTGTCATCAGTAAGCCCCATAATCACTTTCTAAACATTGTGCTTCATCACCCAGAGGGTAAAACAGAGGCCATCGTTGAGGGCCTCCTGCACCAGCCTGTTCAAAATTATCTCCCCCTCCAGCTTTCCACAGGTCTTAAAATTCATCTCCCAAACCCCTTAAATCCTTTCTGGAACAAAGCAGAATAGAAAATAAATATAAACTTAGTGCTTTGGACTGTGGTCTCCAAAGATCCTTCAAGAATCCATCAAGCCAGCCTCATTCTTTCACCTTACTTAGAACACAGACATAATGACCTGGCATGCATTCTATAAACACCAATTCTTTTAGCCATGGCAGACATTGCTAATTAATCACAGTACTATTTCCCGTGAAGCCCAATGATTTCTTCACAGTTCTCAAACTAGAATTCCAAAGAGCTACCACTCATCAGTCAGAATTGAAAGAGGGATGAACCCTTTATGCTATCCCTATTTGAGAAAGCAAAAACAAACTAGGATTGCATGGGGGCATGGGGAAATCCTTGGGCATAAAAGGTACAGTCAGGGGAAAATAGATCTAGGCAGAGTGCCTTAGTGGGGGGACCACAGGCACTAACTCTGCAATGCCAATGGCAAACTGACACTTCTCCAAGCGTACCTTAGACCCAGCTCTTCTGCCAGCCTGCCACTTCCAGAGAATCTCCCAGCCTTCTCATCGAGCTAAAATCAGAGATGGTTTCCAGGACTTATGAAGGCAACTCCCTCCCCCACCCCTGAACCTGGCCCATATTGTCTATTTCTAGAACACTAGGCTTCTTCTTTAGAGTAGTTCCCTCATGAAGCAGGGGCCAGAATGTCTCAGCCACCTGCAGTGACATTTCTGGACTCCAGAAAACCATTCTATAGGAGAATGGGCTCCCCAGGCTCACAGCGTAGAGACGTTGAGCCCCTGGCAACTGTTTTGACTGCTGGCAGTACAAAACAGTCCACCCCACACCACTGCCGCATGACTCACTGTGGCCATGAGAAAGTTCAAGCCAAGATGCTGAGTGACATTGTTGTGCAACAAGATGGCGGGCATCAGATGAGAATGCAACATTCAGGATCTCAACAGCACATCAATCAGAAGCCCCGTGCAGTTTCCAAGATGATGTTTTGGTGAACTTTTTGATGAAATAGGGAACTGCAAATATATGATGATTTTGAAAAGGATTAGCAGGGTTTGTCCTTAAAACTGACTCATCATGTCATCCCTAGTCATTTAGAATTACAGTTGAGAAGGAAAAACTTGTATACTGTATGAACAAGGCAGTATTTTAGTAGTAGGCTGTAACAGGCAGGAAAATTCTTTGACTGGTTAATAAAATCTATCAGTACTTGTATCATTCCCTGTGAAAGGCAGCAGACATATGATTGTGATCAGGAAACTGCACAAAATTATTTTTTCAACCCCCATGTTATTATCCTCATGAGGTTTTTTTTTAATAAAAGCCAAACTTTTCGTTGTATATATTCGTATTCCATGTGTTAGATGGAAGCATTTCCTATCCAGTGTGAATAAAAAGAACAGTTGTAGTAAATTATTATAAAGCCAATGATATTTCATGGCAGGTTATTCTACCAAGCTGTGCTTGTTGGTTTTTTCCCATGACTGTATTGCTTTTATAAATGTACAAATAGTTACTGAAATGACGAGACCCTTGTTTGCACAGCATTAATAAGAACCTTGAGTGGTCCCCTCTGTTGACGACCAGCTCACAAAGTTTCTGGCCTGGAGCTTGGCACATACTCCAGTGAGACAAAAGGTCTCTCTTTTACCAAGGTCAAGGACAGAGCTGGCGGACAAATTAATTAATAGTCTTGGATATCTGGTCACGGGTAACCTCACCGTAAATATCACTAGGATGGGCAGAGATGATCTCGAATTCTCACATACACTAAAGTCCAAACACTGTGTCAGATGAGGGAAATCCATTAAAGAACTAGGAAAAAAGATAATAATTATGAGATAATGAGCAATAGTTTCAGCCCAGTGCCAACTCAATAAAACCAATTAATGCTGTGTAAAATGGGTTGAATTCGTTTGCAAACCATATAAAGATACATGCAGTAAGAAGCCTGTTAATGCACACCAGATGGGAGTGGGGTGTTCTAGTCAATTGCCTTTTCTAGTTATCTGAGCTCTACTATATTATCATACTTGGATAACCAGTTTAAAAGAATTAGAATATGATTTTTTAAATACACTTAACATTAAATTTTTCTTCTAATTCTTTCTTCTTTCTGTGATAATTCAGAAGACAACTATGGATCTTCAGTGCCTCTGAGTCATTGTTATAAAAACATCAGTTATCGCTGTCCCATGCTATAAGAGACTGGGCTAAATGTATACAATGGCAAACCCTGGAAGTTGCTTTTTTTAAAAAAATAATAAATTCCTAAAATCAAGTCTTTTACTGGTTGTCTCTCTGTTATAAAAATAAAGTGTAGATTGTTCAAGTGCTTAACATCCTGATCATAATAAAATGGCTATCCTTCTGCAAATTAAATTCTATTTCTCAGATTATTTCATGCCCTTCGCTAAACTCTTTACTGTCTTGATTGCTCTCATTTCTCCTTTAGCTGTTCAACATTCAAAATATTCTTTATTTCCAGTAACAGTTTTAAAATTTAGTAAATCCATACCAGATGAAAAAACAGAATGGAAAGTGGAGACAGAGAAGTACACAGAAAAAATGGACTGTATCAGTTCGGATTGTTTCTGGCTGCCTGTAACAAACGTGGCTGTGGTTGATTGACTCACAGATCGAGTTGTCCAGGGGTTTGCAGCTGCTCAAGAAACGAGTCAGTGTTATGGATAGTGCTGTAATAAATACAATACCCTTCTATCAATATACACCTCAGGAGATTTTTATTATTTCTGATGCAAACCACTTTATTCTCAACAGCTTCAATTCAGCTCCTCCACTTACATTTTTCTAGGTAAAAGTCTCTTACTAGTTCCTGAATTTGTTTCTTTACAAGTCCTCATGAAGCCTTAATTCCTCTAAATTGGAATAAAACCATCTGCAAATAGAACTCATGCCACAATTTATTTCCAAGATTTCATTAGTATTCAATTTTAATAGCATTTTGGGCACATGCACATTTTTAAATTACATTCCTAATCATTAAATCGTTTTGAGATAACCAGCTAGCAATTTGGAAGGAAAAAGAAAAGTTGGAGCCCTACCTCACTCCTTACACCAAAATAAATTCCAGCTGTATTTACTGTACAAAAAAACCAGGAAAGTGCTAGAAGTGGGAAAAATGTTTACTGTATGGTATGAAGAATTTTTAAATCCTACATATTGCTTGCATTACCAACCAAATTTCTTTGAAGTCGCTTCAACTACTCTGAGTAGTGCTCCAGTGAATTAAGTTGAATAAACAAAGGAACCATTAGTGACAGGAATACAGTTGTTGATCAGTTGCTGACTGTGCACTTGAGCGGGGGATCCACAACTGTTCATCACTAAATCCAATTTTATGTCTTCAGATAAATATGCGTTTCTCTGGAGTCTCATTTAGGTACAGAACAATCAGTGTGACATTTTGTCCATCTAAATACATTGTAAACAAGATCAGTGTGGCTTACAGTTATCAAACATTTGGTATAAGGCGACAGAGTTGGCATGTGCAGAACAGATGGATTTTAACCTGGTTACAATTGTATTGTGTTGGCTTGAACCCCCATCCTGAAGTTATCATACCTAAACAAATTATAATTATAATTCCAGTAGCCGTAATCTTTGATTCCTCTCCTTTTTACTCAACATTCAAATGGTCACTTAGTTATATAAATTCATCCTTCTCTAGTTAAGTTGGGATGATTTTCATTTTTGAAGTTAAAACTATATGACATCTCCTTTATTTAGTTTTAAATATCATTTCTTAGTGTACTTATAAAGTAACTGCAGTAGTTAACAACTGAGTCACAAGAGCTCAAAGCAAAACTCTGGTAAAAGATGTTCAATTAATTGTGCACATTCAGTACCTTAGCCAGTGTTTTTAGTTGAGAGTTTCTTGTAAACCTTAAAATGGACGCAACTCATAAAAGACATTTTCCTTGGTGTCGTGAAGTGGTTTGCATTCATGCAAAACATTTTAAAAGTACAAGAAATGTTGGGTAGGAGTGCTAAGAGTCCAGAAAACATTTCATTTTCTTCTGAAGGGGAAGTCGTAAGACAGGACACCTGTCAGCCACCCATCACTAACCCTTTTCAAAAATGTGCACCCACAAGAGTAGCCGTGGAAGACTTCCAGCTCTCTTAGTTTTCTTAAAATACATTTTTTAAAAATACAAGCATTTTGACATTCCCTCCCTGTGAGCCCCATCCCAACTTTGCAGGATCAGAGCAAATGTCTTTTCACTTAGTTTTACTCTTAAGATTATTTACAAGACACGTATAGATTCTGTAAGAAACTGGCTTGAGATTAATGACAATCTGCATTTCCAAGCTCTTGTGGAAATAGATAAATGTTCCTTGTGAATGCAAAACGTAGATAAAGTGATGCAGAAGCATTTGCATTCACCTGAAATTGATGAATGCAGGAATGGGCTTCTCCCCAGCTGGAGTGGATTCCAAGTGGGAAGCAGCCTCTGTCTCTGCAGAGGTGGCCTGAAGTTTCAAAAGGTAGGCTCCAAAGGGCTAAAGAGAAGCCAATGGGAGATCCTCAGACAGGAAGGTGAGAAGGACAAGAAAGGAAGAGAGAGCAAACCTAGCTGCATACTTTCTGGCAACCCAACACCAGGAATAAAGTAGGGTGCAGGGAAGCTAGGGCTTGGGAGTTTAGCTCAGCTAAGAGTCCCGCTGGCTAAAGACATCAGGTTCGGTAATGTAGTCACTATGATGTAGCAAAGAAACCAAGGGATTATTGAACTTCTCGTGGCAATAACTGTACTGTTGGGCACATCTTCGCTGAAAACAGTACTGACAGCTGATGGAGTTGAGCCGAAGGAAAGTCCAGACAAACTCTGTTCGATTTCTCTCATCTCAAATGGTGGCAAAAATAGTGGACATTAAACCTTGGATGAATAAACCCATTCTTAAGGGGAGTAATGTGGGTCCCAGTCATCTCTCCAGGAAGAGAAATTTGCTTTCCTGCTTCAAACAAGCATGTAAGTATTTGTTACAAATGCTCCTTTCTAGCGACAGCTTCAACTGCCTTCTCCATTGCATGCAGAATTGGGTGTAATGAGCACCATGTGTACTAACACAGACACGTTGTCAATGTCTGTATAACACATGTACAGCTTTGGTGATTTTGCTTCCTGTGTTTCAATAAGGCTGAACAGACTTTCAGACTCATTTACATTTGTATCTCCTCCGCTGATGTAATCATTACTATGAGTAATAAGACCTGCAGAGCTCCAGAATTTGATTCCATGTCCAACCCTTGTCAGACATTTCCATTTGCCCCATCAAAGCTTCCAAAACAAACGCTTCCTCCCAGCGGTCCCTGGCCACTCCACACGTTACCGCTGCGACTGTTGGGTCTCACAGCGTTCTGATGTGTAGCTCAGCACTTGTATAGATGTTTCGATATTTGCTTATAGGAGATTCTTAAAAGATCATTATCTGTATTTAATCTTGAACCATCAATGAAAAGAAGAGATCCTGTCCAGCACTAGGTCAGCTATATCTACTGGTAATTGATTTAAATTTTTTTAAATTTATTTAGCAAGTTAGAAAAACAAGAAAAAGCTTCCTTAACCTGATGAGAGGTATCCACCAAAAAACTACACAAACATTATACTTAATGTTGAAATATTGTGAGTATTTCATTTAAAATAAAAAACAAGAAAGGATTCTGATCATTATTGGTCAGAATATTATTGTCCACCTTTGGTCCTAGCCAGTGCAATAACACAAGCAAATTTTTAAAAATAATTATAACTATCAGGAAGAAAAAATTGTCACTATTTGCAGACAATATAATTAACTACCTAAAAATTCCATGAGAATCAACTTAAAAATTATTAGAATTAATAAGAGGCCAGCAAGCTGGCCATGTAGATAATCAACACCATTAACGACCATGACCAATTAGAAAATTGTCCACTAATAATAGGGAAAAAAATGATACATGTAAATTAATTAGAAATAAACCTAACAAAAAAATGTGCAAAACGTATAGAAAGACAATTATAAAACTTTTATGAACTATCCTTAATAAATGGAGAACTATACTACATTCCTGAACAGGAAAACTTAATATGGAAAAGACGTCAGTTCTCTCATAAATAATCTACAAATTCAAATCAATGCCAACAAAAGACACAGAAAGATTTTTAAGTAATTTCAAATGCTGATTCTAAATTTTAATTAGAAGAGAAAATCGACAAGTATAACTAGTATATGGTAATACAACAAAACAATTTTCAGAAACAGATATAGAAATTATATGGAAGTTTAGTTTATGATAATGGTGGCATTTCGAAGGACTAATTCTTTGATAAAGGCCTATCTAATTGGGAAAAAATAAGATGAAATTTCTATCTCCACTAGAAAAATAGATTCCAGATGGATTAAAGAAAAGAGAATGCAAGAGAAGTTTTCTTGCTTCTAATTAATAGTGACTGTGCCCATTGGTAGTACTGTCCTATGAATGGAAGGCTCTTATAATCTCACCAATCAAGCAAGTCTCAACTTCCAGGGAACAGCAAAAAAAGGGTAGGAAAGAGTTGTCTTCTCTATAGTCAAGGCAAGAAGCATAGAAAAGAAAAACAGTCCTCAGCCCCCATGCTCTGGTACTATAGTAAGCATATAGTAGTGTGGCCTCTCCAGTAACAATTCTATGCATGCGGCACTTTGTCACATAGTTAATATAGTCAATCAATATTAGTTGAGGGAACAAATGTATAAATGAAGAATCTCAACATGTCCAAATGTTTAAGCAAGTCAACGATAGACATGGAAGCTATATCTGAGACAGTGTTTTCTTTCAAGAATGAGAGGTAATGGACAAGTTCTCATTTCCCCATTGCCTTTGAGCAAATATTCAAAATGTAGACTCTCCCTGGGTGGTATTGAATAAATTCCTATGAAAATTCATTAACTTTGTCAGCTGACTGGATTACTTTTCAATGCATGCACATTCTTCCACATTCTATGTCAGTTGAGGTCAAGTCCCTTTTGCAGTTGGCCTGGGAAGAAAAATAAGAGTAGATGCCAGGAACGTAGGGTAGGTGCCAGAAGGAATAAAAGGCGCCAGCGCTGGCAGTCACCAGACGGATCAGCTCCAATGTGCCTCGTTTGTTTATCAAATGTCCTGTCGCAGGACCAGATTCCCTGCCATTCTATGAATGCATTGAGCAAGACAACAGTTGTGTCATGGCTCATTGAGGAAACAGCAAGAATCCAGAATCAGGAGGCAAGCTATTGTGATACCTATTAACGCATCCAGAAACAAAGCAGCTGTTTATTTGTAGATTTATGTTCTGATATTTTACAACTGCCTGAAAGGACTTTGGTCCGCCTGTGATAAGAAGGTCTCCTCCTTGTCTTGCTGAGTGTGTCCTCTAAGTTCAGTCTCAGTGACTGCTAATGTTGCTGCCTCTTGTGGATTACAGAAACTAATGCTTACTTTCTCCTTTTTATTTTTTTGTCAATAGATTTTATTTTTTTAGAATAGTTTTAAGTTTAGAGAAAAATCGAGCCGAGAGTGCAGCGAGTTGCCATATGTCCCCTCTTCCCTATACATAGTTTGCCCTTTGGTTAATATCGTGTATGAGTGTGGTCTATTTGTTACAATTGATAACTCAATACTAGAGTCCATAGTTTACATTAGAGTTCATTCTTTGTGTTGCAGTTCTATAGATTTTGGCCAATGCACATGTATCCACCATGTATCATAGAGTATCACGCAGAATAGCTCCACCACCCTAAAAATCCCCTGCACTCCACCTCTTTATCCCTCCCCCTCTCCTCCACTGAACCCCTGGAAACCACTGATATTTTTAGTGTCTCCATAGTCTTGCCTTTTCCAGAATACCATACAGCTGGAATCATACAGTGTGTAGCCTTCTCATATTGGCTTCTTTCGCTTAGCAATATGCATTTAAGTTTCCTCCATGGCTATTCATTGCTTGATTGTGCATTTTTTATTGCTGAGTAATATTCCATTGGATGGATGTACTACAGCTTGTTTATCCACTCACCTATTAAGGGACACTGATGTTCATTTTCTGACTGATTTGAAGAGCTTTAGAGAAGAATGAGTGGGGTAGTTTTATTTTTCCAAAAACCATTCCAAAGTTTTTATGTGTATTTATAAGATCCAGGTTGGTGGAGGGGAATGAAAGTTTTCTGTTATTCCAACACCAAAACAAAACCCCTTAAACATTTTAGTTTATTTCCTTCCAGTCATTCTTTTTATATATGCCTATTTTTAAATACTGAAATCATACTATAAATACAATTTTCTATCTAGTATTTTCTTACTTACTATTATGAAAATTTGCAGTGGATAGTATGATACTCTGCCCACAGCCCCTCTTCAAGGTTGACAAATGACATGCCCACCCCCTAGCTGCTGGGAATATCAGCTGCTCTCCATAGTCTTTGATATCCCTCAGTTTTACCACTATCTGTCTATGGAAAATTTTGTTTATATTGCTATAAATTCATTGGGCTTCCTGAATCTGAAGTGTGTATGTATGTTTCATCAATTCAGAAAATTTTTTAGTCGTTATCTTTTCAAAAATTGCCTCTCCTCCATTCTCTCGTCTTTCCTTCTAGAACTCCAATTGGACATACGTTAGACCCTCTCACATTGTCCTCCATGTTTTTTAATCTGTCTTTGAAATTTTCTACCTCTTTCTCCCTCTATTATGCATTCTGGATAATGTCTTCAGATCCATTTTCCTGTTCATAGATTTATCACCTACATCTAATCTTCTCTTTAAACCATCATTTGAGTTTTTTTACTTCCATTTTTTTATCAAAATTTTTTTTAAATTGTATCTGGTTGTTTTTCAAATACACTTGTTTGTCTTTCATAATCACTTGTATCTTAAATTTTTAATCACCACTTTTCTTTCTTTAAATATTTTTAAAATGCTTAATTTATGTTTTGTATTTGAGAATTCCTGTATCTAAAACCTCTGGCCTGATTCTGTGGTTTGTTGTTCCTGTTCATAGTGCCTTGTCTTCTTAAATGCTTTTTGCTTTTGACTCTGAGCCCACATTCCTCAGAACTTTATTCATGGAAAACTTGAGATTTGTGTTGGGACCGCATTTCTCCAAAGAGGATTTATGTTTGCTTTTCCAAATATCTGGAATCATTACCAATCCAGAACTACTTTAAAACAAATTCTGACCTAAAGATATAGAATCATTCAGGTAGTATAAATTTGGGTTACAAACTCGAGTGAGTGCCAGCTTATGGTTAAGAATTCTCAAGAGAAAATGTTCTCCCTTAACCCAACACTGACAAGCAAGATTCCTTGCTAATCCCATCTGTAAGGCAGAGTATTTTTCTAATTCGTTCATGCACTAGGGTCACACTGCCTTTTAGGTTCCCAGTTCCCTACCTTGGCTTTTGTCTCCTATTCACCCTACCAACATGTGATCATCAAAATGAAAGCTGGTCCCTGAAGAAATGACTGATTTCAAGGTTGGTACACAAAAAGTGCAAGATGAGACTGAAACATTTTGTTACATCAGAAAGTAAGAAGTTGCTCCAAAAGAGTTGAGGAGATGTCAAAGAACAAAAGAGCCAAAATTATGGGATTCCCACTGCCCACATCTGGGAAAATTTAGCAACATAATAAACAGCAATAGTGATAGAATATAATCCATGGAAAGAAACAGGAATCCCTGAGTCCATACTGAGATAGATAGACAGATAGATGATAAAGATAGATAGATATAGATAGATAGATAGATAGATAAAAAAGAAGAAAATCTTCCTTACCATAGAATGTGCACAAATAAATTCCAGCTACAGAAAGAATGATGTAATTCGACAATCGCCATTTGGCAACCACAATAGTAATGATTGTTTCAAGCAAGAATGATAAATAGATATTAAAACTAATGGGCAAAAGCATGAGCAGAAACAGGATATTTACATAGTCTCAAAATATCTCACCAAAGATACTTACTAATTACAAAAGCAAAAATACTAACTTTATAATGAAGAAACTTGGCAGATACAACCTTTAGCAAGTAATCACAAAAGAAAAATTGGTATCATGTGGTTCTGTATATGAGGCACTGAGGACACATCACTTTCATGATAGTCTTGCCAAAAATGTATAAGCTAAATCCACTCATGAGGAAACATCAGACAAACAGAAATTGAGGGAAATTCTACAAAATAGCTGACCTACGCTCTTCACAAATGTCAAGACCATGGAAAGACAAAAAGATTGAAGAACTGTTCTAGATTAAAGGAGACTAATGAGACAAGGAAACAAACATAGCCTGTGATCCTGGGTTGATTACTGGATCAGAAGATTTTTATTGTTGTTATTGTTATAAAGGACATTATTGGGACAATAGGAAAACTTTGAATGAGGTCTACAGATTAGAAAATAGTACTGTATTTATGTTAATTTTATGGTTTTGGTAATTGTACTGTAGTTATATAAGAGAATGTCTCTGTTTTTAGGGGCAATACGTATATATGGAGAGAGATAGAGAGACAGGGACGTAGATAACAGATACGAAACGAACACAGATATAGATGTAGACGTAGAGAAGGCGAGGGGAGAATGAAGCGATGGTGGTGAAATGTTAACCACATGAACATACGGGAATCTGGGTGAAAAAAATACTCCAGGACTCTTTGTACAATTGTACTATTTGGAACATTTTTGTAAGTCAAAAATTATTTCAAAATAGAAAGTTAAAGAAATGAAAGCTGATCTAGATAGAATCCAAAACCAGGATTGGAATCAGGACCTTCGTAGGTCCTGGTCTCCACTCCTGCCCATCTCCCAGAGTGAGGCTGTGCTAGCGCGAGGCTAAGGCCAACTTGAATTTAAAAGGGTCAGAATCACTGGAACTGAGGAAGGATACTGTAGACTGAGTGAGCTATAAGGCAAGGGACAATGACGGGGGTGCAGGCAGATGCTCCATCAATACCTGGCACTCATCGACACCAATGAAATCACGAGAATACGCTGACTACAAACAACAGATTAACAGAAGCTCTTGGAGAAACAATGCTCTGTACAATATTTTCCAAGCTATCCAGTTTCTTATATTAGCTTCAGATTTGGGGAAAGAAAGAGGCAAATAAATGAGTTGCAATTTAATATGAACTCATTTGATTTATTAAGACTTGTTGAAACTCTCCCAACACATATTGGTCCAAATCCTCTAGAACTGTGCTGTCCAATACAGTAGCTGTTAATCCCGTGAGGCTATTCTAACTTAAACTATCAAAACATTAAGTAAAGTGTATCATTCAGTTCCAAAGTCACATTAGCCACATTTCAAGGGCTCAATAGCCGTATGTGGCTAGTGGCGAATAGCTACTGTATTGTGCAGGACAGATATAGAACATTTGCAACATTGCAGAAAATTCTAGACATTTTGGAATTCTGCAGAAAGCATTGTACATCACTGGTGTAGAAGCTGAAGAGCTCATCATTGATGAAGATAGCTGTGATGCTTTTATTTCATTGTCTGACTCATGGAAAACATTAGGCAAAACCTTCAATAACCTTCAATAAAGCCCAAATATTCCACTTCCTGTTGGATTCAATACCAGAAGAGTTCTTTGTGCCAAATGAGAAAGACTCATAAAGAAGAAACGGGAGTATAAAGAACCTTGAGACTATTGCAATCATTGTCGAGAAGATTCTGATACTCCTAAGTCCTCTGACTTCTTGGTTGATCCACATTTCCCCCCACTCTCCACCCGCCTCTCTGCACTGTGGAAAATATTGTTCATGTTTCATTCATTATACAGAATGGTTTGGCAAGAAATGCTTGACCAAGACAAATTTCCAATAATAAAGCCTGTAATATTATCCAAGGAAATTGACCTAAATATCCAAATTGGGAACTAAGGAGTTAGAGCTCTGAGTTATCAGGACTGGAGGGGAATTGTGAGACACTGAACTTTCAGAGCCTATGATCCCTTCATGTCAGAGCTGACAAAGGCTGATTGCTCAATGCAAGCGCAAGTTAACATCGTCTACAATCTCCAATGGATATCTTAAATACACTCAGACGGAATCCAGAAAAAAAATGTAGAGTTTGATATCATTTATGGAACATTTGAAAGCATACAAAATAATACCATAGATTGTTTTTTGATATAGTGTATATAATAAAAATATAACCGCTTGCATGGTAATAAACACCAACTTCAAAAAGTGGTTACCTCTAAAGAGAAAGGGAAGAGGGGAAAGTTCAGGAGGAGAGACACAGAGTGCTTCAACTGGATATGTTAATATTTTCTTTAAAAAATCTGGTGCAGAGATGTCTTAAGGTTAGAGTCTTATAGAGCTATCACTGGGTACAGAAGGTAATGGATATGTTATTCTTGGAAGATTTCTGGTTTTTCTGAAATATTTCATAACAAAAGAAAAGCTTAATTAAATAAATTCTACTTGTCCCACTTAGTATTCATGTGATCCTGTGCTTTCTTTTTTGCTAGTTGCAAACAAGACCCACATAACACCTACCAGAAGGGCTGTTGTGAGAAGTTCAGGAGACACTCAGAAACCAGTGCAGACACCTGCGTGGAGTCTGGAGGAGCCTCAGGAGTGGCCAGGCACTGGGACGTGTGGGGGTCCAGACCAGCCAATCAGACATGTAGCAGACAGTTGTCACGCTCTGCTCTAAAATGTAGGGCCAGAGATGGCCCATTTTCCTTTAGACTGGAACAGATTGGAGAAATGAAGCTGAGTCCTGACATTCCGATTAAAACAGAATAAAGGTTTGGATTTGTAAGCCTCTCCGCTTCCTTTGGGCGGCCAGGCTTACTGTTTCTACATCTGTCCCAGTCAGAAGAAGCCAAACGTGTGGATATCAACTTACACAGTGGTTCTTGCACATCAGCACTTCAGGAACCCACATTCAACCCTGTAGATCTAGAAGGGCTGACCACCACCTGCAGCAAAGGGCAGCCACCTGAGCAGACTAGACATTGGAAATAGCTGAGAAAAGAGAGGCCAGTTTGGAATGGCTCCTGCCCCTCCCTCATCCAGTCCTTAAGGCGCCCTCGGTCACTCAACTCACGGTCAAGCGTCCTCTCTTCACCCAAACGCTTCTGAATACTATCCTCCCTGCCACCCCTTTCCTCTGTTCCCCCGTGGAGCCCTCATTGCTGGAAAAACTCCTCTCTCCGTCTCTGCTTCACCACTGGCCTCCTCCTCCTGCTCTTCAGAGACCTGAAGGCCACCTCCCTTACAGACCTCGGCCCCAGACACCATGGAGCCCAGATGCAGTACTGGAATCCTCCTAACTTCTCCCACCACCCACACCCCTCCACCTCTTCTCAAGGATATCATCAGCCAACTTTGCAGACATGGTCCTCATAAATTCTGACGCTTCCCAGGACTCTGACATTGGCTTTCTTCATCCCACATATTCTCTTCATAACTACTCCCATGATTTCAATTTTCTTTATGATCCAGTGACTCCCAAATCTGCAACTCCAACACAGATGTCTCCCAAGCATTCCAGACCCATCTTTCCAACCACTTCTGGACATGACTACCCAGATATTGGACAGTCACCTCAACTGCACCATGTTCGACACTGACTCATTCTCTGTCGCTCCCCCTCCCAAGCAAGCTCACCTTGTACTCTCAAACCACCAATGGCTCGGCCACCACATCCTGGCCCCATCTTCTCCTAACTCCCACAGCTAGTTAGTGACCAAGTTCTATTGCTTCTGCCTCTGAATTATTTTCATAATAGCCTCTTCCATTGCAGCTTCATTTTCCTTCTAAATTGAGGAGCCATCACCCATTGCCTGGTATACAGTGCAGTCATCCCCTAACTTACTCTCTGGGCTCCCTGACTCTGGCTTAACATCCTTTCAAATGGTGTCTCCAGAATTATGTCTCTAAAACACAACACTGATCACATCGCTCCTCTACCTTAAAGCCTGTTTGTGGGAACAAGTCCAAACTCCTCAACAAAACCCACGATGATGTAACCCCTGAACAAAGAAAAATGCGCTCCGGAGCGAGACTTTCAAGGATCACATCTCAGTTTCCCCACTTATTAACTGAGGGACCTTAATGTCATGTGAGTCTGTGCCTCAGTTTCCTCATCTGTAAATGTGCATAGTAATTGTACATATGAGACACATTAGCCACTATTGTTGGCTTTCTAGTCTCATTTGTCATCATTCCTCCACAAGCACCTATGCTCTATCCAGTTATATGGAATTATTACATGTTCCCTGAAAGCACCAAGCTCTGTCATGACTCCAAGCTTATAGCCATGCTCTTCCCTCTGCCTGGAGTGCCTTCCCTCTCCCTTGTCAATCTGGAGAACGTTTATGTGAACTTAAATACTACTTCCTCTGTGAAACCCTCCATGCTTTCACCCTCCTCTATTCTAGTACACCATCTGTTACATATCTCTATCGTACACTCACCGTACGATCCTATTCTTTTGTCTCTTCCAATCCTTACCCCAACTACCTGACAGGAGGTGGCTATGACTAATTCATCTTTGTTTCTCTAGCACTTAACACAAAACCACATCCATCATAGCATCTGGGCCTCAGAAAGATGAATTGTTTAGCCCCCTCTTCTAAATGCTTCTCCAGTCGTCCACATAATAGCAATGCTGCAGCAAGAAGGGATAAAGGGGCATAAAAATGCATTGAACTATATGATTAGAACCAAGATCTGCCAATGAACCCAAGATCTTTACTACACTTATCAAAACTAACAGAGTTTCTAATTCAAGATAGCACACCACTCATTGTTACTGCCTTGCAAGACCTCATTAAAATGACAGTAAAAATATTTTAAAATCCATCAGAATAAAGAAAGTGGGAATATCCATCAATGGACAATGGGTTTTGATAAGTTTCTGAAAGACAGAAAACAATACACATGGATCTGGTAAGGGATGAAACCAGGTTGGATGATGCTACAGCCTACAGGACTCATGGAGGGGGCTGCAGCTAAAGAGGGAGACCTCTGCCCTGAACAGCCCCAGAGAGGCTCCCAACTCAGAAGTGCCAGGTGTTAGGGAGGGGGATTAAGATGAAGGGCTGAAAACAAGGAGATTAATGGAAAGTCTGCATATAGAACAGTTGTCCCCCAACTTACTTCCTGCCTCCACCTTGTGCAGAACTCTTAGCAGTCTGATATTCTCTAATCACTCCCTCCCTACCCCAGACAAACAAAACAGAGGGTCCTTCTCTTTTAAGAGTGGACAAACTGGGGAGAACTAAGGTGGCCAGTATAAGGCATTTGGAGTCTCCTTGGTAAGGTCCAACTTCCTGCTCACTCTCTTTAAAGCAAACCTTACCAGTTGACAAGCTCTGCCCCCACACACAGACCTGTCAATCACCTTTTTCTATCGCCTCATTCTTAAATATAACCAAACAACTAAAAACCCACTAGACTTCAGAGGGAAGCCTACACTGCCAAAGAAAAAGACCAGCACAAGCAATAAGAAATGAGTAATTCAGAGACAGAGCAGATTTCTAATTAGTAGCCTCAGAGAAATTGGAGACAATGTCACATAAAATAATAACAAGATACTATGAATGAAAGAAATTATCCAAAATTTTTTAAATCATCAAAATGATTGGAAAATAAAGTAAGAAAATCTCCTAGCAAAGATTATAAACAGAAAGGAAAATATTAAGTAAAAGAAAAAGATAAGAGACACAGGGGATCAGTGTAACAGGGTGGAGGATGCTGTTATTCAATATTTATTTAAAATATTAAATAAAAGAAAAATGATAGGAGACATAGGGGATCAATCCATCTGACTTGTAGAAGTCCAGGAAGAAAAAAAAAAAGAGAGAGTATAAAAAACAGAAGGGGGGAAATTATTTTTAAATTTTACCCCAAAATCCCAGAATTGAAAGCTACAAGTCTTTAGATTGAAGGGTGAACCAAATGCACTATACAAAAGCAGAGAGAGAGAGATACACATTATGAAATTTCAAGACCCACAAGGATAAAGAAAAAAAGCCTAAAAGCTTCCAAGAAGGGAAAATAAAATTGTCTACAGGGGAACAGGAAGCAGATCGGTAACAGACATTACATCAGAAATGTTGGAGTCTAGAAAATCTTGGAACAAAGCCTTCAAATTTCTGAGAAAAATCTAGTTTCAACATAGAATTATATACCCTGCCAAACTATCAATCAAGTACAAAATTAAGACAAACACATTTTCAGACCTCCAAGGAAAGAAAAACTTGCTATCTTTTTATAAATATAGTTGAGGATGCGCTCCATCAAAATAAGAGAGTAAAACAAGAACCAGAGAGACAGGATTCAGGAAATAACAATTTCAACCCAGGAGGTTCAAGTTCCCGAATAAAAGCCGTTCAGCACAGTGAGAGAGGAATCAGTCCAGACTGCAGCAAGACAACAAGGCCTCCAGAGAACAAAAATCAAGGAAAAGTGTGGATTCCATAGATAGGATATTATTCTTGGTTAGTTAGAATTTAAGATTATAATTCAGGCAAACAATGCAATAAGAAAAGAAAGGCAGTTAAAAATTCCAGTAAAAAATAAAAATTTAACAAAAAATGAAATGTAATCAGAATTCTTTAGTTGAATATGTGGTGAAAATATTTACATATTCATAATATAAAAAATTTTTATTATTGATTTTTAACTTTTGGATCAACATATAGGCAAAGCATGAAAATTTAATTATGGTTATAGTTATGAAGATATTAGCCTTAAAACGGAAAGGAAAAGTTACAGATGAGAATCTGAAAGGTGTAATGAAGAAGAAATGTAAATAAAAAAGAAGAGAAGTAAATATGCTCAAAAAACATATATATATAGTGTTAAGAGATGCTGTCTATAATTGATAGAACAAGAAATAAAGAGGTCAACAAAGTATTTAAAATTATAGATAGTTAATGAAGGAACTAAAAATAGTGCTGTAACTACAGTGGGAGAGTGTAACTGAGCTCAATCTTCATCTGTTATAGCAGGAAACCATTAGATAATGCATAAATTTAATAAATCAGAAGCTATAAAAAGATACTAAGTAGAAGCTCTGGTAAATATAACAAATCAAATACATGTGTCAGCCTCCACTATCCCCTGGAATCCCACTACAGATACAGCAAAGGAAGCTTTACGGCATAAACTCACAAAGAAAAAGAAATTTTTTCTTTTTTGAGGACAATTAGCCCTGAGCTAACATCCACCGCCAATCCTCCTCTTTTTGCTGAGGAAGACTGGCCCTGAGCTACCATCTGTGCCCATCTTCCTCTACTTTATATGTGGGACGCCTGCCACCGCATGGCTTGCCAAGCAGTGCATAGGTCCGTGCCTGGGATCTGAACCAGTGAACTCTGGGCCACTGAAGTGGAGCACGCAAACTCAACTGCTAGCCCCAGAAAAAGAAATTTTAATGTTCTAAAGTTGATCGTGGTGATGGATGCTCAACTCTGTGAATATGCTATTGAATTTTATACTTTAAGTGGGTGAATTGTATAGCGTATGAATTATATCTTAATAAATTTGATTTTAAAACAAGAGAATGGGAGATGAGAAAATAAAATTTCAGAAACCGTACAGCAGCTGAATGAGCGATAAATAATCTAAGGACCTCTCTCAAAATATATACATATATTCAAAGAACACAGCGGAGAAAGCCTCGAGGAAATACTTTACACTATGGATGCCTCAAAAGACTTGGGAATCAGCCACACCAGGTACCACTGGAAGTGGGAATGAGAGAAACAAAAGATAGAAGGTTGACGAACAAAGAATCAGTTAAACCCCTGGATGCCCTGCTCCGTGCGGCACAAGGGAGTTTTTGTCCTCATACTAATGTGAACACAGAACACTGAGCTACCCAAAATGTATATAACTCTATACTGGAAGGACAGGGGATTGGAAGCGTGCATTTGGTGTGGTGGGGGCCAGGGTAAGTGATATGAAAGCACGCTAATGCCTCATCTTTTTTTAATGGGAAGTCAATAGTGAATGCCTAAAACTGAGCAATCAAGAATAGTTAGAGATACGGAGGAAAACGCCACACTAATTGAAAGGGGTTGTCTCTGGGAAGGGGGGGGGGGGGGGATGGGGCGTGGGGGATGATCAGAGACTGCTTATCTTGGAAGTATTTATTACCCTCCTCTTTTTATACAGCTTTATTGAGATATAATTTATAGACCATAAAATTCTTTCTTTTAAAGTGTCCAGTTCAGTGGGGGTTTAGCATATTTACAGAGTTGTGCAACTATCACCACAATCTAATTTTAGATTATTTTAATCATCCCAAAAAGAAACTTATACTGCTGTTTTAATAACAAGGCTTGTAGAACTATTTCACCCTTTAAGCCATGATAAAATAAAATAAAAACTACATTTAAAAAAGAAAGAAAGCAACGATTAAGAGTGGTTTCCTCTAGAAAGCAGGATTTGGGATGGGTGGCCATGGCATGAGAGACGGGAACTTTTCATGGTTGGCCTTTCTGTAACATTGTCTGCTTTTTTATTTTAACTATGTACATATGTTGTTTGTATGTCATTTTCTTTAAGAGTTATACCAATTTCTTAAGCACAAACAACGGAAAGTGAAAAATTAAATTTGAGGCGACATTTGTAAAAGCCCTTCGGAAGCCCTTTGAAGTGAGAATTCTTGTCCTTCTGGCATCACACCCAACTTGAGCGAGAAAGGACAGCACCAAGTGACTGATTTGGGTTCTGTGGCTGGGCAGAGTAACAGTTGTGGGAGGGGTGGCTGCAAATGAGACGATGGGGCTGTCTCCACAACAGAGTTTTTTGGAGATCCCTGGGGCTCCAAGTCTTTGGTGAGGAGGCAGCGAGGACCATGCCTCAGAACACATGAATGTGCACTTGTCTACCATCAGAGACTGAGGCCAGGCTGGTGATGGGGAAACGTGAGCATCGATGGCCCAGGAGGAAAGAGGAATGTGGCATCTGTTGTCTCAGCTACAATCTTCTCTCCCCAAAGAGCAATTTTCACCCCTCTTGAGACCAGGTCCTTTTTGTTTTGCATTTTCCTTCACTTTTCAAAAAAAAGAAATGACCCCACGTTGGACTGACTTTTTTTAAATGCCAAGGAATGGTGCTGGCCACATAAGCGTTGTTCTCGCCTCTCTCTTAAGCTCTGTTTCTCATCTGGCTGCCGAGAGAGGTGGCCATTACTCTGCCAGCAAACTGTCTCTGGGAAGAAAGGAATGGAAAAAGTGAAGAAATTTCCTTCCAAACTCCCAAAGAATCCTCGCCTCAGCATAACCAATGAGAATTAGCTGCACAATAAACCACAGTGGAAAAAAAGAAAAATGGGGTCATCATCCCTCAGTGCCTGATGGCATCTGAATTTACAGCAAGCTTTCTCTTCCTGGACCCCAAAAATGTTGCCATATGGAGGGAAGGATTCCCAAATGGGACTGAAGAAGTGAATCTCCTGGGTAAGGACCCCTGTCGCAAGGTCTTGACTGAGAGATGGGACTAGCCACTCTGGAAATAGAGGAATTTAAAGACTTGGACTTGAGGCTAGAGGTGTGAAACTGTTCTCAACCTTTAAAACATGACCAAGCCTGCCTAGTCATGACCATCTCTCACTTGTCTCTAAGTATAAACCCCACTACACTCTGTTCCCAGGCTGTCAGAGGGGCAGCCTTTGGGAACCCAGGGGGCCTAAAACACATATGCCCCAGCAAAGCTTATTTCACTGATTTTTTTTTTAACCAGGACACCTGGGTGAGAGCCCTGTTATAGAATAAGACATAGGACAAGTAAGTTTTGATGGGGAGGAAAAGAAAACAGCCAATAGGAGACCTTACAAGGAGGGTAGCCCTATTAAGGAGAGGTGGGTCCTGGCTTTGGGCAATACTAAATGGAACAAACAGCAAGAAGGAAAATGGAGCATAAGAGATACAATGCAATAAATAAATGATAGGAAAAATAAGAGAAAAGTAAAATGATGCAATGATTTAGAGCTTGTTTTTCCTTTAACCTATTTCATTTCAATGATTGGCAACCATTTTATCTTAAACATGTTACCTGAAAATAAGAAAATTTATATGCAACGCAAATATGCAACTAAAGCACTGAACATAATTTTCAGAACATTCTTTGTACATAATTATACCCAGGTGAACCTCTTATTTTAAACGGAGGCTGAAATACGAATTTCTCTCTTCTGTCCTCTTTAGGTGATGAAGACACACAGTGTAGAAATTTTGGGATCTGCCATATCTGGGTTGAAGTCCTGGTTCTGCCATTCATTGGCTATGTGACCTAGGAAAGTCACTCCACCTCTCTGAGCATCAGTTTCTCTATCTGACTCATGGTAGTAGTAACAAGAGCTAACACTGTATTGATCATTTTCTATGTACCAATGTTTTACACTCTTACACTCTCTACATATATCAACTCTTTTCATCTTCATATACATGAAACTTTCATGTATATTGTTATGAGTTGAATTGTGTCCCCCAAAAATTCATATGTTGGAGTCCTATACCGCAGTACCTCAGAATGTGACCTTAGTTGGAAATAGAGTCATTATCAATGTAATTAGTTAAAATGAAGACATTCTGGAGTAGGATAGGCTCCTAGTCCAATACGGCTGATGTCCTTATAAAAAGGGGAAATTTGGACACAGTAATAAGCACACAGGGAGAATGCCATGTAAAGATTAGACAAGGAACTGTTAGAAGCTAGGAGAGAGGCCTGGAACAGACCCTTCCCTGGTACCTTCAGAGGGAGCATGGCCTGCTGACACCTTGAACTCAGACTTCTAGCCTATCGAACTATGAGACACAAATTTCTGTTTAAGCCCCTCAGTTTGTGGTCCTTTGTTACAGCAGCCCTAATACTCTAACAAATATGTACTATAATTATATCTCCACTTTACAGATGAGAAAACCAAAATGCAAGAGCTGAAGTTCACACAATAAGTAGCTGACCTGGTATCTGAACCCAGTCAAAACCTTTACCTTAACTCCTACATTACCAGAGGAGTGGTATTTAACTCCAGAGGATTGACATAAGGACCGAGTGAGATAATTCATGCAAAACATTTAGCTCTGTGACTAGCACATATTAAGTGCTCGACAAATTTAGTTATCATTTTTTTTACGATTGCTCTATATCCAGAATTATACATTTAATACTCATCACAAATTCTTCACTTTAGATACCATTATCCCCATATTATAGATAAAGAAACTAAGACTCAGAATTAGTGACTTGACAGATTTCAAAACCGGTTCTATCTTCCTCTAAAGCCCATACTAAATCATCTCTATTTTCTAATTATCAATCTCTATATAACTTTATTCCAGAAAAGAATTTCAATCAACCTTTGTTGGAAAATTCCAGCCAAACTCACAGACCAGATCATGGTGAACCTTTTGGAGAATTATGATGAGACAGGTCAAGATAGCTCCACCCTTAAGATGAAATGGGTCTGGCATGCCCTGAAGCTGCTTGAGTCTCTGCAGGCCTAAGTAATAGTTTACATGGATTAGACAAGAACCAGGGCTGGTGAGAGGACCCTACCAGAGGATAGAAACTAAAATCCATTATACCACTAAAAATAAACTGCTAGAATTGAATAATAGATAAATATTTTCATTACAAAGCTTGATGAAAAGTTCTTAAATGAGACCTAAAAGGCATGAACTATAAAGGAAAACATTAATAAATTTGACTCAATTAGAATTAAGCAGAGTAAACAGTAACAAAGAGAAAAGTCTTGGAGAGACATTTGCAATGAGTATAACCAACAAAGAACTGGTACCTAGAAAACATTTTTAAAACTCCTAAAAATCAGTAAACACAAGATAAACAGCCTATCAGGGAAAACTGGGCCCAGATTTTGAGGTGTTTACCAGAACTATAAGATACAAGAAGGTTTGCATTTCACATTCTGTTACCCAAGAAATGTGGCAAGAGTATCTGCCCTTTAACCCAGCTATAGAAGCTCCTGTGTGCCCCAGGAGACATGAACCAGGATGTTCTCTGCAGTATTATTTGTAATAGTAAGAAATTAAAACAATCTAGATGAATAAATAATGGTGTCATTCATAAAAATGAACTAGAGCTAGTAGTATTAATGTGGATAAATCTCATAACATAATATTGAGGGAAAACCAAATTGTAGAAGGATACATGTGGGACTATGCCATTTCTATGAAGTTTATAAACATGCAAAATAATGCTATGTATTGTTCAGAGCTAAAAGTGTCTGTAATAAATCCATGAACATATGCAGGAGCATGATAAACACCAACCCTGGAACAAGAGAGAGGGGCAGGTAATGGGATGCAGAGGGAATACAGAAAGTTTCAAATGCATTTTTAAAAATTTCTTAAGCTAGACGATGCACACATGGGTGTCCATTAAATTATTCTCTAAATTTTTAGTCAGTCTGACATATTTCACAATTAAAAAAAAAAAAGGGAAAAATTTTCTAGTAAGAGTCCTAGGGCAGTAATATCAGCAAGGTGGTCCAATAAGAAGTCCTTTGCTCTTTTCCCCCCTCAACAACAACAATTTGGCACCCATCCACAGATAAAAGTGCCTTTGTGGGAGATGTGGGATCCAGCACCATATGCCAAGGGACCCAAGAGGAGTCTCGTCCACTCATGTGTCAGGTTGTAGACATAGAGACTTCAGACCTGGCTGTGAACCCTACAGGGGCCTGTGAACAGGCTCCAACTCCTCTCAGCTGGGGTCCAGGAGCCCCCAGAGAAGACTGTCTTAAACAATCACCCACAAATAAGAGATCCCTCAAGGAAGGCCAGGAGTCCAGCAGAGAAGTAACAGCACACAGGTGGAGCAAAAGAAAATAGGAGTCTGGACACATTGGAGAGTTCTGTCAGTAAAGACTGGAGGAGGTGACTGCTACTTCAAATGTGAAGACAGCAACACAAGACTTCAGAGAATAAGAAAAATCAAGGAAACATGACACCACCAAAAGATCAAAACAATCTTCAAGTAACCGACCCCAAAGACATGGAGAGCTCTAATTAACCCAATAACGATTTCAAAATGGCTGTTTTAAGAAAACTCAATGACCTGGAAGAAAACACAGAAAGACAATTCAACAAAATCAGGTAAACCATACACAAACAAAATGAGAAGTTTAATAAGGATATAGAAACTATTAAAAAGAACCAAACAGAAATTCTGGAGCTAAAGAATACTAATAAATGAAATGAAAAATACAGTAGAGCATCAACATCAGAATGGATCAACCAGAAGAAAACACCTGTGAATTAGAAGACTGGAACTTTGAAATTATCCAGAAGAGAACAAAGAAAAAAGAATGAAAAGGAGTGGGGAAAACCCTGCATGATCTATGGGCCACCATTAAAAAGAAACAATGTGCAAATTATTGGAGTCCCAGAAGAAGAGAAGGAGAAAGGGGTGGAAAGTGCTTATTTAAAGAAATAATGGCCGAGAATTTCCCAAATCTGAGGAGAGGTTTGGACATCCAAGTTCATAAAGCTAATAGGTTCCCAAACAAATTCAACATAAAAATCTATTTTCCAAGACCCATTATAATAAAACTGTCAAAATCAAAGATGAAGAGAGAATCTTAAAAGCAGCAAGAGAAAAGAAGCTTGTAACTTACAAGAGAATCCCCATAAAGTTATCAGCAAATTCTCAGCAGTAACCTTACAGGCCAGGAGAGACTGGGACAATATATTCAAAGTGCTGAAAGAAAAAAATTGCCAACCAAGATATTCTATCTGGCAAAGTTGTCCTTCAGAAGTGAAGGACAGGGGCCAGCCCCATGGCCAAGTGGTTAAGTTTGCACACTCCGCTTCAGCAGCCCGGGGTTTCACTGGTTCAGATCCAGGGCACAGACAGGGCACTGCTTGTTAGGCCATGCTGAGGCGGTGTCCCACGTGCCACAACCGGAAGGACACACAACTAAAAATATACAACTATGTACTGGGGGGTATTTGGAGAGAAAAAGCACCAAAAAAAAAAAAAAAAGATTGGCAACAGTTGTTAGCTCAGGTGCCAATCTTTAAAAAATAAAAAATAAAACTTTAAAAAAATGAAGGAGAAATAAAGACTTTCCCAAAGAAACAAAAGCTGAGGGAGTTCATCACAAGACTCCTTAAAGAAATGCTAGAAAGAGTTCTGCAAGGTGAAATGAAAGGATGCTGATTGGCAACATGAAAACATTCTCCAGGATAGATCACATCAGAGGTCACAAAACAAGCGTTAGCAAATTGAACAAGACTGAAATCATTCCAAGTGGTATGTGGACAGAAAAGTCTGACCACAACGGTGTGAAACTAGAAATCAATAACAGAAAAAAACTGGAAAACTCACCAATATTTGGAAATTAAACAACACACTCCTGAACAACCAATGGGTCAAGGAAGGAATCAAAAAATATCTTGAAACAAATGGAAACATAACGTAGCAAAATGTATGGGATGCAGCAAAAGTAGCTGTAAGAGGGAGTTTATAGTGATAAACACCTACATTAAGAAAAGAGAAAGATCTAAAATAAACAATCTAACTTTACACCTCAAGGAACTAGAAAAAGATCAAACTAAGCCTAAAGTTAGCAGAAGGAAGAAAATAACAAAGATCAGAGCAGAAATAAATGAAATAGAGACCAGAAAAACAACAGAAAAGATTAGTGGAAATAAGAGCCAGGTTTTTTTGGAGACTAAACAAAACTGACAAACCTTTAGCTAGACTAACTAAGAAAAAAGAGAGAAGACTCAAATAAATAAAATCATAAATCAAAGAGGAGACATTATAATCAATAGCTCAGAAATAAAGGATCATAAGAAACTGCTATGAACAAATTATATGCCAACAAATTGGGTAACCTAGAAGAAATGGATAAATTCCTAGAATTTATACAATCTATTAAGACTGAATCATGAAGAAATAGGAAATATGAAGAGACCAATAATGACTAAGGAGATTGAATCAGTAACCAAAAACCTCCCAACAAAGAAAAGCCCTGGACCAGATGGTTTCCCAGTGAATTCTACTAAATATTTAAGAAAGAATTAATACCAATCTTTCTCAAACTCTTCCAAAAAACTGAAGAGGAGGGAACACTCCTGAGTTCATTTTATGAGGTCAGCATTACCCTGATACCAAAACCAAATAAGGACGCTACAAGAAAAGAAAACTACAGGCCATTAGCCCTGATGAATATAGATGCAAAAATTCTTAACAAAATACCAGAAACCAAATCCAACAGCACATTAAAAGGATTAAACACCATGATCAGGGCTGGCCACATGGCAGAGTGGTTAAGTTCGCACACTCTGCTTCGGCAGCCAGGGTTTCACCAGTTCGAATCCTGGGCGCGGACATGGTACCACTCATCAAGCCATGCTGGGGTGGCATCCCACATGCCACAACTGGAAGGACCCACAACTGAAAATACACAACTATGTAGCGGGGGGCTTTAGGAGAAAAAGGAAAAATAAAATCTTTTAAAAAAAAAAAACAAAACACCATGATCAAGTGGGATTTATCCCTTAGATGCAAGGATGGTTCAACATACACAAATAAATAAAAGTGATACCTCACACTAAAAGAAGGAAGGATAAAAAGCATATGATCATCTCAATACATGTATAAAAAGCATTTGTCAAAATATACATACTTCCAAGATAAAAACTCTCAACAAACTTTGTATAGAAGGAACATATCTCAACATAATAAAGGTCAATATGACAACCCTACAGCCTACATCATATTCAACAGTGAAAGACTGAAAGATTTTCCTCTAACATCAGGAACAAAACAAGGGTGCCCACTCTCACCCCTCACATTCAACAAAGAACTGGAAGTCTTAGCCAGAGCAATTAGTCAAGAAAAAGAAATAAAAATCATCCAAATCAGAAAGGAAGAAGTAAAATTGTCTCTGCAGATGATATGATCTTATAAATGGAAAATCCTAAAAACTCCACCCAAAAAATGTTGGGACTAATCAATGAATTCAGTAAAGTTACAGGATACAAAATCAACACACGGAAGTCAATTGCATTTCTATACACTAACAATGAAATATCCGAAAAAGAAATAAAGAAAACAATTCCATTCACAATAGCATCAACAACAATAGAATATTGAGGGATAAATTTAACTAAAGAGGTGGAAGTTCTGTAGAATGAAAACTATGAGAATCTGACAAAAGAAATTGAAGACACAAATACATGAAAAGATATTCTATGTTGATGTATCAGAAGAATTGATATTGTTAAAATGTCCATACTATCCAAAGCCATATATAGATTCAATGCAATCCCTATCATAATTCCAGTGGTGTTTTCCACAGAAATAGAAAAAACAATCCTAAAATTTGTATGGAACCACAAAAGACCAGGAATAGCAAAAGCAATCCTGACAAAGAACAAAGCTGAAGGCATCACACTTCCTGATTTCAAACTATATTGTAAAACTATAGTAATTAAAACAGTATGGTAGTGGCATAAAAATAGACACACAGAGAAATGGAACAGAATCAAGATCCCAGAAATAAACCCTTGCATGTATGGTCAACTAATATTTGACAAGGGAGCCAAGAATACTCAAAGGGAAAGGATAGTCTTTTCAAGGAATGGTGCTGGGAAAACTAAATAATGGCATGCAGAAAAATAAAACTGGACCCCTATCTTACACCACTCACAAAAATTAACTCAAAATGGATTAAAGACTTAAACACAAGACCTGAAACTCTTAGAAGAAAACATAGGGAAAAGCTCCTTGGCATTGGTCTCAGCAACAATTTTTTAGATATGACATCCAAAGCACAAGCAACAAAGGCAGAAATAAATACGTGGAACTACATCAAACTAAAAATTTTCTACACAGGATAAGAAACAATCGACAAAATTCAAAAGCAACCTACAGAATGGAAGAAAACATTTGCAAATAATATATCTGATAAGGAGTTAATATCCAAAATAAATAAGTAACTCATAGCAACAAACAAACAATCCAATTAAAAAATGGGCAGAGGAACTGAAAAGACATTTTTCCAAAGAAGACATACAGATGGCCAACATATACATGAAAAGAGCTCAACATCGTTAATCATCAGGGAAATGCAATCAAAACCACAATGAGATATCACCTCACATCTGTTAGAATGGCTGTCATCACAGAGACAAGAGACAAGATGTGTCGGCAAAGATGTGGAGTAAAGGGAACACTTGTGTACAGCTGGTGGGAATGTAAATTGGCATGGCCACTTTACAAAATAGTATGGAGGTCCCTCAAAAAATTAAAAATAGAACTACCATATGATCCAGCCATTTCACTTCTAGGTATATGTCTAAAGTAAATGAAATCAGAGCCTTGAAGAGATATCTACACTCCCATGTTCACTGCAGCACTATTCACAACAGCCAAGATATGGAAACCACCTAAGTGTCAGTCCACAAATGAATGGATAAAGAAGATGTGGTATATATACATAGAATATTATTCAAGAAAAAAGGAAATCCTGCCATTTGCAACAACATGGATGGAACTTGGGGGCATTATGCTAAGTGAAATAAGTCAGACAGAAAAAGAAATCCTGTATGATATCACTTGTATGTGGAATCTAAAAAAGCTGAACTCAAAGAGAATAGAATGGTGGTTGCCAGGGCCTGGAAGCTGAGGGAAATGGAGAGATGTCAGTCAAAAGGTCCAAACTTCCAGTTATAAGATGAATAAGTTCTGAGGATCTGATGTATAGCATGTGACTATAGTTAACAGTACTGTATTATATACTTGAAAGTTGCTGAGAGAATAGATCTTAATGTGCTCACCACAAAAAATAAATGATAATTATGTGAGGTGATGGAGATGTTAACTAACCCTACCTACTGTGATAATCATTTCACAATATATAAGTATATTAAACCATCACGTTTTGCCTGTTAAACTTACACAATGTTAATGGCAATTATATCTCAGTAAAGCTAGGAGGAAAAAAAAGAATTCCAGGGCCAGAGGCCCAGTAGGATCCTAGGAAAGAAGGTTAAGTAAACAGCAAGAGGGAATTTTTTCCCATAGCAGGGTTATAGGCCCTGTCCTGTGCAGGGAGCTGAAGAGGGTGATGAAAATTATAAGACCCAAATGGCTTGAGATCTAACGGAGAAGAATAAAAGCAGTGGCACTACCAGGCAGGAGGGAAGGAACAGCAGTGAGGCCACATCAATACATGGCAGTTGGCTGCCCAGACCACTGGCCCACTGGCCCAGCACCAATGGGGACTTTTGGCCTCAGAGAAGTGAACACAACTTGTCCCTTTGCTATAAGCCTCTTGCAGCCATCTGAGTCCCTCTTCCCTCATCACCCACATCCCCATACCTTTTATTGTTGGTTAAACTTTGTTTTATATTTTTAATTATGAAATATTTCAAACATATGGAAAAGTACAGATAATGCTATAATGGACATCCATGCCTACCCTAGACTTCCCAGATATTAACACCATTTGCATTTTTGTTTGAGACATATTTTGCAATATATCAACATAGATGGAGCAAATCTTCTCACCCTGACCCCATGTCTTCCTCTTCCCTCCCATTCCAGTGGTAACCACTGTCCTAACACTGGTGTTTATCACTTCCATGCATACTGTGGGATCTGTAAACATTTAATATTGTTTTGCATTTTTAATGTATTAAAATAGTGGCTTTCAGACTTTTCTACCATGCTCAATGTAAGAAATGCATTTTACATTTTGACCCTGTAAACATGCACACACATGTGTGTATATATAGATAGATACCTGTGTGTGTATGTAATCTGAAATAAAATACTCACTGTTTAACTATTTCCAGAACATTCTTACACGTTCTTTCTAGTCTAATTTTATTTTGTAATGCTGGCAGTGACCCACTAAACTGATTTCATACTTACCGATGGATCATAACCAACAGCTTGAAAAAAATTAGTATTCCATTGTAATATCCTTACAGCTTATTTTTACACTTCTAGTGTTTTCTGAGTTAATCATTTTAACACAGTGAGATCTAGTTCATTCATTTGTACCTAGGCATGTTATACAAAACTTTCTCTATTCTCTTATTCATGGACAATGAGATTGATTCTCTATTTTCACCATTCCAAAGTGCCCTGCAGTGAACTTTCTTATACACAAATACAAAAGTTTCTCTAGGATACATAGCTGGACATGAAATTGCTTGAGTCAAAGCTTGAACCTCTTTAACTGTAATAGATACTGTTAAATTTTCCTAGAAATTGGTGTATGAATTTACATTGCCACCAGCACAATTAAAGAGTGTCTATGTCCCCACATTCTAACCACCACTTACGGTTACCAGATTTTGCAAATTTGTCAATCTGATAGTGTGAAATGATTTCTTATTTTATTTTGCATTCCCCTCATTACTAACAAAGTATGCTCCTTTTCATTTTATGACCCACTCAATCTTCTTTTCTATGAATTACTAATTTTATTGCTTGTACTTTCGTTATTAATTTTCAAGACTTTTTGTATATTCTGCACACTTTTTTATTAGCTATATATGTTACAAATATCTTCTCATTTTCATGTAGTCAAATTTATCAAATTTTCCTCTTTGACTTTTTTGCTTACTTTGTCTTAAGAACATTTTCCATACCTTGAAGTTATAAAGATATTTTTCTATAGTTTTTTCTTAAAATCTTAAAGTTTTATATTCTACATTTATATTTTAATCCAGCTGTGTGTGTGTGTCATGAGGTAGGGATTCTATTTTATCTTTTTTCCATAGTTTATTGTCCAAAACCAATTTATTAAACAGTCTGTTCTTTCCCTTCTGAATTGTCATGCTACTTCCGGCATAGGCCAAATTCCTAACACAGTCATGCATCACTTAACAATGGGGACATATTCAGAGAAAAGCATTTAGGCAATTTCATCATTGTGTGGACATCAGAGGGTACTTACACAAACCTAGATGGGTATAGCCTACTACATCCAGGCTATATGGTACTAATCTTATGGGACCATTGTCATATTTGTGGTCCATTATTGACCTAAACATCATTATGGGGTGCATGACTATATACATAAATCTGTTTCTATTCTTATATTCTGTTCCATTGGTAGATTTCTCTTTCCCTATGCCAATATCACACTATTTAAATTACTATAGCTTTGTATAAATTTTTGAAATCTGGTTGGACAAATTTCTCATCATCATCATAACTACTAAGATTTTTTGGATATTTTTGGTCTTCCTTGTTTGAATTTTTGGACCTATTTTGTCAACGTTTTTGAAAAACCCTCTTGGGGGTTTTTATTGGAATTGAATTAAATTAATATGGACAAAAATTATGTTATGATAGCGAGTCTTTCTATCCACGAATATGGTATTTTGTCTCCAACTTCTTAGGTCTTATTTTATGTCTTCCAATAAATTGTTTTGATTTTTTTTCCAGAATAGTCTTGTACTCTTTTATCATATTTATTTCTAAGAGTTCAGAGTTTGTTCTTGTTGTTGCTGTTATTGCAAACAGTATTTTTAATTAAATTTTCTAAATTTTGTTACTAATGATTTTGTATACTGCTCTTGTTTCCAGTAATCTTTCCAAACTCTCACTATTTCTAATATTTTGCCTCTAGATTCTCATAGCTGTTCCATCTTGGCCATCATATAACCTCAAATAACGACAGTTTTCTTTTTTCCTTTCCAAATTCTTTCTCCTTTTTTCTATAACCACAACAATCCCAACCCAACTCCAGGGACTAATAAGAGAGTAGATTCTACTATCTCTGTAGCAATACTGGGTGGAGCATGAGCAGTTAGAGGAGGCAAACCTAACATTGATTCTTACACTGATAGTGGCCGATCATTAGGTATGTCCAGTACTCAACTTCTCTATTATGTGTTCTTGAATTGTACAATTATACAATTTTTTAAACTATTTTCTGTCTCATGATTCCTCTCAGATTTCCCATTCATTCCCTCCCCCTGTATGATCTTATAGGGCTGCTCACAGAAGCCCTACTGGTCGAGTACTTCCAGTTCTTTTCATTGTCATGCCATCATAATAGAAAGATTAGTTTGGTGTTCTAGGCAACCAAGCTTAGTGTCTGTATTCTTATCCTCATGATAATCCTAATGCCAGCTGATGTGTTTTACAAGAGTTTATAAACCACACTAAGCTTCAGTGAGTTGAAATATGCAAGGACAAAATGTGGGCCTCCCATTTTTCCTTTCCAACATCTGGCTTTTGGAGTTTTTTTGTACTTTGGGGTTTTTGGGGGAGGAAAGTAAGGATGCTATTGCGTTTTGTTATTTTGTTGGTTAGTTGGTTGGTGGCAACCTGTTTTCCTCAGTTTAAATGTTTCTCCTTATTACATAAGTTTCCTCAGTTTAAAAAGTAAGTCTACTTATTTTTAAATTTGAACATGAGCACAAATATGCTTTATTATCAGTGTTGCTCCCATTCTTTTTCATAATGTGTTATTCTTTCATTGTGGCTTCTATTTTTTTCTTTTTATCCCCTTAATAATTTAAACATTCTATATTTATGGTTTCTTTTAGATTGTTTTTCTATGATCTCAAGTTTGGGGTTGCTGACCCTCCTGCTTGTTGTGTCAGCAAATTCTTGTTCATGGGGGATCTTTCCACTGGGTGTTTTGTAATTTTTTACTGAAAGCTCATCTTCAACCGAGCTTAATTTTTCAATGGAAATTTCCTATGACCAGAGTAATTTTCCATCTGCTTCTGCATGTGTCCTAGCAGTAACATAACCAGGACCAGTCTTTACGTGAAGTTCTTAATTTGGGAAGTCCACAAATCACAGACAGTAAACATTCAGTCTCTAAAACCTCTCAAAGTGTAAGCTTGCGGCTTCATTTTTCACAAGAGGCTTTTATTTTTTTGACCCAGAACCCAAGCAGAGACCAACCTTCTTGGCATCTTCCTGATTCAATGGCAAATTTGTTTTCTATTCTTCCTTTGATGGAGAGTTCAGCCCTGCAATCGCCCCACCTTTTTACTTTCTTGTTTAGGCCCCTGCATGGCACTGGCCCAAGGCCTTAACTCTCATCTCTGCATGGGCCCTACCCCAGCCTAATAAGAACATAGACAGACACACCCACACCCCTGCTTGCTTCGGCGCCACTCATCACTTCCGGCTATGTTTTTCCATTCCCTCTTCAGTTTCCGCAACTGGATTAATTTGGTTTTCGTTTCATCCTGTGTTTCTATGTTTGTAGCAGGAAGGGTTCCACATTAGTCCACTCCTCCTGAGTCCCCTTTTTCTTCACAGAGGCCCTCTAAACCGACCAGGGCTTAAAACATCTTATGGAAGCCAGAAGCAGATGCCTGTGGGGTCTGGGTTAAATCCTGCCTGCAGAAAGCATCTCTTGAAGTTGGCCAGAATCTATTTGGGAAGAAGGGACTGGGCTTGTCTGATTACTTACTGGACAATTTCTGCTTAACAACCACCTTTCTGTTCTTGTGCTGGAACGAAATTGGAATGCTTCTTCCCTGCCAATTTCAGAGGGTGAGATCATCCTTACAAAGTCCTTGGGGAGACATTAAGTCAGGGATCTTTTACAAAAGAAATGCATGTGGCATGTGAGACTTGATGAAGGATCTCTCCCTGAGAAACAGACCAAGTGGGGTCTCTTTGTTGTTGTTGTAATTGTTGTTGCTTTGGGAAGGACACTTCCCAGGTATTTGTCTTTATTTTTTAAAGAAAAATAGCAATAAGCCAGGGAGCCTGGCCCTTTATGGAGGGAACACATCCCTTCCTGGGTCAGCAGCCTGAAGGATCACAGCTGAGCACTCTGACAGTGTTCGAAATTGTCTCTTTCAAACAGGATTGGTGTGGGAAGTCAAGAGGAAAGTCAGCAAGCATCTCAGGAAAGGAGAGTCACAGAAAACAGAGCCCAGATTTTAAAGTCCCTGACAGTGACAAACTCTTTATAAACATTCCAAGTGACGGGTTTCTTCTGCATAGACATAGATGTTTAAAGCCCAGTGGGCAGCACGCCTATGCACCCAGGCTTGAGAATAATCAGCCCAAGACTAAATGTGTAGCAATCTCCTTAATAGAATTCCTGGCCTTTAGACTTACTGACGTCTTTCTTCCATGGCATTTCCTTCGCTCCCGTTCTTCAAAGCTCAATACCCTTCTTCGACTCAGAACTGGCTTCAAGGAAAAGTTTGAGTAATCTGTCATCTGCACCTTAGTGTGAATTTAACCCACTGTATTATCCACCCAGAGATGCTTTCTCTTGAAAATTATAATCTCAGTGAGATAAAGATTTGCCTGAAATTATATGGTAAAAAGTGAAGACTCAAACAAGACCCTCCAACTCCAAATCCCAAGGTCTTTCCAAATCTCACCACTGTGCCCTAGGAAGAGCAGGCTGGGGCCTCTTCTCTGGGCCACGAGGCCCAGCCAGGCCTGTGATCTTGAGTTTCTCAGCAGCTCTGGGCAAGCATTGGTGATGAACATGCCCAGGTTCAATTCTACCAACCCAGCCTCTGAATACACATCCCTACCAGTCAGATCTCTCTGCTAGGGTCATAAAGAAAATAGGAATGATGAGAAAACTCACTTCTTTTCTCTTTGGGAGTTCTACCTCATGGGGAAGTATCTTTGGGGAGCCACTAGCGAATTCCTTGCTATCCCTTAGGGAGATTTCAGCATCTCAGAGAAACAACCAAAGGAATTTTCCCAAAAAGATTTCATTTACATCAATCCAGAGCCCAATGTACTAAACTCTTTTGAGGGTGTCAATCTCATTAAAAGCCTCTTCTATGAAGTAGCTTGAACACCATCCACAACTTCTGCTGAAGGGTGGCACCTGTGGGCCCACAGTTATAACACATGGCCCCAAATCCTGGCCAGAGCTAACTGAAAAATGAGTGGAGACCTAGCCCAAGAGAAACCAACACATTGGTTGGGCTGAGCCCATCAGATTCTCCCTTTCAAAAGAAAGGCCCAGAGGGTAAGGTGGAGGTAGGCACTGGATCTGTAATTCCAGACCAGGCCAGAGTTGTGCCATGGTGAGCTGAGTCAAATGCAAATGCAGACCAATGCCCATAGACCTGAGAGCGGGGACTGCACCCTCAACCTGAAGTCAGCCAGAGCCAGCAAACAAACCTTATGAGGATTCATGAGCTTCAGCCTGCACCCAGATATCACATTGGAGCAGAGGAGGAAGGGAGGAGAAATCCTGAAAGTCAAGTAATTACCCCACAAAGACAAGAGACCTCACAATTATAATGCATTTAGTATTAGATGCTGTGGCAGACCAGTTGTGAAGGGAGAATGAATGGACAAATGCACAAAGGGTGGCCCACAAGGGGAGAGAAATTAGGGACCATAAAACATGAAAAAGTCCTCCTGACTGCTATCTCTCCTCTTATTTTTCTCCAGATGTTGCTGTTTTCCCTCCTGTCAGCAGCTTTTTCTAAACTTCTTACCCTACCCTTCACTCCTTCACTTTCAGTAAGAAGATGAAAGCACCCAAAAAGAGGTCTGTTGATGCTCCACGCTCCTCCACAAACTCCCTGTTTCATCACCCACACATCCCTTCTTCCTCTTCCACTTCTGTTACAAAGGAAACTCCTCTTTTACAAAGCTGAGTCTTCCAAGTCTTGTATTGATTCTGAGGCCTGGGACCCCTCCATCCATCATCCACTCTCTCTTTTGCATCTTCAATATCTCCCTCTCTGAGGGAACCTTCCTGTCTGCCTGTGAATGTGCCCCAGGGTCTCCAACCTTTAAATCCCCTTCCTCAACCCCAGTATTCCCTCCAGCTACTGCCCTACTTCCCTCATTCTCTTCATACACACATTTTTTGAAGGAGTAGTCTATATTTCTTCAAGTCTCATTCCACGCTCTACTCACCATGCCCGTCATATTTGGGAAATGGCTTTGGAGAAACAAGGAGAAAGCTCTCAATTGCAAAATTTTATGTCCTGGTTCCAGTCCTCCTCTTGCAACATCTAGCACCGCCGACCATCCTCTCTCTATTGGTCACATTCCAAGCAGGATCCAGAAGACACACACAAGCTTGGTTTCTTTTCCCAAATGATCCCACACCTCAATAAACAGTCCCTTTATTCACAAGGAATGGTGTGATACACCAGGACCAGTAACATAAAGAAGAGCTACCAGAACCAGAGTGAGTGAGCTGTGGAGACGGCCTTCCAACAGAAGGAGGGGGCCTATGGTGGAGGGTGCGAACTGGAAATATATGCCCCAACTCACTCTCCTCCTTCCCTCCAACCTCCTGCCAGTGCTCCCCATCAGCTTGAACCCAACCAGAGTCCAGAGGGCAGGAGAGACCATTGCTACAGTGTGACAGGCACTCCTCCCAGGGCTCAGGGCACAGTGAGAAGATGGGGGTGGAGGATCTTGGGCAGGAGACAGAAAGAAGGACCCGGCACCCCCTCTTCCTCCTCCTGACTCTCTTGGTTTCTGTCACACCAACTCTTCTGGTTGGTCTCCTAATGTTCTAACCACGGCTTGTCAGTCTCTTCACTGGTCTCTCTTCATCTATCAACCTCTTAAATGCCCCATTCTTTTTTCTCTTCATCTCTCTTTCTCCTTTGGCAATTTCATTTCCCCCAGGCATCCATTATAACTCCCAAGGTGATGATGACCCAGGTCTGCATCTTCAGCTCTGACCTCTCATTGAACTCTACCCTCACGAGTCATCACCATACAATTTCCCACAGAAAAATGTATGTGCCTCAAACACAACACATCCAAAACAAAACTCATTCTCTTCTCCCTTAGACTCTTGTCCATGTTCCTCCCCTTCATTAATTGCAGGCACCTTTGCCTTCATTTCCTTTACAGTCTTGCCACTCAAAGGGTAGTCCAAACCCTGCAGTATGGACATCCCCTGGGAGCCCATTAGAAACACAGACTCACAGGCCCCACCCAGACCTCCTGAATCAGAATCTGCATTTTAACAAGATTCCCAGGTGGCTCAGATACACAGTAAAATTTGGAAGTGCTAGTTTAGCATATACTACAACCATTCCTCTTTCCATTTAACATGGTGTTAACATGTACCAGACTTAGAGGCTTAACATTCAAACAGAAAGCAGTAAACTCTGCAGCAAACAGGAACCCTGCAGAATCCCCCTCTGCCTCCCAGTCACTGCTTTGCACCTTGCCTTAGAGGAAGTTGCCTTAGGAAGATGGTTAAAGACTTACTGTTTTAAGAAGTCCTTACCTGTCCTTTCACTCCTTCTTGCCTATGACTCTGGAGGACTCTGAAAGGCACCCAGATTACCCTTTTTGTAAAAAAAAAAAAAGAGAGAGAGAGAGAGAGACAATTTTGAGTATTCAAAATGAGAAGCCCATCTGTCTGGAAAAGTCCCAGCTGATGTTTGCCACGGACACCATGTGGAAACATGACGCCCAGTTCAATCTTCTCAGGAGTTCTATCTCCCTGAGCCCCAATGTCCCCATCTATAAAATGGGGAGATAATAGTAACTCCTTTATAATGTTTCTGTAAGGATCAAAAGTGGGAAAATATGTAAAATATGCCCTGCAAATGGACGGTGAGCAAATATTTATTGAATGAAGGAAGGAAGTTATTTAACATATTGGAGCCTCAGTTTACTCAAATGTAAAATGAAGACTATGATACCAAGTTCACCAACCGTAGGTTCCCCAGCTCCTCTCCGTCATACACTCCCACAGTCCCCACACACGCTCACACACATGCACAAACATGCACTTCTACATGCATGCACACACCCACATCCACGTGCACACACATATGCAGGCACATGCACTCACACACATACATACATACACCTATGTATGCACAGACACTCATACACGCACACATACATGTGCACACACATAAAACAGCCAGCAGGAACTCCGGCTGCTTTCCTCTGATGTCTCCTATGTGGCCTCCTGCTCTCCAGGTTCATTCATCTGGATGACTGCAGAGCCCCTACTGGCCAACCCACTGCAACCCCAGCCTCCTCCAGCCCTCCCTCCACAGCAGGCACAGTGGTCATTCTCAAATACAAGCCTGACTGTTTTACTCCCACTAGAAACCCTCACACTGTAACCAGGCCAAACACACTCTACATCCCTGAACACACTGTGCAGTTTCATCCCTCTGGGCCTTCGTACATGTTACATCTCCTCTACCAAAACTCCTCTTCTCCAGGTAACTAATTCCTATTTGTCAAGACTCACGTTAAGCATGGCCTTCTCTGGCTTTCTCTGACGCCTCTCACCGGAGGTGGCCCCTCCTCGAGGCTCTGAGCACCCACAGTAGGGGATGCAAACCTCTAATGTCACCCTGTCCTTCTCCCCTTAGGCTGTAAGGGCTCCTCCAGGGCAAGGACCTGCCATAATCTGACTGTGTTTCCAGTGTCCACCACCCCAAAGCCTGGAACACAGGGGGTGCCCAGTAAATGCTGATTATAAATGCTGGTTATGGGAGAACATGAGGAACACTGTTCGTCCAGCCCAGCCCACCCCTCAGAATCAGTTGCACTCACAGGATCCCCAGCACTGACAGGAGACACAAGTTCCCCCAGAAGGACCACACTGCCTCCTGTTCCCAGTGGCAAACCGAGACACCAGGATACTTTAGGCCTTGTCCTTTGAGTTGGAACTTCAGAGCTGAGGATACAGCCTTGCAAGAGGCCACCAACTCCTCTGTCTGCACCACTCCCACCCAGACTGCCTGGTCCAGCACCTGGGCTGAGCCCGTGCAAGGGAGGCTCCCCAGCAACGGCCAAGCTCCTCCCTGTAGTTCTCACATGCATTTTCCTTCTATTTTCTTCACAGCAGAAAGACCACTGCCCTTTCCAAAAGGCAGACATGTTGGGATGGAGGGGCCTGCTTGCCCAGAAATAAAGATCCAGATTCCCTTTCCCCAGCTAGAGAGATTTCTCTAGACTGGCCATCACCATGCAGGCAGCACACCCCAGGCCACCCCAGGAGAGCAAGTCAAGGTGCCACACCATTCCTTGTGAATAAAGGGACTCTTTGTTGAAGTGTGGGATGGTTTGGGAAAAGAAACCAAGTTTGTGTGTGCCTTCTGGATCCTGTTTGGACCGTAACCAACAGAGGATGGTCGGCGGTGCTAGATGTTGCAAGAGGAGGACTGGAACCAGGACATAAAATTTTGCAATTGAGAGCTTTCTCCTTGTTTCTCCAAAGCCATTTCCCAAATATGACGGGCATGGTGAGTAGAGCGTGGAATGCGACTTGAAGAAATATAGACTACTCCTTCAAAAAATGTGTGTATGAAGAGAATGAGGGAAGTAGGGCAGTAGCTGGAGGGAATACTGGGGTTGAGAAAGGGGAGTTAACTCCCCTTCCATCTATGCAAATGCCGTAGATATCCACATCAAATTCACATTTATTTAGGAAAAGCCAGCCATAGACAGCACTGTGCAAGGAGCTTGGGGAGGTTCATCCATGGAGTTAAAGGTTGGAGACCCTGGGGCAGGTTCCAGCCTTGAAACATAAGACCTGACCCGGCCTCTGCCCTCAAGTATCAATGAGCTCTAACCTGGGCTGGTACCAGGGGGTTCTGAAGGAATTGGATAAGAGTTCTTGCCCTGGAAAAGCTTACATCTCATCAGAAGCAGGGCATAAGGCCCACACGAGGGAATTAAAGAATCCCATGAGGCAAGATGAACCAGGAGCTAAACTGGATGGCACAGACATCAGCTGCTGTAAAACTTCAGAGAAGAAAGGGAAGGAGCTGGGTACCACCGGAACCTCCGTTCTGAGCTACCGAGGTTGCAAATCCTGAGGGAACTCAGCAGCATCGGACTTTGACAGGAGGAGATTGGAGCCAATGAAAAAGACAAGATGCATATGCGGAAGGAAGTGATGTGGGCAAAAGACTAAGGGATGGTCTCGGAAGTTCAGCAAACACCGACTGAAACCCGTTCTCTTGTGCTTGTGAGAAGACTAGGAGGCAAAGATGTCAGAGCGAAAGTTTTGAACAAATACCAGTTTTGACCCGTCAAAGATCCTCAAGCTCAGGGTCCCCAGGACTGGCACCACGTGGTGCGGTCAACGGCCCCTTCAGCCCGACGTGTGAGACCTGAGGAGAATACAGCTACGGGGGAAAGAAGTTCGACGCGCAAAGAGAGGGCGCAGAACAGGCCTCCAGGGACCCGCCCACCTTCCGTTTCCGCTTCCGGTTCTGTTTCCGTACATCGAGTGCGTGCGCTACCAGGCAGACAGCACCTTCAAGACAGACCCCGAAGGCACGGACTGCACCGTGGAGCACAGGGCTACAGGGAACTTCCAGGCCGAGAAGCCCCTGGAGCAGGAGGAGAAGAGGCTGCGGGAGGACGAGGGGCTGAGCAACCCCATGAAGGTGCTGGAGAACCAACCCAAGGCCTCCAGGCTGGGATGGAGACTGGAGAACCTGCAGGAGCTCGAGGACCTGAGCCGGCGGAGGCCCCCAGGGACTTTGAGGCCGCACTGCGGCAGCACCGCCTGCGAGGAGGACGGGCAGGAGCAGGAGGAGGACGAGAGGGAGACGGCGGCCTTAGTGGAAGAAGCTAGCAAACGAAGACCGCTGGAGACTCCCATTCAGAGGAGGATGCTGCTGCTCCCACGCTGCTTGACTGGCCCTCCAGCCCAACCCCGCCACATCCTGGACGAGGCCCCCAAGGCCAGGAGGAAAGCTGAGAGCTGAGAGCGGAGCGTGGGCACCCTTGGCAGCAGACCTGGAGGCCTGATCGTGGTGAAGAAAACGGGCCTGGATCGCAGCACCAGGCAGGGCCGGCTGCCCCTGCCCTGGGTGCCGTGAGGAACAGGAAGGCAGCTGACCCTGCACCCCTGGACGCCTAGCACTCCCTCCCTGAGCCAGGTGGGTGCATATTTGGGCAGCGAGGACAGCCGCGGCAGCAACTGAGGTCTTCGCCCCTGTCCAGGCCCTTCCCCAGGTCAAAGGTTACACATTCTGCTCCAGACAGTGGTCGGGAGGTGGTGGCACCAACCAGAGCCACGACTGGACAAGCATGAACATCCTCCAAGGCCGGTGGGGCCAGCAAGGGTTTCAGCCCAGAGACTCGGTTTCTCTCCTGTCCCCATACCCACCAGCCCTCTGGGACCTTGGAGTACCCAGCTCAGGCTGCCCCCCACCTGGCACCAAGATCAAGACTCCAGCATCCCTGGAGCCGCTCTCAGCTACTGGTAAGCCTTTGCCATCCTCTCTTGGACAGTCCTTAAAATATCAGCCGTGTTTTGGGCATGTGGGTGAGCCCACCCACCCCCGGTTGACTCCATCCCTTTCCGCCACAAAACCGTCTGGAACCAATAAAAGGAACCCACCAAAAAAAGAGCTGTGAGGACAGGAATACTAGTCAGGAAGGTTCGTGAAGGGGCATCTGGAAGGATGGATAGGCAAGGTAAGGAGGGCATTTCAGAGGGGGAACAGCACATGCAAAGGCACAGAGTATGATTTGTCATGGTGCGTCTGTAGCAAAGACATGGATTTCTGCTTGTTACACTGGTTATGGCTTATTTTGACTGATGATTCAATTTGAAATCAGCCCTGCCAGGGCTCCATGTGGCGTAGGAACCTGGATGGGTTGTCATCTTCCTTGCCCAGCCGTGTAAACAAACCACAGAGCAAAGCCAAACCACGGGGAGCTAGTCAGACAAGAGAGGAGAGGCAGCCTGGAGAACCAGTGCTCTCTCCTTAAAAGCCCAACCAGGAAGCCTGGTCCTTACGGTCTGTCTGCTGCTTCACCATCTGTGCTAAAAACACTGAAATCGATGCTAGTGGAAAAGATAGCTGCAGAGAAGGGGGCAGAACTGCTCAGACTTCTCAGCTTATCTATCCACCTCCTAACGTTTGATTGATTTGACTGATCAAAATTCTGTGCAAGATGAAACATCCTGAGCCAAAAGAGAACTCTGTAGTGGGCAGCTTCTAAAATGGCTCCCAATACCCGCCCCCACCTTGGTATTTGTGCTCTCGTAAGCCCTCCCCTTGAGTGTGGGCTGCACCTAGTGACATATTTCTAATTAGGAGAATATAATCAAAAAGTCATGGGATGTCACTTCTGAGATTAGATTGTAAGGCTGACTTCTGTCTTGCTCACAATTTCTCTCTCTCTGGCTCCTCTAGCTTGCTCGCTGTGGTGAAGCCAGCTGCCATGTTGTGAGCTGCCCTGCGGAGAAGCCCACATGGTAAGGAACTGAGGGTGGCCTCTGGCCAACAGCCATTCATGAGCTGAATCCTGCCAACATCCACTGTATGCACTTGGAAGAGGGTCCTGCCTGGTTGAGCCTAGAGATGACTGTGGCCCCAGCTGAGACCTTGATTGCACCTCAAGAGACCCTGAGCTCGAGGAGCCAGTCAAGCCATCCCTGACCCAGAGAAACTGTGAGATAAGAAATAATGTTGTTTTGAGCCACTAAGCTTTGGGGTTGTTTGTTACACAACAATAGCTAACAAATACACTGTCCAATCAGGCTTTTGAGGGTGATAAACAAGATCTTGTGTGTCCCTGAGCTGATGCCCGTGGCTGATACAACCAGAAAGGTCCCCTGACCCTTCACACCCGCCCTCACTGTGAATTAGCGCGTCTCCCAGTAAGTTTAGTACACGGTTTTCAGATTGTTCAACTTGAGAATTACTTTACTTTGTGTGTGTAGAGATGCTGGGTGAAGCAGAAATTTTACATCATGCCAGACTCATATGTAGGCAGACACTGCAAGTCCCTTTGGAGACAATCTTTCTTGTCATAGGAGTCAGTGGACCACCTGTTTGCAGGGTAGGCATCTGCGGTCCTAGGTTCAGGTGATAGTCAGTACATTTAACAACGGGTGTGGACATGAGAGCTGACCAGGACAGGTGCTTGCTGACCCGTCATCCCAGTAAGGCCCTGGTCCTGAGGAAGTGTGCGCCAGAACTCTGGGAGGCTTGACAGGCTTTCCCCTTTCTGACCTCAGGTAATAGGCAGCATTCGGGAAAAAAGCAGCTCTGTGTGCCAAAGGAGAGTCCAGCTGCCTGGCCAGAACCTGGCAACATGGATAGGGGGGTCTTCGCGGAAGAACAAATCAGAAAAAGACACCAAGGGCTCCAAGGAGGACCTCAGCAGGAGGAAGAGAGGAAGGGGTTGTTTGTCCGCTTGTTTGTTTGTTGGAGGTGGGGGTAGTGGGCTGGGCTGAAGGAGCCGAAGGTCATAGAAGGGCGGGGGGGGGCGGGGGGGGGGGTGAGTTCTCATGGCCTGGAGGTGGGGCTGAAACCTATCCAGACCCTCCCATCCCTGTGTGGCTTGGAGCTGCGGACCCGCCCGTCCTGGCGCCATGGAATGCTATGCAGGACAGTGACAGCTTTTAAATGTGATCTCAGGTGACTAAAACTTGGAGCCCAGTGTGGACTCCCTGAGTTCAGTTCTCAGCACACACTGTTGGAGGTGAGGTAACCAATTAAAATGTCCAGCACCTGAATCAACAGGTCTTGAAATCATGAGTTCAGAACTGAAGATACAGATTTTGTTATTGTGGTAAGATGTATGTAACACAAAATTTACCATTTTAACCATTTTTAAGTGGACGGTTCAGTAGCATTAAGTACATTCACATTGTTGTGCAGTGATCACCACCATGCATCTCCGGAACTCTTCTCATCTTGCAAAACTGGAACTCTGTGCCCCTTAAGCAAGAACTGCCCCCCGCCCCCGCAGCCTCAGTAACCTCTATTCTACCTTCTGTCTGTGCGAATTTGCCTAGTCTAGGGTCCTCAGATAAGTGGAACCCGACAATATTTGTCCTTGTGTGTCTGGCTTATTTCACGTAGCCTAATGTCTTCAGGTTCATTCATGTAGCGGGTGTCGGAACTTCACTTCTCTCTAAGATTTATTACTATTCCATTGTGCATATACACCACATTCCGTTCATCCATTTTTCTGTTGATGAACATTTGGTTTGTTTCTACCTTCTGGCTATTCTGAATAATGTTGCTGTGAACATGGGTGTACAAACATCTGTTTGAGTCCCTGCTTTTAATTATTTTGAGTATACACGTAGACGTAGAACTGCCGGATCATATGGTAATACTATATTTAATTTTTTTGAGGAACTGACACACTGTTTTCCACAACAGCTGCACCATTTTGCATTCGCATCAGCAATGCACGAGGGTTCCAGTTTCTGCACGTCCTCACCAACACTTGTTTTCTGCTGTTTGTCTTCCAGTGTAGCCAACCCAGTGGGTGTGAGGCAGTATCTCATTGTGTGTGTGCATTTCCTGATGATTAGCGGTGTTCAGGACTGTTTCATGAGCTTCTTGGCCATTCGTATAGAAGATGTGGGTTTTTTAATTGTCCGCAGATCGGTGCTGAAGTCATGGGTGGCACCTGCTGCTGCTTTCCATGCAGTGTTCATCTTCTCCTTCTTTCTTACTAATACTCCCAGTTTTGTTCAAGGCTGCGTGGTGCGCAGCTAGATTACTCTCTTCCCATGACACTCTTGTAGCGAGGGGAGGCCGTGGGACCTGGTTCTGAAATGGAAGTGCTGGGGGGACTCCTGAGATAGCTTTTATGAAATGTAACAGACTCAGTCAGCATCTTCCTTTTGCCTTTTGCCCTTTTCCCTTCCCCTTCCTCCTGTTTTGCCTGAAGATGTGGCAGCCATCTTGCACCCTGGGGAAAAGAGCCTCCCACAGAGGCTGGCAAAGCAAGCCTACAAGGAGCCCAGTCAGCCCTGGACTGACAGCCCGCCCCCAAACTCCCTGTTACATGGGAATGATGAGCCTCTTGCTTGTATCACCCGCCGTTTGTTGAGTTTCTATTATAGGCAGCCAGACATAATCCTGACTGATATATCATAGGAGCGGATTTGCCCATGTGAGTATATGGAGCAGGAAGAAAAAAGAATACAAGAGGGCAGGTCCCTGGGAGATGCTGAGAGATGACAGAAGGCAGCAGGGGAGGCATTCAGTGCATGAATGACTAAATGAAGGTGGAAAACATGAAGTTACGATAGCAAATCAATGAAGGAATGACAGCATTCAAGAGAGAACGTCATCGTGCTAGAGGCTGAAGACACGTCCAGTGAGAGAAGCCCTGGAAACATGAGTTCAGCCAAAATGAGGACCTGGTCTCAGAGGAGTGTCGAGGGAGAGCTGTATTGCCTGGGTTGAGGCATGGAAAGGAGGGAGGCAGAGAGTGTGAGGGAGGGGGAGGAGATAGGGCTAACAAGAGGGCAGGGCAAGTGGAGTCCAAGGAGGTATTTTTACAGGCGAGAAACACTTGAAACGCTGAGGGATGGACCCAGGAGAGAGGCAGAGGCTGACAGTTTAGAAGGGAATGCGTGATGCTGTCTCCTTCTCTCAGTTAGTAATGGGATCCTCCAGCTGTTAGCTGGGCAGGTGGCCACCCGCATACTGTCTGTGTTTTCCAGCCCCCGTACGGTTAGGGTTGGTCATCTGATTTAACTGGACAAATGCCGTATCAGAAAAGTTAGGTGTGAAGTTCTGGGTTAGTTCCTTAAAGACACTTGCTCTGAACACAGCCTTTCTTCCTGCTGGGAAGCTGCAGCGGCTGCTTTGGACCCGGAGAGGGATGCCACCTGCAGAGGTTGGCAGAATCAGCTCACAGCCTGGGTTCCTGGATGACCTTGTGGAGTGGACCCCTGCCTGAACTGCCCCCCGACCTTTAAACTAGGATGTGAGGGAGCAAAACCCCTTCTATCTTATTTAAGCACAAAGTATCAGGGACTCTTTGTTATAGCAACCTAGTCTATCTTTTACAGATGGGAGTCAGAACAGTGGTGCTGAAAAGCTGTTAGTCTACGTGTAAATAAGGCCATGTATAAATAAATTAACCTTTGATTTATAAATGTAAATGTATTCAATTTAAAGTTTGCCTTTTATTTTGCGATTAGATCCTTCCTAAGTTTTTTTATATTCAAATGGACTTCCTCTTAAGCAGATGGAAGGTTGCATGGAACCCAGGTTGGGAGGAAGGGATTGACTGCAAAGGAGCATGAGGAAACTTTTTCAGATGAGGAAGCCATTCCATATCTTGATTATAGAAATGAGTATACAATTGTTTAGAATTATCAAAATTCCTCAAATTTAAGATGGATGAATTGTATGTAAATAACATTGTGATAAAAAATAATTTAGGGGCTGGCCCCGTGGCCAAATGGTTAAGTTCGCGTGCTCTGTTTTGGCGGCCCAGGGTTTCACCAGTTTGAATCCTGGGCATGGACATGGCACCACTCACCAAACCATGCTGAGGCGGCATCCCACATGCCACAACTAGAAGGACCCACCACTAAAAATACACAACTATGTACCAGAGGGCTTTGGGAGAAAAAGGAAAGATAAAATCTTAAAAAATAATAATAATAATAATAATTTAAATGAAAAGGTACTCCTTCTTCTATAAAAATAACAAGGAGAGTAAAAATTGGTTCTCATTGCTTCTTCAAGGCAAGGGAAAACAGGATTGAAACAAAAAAACAGCCCACTAATTGGGAAAAAATATTTACAAGTTATTTATCTGACAAAGGGTTAATCTCCATAATATATAAAGAACTCACACAGCTCAACAATAAAAAATCAAACAACCCAATCAAAAAATGGGCAGGGGACATGAAGAGACATTTCTCCAAAGATATACAGATGGCCAATAGACACATGAAAAGATGCTCATCATCACTAATCATCAGAGAAATGCAAATCAAAACTACACTAAGAGATCACCTTACACCTGTTAGAATGACAAAAATATCCAAAACCAAGAGTGACAAATGTTGGAGAGGCTGTGGAGAAAAAGGAACCCTCACACACTGTTGGTGGGAATGCAAACTGGTGCAGCCACTATGGAAAACAGTATGGAGATTTCTCAAAAAGTTAAAAATAGAAATACCTTATGACCCAGCCATCCCACTACTGGGTATCTATCCTAAGAACCTGAAATCAGCAATTCCAAAAGTCCCATGCACCCCTATGTTCATCGCAGCATCATTTACAATAGCCAAGACGTGGAACCAACCTAAGTGCCCAGCAACTGATGATTGGATAAAGAAGATATGGTATACACACACAATGGAATACTACTCAGCCATAAAAAAGGACAAAGTCGTCCCATTCACAACAACATGGATAGAGCTTGAGGGTATTATGTTGAGTGAAATAAGCCAGACAGAGAAAGACAAACCCTGTATGACTCCACTCATAGGTGGTAGTTAACATATGGACAAAGAGAACTGATCAGTGGTTGCCAGGGGAAAGGGGTGTGGGGGGAGGGCACTAGGGGTGAAGCGGTGTACCTACAACATGACTAATAATGATGTACAACTGAAATTTCACAAAGTTCTTAACTATCATAGTCTTAATAAAAAAAAAATTGGTTCTCATTTTTCAAGACCTATTTTGTAAAGTAAAAAGCAGCAACCTTATGTGGATCCACAGGTTTTTCCAGAGTTTTCAGGGCTGAGAAATTGACAGGTCTGAGAGCTAATGTATTCTTTATCTATATCTGTATAATAAATTACTACAAAATTTAGCAGTTTAAAACAATAAACATTTATAATTTCACAGTTCCGGGAGTCCGTAATCCAGACTGGCTCGGCTGGGTCCCCCGGCTCAAGGTCTCTCATGAGGCTGCAGTCAAGGTGTTGGCCGCAGTCATCTGAAGGCTCAACGGGGGGGGGAGGGTTCACTTCCAAGCTACTCACATGACTCTTGGGAGGATTTATTTCCTCACAGGCTGTTGGACTGAGGAAGTCAGCTCCTTGCTGGTTGCTGGCCCAAGGCCTCCCTCAGTTCCTTTCTTCGTGGGCCTCTCCACAAGGAAGCTCACAACATGGCAGCCAGCTTCCAGCAAAGTGAGCAAGTGAATCAGCAAGAAAGGGCAAGCAAGAAGGAACCAGAGTCTTTTTAGAAGCTGCCTTCCACTGCCATCAATCTGATGTGGGGAGGGCTGAGTTTGGCAGGGCAGCGACCCTTCTCCAGCATGACAGGAGAAAAGGAGGAGAGGCCAGGAGCCGCCACTCCTACTCACATAATGTTGATGGGAAGCCGAGGTGGGTGGACTGCTGGCTCTGTTTTCTCCCCACATTAGGGCAGCTGCCAAGAATGGGGTGCAGGTGGTAGGGTAGGAGGTTTGAGGGGAATAGAGAGCTTTAAAATAGCGGGTGTGGGGAACGGGGGACAGACGTGAGCACAGAAACACGTGGTGCTCTCGCTGAGCCCTGAGCCTGGAGACTTTTTAAGCTCTGAATAAGCTACACTCCAAGGCTTCAATCAGTACATAGCCATAAGGAGGAGTCAATACTTGAATCCGCCCCAAGGCAGATTTGCCCTTTCTGCGAAAACCACGTTAAGTGCAGCAGATGCCCACGTGTGATCCCCGAGTGGAACTGTGCAGCCACCAGGAACCTGAATGTAGATGCTCTGGGAAGACACGAGCTTCACTGAGGCTGAGGACCAAACCTCAACATCCTCCATGCACGGGTAAGGGCCACGCGTGCTGCTGGCACACTGCGGCTCTGTGATGTCCATCCTGTGGGGCCGGAGGGCCGGGCCACTCCTGAGGGTGGGGCTGCTGTCCCCCTCTGGAACTGGACAAATAACCCTGCAGTCAGCTGTCCTAGGCAAGGCAAATCCCAGCACAGGAAATGAGAGGACCTGAGCCCCGGGCTGCGGTGAAAAGGCATTTCCTCTTCTCTCTGGGCCTGGGGACAAAGTAAAGTTTGTCCCAAAGGTGAATTCAAGTCCCCGGCTTCTCTCCAGCTTGAAGGCCTGGGTGTAGGGAGAGTAAATAGGCCCTCTCTTTTGGGGAGAGAGGATGGCAGTTAGAACTCTGCAGCGAGACCCGTGCTTCCCAAGGACAGGCCAGCGGCCCTAAGAGCCACCACATCCGGTAGGACACTCTGCATCTGGCTGCCCTTTTGTCCAGGGCTTTGTGTTGTACCTGTTTGTCGAAGCCTCCAGTACAGTCTGATTCCAAATGTCAGTCTGATCTCAGCTGCATTAGAAGAAAAGCTCACCCACCCCTTGGATGGCATTGCAGAAAGGAGAGCAGGGTCCCTTTTCCCAGGACAGGGCAGCCACACACTGACATGATGCGGAGGCCAAAGCCAGGACCGCATGTGTCTTATAAGACAGCACGATGAGTGAGGCCTGGGGTTGCTGAGACACGCTGGGGTCGGGGTGGAGTGGAGGGCCCTGCTTGGGCAGTGGCTGTGAAGTTGACTGAAACATGCGTTTACACAGCAGGTAACGGCTGAGAGTCACACGTCCTGGTCCAACAAGGGCCGGCCAGTCAGGCATTTGGGGGTCAAGGTTGAGGCATGGTCCCCTTGTTTATATCTGCAGTTGGGGGTGGAGGGTACTCCTGGCCCCCATCTCCTAGCCCAGGTCCTTACGGATCACTCTCGGCCAGACCTCAGATAAGCTGCTCCCTTCAGACCCAAGGGAGGCGAGCTCGCCACCCCAGAAGCTGCGTGTTTGCAGGTTGCCCTTCTCTCCACAGGGCCATTGCTCACTGAGCAAGAAGCAGGCGTTGAGACCTAGCGTGCCAGAGCCATCTTGACACCCAGGAATTCAGAACTGTTTTGAATAACCAAATCCAACTGTGAAGTCAAGGCAGCATCCCACTCACCCGGACCCTCGTTTTAGCTACAGCAATAAAGCTGCTCTTGTCACTCCCCAGCCCAGACCCTGAGGCAGACAGCATGCTCACCTTGGGGACATCAGTGCTCTTTCCTGATCCCCACTGTGCTGTGGACCGAGAAATCTCCCAGCCTCGCTGACCTCAGCTCTATTCCTTGTGCCAAAAAGGAGTAGCAGCCAAAAAAAAAAAAAAAAAGAGGCATGAGAGAACAAATTTTAAGGAGAAACATATTTACAGATATTCATTTTCTTGCTTTCAGCACCTGAACTATGAAACCCTGGAAAGTCGCAATTTGCAATCGAATGTCAGACACACAAACTTCTGGCTGAGGAGCGTAGTTGTGTCAGCTTCCTGCAATTCTCAAAACCAGCTCTGTGGGGATTTACAATGGTTTGCACAAGAGGGGCCTTAGCCACCAAAAAGTAGGAAAGAAAGGGCATGAAGCTTTGCACAACTGTAGGAGGGCTTTTTGTGTGTAAATCCAGTACCTAATTTAACCCCTGCACCTAGGGGATCACGCATCAGCCAGGAGCCCCACTTCCTGGCTGCTCCTCCTTATATAAGAAGCCAGGACTCCAGGCCCAGCTCTCCCAGGCAACAGCCATTTCCTGGATCCCGTTAAGGAGGCAGAAAGAAACCACAGAAATCTGAAGGACAGGGGAAAACAGCTTTGGGTCTAGGGACTGATGCCCTGCTGACACGGGCTCATTCACTCCTGCCCTGACCCAGGATGGGAGGCAGGATGGGAGGCAGGATGGGCGCAACTTGCAGGAGAATATTTTCTCTGTGTTCAGAGCACTCTTGGGAATTTTCCGAGAAAGTGGGGAAAGGGAGCTGATCCAAAGCAATGCCATGCTTGCCCTGTCACTGTGACGTATTGTGGCCCCCCAAAAATACGGTTTGGTCCCTGCAATCACTGCCCCCTTGGTGCCTCCAAACGCTCCCTTGTGGTCACTGCGCGCCCATGCAGCTGCTGTCTCTCGGTCACCATTCCCGGTCATCCCAGCCACACCCGGGGGTGCAGGAGACAAAAAGATGTGGCAAGGCTGAAGGCCCTTGCACGCGATCTAAAGGCAGCTCTGGGTCAACTGCAGCATCTTGCGCTTGGCCGAGAGCGTCTGGGGCTCCAGGCACAGGTGGAGGTGGCGGCCGGGTGGGAGGAGCTGCGGGGAGACCTCTGCCCCTCCTCTCCGGAGCCTAAGTTCCAGAACAGCTGTGCCCGCAAAGCCTAGAAAAGTGCCTGAAGCACAGTGGCTGCTCATCAAGTATTTCTGGAAGCAGGAGGGAGGAGAGGCCGAGGTGGGTGAGAGCGGGGAGCGGGGAAAAGGACTTGCCCAGTGCCCCCGGGTCCGCAGCGCGAGATGCTCCCCAGGGTGGTCATTCGGCGCTGCTCTAGATGGGCTCTGCACAACCACGCCCCCAGCCTCCCAGGGCAACCACGCCCCGTTATTACAGGCGCGGTGCGCCCCGCAGAGAAAGAAAGAAAAATAAAGAGGGATAAAGGGCCTTGCCATGTGGCTACATTTCTTTTCTTCCTCCCGACTCCCCCAGGATTTTGCCCATTTGGACTAAGACAGGCTAAGGAGGCACTGCCCCCTTGTGGCATCTTCCCGTCACAGCAACTGTTTTAATTTGGGGCAGCATTCCGTTTCCCCTCAGACATTTTTATTCTGTACAGCTTCGCCGCTCTGTCCGTTTGAAGTGACTTTCTGCTTCCTCTCGGCCACCCCACCTTGGGGTAGGCACAAGAGGGTCACAATATCAGCATACAGTGGCATTTTTCTGGTTCAGCCCCACTTGTGAGTACTGTGAATCTCCACAAGTTCCAACCACTTAGTTCAAAAAAATCCCAGGGAGTCTGGGCCACTCTGTGACATTCACCATTTTGTGTTGCTAAGGTGATGCTTCCTCTGCCCCTTGCTCTCTCTATCTTCTCCATACTCTCAGTTCTGCGCTCCAATATGGCCCCTGTCCGGGACCCTGAGAATAAAGTTGTGCTGCTCTGATCCAGGGAGCTCAGCCTTACTCAAAGCTGCCCTTTCCCTCTGACTGTAGGTAGCTGTCCCAGCAAGCTGGTGCCATCCGCAGATGCCCTCCTTCCTTAGAGCCCCCACGCAGTAGCCTGTCAGTATTATTCCACGGCCCTCCCCCAAGGCGCTCACATCAGACTCTCAAAACTAAAACTCCTGCTGTATTTGCAAAGTGCCTTCTTCTTACACTTTAAACCAACAGTTGTCTCAGATATTATCATTGACAGAGAAAGTGTTAATTAGTTATAAAGGAAAACAGCAGAGAATGAGGACATCTGGATCCCAGCCCTAATGGTCACCAACCAGCTCTGTGACCCTGGAGTTCTCTGTGCCTGTTAAAAGAGCAAGGGGTGAGTGTAGAAGCCGAGAAGATAGGACCTGTGGTGTTCATGAGGAAGACGCAACTCGGGAAGGAGGCAGTGGAGCAAAGGATGAGAGAGTGGGCATCAGGGCGTGTTGTCTCAGTCTCACCCACTCCAGGAGCTGAGCCCTGTGGTGTCTCAGGGATCTTTGAGGTACTTTGGGGTGACCAGAGAAGAGTTCATGGAGGCCAGGCATGGCCCTGAGGAGAGGGCACAACAGGTGCAGCGGACGTCCAACACAGACCTGGCGGAAGACATGAAAGGATTTGTTCCCAAACACGTGATGAGCAAAACTGAAGACTTTCGGAAATGCCTGTGTCATTGGGGTGTTGGGGGACACCAAGGTCTTGTCATTGTGAGGGGCCCTGAAGTGGGGGTAATGAAGCTTATTGATGGATGCCAGATTGGCTGCTCCTGGGTATTCCCAGGGGATATAATCGGGGCTCGTGTAGATCACTGGACCCTGGTGCCTTGGTACCCTGGTGCCGTGCATGTGGACATCACGCACTTCTGCCACCCTTGGGAGAGAAGCATTTTATTCATTAGGGAAACCCTGGAAGGCGTGTCGGCAGAGAGATCTGGTGCATGTGGTTGAATACGGACCCAGAGTTCCCCCCGCTGGCTTTTGAGACCCCAGAGAGCAGTGATGAGGCAACCACGGAAGAGACCCTCACGGGCTGCACTGAGCCTCTGGGCAGGTCTAGAGATGTGTTCAGATGTTCAGGAGGGAGAAAAACGCAAAGAGCTTTCCCCAGGCTTGCACTGATTCCTGATCACTCCATGTTCCTAGGAAAAAGACACCTGAAAGTACTCTTTAAGTTCCCGACCTCAGACCCCTAGTTTTCAGGACTGGGTCTTCCTCGAGACTAGGGGGGGCAAACAATGTCAGGTGTGCCAGGATCGGGGACTCTCTGAAGATACAGACAAGTAAACTGGGACCAGTGATTCCTGAAGCCAGATCTACCCCTGCCTTTCCAGTCACATGATCCAATAAATCCCCTTTGTGCTTCAGTTCCAGAGAGCAAGGCTTTTTGTTACACGGTACCAAATGAGGCCTCTTACAAAACAAGAGCTTGTTAAGACTTCGCAAAAGGTCGGATATGGGCTAACCAGAGGGCAACACCTCAGGCAATGGCAACGTAAAGCGTGGTTGATTGGGAGGGCTGCAGTGCTAGTAAGACAGAGAAGGTAGGTAGGTGGAGTCCAGTTTTCCTGTGGCATGTGAACTGAATTAAAACGGCAGTCTATACTTCTGAACGCTCAGTGTAGGCTGGTACAATAGACTTTGGATCCATGAGAAGCCTGTTTCACATTTTCATATTGCAGGCTAATCTCTCTTCCCATCGCTAACCACCTCTCACCCTTGCACTTCAAGATATCAGTACTTAACACTTAATTTTGAAGTGCATCGGCGCCTGAAAACAACCCCACACAATAATAAAATTCTCCCCGCGTCCGAATGGCACGGACTAACGACACACAGAGAAGAGGCCCCTGTGGACTGAGGATTATTAAATATGAAGTATGTTTGTCAGGAAAACCTTTGTTTGTATAAACAGTAGACGGGCCGCCATGGTAACCCTGCTCAGTTTGCTCTGCAGCCCACAGGCCTCCCCGCCAAATTCCCACCTCCTCCTTCACTGCTGGGCTACATTTTTTAAAAACATCTCCAGCCAAAATTCCATGATCTGCCTGCTTGGTTTCCAGGCTCAGAAAATATCATTTAAAAAGTGCTGGGGAGCCAGTTGAAGTCACTGCCAAAGCTTCTAAATGAAAGCTCATTTCTCACATACACTCTCTCACACACAAAGACGCGTTTTGTTTGCCAACTACAGTATGCTTTTCCTTTTCTATGTAACCCAAGTTTCCTTGGGCCCCTCAAGCCTGCGGGGCCAATGAAATAGCTGACATATGACCAGCAGTAACCCACATGCGCTCTGGGTTTCTCTCTCACCTGTTCACAGAGGCCTTTAGCCTCTGAGGAAATGCTTCCATGCCTTTATGGGGTGTATTTAGATGTGCCCCCGAACACATCTGCCGGTCTCCCTGGAAGTTGGGGCACTTGGCATGTGCGGTGAAGCCACGGGAAACCCCTCACTTCCCTTTGTGTTACACTCAATAAACGCCCCCCAAACCAGGCTGCCGGGCCCACTGTCTTCTTGTCTTATTGACATTTTTAGTGGCAGATGCCCCTGCCATCCAGAGAACCCAGCCACATATCCAAGGGCCGGTCCAAGTGGTGGCACCTGGCTCTGCTCAGGAGGACCTACGTCCGGGAGCTAAGGTCAAAGGCGTCCTGTCGCATCTGCAGGAGGCTGCTCAGGCTCTCCCCCAAAGAGACTTCTGGGGGGCCCAGCCCACCCATTCAGACATGTCCAAATCAGTCCAACCCCACTTATACCCGAGTGCGGATGCCTGATCCATCAGGCAAGAGAGACCATTAGAGAATGCAGCAGTGACGCCATCCTCTCCCGCTCCGGCCACCGGCCTGAGGCAGATGAGCTGGGCCCTGGCGCTGGGGGAAAGGATTGCTCTCCTCCAAGAGAAAAGCAAATTGACATCAGCTTATTTTCCGACAGCTTTTCCCACTTCTTAACATTTGCCACATTGCATTCTACATTCCAGTTTTCAAAAGGACAGGAGAATTAATAATATAAAAGAAAAAAGTGAAATTAACTGAAATCAAGAATTTTATTGTTTTCAAGTGTATAAAGCATGAGATTTATGGCTAAGCATCAAGGATGGCCTTTACCGGAAATATTCTCCTTGAGATACCAGGAGACCCCAGACTTGCAGAGATACAGTGATGTTGCAACAAATCGAGTTAAAGTTATAAAGTTTGGTCAAATTTTGGATTTCTCTCTCTCTCTCTTTTTTTTTAACTTGGCTTGCTATAGTTTTGCTTACTTTTTTAAAGTTTTTAAATAATGGAGCATAAATAATACCTTCTCTCTCAATTACCTACTTCCCATTCACATTTCTGACAAGTTTTACCTTCCATATGTTACATATATTGCAGGATTAAAAGTCCTTTTATATACATTCTCTCAGGTAATAAGTGTTTAAGAGCTTCAAGGCCCTAACTATTATATTTTTTTCAATCTCAACTCATGCTCCAATTCACACATTTCCAACTCAACCCAGAGTGGGTGGGAGCCAAAAATGACAGAGGAGGGCAAACCGGCTTAGCCTGGTGTGTTTCAGTCCAAGCGTCACACCAAAAAAATGATGCCTCTGCTTAGCTCTCACACCACCTCAGGAGCAGGAAGAGAGAAGCTGAACAGCTTTTTGCATAAATCAGGCCTTTTACATCATTGCTTTCTTCAAAGTGTTGTAAATATTTGAACAACTATATTAACAATTTGATACTAATTCCAATGTCGGGGGGGAGGGGGTTTCCCCACACTACCAAGCAATGAACTCCATTCTCACACTATCTACCCAGAGACAGCATCAGATCCCCCAGGGGAAGGGCTCCGTCCTACAAGACTGCCCCCACTTCAGATGCCAGTTGCAAGCCCAGGTTGTCACCTGTGCTTCTGACCAACCGGCTGTAAATCAGAGGTTCCCACGACCCCTACTTGGGTTCGATTACTTTGCTAGAGTGTCTCACACAACTCAGGAAACCCGTTTACTCATTAGATCACCAGTTTATTACAAAGGATATTAAAGGATGTGAGTGAACAGCCAGACGGAGAGACACCTAGGGCAAGGTATGTGGGAAGGGGCGTGGAGCTTCCAGGCCCTCTCCAGGAGCCACTGCACCTCCGTGTGTTCACCAACCCAGGAGCTCCCTGAACCGAGTCCTTTGGGTTTTTATAGAGGCTTCATCACATAGGCACAGTTGATTAAATCATTAGCCACTGGTGATTGATGCAACCTCCAGCCCCCCTCCACTTCCCAGAATCAGGGGGTGGGACTGAGAATTCCAACCCTCTGCTCTCACGGTTGGTTCCCCTGGCAACCAGTCCCCATCCTTAGGTAACTAAGGGGCTTTCTGAAACATCACTTCATTAGCAGAACAAAAACACCTTTATGATGCTCATCACTTAGGAAATTCCAAGGGTTTAAGGAGCTCTGTACCAGAAACTGGACCAAGACCAAATATATATTTCTTGTTATAAATCGCAATGTGCAATGTACTTTTGCTCTTATTATTTCACTCAGATTCGCATCTGCAGGGGCACACAGTGCTCCCTCCCATACCATGATCCAAACGGTAGCCTTAGGCTGGTCGGCCCATGCACATAAAGAGATCAGTGGTTACTGAACATTGTAATGAATGTCTCCCCATCCAGGGAGACAGAGCCATGGCTCACACACAAGCTCGTGCTGAAGCGTGTACAGTGGACCCCATGAAGCTATGACGTCTAAAGATGATGTTTCTCAAAGTGTGGACCTCTGCCACCTATATCCAGATCATCTTCGGTGATTGTTAAAACTGCAAATTCTTGGGTAACAACTCCACCCACTGAATCATTGTCTCTGCTGTTGACCTGACAGTCTGCACTTTTTAATCCGCTTGATGTGGGCTCAGTGAGTGGAGGAGTCGAAAGAAAGATTTCTTGGACGCTCAAGGTCTGGCAGTAGTGCTCTTTTATTCTTAGAGTAGCATGGAGTAGCATGGGGACAGGACCCATGGGCAATAAGAGCTTGACAAATAGAAATGGCAAGCAATAGGATATATTGGAGTATATGAGGAAGCCATTTGGTGTAAAACTAATTCGGCCTGACTTTGTTTTTTCCAAAAGGGCCTGACTGTGGCTGTTGAGCACGCATTGCATATCTGCTTTAAACATTTACTATGGCAAGAACAAACGGCCTTAAGATAAAGGTGCAACTTCCCCCCACATTGGCATTTCCTTAAGGATAAGCATCTTTCCTTAGGCTAGGAACTGATTGCTGCGCTCACCTTTGACCACCCAGCTCACCTGTGACCACCCAGCTCAAGACAGCAGACCTGCCACCCTGCTGTGTCCACCGAGACAGCGACCTACCTGCTGTGTCCATCAATCGCTGTGCCGACAGAGCAGTCTCGCGACTAGTGTAAAAGGGACATTTCAATCATATGTGAAACATCCTCTGTGGGGGTATATAACCACTCTGTACACCCCACTTCTTTGGTGCCCTTTCTTCCTTCAGGAAGAAAGGCCCCGGGCCATAGTCTTCACATTTTAGCTCAGAATAAACTTTCCAAATTTTCATTTATAGATTGGTTATAGATTATTTTCATTGACAAGCTGCAAGCATGGGGACAGGACCCTTGGGCAATAAGAGCTGCTGGCATGGGGACAGGACCCATGGGCAGTAAGAGCTGCAGGTACGGGGACAGGACCCATGGGCAGTAAGGGCTGCTGGCATGGGGACAGGACCCATGGGCAGTAAGAGCTGCAATGTGTTGAGGGTTAGAGCTAAATTTATAAGGCATAGGTATGTGAGTTATCGCTTTACAAGACAAAGGAAAGATCATGAAAAAGATCATTAAAATGGTATCAGTGCAGGTGGGGTCTGGTTATCGGGTGGTCCTATAACTTTGGATAGGAATCAGATCGGATTAAGTCAGGACGTCCTATGCTTCCCGGAGGATGATATAGATCAGTGTGTAGGGCAGGACGCCTTGGGCTTCTCCCTGGGGCAGGGGCAGCCTTGATCCATCAGGCTTCTCGGGCACATTAAAATTTGAGAGCTGCTTCCCCAAGGCCTAAAAGGAGACTCGTCTCTAAGGGAGACATGGTCATCTCTTTTTGTAAAATTGTACTCTGCGAGGAAACAGCGATGACCAGGAGACCAATGAGGTCCTTTTGGAGTTAGAGTTGTGTAGAGTTAAGCCACAAATTCACATCACATGATAGCACAAAACCTCAAGCCACGAAAGCAAAAACCGATTCTGGACTGGTAGAGTCTTAGGCAGCTCAGAAATAAATGCAAATCCTCTCTGAAGGAAGGCATCCTCAACTCAGACCTCAAAGAATTCCAAAAAGGCTTCCTCCAAGGGGCTCACGGTCTAAATGACCAAAGCACACAGAGAGAAAAGGCACAGGCAGTGAACGTCAGCAGAAACAGCAGACAATCCAGATGTGGGAAACAGCAAGTATAGACTTAAAAATAACTCTGCGTATCGTGTTTAAAGAAGTAAAAGACAAGGTTGAAAATAGCTTCAAGGAAGAGAAAATAAATAGTGACCCAAGTTGAGAAATAACCAGAAAGAACTTCTAAGCAAAAAATATGTATACAATAACTGAAATTTAAAAGCCAGTGGATTGACTGCAGTCGAGCACAAAGGAACGTTCTGGGGAGATGGAAATGTTCTACAACTTGATTGTGGTGATTGTTGCACAACTCTCGTGATACTGTGATTTATAATAAGGAATATACATTTGGTCTCCCTCCCTGTTTCTGGCTTACAGCTCCTAAAACCCTTGGAATTTCCTAAGTGATGAGAGCAACAAAGGTGTCCTTTGTTATGCTATGTAATGACTTTTGGAAAGCACCTAAGGGTGGAGGCTGGTTGCCAGAAGAATCAACCACGTGATTAGAGGGTTGGAACTTTCAGTCCCATCCCACCAACCTCTGGGGAGGGGAGAGGGGCTGGAGGTCGAATCAATTGCTAATGGCCAATGATTTAATCAATTATGCCTATGGAATGAAGCCTCCATAAAAACCCAAAAGGACTGGGTCAGGAGAGACAAAAACACTGGGTTGTTGAACACGTGGGGATCTGGGGAGAGTGACGCCCCTGGAGAGGGCCTGTGAGCTCCGTACCCTTCCCATGCCTTGCCCTGTGCATCTCTTCCATCTGGCTGTTCCTGAGTTGTGTCCTTTTATAATAAATTGGTAATCTAGTAAGAAAAATGTTTTCTGAGTTCTGTGGGCTGCTCTAGCAAATTAATCAAACCCGAGGAGGCCGAGGGAAGCTATTTATGGCCAGTGAGAAATACAGGTAACAGCCTGGGCTTGCGACTAGTGTCTGAAGCGGGGTGAAGGGCAGGCAGTCTTGTAGGACTGAACCCTTAACCTGCAGAATCTTATGCTATCTCTGGGCAAATAGTGTCAGAACTGAGTTGAAATCTCAGATACTTTGCTAGTGTCCTGAGAATTGCTCGTTGGTGGTGTGAGACAACCTCCACACACACATTGGAATTGGTCCTGGAACTAATTTAACTCATAATGAAGACAAATGGAGACATGTGCTCAAACCATGTACATAGACTGGAAGACTCGATATTGTAAAACTATCAGTTCTCCCCGTATTCATCTATAAAATTAACGTAATCCCAATAAAAATCTCTGCAGTTGTGTTTTCTGCAATTTGACAAGTTGTTTCTAAAATTTCTGTATAAAAGCAAAACGGAAAGAAAACCAAGCCATTCTTCAAGAAAGGCAATGAGGAAAGGAGAGTTGCCCTATAAGATATCAAGACTTTCTGTAAAGCTACATAATGCAGACAATGTTGAATTGGTACAGAGACCAATGGGTATAGCCCATGGAAAGAGGTCCACACATCTGAACACTTGATGTAAGAGGTGGCATTGCAGAGAAATTGGGAAAGGATGCATTTTTTTGATAAATAGTACAGGGAAATAGGGCATCCACATACAAAAAGAAAAAAGAAAAAAAAAGATAGGAGCCGGCGCAGTGGCATAGTGATCACATGCTCCACTCTGGTGGCCTGGGGTTTGCAGGTTTGGATCCCAGGCGTGGACCTACACACCACTCATCAAGCCATGCTGTGGCAGCATCCCACATACAAAACAGAGGAAGATGGAACAGATGTTAGCTCAGTGACAGTCTTCCTCAAGCAAAAAGAGGAAGATTGGCAACAGATGTTAGCTCAGGGCCAATCTTCCTCACCAGAAAAAAAAAGAGGTAAAATGAATCCCTATCTCACACCGAACTCAAAATCAATTCCAGGTGGGCTAAAAATCCAAGGATGAAAAGCAAAGCTATAAGGGTCTTAGAAGATAATATGGGAGAATATGTTTATGATCTAGGAAGAAAGATTTATTGAACAATTCACACAAAAGCACTAACCATAAAGGGAAAAAATTGATAAATCTGAGTATGTTAAAGTTAAGAATTTCTATATGATACCAAAAAGAAAATGAAAAGACAAATCATAAAAGGGAGAAGATATTTGCAATACACCTAACAAAGAACTAGAATCCAGAGTATGTAAAGAATTCTGACAAATTAAACAGTAAAAAATAGATCATCCAATTTTCAAAAACTGATTTTAAAAAGATTTGATCAGACATTTCACAAAAAAGAAGGGGTCGATAAGCATAAGAAAAGATGCTCAAATCATTAATAATCAAAGAAATATAAATTAAAATCACAGTGAGATACAGAGGCATATCTACCATTTGGCAAAATTCAAACAGCCTTACAATACCCATTGAATTGAAACTGTCATCATTACATAGTAACACTCTTTGTCTCTAGCAATGCTTTTTTTATTACTTTAATTTTATTGTGGTAAAATATATATAATGTAAAATTTGCCATTTTAACTGTTTTTAAGCTTATAATTCAGTGGCATTAATTACATTCACAATGTTGTGCAGCCATCATCACTGTTTTTGAAAACGTTCAACCCCACGTTCAACGCCCAAATGGAAACTCTGTACCAGTTAAGCAATAACTATCCATTCCTCCTTCCCCCCGTCCCAGTTAACCTCTAATCTACTTTCTGTCCCTATGAATTTGCCTAGTCTAGCTATGTCATAAGTAGAATCATACAGTATTTGCCCTTTTGTGTCTAGCTTATTTCACTTAATGTATTTTCAAGGTTCATCCATGTTTTGGAATGTATCAGAACTTCATTCCTTTTTATGGATGAATAATATTCCATTGTATGTATATACCACATTCTGTTTGTCCATACATCTGTTGATGGACACTTGGGTTGTTTCTACCTTTTGGCTATTTTGAATAATGCTGCTATAAACACTGACATACAAGCATCTGTTTGAGTCCTGGTTTTCAGTTCTGTTGGGTAGATATCAGGATGGAGTTGCTGGGTCATACGGTAATTCTATGTCCGACTTTTTGAGGAACTGCCAGACTGTTTTCCACAGCAGCTGCAACATTTTCTAGTAAAGCTTTTTAACTTAAAGTCTATCTTGTCATATCAATAGCTCCCTCAGCTGTCTTTGGATTAGGATTTTCCTGGTGTACATTTTTCCATACATTCTATTCACATTCAGCTTTTCTGTGTCGCTATGTTTTAAATGTCTCCTACATTTATTGTGATTATTACCTGTATTATTTAGATTTATTTCTCAAATTCTATTCTTTCTTTCTGTCATTTCGGAAACCACATCTCTACCTAGCTTCTTTTAGTTATTATAAAAATTTTAACATGAATATTTGACTTAATCAAGTCCAAATTTCTTATCTTTATCCTCCTCCTAAATAATAAAAAGGGTCTTACAATATTTTAACTCTGTTCACCCACTCCTGTTATATTTTTGTCTAGCATTTTAGTTTATCATGGATTGATCTATAGCTTCTCAAATTAAAAAAAGTATTATTATTGTTTTGGACAGTCCAATCTTTAGATTTATTCTCACTTAAAAATTTCCTTGCTCACCATTTATGTTATATCCAAAGCCTTCTTTCTGGGATCATTTTCTATCATCTTAGCATTTATCTTTAGGAGATGTTCTGTGAGAGTCCCAGTTTTTGTTCATCAGATAGTATATTTTTCCATTGTTCTTGAAAATCAGTTTCATGAGTTACTTTCTCGGCAGTGTGAAATTATTCCATTGTCTTCTGGTTTCCATTGTTTCTTCTGAGAAATCAGCTGTAAGTCTAAATATTGACTCTATGGGTAGTCTTCTCTTTCTCACTGCCTTGAAGATCTCTTTGAAAGATCTCTCTTTCAAAACACGTCTAAGAAAGGAATTTCTTTAAATCTGCTTGAGTTTTATTGGGCACCCTAAATTCCAAGATTTTCCCTTAAGCTGGTCTGGAAAATTCTCTGAAAAGTCAAGAAGCCTTGACTTTTAGCTTCTCGTTTTCTTTCACTCTTTATAGCAAATGCTGCATTCTGAGTTAATTCTTCAGACCTATTTTTCAGTTCACCAATTCTCTCTTCAGTTGGGTCTAAACTGTTTATCCATTCTAATTTCAATTATTATATTTAATTTTTAGTTCTGAAATCTGTCTTGTCATTCATTTCATCCTTATTCCTTTATCATACATTTGATTCCCCCATTGCTTTTGACACTTCCAATTTATGCAGTCTTTACAGATTGATTCTGTCATTTGTTACTTTTCTCTCACTTACAATGGCATGTTTGTGATTTTGGATTTTGAGCTTGTTTCTTGGAATACTTGTGGGATTGCTTTGAGGCTTGTTTTTAAAGAACATTCCTCCAGAAAAGATATGGGTTTGTTTCTGCCAGGAAGCTCCATTAACTCAGGATTACTGTAAAATAAACTCTCAGATTGAGGCTTTTTAGGACATACAGGTAGGACAAACATCTACACAAAACCTACAGGGGGATTAGCTGTGGTGAGGAATTCCCATAGAATTTTCATGGGAGACTTATCTCTTATCCACCACAACCCAAGTTGAGGACTGCATTTTTCCTCATCATAACCCTCTCTTACCTGCTTTATTTCCTGTTTACTCTTTTGCCAAGAATGTAACTTTCTGTTTTGCTGACTTCCCACCTTTCTCCAGCCCATGGCTTTGTCTCCTGTCCCCCACATTTGGCCAATTAAAACAGAAAGATCTAGCCTGTGAGAGATAACAGATACCGCCCTCCCAGTGGAGCCATCAGCTTCAGTACTTGTTACTTCTCTAACTAGTGTGTTCTTTTCTGCTTCTGAGAGTTCCTTTTTTTTCTTGACAACTCACCAATGTAATTAAAGAATTTTTTTCTTTCACATTTTTATCCAGCATTAAATTTTCTGTCCCAGGAAGTTCCTCTGGTTATCTAGTCTACCATATTGCCAGAAATTCCTGCTACCACCTTTTCTACACATATGGGCCCCTAGTTTATGTACAAGAATGGAGAAGGTAGGGAGGGATCTCAACCTTGCTAACAGGGAGAGAAGTGGGGTAGACCCGGTGGTGGTGGTCAGGTTTACATGCTCTGCTTCAGTGGCCCAGTGTTCCTGGGTTCAGATTCCAGGTGCGGACCTACACACTGCTCATCAAGCCATGCTGTGGCAGTGTCCCACATGCAAGATAGAGGAAGATGGGCATGGATGTTAGCTCAGGGCCAATCTTCTTCCTCACACACAAAAAAGAGAGAAGCAAAAATTTCTGGCAAAGAATCACCACTACCTGGGTGCAGACCAAGGGCAAAGGGAATGCAAAATGGGTGATAGAAGAGAAAAAAGTATGTATTTGTATGTGTGTATGTGCAAACACATATTTATATAAACTATAGGCTCTTGACTAGTAGTACAAATGGCGGCTTAGTAGCAATGCATTTGTCTTTCCTTGATATGCATACATTAATATAATTATGCAACTTTTTGATCATTAAATTCACTGTTCATGAGTTCATGGGTTTTGTCATCTCTTAAGAAGGTACAAGAATAGTACTGATCTCAGAGTTATTGTGAGGATGAAATGATATGTGTGTGTGTGTATGCCAGCTCCCCTTCCAATTATTCCACTTAAGACTAGATAAGACTTCTATATCAAGGGGGATTGTGATCAAGGAAGAAGAATGAACATCACTCTAGATGTTGAGATGGATAAAGAAATTTGTGAACTTATCTCCTCTTCTTTGGAAGAGGGTGTGGCTTTATTTCAACAGGGATAGCTGCTGCATGTCATGCAGAATCATGATATTCTTTTTGTTCTTCTTCGAAAATTTCAATATGGACACAAGGGTGAGTGTAGATCTTGTGTATTCCAAAAGGTGAACCGTGCTGGACAATGTTTGTTGAATATTCTGTACTATCCCCACCCATCTGAGTTCTCCCTTCTACTGGATACTTATCCACAGAGATCCAGTTAGACTTCACCAATGACAGCCATTTGTTCACAATTTGGAAAAGAGAAATAGAAATAAGTATCGTCCAGTGGTAACTGCAAACAGGCTAATGGGCATTAAACAGCTAATGTGGGATTTGCTAACAGCTTCCAAGTATCTTTCTGACAATCACCCTGGTTCTACAGGCAGCTGAGATCACCAACAGTACTGCCTTGCAATTCCTACACTAGCAAATTTCACAGTGGCCTCCCTGACCTGCATTTCCCCCCACCTTCTAATGGCCATATAAGCCCAACTCCACATACTAAATCCTTTCCTACTGGAAATAGCAGTAGTGATTTATGATTTCTTGACCAAACTCTAACTCAGAAAGTGAAGGCAAAGAAACAGTAAGACAAAAATGCTATTTGAAATATAACTTAGGTCAGCAAGTATTTTATTTATTAAGCAACTATTACGGCAAAGTCATTGTGCTTAGGCACCGAGAAATATATGTATATGTTGTTTAAGCAGAGTTCATTTGTCCACAGGTCCTTTCCATATGATCTGTGTAACCAGTGTACCCAGTACACTGAACAGCACAAGGTAAGAGTGGAAAAGCAAGAGCTGGCTGTTAAATTTTGTGAAGGTATTATGTATTAAATACATATTAAATACATAAATGTAATAAATGATCCAAGTTTTGAGGCATCCTATTTGGGCACAAGCTAAGACATGATAGATTCTTTAATTTAAAAATCAAAACATTAAAATTCAGCCCTATCTTCTGAAAGGGTGATTGTCAACATTCTCAGAGCTGCCCTCACCTAGTTTCAGCATATTGAGCCCAAAGGAGTTGAGAATCATTAATTTAGGAACATTACACTTTGGGAAGGTCAAGTTGAGGAGACCAATATATGTACAAGTCACCTAGCTTTTCTCTGTTCTAGGGGACTCCAGTCACTGTCCTTTATTCCTGCACAGTGTCACAGGAAGAACCAGGAATTTGCAAATAAATTTATACAAATCTGTCTCTGCTGAGAAAACAACTCAAAGCACTTAAGTTACTAATGTTCTGTTGGTAAAGTCAATTCTGCATTCAGAGGCCAGAATATTTCCCACTTCACTTAAAGCATCAAAAAAAGAGAAAAAGACTACATATATGAAGAAGTTTCAAAATGTTACTTTCAAACCAAGAAATGCTTTGAACTTTAGTAACAACACATGAGTCCAAAGCTGATAACCAAGAATATAAGACAGAAATTCTACAGAGATTTCCCACACTTCTTAAGTTTCTACATAGCAGCAGTAAAAGTAAATTCAATGTTGGGTTTACATTTTATTCAAAGGATAAATACAAAATTAAGAAAGCAAGACATAAAATTCAAAGCAAATATGCTTGATATTTCAAAACAACTCTACATACCAAGTAAATACAAAAAAACACACAAAAGCCCATAAATCAAACTGGCTAGAAACATTCAAGTCTGTGAGTTGAATTTAATGCAATTTCACTTGCCCCGAAACTGAAAGCCTTTATTGTCTCAGATATTTTCCATCCCATTAGGAGCATTATTTGAAGGCAAAGCTTTCGAACGAGTCCATCTCACAGTGAACTTGCCATAGGAACACATCCATGACTGATGATGCCCAGCTGGCTTTTCCTCATGAGGCCAACAGTGTCACCTGAAATTGGCTGTTGGCAAAAACAAACTGTAGTGATCCTGACACATCTAGACCTTTGCAACCACGATGTTGTATGACAATCTAAAATGAATGGGTATATACCTTTGGGTCTCACAAAGCTAAGAATGCATATTAGTTAAGAACCAAGGGATCATTTGCCCTTTAGGTAAAATTGATGTTGAATTCTCAATGAGTATTATATAACACACTTTGGGAATTCTGTCAATTTTCCTTCTAAGACCTCACTATATTTATATCCATTTCAAAACATACAAAAGCAAAAATTAACACCTAAAGATCCCCAGCAACAGCTGTGAGTTTCATGATATACCTTATTTGGTGGCTCTGATTTTTGGATTGTTGGATGCTTCCAAATCACTCGTTATACTGCAGAAATTAAAGCATATGAAAACATGCTAATTGCTTTCATCCTAACAGGCTTAAAATTTTACATAGAGAGAGCCAGACTGATAAATGAAAGGGAAGGAAACAACTATAGTTCTATCCAGAGAGCATTTCTCCAACTGTTGCAAGCTCCATTTTTGATTCCATATTTCCAATTATACATTCATACTTCGTATTCAAGTCTCTTGAAATATGAAAAGGAAAATAGGGCTACACGACAGCATTCTCTATGAGGAAATATGTAAGTGAACCTTGGAACTTGAGTCAATGAATCAAGTTAATACAAAGTTCACAAATAGGCCTTTTGTATCTTGGAAACAATCTCTTGTACACGCTAACCAAAAAGAGAATAATGAATTTATCTTATTACGTGTATATTTCTTTGGAAGGGGTCAGCTATAACCTGGCAACTTCTCTGTATATTATTATGATTAGTTTATGGCTCCAGGATGCTTGTTTAGCAAATAAAGTTCCTACATTATTTTAAAAAATGAGGGAGAACTATTTACCTGCAGATTCATGAGAGAAACTGAATAAAGATTTCTTCTCCTCATCCAAGAATATTAAGAATTTATTTTTCCTAAATGCCACTCCAGTGAAAAGTGGACTCTTAATTTGGGGGGAAATTATTTCTTGGCCTTTAATAAGCACTCAGTAAACACTTACTGATAGCCAATGGAGGAGAATGTAAAGAAAACTGTTCACTAGGAGAAAAGCTGAATTTTATGTCAAAAATGCAGCCTGCAGAAAAAATGATCCAGGCTGGTGTGGCAGCCCTAGGCTTTGCTGCAGAGCAACACAGAGAAAGAGAGAGCTGAGAGGCTGGGCTCAATCCTACGGGGAGGCAAACAGCATGTCCATTCATTCGAACCTCCCTGGAGAAACTGTCTCCTGCAAACACAGCAAGTGCTGTGAGCGGCAGGATAGAGATTTTAGCTTGCTCTTTATAAAAGGATCCTAGAAACGGAACCTTTGTTCTATAATTAACAGATTGCTAGATATACAGAAACTTTAGATTTGGAGTACATACTGTCTTGCTACTCATCTATCTTAAATATCCTTCTTTTGCAACTATCAATTCACTTAAAGTTGTTGATTACCGTATACCCTGGAAATTGGCTAGAAACAACAAATTCTCACAAAAAATTTTGAGAGACTTGAGAAAGTATAATATCTATGAATATGACATCAGAAAAAGTAGAGCCTTTGTTTTAGCTAATGATCCTTCCTAAAACAACTGGGAAGGTGGAGTCGAGACGTGGCTTTTGATTATATTTATGCAATCATTCCTTCTTTTTAAAACAGCAACAGTAGTGAATAAACGTAGTGAATAAACATCAGAAATGTTTACTTAACATTAACAAGTAAAGTAAACACTGGCTACATTCTTAGTACAATAGAATCTTCAACACAACTACAAACACGTATACACTTCAAATATTGGCAAATTGCTTCAAAATGCAATTCTCAGCAAGTTTTTGGTAATTTATTCACAGTTCAGGATTAGAGTCACTAGACTTACAAGACATGAGGAAGAAATGACCAATTGGCTCAGTAATCTAAACATTCATTTTAAAGAACAGAAAACAAAGCAAGGATGATTCTAAAATTTCCAGCTCACAAGAAATATAAACAAATACCAAAAGTTTTATTTAAGCAAAACAAAATTTCAACCACAGAACATTTAAAAAGCTAACAGGATCATTTCTGTATTCCTTCTGAAAACTAGTAAGAAAGGTAATTCAAGAATTTCCTAAAATGTACTCATTATTTATGGTATATTCCATAACATTGATATCAAGCTATTACAGACTTATATGTTAATATGGCATAACTTTACAGTCTTGCTACTTAACTATGATTTTTATTTTAACCCTGGATATTACTGGTTCAAAGCTAATGTTATCAGTCCTACTGGTTGTCATGTCACAGATCTGAATATAGCGTTAAATTTAGCAAGCTAGGGAAATACTGATGTATTAATAATCTTTAAATATTGGGGGTAAAAACTGATTTAAGTGTTAATACTTCTAAACTTAAGACTCTAAACACTGAAAACAAAGAAAGTAATCCGAAATATGTTTTCATGGGTAAAACACTGTCTGGAATTCTGGTATACAGTATCTACTAAATAAGTGGATATAGGTCTAAAATCTCTTTACCATTCCCTTCAATTTCTTTGGCCTTCACAAATTCAATGTGAGCTATGAATTCTGTTTCAATAAACACTTTTCAACGACACTGTGCTTTTTAGAAAAATCGCTGAAGTTGTAGCATACAAATAGTTAACATTAGTCTTTCCCTTTTATTGCTATAGTCTATCTTAATTTTTTAAAAAGATATGAGAAAAAACTGACCCCAAAGGACTTCTTAAAATGTTTGTTAAAGCAAACATTTCAGCTGATTTTCCTTCCTTGAAGAGTTAATAGAAATAAGTGTCAAAGGACTATCACCAAGGAGATTAAAAAAAGGCTCCTTTCCTCCCATTCTCATAATTAACTCAGGCTAAGAGATTTGTATTCAAAAAGATAAGACAATATCATCCCAGCAACAACTTTCTAAGAAAGTTAAGAGAAAATCTATCAGCTCTCTCAACCAACAGCCCCACATGCACGTCACTTGGTCAGCTCCCTCTGAAGAGGGCTGCTGCTGGCCTGCTTCTCACTTTTGCATCCAACAACTGCTGTTCCTCAGAGTACCACAGAAATAAGCACGCGCGGCCTGTGATGATAACTTACTCCACAAAATGGATTTCACCTCTTACAAACATGAAACGTCCCAAAACTTGGACCATGATTTAAGTGAAAAATCCACGCACAACACTTAACCACCCAGCTCCACTCCATCTTCCATTCTCTCCCCCTGCGCCTCCAGTGACCCTAGTCTTCACTAGTGCCGAGTCCACTCGGGGCCAAGCAGACTTTGCTGTAAATGAGACGTATTTTTCAGTTCCCAGCACAGTTCCTCGCCCACAATAGGTTGCTAACATAGTTATAACAAACTAAAAATAGTTAACGTTAGTTTTCCCCCTATCATTCATTCCTATGGCATAGGTGACTAAAAAAAGATAGAAAAGCTGACTCCAAAGTAACAATCATTTACGGGGCCATGTGTCAGATGTTACACATGATTCCCGGCCTAAAAAGGGCTCACGGCCTGGGGCAAGGAACTGTAAGTCATATATGAGTGAATTTAAACTTTAAATGCTCTACAAGAAAGAACTTTTTATATAAAGGACTCCTTTTGTAGAATATCTTTCTTGACCTTATCCTATATTATATTGGCTTTAACTGGGCATGCACACTCCTTAGTGATTTGCCTCATTACAGTATCTTTTTTGTGTTTACAATTAACTTATAAAAGCATGTAAAAATCACTACATTAAATGGGGTAGGGAGCAAGAAGTAGGGATGGGGGGAGAAACCATGTTTGTTTGGAAATATCACTTCTTTGTTCTTAATTTCAACTTTTGATATTCAGTTTAGAACTTATCCTAGCTTGAAGAATGTGTGTGTGTGTTTGAGAGAAACAGAAATAGAGAGACTGTGAAAAACTAATGACTGATTTTACTTATTAGTTTTCACTTAGAATGCTGACTCAAACATTAGACCATTAAGAAATGCTACAAACCCATACAAATCATGTGCATAAAATGCTAATATAACAAACATAAGAAATGACACTATACGCATACAAAAACTACCAGGCCTACACAAAATAACCTCACAAACAATTCAGATAGATAAATATAGCTATAGTAGCTATATATAGGATGTAAATAGTAACCCTATTTTATTTTTAAAAACAATTCTAGTCTCTAGGAGAGTCCTTCCAAATTACCTCAAAATACGCCAGTTCTTTCTCTAACCCTAACATACAAGCAGAATTCTGTTTCTCTTGCAGCGATCACTATTAGAAAATCTTAACCTCAACAAGAAGTTCAAACACAGAAAAAGGAAAAGACTAAGGTTACTTAATTATGCTAAATATCTTACCTTGAACATTTAAAAGCGAAAACTCTTGAAAGAGAAGGACTTAACCAAAACATAAACACGCAGTCCTAGAACCCCCAAGATTTGGCCCAAAAAGCTCCGTGAAGAAGTTACTACTTACAATTTTTCGCATGTCAAACTAATACTCTACTCTAAATATTTTAATCTAAATTGTTAATTTCCATTTCTGACACTGAAGGCACCTCAATATCACTTTATTTATTTATATCTTCTCCATTCCTAAATATATTTCAGGGGTAGAACACAGAAACTACAGAGAGAAGAATACCTAGGAAGTAATCCTAAATGTGATGCCATCCTTCACAAGCATCAGTGTACAGCATGAAGCTGTTCCTAAGCCTAGCCCATCACATACATTTAGAGTCAAATGATTAGTGAAAAGACTTGCAAATATTCCAAACAACTGCAAAGAACTTCCCAACTGACTGTACTACCGGTACTGAAGGTACTGGTTTTATATAACAAGGCAGTGAAGGGAAGTTAAAATTAGCTTCAGGAAATTCCTCTTTGGGAAAAAGTTGAAGAAAATTCTGAATATATCAGTATTGATTTAATTTGAGACATCTGATAGCAATTCTGCGATGATTTCAAAGAACAAGATAAAATATGTCACTCAGCAGCCATTAAAGAAAACTACAGATGCAAGGAAATAAAAACCAGTTTTAGGAGATGAAAAAACAAGGAGTAGGATATCCAACATGTATGTATTTCATCTTCAAATTTAAAGTCATATTGTCAGTTGTCCAAAGCAGCTCAAATTTAAAGTGTGTGCTACGAAACTGTGCAAATGTTTTCTTTTAAGGGCTGGAGAGACCCAGTGCATGACCAGACTACTCAGCCTGCTAAGCCACCTCGACCTACAGCTAACAGGCAACAAGCGCGAGAGATAAGGTTAGGTCAACCTAACTCAGAAATTCCACCAAGAAAAGTTTTCAGTTTTTAAGTTTTACAGTGTGTTTTAAAAAAAACCAAACAAATTTCAAAATAAATCACAGCATCTTCTCTTTATGTATAACTTAGCAAAATCTTAATTTAATGTCCAAGTATTAGCATACATTACTGCTGCCATTGGGCTGTATGAATAGAAGTGTGGTAAAACAGACGCCAATTATTTTAAAAACATACAACCCTCTCAGATTGAAGTGGAGGGCCCAGAAATCCAACACCCAGCACCCTTTAAAGAAAATGAGAGTCAAATCTCTAGTACCGATTCCAATATAGATTCCATTATTCGAACTCCCCCACAAATCACTGGAAAAATATGAGGTAACTCACAAAAATCACAAATTGAGTAGAATAATTATAACTGATATATAAATAAAGATTTACTTTAAAAAGGCTTAAAGGGGTGATATTTTAAATCAAGGTTTTAAATATAAAAGGTGTCTTGTGTTGCTTCATCGCCCAGAATTTCAGATGCTCCTCATTCTACAGTTACAGATTTGGCAAGATTCCGGGGGAAATCAACCTGCAAAAAAAAACCAAGATTTGAGAGATTATACAGACTGGGGGGAAAAGAGGAGTTGCAAATTACTTTTGTTTATAGAAACAGAAAACAACACATTCATTAACCATCTTTATTACAGACTACAAAGAATTAAGATTAGAAAATACAATCAAATAATGTACCTTGAAAAAACTTAAAATCACAAAAAAGAATTCTAAAGGAGCCAGTTCAGCACAGGAAGAGCTCCTCTGGTCCTCCACAGAGGCAGCACCCTCACAGAAGACACTAGAAATGTATTAAGAGCAGGATGACTGGGGGACCAGGAATGCTAAAAGTCCTGCAGTGTGTGGAACAGACAATCCCAAACAAAGAACTGAAAATAGCTACTCCGTTAAGAAACCTAGAAAGAAAACAGGTGGAGATTCTCCAAGGAGGTAATCTCAATCAGGGAGGTAACCTCCAAGGTTCCTCCAAGTTCTATGGCTAAGAAACTGTAACTTACAAATTGGGCCATGCAAATATAATGGTGACAGATATTTGTATCTGATGGATTTCTCAAATGCTATTGCTACAAAATGAGGAGGAAAACTACCAGAATGAACCCAGGTAAAAAGCCAGCCCAAGATTTCTGCGGTGGTCCATCACTTACATCATAGCCTCTCAGCACAGCAAGGTGGAAAGCCAGCAACTGTAAGGGGATCACGCTGAGAATTCCCTGCAAGCAGTCCACCGAGTGGGGCACCTTGATTGTTCTTTTTGTGTTCTTAATGGTCTCGGTATCTTCCTTATCACAGATCACCACTGGGCGTCCCTGGGAAAGAAAATCACACACACAATCTCTGGTGAGCAAAGGCAGGGCTGTAGACTGTGAGTGTGCAAATTTTGCACTGCACTATTCGCATGAAGCCTCAAGGACACAGACTTATGTAAACTCACAACCCCACGCCTAAGTCACACTGACCTCACTTACAGTGAAGGAAACGGAAGCTTTGTGGGATTCAGTAATTTGTTTAAACTCACACAACTAAAAAATACCAGGCTTAGTACTTGAATCCAGATCTGCCTGCCTTCAGAGCCCAAGTTCGTAACCACTATGTTGTGAGTAGGGATTAATAACAGCTTTTGGGATTTATATATAAAGCCAAATGATCTGAAGAAAACTCAGTTAAGCAGAGCACCCATAATATTAATGTAAAAACTAGTTGCTCCTAAAATATTCATTTCAGAATATTAAATTCAAAGGGAGCAGCATACACTAACTGAAGAGGACAGGATTTGGAGACTAAGACCTTGGTTTTGGTCTTGGTTCTGCCTATTATGAGAGCTATGAGCTGGGTCCTGTCAACACCCTTGAGTATCTCAGATTCCTCATGTGTAAACCTAAGCATGTTCTGTAAGCCACCTGGTCACTGGTCTATCACTTTAAATGTCAAAAAATTCAAATAAGCTTTAGTGACCCTACTCTTAGACCCCCAACGTGTCCTCCAGCAGCTCAACTTACCTGTCTAGCAACCACCTGCTGAAGAGCATTCTGACACTTGGCATAAGTGTGATCTCTCATGATGATCATGATGACAGGCATTAACTTATCCACCAAAGCCAGAGGGCCGTGTTTCAACTCACCAGCAAGGATGCCTTCAGAGTGCATGTAAGTGATTTCTTTGATTTTCTAATAGGAAAGAACTAGATTAGTCTTGTCTGTTTTTAAAAAACTCATTCTTAAGTAGCTATCACATAAAACATCTGATGTCTAAAATAACCATCGATTTATCCAAAAGTATCAGAGGACTGCTGATCTGTAACTATAGCTAACAGGATAATAAATCATTATTTCTATAATATGAGCAAGTAACCGCAAGTTTGAAAACTCAACATAGAAATTTTAAAGATTCTGGATTGTCATGAGCGCCCTCCTGCTTCTTTGTACCTGTCCTTCTACTTGCTTTATTTTTGCCCTCCATTAAATCTCACGCCTAGAGAACTTAATCTTTATTTTATTCATATTTGGACAACAATTAACCCAAGTTATTATGCTAAAATATACTCTTCTTGATTTCACTTTTGAATTAAGTATTTTGTTGCAGTTTCTCAAGGTAAACAAATGGGAATGCATAAAAACAAAGGCACTTTTCAAAGTTCGCCCTATTTCATTCACTCAATCTAAAAGTATGACTGTGTGCCAGGTCTATAAGTCAACAGAATGAAATTTTAAGTGAGTAGACTTACTAGGGCCCCTTCAAGACAAGTAGCATAATGATAGCCACGTCCCATTATCAAGACCGACTTCTGATGATACAGTTCTGTTGCCAATTTCTGAATTTCATCATCCATGCTCAGTACTTCCTTAATCAAATCTGTTAAGAAGTAATGTTAGCAAAATCTCTGAAAAAAGGACAATAAACTGAACTGATATAATAATAATAATATATTGGTAGCAACCAACAAAAGACCAGGGTGTCTATTCTTCTGTGATATCAGTGAGTGATTTTTAAATACACAGATGCAAAAGTAGGAAGATTTTACTGAGTAAATAGCTACAACCACAACTTTAAGGATAAGACAGTTTCACCCATTACCCAGTCCCTTAGACAACAAAAGAAGAGTAACATCAGTAGCTTTGTACCAGGCAGCCGCTTCAATCCAAGCATGATCTCTTTGCGTCTCTCTTGCATGGAGATCCTGTCATCACACATCATAAGGGCAAACATCACAAGGGATACAAACTGGCTGGTGTAAGCCTGAAACAACGCAAAAAAGCAGAAGAATTTGTTACGGTTGCATTTTAAGTACTTGGAATTTTTAATTTCAAGAAAAGATGAAAATAAAAAATTCCCATTGGTTTTATACATATATATTGTCCATTTTTAAAAAACAGCATTGGTAACAGCAAACTGAACCAGTACTTGGGAAATCTATCACTGTTCTCCTTTTCTGAATTTGAACAAACGACTTAACCTTTACTTCCAGATACAAAATAAAAGTTCCTTGTAAGACTCTGGATGCTTACGAAACCCCTAATACCAGAGAGAAAGGAAGGAAAAGAAACATGCCAAAGGAAGGTGAGAAGAGAGTGAACGCGCATGTGCATAACCAAATTAAGTCTTTGATGTAAGTCAAAAGCAAGGGTGTGAAAGACTCTCCTCGAGGTACTTGCACTGGTTTTGTTGGATTTTTTTAAAAATTATTCTTTGATTTTTCACCTTTGCCTACTGCCTGTTCTTCACTTCTACTTCTTTTTTTAAGTTTGGCTAAAAATTTTTTAAAAGTTCAACTGCATGGGGCCAGCCCGGTGTCCTAGTGGTTAAGTTCAGCACGTTCCACTTTGGCAGCTCTGGCTTGGTTCCTGTGTGTGGACCTATACCACTTGGTGGTGGCCATGCTGTGGTGGCAACCCACATACAAAATAAAGGAAGAACGGTGCAGGTGTTACCTCAGGGCGAACCTTCCTCAAGTGAAAAAAAAAAAACAAGGAAGATTGGCCACAGATGTTAGCTCAGGGTGAATCTTCCACAGCAAAAAAAAAAAAAAAAAAAAAGTCAACTGCAGAAAAGTAAATAGAAATAAGAATAATTAATCTTACTAACAGGAATAATTACATTAGCAACATGCTATTAATAACATTTATGAATATTGCCTTCTGGTCTTTACTATGTTTTTCTTTTTTCTTTCTTTATATTCTTAACAAAACTTATTATTAGTAGGTACAGTTTTATAACTTGCTTTTACTCTTAATTTACATTACAAGCACTTTCCCAAGACAGAATGCTTTCTCTCGTGTTTACTAGTGTGTAATAACCTCGAGCCGTTTTTTCCATCTCTTTAGGCCTCAGGTGGCTGTCTGTTAAAAGGACACAATACTTACAAGATTATCATGAGAACTAAATGAGACAAATGTAAAGCATTCAGCATAATACCTGACATACAGGCTCAAGACAACCTGTACTGGTGAAGGCTTGAACTATAAGACATTTATTTCCCTAGCCTACACAATTGTGAATGTTTTAAAACTTGGAGTCACACTGCCAAGACTACCTTCATTCTCCTTAGCTGTAGGTGAATGTGAGATATGCCTGTTTTGCCACATTCTTTGAAATACTGAGAATTATCCTTTTAACAAGTTTTTACCATTTTACCACTGGATAATGGACTCTCACTAGGATTTTACTACACATATCTTGAGTCTGAAAAATTAAGATTTTTTTTCATGTTTGTTCACCATTTATGTTTCTCTTTTGAGAATTAACTTCACTGTTCTTCACTTGTTTTTTGACCTGTTTTTTTTTTCCCGGTTGGTCTTAAGAGGATCTTTACTGTTCTGTTTCCAATACTTTATTGCAGTTTGGGTTAACCTTTTACGACAGTGTTTATTGACTGTTTTTTAACTTTTAATGTAGTACTTTTAAGCCTAGATAGTTGTTCCATCCTAACAGTTAAGTATTATTAAATTTTCCTAATTCTATTCTTTTCATTCACCCTGTCTGATTTTTCCCTTTACATTTTCCTTCGTCTATCTGAAATTAATTTCAGTTTAAGGTGTTAACGTCTGTTTTTATACACAGCCAATTTTCCCCCCATTTCACCCCATCCTTTCTCTTGATTTGTGATATCCCCTAAAGTCCAAGTTCTTTGATGTACTAGAGTTACATTGCAGGACTATTGATTCTGTCCTAAAGATCTGTCATTTTTTCACAAAACAATCTTCCCATCCAGAAATATGGTTATCTCCATCGATTTGTGCTAGCAATTTAAAAGTCTATAAAGTTATCCAGTTTTCAACTATTCAACAATATTTATGGAACATCTTACACATTTCCTGGTAAAGTTATTTTTTTAAGTTTTGTTTTGGCGTTTTTTTGAGGAAGATTAGCCCTGAGCTAACATCTGCTGCCAATCCTCCTCTTTTTGCTGAGGAAGACTGGCCCTGAGCTAACATCCATGCCCATCCTCCTCTACTTTATATGTGAGCCACCTACCACGGCATGGCTTGCCAAGCAGTGCCATGTCCGCACCTGGGATTCCAACCGGTGAATCCCAGGCCACCGAAGCGGAACGTGCTCACTTAACTGCTGCGCCACAAAGCCCACCTCATAAGTATCTTTTATAGTTATTGAAAATAGAATCCTCCATCCAAACACACACTCCCATATATACTCTAAGTAGCCACCATCAGCTTACTGAGAAAATTTTTTCATATGTGTTTTATATAAAGCACATTATATGAATTCTTATTCATTCTAAGTCTTTTACTTGATATTCTTAAGCTCTACAGGTAGTCAATCTAATCTACTAAACTATTCCCAATCGGAACTGATCAGATAGTGAATACTCCAGTTCCTCCAGCCCATAACTAAACATGTTATTCTACAGAGTAATGTTTCTTTGCTTGGACTTAAAACATCCCAACACTGGCTTTTAAGTACAAATATTAAACAGAGTAACTTTAATGCATGCATTTTTCCATTGCATTCCTATTATAGCTTAATTTCCAATTTCATGTTTTTCATTTCATCAATACAGACCAGGAAACCAATTATGAGAAAAAAAAGCTACAGCTCACATTTAGAATTTACTGAGGTTTGAAAGAATTTACCAGGAAAATGTTGACTCTGAACTTTTAAACTTGGTTTTACTTTTTTATTCAGCCAAAAATAAAGTTATATTGATTTATTTTTAAAAACCAACAAGTGTCTCTGCTGTGGTGAAATTCTAAACACTTGCAATAACATACAAAAATTGCTAAGCCTGCACAATTATACCCATCAATTCCTACAGAAATATCAAATTGTCTATGGTCTTATATTTTGAGGAAGTTAGCAATATCTCCCTAGTTTTTCAGGCAAAGTTTGGAATTCATAACTAAGATTATAGAATTCTTGTGCCAGCTCCATCACAGGGCCCAGGGATCAAGGAAGAACTTCTCTGATCACCCATTAAAATACAAACTCATATTTGCCATTCAGAAATCGTCTATGACTAAATATCCCAAAACTTTTCAATAACTCCAAGCTCAGAATGTCTAAGGCAGTTGAAGAAAACAAAATTACTTTAGAATCCATGAAAAATTAAAATAAGACTAAATCACCACACTTTCTAAATTTTTTAAGGGAACCATTTTTTTTTAAAGAAATTAAAGTACGTACTATAAAAAGATGCTTATTTTCTTATGCAAGATATAACCATTGGGGGAAACTGGGTGAAGACTGCATGGACTTCTCTGTACTGTCTTTGGAATGTCCTATAAATCTACAGTTATTTCAAAATAAAATGCCAAAAATGGAGTGGGGAGCTTGTAAAAAAAAAGAATTACTGATACAAATAACAACATGAATAAATCTCAAAAACCTCATGTTAGATGGAAGAAACCAGACACAAAAGACATGTATTATACAATTCCATTTTTAAGAAATTTCTAGAAAATGACATAATATAGAAAGAGAAAGCAATAGTAGTTGCCTGAGGCTGAGGCTGAGGGGTAGGAGTGGGGATTGACTGTAAAAACAGCGCAAAGCGGGGCTGGCCCGGTGGCATAGCAGGTAAGTTTGCGTGCTCCACTTCAGTGGCCTGGGGTTTGCCAGTTCGGATCCCAGGTGCAGACCTGTGCATGTCTTATCAAACCATGCTGTGGCAGGTGTCCCACAGATAAAGTAGAAGAAGATGCACATGGATGTTAGCTCAGGGCCAACCCTCCTTGGCAGGAAGAGGAAAATTGGCAGTGGATGTTAGCTCAGGGCTCATCTTCCTCAAAAAACAAAAAAGGGCACAAAGGAACTTTTTCAGGTGATTAAGTCTTATAAAACTGGATCGTGGTGATAGTTACACAGTCAGATTTAGTAAAACTACACATTTAGAACTGGTGAATGTTACGGTATGAAAATTATACCTCAATAAAGCTGTAGGAAAAAGTTAATGGTAGACCTCAGATGATGGGTGTATGATTGTTAATGTAAAATTCTTTCAACTCTGCAGTATGTTTGAAAATTAGCATAACAAAATATTGAGGAAAATTAAAGTTTTCATGAACAAGAGAATTAGAAATCAGAAAAACGGTATTTCCCCTGGCAGTTCATGGTTCAAGAAAGATTAATGAAAAGGAAGTCAACAGCATCCCTTCACTGGTATGAGCCCGTATCCCACATACGCCACATTGAAGCCCCTGTTTCACAATGTGTTGTGAATAAAGGCGCCCTGGGACTCCAAGCTCCAATCAAAGCTGTCTGTCTGGACGCTGTTCCAAAATCCACAAGCTGCTGCTGAGGGCGGCTGGTTACTTATTCAGGCACAGAATGAAAACCCAAGCACAAACGTCTTACATGTTTTAATTACCACGCGGAGAAAATTCAGGTTTCAGCTTTCTGTAAATTATAGTGTTAGCAATATCAAAGTAACCAAGAAACAAAAACCTCACTCAGAGTTTTTACATAAGAATCATAAATTTTCCACAAAAAAAAATTCTCCATGAAGTTCTTTAAAAGGAAAACAATTCAAACATGGTTATATACGTTAACATCATCTCCCACACGCCAGTAATTAAACTCAAATCCACCAATACCTAAGCATCTTCTTATACATCAGCAAGAAATATTAGACTTAAGCAGAAAAATGGACAAACAAAATTTTGAAGCTGTAAAGAGTAATACATTCATGGAGAGAGAGTATCTTTTACATCTACACAACTTTCTAAGATTCCCATTTTGTTTTTTTAAAGATTGGCTCCTGAGTTAACAACTGTTGCCAATCTTTTTTTTTCTCCCCAAAGCCCCCCAGTACATAGTTGTATATCCTAGTTGTGAGTGCCTCTGGTTGTGGCATGTGGGACGCCGCCTCCATATGGCCTGATGAGCGGTGCCATGTCTGCACCTGGCATCCAAACCGGTGAAACCTTGGGCCAGTGAAGCGGAGCATGCGAACTTAACTACTTAGACACAGGGCCGGCCCCAAAGATTCCTATTTTTGTTACTAGTACTAAACTCATACATATCCTGATTTCAAAGAGCAAGTTACAGGCAAGTGTCAGATAACGACATTTCGGTCAAGAACAGACTGGTTTTATGATGGCAGTCCCAAAAGATTAGCACCATATAGCATAGGTGTGCAGTAGGCTATACCATCCAGGTTTGGGTAAGTACACTCTATGAAGTTCACACATTGACAAAATCGCCTAAGGACCCATTTCTCAGAACATATCCCTGTCGTTAACCAACACATGACTATAGTCTCACTAGGCCTTAAAAAAAAAAAAAGGTGCTTTTAAATCTCTACAGATGTAGCATCTGAAGAGAAACAGATATTGTCACATAATACGCATTTTTATTTTTTTAAATCATCAAATTTTATACCAAAGGTGTAATCCCCCTTACAAACTTTCAAAGGTAGTATGTATATTTTGGCATATTTATTAGAAACTATGAATATGTAAATAAAAGTGTGAAAAATTATTAGAATTAAATTGGATGTTTCTAATTTGTTATTTTTTTAATTCCCTTCTATACTTAATCAAAGAGGGGATGTTATACTTACCATGTATCCCACTGCACCGGGCAGGAGGAATATAAGTGGTGAAGGGGGCTAGCCAGCAGAGACCTTCCCAGAATGGACTTCTGTTATATTCATTTGTCCCTTTTAAACTCTTAAGAGGGGGGTGAGGATGGGGAGGACAAGTGTTTTACCTATTATTGACCCTTAAGTCTTATAATAATTCTCATGATTAGTAAACTATATGAATTCTGTAAGTGCTAACAAAGGAAACATAAGATAGGAATTAGTCTGTTTCACCAACACTATGATTAAATAATCACACGAGAACTAAGTCAAGAATTTACCTTTGTGCTGGCCACACCAATCTCAGGCCCAGCATTAATGTGAACGCCACAATCCGTCTCCCTTGATATGGAACTGCCGACCGTGTTTGTGATCCCCACTGTTAAGGCTCCCCTCTCCTTACAGTACCGAAGACCCATCAGGGTGTCTGCTGTCTCACCTATGCAAAAACGAAGCAAAAGGAACAGAGCGGTCAACATATGCTGTTTCTTAGATGCAAAAACAAACACTGACTTTCAACAACATCATTTGCTTTAAATAAAATTTAAAATGTATTTAAAATAATAAATTTGTAAAATTTTTAATAATGGGATCCTACTTTTTAGGATCTCTACTTCATCTTTTAAAATTCAGCTCTTTGAGTGTAAAATGTGTTAATTTTACTAATTTGTAGAGAATTACATAATATCAAAATAAATCTGTCTTTATCAAGTCATCTGCAATACCACTTTATCTTTAAATATCAGGTTTTGCCAAGACACGCTATAATTATTAAAAAGAATACTTTCCTTTCCTTCAAGTCTTTAAAATTAGCATACCTGACTGACTAATGAAAAAGCAAACATCGTCTCGAAAAACCGGCGTGTTTCTATCCAGGAAATCACTGGCTAGCTCCACCATAACAGGCAACTCAGTCAGCTCTTCAAGAACTTGACGTGTCTGCAGACAAAAGATGACTTGGTCATACAACTTTACTTCAAATGCTCTTTCTCACTAGACTTCTTTGGACTCAATGTATAGTTTTCACTTTTTCAGATTATAAAAATAATACATGCGCATTGTTGGAAAATACAAACAATACAGATTAAAGCATAAAAAATAAAATAATCAAAATCCTACCACCTAGGAGATAAGCACTGTTGACATTTTAGTCCAAGTCTCTTTACACACCTATCAATGCATGTATTCTTACAAGCAAATACACATACATATAAAATGTTTTGAGAAGTGGAAAAAGCACTGCTCTGAGTTAGCTTGCATGTGTTATCTCCAACTTCCCAATTATTAATCCTGTATGACAATTCATATAATACCAAGTCAGTCAGAGATTTCAAATGAGATAAAAACAGATGTATAAACACCCAGTGAAAATTTCAACACTTCAAAAATGCTTTGTATTCATAAATAATACTGTTTCCAAAAAAAAAAAAAAAGTCAACATGCTTTAGAAATCTTGTTTAAGAAAGCTCACTATTTTCAAACTTTGCAGTATGGACGGTAGTGTAGGGGGCAGTATGGTTCTGTCCACAGGGCACCTTAACATTCATTTTGCTAAATTTCCATTCTAATTAAGTTTCTTTTACTCTAAACATCAGAAAATTAAAACAACAGGAAAATTAACTTTTAGGCAGCAAAAACTGTAGGCCCCACAGATGGATACATTTAGTTGTTTTAATAATAACTGTGGAGACCACTTGCTTCTTTAGGCAAGCGGCCCTCCAGCTCCCACTCCATCTTTGCATTCACAGCAGCGAAGAACTGTAAAGCTTTCCTTACTTCATGTCCCTTTAACTTTCTTGCCTACGAATGCAAACTATTCAGTTTGGTTCTATAACCTTGATTTTAATACTTTTTAACAATGGTATAACATCATGTACAGAAAAGTCCTCAAAGATAACAGGTCCCTATTTTTAACTATCTTTTTCCACTGATGTATTTTATGTACTAATTATACACAAATAAGTTACCGACACTAAAATGCTAAATGTTTTCCCTCAAACAAATGTAAATCAAACTCCCCTCGCCCCAATTTACAATATAAATGTTACACTGGCATTACATTCTTCAAAATAAAGAGAAAGATCCAAATCTGGCAACTTAGCAAATATTTAAAAATAATATACCCCAAAAAAGAAATCTCAAGATACATATGCACTAATGAACAGTTGTTCTTTCAGTGGAAGCAGCTCTTTATAAATAGACAGAATGACGTATTTTCATCATAAGAGACTAATTTAATGTACAAATGCCATTGCATGCCACTGTAAAAACCCAGAGACAACTAACATTTTGAAAAGCAAGCTGTACTTAGAATGTTTTGGTAGATTGTTATTGTTCAGGATACAAGCTATATACGAAGAAAACAGTTATGCAAAGATGTCATTGTGTTTCTGACCCTACCAAAAAAACAACAAAAAAAACCTAGATGGAATAAATTTCATGACACTATTTTGTATGATAAACTGCAAAGAAATTTCTAATGTTTGTTAACTATAGTACTCTCAGCACCCACCAAAAATAAATAAATAAATAAAAACCCTTCACATCTTCTCAAATTTCAGAATTAAAGAATTCTAACACAGCATATAATTTCTGCTCCAAAATTCAAGCTTAGCATTAGATGAAATAATTAATTTTTTTATTTCTGAATAGATGGCTCACTCAATAATAGATCTAAGCCACCAATAAATTAGCCAATCCCTTAATTTACACTAATGTCTTTAATTCATTCTTTTTTCTTCCATGCTCAAAACAACTACTTTCTTACAACTCTTTCTTTCAATACTGCATAGACTTTCCTTTTTAGGATTATGTAAACTTAGGGGGAGAGGAGAAGTAGGGTGCTTTAGAGAAGAGCAAAGCCTGTTGAGATGCAAGGGCTAGATGACCAGCTACTTTCACTCACTAGTTAAATGACTAGCTCCCACAAGTGTAGATAATAAATATTTATACCCCAGCAAATAAAAAACTACTATGTCATGAACTTTGGGAATCAATCCTAAAAGTAGAAACTGAGTGTGTAAGGGTCTTCTGTACTTATGGGAGTTAATATCAACAGCACATATACCGTCTCCTTATAAGAAAACTACATGTGGACCTGATTTATTGGACAAAAAGGCCATTATATTGCTATGCTTCAGCACTGACAACCAACACAAGTCTTTGATACAGTATTTCAGCTTCCAAAATAACAATTTAAAGAACAAAGTCTGAGAAAAAGCAGATTTCTTTTCTTTGCAGAAATGTGCCTCCTAAGTAAAATCCTGTTGAGGTTCACACGTTACCAGCCATCTGTCTGGGGCATGTGAAGAATGATAAGGAAAAGCCAGTGACTGCTCTTATAGAAGTAGGCCAGGATGGTGCAAAACCTTTCCCCTCTTTGCCTCTCATGAAGTCAGCTGCAGGTGGTCCACCTGTAGATCTAAGGACCTCTCTGAAGCAGATCTGCCATTGGGAAATAATTCCAAGCAGCTATTAAAATTTCTCCCCCCAACCTCTTTGATTGTTATCATTGCAACACGAAAAGATAACACGATGTTTTAACAAGAGAGAGTTTCACAGGGTATGTTACTGGAGGTATGATTTGTCTGCAGATACCTTCTAATACCCAACAAAACACAATTAAAATTTTAAGAAGCCACTTACTGCTACACCAGCATGATAACTTGTTCCACAAGCAATAAGAATCAAACGCCGACACCTCTGGATCTCCTTAATGTGATCCTTCAAACCGCCCAAATTCACTGAAATAAAAGTTTTTTTAAATAATTATTTTGGAAAGAACCATATGAAATAGGCAATCACTTTTCATGCATGTCCACTGCCAATCTGGGAAACAATACTGTTTTAAAGAATTCATATTCTTCTCAGGAAGCATAGTTCTCTATAGTTTTGAAAAGTAAATTAAATAAGTCAACTTAACTGGCCTCCCCAAACTTGTAACTAACCTTACTGATGCCCCTAGATGCCCACACACAACTAAAGTATTTATCACGCTCTACCTTGTTTGGTCATTTTTACATAACTCTCTTTAGATTAAAAGTTATCTTAAAGGCACAACTATAGGGACACAGACAACAGATCAGGACATGCTCATGGCTGGAGGCAGGGAAGGAGCTGACTAGAAAGGGGCATGAGGAGATGTTCACAGTGACTGAACGGTGCTATATCTTGATTGTTGTAGAGTTTAGCATTACGACCATATTGTGGAAGTTCATCAAAACTCACTGAATTATACATTATGAATGGTGAATTTTATTATATCTAATTATAACTCAATAAGCCTGCTTGGGGGAAAAAACCTTAGTTATGTTCATTTCCCCTACGGCACCCAGAACAGTGCTCTGAACACAATATAGACCCATCCCCTCTCAGTCTTTCCCATCTCAGTAAATGCCATCCCCATTCACCTAACATCAGAATCATCCTTGATTGCACCTACCCCTCCTCCACACCCACCCCACAGGCAAGACCCCTGAGCTCCACCTTCAAATTGTACCTTTGGTGCCATCCCCCTAGTCCAGCATCTCTCCCCTGGACAAGAGCGACGTTCTCCTAACTCTTCTCTCCCCTATTCTCCACCTCCTAGAGCCTGTTCTCCACAGTCAAAGTGATCTTTTAGAGTAACTCTTTAAAAACATAAATCTGATCTCAAAACCCTCCAACGAGTCTGTCCTCTTTCCTGGCTTTTTCACATATATGTATGTGTTCTTCTGTGAGTACCTTGTCTGTATGGATCCTTCTTCACAAGGCTAGTTTTGTCTCTGTGAGAAATTTTCATTCAACATTCATTCAATTATTCAACTAATATTTCGTTAGCACCCACCAAGTGAAGATCCGTCTAAGGCACTGTGTGGCTACGGGAGCTCTGCCCTCAGACGGTGCAAAGTCTGGCTGAGGAGAGACACATGCACACCTAAAGGCTGCACCCTCCTGCATCTGAGCCACCACTGGCTCTGTGTACTCTCCCCACCCTTTTTTCTACCTTAACTGGTTATAATTTGGAACCAAGGTGTATATGTTTTGCTTTTATCTTTTCGAACAATTTTATGTTCTTTTTAAATTTCAATACTGAAGGCATATTACATCTGTTTTAAAAAATTAGTAAAGTAGACAATAAAACAAAACAACAAAAAGCTTCCCAGATAACTTAGAATAGCATCTAAACCCCTTACTATGGCCTTTAAGTCCGCAGTGGCCCTGCCTCCTGCTGACCTCTGACCCAGTCTCCCAGCACCTCCCCTCTCACCCAGGCCACTCCAGCCAGACTGGCCTCCTGCAGTTCCCGCACTAGATCAAGCCTGGCTGTGTACCTCTGCCTATAGTGTTTTCCCACAGACCTCAGTACATACTGAAAAGGTCTGTGAAGAAAGGAAACAACAGTAAGAGGTTGGATTGGGGTCGTGCAAAGGCAAATCAGTTTGGAGATGGACTCAGTATAAAAGCAGACAGACTAACGGACAGACTTGTACTTCAGAAGATGACCAAAAATGACAGGGAGGGAAAATGGAGAGATTAGATGGTCACAAGTGTTTCCCTAAAATTAGTCCTAGCAAATTCCCTGCTGCCTTCTAGGGGCAGCTCTGGAAGGAGTGGCCCAAGGTCTGAACTGATGATGCTTTCAAGAGAAGCCTACTTCTGATAAGGTAGGCCACAACCGTGGAGACAGCCAGAGAGCCTGGAGGAGTAGGGCGGGGATGGAGCACACAGGGCACCACTCAACACAGGAGGTTAGACCGGCTCCCTAAACGACAAGTGATGTGAACTTTGGCAAGAGACACAGACAAGAGAGCCTCAATTTCCTTATCTTAACAAAAAACGGTAACAGCTATCCTGTTTATATTATAGAACTTTTATGAGGAACACATATCATAGATGAAAGTGTTTTTTAAAAATCATGACTTCTGGGGCTGGCCTAGTGGCACAGTGGTTAAGTTCACATGCTCTGCTTTGGCGGCCTGGGGTTCACGGGCTCAGATCCCAGGCGAGGACCTATACACCGCTCATAAAGCCATGTTGTGGCGGCGGCATCCCACGTACAAAAAACAGAGGAAGACTGGCACAGATGTTAGCTCAGGGACAATCTTCCTCAAGTAAAAAAGAGGAAGATCAGCAGCAGTTAGCTCAGGGCCAATCTTCCTCACCACACACACAAAAAAACCCCATCAGGACTTCTGAAAGTTTGTCTCATTCTGTTCCCTTATAAAACAAATCTTTTTCCTGATCTTATTTCTATAAATACCATAAATAATATTTATTGCTACTCTCCCAGTTCTTTCAGTTCCACCATCTTCAACAACCCCCTCTCCTCACACAGGCAGATGCAGGTCCTGGTTTAGACTGCTGTGTTTCTCTCCTGGTCCCCACTTCCCTCCTGTTTCCACTGCTCTACCCCATATGGAACAACGTCCTAACTGGCAACTGATCCCAGCCTCTCGCTCCTCCAGCGCAGTAAAGCTATGATCATCCCTAGCTCCTCAATGTCTCCTAAGTCTCCTAATAGCTCTACAATTTCCACTAAGGAGGCACCCCTCCAGACGCCCCAGTTAGAATGCATTCAAGGCCCTCCTTGGTAGCTCCTCTCACTTTCTTTCCTAGACTTACTGCTCTTTACTCCTCTTCAAGTACCAAATGTGGCAGACAAACTGGACTACGTTATTATTCCACAAACAGCTTTCTGATGGTTTTTCCACTATTTCCCCTGAGCTACTGTGTTCTAACCAATTGCAATGCTCCCGTCTCATCCTCACCTATTTTAATCTTCCAGATCCTTTAAAGCCACACCTGCTTACTTCACGAAGCCTTCCTTGGCTCCAAAGCCCCTGCCCACAAACAGATTCATGATCTCCTTTCTCTCATGTCAACATTAAACTTTACGCATTTCAACATTAAAATGTATTTCTAATGCCACTTATCATATTTTACCTTTCTTTAAGCAGATAATTATATATTCATTTCCCTTCCTATATTATAAGAACCTCAAGAAGGGGAACATATCAGAGATAACTTTCCGATGTCTCTGACATGTTCAGTATGGTGCTCTGCATGCAGATGTTCAATTCATAATTCAGCCTTCAACAAATCTCTCCTGCAAAAAAAGTCTCATGCCACTCAGAAAAGAAAAATACATAAAGACAATATTTATTCAGAGAAATCATTCTCTATCACTTAGCAGGACAGGGCCTGAAGGAGAAGATCTTTAATAATGTGCATACGACACACAGAGATTCAGGAAAAGATTTTTGCATACTTGCTATTATTTCTCAAAAACTAATTCCTAACGCTGAGAAGCTTAGCTCAAAGTTTGTCTTGTTAAACTGCTCATGATGAACGAGTAGTGTTTCGAAAACCTGATTTAGCAATGAACAGGTTAGGGACATCTTATGACCACAGACTCAGTCTCAAACTCATCTCAGCAAGGTGCACAAAACTCCTGCCACACAAGGTCTAGAGAGAGTTTCCAGAAATAAGACCAAGTTGCATTCTCACCTCTACCTTAAACATGCAGGAAGGTACAGGCTATCCCATAAGGCATCAGGCAAACACCTGGAACACCTCTGGGGAAGCTCAGACCTTTACTCACTTATAAACTGAGACAAAATCTAGGCTGAGCAGACACAGGGAAGCTTCCCAACAAGCGACCACTCTCATTCTTCTTAGAATGTATACTGTGTCTAGGACAGACCCTGATACACAGCGGGTGCCCAATAGAGGTTTGTTGAACTAAAAAGAAGTTAAATTTTTTTAATGGTACACTGAAGGGCTTCTTTTTTCCCCCAGGAAAATCCCCCTAATACTCTCATTACTGACAATAATTTTCAAATGTGATTTTTAGTCATTTTTTATAACCCTATATTGAGATACGTCATATCCCATCATATTCATCCTTTTAAAGTGTACGATTCAGTGGTTTTTAGTATAGTCAAAGTTGTGCAACCATCACCACTACCTAATTTTAGAACATTTTCATCACCCCAAAAAGAAACCCCATATCCAGGGCCGACCCCGTGGCCAAATGGTTAAGTGCGCGCACTCTGCTTCGGCAGCCCAGGGTTTCGCAGGTTCAGATCCTGGGCGCAGACATGGCACCGCTCATCAGGCCATGCTGAGGCGGCGTTCCACATGCCACAACTAGAAGGACCCACAACTAAAAATATACAACTACGTACCGGGGGGCTTTGGGGAGAAGAAGGAAAAATAAAACCTTAAAAAAGAAACCCCACATCCATTTGAGCAGTCATTCTCCATTCCTTGCTCCCCTCAGCTCCTGGCAACCATTAGCTATTATTCCCTTTTTTTATTGTGACAAAATATACATAAAACAAATTTAACATTTTAACTATTTTTAAGTGTACAATTCAGTGCATTAAGCATATTCACACTGTTGTGCAACCATCACTGTCTTCCATCTCCAGAGCTTTTTCATCATCCCAAAGTGAAACTCTATACCCATATTAAACACTAACTCTCCCTCTGCCCCTCCCCCTAGCCCCTGGTAACCACTAATCTACCCACTGTCTCTATGAATCTGACTATTCTACATACACCTCACATCAGTGGAATCATACACTGAAGGACTTTTAAAAGATGACGGGGCTCCACCGACAGCTGGCAGCCATCGTTGTTCTGTAAGGCTATAAAGAATGATGAACTTTCAGGCTGTCAATGCCAACTCCCATGGGAGACTCTGAAATAACAGAATAATTCACATGTAATTACCAGTATAGTCATCAAAGTTGACTCTTCCTCTCATGGTGTTCACAACTGACTCTGGCTGCTCAAAAATTTCCTTCTGCATAAATGAACTGAAGTTGCCTAAAGTAACAGAAATTATATGATTAAAACAAAAATTAACAAACCAAAGAAAAAGAAATTTGTACATAACTAAAGATCTATCTTCTTGAACACAACCTTAGTATAAATTAAATGAAACAAAAGGTCACGTGATAGAGAACAATATTCATATACGACACTTTATCCTATGTGAAGAAAATGAGCATGTAAAAAGGAAAAAGGACTTTTATTAACTTCATGCCTGAAATATGGAATTACAGCAAAACAGGGGAGTGGAACAAGCTGAAGTTTTGGAGTCAGAACAGACCTAGGTTCAAATCATGGCTCTATCCCTTTACTAGCTAAAGGGTTCTGAGGAAATTCCTGAATCTGCAAAATAAGCACAGCACCTCCTTCACAGCATTGTAGTGGAGATTAATACAGTAAAGACTTGACATAGAGCAGTTATGCAATAAATGTTAGCTCTTATTCCCACTACAACCCCATCAGCAAGGAGGAGAATAAAAACCATCACCACAATAATCATGACAGTTAATAGCAGCAAACATTATGTAGGGCTCACTAAGTGTGTCAGGCACAGTTCTAAGGGCTTTAGATATATTAGCTCTCTTAATCCTCAACACACCTTAATGAGGGAGGTCATATTATCCCCATTTTATACATGAGAAAACTGAAGCACAGAGAGAATAGAGAGGAATAAAGAACAGGACACAAACTATGTTTATAAAGTATCTTAAAAATATCGAGTACTATTTAAATAATCTATCTTTTTTTTAATGTTAGAAACAACAAACCATGAATTAGTTTGAAGGAGAACTACTGTGAAACCAGCTGATAATTTCTCCAAAGAATCATCCCTTTTCCTGGGGTTATCCCTTCACTAATCACGTGGAAGATTTCACTCAGCATTGTTATCAGATTGCTACACTAGGAGAGGAAGTAGAATGTATCCTTTCCATTAAGGACAACACGACAAAAACTTTCACCCTTCATGATCTGCTGGAGCTCCATCTGGAGGGTTTGCACAGCTCGTCCAGGGTGATCGCCAGCAGTTCGTTTAATTCGATGGATAGAGAGACGGCCATCCACCACTGCTGCGACATCATCATCTTCAAGAAAGATGACGCGATTGGTGTGTTCTATGACAGCACTGTAAAACGTTCAAGGAGATAATACAATCAATAATCAAGGATGATTATCACAAATAAAATATCATTAGGACACAAGGACGAAATGTAAATACAAACTGGATCATCCTGCAATATCTCTGATAACCTGATTATCGATGCCATTCCCTACAAGGGTATGAGGAGGCATTGGTCACTGCGGATAACAAATAAAAGGATCTCTGTGCAGCAATCTAAACCGAATTAGATTAGATCAGAGAGCATGGCCACATTTCTCCTTCTCATTCTATCTATCACCAAGTCCTCCAATTTTAACTCCTAAATATTTCTCAAAGCTCCTCTCTATGTCTGCTACCACAAACCAGTTAAAGCTACTGTCAGCTCTCGGCTGGACGACTGCAGCAACCTCCTAACTTATCCAGCTACATTCCCTCTAATCTCCCTCCATCCAGTCTCCATTTCTGCCAAAATTGATATCAAAAGGCAACTCTAATCAAGATTTCTCCTTCACCCAATAAACCACTTGACGGCTTCCCTGTGGCTCTCAGGAAAACAACAAAATGCCCTGCTGTAACCCTACCTCCTTCTCTAGCCTCACCTCCCACCAAACTTCCTGTCTCTACTCCAGCCACACTCACACCCATCCCAAACTCTCACAGGCTGATCCATCTGCAGAGAATGAATGCTCTTCCCTCTACCTCTTCACCTAACTAACTCTGACTCCTTAACTTTCAGTTCAAGCATCATGCTCTTAAAGACATTTACCCATAGGAGGGTACATCACTCTGTTACAGGGATTCTGTAGCTCTTGTCACAGCTGGAATTCTATCCTTTATGATTGATTAAAATTTGTCTCCTCCATTAAGGAAGAGTTCCTTAAGGACAAGTAATCTTTTTATTTTTATTCACCATTATCTCCTGAGCCTAGCACATAGTTTTGCCAGAGAGTTCAATATGAATGTACTAGTGAATGACAAAAGGCTGTTATGTTTCTGCAATTTCCAGTTTATTGAAGCCATATCTGTCAACTCTGTAACAAACCTGCTTAACGACATCAATGACACATTTTAGCACTGACTACACACCTGCAAAAACTAAAAAACAGTGACGCTTGTTTTCTCACTGAGATAATGCATTCCCTGTAGTCCTAAACTGGATCATTTTTCATTTTTAGATCCCCTTACTCTCAGGCACAATGAATGACTCAAATACTTCTTGGCAATTTGAGTGATTCCATTTTATCCTCATTACTATTAGTGTTTTATTTATAAATGCATCTAAGCATCCCACTGTATTTTTCTCTCAAAATGTCTTACTCTAGTACTATTTCCTTTATAAAAGTGATTATGCTGCAAATTACTTCTGAATTAAAAAGATAAGCGTCCACACTGGACTAAAACTACAACGGTTTAGCATCTACACTGAAATAAGTGGGATACTAAGCCACTGTACTTTTCCATCTAAAATCTCTCCTCCCTACAAAACCTGGGTAAGGCTCCGAAAAGAAGAGGAAAGATAATACAAGAGCTCAGAGTAAATACACTGGAACAAGTCTCAGACGATTATCCATTCTTGGTAAACTCACCTACGTGCTTTGAACAGGGAGATGCAGCGTTCTTAGAGCCACATCTCCAAAGAGGTCACCTACACTTCCCTAATTAACCATCTCCGGCACACCATGACTAGATTTATACAAAATGACTTCTCGGTTTCCTGTAGCAGGAAAGAAGTTTTACTGAAAATTCTCCTTGAATCAACGAAGGAAGCTCACCTTGCATCAGAAGCAAAGTAATACTCCACTGCTTTTTCCTCAACAGGGAAGAGGCAGGTTGTGCTGTCCACACGGGAGAGATTGCAGCTCCCTTTCTTGTCTTTCCCTGGAGCACAGGGTTAACAGTGATCAGCAAACATGTAGGAAACCATGGCCAATATTTAAGCATATGTAGTTTTCTACAAAATCAACAAAAAACCATAGCAACACAAAACAATTTCAGCAATTTAAAAATGCCAGGTAGATCACCTTATTTCCATGCAATAAGCCAAGAACAACAACAGACAAAAGGTGTAGAGTGAAATAGCAACTACTAAAGAAAGCGTGGCAGATAACAGTGCTAATGTAAATTTTTAATGTAATATTTCATTTCCAAGTAAAAGGCAAATAATTCATTAATATCACTAATTTTTTTTAATCAAAAGTATGTATAGCCTAATCTTAATTTAACTTTATACAAAACTTGATGGAATTAATACATTTGTATATCTAAACTTATCATAAAAATTACATTAAAAATATCAAAATTATGCAATGAAAGTAAAATGAAGGCTAGTTGCATATTAATATTTATCGCATAACAAAACTCTAGATTTTAACAGTAAGTCAGCATAACAAATCAAGTTGTTGTCTATGCATTCTGATTTAAAAACAAAACAAAGTACTTATAACTCTCTAACCATGATATACCATATGTGGCACATACTGCTAAGGACTGAAAATATAAATTCAGAACCTCGCCTTTCTTAAAATTGGATCTTCTTACATTTCTTTTAAGTCAGGAAAAAGATGGTGCTTTTGCAATGACAGTATCTTTTTCATTCTAACACTTTAGAATTCTGGCATCTCTACTTAATTTGTCAAGTCATTGATGAATTTTTTTTTCCTTTTTGCTCATTTTCAACTAAAGTCAAAACTGGAAAGCATACTGAAAGTTTGACAAATTAGCCAAATATAGAAAAAAAACTATTAATTGAAGACTATTTAAATGTCACAGAGACAAAAGCACCTTTCTCCAAGATCAGGATATAGTAGACCTTATAACCTATGGACATAAATGCCAGAGAATACCATAAATATACTTGTAAAAACTCATGTCTATCCTCTAAAATGCTTGTCTATAAAGACTTGGTAGTAATTATTCTTAAAAATATACATCCAAAGTTCCCCCCAATCCACGATTATTTGGTGTGTGTTAGGCATGAAATCAAAACAGCTCTTCCCATCCAAATTCAACAGCAGAAAAGATACCACACTTTAAGAAATAAATACAAGATGACATTCTAGAAAAGATAACACTATAGAAAGATAAAAGACATCAGCATTTGCCAGGGGCTGGGAATGGGACAAGGGCTGACTACAAAGGGGCGCTGAAGGGAACTTTCTAGGAGATGGAGTTGTCCTGTATCTTGATTGTGATGGTAGTTACACAACTGTTTGCGTTTGACAGAACTCAGGAAATTGTACATAAAAAGACTGAACTTTATTGTGTGTAAAAAAGTGAATTTTAAAATACGTAAAAAAATAAAATTTAAAAATAAGTAAAACGAACACCTACACTTTTTAAATAAATACCACTAGCTTTGGTTAAAAAATATTCTTATAGAGGCGGGCCCTGTGGCTGAGTGGTTAAGTTCATGCGCTCTGCTTCAGCGGCCCAGGGTTTCCCTGGTTCAGATCCTAGGCGCGGACATGGCACCACTCATCAAGCGATGCTGAAGCGGCGTTCCACATGCCACAACTAGAAGGACCCACAACTAAAAGTATACAACTATGCATTGGGAAGCTTTGGGGAGAAAAAGGAAAAATAAAATTTTTTAAAAAATCCTCATAGAGTTTTACTATATTCTTTCTCCAAATATTGGTTATTTCATTATTCAAGTAACATGGTATATTTAATTACATGAGGTATCATTGCCTATTTAAATTAAAAAATCATTACTAGTATACTTGACATCTATATGACTCTTACAATCTATAAAATGTCTTCCAATACACTATCCCATCTGATTTAAGTGGAATACAATTATCATCATCCTGCTTTATTTGATCAGTGGTTACACCTGGAGAAAATAGGAAAAGCCTGAAAGCCAGTCCAGTATTTTCCCCTTTACAGAACCTAAGAGGCTACACTATTTAAACTAAACTCTGCTGAGCCACACATTATCTACATACTAGGAGCTAGAGAAATAAGGGTCACTAAAACACAATCCCTGACCTCAAAAAGATCTATCTCCTGATAAATTTTTCTTCCAACATTTTAAGACCTTAACCAGTGTTTTTCCATTGTTGCTAAAAGCAGGTTAAGGCAAGTACAAAGTAACATATCGGTAATATACACACAAGCAGAATTATTAACAGAAATCTGGAACTCTGGATCCAAAACCTGTACTCTCACTGGTAGACTAGTTTTTCTTCTGAAAAGGGAGGGAGGGGAAGAGGAAGATAAGAAATCTAGTATCTCAGGATTTAAGGTTATTTGAGAAAATAACTTTCTGCTCTTGATAAAATAGTGAAAGCAACAACTATCTAAAGATGAATAGGTTTAGAGTACTTTGCTAAATTTTTTTCAAGAAACCAAGAATTATATATTAACAATAATGGGTTTCAATTTCCTGAAGCTGTCACTCCCTGTCTTTTATATGGAAAGATTTTAGTAATAAGTAAACGGAAAGAGCACACTCGTTTTTTTTTTTCTGTCTTATTATATCAGTAAAATGATTCACAGTTTGCATAGCTGAAAGTCCTATAAAAAAATAAACTTCAAGCATAAATTTAAAAAGAACAATAGTTCCTAATTCAAACAGAGCCAATCAAGTATACTGAATGTAAATCTAAAAGTGAAATGTCATGCATAAAATAAAAACCATTTAAACATATTTCAGTTAAAAGTTAGGCTAACTTACTCAAACAACTACCCCTTAATTCAATCTATAAGAGCCTATACAAAATGTCTTCCTAATCTTAGCACCTTATTGATCAGAATGTATCCTACATGATTTTAATTTAAAACAAAGAAAAAAACTTTACAATTTCAACTATTTTCTCAAATCTCAGAGATTTTAAAGAAACAAATTATTAAAAGCAGTTTTCTAAGTGCCAAAAGCAGACAGACAAAATACACTCTGCAAATTAGAAAAATAACATCAAAATATATTTCCCCATAAAATAAGCACATTTTTAGAGGCCCGGCACATTCATTCACTCCAAGAACAAAGAATTAGTAAAGAATGAACAAAAGAGGATAAGATTCCTCCCCATCCATGCAGTGTGCATTTCCCACCTCTTTCTCCCTGTGATCCCCACCGTGTGAATTGTGATCCAAAATGAGTCCTAGCTAAGGATATACAACAGAAAAAAATTCTACTCGTCAGAGAAATCAGAAAAAGAAATCCTTTTCATGTCTAGACAGAACTATATATATGAGTGGATCTAACCAAAGGGGGATTTATTTCAATTTAAGGAAAACAATTCTTTATATCTCCTGTACTCAATTGATACATTTCCCCATGGCCTGATACAGGAACAGTTTTTACCTGTTCTGTAGAGTATTGGAATGTGATCGGTAGAGAGTTTATGTTCACTTCGAACACCAATCAACAGAGGGCTGCCTCGTCTGTAAGTACAAAATCAAACAAAATTAAAACATTTTTATAATGCCCTAACGATACAAAACTTAAATTTGACGAAGGAACACTCTTCAACTAATGTTTAAATTTTCCCTCTAAGCTCAACTTCAGATATAACAAAAGAATGACATAAACAGAATTTTTAAAAAATATTCAATAACAGAGGCTGGCAAACTATGACTGACAGGCCAGCTTTGTCTGTTTTTATTGGCACCCAGCCATGCCCATTTTTTTACACGTTTTCTACAGCTGCTTTCACACTACAAGAGCAAAACTGAGTAGCTGCTACAGAGGCCACATGGCCGAGAAAGCCTAAAATATTTACTATCCGGCCCGTTACAGAAAGTATGCCAACCCCTTTTCTATAACAATGTGTTTGAAATTTCTCTCCTTTTTAACGTTAAATGAAACCTTTCTTTTGATATATGAACAATATAAGAATGTGTATCCCCTTCTCCTTAGTCACCCTGCCTTTGTATTAAAGACAGCTCTCTCTTAGCAAATCTTAGGGCTCCTCACTGTTCTAAAAAGAACTTCATGATCAGGCTTAAACATCTTAGCAAAAGTAGTGAAAGTACAATTATCTAGGACTCAGTCTAGAATATGTAATTCCAAAAAATATGGATAAAGTTAATGTTTTGGGCCTGAAATTAGAGAATATTCAATATCCAAATTTACAAAGTAATAATGGTGCCCCACTACAGACAAAAGGTCAATTAAAAATGCCAAAATGTATTTGCTTTATCAAGAGATTCTGTTAAATGGAAGAGTGATAAGACAATAGACAAGAAGGAGCACACGAAAATAAACATACTAACGCAAATGTCTCTAAGAAAGGGAAGAGCCTTTAAAGTGAAGGGTCATTTATAGTATACAGAAAATAAACGTAATTCAAAAGTTTCAGAATACATATAATTATTAGTCATTATTAAATTTATATTTATTTACCTTGTGCCAACTGCCTGGCCAGGAAAATGGACACTTTTAAAGACAAGTGCAAAAGCACCTTCCTACAGAGGAAAAAAAATGCATTAGCAATATATATTATAATCAGTTATCAGAAATGCCTAAAACATACTGGCTTCAGCACAGAAATTTTTTGTTCACACAACTGCTCTTTTGCACTAGTTTATAAATAAATCTAAATTTTAGGTAGACACTTACTCCTGAGTTTTGGTATAGCCAACAGCTACTTTATAACCAAGCCTACTTTTGAAATTGGCTCAACAGATAACAGCTCCAAAACAGACTACTTTAAAAGTCACCTTTGTACACACTACCAACATTTCCCAATAGACACATCATATTTCCCGTACATGCGTTGGTAAGGGGAAGAAAAAAGATCCCAAGCTCAATATCCAAAACCCATTCTCTGGCCCAGTAATTTTATACCACTGTTAACTTTCACTCTTTTTCACCTTGACATTGGAGATATGAATGTATACACAATGACAATTATTAACATGCACACTATACCACCCCTCAACCCAACCTCATCAGGGGCAGAATCTAAGGAAATCAAGAATGAATAAAGAGGGAACATGAGGTAGGAGAGTGAAGGAACCACCACAGAACACAAACCGGGCTATACAATGAGTAGAAACAAGAAAAAGCTGGGACGGCACACTACTCTGCCTTGAGTAAAGGGAAGAAACAGGCCTCTATTTTCTCCAGCTTCCTGACTCCTCTTTTTATGCTGCAGACATCATAAGATTTGGGTGGAGGTGGGAGGCAAGGGTTGGACATTCAGAGAGAAGTAAAGGCTTTTAAATGCGAAAGCCAGAGTTATGAGTGGGGAAGGGTTGGAAATCATGATGCATTTGGACTTCTGTGGATCTTTGATATCTTCAATTAGGGCAATTGGGATGGGATCAAAAAGAACACCACTTTTCTCTTGGACTGGGAAATACTTTCCTACATAGGTATAAGGCCAAGGAAAAATCCCCAGAAGGAAAAAGAAGGAGTTGACTCTACTGGCTCAGAGACATGCAGACATAATCCCAGAATAAAAAATGTGCATTTCACTGGAGCTACCCTTGTGCTATGTTACTGACGGGAAGAACACTTGAGCAAGCAGGAAGCAAGAAAGTGATGAACCCCCGACTGTGTGTGTTGTGTAAATGTTTGCGTGTGATAAATATGGGTTTGTTGGTGAGTATGCATAGTTTTTGGACAAACTGTTTGATCTGGGATTATTTTTAACTCCTATGACACTAAACTATAGTGAAAGAATTAGAATTCTAAGTGTGTGTGGGAAGGAAGGGGTCAATTAGTCAAAAAACAGTCTCCCAAAATAATTCAAGCGGAATAGTTATTGTATTCAACTTTCTGGGATATCATACCATAGTTATGGTATTCAACTTTTGGTAAATAAAAGTCAAAAATACTTAAGAAATTAGCATAATTCCTGTTTATCAAATTTAAAGAGTTTATGGTGATTAATGTTGGAAATAATTGTCTTTAAAAGTGTGGTTTAATACCAGTTGTTGGATAACTCTCTCCACCAAGGTAGTAAAACTGGTATCTTGACTTTCCCGATTGTCATACATGTACTTAACAAGCTTGGCAATTGTCTCTGTGTCTGTTTCAGATTCAAAGTCATAGCCTTTGCTTTCCTGTAATTAGAAAGAAAAAAAATTGACATATTTAAGGAAATATTTATAATATCCAAATCTTTTCTATAGAATTTTTTCCTGAAAAATCTCACTAATCAACTTCTGATCTTTTTTTCACCACTGTAGCCCATTACCCACTGTTCAGAATTAAGGTCACCATCTAATTATAGTGAACCCAAAACAGTGAGGTATTCTATATAACTGAACATACACTCATAATTATATAAATCTATATATGCCACATATGAATTAAATAAATTTTAAATAATTAAAATATAAAGAAATATAACAGTCATGAAACACTAATTCCATAATGAATACAACGATTCTTTCTTTAATGATGATGTTGCACTGGCCAATACAACAGCCATCAGCTGTATGTGGCTATTTAAACTGATTAAAGTGAAATAAAATTTCAAATTTAGTTCCTCAGTCATACTAGCTCAACAGCCAAATGTGGATGCTGGATAGTACAGATAGAGAAGGTTTCCGTCACTGAAGAAAGTTCAAGTGGACAGCCCTGAGAAGGCACTCACGAAGGTCATCATCATGACCTTTACTACATAGTACACAGCTTTTAAGGCACAGAACCTTCATTTACTCTGTCCTAGATCACGTATCCTAGAATCTTTTGAAAATGACAAACAAGGTCTTTTCACAAGCAAAAGAAGTTCCCCCAAAATTCCAAATTTTACTTGAGCTTTTGGGTCACTTATAATAAAGCATTTCCTTTTCATATAAGAAAAAAAATGTTCCACTGTCAACAAAGAAAACTCTGATAAACCACCACACCCTTGTAACTGCCTTAGGAATTACCTGATCATACCTAGGTAGTGTTTACTGCACACCCTAACCAAAAACTTCACTGTTCTCGTTAGACGTATTCTCAAAGACTGGTGTCTTTTTAGGTCACTTTACTTACCAGAAACTTTTTCAAGTCTTTGTAGTTGGTGATGATTCCATTGTGAATAACAATAAATTCTAAAAGAGATAAAAGCATTGATGACAAAACATTATAGGCCTAGTAAACACTTTAAATAGCCATTACTGTTGATAGATTTTTCTCAAGTCAAAAAATTTGTCAAACTTATACTTCCAGGTGTAATCAAGTACTATCTACTTTTCATTACCAGACCTCAGGTAGATCAGCAGCATAGTTAATGTGGATTAGTGAAAGCACACAGTGTTAGGGAGGCGGATATAGTGCCGGAACTACAATAAACTGGGGTATAGAGCCATCAGCTTGAGTTGTGGCTAAACTACTAACCCAATGTCACCACATGAAAGGAGCAAGATTACTGGGCCTGTTTCCTCGCTGGCAAAATGAGGGGGCTCAACTAAATAACTATTATTCTCGCTTCTTTGTTCATTCCTTCTTGTGCATAAAACATTCTTAAGTTTAAAGAGAAAGGCTTTCAAACTAAAATAATTATCTGATTTATACTAAATGAGTTTAAGAACTAAAGATAAGAAGTTACGAAGAAAAACCAGTTATTCAGTTCTAGAGTTAAATTTATTTATCTGAGGTCCAGATAATTACTAAAACGTCAGATAAATGAATGTTAAAATCAAATTCCAAGATCAAAGACATATGGTAGTGGGATAATTTTTACCCTTTTTGATTAAATAACTTTGAAATATCTAAGTCTGGGTAATCAAGAGTTGAAAATATTATTTTTAGTCATTGACAGTATATGTAAAGACTACAAATGTGGACTTATTTAAATTTCATCTAAGTCAGGAGAGAAATCACCACTAAATTCAATTTTGTATTAAATTATCAAAAATTTTTTAATATATTTAAAGATCTGACATTTTGGTTTGATGTTAAATGAGCTTGAATTGAATGTATTACAAACCAAGTAAAAAATAAACATTTCTATTAGATTTTTAGGAAAAGATTATACCATGAAATACTACAAAAATAAATCTAAAATAATTTTTAATGGTAGAACACAGAGAATCATAAATAGCCCATAGCTGATATAAAGCCTTAAATTAAAGCCAAATTCTCAAAACATAATCTAGATATAAGTTTTCAGAAATCTTTTATAAAGGCCTTGTCAGTATTAAGTTTGGGTGGTTATTAGCATCCTAATCCGATTCAGTAATAATTATGTGAAGCACAAGAAACCTAAAAACGCAACTTCTGAATTAAACTATAAAATCTTATCTCAAAAGGGATATATACACTACATACATCTATACATATATAGATGTATGTATTTGCCTGTTTTTAAAAATGGAAGAATAGACTCTAAAATATTTTTTGAACGGTTATCTGCAGAGAGAGATGGAATAAGGAAGAGGAAATAAGATACAAACTAGACTTATTTTAGTATGCTTCTTTTACAGGCGTGACCTCAGAACTATACAAATATTTTAAACAGTTAAATAAAATTAATGTTTAAAGAAAATCAATCCCTAAAACTCAAAATAAAATAAAACATTAACATAGTGCTGTATCCAGCTGGCAGCACAACCACATAGAAAAAGATTATTCCAAGTGACTCTAAAACACAGTAATTTGATTATTCATCCCTAGAGAGACATACCCTAAGGACAAAAAAACCAATTAACAAAAAAACAGTAACCATACTTGTTATAGTAGTGTTGGCATCATGATTCTGTAGTATATACATCATGTGAGAGATCAAGTAAGTGTGTTGCTGGTGTAAGAACTAAGTTTTTAGGTGTGATTGAAAGGAAATACACAGATCAATGAGGTCAAGTAAAAACCTTACAGCACTGGATTTGAACTGTAGTTGTGTTTTACCTTTAAATGTATACGTGCATGTGTGCACACACACAGAGGTAAATATATTTCCTAGCTCTGCCCACTGAAAAGGCCTAGATGCAGTGAGCATTTCTAGGACCTGTTTACAGTCTTTAAATATCATTTCCACTAAAAGGAACTATGGCTCCTTAGAGAAACGGCTGATTTCAGGTCTGGAGCAGGATTAGATGAACCTGGAACATCTTGGCCTACCAGAAAATAACAGACTATTGAGCCTACTGGGTCACATCAAAAGTACTCAGAAGCCAATGTGAAAAATCTCCCAATAGCCTAAGATGGGAAAAATTGTGCATCAACATAGACAATTATTTCAGTGTTTTGAAACAAATGAAATACTTTAAATGCATGAGTTTACACCAATAAAAAAGGAACTCACTGTTCATCTCAGAATATTAGAAACCACTTCATTTTTGAGAAATGGTAAATAAAGGGGGGAAAAAAATCAAACATTTATTCTGCCTTTCCTATACAATCTGTACTTCAAGGTAACCAAGCAGTTGATATGAAGAAGTTTCTCTTTATAGAAGTATTTGAGACATAAGTGAAGAAAGAATGATAGTATTAGACTAGCACCATTCTACAACCCCTAAAGAAAGAAAGAATCTTGGCAACGATCATCAATGGCCGCTAACAGCACAAAAAGAAAAACATCCAAACATTATATACCTCCAGATGTTAAGACCATACCAATTTATAATAAACAGAAGGGAGAGAGAAACATGTTAAATGACAGCCCGGATACAAGCAATTAGCAAGATCTAGACTGCTGGAAACTCTGTAGGACAAACAAGGGTAAACCGCCAAGAAAAAGGACAGAAAGGGAGCAGTGCCTTAAGGCAGTGCCTTAAGAGACTTAAGAGACACATCAATCTACTAAGTCCTTATCTTTTACAGATACACACTTAAATATTTACAAATTAAATGCTATGAGATCTAGTTATCTGTGATCTATCTATCTATATGATATCTATTGGTTTGAAAATACTCTTCATGGGGCAGTAGACATAAACATCACTGATCATGTATTGTTAAATGTTAAAGCTGGGTGATGGATACATCAGGTTCTGCATGCTCTCTACTTCTGAATATGTTTGAAATTTTACACGTTAAAATAATGAAAACATAAAAGCCATCATTCTTCTCCCGTTATTGGCCCTCTACAATCCTTCCAAAGCATGCAGCATCTGTCCATACCATTATTTTTATCAGAGCGCTGGGGATGGCTATTGACTGGACTGGGTTCGCCATGTGTTGCCCAACGGGTATGAGCTATTCCAAGGTGTACGTCAAATTCTATATCCAAATCCATATCCTGTTGTTCTAAAGAAGATATAACAAAAGATTCCAATATTAAATCATGTTGTAGAGATGATGCTACAAGCTATATTTATATATAATTATTACAGTGCTACTCACCTGGAATATACAATTATTAAAACTGATGATCAGGCATATTCAAAATAGTAATTAAAAGACTTAGAGAGGTTAATGCAGCCAAAATATTTAGGGTGAATGGTTCCAATAACAACCAAAAAACTATATACAAAGAAATAAAGCAAATGTGACAAAATGTTAACAATTTGTAAAGCTAGATGAAATATAGAGGTGATTAATGTACTATTCTTTCAACTTTTCTGGAGTCTTGGAAATTTTCAAATTCAAGAGTTAAGGACAAAAAGAGTTAACATGATTTTTAAAAATCTATATTTAATCCTTGCCTTAGAAAAAAATCAGTATCATTTTAATTAGACATGTAAAAATAAATTCATTCTCTCAACGTCACACAACCTTATGACTGCAATTTCTTTGGTCCCCAGTAAATGTAAACATATCTCACAATATAAACTGCAATTATGGAGCGCTTCCAAAATCAAAGAACAGGTTCTCAAGAACAGAGCAACACTATGAAAGTATGGGGTTACAGATTGATGCTCCTTTATCTTGAAAAGCAGCTTTCTAATTCCTTTTCCCTATGAGCTGTCTCTTCTTGCTTCTTCCAGAAGAAAAATGGACAGTTCTAGTTATTTACTAATAATGCCCTCCTTCTAATTTCCTAAATATAAAATTCATTTGGCTAAGAAACTAGATAATAAAGCTTGTGAGAATTAGGTCTAAATCAAGAACAAATTGCTCAGAAGTCTGAATAGGAAAGTCCATGCACTTTAGCACACACTCGCTGTGGTTTTTATACTGGCTAATGAGAGGTCATTCTAAAACACAAATCTGATTAGGAAATAAGGCTTAAAATCCTTGAACAGACTTGCATTGCTTAAAAAAGTGGTTTATATCCCTATTGCACATATGAATAATCCTAAACCCAGTCACAGGGATTTGCAAAAAGATCCTCAAATTCTAACACACAACTAGAGAGCCACTTTTCTCAAGATAAAGCTCCAACACCTTTTCATGGCATACAAGGTCCTTCACCATCTGCCCCCCACCTACCTTACCATCCACATCTCTTACCCCTCTCCAATTACTAGCTCTCAACACACCTTTTACAAATAACAGCTAACATCTACTGAGAACTTACTTTGTGCTAGGTTGTAGGGACTCCTCACCACTCTCTCCCTATCACTGTGACCCCAGTCACCATCATCTCTCGCCTTGACTACTTCAACAGAATCCTAACTGTTCCCCCTGTGTCCAATCCTCCCTCTGTACAACCTAGTCTTTGCACGCCAACCAAAGTGATCCTTTCAAATCACAAGTCAGATCATGTCACTCCCCTACACACCGTTTTCCAGTGGTTTCCCACGACATGCATAGTAAAATCCATCGTCCTTGAGACACTACCTGACCCAGCCCTCAGCCACCTCTCTAGCTTCATCTCCTGCCACTCTCCCCCTCCCTCGCTGTGCTCTGGCCCCACTAACTTTCAGCCATAAGCAGCCCAAGCCCACACGGGGCTTTGCACGTGGTGTTCCCTCTGCCTAGAATTCTTCTTTCAGACAATCACATGGTCTCTGCTCAAATGTCACCTCTACCATATATTTTCTTCATAGCACTAATCACTACCTAACATTATATATTTGTTTGTTGTCTGGCCATCTCACTAAACAGTAAGTTCCATCAGGGCAGAGGGTTTGCCTATCTTGTTCTCTGTTTTGTCTTCAGGGCCTAGAACAATGGCTGGTATATAAAAGGCACCCAATACATATTCATTCGTTATTGAATCCTCACATTACACTGTGAGGTGGGTACTTAATGTCTCCACTTTACAGGCAAAGAAACTGAGGCTCAAAGAAGTCACAGAAGCTGCCATAGGTCATAGTTAAAAGGAAAGAGAGATAGGATTTGAACCCAAATCTGTGACCCCAGAGCCTAAGATAAAACCACAATGTGGTACTCTGCTGTACTATTACATTTGTGACAAGTTAACCTGGCTTCCATCAGAATTTGAGTTCTACAAAAGCAGCAGCCTGCCTTATTATCTTTGAATCCTAAGCACTAAGAGCTAAATAAGGCAGATACTCAAATTTTTATTGGATAGCTCACTCAATGAACGGATAACATCATCAATCTATCTTTCCTAGCTTACCTGTGTTCTGAATAATTAGGGTGACCCGATAAATAACCTTCAGAAAAGTAAAGGATTACTGTGTATCACTATTTAACAGGCTAATGTAAGCAATGAAAATATCTGACTCGTTTTCAGGCTGACTATAATTAAAGCAGCATCTCTCCACACATGCTGGCAAGCCACACTGGAGAAAGTAACAAGAGTCTGTAAATTGAATCCATTTCAAATTTACAGTAATTACCATACCCATTTCACTGCTGCCAAAGGAATATTATCTAATGTCTAATAAGAAAAAATCACTGCTATGACAATAAGCACATTCCTTGTAACAACTATTTCCTACGTTTTATAAATGAATCATGACTTCTAACCCCTGACTCTTCCTTATTCAATGTTACCCCTGTTCTAAAGCCCTCTGTTGAACCTTAAGTCTAGATAACCCCCACACTCAGTTTTCTCTTCTCCCCCCAGCCCCTAAGCTGCTAAGCAACATTGAAGAAAGTCACAAAATTCTGTAAATTGAGTCCATTTCAAGTTCATGGTAATTACCAAGCCTATTTCACTGATGTCATTTAAGGAACATGGATCCATGCTCCTTATTCATTAAGTTGACAGCTCATTCAATTCCACAACAGCTCAGGACATCTTTTCTACTCTCCTCATTCCTCAGTCCTACCTACAGTCCCTCAATTTCCACTTCTCTCAGCTTTTTGCCCTCACCTCATAACTCTGTTTTACTTAGCTTTTCTTTTACCTTTGACTCCTGTAAAGGCTAACTCCCCCACCTATGCCTTGACGTTCTAAAGCTATAATCCCTCAATACCTTTCTTATTTGATCTTCTATCTTCCCACCACCTTCACGCTCAAGGCTTCCTGCCCTCTGCGTACCTTTTCTCAGATGTCATCCTTCTGTCTCTTTTTCTTAATAGTTCAAACATTTAAATTTGCTGGCAATAACACTCAAATACCTATACCCAGAGATATCACACGTTAGCATACAGCCATTTGTGTTTTACATATTCTCTAAGATATAAACTGTAGGAAAACCTTTAATTATTGTCACTCCCGAGAACAGTAGCCCTGCCTTTGCCCCAAAACTCACTGTCTTTACTGCCAACACCATATAATGACAGTACCTAATTCTCTGTATTTGAATTTCCTCATCTGCAAAATGACGATGATAATTTTACCTACTTCATGAGTAATAATGAGGAATAAATGAGTTAACACACAGAAAGCACTTACAAGAGTGCCTGAGACCCAGAAAGCAATCGATAAATGTTAGCTATTATTTTCAAGGTCAGAGTTGCCAATACCTCTTACTCCACCAATCTAATGGCCTTTTCTTTTCTGAGATATATTCCTTCCCTTTTGTTTTAACAGGTCAAACATATTGAAACTCACTGGGAATAATAAAATAAACATCACAAACATCCAAATATCTATACCTAGAGTTAACAAATGTTAACATCTAGCCATTTGAGCTTTAGATCTTTTTTAAGATACAAAATGTAAAAATGTAGTTGAGGGGCCGGCCTGGTGGCACAGCTCAAGTTCACACATTCCGATTCACTGGCCCGGGTTTTGCCAGTTCGGATCCCGGGTGCGGACATGGCACTGCTTGGCAAGCCATGCCGTGGTAGGCGTCACACATATAAAGTAGAAGAAGATGGGCACGGAGGTGAGCTCGGGGCCAGTCGTCCTCAGCAAAAAGAGGAGGATTGGCAGCAGTTAGTTCAGGGCTGATCTTCCTCCAAAAAAAAAAAAAATGCAGTTGATACCTCCTTTATACCCTGCCCCATCTCATTCCTCCCAGAGGATTCTCAAGTTGATGTACAGCTTTCCTACCTGTACTGTTAGACTTCTATTATGCTAATATGTGTTCATAAATGATAGTATTCTTTTGTGTTTTTTAAGTGGTCCTACACTTTACAGATCCTTTTGCAGGTTGCTCTTTTCACTCAACATCAGGTTCCCAGGAATTATCCACGTCCCTACATGCAGAACCAGATCACTCCTTTCAAAAGCTACATGTGGTCATGTAGTATCATTACAACCAATTCTCCTATTCCCTTACTGGTAGACATTTAGGCTGTTTCTAAATTTTGCTGCAATCGATCTTGTCATGTCTCCTCACCCACAGGGTATTTTTCAAGTATACGCCCAAGAGTGGAAAGTGCTTAGTCACAGGTATAGGCATCTCCCCTTTAAAGATTGTTAGATTGCTCTTCAAAGTGATTTATCAGTTACAAATTCATCAGCAATGTCTACAAGTTCTCATTTCTCCACTACTTCCTGACTTTCCCACAGGAAAGGAGGAGGTATATTTCAACAGGTTGACATCCAAACCTGGTGATTCTAGTCATAATCTGCCCTTCCAGCCTCCCATACCTGTCTACCAATAACATAGATAAAAAGGACTACCTACCACTTCATCAACAAACTTGCCTTCCCTATTCTTTTTATTTATTTTTTTCTTAGGAAGATTAGCCTTGAGCTAACATCTACTGCCAATCCTCCTCTTTTTGCTGAGGAAGACTGGCCCTGAGCTCACATCCTTGCCCATCTTCCTCTACTTTATATGTGGGACGCCTACCACAGCATGGCTTGCCAAGTGGTGCCATGTCCACACCTGGGATCTGAACCGGTGAACCCCGGGCCGCCGAAGCGGAATGTGCGAACTTGCTGCGCCACCAGGCCGGCCCCCATGCCTCCCTTATTCGTATCTTTACCCAAGCCATTGCGCTCAGAAGGCTTTTCCTTCTCACCTTCACTGCCCAAATATAATCAGCAGCCATTCCCTATGTATCCCCAGTCTCCCCAACTTGGGGGAACTTTCTCTCTCCTGAATCTCACAACAATTTGTTTTATTGTCTACTAAAGAATCTACTGTACTCAGCCTGGTATACAGGATGCAGTAAAGGAAGTAGGCAGAACATTTATACTACAGTTTTTGAAGTGCAGTGCCTTCTTTACCTGTAATTTGGGTGCCTGCTTTATCCCTAGCCAATCTTAGCCACAATACACACAAAATAACTATTGATTTAATTTGTTAAACAAGTACTAGAGAGCTAAATATTTAGTTTATGTGAAAAAAAATGACGAAATTCATCATTTTCCTCTTTTAGCTGTACTCCTTTGACAATGATTATGATGGCATCCATTTGAGCAGGTACATAAAAAACCTGCTACTTCCTGCTTTTGGGGGGAGACTTTTTAAATGTTTATTCAATCAATGTACTTGAAAGTTTCTGTTTCATTTTCAAGTTTCCTATGAAAAAATAAAATGTACAAGCATAATGTTATGAACTCAACACTGAGAAGTATATCATCTTTAATGGAGTATGTATCTGTGCGCAACTACTTTATGCCAGAGGAGTAAGAAAATCATCAGAGAAAAAGATGATACTTACCTGATTATATCAGACCTACTAAAAGGTGCAATATCCAGACTTATTATACATCTAAACTAGGCATTTAGTCCAAAGTGAAGACAACCACCAAGTGAAGACACATGAATCAGGGCACCCGTAAAAATCCCTTTGACCTAGGAAAGGCCCTTCCTCAGGAACTGTGGCTACTTTATTTGAGGACACTGAGCTTGCTCTGAACACAACGCACCTAACTAATTTCCTTCCCTAGTTAATATGATCATTTTTGAAGCTCAGGTACATTTTAAAACCAGTACAGACAGTAACAAAATCACTTTTCTTCCTTCTCTTCAACTTTAAGTATCACTGTCTTAAAATGGGCCCCAAAATAGAAGAGAGAAGGTAATTTGGTAGAGAAGAGAGAAGGAAGAGAAGGGGGGGCGGGGCGGCACAAATCAAACTAAGTACGTTACTGTGAACTTCTTCATCCAGTGCTTTGACTTTCCCTTTCTTCTTAATGAGATGGATTTTGCAGGCATTGGCTTCCCAGTCTTTGTCATTGCCTCCATCAAATCCCACACCTAAATCATCAAGAGGCAGAAAAGCAAGATTTAGAAACTGGCTATTACTTACATTATCATTGTAAGGCAAAATTTTTAATTAAAAAATACTTTCATCTAATTAATTCACCTATTTATCAATTCATGTGTCAAGAACCATGATAGTTGCTAGAGACAAAAATGAAAATCACTCAGTTCCTATCCTCAAATTTCTAATAGACAAGGAAAAAATAATTATAGTACAGTGTGGATTAGGTTATAATAAACGTACTACAGGCTGCAGCTGAAGAACAATGGAGAAACGGAGAAGATATGCACCCACCTCAGAAGGGAGATTAAGAGGGAATGTCAGGGAACACATCTCTTGAGAATCTAAAGCTCCTAAGAAATTTGAAAAAGCTACCCTGAAGGTACTGGAAAAAGCACTGAGTAGTTTTAAGTAGAGAAATCACATGGCAAAAACATGTAGAAAACTCTCTTTGGAAACAGTGTAGAGGATAGACTGGAGGAGGAGAAAGAAGAAGAAATCAGCCATCAGAAGTTATAGTCATAGCAAAGCACAAATGAGGAGGGTCTGAAGTAAAGAATGGTAATGAAGACAGAGATAAGTGCTATTAAGACGTAAAACTGCGAGTAAGATGAGAAAGCAGAAGTCTGAGATACTCCTAGGGTCAAAGGACTTGTTGAATGACTGTTGATAAAAGGAACACAGAAAGAATAGAGTAGATAGTGAAGTGAGAACTAGAATGTACTCAGTTCAATTCTGAACACGCAAAGTTTACAATATCGTGGAGAAATTTACCCAGGGAGAAATTTATCCAGGGAGAACTTTCTAGGATGCAGGTGGAAATACACATCTACAGCTTGGGAAATACATCTGAACTGTAAGTCATCAACATATAGGAGGTTGATGAAGTCAGAGCTCACCCATGAAAATACAAAATAAGAAGGAAAGTGGGCCTAGGAAAGTATCTTGAAGAACATAAATATTTACGTAATAAGTAGAAGGAAAGGAGCCCCCAAAGCAGAGAGAAAATAAATAATCAGTGTGTTAGGAAGAGAATGAGGAAGATGTGTTATCAGAGAAGCTAAGGCAGGAGAGAATTTTAAGAACAAAGGGGTTGAGGAACTGACTTTCCATTATCTAAAGAAAGTCATGAAAGATAAATGCCCATTACATCTCGCAATGGTAAGTGTACAGAAAAGAGTTAACACGGCAGGTCTGACACTACTATCCTTAGAAAGGCCTGCCTGTAAAGTTGGCCCTTGGCTGGCACCTGGGAACTTGGATTTCAGGAGGGTTCCCACTGCTCCAACTGATTACAAGTGGCTCACAGCACCTGAACTGTTGATGCAAACAATGTGGCTTATGTTGAACATCTGCTTCCCTTTTGGAGTCTAGAATTCTGGTACGTCAGGCAGAGGGTGTCTATGTAAATAGCCCCCAATAAAAACTCTGGGCACTGAGTTACTAATGAGCTTCCCTGGTATACATTTCACACGTTATCACAACTTCCTGGGGAAATTAAGCACATCCTGTGTGACTTCACCGGGAGAGAAATCTTAGAAGCCTGTGCCTGGTTTCCTCCAGACTTCACTCTGTGAAACTTTTCCCTTTGCTGATTTTTGCATTGTATTCTTTGGTTGTAATAAATCATAGCCGTGAGTACAACTAGATGCTGAATCCTCCTAGGAAATCACTGAATCTGAGGGTGGTCTTGGAGACCCCTGACACAGTTAAGGGAAGGAGCAAGAGTAGAACCTAAGATTGACAAAAAGTTATTTTTATTTGCTTTGTCATTTATTTAAGATAGAAGAATCTTAATCAAGTTTATATGCCAAATCACAGAATCCTTAGAGACAAAGAAATTAAAGTTACAGGAAAGAAAAAAGATAATTTATAGAGGAAAGCCTTCAAGAACTTTGTTCTACGATGAAAATGCCTCATGTGATTTATGTTTTTATGGTAACATTGTTAACAAAAGAAGATACCCGTAAGAAGCAATACTCTACATAAATGCTAATACTTTTGAAATTACATGAACAAACCCTTTATACATGATAAAATATAAAAATTCTTCAAATTAGATTGGTGGTTACCAGAGGGGAGGGGGAAAAGGAGGAGGGTGAAAGGGGACAGGGCACATGTGTATGGTGAAGGATGGTAATTAGTCTTTGGGTGGTGAACATGACGTAATCTACACAGAAATCAAAATACAATGAGGTACACCTGAAATTTACATAATGTTATAAACCAGTTACCCCCAAAAAAAATTAATTCTAAAATATTCTCCAGATTTTAGATTTACCTGAAACAACCCAACAGACATTACTAAAGAATCTAGTCACCTAAAACAAATTAAAAAAACCTCTCTATTTAGACTCAAGAATCATGCAAAACTATAATATTTTTTAAATTTATTTAAAAGAATTTAAATTTATTTAAAAGGAAATACCAGCAGAATCATATCCTCTGTACTCCAGTCTCTGAAGGCCTTTGATTAGGGTCTCCAAGATTTCTCGTCTTGTGCGAGGAACATGGTAGTTTAAGTATGCAAATATACCTGCAAAGAAACAAATTATTTAATAGAAAATTCTGTCTAAACAATCAAAATTAATATAAGCATGACAAAATTCTCATTTGCATAATTAAGGATAAGATGTGCAAAAATGAAAAGCTAGAGTCCATCTTTAAAAAACAAAGAAATCCTCACTTTAAATTGTTTAAAGGCAGTGAAACGTTTTCAAAAGGGAATTTCTCATAAGTATAAAAGATTGAAATAAATACGTCAAAATAAACGTTTAGAGCTTTTTCAAATAAGCTTATAAGGCTGGTCACTAATCTTCCATCATTGCCATTTTGTCAAGTGAAATCTAATTTCTAAAAACTAACCAAACAACAAATTTTTGGTTTATGCCCTAAATACTGTGCATATGTTTAAAGGAAAACATTTTGTGAAATAAGTATTTTAAGCAACATAGGGCCCTATAAAACTATATAGATGGAATAATTTTTCAACTTCAAAGGACCATGTTGTCAATAACATTTAGAATAAATAACTTGTAAGTATCAATGATGTTGAAAATACTTACAACCAAAGTAGTCTAATAGGTGAAAATGAACTAAAAAATATATATAATCATCTTAAGAGAAACTGGCTTGGATCACTTGTTCACAGATACTAGCAAAAGACAACTATAAGACATGTTAACAACTCGTGAAATCATAGAAAAGAAGCAATCACTTGGAAAAGCAAAACTAGAAATAAAAGGACTAGTACAGTGTGAACCGAGTGGGAAAGAAAGAGGCAGTGGGACCCAGACAAAGGAAATCCACATTTTGGGAACAGCAGCACGGAAATCATCCAAGGGCTTCCATGGTTGTGCTTTGGCCAGGGTGGATAGCTTACATACAGAAAAACTGAAGATCAAAAGAAAGAAAGTATAAGTTCAAGTTGCTTATTTATCAAAGAACCTTCCCTTTTCTTACTATATTATACTATAATGCCACTGATTCATAAGGGGATTAAATTAATTCTGTGGGGTAGAACTTCAGAATGACTAGCCTTCATTTCCATTTGAAAAGGTCTCTTTATTTCTACAAAGAGCTTGGTCCTATCAAAACATTTCAGCATATAAAAATAGCACACTTCTAATATCCAACAAAAAAGCCATCATAACGTGTATGCCGACCACCATGATCAGTACGGTGCAAGTTTTTTTGAAATAAACTATCATGCTCTTCAAAAATACATATATATATATATATATTTTAAAACTAAAACCCCAAACAACCTGAAACAATTTTTTGAACATTCCCAAAGACTTACAGAAATCCTATATTTCATTCATATTCCAAAAAAATAAACCTTACAGTTCTAAAGATTTTTTAAGTTATTGTATTGTACAAGTATCTCACTTTCACAAAACCACAATCCTGCCTGAGGTCTGGGGTTTTTGTTTTTACTGCTGTTCCTTCATAAACTATTTGTAATATGAAGAAACTAAACCAATAATCCAACTGTAATCAAACTTTTCTGTGTTCTACACTTTTTCCCCCATGGGTCACTGATCTTAGTTTTCTGTGTACATTTAATCTTTATCAATCAGTCCCAAATAAGTATTTTTATCAGATCATAAAAGGACAGTACATAAAATATAAATCTTTTCCAAAAATAACACTTTAATATAAATGTGCTAAAGAATACCGATTCTCAACTAGTCTACTCTCCACCACCTGTGACTAGCCATCAGCTAAATAATCTGCTAAAGGAGGACACGACCTAGCTCATTGGAAGGTCATTAACTAATAAAACATATTACACTGTCGAGGATTGTTTGCAAGCTGAGGCACTCTGGAAAGCTTTGAAGAGGAAGTCCAGAGCCGCCAAATCCCAATAATGCAGTGCCATACAGAAAAATTCATTACAAAATCTTCTTTTTTTTAAGAAACGTTAATTCTGATGGTAAAAGTAATACGTTTGGGGAATTAAAGATTAAATATAAAAATCAAATACCAATTTAAAAAACTTAAATGCTGACACAAAACCAACTGTTTTTAAGACAAGCTATAGACCCAATACATTTTTTAAAAGGAAATTCAGAGTGATGCAATATTCAATTCACTGTTTTCAATACATGTAACTTGGCATTCAACTTTGATATTATTTCTAACATCAATCTCCTTGGTTTACATTGGTTCACTGTGTGAATCTTGAGATCCTGAGCACAAGTTCATATAGAGAGGAATCTTCTAAGCCATGACTTACCTCCAAACAAAATTACAAAATTGTAACTATTTTATAAACTAATAAAATTAACACTAAACATTTGTCAGCTCATAAAAAAGTACTCTCGCATTGAAGAAATGCTGCGAATTCTTTTAATTCATGTGTGTCCCCAAGGCTTTCCACTATACCACCCTGCCTCAGCTTCCCCTTCTGTGAAATGACCAGGTTTTACTGAGAGATGGAAGAATAGGTTTCATGCAAGTGCCAACAAGTCACTAACTGGTAGTGGCTGTAGAGAACACCGTTGAAAAGGATTCAGTGGCCCCGTTTTCTAAACAGGAAGGAAAGCCATGAATGCTTTGGGACATTTATTACGTGGGGATTGATAGCACAAGGCCCACATATTTCCCACCTCTGACATTTGAGGACATTCACCATCCCCTCCAACTTGATGTTTATGATTTCTGAGGATTCTTTTCTGATTGCTTTAGAGACATTCCTGATGATTTTGACACTTCAATACCTCTACAGTCTGCACTTCTCTCCTGAGCCTCATTTCTTTGTTACAACATTTACATGATTTTGTTCTGTGTATCATCGTATCTACCAAATTAAAACTGGAAACCTGGTGAAGGGTCTTATTGTTTTCAGAATATATTGTTATGAATTAAAAGCCAAGTAACAGATAAAATATGAGGACATTTTTCTACAAAACCATATTATTGCACCTAAGATCATGCTCTAATACTGCCTAATACAATGTTCATATTCAAATTTTCCCTATTATCAAGAAAATGTCTTTTACAGCTGATTTGTTCACTCTAGGATATAATAAAAGATCATACCTCACATTTGATTGTTATGTCTCATAAGTCTCTTTGAATCCAGAATGGTCTCCCCAACTGCCCTGTTTTCCCCAAGACACTGACTTATTGACAAGCTGGGGCCAATTGTCTTTTTGAATGTCTCCCCTTCTAGCTGTGTCTAATTATTTCCACATGGTGTGATTTAACCAGTTCCTCTATTCCTTGTACTTCCTGTAAACTGGAAGATAGATCTAAAGGCTTGATTGAGTTAGGTTAAAAATAGGGAGCAAGAATGATTCACAGGTATGTATTTTATATTTTCTGTTGGTCCCTACTACTAGTGATGCTAAGATTCATCACTGGTTTAAGGTAAAGACAATCAGACAACTTAGCCTATGATATTCTGAAAGCATCTTCAGAATACTTTCTAGGGCTTTAGATATTGATAGCATTGATTTTTTAAGACATTCATATTTTCTTTCTTTGTGGTCCATATAATAATGGTGCACTTCCCAAACAGTTTCATCTTTGATTCAATGAAATACCATATATCAAATTCCAATGCAAAACCTGCCTTTTCCTTGAGAGAGGAAGTAATGATTACCAATAATCATTACTGTCCTTTTTTGGTTCACTATGAGAACAAAGAAAATGAGAAGAGTAGGAATAGAGGAAGAAGTAGGAGCAATATTTCTCCTTACATAACTAAGCAGGAACTGAAAGGAAAATACAATGACACATGTAAGAGAAATTTTCTAAGATCAAAGTAATAATGCTGAAAGAAGGAAGAAAGAGGATTAACCTAATTTCCCCGGTTAGGAAAGTGGGAGATAGAGAGGTTGAATCTATCAATTTTACAGACCAACCCCTTGACAGCACTGCTGGCCCAAGACAGCCCACCTGCTGGGATTAGTGAATTATCTGTGATCTTGGGGTAGCTGGAAAAACAATGGCAAATGACCAGCCAATGAGGCATGGAGGAGATGATTAAGAGGGAGGTATTCATAACTCAAAATGATGCTTATTCAACAAACATCACTAGATTGACCCCTATTTCAGGTCTTCTACTTGTCTTATCAAACCTCCCAATAAACAGTTCTGCTTAACCTAACTACAGAAGCCTAAAAGTCAACTCCACCACTCTTCAGTAACTGCTCCAAGAGCACAAAGCATGGAGCAGAGGAGATTTTCTACTCCCAAAATGGCATGTGCTTCCATAGTGTAAGTTTTCTTATTAATGGAATGTACTTGGAATAAATATCTCCCTAACCGAAGCAGATGCTTGCACCTACAAGCACCTTTCTCAGAAAAAGGCAACTTAAAATTCAATGACATAAATGCACTTAGGAACACCTTAAAATACTCAGATACAACCTGGACTACAGACTTGACACGTAGTTGAAAGCAATCTAGGTCTAAGTAAAGACTATTAAATCTTATTGAAATGAAAAGTGAATGCAATTTAGCTGACTAATCAAATCATTAAATTTCCTATTCCTGGTTGAATTTATGTCCTTATGAATAAGAAATTTTACATATTTTTTCACATGACAAACTCAATATATTGAGACCCTAGACAGTGCAATTCATCAGTGTTATTAAAATTCATTCTCTAAATTATATATTTTTTGAATAAAAATCCATCCACAATCCCACTTAAGTTTCATTTTAAAAATTTTTCTTATAAAACAAGTTACAAATGAATTCACTATCATCATTAAAAATTCAAATTACACAAACGCTACAGAATGAATCGTGAAAATCTCCTCGTTCTACCTCCACACAGGGAGACAACCACCATTAATCCCATACACATTGTCCCAATCCTTCAGCCATGAATTTTTCTACATATATGGACCTAGATGTATATGATTTTAGGGTATTTTTTAAACACATAATATACATTTATTAGACACTATACACATTGTTCTGTAATTTTTTCACTTACTTAAGATGTCTGACATCTTTCTGTCAGTATAACACATGTACCCTATTCTATTTAATGGCTGCATACTAGTCCACAATAGAGTTATCATATTTTACCTAACCATTCCCCTATTGACTGAGGTTTTTCTAACTCTTTGTAATTACAAACAATGCTGCAATTAAACTTATATACATAGAACTAGATATTTGTCATAAAACATAGTCAATATTATAATTGTAGAGGCACATTCTACAGATAAGATTCCTTTAAAAGATGAAATATTAATTAAGATAAATTTTCTACTTCTAAAAACACAAAGAAAAAATCATATGGAGTGACACCATGAGAAATTTCAATTTGTGCATTTTTTGTTTAAAATCTTTTTCCTATTTACAAAATGCTGGCTAAGGGGCCGGCCCGGTGGCGCAGTGGTTAAGTGTGCACAATCTGCTTCGGTAGCCCAGGGTTCGCCAGTTCAGATCCCAGGTGCAGACATGGCACCGCTTGGCAAGCTGTGCTGTGGTAGGCATCCCACACATAAAGTAGAGGAAGATGGGCACGGATGTTAGCTCAGGGCCAGCCTTCCTCAGAAAAAAGAGGAGGATTGGGAGCAGTTAGCTCAGGGCTAATCTTCCTCAAAAAAAAAAAAAATGCTGGCTCAAGTGTCCCCTACTTTGCTGTAAGTATGTGTTGCCACTGGAAGGAGCTCCATAACACTTCTCTCTTGCACATTTAACATTTTGGAACTTGAAGCACTGTTTAAACTCTGACACCTCTAATTACACACTCTCTCACAGTCTACCTATGTCATCATCTTTCCTGAAAAAAAGCATGCACTTCTTGCTTACAAACCCTCACACATTCCATCTCTCCCACTTCTCTCTGATCAATCACATCAGACCACAATTTTTCAGTACCCTGACAATTATGCTCTTACTCCTGTATCCCTGAGCACCCCCCTACAGTGAAGTCCACCCATTTCAGGTCCACTTTCATATGGGCCCTCCCAACTGCTGACCAATCCTGTTAATCATTGCTTGTCTAACTGTCAAACCTCCCCAGATACTATTCTAAAGTCTAGAATCTAGACTACTCTCAAATCTTCATTTCTCTCTTCCCAGCCTCTTTCTCATTTTTCATAGATTCTCACTTTACAGAAGTGAAGGCTTCATCTTAATATTAAAATACCTTGTATACCCTCTTATCCTTCCTTATAAGCTCAAAATAGAGAAATATTCCACATACTACTCCCTGAACCAGCCTCTTCTGTTTGTAACTCTTGACAAGTGATTCCTCAACTTTGTGAATACAGAACTTTGTTAACAATGAAATATTTTGAGGATCCTACACAATAGGGGGTTGAATTTTTATTATCCAGTGTCCAGAACAAGTTTTGTTCAATTTACAGACAATGTTTAGAGTATGAATCAACCAAAGTACATCCTAAGTTACTTCACAGCTTACAGGTCAGGAACCACAGCTCTAGAACTCAACTTTTCAACTCTGATCAGGGACCCCAGTTCCACAATACTCTCTCCCTTTGTGTTATACTTGCCCTCCTCCTCAACACAAACTCAGGTCCTTCTGTCTTCATATATGCAACTTCTCTAATGATTTCTTTATCGCCAAATGCACTTAACTTCTCTCTGCCATATTAAACATGAATGATCTTTCTCCACTTTTGCAGGTTCTGCCCAAGGCAATATACTACTTTGGAACTGTACTGCCTCTAACCACTGTTTTTTGGCCTCTTTTCCAGGCACTTCTATTTCTTCTTTCAAACTTGCTGGCAGTAGTTCTCAATTTATTTCCGACCCCATGTACTGTTGGGTGATGTTGGGTAACATATGCCATCAATGACATTTCTCACAGTGCACTAGTTCTCTATCAGCTAGCACTATTCCTCAACATAAAAGTCCTGCCCTATCATCAGAACGTTCCTGACCTAACCAGTCTCTGGATTTCTATTCATTCCACTTGTGGTCTCTAACATGGCAATGAACAAAGACTGTGTATTATCACCCACACCTGCTGCATATGTATTCACTGTTTCCTCCATCCAGACAGCAATTCCTTCAAGGAGATTCCTTTGTTTCAGTCATCTCTCCAAAGGGCACAGTGCTAAGCATAAAGACACCACTTCAAATATCTTCTAACGCTTTCTAGATACCTGAAATGTACAGTCAAAAATTCCCAAACCAGGGGCCAGCCCCGTGGCCAAATGGTTAAGTTTGCGTGCTCCACTTTAGCAGCCCAGGGTTTCACCAGTTCGTATCCTGGCGGCAGATGTGGCACCACTCATCAAGCCATGCTGAAGCAGCGTCCTACAAGCCACCACTGGAAGGACCCACAACTAAAAATATACAACTATGTACCAGAGGGCTTTGGGGAGAAAAAGGAAAAATAAAATCTTAAAAAAAAAAAAATTCCCAAACCAGGGGCCAGCCTATGGCCTAGCAATTAAGTTCAGCATGCTCCACTTCGGCGGCCCAGGTTCAGCTCCCAAGCACAGACCTACACCACTTGGCAGTGGCCATGCTGTGGTGGTGACCCACATACAAAATAGAGGAAGACTGGCACAGATCTTAGCTCAGGGTGAATCTTCCTCAAGCAAAAAGAGGAAGATTGGCAATGGATGTTAGCTCAGGGTGAATCTTCCTCAGCAAAAAAAAAAAAAAAAAAAATTCCCAAACCACAGAAAGAGAACACTATTTTTCAGGATGCTAAATAGGGATGAGGGGAAAGAAAGTTTCCACAATTAAAGATCTAAGAAATACTGGGTTAAATAAAAAGTTTATTTGTAGAACTTCCTAGAACCTTTAATCTTGCTAACTGTGAATCTCCAAAAGCGGAATTTCCCGAACTTCTATGTTTTAAAACTCTTCCCTACCATCTACTGCTCATTACCAGCACTTATTAACTTCTCCCTTCCCAGGGAACACAATTGAGGAAATGCTTATTAAGCAATTAATTATTTTCTTTCACAACTACCTTATATCCAGTATGATTTCTAAGGATATGGTAATAGTACTGGTTTTATGATTTATCCTAGCAGCCAGTCTTAGCATCCCTCAATGACCCACAAAGCCATTAGACAGTATAATTACAAAAAAACTTTTTAAGGATTAATTTCAGGCTATTCTAAATTGCGAGCTCCCTTACTGCTTTTAAATATGACCTCATTTACTAAAAATCCATTTATATACACCATCAGATCAGAAGCGTATAACCCCACATTTATAAAAACAGCAAAATCTGTTAAAAGCTGTGGGTAGCTTAAGTGACTTGACACTCTCTCACCAAAGCCAAAGGTAAAACAGATAAAAAAGGACAAACTGTTGGGGGCCGGCCCGGTAGCGCAGTAGTTAAGTTTGCACATTCCACTTCTCCGAAGCCCAGGGTTTGCCGGTTCCGATCCCAGGTGCAGACATGGCACCGCTTGGCAAAAGCCATGCTGTGGTAGGTGTCCCATGAATAAAGTAGAGGAAGATGGGCACGGATCTTAGCTCAGGGCCAGTCTTCCTCAGCAAAAAGAGGAGGATTGGCAGCAATTAGCTCAGGGCTAATCTTCCTCAAAAAAAAAAAAAAGGGGGGAAAATGGTATTCCAAAAGAACCAAGAATAAGAGGAAGGTAAAATAAATTCGGAAAATAGACTCACTATTCTTCTCTGGGTAATTCACAACATTTATTAGCACATTAAAGGTCCCAAGAAGTTCTCCAATGAAAAAAGCCAGTTCAACACTGTTTAATCTGTTGCTCCCCAAATTTACCTGACCATAGAATCTTTTTTTTTCCTGATTAACACTTACTATCATCCCAATACAACTGGCAAATTATAACAGTTTTATCATTATATCTAATTGGAAAAAGCAGATCACAGAATATACAGCCCTCATTCTTCTGCTTCGACATTTTGCAATGTTGAAACCAAATAATCTTTTATAAAAACTTGAACAGGCAGCAAGTGATCAGAAGGTAAACCTCTAAATGTTCCCGTCTAATCTCATTCCCAGTCAACTTCTCTGCCTAGAAATTTTATTTCAACAATTAAGATGTGGGAGGAAAATAAAGACAAACTTGTCTTAACAGTTAATTTTCAGAATTTACATTAGAAAGGAAATAAATTCTGGACCCTATTCCTGGAATCATGCAAAACTCTGGTCTGGGTTAAAAACAGGACCTTAGAAATGCCTCAAATACTGGTTCTTTATTTATTGGTTATAACCTGTTTCCTCAGCAGTAAAAAACTCTGTGGAATGGGGATGTCGGCTATGTGAAAACTCCCAATAGCCAGTCTCACCCTAAAAGCCTCACCCTTATCTGAACCTTTTCTAAACCAGATCTGATTTGTTGTTTTATTGTTCTTTGACTCCCTTTTTTCCTGGAACAAGATGAAGAAATGACCTGCAAACAGAAAGCTATGTACTTGACTAGGCGCACACCTCATCATCCAGGAACAGTTAATTACCAAATGAAGCACACTGGGGATTATCCAGTTTGCAAAATTCACTACTTCACAGCTCCAAACTAAATTCAGTGTTTTGGAAAATCACTCTAACTAGACACAGCAATAGTATAACTGATTCCAAAGTCAGCTCTGCTCTAATAATTTCAGCAAGCTATTTATAGGTGTTTCTGGTTTTTTTTTAATCTATTCTAAATTTAAACGGACTCCTCATTTTCAGAAGCTGAAATTAGCATAAAGTTAAATACAGGAAAAATATACACCAGTGAGACAAGCCACTCCTGCTGGGTTCTTCTTGCAAAAGCCTAAAAGAGTAAGTTTCCCAGAGAGCTCTATTACAATCATACTTCCCTGAAAAAAGTGTTCTTTCTTCCACGGTTAAGATCAATTGTAAATTTCAATAAGAACGGTAAGAATACGATTCTTTTTACTGACAACGACCAAGTTAATACCAATTTTAGGGCATATCAGTCATTTCAGATATAATTCTGACGACAACCCCTTTTAACACTTTTAGGTAATATTAAAACGACTAAATCTCAAAATATGGAATAAAAGGTTCCGACTTTACATTTTAACTGTTTTAGGTAAAACGTGTTAAATGCAGACAAATATTTTTCACAGGTTAAGTGTTCTAAACGAGTGCACACGCAAGTGAGAAACGATGTATGATCTATGACCACGGTCACTTCCGGACATCTCCCACCAAAGGTCAAGTCTAAGCCCCTTCGCCAACTTATTGATTAGCAATGGTTTCTGTTGAGACAGGGGGTGGCAGGAAGTAAGCCCATGTGTAATGCCATCGTCGTATCTCTAGCTATAGTTCTGTTTTCTAATGGGCCTGCCCAAAAGAAAGCAACAAAAAATCAGTATTTTCAAAAAGGTAAATCCCAGGAGAAGGCAAGTTCAGTTCAGAGAGACCTCACCTAATGTTCCACAGGTTGCTCACTCACCTGGTGGACTCTTTTGAGGACACTCCCCTCCACACCGCAGTTCCCTCAGCCCTCTCTCTTTTTCCAATACAGACATTTCTCTTCCCTCGTGGTTCTCTCCCCGCAAGGCCGCCGCCTTCGGCCCCCCAGATCCCCTCTAGGGCCCGCCCTCCTCTCAGGTGCCCGCTTAGGTCCACTACACCCCCTCCGGCTCGCAGAGGCCGGCCCCTGGCCCCAGCACCCGCAGCCACGGCGGGACGCCCCCCACCCATCACCCAGACCTCGCACGCTCCACACTCCCGCTCCAGCCCGCGCCTCCGGCCTTGGCGGCGTCCACAGCACACCCCGGCACCGCCTCGCAACACGCCCCCCGCCCGCGGCCCCCTTACCACACATGATGCAGGAGCCGCAGTTCACACGACGAACGGCGAGCGACTGGCAAGGTCGGCAGCGTACACACGTGCCTGTGGGTGACGGGCGGGCTTGCGGGACAGGCGGCGGTGACCAGACTCCCTGCGGGATGCGACGGCCGAGACAACCACAGCCTTCTCGACCTCCCGGGCTCGACAGCAACTGCCGCCGGGCCCCGCCCCTCCGCGCGCACCGCGCCGCCGCCGCCGCCGCCCGCAGGTCCTATTGGGCGGCGCCCGCGCCGCTCACGCACAAATCCCGCCTCCCCGCGCCGCCCCGCCCCCGAGCCCACGCAGGCGCTGGCCTGCTGGCGGCGGAGACGTGGCATCGGCTCCGGGCCGCATCCGCTTGAGGTTCCTGGAGCCGCCCGGCCCTCGGGCGAGCAGCGGGAGGGACTGCGCCGTGGGGGAGGAAGAAACTGGGTGGCTGGCAAGGAATGACGGAAGCATAAGGAAAAGAGGATGGAATTGTTAGCAAAGCAAATAGCGTTCGGGGAGGGCGCCTAGTGCGGTCCAGGGCCCCAGGCGCCGGTACCCCACGAAGCGGGGAAAGAGAAGGTGGAAAACAGGAGGCCTAAAAAGGGGGCTCCTGGGGCACAGACAGACAACTCAGGGAAGAAAAGGGACATTAGGCTGAAGAAGAGTTACAAACGAATTGAGTGAGGTGAGGGAGAAGAGGTCCCAAAATCCTAACTGCAAAGCGTCATTCAGGTTCAGCCTGTCTTTCTGTTAACAAGCAATTCAGTTCTCGACTGAAGCTCTGTGTGATATGCTTGGCCTCTAAAAGCTCTCCGCACCCCATCCCCACCCCTGGCCATTGCCTCTCTAACTCCTAGTTTCTTGCAGAGGGGGAGGGGTAGATTGTAAGGCTCAAATATCCAACACTATCCGCCTCTCCTTAAGAAACTCTGCTGGCCCGGATTTCTGATAGCCCATCTGAGAAGACCATAGGAATTGCCTAGATTTGACATCCTTAAGGTTTGACTCATGAAAGATTAATTCTGTGAATTAATGCACCATTCCTGCCAAGAGAGAGATGATGTTTCTGAGAATTTATTACCTGAGCATTTGCTTTAGGAAGATTTAAATGGTATCTTTCGTCAAATGTAGATGTTTACCATAACTCTATTAATGGCTCTAGAGTAGAATCAAATCAACAATTGGATGGCATGCAGAATGTGCATGGACTTCTGACCCCAGATGTCTGGTCTTACCTCACACTACTGCTCTCTTCCTACCTCACCTTCCAGTCCTTTACACTGGGCCATCATTTTCAAATTTTTTGCACATGTTGGTTACTCTTTGTGGAATCCCTGGCCCATCTCTACTTAAATGCCACCTCCTGGGGAAAATCTATTTTGTCTCCCCACACAGACTTGAGGATGTGTATTAACCTCATTCTTTGAGCTGCCCCTTTAAAGCAATATGCTTTGATATTTTATGATTTTTTGTGTATGTCCCTACTAGGCTGTAAGTTTCTTGAGGCTAGAACAAGTCTTGGCAGACCAAACACCTAGTATAAACCCTAGCACAAAGTAAGGGGTCAAAAATGTTTTGGGGGGCCTGCCTGGTGGCTGAGTGGTTAAACTTCCTCACACTTGACTTTGGCAGCTCAGGTTCACCAGTTTGGATCCCAGCAAGGACCTACTCCACTTGTCAGCCATGCTGTGGAGGCATCCCACATACAAACTACAGGAGGATTGGCACAGATGTTAGCTCAGGGCGAATCTTCCTCACCAAATAAAAAAAAAGTTTTTGAATGAGTACAAAAAGCTATATGTTCTTAGGAAAATTGACTTTCTACGGCTGGTTATATGATCATATGAGCAAAGGGCTTCTCAGTTTTTCTCAGAGTGAAAAAAATGCCTTTTTATCACTGGCCTCAAAGAGAGGGGGAAAAATGTCACATTTAATTAATCAAAGTATTTCTCACCTGAAAGTCCTTTAATATTTCATGCTCTTAAACAGGTCCCTAAATCACCCAGAGCAAAGTTAAAGAACAGCGAGCTCTTTGTTAATAGACAACACATTTCTTAATTCAAGAAGTAAAAGGCTCTGTGGATGTACATCTTCTCCTCATCTTAGAGGTTCTGGTCAGACCTTAGTAATGTTGCCAAGGAGTCGAGGTATGATTCCAATGTTTGAACAACACGGTTGTGCACTGCCAGCAAATCTCTCCAGGCCACAGAGAATGCCCGCAGTAGCACCAAAGTTCTCATGCTCAAACTATAATAATCCATTGAACCCCTGCTTTCTTCTGCTGCTTGTTACTCCACCATGACTATCAGTTGTCTTATCTCCATTCTACAGCTATTTTGGAAGGTGCTTACGACCAGCTGAGAGGAAGAAACTTTGAAAGCCAATATTTTCCCAACCCAACCATGAACAACATCACTAACCCACTGCAACAAAGAGCCCTTTGTAACCATGTGCCAGTCCAGACAGTAATATGGAAGAAGTTTATTTGTCTGACCCCCCTATATCTGGAGCTTTGCCTTAGCTGGACCTTTGGGAATAAGGGCTGGAGGAGAAAATAAATGATCTATGAAAGAAAGGGGACATCTGGGTCTAATTCAGACATCTGAGGAAATGGAAAGGATTTTCTCTCCTAATCAAAAGTTCTGAACTGAACTAAAAGTAGTGATGGTAAGGGGATGTCATTCATCACCCCTTATGTAAGTCCATTTCCCTGTTCACAAGATTAGTCCTGTCAAATCTGATGGCTCTCAGCCTTCTCTTTGCCATGCAGCCTGATGGAAGGCCATCAGAGCTTCCAGTTGCCATTTCCAAAGAAAAGAAGAACCATGTTTGAAATAGCTTTATAAGATTTTTAAATGTCTTCCCATGTCATTTTTTGTTATTGCTTATCAGAATTCCAAAGACAAATAGCAATAAAATTATTAAAATAAAAAATGTCTGGTTATAAACTTCCACTTATAAAATAAATAAGTCCTAGGGATGTAATGTACAGGATGGTGGCTATAGTTAATAATACTGAGTTGTATATTTGCAAGTTGTTAAGAGAGTAGATCTTAGAAGTTTTCATCACAAGAAAAAAATTTGTAACTGTAGTGATAAATGTTAACTAGACTAATTGTGGTGATCTCTTTGCAATATATATGTATATCACATCATTATGTTGTACACCTGAAAATAATAGGTTATATGTCAATTATATCTCAATTGAAAAAAAGGTCTGTGCATAACAAGAAGGTGGGAGGGGGAGGAATTGGTCCCACTTTTTAGGTAGTTTGTGGAGAAATGTACCATAATGGACAGAGAAGATGGAGGCAAGTATCAAAGGAAAAAAAGCAAATTGAGCCACTAAGGCCTCTGAGAAGGAAGAAATGAACACAAGAACAAAAGGCACCAGTCAAGGCCTCAGAAAGACTCCTTAAATGAATCCCTTTGCTTCCACCACTACCCGACTTCATCCTTTCAGAGTGACCTTTCGACAACACAAATCTGATCCTGTTTCTACTTGCTTCCAATTCACTGAGTACCCTTCACCTGTAGGATTAAGTCCAGACTCCTATGCACACACACGGTTCTTCAGGAAGTGACTCCTGCCAGTTTTATCAGCATCATCTCCCACCACTCTATTCAAGCATGTTATGGTCTAGCTATATGGAACTACTGCCAGTTCCCTAAAAAAGAATGCCATCTCAGACATCTACATCTTTGCATTTGCCCCTTTTTGAAAGGAAACGTTAAAAAGGGAACCAGTTGTTAAATAGTTAGGGCTTGACTATAGAGTACTAGATAGTCACTCACAAAATGAGATTATAAGGGGACCAGAAGGTTCCCTCATCCAACGTTACCTCCACTCCTTACCTATCAAGTTGCCTAAACTCCACCTGTACACATATATTTAACGCAGAACACATCCTCCTTCCCCAGGAGATCCTACATTAAGTCATTATCATCTATTAACACTTTAGAATGAATTATTTATAGGATTACTTTTCATTTGGATACCAGGTGTGAAAAGGTCACTGAGGAAATGCAAGTTTTAATGGGATAAAGATAATTCTGAAATCAGAAAGAAGGCAGACCTGGAAAGATTACCTTGGTTGGTGACACTGAACAAGAAAGGGACAATACAAGGGCATGTGGAATTGAGTGCAGTAATGCAGAGAGAGGGGGTCAAGATATGGAAGAAGGAATCAGGAATAAATTGATGATGAAAGCAAACTTTACCCACTGTAATGGGTAATTGTATGTGTCAACTTGGCTGAGCCATAGTGCCTAGATATTTTTAGTCAAACATTATTCTAGGTGTTTCTGTGAGGGTACTTTGGATGAGACTAACATTTACATCAGTGGACTTTGAGTAAAGCACATTGCCTTACGTAATGTGAGTGGGCCTCATTCAATCAGTCGAAGGCCTGAAAAGAACAAAAGATTGACCTCCCCAGAGTAAGAAGGAATTTGCCAGTAGAACTGGACTTGGGCCACTACCTTGGCTCTCTCCTGTGTCTGCAGCCTGACAGCCCACCCTGCAGATTTTGGACTTGCCAGCCTCCATGATTGCATGAGCCAATTCCTCAAAATAAATCTCAATTTCTCTCTCTATATATCCTATTTTATATATATACTATTAGTTTTGTTTCTCTGAAGAACCCTAATACATCCACCTAATGTTGATTTTATTGATTTCCTCAATGTTGAATACATGTATTTGTTTTAAATTCCTAGAGGATAGAGCTTTCAATCACAAACAACAGAAATCCACTCAAACTAGCTGAAGAAGGGGATCTATTGGCTAATGTAGTTGGGAAAGACAGAGATCAAAAGAGCTTCAGGCATATCTATATCTAGGCACACAATGTTGTCAGAACTCTTTGATTCTCTATCTGACCTCATGGACAGGGAAATGAGCTTCAAACAGCTCTGGAATCACATGTTTAGGGCTCACAGTCAAAGAGGAAAGAGAGTTTCCTTCATACGTGCTTTTTATAGTCTAGGCACTGATTCTGATCAGGGCAGTGTGAGTCATATGCCCCACTCCTGTGGCAAAGAGGGCAGGACACTGTGATTGGACAATTCCACCAGAGCCACACACAGGAAGCAAGAGGTAGCAGTTCTTCAAAGAAAGGAGAAAGTGTTGCTAAAAGAATGAAAAAGGGACACCAAAAGATGACCGCTACATCAGGTGAACATGACCTTGATTGACGCACCAGGAACCTCAGGCTTGAGAACAAAGGATGCTGACTCCATCTGGAATTAACATTCCCCAATACTCTTCCCAGGGTGGCTCCAAATTTTCCCAGTAGGTAGAACCTGGGGCAGAGTTCTCTAGCTCTGCTTGAAAGAAACTGATTCTACTGCCAAGAAGTTGTCAACAAATTGGAAACCATGAGATTAACTCGTCCTATCTACTATTTCTGTCCTGTAGGATGTAATCGGAGTCAGAATAGAGGTGGACCATTTGGGGAGCTGCCTAGAGCTGAAAGATCACTAGAAATGCAAGGTGATAGAAAAAATACTATTTTCTAGAGTTTCTTTCAGAGAATACAGAATCACATCTGCATAGCCTGCAAGCACCCTGTGGAGTTATCATAGTTAACTCTGTTGTGGGGAAATGGGGTATAAGGCTGGGGTTTCCCAAAGGGAGGTAAATTCCCACTGGACTGGAGAGCAGCTAGGTTATATTTCTGGATAAAAAATGGACACACATGCACTGCTTGGCCCATTATGGTCTGGAGCAAGCAAAAGATGGAAAAGACTTTTGCCCACTAGAAAGCAGTACCTGTGAAGACAAGGAAAGCTTCTCTCCTCCCTCAGGTAGAAAGACTCAGGTGGGGTATGTGGCTCCAATCCTTAAGGCAAAATAGTATAGTAGCAATGTGCATAGGGTCTGCAGCCAGAATGCCAGGGCTCATGTTCCTGGCTTTTCCACTTATATTGTATGGCAATAGAATATGTACTTCTCCCTGTGCCTCATGGGGACAATGATAGTTACCGATCTCCTAGGATTAAATGACAAATGTAAGGTGCTTAGAATAGTTTTGGTCACATAGTGAATGCTCAATGAAAGTTTGCTATTTTTGTATATTTTGCTCCTTATCATTTTGTATAGGGCTTCATCCTAATATTGGTTAGCAAAAAATCCTCCAAGTGCATGGCTGACTCTTGGCCAATAACCTTAGTTTCAAATACCTATTGAAACGTCCCTTATTTATAAAGTGTTTTCAAGAATACTTCATGCAAACAAATATTTTAAACATCTTAGGGGGTTAATTGATTCTTTCTTTTGGACTGTCTAGGAGGAAATTAAGTATAATTGAAAATGTTCAAAAATAAAAACTACTACCTGATTAAACTATACCTTCTAAATTAATCTTCGATTGAAAAAGTGGCTCGATTAATTTAAAATGTTAGTTTTCATTTTAAGATTGACATTTGGCAGTGACTGCCACAAATTAAAAAAAGCAGTAAAGTTATTTACCAAGTCCTCCATGATTTAGCAGGCTCTTTGTCTATTAGAAGGCAATCTAGCAGCAGCTTCTAGTGACAGAATACCTGACAACAGCAGCTATTAACAAGAAAAACTTCTCTCTCAAGATATCTGAAAAAGGGTGGTTCCCTGGCTGGCTCAAAGGTCAATAATGTCATCAAGGATCCAGGACCTTTTTTTCCTTCTTCTTTGCCATTCTTGGTGGACTGGCTTTTCAGGATTACAAGTTGACTGTCACAGCCTTGGACATCAAGTCTTCATACTACAGAGTACCAAGCAGGGAGAAAATGAATGGATAGGACTAGAGCCTTATTTACAGAGACTAACACTCTCACTCTCTATCAGGGAAGAAAATCCTTCCAGAACTTGTCAATAGACTTTCTCTTACAGCTCACTGCCAGAGCTGGGTCATATGTCCACACCTAGACTAATGACTCAGAGAAAAGGAATTAAAATGACTGATTTAGACTAGTTATAATTTATCCTCTGGATTTGAGATGGGACCTACCTTCCCTGGGCATATTACAACCAAATGATAATTGAGAGGGCCTCTCTAAGTAAGAAGCAGGAGTGTATGTTGGGAGGCAACCAAGAGTTTCTCTTTTGTTGTTCTTTTCGAGGAAGATTCACCCTCAGCTAACATCTGTGCCTATCTTACTTGATTTTGTATATGAGTCGCTGCCACAGCATGGCCATCAATAAGTAGGTGTAGGTCGACACCTGGGAAGTGAAGCCGGGCCACTGAAGCAAAGCACACCAAACTTAATCACTAGGTCACGGGACCAGCTCCCAACCAAGAGTTTCTGCAGCACTCTCCATACTGCCCACTCCCTACCTCTGCACCATTTCCAGCTAAGCACTTCCACTTCACACTCAAGCTATACTTAGCTTCTTGCAGTTCCCAAATACACTTCCCAGCTTCCAGATTCTGGTTACATTGCTCTGTATGGCTAGAATGTTCTTCCCCACCTTTCATCCTTCTTCATAGCTGCTCCCTTTTGTAGAAAATCTTTTCAATACCTTGGCCTCTCAGTTCCGTGATTTCCCTTCTTCCAATAATGTAATCCACTACTCACCTCAGCCACTTATTTCATGGCCATACCCAAGACTTGCCATTAACTGCATCTCCTCCACAATCTCCATTTCCTGTAGCTTCAGCTAAAAGGCGAGTTAATGTGCCTAGCTTATAAAGCAATTCCCAGAGTCTAACCTGAATTCATCTATAATAGCTCAGGGAACAAATTCTCCAACTCCACTGTCGGGTTCTATGAGCCAAAGGAAAAAAATAAAAACTTCAATTCCCAGCATTCGTAACTGCTGGAGTTCTTCTTCTTTCCATCCCTATCTTAATCTCTGTACTTTCAGGGACCAGAATTCCAGAGATGCAATGTACCTATCTTTCCTTTCCTAATATTGTCTTTGAACTGTTCTCTCTGAATTACCATAGAGAAATGAGAGAGAATGATAACATGCTATTTGGGCTATCTGAAAAAGCAGTACTCTCTAGTAGAAAGATAACTGTCCAAATTTCTGGCATGGCACAGATTATAAATCTCTAAATCAGGAGAAGCTAGTGGAAGAAGGACCAAAGTAGTTTCTCACCTTTTTTCCAAAGAGATTCTGCTTCATAAGGTAAAGACTGAGCATGTTAAAGGCAGTTCTTCTCAATTCAGCCTGCTCTGTCTTATAATCAATGCAAATTTTGTCTACATTCTAGAACTTGGTTCTTTATCAGTTTTCAACATTACGATTTTTCTTTTTTTTTTCTGGTCTTTTAGTGAGAAGTTATGTGCTACTACACTGGGGACTACTAGCCAGATACCATTTTTAAACCAGAATTGTTTAGTTTAGTTTTTTTTTAAACAAGGTAAAAATTCAGTAAAAATAGTTTCAAACATCTCACAAAATGGCTAAGCCATTTTAGAATATTTTAAAAAGCAATCTCCCTATTTACTTCTGCATAAAAAAAGTAAATAAATTAGATGGAGGAAAATGTATTTTAAACTGCTTCAGACATTATGCAAAGAAGGAACCATGAGATATGAAGAACAAAAATAAAAATATCCCTGGATAAAATCCATGTGTACAGAAGATGATTCAGGATGTTACAAATAACTCAGATGAGGTAAAGCAAACATGCAATATTTATGTAGCATTCTCTGAAGAAAGGGCATATTTTATTAATCCTCAAGTTCCTTAGCAGATTAATAATAAAAGCTTGATATATATTATCAACAAGTCCAACTGCTGAGCCCAAAGAAAACTCAAATTATTTTAAGGTGAGTTTGCTTCTTTTTCATCTGATTCATCATCCATAACCTAAAAACAAAAAAACAAAGAGAATTTAATACTTAAGAAAAGGATTAGGAATTGCTATTTCCTGATTTTAATATTACTTACTTAACTGAAATACTCTACTCTATAACGATGTATGTCAATCCAATAAGAATAAATCTATCAACAGCTCCCAAAGCACAAAGTTTGCATCATAACTTGGTATTCTAACAACATAAAAGCAAACTGAATGTCAGCAAATCAATTAAAGCACTGGACTCTTTTCCTGTCCCCAAAGAGGCTTCCAACAGCAGCGTCTCAGCTGGACAGAGAAGACTATAACAATTAACTAGTATTTCCTAGCCATAAGACCAATGTAATTGACGTTTTTTTTGTTTTTTTAAAAAGCATCTCACTTACTTAAATACATTCTGGGGGGCTATACCAAACTGTTACTGTACAATTATATATCAGAAAAATGAATCTCTAAAAAAAGTAAAGAAACAAAATATCATAGTAGCAACTAATTATTTTGGTCTTACTCAGATAAAAATTCATTTTAAACCTTAGAAAAATGTGAAGGCTTTCATTTCTAATAAGTGAAGGAAAATACTAATGAATACTTGAAGAAAAAAATGAAAAGATTAATATCTTCTCGTGAGTTAATATATTACTCAGATAATAAAGATCAACTCCCTTGGAGAGGAAAAGAGCTATGTAAGCCTAAGAACTTTTTTTTCTCTTCACCGCACCTACTACAATTAAATGCTAATTCAAGTTTATAATCTGACTGCCAATTCATCACCCCACCCTAAAAAATATGTTCCTTTGTCAATCCACCAAGTGTCAACTAATATAATTTTTTTTTTAAGATTGGCACCTGAGCTAATATCTGTTGCCAATCTTTTTTTTTTTCCTTCTTGTTCTCCCCAAAGCCCCCCAGTACATAGTTGTATATTCTAGTTGTGGGTCCTTCTGGTTCTGCTACATGGGATGCTGCCTCAGCATGGCCTGATGAGCAGTGCCATGTCCATGCCCAGGATCCGAACCGGCGAAACCCCAGGCTGCCAAAGCGGAGCGTGTAAACTCAAGCACTCAGCCACGGGGCCAGCCCCTAATATAATTTTTTAAAAAGGTATATAGAGCATAAAGGAACAAAAATAAATTTCTTAAAAAAATCTAAAAGAGGGGCTGGCCCCGTGGCCGAGTGGTTAAGTTCGCGTGCTCTGCTGCAGGCGGCCCAGTGTTTTGTTGGTTCGAATCCTGGGCGCGGACATGGCACTGCTCATCAAACCACGCTGAGGCAGCGTCCCACATGCCACAACTAGAAGGACCCACAACGAAGAATATACAACTATGCACCGGGGGGCTTTGGGGAGAAAAAAGGAAAAAATAAAATCTTTGGGAAAAAAAAAAAAAAATCTAAAAGAACCTGGTTCTGATGTGAGACAATCAATGGAAAAATAATTCTCTCATAGTTCCTTTTCAGGGTTGAGTAAAAATGGATATTTACTTCCAAGAAATTGATATTTAATATTCAATCTCAGCAACACCCAATCCAAAGAATTTTGTCAATCAACTCGTATTTTAGGCAAAATATTCCTAAATTTGGAATATTTTCAAACATTTATTTAATACAAACTATGTATAAAACACTTATAACACATAGGGCTAAGGGCTGCAGAACACAAAGACCTAGATATGACTACAGGTCTCTCAAGAAACTTACCCATAAACATAAGGCTGAAACAGACACACAGAAAGAGGCTTTGGACCAAAGTAGAGCTCAATTCCAAGCAGAGGACTGATAAGGACTTCAAAGAGGAGATGGCATGTATTGTACCAAAAGGACAGATTTTAATACTACCCAGAGATGTGTAATTCTCAAAGGAGCTGAGAAGAGATTCCCTCTCCTTAAAGGCACAGAATTACCTGAAGACTTTTCTCAAATTTCTAATTTGCACACCCTCTTTCCCTCCGTGAGAACCTCTCTCCATAAGGCCATGCCTCTTGGTTGAGAATCATGCAATGAGGATAACTATTACTGCTGAGAATGGGCTTTGCGGTATTCCTTAGGTCTCTTGGGGCAGAAAAAATTTTGACATCAGGTGAGAGGTAAAGCTCTATAACTCTACTCGGTACTGTTTTACTGTACAACAAAGTACGATTTCTCAGTGAGCTTCTTGCCTGCATGTTTAAGAACAAGAAGTGGATAAATATGATGTAGTGGAGCTCTTCCACCAGACTTCCAAATCTCATCTGTAAAATTCCATGACGCTTTGAATCCCATTTTCATAATTCTTCTACAACTAGCGCAGCAGCATGCCCTGTAAATCTCAATTTCCTATATACAAAATGGAAATGACTCAGTAACACTACTAGGAGTGCTACTACTTAATATGCTGTGTTGTTAGAAGATTAAATGAGGTAATACTTGTAAAAATGCCTGGCACATAGTAGGTATTCATAACACAAGATAATTCTAAAATAAGGAGGGGCCTTCTGGGCCGGCCTGGTGGCAGAGTGATTAAGTGTGCGTGCTCCACTTTGGCAGCCCAGGGCTCATGGGTTCAGATGCCAGGCGCAGACCTACATATGGCTCATCAAGCCATGCTGTGGTGGCATCGCACATACAACATAGAGAAAGACTGGCACAGATGTTAGCTCAGGGCCAATCTTCCTCAAGCAAAAATAGGAAGATTGGCAACAGATGTTAGCTCAAGGCCAATCTTCCTCACAAAAAAAAAAAGAAAAAAGAAATAAAAAAATAAAATAAAATAAGGAGGCTTCAAGTCTCATAACAGTTGCAACACAAAGATCCAGCCCTTGAAGAAAATGACGGGTCATGAATCTCTTTTCTTTTCAAATATTTATTTTAATAGTAAATCCGAACTGCCATATAATATTGACATACCTGTTCTACGCCTTCTACTTCTGGAATATAAAACTGCAGCATGTTCTGAATTCCATTCTTCAGAGTAATGATTGAACTGGGGCAGCTCGTACAAGAACCTTGGAGTTTCAGCTGGACGATGCCATCTTCAAAGCCTTTATAGATTACATCTCCTCCATCTTCCTGCACAGTTGGCCTGTGGTCACGGAATATTTGTGATATATTTAAAAGAACAGAAGTTTTGTTGAAAAAATTTAATACAACTCAGAGCTTAGATTTTCTATTGGTAAAATTCACAAAGTCAGAGCTACTTTTATAATAGAGAACAATAGGGTCTGGCCCCGTGGCCAAGTGGTTAAGTTCGCACGCTCCGCTGCAGGCGTCCCAGTGTTTTGTTGGTTCGAATCCTGGGCGCGGACATGGCACTGCTCATCAAACCACGCTGAGGCAACGTCCCACATGCCACAACTAGAAGGACCCACAACGAAGAATATACAACTATGTACTGGGGGGCTTTGGGAAGAAAAAGGAAAAAAAATAAAATCTTTATAACAGAGAACAGTAACTGTGGCTAGTCTCATTTGTAACATTTTTTTACTTTCAGATAAAATGTCAAAATTCATTCATACAAATATTTGCTCTATTAAATCATAATCTTGCTTATTAATAATCTTCTCTGGCATTTAAGACTTCAAATTTCCTTTTTTTTTGCTGAGGAAAATTAGCCCTGAGCTAACATCTGCTGCCAATCTTCCTCTTTTTGTATGTGAGCCACCACCACAGCATGGCCACTGACAGACAAGTGGTGTAGGGCTGTGCCCAGGAACCAAATCTGGGCTGCTGAAGTGGAGCACGCCAAACAACCGTTAGGCTACCAGGGCTGGCCCAAGATTTCAAATTTCCTAATAATCATAGCGATTACCTAAGATATACTCATTCACTTCTTTTGGGTGAACAGAGGGAGAAGGACACATTCTGGCTTTTTTTTTCAGGTAAACTTTTCATTGAAAAATGGCATTAATACAGAAAAATCCATACATCATGCTTGATCAATTCAATGAATTTTCACAACATGAACACACATTTGTCCCAGACCAAGAAATAAAACTAGCATCTCAGAAGTCCCCCTTGTGCTTCCTTCTGATTATTCCTCCCAACCAAAGGTAACCATTATCATAATTGCTATCACTATTGATTAGTGTCATCTGTTTTTTAACTTTATAATTTTACTTTTTTAACTTTATAATTTATAAATATAGATTCCATCTCGAAAGTACAGTATTTATTCTTTGGTATCTGGCTTCTTTTGCTCTTTATGAGATTCAGCCACATAGTTCATTCAATCTCACTGCTGCATAGTATTCCGTTAAGTGAATACGCCAGAATTTATCCATTCTATTGTTGATGGACATTTGGGTTAGTACGAATTTCGGGCTTTTACAAATAGTATAGCTATGAAGATTCTTGCAAATGTCTTTCGGTATACACAGATCTTACTACTGGGAATATACCTGAAAGTGGAATTGCTGGATCAAGAATACCCATATGTCCAGATTTCGTAGATACTGCACTGCCAAACAATTTTCCCAAGTTATATAAACTTACATTTCCACCAGCAGTAAAGGAGTGCTTGTTGCTCCACATCCTCACCAACAGCTGGTATTGTCAGTCTTAGTGATTTTAACCCTTCTAATGGATTGGCAGTGATATTTCATTGTAGTTTTAATTTGAATGTTCATAACGACTAATGGAGTCGAGCATTTTTGCATGATTAGTGGCCATTTGGTTACTGTCTTTTGTGAATTCCTACTCCAGTGCTTTCATGAAGAGACTGCTCCAGTCTCTATTTGACTGTTTGCCTTTTTCTTAACAATTTGTAGGTGTGTTAAAACATATTGTCATATATGTATTATAAATATCTTCTACTTTGTGCTTTGCTTCTTCCCTGGACCTGGTGTTTTTTGAAAAAGAGGAAGTCATAATTTTATTGTAGTACAATTTATATGTATTTTCCTTGATTTTTCTTGTTTCCTGTCAGAAAAAAATTTGCCTACCCAAAGGTCATGCAGATATTCTCCTATTTTAAATTTCCTTTGTGATTTCTTTGTTGACTATGGATCTTTTTGAAAAGCACTGTTTAGTTTCCAAATATATGAATATTTTTTAGTTACCTGTTAGTGACTGATGTCCAGCTTAATCCCACTGTAGAAAACAATATTCTCAATTATTTCAATCTTTGAAATTTGTCCAGAGTTGCTTTATGATTCAAAATAGTCTATTTTAGCAAATGTTCCATGTAAACTTGAAAAGAATAAATATTTTGTTCTTGTTGAGTGTAATGTTCTGTATGTGTCAATTTAGTCGTTTGTTAATCACGTGTATAAAACCCCTATCTTAACTCACCATTTTATATGCTTTCTCTATTTGTTATTGAGAGAGGCGTGTTAGTCTCCCTCTATGACTGTGGATTATTTATTTCTACTTTCAGTTCTAACAAATACTCTTCATTTATTTTGAAGCTGCTATTAGATACATACAAGTTTAAAGTTAGTATATATTCCTGATAAAAATTACACTTTTATTATTATGAAAGATTTCTCTTTATCAGTAGTAATGTCTTTAGCTATAAAATAATTTTGTCTGATATCTGTATAACTAGATCAGCTTTCTCTTACTCATTCTTTTCATGCTATACATTTCTCCATCTTCTTACTTTCACTCTGTTTTGTGTCCTTATATTTAAGGTGTATATCTCATATAAGCAGCATATAAATGGTTGTTTTTTAATAACCAATCTGACAATTTTATTTTTTGTTAATCAACCTATGTACATTAAAATACAACTACTAACATCTTTGGGCTTATATTACCATCTTACTATTTTTCATTATTTTGGATCAAGTATTTTTTTATTATTCCATTTTTTCCTCTGTTGGCTTGTTGGCTATATGGTCTTTTACCATTCATTTGGTGTTTACCCCACAAGATGCCTACTTGGTTTCTTAGTCTCTAATATAAATTAGCACTTTTTTTTTTTGAGGAAGATTAGCTCTGAGCTAACTGCTGCCAATCCTCCTCTTTTTGCTGAGGAAGACTGGCCCTGAGCTAACATCCATGCCCATCTTCCTCTACTTTATATTTGGGACACCTACCACAGCATGACTTTTGCCAAGCGGTGCCATGTCCGCACCTGGGATCCGAACCAGCAAACCCCAGGCCTCCGAAGCAGAATGTGCGAACTTAACTGCTGTGCCAGCGGGCCGGCCCCTAAATTAGTACTTTTATCAATTCCCAGATAATGCTAAGATTGTAGAACGCCTCCTCTTAAACTCACCACCTGTTACATTTTTGTCATGTATTTTTATTCTAGCTATATTAAAAGCTCTACAAGACATTCTAAGACCTTTTTTGTCATGTATTATACGTCTCTCACGCTTTTTCCTGTATTTTCCATTCTCTTTTCTGTGCTTCAATCTGGATATTTTCTACTGACCTCTATCCAGTACACTAATCTTCTCTGCAGCAGCATCTGTGATGTTCCACTAATCTAACGAGTTCTTAAATTCAGTTATTACACTTTTTAGTTCCAGGATTACTACTTCTATTTTTATAGATTCCAGTTCTCCGATGAAATTCTTCATCTTGTTTTCTATTTTCTTGAACATGTTAATCACAGTTATTTTAAAGGCCATGTCTGATAACTCTAATATCAAGGTTACCCATGGATCTGTTTTATTTTCTCTTGGTCCAGTTTGTAGGTATGCCTATGATTTGTAACTGAATGATGGACAATGTGCATGAAAAACCGAAGTGATCTGGGATTATACTACATCAGAAAGGATTCATCCTATCTTCTGGCAGCAGTTCAATCCACGGTAGACTCAAGCTCACTCAATACTGGACTACAGTTTTATAAGGCTTGGTCTACCACTGGCTTGCTCCCATTTCAAGGGTACAGTCCTCTAGGGAGCCCAGTTGAGAGGCTGTTTCTTGAGACCTCACCTTCCTTGACAGATCCTAAATTCCAATTTTTGTCACCCCTAGCACCATAAATCTACCAAACTCTATTCAGCTTTCCAACTGCTTTTTGTTTGACTTCTTAGTCAGCTCCCCTACACAGCTAAGAATAAGTAGATACCTCGTGGGGAGAACCTCTGTAATTTTAGGCTTACTTTTTCTTAACTTTTCTTCTCTCTGGGATTTTGACCCTTTAAGTCAAAGCTTCATTAATAATCTAGAATTTCAATTTTTGTCTTCCCATCTCAACAAATTTTCTAAAAGCTAAATGGTTTCTGATTCTTAGCAGCTATGCTCTACACAACTTCTCTTACTCTAGCCTCACATGAAGAATCAGCAAATGCCCCAAGGGAAGCCTCCATGTGCTTCCCTCTCCTACAGGATCTTGTTTGCTTAGGCCTAGCTATCTAATTGCCTTCAAACCAATTATTTTTTTTTTAAAGATTCGCTCCTGAGCTAACAACTGTTGCCAATCTTTTTTTTTTCTGCTTTTATCTCCCCAAGTCCCCCCAGTACATAGTTGTATATTATTGTTGTGGGTCCTTCTAGTTGTGGCGTGTGGGACACCGCCTCAGCATGGCCCGACCAGCGGTTCCATGTTCATGCCCAGGATCCAAACCGGCAAAACCCTGGGCCACTGAAGTGTAGTGTGCAAACTTAACCACTCGGCCACAGGGCCAGCCCCCCAATTTTTCTTTATTGCATATTATCTACCCTTTCTGGGAGCTCTCAGCAGGATCATTGGTCTGCTACAAGAAAAAGTGGAAGCCTGTGGTTCTCTACTCATTTAAATTTATTCTTTATGGGCAACAGCCTGGAAACAGGGGATCCTTCTCTCCTCACAATCCTCCCAAGCACCAAGTCACTTTTTCTTTCAAAGGAATTTCCTATTATAACAATATCAAACCTAAATGGTGACTGTGAAAGACAAATTCCTTCATTGGCTATGTTTAGATAGATTGAGTGTTTTAAAATTTTGAGTGAATATAGAGAATGTACAGGCTTTAAATTAAATTGTTATGGTTACCTATCATGTTTTACATTAAGGTATACTTATTTTGGAACTCTACTATAATTTCATAAACAACCAAAAGTATACTGCTATAACAAAAATTGGCTCTGTAATATATTTACTCTCAGGTAGAAAGATGAGCACATACCGTATTCTAGTATCTAACAATTCCTTAATCATTGCCACAACTTCATCATCTTCTTCAGATCCTAGAAACAATGAAAAATAAAACATATCAACAGCAGAAATTTTATATCCTTGCAAGTACAAGTATTAAAACATGATGATTTTAACTTAACATCTCATTAAAAAAATAAAAGCATAGAATATGTAACTTGGTATGGTGATGTAAGTGATTTTGGGGAAATGGAAAGATCATTCGATTCTCTGAAGAAAAGTTAAGGAGAACTGATCAACTCAACGTTTGGTGATAAAGGTGGGTATACCGAAATAACTTGATCTACTGATGACGTTAGGGTTTGAATTTTTTGGCCAATAAATTTTTAAACTTTCATCATTTTCAAGGATTGAAAAGTCGCAGAGAGAGAGATTGTCCGGATTTTGATGGAAACTTTGAGACAAAAGGTACACCTACTTTCTAAATTAAGTTACATTTTTAATTTCTCAGTTTGGTGGTTTTCAAAATGACAATCATACTAAATAGAGATATAAGCCTCATGGAAATTTCCAAAAAGTCCTACAAATCTGAGAAAAAAGTTGGTTTTTTTCATTTTTTCTTTTTATTTTGTAAGGTTATATACTGATGTTCACTAAAGCCTTTTTATGGGTTTAAAAATTTTTCTTTGAGAAATTTATTTACCTTTAGGAAAACTATAAATGTAGATAATTCAAATTACATTATAACAAACTAGAGTTCTGGCAACAACATAACAACTACTAACATTAAATTATATTAACTTTGAGACTTTTTTTAATAAAAGAAATAAAATATAATAAAGCTAAAATTCTCTTACATCAGCAAACCTAAGTGCCATTGCACACCATCTCTTCCATAGGCAATCATTATCATGAGTTTAGTATACATCCTTCTAGTACATGTTTACATTTACATGTGTACATTTACACAGATGAGATCACAATGTTCTATATCTTGTTTTTTTTGTATTTGATACACCTTAAAACTCTTTCCATATCAGCATATACAGATATGGCTCAATTTTTAAAATAAGTGCATAGTAATTTTTGTATAGATTTGTCTTCATTTAGCTAATTTCTTATTTCCATTTTTTCCAATTTGCTGCTATTTCTAACAATTCTGGAGCATACATGCTTGTGTAAAGTATGCATCAGTGTACTTTTGCAAATATGTCTATGAGATAAATTCCTAGTGGTGGGATATTTGGGTCAACAGGCTTGTGTATTTTTAAATTTTGGTAGATATAGTCAAATGCCTCTCAAACATTATATCAATTTTACAAATATAGATATATATATCCAACAAGAACACATATAACTGTTTCATGTATTTAAAAATTTGCATAGGGGCCAGCCCCATGGCAGAGTGGTTGAGTTTGCGTGCTCCACCTCGGCGGCCCAAGGTTCACTGGTTTGGATCCTGGACGCAGACATGGTGCCGCTCATTGAGCCATGCTGAGGCGGCATCCCACATGCCACAACTAGAAGGACCCACAAGTAAAAGTATAAAACTGGGGGGCTGGCCCTGTGGCCGAGTAGTTAAGTTCGCTCACTCCACTGCAGGTGGCCCAGTGTTTCATTGGTTCGAATCCTGGGCATGGACATGGCACTGCTCATCAGACTATGCTGAGGCAGCATCCCACATGCCACAACTAGAAGGACCCACAACAAAGAATATACAACCATGTTGTACCGGGGGGCTTTGGGGAGAAAAAGGAAAAAAATAAAATCTTTAAAAAAAAACAAAGTATACAACTGTGTACTGGGGGGCTTTGGGGAGAAAAAGGAAAAATAAAATCTTCAAAAAAAATTTGCATAAATGGTATATATGTAGGAGTATGTAAATAAACATATTATTTAATTTTCTTTTATCACTTATTTTCTTTTATATCTTTTCACATTGATATCTCCCAAACTAGTTCATTCCTTTTAACTGCTGAAATATTTTTAAAATATTTCAGGGGCTGGCCCCATGGCTGAGTGGTTAAGTTCGCGCACTCCGCTGCAGGCGGCCCAGTGTTTCATTGGTTCAAATCCTGAGCACGGACATGGCACTGCTCGTCAAACCACGCTGAGGCAGCGTCCCACATGCCACAACCAGAAGGATCCACAATGAAGAATATACAACTATGTTCTGGGGGGCTTTGGGGAGAAAAGGGAAAAAAATAAAATCTTAAAAAAAATAAATAAAATAAAATACAATATTTCAATAAATATGCTTCTACGTGTTGTCTTATGTACATTTATAAGACTCATTTAGGGTATATATGTACAAGTGAAACTGCATCATCTAAAGGTGATTATACAAATGTGTGTGTGTCTGTATCTTTATCATACTGGAGAAAGGAAAAAAATCATCAACTACAAATATAATAGTTACAGCTAATACTTGAGTTCCATGTGTAGTCACTCTTCCAAGTGCTTTCCTGAAAATAACTCATCAAAATAAGGTACAAAAAGCACAAACCACACAGGAAAAGATAAATATACTTGACCATATTCAAAAGAGAAACTTCTGTGCTTGCTGCAGCAACACGAATACTAAAACTGGAATGATACAGAGGTGATTAGCATAGCCCCAGTGCAAAGATGGCATGCAAATTCATCAGAAGTTCCATATTTTAAAAAAAGAGAAAAGGAAAAATTTCTGAATGACAAAAGATGTCCTAAACATAGTAAAAAGATAAGGCATGGTTAGGGAGAAGATATTTGCTAGAAATATACATAACAAAGGATTAATACCCAGAATATTTTTTTTAAAAAAACTTGCTAAAATAAATGCAAAAAAGACATACAACTCAATTTTTTTAAAACGGGCAAAGATTATCAACAGGAAACTTACTGACAAGAAAAATAATGGCCAATAAACATATGAAAACCTTTATGCTCAGTATTAATGAAGTAAATGCAATTAAAACAAGATACCATTTTGCATTTAACATATTGGTTAAAAACAATTTAAAGGACACTAAGTGATGATAAAGATATAAGAAAGTTGAAATTCTTATAACTGCTAATTTGTATGTAAATTAGAACAGATTTCAATACAGCAATTCTGCTTCCGGGAATATACTCTAAAGAAACTCTCCACATATGCACAAAGAGACTTGTACAAGGATGCCCACTGCAACAATGTTTGCAATAGAAATTAGTACAAACAATTCACTTGCACACAAGTAAAGGAATAAACTAACTGTGGTTTATTCATATAATGAAATACTACTCAGCACTTAAAGTAGAACTACATTTTTTCAAAATGGATGCATTTCAAAATACCCAGCAAAAAAAGAAAAGTTGCATATAACACAAGTTATTCAAAATTTAAGAACAAAAACCAATATTATATATTCCCTGTAGAGACGTATATGTGTAGTAAAAATTTAAAAACAAACCAAGTGTACATACATCTCTTGAAAGGGAAAAGGGATGGGGGTTGGGGCTTTGGCTGGGTCTTAATACTTTATTTAAAAAGGAGTCTAGGGCCAGCCCCGTGGCCTAGTGCTTAGGTTTGGCATGCTCTGCTTCAGCAGCCTGGGTTTGGTTCCCAGGCGTGGACCTACACTTTTTGGTGGCCACACTGTGGTGGTGACCCACATACAAAATAGAGGAAGATGGGCACAGATGTGAGCTCAGGGGCCATTCTCTCAGCAAAAAGAGGAGGACTGGTAGTGCATGTTAGCTTAGGGCTAATCGTCCTCAAAAAAAAAGAAAGAAAAATTTAGTTTTGTATAACAGATTCAATTTATACACACATTTTCAAAAGTGATGGGCAAAACTAGTATATCTGAAGTTTCATTTCCTCTGGAATTGGTTCTAGAGCTACATATGATGCAATGATAAAAATCTGTACTCCTAAGACTTCTGAAATCAAGACAAGTGTTAAGAAAGTAGAAAAGTTAAAAAAAAAAAGATAAATATTAGTTACCGAATATATTACCTGCTTCTCCTGAAGATGTTTCCTCAGTAACTAAGGGTAAGCCAGATGCAAAGAAATCCATGATTGTAGCATAAATATCTGGTTTCAGTAAATTCCAGTCTAACTCTTCACTTTCCTATAAATATGTGAAGAAAAATGGTATATTTCCACCCAAAGGCATAGACAAATACAAAACAATACTTTCTATCTTTTAGGAATCTTTTCCTATATATATTCTGTACTATGCAACAGCACCCATTTTTGGAGAATACATGTCAGTTTCACTTCTTAAAGGATCTGACTTAAAAGGAATTTCAGAAGACATAATCTTAGAACACTTTCCATTCATTCATTCATTCATCAAACTTGTTTCAAGTATGCTGTATGTACCATGCCCTATACAGGAGATACTAAAATGATTAAACGACATTTTTTCATGAAGTAAAGAGAGTTAAAATACTGAATAGATTCTCTGTGTTTAACAAGATGATAAAGAGATTTCCCCTTCTTTTAAATAGGATATAATTACTTGATCAAATATACAGGATATCCCACAACTATTCAAAAAATTCAACTAACATATATTACTTAAGAATATTGAAGAAATCCAATGATGCAACTATAGAACCAAAACATATAATGTGTCTTATCTGTGGCTACTGTGCTAGGGCACTTGTGTACCACCAATAAGACCAGTATCCATAAGAAAGAATCCATAACTTTTTCACCTCTATATCTGGCCAACTAGTTGACTCCATAAAAAAAAGATAGGATTCTTAAATACCTAAATAGTGTTAACATCTGAAAAAAAGAAAGGCAGCATGTTTTGTTTTAGTTTTTTAAAGGATAGCTCTTTAGGAAGAAAACTATTAGATACAGTCTATTTAGACTCTTAGGAGGCTGTTAGCCAGGGTCTCTGCTTAAATACAATTAAACATTGAGTCTACAAGCAAAAGGGACTACTTTTGTCATGGATTAAGAAGCAATTTAGAGACAGCACACAGAAGGTAAGATAAATGGGCGCTGCTATGGATACAAGAGCAAAACTAGTGAAGACGCTGTGTGATTGGGAATAGGAACTAATTCTAGGTAACATTTTAATAAATTATTTCCAAGACGGATCAGAGTACCTCAGATCTTCAGCAAATAGTGGGCTCTACTGAGTAGGGAAATATTGATAATAAAAAAAATATTCTGAAGTTGAATGAGAAAAAAAAGCAGCATATAAGCTGCAAATACACTTATACATTTAGTAAAAAAAAATATAAATGACGCATAAAGAAGCCCCTGAATTATCAATTACAAATCAGAAAGGAAAAGAGGCGATCCTGAAGATATCAGGTAAATGAAATAGTCCATTGTGAGGAAGGTAATTCAAAGAAAAACCAAATCTACTATTCTACCTATTAAACATCAATGTATGTCCTAATTTGGAATATTATTTATTGGTTATGTCATTTCATTAAGAAAAAATAGTGGAGCTGAGAGATTTCAAAAAGGGTAACTAAATTATGAAGGGAAAGGGAAATAAAAGATGACTTACCAAAATCAAATCAAGAAATAAAACTGTAAGATATAATCACGTTTTCATCAAAATAAAATTTTCAGGGGCCAGCCCCATGGCCTAGTGGTTAAGTTCGACATGCTCCACTTTGGCAGCCCTGCTCTGGTTCCTGGGCACGGACCTTAAGCACTCGTCAGCAGCCATGCTGGGGCAGCAACCCACATACAAAATAAAGGAAGACTGGCACAGATGTTAGCTCAGGGCAAATCTTCCTCAAGCAAAAAAAGAGGAGAATTGGCAGCAGATGGTAGCTCAGGGCAAATCTTCCTCACAAAAAAGCATACTTTAAAAAAACATATATATATCAAAGAAAGAAAACTGAAGAATAACAAAGACAGGCCAAACGTCTATAAACTGGTAAAGACTTGGGATTGGTTAACACAGATTTGCTCACCATAATCCTACATTTGGGGTAAACCACTTGTAGCCTGAAAATTCAGTTTAGGAAATTTTACATCATCATTTCCTTCTACAAAAATTTCTTTGAGGGCATACTATGTGCTAGGCATTGTCAGGTGAACTTAACAAGATGGACATTCTTTATCTTCATGGACTTCACATTCTAGTGCAGGAAAAATAGGTAATAAAAATTTAAAAAATATGATGAAGTGTTAAGTGCAATAAAGAAAATAAACAAGGTAATGAGCTCCTGGAAGGAGTGCTACTTTCACTGATAAAGTCAAGAAAGGACATTTTGAGAATTTAGAACAAATAACACTTTAAGCAATAGGGAAAAATATTTTACAATTGGGATATTTGCAAGAACAACCATAGCCACTGGGATTACCACCAAGGAGAAAAATCATAATTCTCCTCCACACATAAATAGCTACAAGAGAATACTGGATTAGATGTAACATGTTGCTAACCCAGTATGTCCACTTCTATGATGCATCAAGAACTCAGAGTAATCCTTTCAAATTGCTTAAAAGGAGCTGAATGAAAACTTTTGACTTCGATGCAAAATTTGACAAGTGATTAAGTTCAGTGCATATTATATACCAATTAACAGATTTAAAAGGACACAGCCCAAATTTAAATAGTTCATTTCTCATTAATCTAGTGCACTTAAAAAAGAAACAGCCTTTTCTAGCAGATACCTCAGCTGTTGGAACGGGTAGCACATGTAGCTTGACTTTTTGACTTCTAGAGGCTAACTAAGTGCTGCAGAACCACACAGTCCACGGCTCTCATCTGTGAAGCTCTGAAGTGTTACTGCAGGATCGAAGAATGTGCAGACACCATGATACAAGGGCCCACCTTGAAACGGGATATATATTCAACCATTCTGTTGGTCAAATATATATATATTATTTGGTTATTTATTTGCTTTTTTTCACTTTATCAATTTAAATTAAGAATTAGTAAAAATAATATTTGGAAGCCTAAATTCTAGCCCTGCCAAAGTTGAGTCTTGGCCCTGCCATAAGGTAGCTATAATCTTGGACCTTGCATTTAACCTTCTGAAGCTCAAGTTTTTCTCTTTTGAAAAATGAGGAATTTGGACTACAGATAATTTCACCTTGAAAATTCTACTAAATAATTAACTTTAGAAACGTGAGGGGCCGGCCTCATGGTATAGTGGTTAAGTTTGCATGTTCCGCTTCGGTGGCCGGGGGTTTGCTGGTTCAGATCCTGGGTGCAGACCTACACAACGCTCATCAAGCCATGCTGTGCTGGCGTCCCATACACAAAATAGAGGAAGACTGGCACAGATGTTGGCTCAGGAACAATCTTCCTTGAGCAAAAAGAAGAGGATTGGCAACAAATGCTAGCTTAGGGCCAATATTCCTCAAAAAAAAAAAAAAAAAAGAAAAGAAATGTGAGAAGCAAACAATTTGATATTTTTAATAACAGCATGTGTAAAATATACCAAGAATGGAAATTCTAGAGAGGAACACCTGATTCAGAAAAAACTAAAAGTACTTCACAACTTATTATATAATCCTATGTTTACCTTTGTGACAGTGATGAAATCTGGTCCAAAGAAGACACTTTTTACTCCTTCAATCCTAAATAACTGCCTGTGAAAAAATAAAAATAAAATGTTTTATTATGGAAAAGTTTACACATACAAAAAGATAGAGAGAAAAGTCAAAGAACCTCCATGTACCCATCACTAGCTTCAACAATTATCAGCTCACGGCCAATCTTGTTTCATCCTCTTACCCTACAATCCAGCAATCCCACTCTTAGGTATTGACCCAAGAGAAATGAAAACATATGCTTCACAAAGACTTGCACATGAATCTTTATGGTAGCTTTATCTATAATAGCCAAAAAAATTCTAGAAATGTCCATCAACTGGTGAATTATTAAACAGACTGTGTATACCCATATGTTGTAGTATCACTTGGCAATAAAGAGGAATGAACTACTGATACACACAAAAAAGGATGACTCTCAAAAGCATTATGCTAAATGAAAAAAGCCAAACACAAAAGACTATATGGTTACATTTACACGAAACTCTAGAATAGGCAAATCTGTAGTGGCATAAAGAAGATCAATAGTGGGGCCGCCCCGTGGCCAAGTGGTTAAGTTCGTGTGCTCTGCTTCAGTGGCCCAGGGTTTCGCTGGTTCGAATCCTGGGCACGGACATGGCACTGCTCATCAAGCCATGCTGAGGTGGCATCCCACATGCCACAACTAGAAGGACCCACAACTAAGATATACAACTATGTACTGGGGGACTTTGGGGAGAAAAAGGAAAAAAAAAAAAGATCAATAGTTACCAAGGTGACAGATGTGTTAACTCATTTCACAGTATATATGTATACCAAATTATTCTATCATACACCTTAAACTTACTCAATGTTTTATGTCCACTGCATCTCAAAAAGGCTGGAAAACATTTTTAAATAAAAAGTCATTGCCATAAAAAAAAATGACCAGTGGGGGCCAGCCCCTGTGGCCAAGCGGTTAAGTTCATGCTCTCTGCTTTGGCAGGGTTTCGCCGGTTCAGATCCTGGGTGCGGATCTAGCACTGCTCATCAAGCCATGCTGAGGCAGCGTCCCACATATCACAACCAGAAGGACCTACAACTAGAATATACAACTATGTACTGGGGGGCTTTGGGGAGAAGAAGACTGGCAACAGACGTTAGCTCAAGTGCCAATCTTAAAAAAAAAAAAATGACCAGGGCATGGAGGTGAAGCAAGAGGCCTGAAAATGCAAAGGGAAAAGAGGGATCTTTTGCAGTGATAAAAATGTTCTATATTTTTATTTTGGTGGTGGTTACACAATTATACACATTTATCAAACTCACTGAATTGCATACTTAAAATTGGTGAATTTTATCGCATGTAAATTATACCTCAGTAAAGCTAATTTCTAGAATCCTGTGAGAGGAGAAGAGGCAGACTATAACTTGAAAAGTCCCTACAGGGGACTTTGAAATGCCTCTTCCTTCTCCAATCAACCATCCCTAGTATACACTCTACAGCAGTTTCCTTATTCCCAACCCTAGGAATAAAAGCGGACACTCCAAAGAAGGTCATGGTTTTCCTTTTCTTTGTCTACCATTACAAGAGTGCTATCAAAATTGCTGTTTTTAAATTATTTAGGAATTTGTCTGAAACAATGTCATCTGAGTCATGTATACAACTACTCAATATTAAGTTTAAAAGTAATTATAGGGTTCTTGGTTCAGCTTATGATCCAATAAACCCAAGCACAGACCTTGGAGTAGGCCCTTTGATTGGCTCGGTACATCTGCACTGTTAGCAAAGCCTTTTTTTCCAAATGAAAGGACCACGCAAAGGAATCAACCTGATCTATGGGCCATGTCATGGAGACTGCTTTAGGCAAGAGTTCACAGGTTCTGTCCCTAAAAGGAGGAAAAAGCTGAAACAGGAGTTTCAAACATTATCATACATGCTTTGCCTTTTAGGTTACTTTCCTTGGGACAATTTCAACTTGTCAACATCCAAAATAAAATATGATACCCAGAACTGAACACAATATCCCAAATATAGTCTGACTTGTTCAAGGTACAAAGACTGTCACCTCTCTCAAGCTAGACACTATGACTCTGTTAAAGTTTGATTGACTTTTTTGAGCACTGCATCATATTCAACATGAAGAACTAAAAGGTCAGATTCTTCTACTCCATAATTGTGCTATTCATTTAAAAACTTCAAATACAAGGCTTAATATCTGTTCCTGTTTGATTTTATCTTATTTGCTTTAACCTATCACTCCCGCCTAGTGAAACTTTTTTAATTTCTCTGAATTTTGCCATCCAACATACAAGCAATTCCTCCCAAGTGAAAAACTGATAATTATATCTTTATCAATGCAGTTGATTAAAAAAAGTATTGAACAAACATGCCAACTACAGAGAGACAGAGCCCTTTCACATGTCACTAAAGACAGGTTTACACTCTGCTTACACTTCTTTGTCTTGTCCATAAGGATAGGAAGAAAGAAGTCAAATGCCTCCCTGAAGTAAGATATACTACTCTTTATTCATTCATTCAATCAGTTACTCATTCATTCAACAGATATTTGAACGCCTCTGAGTACTAGACCCTGTACAAGTACTAAGGATACAATGATGGACAAGACAGCTGGGTCTCTGTCCTCATGAAGCTTACATTCTAGCTTACAGCAAAAACATTCTCTGGGAAAAAAACAACAAAAATAAGATTGATTTTGCTTAACTTTTAAGATAATAAATTCTGTGAATCCAGGAAATAGGCTACTTTCAAAAGACTACTTTGAAATGGGCTTTTGCCAACTGAATATCAGACAGAAATAATCTCCAACTAACCTGCAACTGACTTAATTAAGGCCTTTTCACTTTTATATTTTTTAAAATACAAAATATGTGAACTCATACTTGATATAAACATTTCAAACTATACATATAAAGTGAAAATGCCTCTTGACCACTCCTCCCAAACCCTCTGTTACTGGTTTAGTGTGCATTCTTCCAGATCTTTTTGTCAGTGCATTTTTGTTGTTTGAGGTTTTTGTTTTTATATACATAATAATCATATTCTACTCACTGTTCTGCAACTTGCTTTCTTTATTTAACAATATGTCTTAGAGGTCATTCAATGACAGTAAATATGGGTCCTCCTCATCCTTTTTATTATCTGCAGACTATGGATGGACAAAGTTTACCTAACTCTTCCTGTTGATGACTATTTAGATTGTTTCTAACTCGTTACCATGACCAACAAGGCCACAGAGAACATCCTTGCACACACCTTGTGTACATACACAGGTATCCTCTAAAGGAGTGTTTTTCAAACCCACCAGTAAGTTGTGAAATAAACTATGTAGTGACCAGGATCTTATCTAATAAAATAAAACAGAACAGAGGAAAATAAAAAGAACAAGAAAGGAAACAGAAGAACGCATTTCACACTCCTAAGGTGAAAACTGTCCTCTCAAACACCTGTTTCATACATACATACACATGTATCTGTGTGTGTATACACACATATATATGTATATCTGTGTACATACATATGTGTCTGTCTGTGTGTCTGTTCATCCTGGATCATAATATAAAACATTTCTTCAGTGTGGCTTATATAAAAAAGTGTGAAAAACAAATGCTCTAAGGTATATTCTGAGAAGTGGCATGTTTAGGTCAAAGGAAATGAGCATTTTTATCAATTAGAAATTTAAAAAACCATTCTTGAGATAAGCATCTATCTGGCTTCCCTAAATGAGACATATAAAACGGCTGTATGTATAGAAATAGTTATCTAAGCTTTATTTTCCAAATATCCTTGGCAATCAGTATCAGGCTTAGGTTAACAAAAACTTCAATTGTTGCTGACTGACTCTAACACTTCTTTTTTTTGGGGGGGGGGGGGGATTAGCCCTGAGCTAACTACTGCCAATTCTCCTCTTTTTGCTGAGGAAGACTGGCCCTAAGCTAACATCCATGCCTACCTTCCTCCACTTTATACATGGGATGCCTAGTACAGCATGGCTTTTGCCAAGTGGTGCCATGTCCGCACCCGGGATCTGAACCGGCGAACCCCAGGCCACCAAGAAACAGAACATGTGAACTTAACTGCTGCACCACTGGGCCGGCCCCCTAATATTTCTTATTGTAAATAATATCTCTAGCTATCAGTTAAACAAGGTTCATTCCAATAATTTCATCATTTATGCTTTATCATCTAAGATACATTTAACATGTGTTTATCTAGTAAATTTAAAAACTGTCTTTGCTGACTAGTCTGATATCTATTATCATTTCTAGTTCTAAGTGGAACATTTCAGAAACAATTCCATTTTTAAACATCCAGAAATTTATCCTTAAGAATAAAATGAGCAAGTTTTCATTGCTTTTTAAAAAGAGAGTTTTAAAAACTTAGGATGGAAATTTACCATATTATCATTTTGATGGATTTTTTTTTCTTGAGTAAAAATACAAATTTTCATTTAGTTATGCTACAGATCTCTCAAATAAATCACTTTTCAGGAGAACGGTTTCCTAATAGCAATTCTTATTTTTCGTTATCTCTTAACTGAAAAGAAAATACAGTATTCCTTACACTGAAAAAAAATGCAGTGCACATAAAAATGCAATAACTAAATATTGGCTGCCTTAACCCCAAAGTCAGTTATTTATGTTTCCTGGTAAAAGCAAACGAAAAATAGTAATATACCTAGCCAGAGGGGAGCGAAATGCTGCAGCTGGTGTGGGAAAATCCATGGTCCTTGTTTCAAGAACTGGTTTTCCTGGAATAAACTTTAAACTGTTGGGATTTGGGGTATCTTGTGTTTGAATAAACATGTATCTCACTAAAAGAGAAAAAAAGAAGAAAGAATGTTATTCTAGAAAAAACAGCAGTTAACAAATTTACAGAATATGGAGGGCTCATTTTCAGAGAACCAAAAGAAGTAAGAAAAATTAGAAAAAATAAAATAAGGCTTTATTCTCCAAGCTGACGAAATAAGAATTTTTAAAGACAAGAGAGAAATTTATCAATATATTTAGGATAACTGCACTGAATTTTATATAAATACTAACTATTTAGATAGCTTTGTTACTCAACAGATTCTAGCAATATCCTACACTTAAGTAGGAAGGTATAACATAATTCAAGAGTCTTATACGTATTCAATTTGGTGACTTAGAACCAATGGCTATCACAATCACAAATCATCATCACTAGAATATTAAAACAGTAAAATGTTACATTCTCTTCTTTCCAAAGTGCTACCATTCTTTTAAAGACAAAAAATTTATAATAATAACTAATATTTACTGTGTGCTTACTTATTACATGCCAGAGACAGGGTCAAGTACTTTAAATGTATTCAAGCTTTTAATAACCCTATGAAGAAGTATTATTATTACCATTTAACAAATGAAGAAACTGAAGCTTAAAGTAACTTGCCCAGTGGTATAGTTAGTGACATTATAAATTATCACATAAGTGGGAATCTATGCGAATTACTTTCTGGAATACTTTTGAATTATCTTTACAGGTTCTTTTCTTCTCTGTTTCTTCTGAGGCCATGTTTATATTGAGAATGAATTCATTACAGCAATAAAGAAAGAACAGAATCTTTAATTTCCTACCTTCCTATTATGATTATATAGCTTGTAGGACAAAAGTATAGTACTGGGGTTTTAACAGTTTTAAAACTATTAAACAGGCCCTGATTATTTATTATGAAAATAAATATTCTGACCCAAAAAAAAAAAATTCTCATCTTAGAACAATATACTGAAATAGGTTAATTCATTGAGTAATTATCATGTGCTGGGCATGGTGCTAAGCACTGTATGTAAATTACATCATTTAATCCTTATATCCTGCCAAGGAGGCATTGCTTTTATCTTATCTTACAAATGAAGAAACTAAAGCTCAAAGTCACTCAGTCAGTTAAGTGATACAGCCAGCATCCAAGCCCAGCCAATTCCCCAGCATTGACTTGTGTAACCACAGTGCATACTGCCACTCCATGCTGGTAAGTGCCAAGCATAATAGGAAATATATTAAGATCAGTCTTCCTATTTTGTCATACTCCTCATACCACATATCTTAAGAAAGATAGTAAAATATCAAAAACAACAGTTTTATTTTAAATTACAAAGAGATTAAATTTGGCAAAACATATGGTTGGTATAGAAGTGCTTTTCTCAATCATTACAAGAGAAGATTCTAATTTGACAGCTCAGAGTTGTTTTTGTACCTTGCCATGCAGTTCCAGCTAACTGATGTTAAGTCATTTCCTTGGTGAAGCAAAAAATGAAACTAAACTCCTATACATTTTGCTTAAGTCACTGTCCTATAAAGATATCAGTTGGTGACTTGGTAACCAGGCAAATTCTAAAAAACAGAAAAATTAAAAATGATAACCTCAATGTGCAAGTACTTGATTTAAAATATACATACTTCCGGGGCCGGCCGGGTGGCGCAGTGGTTAAGTTTGCATGTTCCCCTTCGGCGGCCCGGGGTTCGCCGGTTCAGATCCCGGGTGAGGACATGGCACCGCTTGGCAAAAGCCATGCTATGGTAGGCGTCCCACATATAAAGTGGAGGAAGACGGACATGGGTGTTAGCTCAGGGCCAGTCTTCCTCAGCAAAAAGGGGAGGATTGGCAGCAGTTAGCTCAGGGCTAATCTTCCTCAGAAAAAACCACAAAATTTATACCTCCAACCAATAAATTCCTCTGAAAATCTGCATTACAAGGGAACCATTTTTCAGATGGAACATTAAAGAAAGGACTGCTACTAGTTTCTGTAAATATAAAGACAATAAGGTTCTTTTAACCCTAATTCTGACCAATCGTTTCTTACGGTCTTTCTTAATAATTTATTGGTAACCAAAATCTCTGCACTCAATAGGCACTCTATCAATATCTGAAGAATTAAATCTGGATTTATTTTATTCAATCCATTTGTGTAAAATTATACACACAGAAACAAAAAAATTTTAAATATTTGAAGGTAAGAACTACAAACATAAAACAATTTAAGACAGCATAATCTATATATACTGTCTGAAGTAGAAAATATATGACATCATTACATAAATTTTCTCTTTTCACAATGAACAAAGCTATTTCAAAAGAGTAATTTGACTAGATATTAACAAAATCATTCCAATTATAGTCTAAATTGGGTTTAATTAGGCATTTCAAATATGACTTCCAGGTCCATCATCCAGAAAGATGCCCCTGAAGGTGTTGTAAGGGTTACAAGAGGATAGAGAGACTGATCTAAAATAATTTTTCCCATTACGTTTGGTACTAATAGGTAATAGATAAATAGGTAGGTATAAGTTCCTCCCAAATAAAGATTAATGGTGCTTAAAGTCCATATCAAAAACTAAAATCAGGGCCAGCCCCCATGGCATAGTGGTTAAGTTCAGCATGCTCCACTTAGGCAGCCCAGGTTCAGTTCCCAGGCATGGACCTACAACACTGGGTTAGTGGCCATGCTGTGCTCGTGGCCCACATACTAAAAAAATAGAGGAAGACTGGCATGGATGTTAGCTCAGTGCTAATCTTCCTCAGCAAAAACAAAACAAAAGAAAAAAAACACCTAAAATCAGCAGGTTTCCAATGTGAAAAACCTAGATGACCACATAATTCAGTCCTACAAAATTTAAAAGTCCAATTAAAGTAGCTTAACATGGAGTAGCTGAGTTACTCCATATTTATGTCTAAATTATTCTGTGATTCAAGCTGACAGGCAAGGCACTCGTGTTCTTGCCCCAGTACACAGGGGAGGTAAGGTCTCTACCCAATCCAACTCATGCCTATAGCCAGAGTGAGTCACCTTCCAGAGTAAGGCCACAAGGAGACATTCAAGGTAGTGATGGAAATGGAGATGGGCCCAGAGCTGAATCTAAACTCTTACAGCTTCATAAGTACATATAGGCAGGTGTTTACACACACACACACACCCTCCTCCCATGGTTCCCTAACCACATGACAGTGTTCATATTGCAATAATCTTCTATCTTCAAATCTATTTTCACTATTAAAGAATATAAAAGTATGTAACATCAATAAGATTGTCAACAAAACAACAGCAATTAATTTTGACAAAAAAAAGAAAAACCACATTCAAAGTACTACAGCCTAAGGCCTAGATGAAAGTAGAAATTTACTGATTTTAGAGGTATTCTTATCAAAATAAGGAGAGCAACGGATGGCAACTAGACTTTTGGTGGTGAACACAATGCAGAGGTCAAAATATAATGATGTACACCTGAAATTTATATAATGTTACAAACCAATGTGACTTCAACAAAAAAATAAAAATATCAATTCTTGGGGCCGGCCCAGTGGCACAGCGGTTAAGCTGGTGCGCACATTCGGCTTCAGCAGCCTGGGGTTGGCTGGTTCAGATCCCAGGCGCAGACATGGCACCGTGTGGCAAGCCATGCTGTGGCAGGCATCCCACACATGAAGTAGAGGAAGATGGGCGCGGATGTTAGCTCACAGCCAGTCTTCCTCAGAAAAAAAAGGAGGATTGGCAGATGTTGGCTCAGGGCTAATCTCCCTCAGGGGGAAAAAAAAATTGATTCTTCCACACAAAAAAATTGAGGGCAATAGCTTAAAATACATGATTCTTTGAAACACATTTGTAACTTCTTTTTACAATATTTTCATTTCAGAAATCATTTATTGAGCAACTGTATGTTCCAGAAGATGTGTTACACAAGATACTGAGATTTCATGATCTATTGAACACTGTGCTCAGTATTCTCAAAATTTAACGCCAAAGATATGTGTAAGCAAATAACTACAGTAGAGTATGATGGTATAACAGAAAAAAAATGCTATGTTCTTTTCATAGCCATCTGAATAGAAAATTGACAAATTCTAATCTTTTATGACCCACAGAATGTCATTCAAGCACAGTTTAATTAGCTTCTGAAACACAATTTGCTCAAAAAGATGAAATTTTACCTGTGTTACATACGGTTGCAGGTAGTGGGAAAAGTGGTCTTTGTACAAACTGATGCAGAGGCTGTTTCTTAATGGTGTATGTATTCATCACATGACAGAATCTACATTTAAAAACAAATAAAAATGACATTTTAAGACAATCTTTTAAGCTTGGTTTCTACTTCTCACATATTAAAAAAAAACCATAAGGAAAATAATAGCAAAGTCAAATTTTCATTTTCCATCCACATTATTTCCACTTCCTTTGGCAAGCAATAGCTACAAACAATTTAAAAACAAGAGCTCAAGGGGGAATTTACAGCCTCGGTAACTACACAGGATAGTGCAATATCCGGTATAAAAAACAGAAATGCATCTACGTTAGTGATTTATAACCTGGAGTCCCAGGTTCTTAGCTTTGCATTAAGGAGACAAAGAACCACAAACTGCTTTTCCCTCTTTTTAAATTTTTAAAAATTAGGTAGTAGAGTCACATGGTTCAAAATTCAAAGGGAATTTTGTAAATACAGTGAAAACTCTTCCTCTTTTTCTGTCTCTACCACCATGATTCCTTAGAAAGAGATAAGCTATGTTACCTACTTTGAAAGGTATTTCAATGCTTCAAAAAGTCTAATAGAAAGTGTACTATTCTCCTCCAAACTGCTCAAGAAGCCAACAATCTACATATGCTTTTTTATTGGAAACATATTAACCCAGTGTTGCAACTTTGGTTATTTTACTCTGATAGAGAAGTGGTGATTGGCTATTTTTTTTATGGCTTTGCCAAATTAAAAACAAAGGCAGAAGGGAAAAACAAATATTAATGGAAAAGGAAATAAAAGGAGACATTAGTAGTGAAATAGTTTAGAAATCTGATGCATTACTTTAAAATCCAGTTTACCTCAAAATTCTATTGCTATCCATTACAATTTTCATTTCACTGGAGTCATTATGGAATTTCAAGCATATATATGATGACTTCTTTTAAAAACATTTCTGTGATTATTTTCACCTGCAAACTCATTAAGGGGAGAGACGGTCTTCATTTCCTATGTCCCCGTAGCAGGCGCGATGGCCTCCGTTCCTCATCTCTAAAATGAAGTTAATACTCACAGCTCCCTCATAAAGACTGCTGCAAAGATGGATCCAGATAATGCAGGTAAAGTGCTTAAAAGAGTGCTAGGCCTAACCATTCAATAAATGTTAGCTGCCACTATCATCACTATGTGATAGGTTGCCCAGTAATTATTTACTGAATGAAGTTCAAGGTTTGGGGAGAAAACATTTTTATCTACAGCTCATTGTCTAAATCTTGAACAGTCTGGAATATGGAAATACACTGGAAAACCAGTATTCTTGTCCCTTCAGCCCAGGGAAAGAAAGGCAGCAGAAAGGATAAATATTCGGACAGAGATGGGTGTAAACTAACAACATGGTAAAGGTAAGTTAAATTATTTCAGGGAGACAGCTACGCAAATATAAGAGAGGGAGGCACGAGTTCACTAACAAAAAATCCTTCTGCAAACTTAACTGTTTGAGGAAATGCATTTAAACTTCAAGAGCATCCTTAGCACTAAACCTCCTAACACTCACGAGATCAAATCCCATCAGGCCCTTTTTCCTCCTTTTGTTCTAGAAGCAAAACCAAGGTATAACACCTACACAGCTCCTTCCACCTAACCAAGGTTGACAGACGTCGTCGGGAGGCCAAACTCAAAGGCAGGGCGCATGAAGCGGGAAAACACAGTGGGTGTAGGTGGCGGGAAGGAAATCTGGGTCTGGATTCTCATGAGTTCCTTCCCTTCGAAGCTGTGTGACCTCACACAGGTCACGTCCCCTTTCTGGCCTGCACTGAGAAATGAAACAGGGTATGCTCTCCCATTGTGTAACTTTCTGATTTTGTGTTTAACAAGCAGGGGAGGGAATGTACGTGGTGAAAGGGCTGGAGATCACACGATTTTAAAGGAGCTCCTCCGTCTGGTCTCTACAGCCGGGTTCTGGGAGCCTCCCCGCTGCAGGGGCTCAGAGCCCGAGATCAGGCACAGCCGAGGCCGCCCGGACCGGGGCGCGGAGCGGCCTCACCGACCGCCGCCCACCTCCGGGCTAACCCCCAACTGCGCCGACGGGGCGGACCCAAAGCTCGGTCACAGGCACTTCTCCCCGCTGTCTGAGAAAGGGTGGGCAGGGCGGTGGCCGCTCCGCTGGCTAAGCCCGGCGGCACCCCTACACGCAGCTCCGGGCTCGTCACCTACCGCGTGCGCAGCCCCACTGCAGCGGCCGCAGCTCCCCAGCTCAGCCGGGCCGCCGCCGCCATCTTTGTCCGAGTGCGCAGGCGCGGGACTGGCCTCCCCCTTACTCCGAGCCGCAGAAGCCCCGCGCAGGCGCAGGCGCAGGCCGGCCGGGAGCTGGAAAGGCACCGTGGAGAGCGCACCCTACCGGCCGCGGGCGGCGCTGCTGCAGATAAAGGGGGCAGGCTTGCGCCCGGCTGTTTGCAACCACTGCCTATCGTCTGTGTAGACCTGAACAAGGAGGGGGGAAAAAAGAAATCCCTGCCATGTTGTGCAGGCGTCCTCGGTAAGGCGGCACTGTACACTGCTATCCTACTTGCTGGGTGTTGTGCTTGCGCTGAGTGATTCTGCAGTTAGAATGCTGTTCCCCACCCCTAAATCTGCCTCACTGCCACTTGTAGGATTCTAATCACCCTCCAGGCCCAGCTCAGTGACTGCCTCAAAAGACTGCCTGGAGCATCCGCTTTGAAGGTTCTCACCTTCCCCCAACGAACTGCCTGCCCTTCTCCCACGGGCTGATGTGGACCAGTGTGTCTTACCCTTCATTTGGGCTGGGCTTGTTACTCGGTCATCGTGGACCAACACGCATCGAGGACGCACCTAAATGCAGGGCTGCCCTTTGCTGTATAAACACGAATATTGACTAGTTTCCAGAGCAAAGTACAAAAGCTCATTAACTATTCTTCCAGAACTTTCCTGGGGTATTCGGCTTTCTCTAGGCCAGGGGTTCTCAAAGCGTGACCTCGGGGCCCCAACGGCGTGGGAACACGATGGAAATGCAAATTATGTTGCCTTGCCTTAGACCTACTGAATCCCAGTCTCTGGAGATGGGGTCCAGTAATCTGTTTTCACAAGCCTTCCAGGTGATTCTGACGCAGGCTAAAGTTTGAGAACCACTGCTCTAGAAGATGTACACACAGTACTGGTTTCTAGAATGGAAACAGCACGCTTGTTATTGGACAGGGTGAGGCCACACCTAGGACAACCCCGGTGGTTTCTGTGGCCGGGAGAGGCATCTAAGAGGGTGGATTTGGCTTCAGGCCTGCAGCTGGCCTGGGCCTGGACACTGCCTCCTCTGAGTGCCATTTACATTCTCAAGGCTGCATGTTGGTTTCCAACCACCGTCTCTCTTCACCGACCCATTCTAGACCTCAGTGCAGTCCAAGGCTTGCCCCTTACTCTCTTCTGGACCTTGAATCGAGTCTAGTTTTTCACCTCCCACTGCTCAAACCACTGAAACCTAGCTTCTGTGACCCACCGTTTCCCAGGAGGGGGCTGCTCTAGTCAAGACCACCCACCACACCTGTGTTGCTGTATCTAAAGGACTCTTCTTGGTTTTTACCTTTCTTGATGTCTGGAACATCGCATGCTGAGGCCCTCTCCCTCCTCTTAATAATCTCATGCCCTGGTACCACAACTGCCAGTTTTTCCTACTACTTTTCTGGTTACTCCTTCTCTGTCTCCTTTTGCAGGGTCTCATCTGCCCACCTCTTAAATGTTGGTGCATTTTGGGATCTCCTTCCAGGCATTTTTCCCTTCTCATTCTTTTGTGATTAATTGACAAACGTCACTTCAGGGAGTTTATACCAATTAGCATTTCAATCAGCCATCAGAATATGTTTCTCTCCCTTGCAAAAACTGGATTAAAAAAAAGCAAACTTTGCCAATTATTAGTCATTTACATTAAGTGAAAAACAAAACTGGTTAGAAACGGTATAGTCTGATCCTATTTATGTAAAATTGTTTTTGTCTATGAGTGTGTGTGCTTGCACGTGTGTGCAAAGAAGTGTCTGAAATGCAGACTGCCAGCCTCCTCTCTCTTTCCCCTCCCCTGGCTGTTCTCAGTTCCTTAAATATGCCAGATTATTTCCTACCTCAGGGCTTTAGCATAAATTGTTACCTTTGCAGAGAATGCCTTCCCCCCCCCCCCCCCCGCCCTTTTTTCTTGACTCCCTTGTACTGATTATGTGAGGTCTGGGCCTAAATATCCCTACCTTAGGGGGCCTTCCCTGACATCTCCTTTCATTCCCATCAAAATAGTCTCCTCTGTTATTCTCTCTCAACACATCCTCTCCTTTTCCTTCATAGTACATTGTCATAACTTGAAATTATGGATTTGGGTATCGATTTTTCTAATGATCCTTTCCCCTGCTATACTGTGTACCTTTGCAAGGAACGTGTCTGTCTCTTTACTCGTGTATCTCCAGCACCTAGTATAATGCCTGGCACATGGTAGGTGCTCAAAAAGTATTTGTTGAGTGAATGAATGTAGTCACTTCAAAGCACTCGTTCAACCTGTGTGATGACTGTGTGGACAGAAGAAAGGGAGGAGCAGTAAGGCAAGTGCGGCCTGGCCCTATTCGCCCCTCACCTGGTACTGTGCCAGGGCAGGGCGCAGCATCTTATAGAGAGGACTGTGCCCATTGGCGCCTGAAACTGAGGAGAGAGGCCAGGTGAACAGCCCAGGAGCTGATGTGGAACAGCATTCTTTTTTTTCCCAAAATAAACTAGAGGGAAGGTGACTCTTTCGGAGAAAGAAAAACTACTACTTGAGATATCTGCACCTCTCTATTTATACCCGCTTCTTCCCTCTTTCCATCTCTACACCACACACATACCCAGACGCATAAATACATTCACAATGAGAACTGATAGACAACTGATATTTTCCTGAATACTATTTTAGCAAAGACGTCAATTCTATCTTAATTGTTGGCTAAGAAGAGTCCCAGACCATGTGACATGGACCAAAAAGTCATTTACTCATTCACCCATTCATTCATTCAATAACTAGTTGTTGAGTGCTTCCTCGATAGTATGGTGCTGGGCACTAGGCTTTGTATTCGGGGTTGAGGCAGACAGTCTAGACACCTTCCAATATTCACTTTCCCCTTCTTCTTTACTAGCAAACACTGATTTTGTTCAGGTAGCAATGTGTCCAATTTTTAAAAACCCACTTTCCAGCCTCCCTTGTAACTAGGAGTGGTCATGTGGCACAGTTCCATCCAACGAGATGAATGTGGAAGACTGCCAGGAATGTTTGAAAAGGCTTGGCTTTGCTGCTGTAAGTGCTGACCCTTCCTCCTGCTTGCACAGGGTTGGGAATACTGGAGTCCTGGCAGCCAGGCTTCAGCCATGACATCCCTGAGGCAATGAGGCAGCGACAAACAGCAACCAACCTCTTCCAGACTTCTTGTTGCATTAAAAAAGAATCAACCTCGAATTTGCCGATGCCACTGTTTAATCAGGTTTCCTGTTATTCACAGATGATCAAAATCCTTGGTACAGGGATATAAAGATGAACAAAACAATTCCTGGTCTCCAGGAGCTCCCAGAGAAGAGGTGTGTAAGTCAACAGAGGCAGCCCAGGGGAACAAAATGCTTCATGAGGGCTATGTCGAGGACACACGGGTGGCAGGTGGAGAAGTGAACCACAGTTCGAGGGTGAGAGGAGAGCCCGAGGAAGTCTTCATACAGAGGAAATTCTTGTGCTCAGTGTTTAAAGAGACATTATCGTTAAGATGTTCCTGCCATGGATGTCAGCACCAGCGCAGAACTGGACCCCTGGCATTAACTCCTGGTTGTGCCACTTACTCGGTGGCCCCGCTGGACTGCGAGCTCCATATAAGCATGCATGTTTATCTGATTCTTAATTTTATTCCCAATGCCTGGCATTTACGAGATGCTCAAAATATACTTGCTGAATTGAAACCTCTCTGAAGTTCCATGGAACCAATTGCCTTCTCACATATATAATTTATTGTATTATTATGCTAATGATTTATTATCAGTTTCCCCCCTCTAGAATATACCCTCCACAAGGGTAAGGATCTTCTCCTACATTGGTGACTGATGTATCTCACATCCCTAGAACAGTGGCTGGCGCATAGTAAGTACTCCATAAATGCTTGTTGAATGAAGGAGCCCTAACTTTCCCAATCTGTAAAATGTAGAAAACTATGCCTACCAAAAATGGTTGAGTGGATTAGAGAAAACGCATTTCAAGTGTCTTGCACTGAGCTTGTCACATGGTTGCCGTAATGATGTGCTTGTCTTCTCCTCCTGTAAAACTTTGAGACCCGTTCCTGACACATCTACAGAGGATGACATCTGAAGTCAGCAGCCTAGTCTGTGTTCTTCCTAGAACTGAGACAGGTTTGAGCATTTCTGGGAGCCAGTGTGGCAGGTCCAGCAGATAATTATTTACCTGAGGCATTGAGAAACCTCCTGGGAAAGAATTTATCCTGGGGAAGAATTCTTCTCCTGGGGAAAAAAATTCATTATTCAAAAGTTTGATCCAAGGTCATTGAGCCCTGCTGCTCAGACTGTGCTGGACCCACCCCCATGGACTCTGCCTGAGGCCCAGGGAGAGGGCTGGAAACCAAGGTCACACACAAAATAAGAGAGCTCTTTCCTTAAAACATCTGAGACTGTGTGAGTCCTGAGCCCCACGTCATGCTGCTTTATAACCAGGGAAAGGAGAGTGTGACAAGCGGAGCACAATTAAGCACCAACTGGATGCCAGCCTGAACCAGTCTGCAGCAGCCCCCATCTGGACAGAAGTGGGAGGACATTACGCTGTGGGTGCCTCGCCCTTCTGGGGCTGATTTGGCAGCAAGCAGCAGAGCGATTGAAGAAGTAAACACACAAATGGTACAGAACAGAATCTGTTCCAAGCACATGTGATCCCAGGAATAGTTGGGAAGAGATGCAGGTTGTTGGAATCCACAGAGAAAGTGGGAGCAGACAGAGAAACATTGTATTGTGACCCTACGTTTACCTAGAGATTGATGAAGCGCTCAAGAAACAGGTTAGGGGCGGGGCTGGTGGCATAGTGGTTAAGTTCACACACTGTGCTTCGGCGGCCCGCGGTTCACCTGTTTGAATCCCGGGCACGGACCTATGCATCGCTTAACAAGCTGTGCTGTGGCAGGCATCCCACATATAAAATAGAGGAAGATGGGCACAGATGTAAGCTCAGGGCCAATCTTCCTCAGCAAAAAGAGGAGGTTTGGCAGGAGATGTTAGCTCAGGGCCAATCTTCCTCAAAAAAAGAAAGAAAGAAAGAAACAGGTTAAGTAGGTGACAACAGAGATAATACCTTCTAATTATCACTCTAATTCCATACAGCCCTCTCCACACTGCCTTTGGTTTGTTGGTTGAGAGAAAAAAAATTCTATTCCTCTTTCTTAAATGTTTTGGAATAAACATTTTAAAAGCTAAATTCCTACTTTAGTATTTCCTCCAGTTGCTCTGCCAGCTTTGCAGCTCCTCTGCTATTTTATACCTCATTGGCTTATACCAACAACCACCAAAACCTGGCTTCCTTCATCAAACTGCACCTGTCCCGTCACCTCCAAAGCCAGGAAGGAGTCCTTAGATTTGATATTGAAGAGGAAGACATCTGGTCATTTGGGTTTATTGCTGTGTATCTGTAGCCGTAGAGACACTGCTTCTGGCCACGCGGGTTGTGGCCTGCATAACCCTGGGGCCACAATAATGGGCTGCAGCCCTGGCGTTGTGCAGCCGGGTAGCCTCGTGTCACAGGATATGGACTGGGACTTTTCTTGTTTTGAAGTTTTGTCTAAAGCCTCAAAGTCAAGGACATTAGGTGAGAAGGGCTCCAATATTTTAAAATGATTAGAGACAACTCTGTGGGCTTCCTAAAAGATTTAGAAAAACGGTAACCACCCCCGCAACCCATCCACAGAAGACAGGGCAACTGAAAATCATTCTTTAAGGCCCCAGGGTGCCTGTGAGAAGAGAAGTATAGCGTCTCACCCCCTGGCTGCAGGCCTCCGGAGCTGCAGAAACTCTTGGGTTTGTCTCCCCGGTTTCTGGGCTAAAAGAAACGATGGTAAAAAAAAAAAAAAAAAGATGGTGAAGGAGTCCTTGGAGTGTACCCAGGAGTTTGGGGTGAAGCCTAAAGATGGGAGGCTGGTGGAAGCAGCCCACCAATGGCACAGCAAAGAAGGACGGAACAGGGTCCTAGTTTGCACTCCCGGCATTTGGTGAGACAAGGATGCAAGACTTTCCCATGGAACAAGGGGATGCTGCAGAAGCGAGCCAGACTGAGCTGTCCTGGAGGGCTCCTGCTCATGCAAGTCTTCACTAGGGCAAGGGGCCCCTGCTCGCTGAATAGGGTGCATCACCAGGGGCAGGAGGGGAGGGAAGTGGGTTGCAGGAGTTAGTTAGAGGAACGGTCAGCAACCTTATCTGTAAAGGGCCAGAGAGTAAACATTTTAGTCTTTGCAGACCATATGGTCTCTGTCACAAGGAGTCAACCCCAGCATTGTAGAGCAAAAGCAGCCGTAGGCAATACATGGATGAATGGGTGTGGCTGTGTCCCAATACAACTTTATTTATAGACACTAACATTTTCATCTCATATAATTTCCATGCGTCATGAAACACTGTTCTTCTGATTTTTTTCAGCCATTGAAAAACGTAAAAACCGTTCTTAACTGTGGCCCGGATTTCTTGAGCTAGAGGGTACATTGTTCTGGACAGGAAGAGTGCGGAAAGCCCCAGGCAACCCCAGCCAAGGAAAAGGACAGCTGTACCCTGATCCCCCTCCTCCTGCCCCAACCTGCAGGGGCTGGTGGAGGAGGAGGAGCAGGCTGGTGCCCGAGCCCCACCCAGGGAAAGAAGGGAAGCTTGGAGGTGGAGGAAAGACGGAACTCTTAAAGAGTCGGCTGGATTCTTTAATACTTGAGAGTAATGTGGAAAATAAGATCGTTTCTAAAGCTGAAAGTGACCAGAGAGTGATGCGATCTGCAGGGAATTTCATAAAGGAGCGTGAGGCAGGAAGATCAAAAAGCCCACACGAGCCCTTTCCTGATTGTATCTTACTCAACTCCGTCTGTCCAACATACTGGTTGCATATATCTTAACCATTCCCTTTATTGGCTACTCCAAACTTCACCCCTTCCTTCCTCATTCTTAGCAGATTTTACTTCGCAGAGAAAAAGATAGAGACCTTGGTGATAGGAGTGATAGCAAGTGACTTTCTGAACTGTCGGAGCCCTGCCCAAACTCACACACTTATCTGTTGGTGCTGCAGGCATCCAGAACATACCACTGCGGAAGAGCTTTGTTTCATTTTCTTTTCTTTTGGACTCTGCTTATCTATCTAAAAGCAGAGCCTCCCAAAAGAATTCAACTCCCCGGGAGTTTAGCAACCAGGAAAGACTGACTCCTATCCCTGGAGAGGAGAATTTGGCTCAGGGGTAAGAAATCACCTAAACAGACATTCTCACAAAACCATCCTATCTCTATTCTCCCAAGAGTCCATTTCTCTTTTCCTAAAAGTCATTTGTTTTCCCATAGGTGCCCTTCTCCCCTTCCCCATCTCTTATTAAGATGGTATGTAAGCCCCAAATTCTAACTGCCTCCTTGAGTCACATTTTTCTGTAACCTCCCATGTAACTACGTGAATAAGAATCTCTTATCTCTTGCCGATCTGTCTTTTGGCAGTTTTAATTCGCAGGCCCGCAAGAACTTAACATGAGAGGGTAAAGGAAAAGTTTCTTCTCTCTGACACTGCATTAAACTTACCTCCTCCCTCCCATAGCAGGTGAAAAGGCGTCTTCCTTGATGCGGGGTCGGTGAGCCGAGGAGTCGAAAGAAAGATTTCTTAGACTCTTAAGATCTGGCAGTAGTGCTCTTTTATTTAGAGAGTAGAATAGCATGGGGACAGGACCCATGGGCAGTCAGAGTTTCTGCTGCCGCTGCTTCTGCTGCCCCCGCTGGCAGGGGGACAGGGCCCATGGGCAGGCAGAGCTGGTGCGTGGGGACAGGACCCACGGGCAGTCAGAGCTCCTGCTGCTGCCCCGAGTTGAGGGTTAGGACTAAATTTAAGGCATAGGTATGTGAGTCATCTCTTTACAAAGACAAAGGAAAGAACGTGAAAAAAAAGTTAAAATGGCATCAGTGCAGGTGGGGTCTGGTCATTGGGTGATCCCATGACTTTTAGACAAGAATCAAATCAGATTAAGTAAAGGTTAGAAAGGTTAGACGCCACCACCCTAAACCAGTTACATGAGATTGCCAGACAGCAACCAACTTAAGTTCTTGCCTTCCCCATTAAGAGTTTCTAGGGACAAGGTCATCTCTCCTCTTCTTCCTGGTACAGAGAGGGAGGCACCTTTTACAGATAGAGATTTACCTTACAAATGTAAATGTGTCCCAACAAGGGCAAGTTCCATTCCCCAGAGCCTCCTTCCCTGTCCCAGTTTATCAAAAGCAATCAGCCCCAAACAATCCCGATGCCAAAGAGACATATCCTGGGGTGGCCAACAATCCCAATGCCAAGGAGACATATCCTGGGGTGGCCAATTTCAGGTCCCTACAAGGTCATCCCCCCTTCCTTCACAAGTGCAAATGTCTCTCAAAAGGGCAAGCAAAATTCCAGTCCTCGGAGCCTGCTTCTCATCTGTAGTTTTAAAAATAACCAGCCTAAAATCCTCATCATTCCTTACCCAAAGCCAGTATCTTCACCTGTGATCCACCTCCCCACTCCTTACTCCCCCTCCTACTCCTTAGGTACTTTGCCCTATTTTTTAAGAAATTATTTTATTGGGGTCATAGTGGCCTACAACATTGTGTAAATTTCGGGTGTACATCACTATATTCCAGTTTCTGTATAAACGGCATCATGTTCCCCAACAGTGGCCCAGTTTTATCCATCACCATACGTGTGTGCCCCTTTACTACTTTTACCCTCTCCCAACTCCCTTCTCCTCTGGTAACCACTACTCTCCTCTCCTTATTTCTGTGTTTGTTGTTTATCTTCCACATGTGAGTGAAATCATACAGTATTTGTCTTTCTCTGTCTGACATTTCACTCAGCCTGATACCCTCAAGGTCCATGCATGTTGTCGCAAATAGCCAGATTTTCTCTTTTTTATGGTTGAGTAGTATCCCCATTTATTTTTTTATGTAAACTTTTTTTCTAGAATACTATTAGATTTACAGAAAAGTTGCAAAGATAGTACAGATTGTTTCTGTATATCCCTTAACCAGTTTCCCCTGTTGATAGCTTCTTAGATTATCATTATACGTTTGCCACAACTGAGGAGCCAGCGTTACTGCAGTCATGCACCACATAATGACATTTTGGTCAATGACGGACCACATATATGAGGGTTAATACCATACAGCCCAGGTGTGTAGTGGGCTATACCATCTAGGTCTGTGTAAGTATACTCTGTGATGTTTGCACAATGACGACATTGCCTAATGATGCCTTTCTCAGAACAAATCCCCATCGTTCGGCGATGCATGACTGTATTTATTACAGCTAGGGAACCAACATTAACCAAACTCCACAGTTTATCTGGATTTCACTATTTTTTTCCCTTATGTTTTTTTCCTGCTCCAAGATCCTGTCTGGGATACATTATATTTACATGTCAGATCTCCTAGTGTCTTTTGGCCTGTGACAATTTCTCAGACTTCCCTTGCTTTGGATGACTTTGAGAGTTTTTTAAATTTTTATTTATTTTTTTTTGAGGAAGATTAGCCCTGAGCTAACATCTATGCCCATCTTCCTCTATTTCATATGTGGGACACCTGCCACAGCGTGGCTTGGTAAGTGGTGCGTATGTCCATGCCCAGGATTCAAACCAGCGAACCCCGGGCTGCTGAAGTGGAGCGCTGCGCCACCGGGTGGACCCCTGACTTTGACAGTTTTGAGGAGTGCTGGTCAGGTATTTTGTGGAATGCCCCTCCATGGGGATTTGTATGATGTTATTCTCTTGGTTAGGCTGGGGGTCTGGGTTTTTGGGAGGAAGACCACAGAGGCGAAGCGCCCTTCTCATCACAAAGTATCAAGAACTCATATTATCGACAGGACTTACCATTGTTGATGTTAACCTTGCTCATCTGGCTGAGGTGGTGTTTGTCAGATTTTCCCACTGTAAAGTTACTTCCCCACATCCCCCTTCCATACTCTCCTCTTTGGAAGCACAGCCCACATTCAAAGGTTGTGGAATTAAGCTCCACTCTGAGGAGGTGGAGTGGGTCTATGTAAATTAATAGAAATTCTGTGTGAGAAATGTCTTTTCTTCCCATTTATTTATTCAGTCATTTTTTTATATCAGTATGTGCTCATGGATATTTACTTTACACTTTGTTACTACAACCTAATACTATGTTATTTATTTTGTTGCTCAAATTGTTCCAGCTTTGACCATTGGGAGTTCTTTCGGGTCGACTCCTGTGTACCTGTAACTTTTTGGGGTTTTTTGAGCACTTCTTTACTTCTGGCACTGCTCCTGATTTATCTTCTATATTTCCTGTCCCAGCCCTAGAACCAGCCATTTCTTCATGGAGCCCTGTTCCTTTTAGTAGAGAACAGTGTTTGGAAACCAAGACTTGGGTGCTGGGTATGCTTGTTGTCCATTTCATTCTCTTGTACCTCCATCTTCAGCTGCTCCCTCTCTACAGATTGTTTCTCCTTAGCTGCTGGCATACCAACATATTCAAGTGCTTCCCCCATTAATCCTTGATCCACGTCCCACACAGGCAAGCTTCCTAGCTCTTTTTTCATTTCCATTCGAGCTCTTAGCATGGTCACGTTTTATATGAATTTCAAAGTGCTACATAAGAGATTAATAAAGTCTCAACTCATGCAAAATATGAAATAAATGCAAATATTAAAAATTGTCAGGTAAAGCACAATTTCAAAGCTGCTGGGCTGAGGGAATTGTGCCATTACCACACGGTGGCACCATTACAGCTGGTGACTCAAACAGAAATGGCTAACATTGAGCATTTAAAATGGGCTACTCTTCTAAGCACACCTCCTAGCAGTCTATGCCGTGGGCATTCAGTGTTATCCCTATTTTACAAGGAAGAAACAGAGACCCTTAGAAGTTCAGTAATTTAAGTTTCCACAGCTAGGCAGATGGACCAGGGATGTAAAGCTAAGCAGTCTTAACCCATGTTCTTCACCACCATCCCTCATCACCAGGTAGCCATTGCCCTTTGTCACCATTGTAAGAACTATGCTGTTGCTAACTTGTCTTAGAACTTTGGAGAGTAATTTTAGTGACTGGATTAGTTTCCTATTGCTGCTGTAACAAATTATCACAAATTTAGAGGCTTAAAACAGCAAATTTATTTCCTTCAGGGTGGAGGTCAGAAGTTTAAAAGTCATTTTTACTGAGCTCAAGTCAAGTCGTCAGCCAGACTGGTTCCTTCTAGAGGCTCCGAGGGGAGAACCTATCTCCTTTCCTTTTTCCCCCTCTAATGGCTACCTGTATTCTTTGAATTCCTCCATCTTCAAAGTATCACTCCAATCTTTGCTCTGTCATCACATCGCCTTCTTCTCTGACTTCGGCTGCATCTCTCTTCAAGGGCGCTGTGATTATGTTGGACCCACATGGATAATCCGGGATAATCTCCCCATTTCAAGATCCTTAACTTCATCGCATATGGCAACTTCCCCTTTGCGGTATAGGTACCATGTACAGGTTCTGGGGGTTAGCACATGGATATATTGGGGAACTGGGGAGGCATTATTCAGCCTACCCCAGTGACTGCTGTTTTTCTTTAATTCACTGATACTATGGTGTAATTCTCCTTCTCTATCCTAAAAAATGTCATCTATTAAACAGTTGTTCAATGATGTTACTAGTATGCGAACTGGAGGGAAAAAACCACATCCAAATCAATGATGCTGGAATGCAAGTTAGATATAATAACGTATGAAGAAGGTTAATTTAAGGAAGATAAATCTTTCAAGAAAAAAAATCATTGTATAATGTAAAAAAAAAAAATGGGAACCATTTTGGTGTGTTAGGGAAAGGATCATTCATCTTCTGTGACTTTTTTTGGGTCAATTTATGATAGGTTCCTAGAAATTACTACTTATTTTTATTAATATCAGTACAAGTATGGTGTGCTCTTAAATTTTGGATTATTCATCGTCCTTGTATAAAATGGAACCACCCTGTTTTTTAAAACGTATCCTTCGTTCTCTATACTCTGCTCACTCCTCAACCCACTGCAATCTGCCCCCACCACTTTATTAAAGTTGCTCTTGCTGAGATCATCAGTGGCCTCCTAACTGACAAGTCCAATGAACATTCTTCTGTCTCTTTTGATCTGTGGCATTTAACAGTACTGACCACTGCTCATTCTTGAAATTTTTTCCTCCCTTAGTTTTTGTGTCACCTTTCTGCTTTTCTTCCTACATTTGTGGCTCAGTTTCTTTCATGGCTTTTTTTCTCCACCCATCCTTTAAATGTTGATGTTCCCAAAAGATATTATAGGTGCTCTTCTCCTCACTCTACATTCTCCTTCATTGATCTTATCATATCCAGGCATTCAGATACCACTCACTGATGACTTTTCTCTATCAGCAGTCAAGATTGCTCTCCTGACCCAGACAGCTAATGGCCATCTGGACAACTTCACTCTGATAGCCCATGTGCAGGCATGGGACATTTTGAACCACTGTGGCTGTTTCACCCAATGTTTTTGAATACAGATATTTTAACTGGGCTAATATTGATGAATTCTCATCAAGAAACTCTATTAAGCAACTCTGTTAAGCCAATTTAATTCTTGGATCAATTTCTTCTGCAATGCTTTCCTATTTTATTGTAATTTTCATTGGGATCCAGTCTTTTCTATATTCACTTTATAAGGAAGATTAGTCAACTTTTAGTTCATTTCAAATTTTACCAATGGTATCTTCTGTTGAGCTCTCTTGTGGCCACTATACCTACTAAGTTCAAATCTCTGAAGTCGAAATTTTGACTTAAATTTTGTCAAGATTTTATTCACCCATCAATTTTTAATGGTGTACAAGGTGTGTAGTTTTAGCTGTTTTGAATTTTGCTTGAAGTAAATATTTCTACCAGTAATATTCATTATAAACTGAATAAATGCTGGCAGTTTGTATTTAATTTTTGGTTACTCTATGAGACAACTGTGATCAATCCCCCTCACAAACTCTAAGGTTTTTCTAAAGAGTGAAAAAGAAAGTATTCCTTGGAGTCAAAAGATCCTGCTCAAAAAACAGGATGAGGGGGCTGGCCCCGTGGCCAAGTGGTTAAGTTCGCGCACTCCGCTGCAGGCGGCCCAGTGTTTCGTTGGTTCGAATCCTGGGCGCGGACATGGCACTGCTCATGGAACCATGCTGAGGCAGCGTCCCACATGCCACAACTAGAAGGACCCACAACGAAGAATATACAACTATGTACCAGGGGGCTTTGGGGAGAAAAAGGAAAAAAATAAAATCTTTAAAAAAAAACAAAAACAAAAACACCAGGATGAGGCTTGGGAGATCTGGTGAGCTAATTTCACCATGTCTGACTTTAGGAATTCCATCCCTAGTGAAGGTCTTGGTCCCAAAACCTCAGTGCTGGAGGACTGAGCTGCCTTCTAAAGGGAATATTTGGATTCCTTTTGGGTCTCTGGGATAAGCTTACATAAAAACAGGCTGAAGAATTACCTGGTCTCCTTCCATGTAAGCTGACATGCTAACTTAAGCCATCCAGATCTTACCACTCCAGTATAAGGTAAGATAAACTCAAGGAAAAATACATAAGACGGAAGGGGAAAGATCTTTGTCTCCAAATCCAGAGAAACAGTTCTAAAACATTTGCTCATGGCTTTTCCCTGGGTCTCACTCGTCCCTCCCACTTGGTTCTCTATTAGGGGGCAATATAAGGACACGTCTTCCCTGACTGGTCTCTTACCAACCGGTGTCAGGGCTGGCAAAAGTGAGCCACAAAAGGGTGAATGCAAACAGAACCCACCCCGTGGGAGATGGAGCTTCTAACTCTGGCTCTCCCTACAAGGAAGGCAGGGCTAAGTCCCTGCAGGTGAGCTCTATCCACATTTGCAGAAGGCTCTGACTCCTGCATCTCAGTGGGAGCGATACATCTGAACGGGGTTGGCCCAGAGCTGCCCAAGTTGCAGATAAGGAAGACTGTACTTTTTTTGGGGGGGGGGTGAGAAAGCTTGTCCCTGAGCTAACATCTGTTGCCAATCTTCCTCTTTTTGCTGGAGGAAGATTGTCGCAGAGCTAACATCGGTGGCCATCTTCCTCTATTTTGTATGTGGGATGCCACCACAGCATGGCTTAATGAGCGGTGTGTAGGTTCGCGCCCGGGATCTGAAGCTACAAACTCTGGGCCACCCAAGTGGAGCACATGAACTTAACCACTATGCCGCCAGGCCGGCTCCGGAAGACTGTACTTTTGGTTAATGGTAACTTGAAATAGAAAAAGCATAAGAACTTCACATTGTAGAACTAGGTAGGGCATATATTTAAAGATAGACAGATGAATCAGATCGTAAATAAATCCTCAGAAAAAGCAGGCAACTTTGGTTTTACTTGTGCCTATTATACCAGAACTCTTTGGATCTCTGGATCTTCTTTGAACACTCTCCCTGAACCACGACGTCAAGCTCAATGAAGCACAAATGTTACTGTTATTTTCTCAAATTTAGAGAGGAACTAGGCAGGCAGGTTCTCCTCTCCTGAATGGATTTAAAAATTCTTAGGTGTAATCCATTTCCCCCCAAGACTTCTCTCTTTAGTTTCTTATGTTAACGCTGGTCTCTCTGCGGGGATTTGTTTTTAAAGACTGCATATTTATGCAAGTTACATTCAGATACATATTTTAGAAGCTCACAGTAAAGTTTATATAGCAGGGAGCTCTGTAGTTTTCCCAGCTCAGTTCTTATGGCCCCATTATCTTGTATTATTTATGTCCCCACCATAATACCATCTAGAATGGAAAGCAGGTCTCAGGAAATAACAATGCCAGCATTGGAAACCATTCAACCAAGCAACTAACCAACTAACCAAAAGTTGTTCCTTGAAACTTAAAAACATAAAACTAGGCTTAGTACCAAGTGAAAGGTGCTTATGGAGCCCTTCAATCCTAGGGAGATCTGACTTAAGAAATAATACAAAGTGTGAGTCACATACTTTAATTAGGTCCATTTTAATAAAGTGTATCGGAGTTTACAACTCAATTATTCATAAAAACTATCAGATACATAAGATAGATCACACGAAGAGTGCAATAACGTAAATCCAATAGTCTGCAAATAAGAGGTATTGCAAAAACTGTTAAGATTGACTTTATAAATGTCTTTTTCCCTTCCTTTCCCGTGTTCACAGCCCTTGAGATTGCATGCACATATTGTTTTCTGAGGTCTAGTGACCTCAGTATTCCTTACAGCTGGGTCGACCTCCTCATTCAGTCAACTCAAAATACAGTCAGCTGAGGGAGTTCACCTCTTCATGGAATGAGTATGGTCCTTGGCCTTTATTTGGTTTCTATTTCCTAACAAATGACATTAAACGTTCCCTCTTTCAAAGTAACATCTTGCAGGCCTTGTGGTTTTCTGGTCATTATTGCCCTACCAACACCACACAGGAGCCAAGGGTTCAGTCAAACCCTACTGAGTTTCATCCTTGTCGATGAGACCAGCATGCTGGCCATGGAAATGAGGCTAAGGCAGTGGCTGATTTTTCCCACCCTTAACTAGAATAACTCCAGTTCTAACTCAGAGAGTTGTTGGGAAATGAACTCAGTTTACTCATGCCAAATACCTACTGTCACCTCCTGGTATTCTTTGGATTGCCTTCATTAGGAGGTCTTAACAGCACGGCAGGAAGCACGAGGATACATACATACACACACATGCACACAGACACTCCATTCACGCTCCTCCAACAGTCGTCTTTGGTAGACTCAGAGAATACAACTGACTTCCATTTCAAAGTGAAAAGGCTACCATTGTCTTCTCTCACTCCCAAAGACTCACTTTAACTGACATTGGTAACAATTATATCTGCAACTCTTTGCCAAAAAGAACAAAACAGATTCCTTGAACATGTATATATGGTTCTATCACAATGCAATGCAGATAACATTGACTTGATTTCAAGAACATTGTTACCATAAACTCAAAACACTGTCACATATATTGAGATTTCTGATTTCTGGGAAGTAGCTCAGATGAAATTTCCTATGGAATTAAAAGTTATGGGAATACTGGATGAAGCCACCAGTGTGCTGGTTACATTTAGCCATTTTTACAAGCTATTCTAGAGTCCCTTCACACATAAACTTGCCCCTGCATTCTGGGACTGTATTAGATCACGGTGGAGAGATGCCTTTCAGTTGAGTCTCCTCAGAGTAAGGCTGGGCTTCTGCCAGCCTTCCTTCATCGTTTCTTCTAATCCATAATAAATGGAGAAAGTGAGCCATTTCATTCATATTTGGAATTATTCCAGTGTGGTGAGATTATCACAGGCTAGGCTGAAACCTAGGAAACTGTTTACAGTAACATGGGAGGCAAATAAAAATTAACATGATCATTCAATCATACCTCTCTTCATCCACTTATTGGTACAGTCATAATAGGGGAATGTCAAGTGAGGAAATGAAGCAGGAACAGGAACAAGGGAGGTGAGCCAGGAAGACTTGTAGTGGTAGAGAAAAAGCAGGAAAGAGCTGTGTCTGGCAGTGTTTTAATGATGGGATCTTGGGTACCACACATGGGAGGCCTGTTTCCTAACAAAGGTCAAGGTGCAAATGAGGCAGATAGGACCAGGAAGTCAGAGAGCAAGCTGGCATCCTGGGAATCAAGACACTGCCAGAGCGGATTCCCACGTCTAAGCTGAGGCAGGTAGTTGTTTTCTGCAACCTAGCAAACTTATTTTGTAGCAAAAGAACACAAAAATAATTCCCAACCAGATATTACTGTTTATTTTCAAACATTTTGAAATCTCTCCTTAAGTGAACTTGACAAGTTTGCAAGTGTTCTGGTGGTTTAAAAAAAAAAAAACCCACATAGGCAGTAGTTGACAAAGGTATAGGAAAAACTATAAATTTAAATTACATGATTCCATTTAAAATCTTCATGTTTACTCCATCAGGCAGGTTAGAGGAGGATTAGAACTCAGGGGTGGCTGTGGGCACTTACAGGGCCCTCCTGCTTCCTTAGAAACTGTGGTCTTTTCAGCAGCTCTCCTATGTACCTTTCATCAAAATAATCTGGATTCCAAATTTATCAGATAAAACAGCATCTGTGTGACCAGAAGCCATACAGAACTGATTGGCATGTGTTTTCCAATTTCAATTCCAAAGACATAGCACAGAATAACATCTTTCTTTATTAAAGGGACCCAAGTGGCTCCATTTCAAGTAGCATCCTTCCTGCTGGAGAGCTGGATCTCACTCTCCTCTAGTTTCCTATAAAATTTCCTATTTGATATAAAGCATACCTATTACATGATCTATATATTGATGATCTTTCTTTATGGAAGCAAATACAGCATGACTGAATTTCTACTGTCAGCTCACTCTGGTGATTACATTTATTTTAAACAAACCTGATAATCTGATACTTTATGTCACTGAAATGTCCACCAAATAGTTGAAAACACTGATGTTCATGTATTCTAAAACTTACTAAATAATGAGTCAATAAATATTGGTATTTTTCTTGAAAGTTTAGAAAGAAATCTTATTGCCAGATTAAACTCAGACCCAACATGGGCATATGAACACATACACACCAGTCAACATATATGAAATTTTCAACTCAACAATGAGTGAGCCCAAAATGAAACAGTTGATGATCTAGATTCCCTTAGGTCCTGCCCAGCAACTGACTCAGTATCACATTTTGTTTATCCCATTTTCCAATCTATGAAGGATTTGGCGCTAAAGGGCTTGTATATGAGCCCAAGAAACATTTATGTTAAGTATTTATCACCACACATAACTAACTTCGTTAATTCAATAGTGCCTGTCAGTCAATTAATGTGGATTCTTTAAGAGTTCATCAGTGCATGTTGTGGTTCAATGCTTTATATCTAAATATATTCTGGTTCATCGTGTTCCACTGAAATGAAAGGTCACGAGTTTCTGCATTCCCTATCACTCCCTGCTTTGTGTAAAGCAAATAACACATAAACTAAAACAAGAAGTGCAGCATTTTGTTGGCTATGTATTTTTTCTCTTTAGTGTTAACTTGTTGCGGTATAGTTACTGGAAACATGCATTTGCTACTAACTCAGAGCACCCTGAGCACTCTTGATTCCCTTAAAACTAAATTTTCCAGATTTCCAGATTCGGGATGGCTTCTGGCAAGAACATTTTATCTTTAAATGATGCATTTACCCTATATGATCCAAAGAAGATCAGTGCAGAATTCACCAGTTATTAGCTAATAATTAATGTAATCCAAGTCAAAAAATTTCCATGCATCACTCAGTACATACGAATAATACAAAAGTACTTTGCATGTGTTTATATTTACTTCCTATTCAAAGAAGGTATTTAGAGTCTCCACCCATCAAAGGCTCCAGTGAGAATAAAAAAAGGTTTACAAGCCCATGCTTGACAAATGATTCAACTATGTAATAAAATCACCACGATTTTATTGATTTTACCTTAAGAACTAAAATGGCTACTTGATTAGGAGGGAGTGATCGAGTAATCAGACATTTGCAGGGCTGTTACATAGGTAATCCTGAATATCTGGAAGAGTGAATTAGAATGACCTTTCACTTTTTAAGAGTTTTTGACTTGGGGTGAGAACTCTCCCTGAACATTCCTACCCTCTTAGTTCCTGTGTTTGAGGGCTTTAATTGATAATGGCCAAGGGAAGAGTCTGGGGTGCAAAGTTCCCTATGTATCAGCCAAAACTATTCTTTCAACTGAAAAGATGATTTTACATCCATTGCTACACAGAACAATCAGAAATGATCCCTGGGAGAGAAGCAAACTCTTAGAATGAACATTTAGCAGCCGCCAAAGTGAAAGACTGTCACGCTGAAACCTCAGTTGGACAACCATTGCTGGTAGCCCTAATCCAGTGCCAATTATTTAAGTTTATTTTTTAACCTGGACACTTTAAATAGGTGAAGAGTAAACTAGAAAAAGTCTTGAAAAGTAGCTGTTCATATTTTACTGCCGAGATCTCTGAAGTTCAAATTTAAAGAGTATGACACCTACTCAACTGCGGTAGAGTCTGGCATTCAGGCTTGATTCTTGGATGAATTCCCAATAATTCTTAAAGCATTAATCTGGTTTGGTAGGCAATCTCCCGACTTCTCCACCTAATGGAGAAATCACTAACGTTTACTACAAGTCTCAGGAAGCTTTCAAGCTGAAACATGGTGCAGCAACTCCTTCCATTAAGTTGAACGTCCTCAGCAGAAATTGTCCCATTGAGACATGTTTCATTTTAAAGCAGTGATGATAAAGGGAGGAAAACAGTCAGGAATGAGTCAGATCCTTCCAGAGATAGAAGACATTTCAAAAACACAAGTCAGTCACCTATCTGGCCTACTTCAACATCTAAAGAGGATAGAGAATTGAAAGGTTTTCATGTCTAGCTGATTCACCTCTTTTCCTTTCCCCCAAACTTATTTACATGTCTCAGATTTATATTTCCTCAAGAGGCAGCAGAGAAAGATGGCAAGGATTTGGAAAAAACAAACAAGCAAATCTAGTAGCCTAGTCTCATGATTGATTAATTCCATGACAGTACAGAGTGCTCAGAACTAAGGTTTTTAAGTACTTTAAAAAATTACTAAGACCACATACCCAGTGGTTGGAACTGCAACAAGGTGCTCTTTTCTATTGTACTCAGGGAAAATGTATAAGGATAATTAATTTTTCAAGACCACGTAAATGGAATTTGTTAATAGCAAATAGTAAATTCTGGAGGAAAAAAAATCTAATCTGAAACCTCAGTTCCAGCAGAATTTTCCTACACCTTCCAATGAATTCAATTTTGCCATGAGAAAAGAACTAAATTAAAATAGGGTTCAAGTCAGTTAGGTCAAGAGACAAATGCCAGTAAATGAGTGATTGTGGAGGTAGGCATGATGGGACAGGATTTACCTAAAGAAAAATGCTTCCTGTGCACGCGCACACACACACACACCTGTGCACTCATACTAATTTAAAAAGCATCGATGTGGGGAAGGCTCAACACTTAGACATGAGCACAGCTATGTCATCTGTTTGCATTTTTACATAGGAGAGGATGTGACACACATTACACACCCAAGGACACTCTCATGGACAAGGGCCAGCCTGGCTTGCACAGACTCAGAAACAGATCTGGAGAATCCTTCTAGAGCTGCTGGTTTTACAGGAATGGTTCGTATCTGCAGGATTACACTTCCTCTTGATGTGCAGGGTTTTTATCTTGCATTTCTTTCCAGAAATATCCCCTTTTCTAGTCCTGGAGGGACTAATCTTAATTCCTTAATGGACATGACTCAGAACAGGAACTGCAGGAATAAATTAGCAGTAAGATGCCCCCTTTGGGGTTGGGGTGAAGTATTTCTGGATTTAAACAGTTTCTGGGCAAACAAAAAAAAAAGCAGAGTTCTGGGTGGAGATGCAGATGGAAGTGCCTGAAAGTCCAGAAATCAATATAAACAAAAGAAATGAGCATAACTTAAAGGGGTTTCAACTAAGTATCACTGCAACTGGGTTTGTTGACTGAAGTTCTGCTCTGACCCATGGAACCGAAAGATAATAACTGATATATTTCTTCTTAGGAAGGCTCAGCTGGGAGTGATGTGGTGGGTACTGACAGTGGGGTTGAGACAGAGAGGCCTAAGGCTCAGGTATTGCTCCTAAGGTTTCTGCTTGCCTGATTTTGAAGGAAAGGGTGCTAAAGAAAAAGGATCAGCAGCTGGCAGCTCCATAGTCCTGGAGGAAAGGGATGTGATGGAAACAGAGCCAGCTATCGACTGCTTGTTGGTTTGTGAAACAATTTTGTAGGCAGCAATGGGCTGGGCTTCTGGACTTGGCTCATCTTCTGGGCTATAGTGACGGGAATATTTGGATAAAGACTGGGGGCGGAATGGTTTGCCAGCCACAGGGCCTGAAACAGCTTCTTTCTGGGGCTGAAGTCCTTTGTTTCTGTCATTAGGATGGGCCCCAGATTCCAGGGAGGATCCCCTGGGAGAGATGCTGTCAAGATGGTCTGCTGCTTGTACAGAATGGAAGGGGAGGTTAGATTGTTGGACAAAACCAGTCATGGAATACTGAGCTCGGACAGAGGCATACGCTGCTCGATCAAGGCCTGAGAGCAGAGGGACATCGTCTGTCTGACTGAGGAGACTGGCCTGCGCAGGCAGCTCCTGGGAGGTGCTCTGGGCAACTGTTAACTCCTCCATGCTTTTCTTCTTGGTAAAAGGAGCTCTCAAGAACACGTCTGCTTCCTCTGGCTGGGAAGGAGCTACATTGCCCTTGGAGACAAATGGGGCTTTGGAGAAAATGTCCATGTCATCAGTTGGAACCCTTGAGCTCCTGAAGGGAGCTGTGGCAAAAACATCTGGCTCACCGAGACCATCCGTGGTTGGTTGTGTGACGGCCTGGAACTGGTTCTTTCTTCCACCTTGCACTGCCTTTGCTGTCTCAGTAGAGACTTCTGGCTGAGCGAACGGAATGGCTCCTCCCAGCTTCCCCTGCGGAGGCTTGCAGCTCTCATCCTCCTCTTCAGACTCCATGAGGAGCGGTCGAGACCCGCTGCAGTCTAGCATGTCCCCCTCGAGGTCAGTCCCTTCCTCTTCACTGCTGTGGAATGAGCTGTTGCTTGAAGGGCCATCTCGGGCCAAGTAGTCAGATTCTAAATTGTTCTGAGTTTTCGTGCCAGGTGCTCTGGAGGGGTCTGGATACAGGGGAAGGCCTTTAACACCCGCTGATTCTTTAAAGTGCTCTACAGTAATTACAGGACAGGGATTGGGCTCTCTCTGGAGACCTAGAAAAGTGCAAAATGCAGAATTAATGCATAGGTCAGTTCAACTTTCCTGGGAACATTGAACGGTCAGCTCGCAGCGGAAACATTGTGGGACCAAATAATAGATGTTGAAAATGGAAAAGGAAAAACAAAAAAATAAAAGTCAGGCAAGGAAACTGCACACAAACTGGAACACAACCAATCACTGTCTCACATTTTGGAACATGATAGGCACAATGTGCAGGAAAGGAGGTGGAGATGTTAGGCACACAGACATTCAGCGTAACTACGCAATGCTCCTACTCGTGGGGCCAGGCACAGGCACCTGCTCTACCTGGCACTAGGCTCATGATGGAATGAAAACAAACCCAGTCACTCATCTCCACATATACCATGACAGTTCTGGATTATGTAGAAATACTGTCTGGGGACAAAGTCAATTCGGTATCTGACATGGGGTCATCTGCTCCATAATGCCTATATCTGAGGACAGAACCACCCCCCCACCCCAAAAAGCAGCAGAACATGGCTGCTTGACAAATGCAAGTTTATTTGATGATTTACATCACAAGCACTACTCAAAGAGCACAAGAGTACCCAAAATGTGAATACTAAAGGCACTTTCTAAGGGGAGGAGACACAAAATCATATTAAATAAATCACCTTCAGCTGAAGTTGCCCTGGAATTTTTGTTGTCAGTCTTCTAAGTTAGCAAAGATCTCCTCTGCTTAAATGAATCCATCATAAAGTTCTTTAAGCAGAAGAAATAAAATGCATGGGTAGTTACTGCAATATTTGCAAGCTCTAATATACTAGTCTATTTCTATCTAGGTAGAGGTGCCTCAGGGTGCTCTGGCTTTTAAAATCAAATAGACAATTATCAGAATGCAAGAGAGCTTACCTTCCAAGAAATATTAGCAGGTTAGAAGTATGTCATTGGGCACATGTTAGCAAGAGGGCAGGAAAAAGGCATAAGTAACTAAGCAAGAAGAATCCAGAGAAGGGGCGGTTGGGGACAAAGGTATCATCTCATCATGGGTTTCCCAACCCACCAGGATAAGAACATTAGGTTCAATGGTTTGGATTTGATAGATGACTCAGAACCTCAGTACAGAGGTCATTCAATCATCCCCTCCCCACATTACCCTCTCCCCTTCTATGCAAACCATTAGCTGGTAGAAACTTCTGCTAACAATTAATCCCTGCTAAAGCTGCTGCTTGAAGTAAGCACACAGAACACAGCAGAAGCGGCATCAAAATCAGTTTATTGGGAAACCAGTTACTTAGAGACATTACATTATAAAGAAATGTAGAGAGAGATCTGAACATTTTAGAAGCTACTGTACAAAAATATTATGTTTCTCTGAATCCTATAACTTTTTAGCAGTGCTTATTTTTAAACAGTTCTGGCCTTATATATTGTTTTCAGAAACAAAAAAGGTGGGTCCCCCCATTTTTATTTCCCTTTCTAATAGTTTGAATGCATTTGGTGAATTCCAGTTAGAGTCTTTAAGTTAAATTCTTTACTGGTGCCAAATGGCTTTCTGAATAGTATTTGAAGAATATGATTTTGAAGATGATAAATATTTCCTTGCATTATAACTTTAATATGTGCACCTACATGGTGATACAAAAGCATCAGTCAGCTGATAGGAAATAAAGGAAGACCTTCTCCTTTGCAATATATGTGGAAAGACATAATCCTAACCTCTCAGGTAAGTGTATTGATATTAGATCTGTCACAGTGATTCCCACATGATGACTGCTGGGAGAAAATTCAATGAAAGGGGGCAAAGAAGTTTTCCAAAATGAGATTCACCAAGCAAAGTGGTATGAGAGGCCCCCAAAACTCTTCAAACCACTTTCTAACGTAGCATCAGCTGGACAAAGTTTTCAGTTGTCAAAAGAAAGGTACAATTTCTCATCTTCCAAAACTACTCTGAAAGTTGATGTTATTAAGCTGGTTCTATGGGAGAGCAAGATATCTCTTAGGAAAAAAATGGTAAATTTAGTCAAGTTAACGACCAACTCTGACATCATACAGATCAATAAGGAAAGTGGAGTTTTCTGGAGTTTGACTGGAGTTAGTGTTTTTGGGAAATTTAAATTGAATTCACTCAAATCAGCTGCCCAAAAGCAGCTGCCTATAGAACCAGGGGCACTTTGGATGCCTGCAGTGTTAGACAGGGTTTGTTTCCCAGTCAGGGGACAACACCACCCATCTGTCGGTTGTCATACTGTAGTGGCTGTGTGTTGCTGTGAGGCTGAAAGCTATGCCACAGGTATCTGAAATACCAGCAGAGTCACCCATGGTGGACAGCTTTCAGCAGAGCTTAAAGACTAAGACTGACTAGGAAGAAGGATCTGGGCACCCACTTCTGAAAAAATTGGCCATGAAAACCCTATGAACAGCAGTGGAGCATTCTGATATAGCACCGGAAGGTGAGAGGATGGCGCAAAAAGACTGGGCAGGGTTCCATTCTGCTGTACACAGGGTTGCCAGGAGTCAGAATCGACCTGACAGCACTAACAAAATGTGTTACATTACATTTTGAGAACCGTAAAGAACCAAGAAGGGTGCCCACATCCAGAGTTAGGAGAGAAGAACATGCCTAACCCATCAAAATTACCCATGTTAAAAACTGCGTTCTTGGTCAAGTCAACTGGAAACTTGCCAACTCAGGACATAGTCTGTGACCTTCATGGTGAGTAATGGGAAAACCATACTTAAAATTCCAACAACTTTTTAAAATGACAAACAGTTACAAAAATACTCTAACATCAAGTTTGAAGGGAAAACTAGTCTCCTGTCCTTCAAAACAAGGCCAGGCCTATCTCATATCTCTCTTTCAGCATGAATCTGCTTTACAGGATTGGGAAAGTACATTCAAAGGATTCTCCTAAGAAAGCCAAGTCTCCCAACCTTCCATTCTTTTTAGAGGAGGTGCAGTGTGACCAAGGCAGAGAGCAACCATCCTCTGCAACTCTCCAAGCCTGGTGCTCTGGAGACCAAAAAAATGCTGGCGGATATGGAGAAACGCAGACATCCACACTGCCTCAGGGAATTTTGGTGGTGGCAGCACAAGGAATATAGTAGTCAAGAGGAGAGAGTCTAAGTAACTGCAAACAGAAGATAGACATTAAACCTTTTGGCAGTTAGAGGTCTTTTTTGGATATGAGTGTGTTCTTGTGGGGAATGTATGTGTTTTCAAGGTGAACAGTCCTTATATATGAAGATAGCCTTGTATTGTGAGGAAAATGTGTTTGAAGTAGTCTGCCTACTAGCAATGAAGGATTTACACTAATTTAACCTCATGCCTTGGCCCATTTCCTTTGGTAACCAACAGCATGCACAGCAGATGCCCTGAGACCACAGAGCTCTAAAGCTAGCCAGTTGTTCCTGGGGGCATGAGGGAGCTTAAACGCAGGACCTGACCTCACATTCTGTACAAGGGTCTTTCTTATCATGAAGCCTAAGATAGGGTATTTTGTTCTGATTCCCTCAAATTGGGTCATGTCTTTTATTTTGATTTAGCACATTAAATTAAGCAAGAAGTCAAAACACATTTCTTTTTCTTGTTCTGATATAGGACTGAGTGCCAGCTTAAGGTTAAGTACACTTTTCTACACTTCCAGTAGGGCTAACTCCATTTCTCTTGAGGCTCCAAATTATGCCGTTTTCAGTAAGAGCTCATACGCTTCAAAGAGTAGGATGAGGGTCCCAAAAAGTATTTGATGACTTGGCAAGTATCCTTACTAACTCCCTATTAACTTCTAAAGCAACCAAAAATGTTGAATGATTTGGGATAGGTTCACCCTGGAAATTTTATCTGATGGACACAGTGAGGCTCATCAGAGTGCCTTCCAAAAAATCAAAATCTGAAGACAAATTTCAGGCTGAATATTCCTTAGTGAAATATATCATGTAGAACCAGAATTTTACTTTCCCATAAATTAAAATAACAGTTACAGGGAGTATCAAAGACATAATTCTTGCCAAAAGCTGAAAATGAAGACTTGGAGTATTGAGAAACCTCATATAGTTAGCAAATAGAAAGCAAAAATCCCTTTGGAAGAACTTCAGAAATGCAGCACCAAAGTTGAAATTCAGACTCTTGGAGCCTAATCAGGGAATCCAGAAATATACATCAAACTAATAATTTCCATGACCTTTTGGCTTAGATAATAAAATGAAGCATGTGGTTCTACCATATGTTGGGTGGTTACATTAAAACCCAGGACTGGGGAATAAGGGATTCGATAGGAACCAACACTGGCTAGTGATGCTCTGTCTCTCAAGCCAACAGAGTCATTAAATGAGAGAGATTTCTCTCTGGGCATAAAACTGCTGCTGCCAACATAAAATCTTTAATTAAATTGGCCTGTGTATATTCAAGATTAAATCAGAGGAGGGTAGCTGCAAATCCGTGCTCCGTTTTCAAACCTGTGTCTGGTCACAGCAGATGCAGGCTCACAGGGGTTTTATTCTCCCTGACCACAAGGTGAAGAGAGGGGAGCCACGACTCACTGAAATGTCCTTAGCATGTGTCTCACACATATTCGCACTTTCCTTGCACAGGTACTTACTGTCATTCAACAATGTCTTTAAATCTTTTTTGCAAAAGTGGGTTTTCAGGTCAGGAAAACAGCAGCTATTTTAAGTTATTTACATCTCTGAACATGCTCCCATTTGAACAGATAAAAGTCTTTATTCCCCTGTATGTTTACATAACAAATTTGTTTACAGACGTTTTTATACAATACTTGCGTAGCAATGTTCAAATTTCACATTTTTAGATAGCTTCGTGTACCTCTGTTTACTTTGTCTTCTTGGGGAGGACAAGATAAAGACCTGTGGTAAATACACATCCACGTGACAAGGAGGTGTGCAACAGGGCAGAGTAGAATACTCACAGGAAAAGAGTGAATTCAGGACACTGCATCAAAGTGGGAACCAAGGACGTGTGTTCCATCCTAGCAATACCATTTAGTACCTTTGCATAGGTTAGCATTACCCAAAGAACCTCCCTCCCCCACCTTAGAGAAAGAAAACCCTAGGGAAACAAAATAGTATCTTGTTACGGATTATTTGAAATGGAGGCCATCTGGGATTCATTCTGACTCAAAAAACTTCAGCACACCCAAGTTTGGGAACATTACTAGAGTGGAAAAGGAAAAGACTAACTGTGTTAGTAAAATTATAGCCTCTAGAGAGGAATAAAAGATAGCTTTGTAATATCTGGAGTGTTTCAGTAAAGATTCCATTTTAAACATCCATGTGATAGTTTCTCTGTTCTGCCTGGCAGCCTGTAATTTGCTTAACTCAGTACTTTGGGCAATCCTGTCATTTTTATCCCCAAACTCTAAGTTAGTGGCTACAGGATCCTGATAATCTTACAGACTGAGAAAGTTAAAGACTCTGGACATACAGAGAGACGTCATGGCGGGAGACTTTATTTTGGCCCAAGGTATCTACAGCATGCCTTTGTTCAGCTGAGCTCAGATCCCTCCATACCTCTGGGCTGAGGTCAACCCCAAAGGTCCCCTCCTTCCCACAGCACTGCTGAAGGCAGAACTGTCCCAACCTGGCGGAAGGTTGTGTTGGTTTGAATCAAAATGATCAACTATCTGTCAGGAGAGTAGAAAAAAAGTATTATAAACAAAATACTTCGTCTTGAGAAAAACAGTTTCCTTCTTGGGTTTGTTCCCTTATAATTATTAGCAATCCAAGTTCTATGACTCTAACTCAGGAAGAGCCAAGTCCAATATCAAATGACACTGAACAAAGTGACAACTTCTTTCAGAGGTATTTTAAAACTCCTATCTTTCAATTTTCTAAACCATACTAAAGACAGGCAAAATTACAGAAATTCCCTTATTCAGAATATTAAGGAAATTAAAATTGTTATGACTTCCCATTATAAGGTCCTCTCTAGGAATTTTCTGTGGATTATTCTTTTTACCATCTTCAATAGTAACCACTGTCCGTCTTAGGGGGGTGATTTTGCTTTCTGGAAACAGCTGAATGTTACTTAGAACCAAGAGGGGTAGAAAAAGATCAAGAAAGAGAACATACTTTCAGATGCTGAAAGTGATACTAATTAGAGGATAATACAACTGGTTTTCTTATACCCTGTTACCTTCCTTGATGGTATTTCTAAGGAGAGGAGTTTCAAAAGTAACTTAAATGACGGCAGCATCATTAGAGTAAGGATTAACTTCCCAATTAAAACCAGATGCTTTTGAAGAAAACAACACTCAATTAGCTGTCAAAATTCTGATATGTCTGCTAAAGAAATCATTAATAAGAATCATATTTAGGAGTATCCATTTAAACCTTATCTGCTCTGAGGCCTGCATTTTAAAAACTACTGGGACTTGAATTTGGTGATCTAGTTGTTTGAATGCTATAAAAGGAAGAAAAACAATGTGTGATGTCTTCTGGTATAGTTACTACTATTGCACAGCTGGAATAAAAGCAAATCAGAAACATATGCTCACAGTATTTGCCCATTTTTAAATGGCAGATCATTGATTATACATTTTAAAAGAATTGAAATCTTCAGATATTGTTTTGTTGGAATAGGTAGGAGTGTGTGTGTAATATTAAAAAAGGAAAAATTGATATCCAAAACTCGGTGATGATTTAGGCTTCTATTCAGATAAACAAAAAAGAGCAACCCGGTTTAGTTAAAAGCCCTATAATTCTCTAAAATGTAAATACTGTTACAGTAATAGTAAGAACTATAGAAGATAACGGAAGAACATCAGGATTATATAAATCCTTCATAGTCCTTCCAAAGCATAATAATATATGTATTTAGAACCCTAGAATTCTATAATCTTAAAGACCATGTAGTCCAAACCCATCATCGTATAAATAAGGAACAGCAGCTCTGAGAAGTGAAGCACCTGCTGAAGGCCACTCGGCCACTGACTGGCAAAGGTGAGGATGAGACCCCAGGTGGCCTCTCCTGCCCAGGCCTCTTCTCCCACCAGCCTGCATCAGGTTCCCACACCTGTGAAATGAAATGGATGGACTAGAGGATGGTCTCTAAGGTCCCTCTTGTAGCTCAGTATATAGTTTCATAAGTCTATCAATTATCAGCACACTACACTCATCTCAAATAAACCCTTTTAGTTCAGGGATGATGCTATAAACTAAGGGAGGCCCGGTTTACTGAGTCACTCACATGTATTCCTTAACAGAAAAACAGTTCTCCCCTTTGAGGCCCTACTCCTAAAGAATAAGCCCAAGATAATTTCATGTAATTATCTCCCTCAGGCTTCCTCCAACCACTCTCTGGCTTCTAGTCTGTTCATTGTCATTAACAGCCTCCATTAAGCTTTATTGAGCCAGATGACTAGATAATATATCTCAATGCGATTATGGGTAATACATGAAAGGAACAATTTAGAGACACTTACCTAATTTCTAAACTGTACTCTTCATGGTTTCAATTAAAGTGAGAAACTAGATATTTCATTACATTTCTAATATGTATGTACGAAAAAAATCAAATTGGAAAACATAGGCATAAAACATTATTCTTATTTAAAAATAAACATTTCCTTCATTAGTTTATACATTCTTTCTATGTCCAGGGAAAAGAAGAGAATTTTGATCTTCAATAATATTCCTGTCCGTGAAGGGGCAACCAAGTCTCATTTGCACTGCTATCCAATGATGGAGCTCTTCAAAGACATCTTTTTTAATTCTCAGTAGGAAGGTTGTGCCTCCCTCAATTTTGGAAATTATCCATTATCCTAATAGAGGCCTTTCCTTAGCTCCTTAGTTTCAGCTGGCATGGGAAATATGTCAAGTCAGAAAGGAAGACTGAAAGATTCAGACTTTTCCTCTGATGGCTTTCAAAGGCTGCTCTCGCATCACTGGGGTCAAAGCTTGACCTCCAAAGTGCAGTGTTTTGCAGGCTGTTGTTGCTGTTCAACTTTCTTTTTTTCCCCTTAAAGTGCAAATGTGAGGAAGAAGAAACAAAAGTACTAGATAGAGAAACAAGCAAATGGCCTTGGAATTTTATTTGTACAAATCTGATCAACTAAGAGTTCCCCCTTCTGATCATGGAAAATGGCATTCAAGGAAGAGAACCACAATGGGGTTTCTCTGTGCCCACCTCTTTTCAAAAAGGTGACTTTAGAAGACTGCTTTCCAGGTAAGGAAAAAAAATACACTTCAGTGAGTAAGGACATATACAGAGGGTGACCATGAGGCATGTTGTCATGTCAGTGCAGGGTCCTTTATTTATCTTATGAACAATAGTCTAAGGTCAGTGAGGAACTATGCTTTGTTTCGTTTTTTAATCTAGGAAGCCAAGGAAAACCAGCTGAACATATTTCATTGGCTGCATCCTTCAATTCAAACATCAGAGAGAAAGAAAGGTAAGTAGCCAGGGTCAAATTGTGCCTAGCTAGTCAGCACACTTATTTCTGATTATTTGAAAATAAACAACATGCTTATTCTACAAAGACAGAGGACCTGCTGAAAGCTTATAGCAACACACAAGTCTACTCAAAATGATTCCATATGTTACACTGTAAGATTGTTGTGTAGTTATACAAGGGAAAGAGATCAAAACCCTGTACAGACACCTGATATCGGACTGGAAACGCCAAGTGGAAACAGAACTATTCAGCGTCTTCATTTATACACAATTTACAATATTTGATTCAAAATAAAAATCACAAGAAAAATACATCTGTTTCTGCTACAATTCCTTCCCCTCCCCCATCCACCCCCCAGTGAAAAGTCTTCTAATAAAAGGTATCATATTACCACCATTGTCTTGTTTTGGTCTAATTCTGAGATCCCGGCTTGGGAGAGTTAACATGAAAAGGAATGGCAATATTTGGGATTTATAAATGTACATATTTTATCCAAGGATCTCAAGTACTTGCAGTCACGTCTCCAGATCTGAGAAATCACGGTTCAATGGAAGCCAGAATGCTGGACGAATGCTGGGCAGGTTGCATGGGGTGTAAATCCCTTGGCTAAGTCTATGATCAAACAAGGTCAAAGTTGGTTGGCTAGAGCTGGGTTCACATTCTCTTTTCAAATATATACCATCAGTCAGTCAGTTTTACTCTCTCTTAAACCACACACTCATCTCCAGGCTACCGCCTTCTCCAGGCTACTGCCTAGAGTTAAGACCAACTGAAGAAGCCATATCCTCATGATAATGCAGCAGGATAAAAAGCAAAAACAGAGAAACAAATTCAGCAGCATCTGGCCAAAGGAGACAGGGGTTGGGAGGATTGATTTGGGAGGCCATTCCTAGCAAGAATAAGACAAAGGTGTCAATTCACTAGTTTCAGTTACAGTTAAGCTTTTGGTGGAGTTGATTCCAGCAGAGGTGAAGCTCATGGCATCTAGCGCTTGATTTAAGTTAATGCTATTGAAGAAGGGTAATGAGAAAACACAGCAAACTAACAGGGAGGAACTGGCCAAGGACTATCTGGAGGGCCAAAGTGATTTTCTTTCCTTATCATTTCTACAGGAGAAGGCAAGGGGTAGGAGATAAGGGCTAGAGGGTCCCTTATTTGCAGATTTTTAAAAAAATCATTTTCTTATAACTCCGTAATGAAAATGTATATTACGGTATGAAGGTTACAGAACTGCATCTGCTACTGGGTCACGGCTACAGGTCTATGAGCTGATCCACCAGCAGTAAAGACCTGGCTAGGTTGGGAAGACTGGACTCAGAGCTCCCACTGCTGTTTCTAGAGTGCCCACCTGGAAGTGGAGAGATAGGAATTCAGTACAAAACACAGAGGGTTACGGTTTAGATGTGCAAAGCAAGCAAAGGAGAAAAAAACCAAAACAAAACCCTAGAGAAGCAACAATTTACATTGGCAAATTCTTACATCTTGATTTTTAAACATATAAATTAGGTATTCACCACCTCCCATCAAAAGTTCAGGCACTGTGTGCATACCATACTAAGGCAGGACACCTTACAAAAGAGGATGCTATTTTCAAATGAATATATATTTTGCCTGAGAACTTCCTAATAACATTGAGTCATCTCCCTGATAAAGTAAAAATCAATCATTTTTGTTTTGCAGAGAAATCAGTTATTAAGACCACTGCAATAAAAGCATGCTTTAAAAAACATATATAGATGGTCCTATGGCAATTCAGTGTTTTCTGGCATGTTCAAATGATTTTAATCCATCAGAGGAAAAAGGATGCTCCACAAATGTCCCAATAGATGCAAATGATACCAAAGCATGATTGCTAATGTCTTTGGGAAGAATATTTATTACAGATTGTTCTAATCATGATAAAAAATGTTCAGTGCTTTTTTTTTGATATATGCCTTCAGGTTTCCACTGACTGAAGATCACTTTATTTTTGGCTTGATAATTTGTAAAAATCAGCTTTTAGTCAAACCATTCAATACTTTTCTTCTCTCTAAATAAACGCCATGGTCACGCTTCAAGGTATATATATATATATCAATATCTCTGTATCTAGCTATACTGGTCCAGCTCACAAGGACTGTCATTACCCGAATTTCCTTCATTAAAGCTTGATGCTTTTTTTCCCCCTTGTAGATTAGGTACATTACTTATTTTGTAGAGAGCCGATGTCAAGCTCTTTTTTTTTCCCCATCCTCTCTTTCTTACCTTGTGGGTTTTTGGTTATCAATACAGGAATAGGGTCAAACTCATCTTCTGCCACCTTGTCCGAGCCCTCAGGGACATCAAAACCTGAGATGAGATTACTATCTTCTGCAGCTTAATACAGAATGCAAGTACACAAGCAGAAACAACAGAGGTAAAGATTAGCAAAGGAGAGAACGTGTAAAGGGCACAAAGTTCCCAACCATACAATCACTGTTGTTTTTAAAGGTGAAAATGCTTATTTTTCTGAGTTGAAATAAAAGTAGCAAAATTAGAAACCTTAGGGAAATAGGAAAAGATGCTTTAGAGCTGGCCATGTTAAGACTTTTATAAATGATTAGGGAGAAGGGGTATAGGATGGATTGTCTCTACCATTATAAGACCATTTAATTGTAGTTATTGTGAGGCATCTCTTCAACATCAGTAATTCACAAAGGAAGAGGGACTAGTCATTTATCTTCTTTATTGAGCAAACAGAGACCTGACCAATAATATTTGAGGGGGGCGGGGGAAGGTAATTAGTCACTCTTTAATAAGCAAGTGCTATACACAAGGCAAACAAAATACTTCTGAGAGGACGGACTGCCCTGTGATTGGAAAAATAAAAATTTTCAAACAACTCTGAGGCCTCAGGAAATGTTGACTACAAGATCACACACACCGAGACTTCAAGCAGAAGTTTGTGAGAATATTCTTCTCCATTCTAATTAAGGCTATCCCACCAGCAAGTGCTCGCTGAGCACCTATTCTGCAAGCGATGCTTCTCTGTAATTACACATTACTGCTGACACACTCCTGCCAGACATACCTGGTTAAATAGGTAACTTCTCTCTACAGGCTCTATAAAAACATAATCATTTTAATGCTGTCAAAGGTAAAAACAAAAACCCAGCTATTACCAGGGCAAACCACAGGCTAATCATTTTTTAGTCATCTCAGGGACGCTTCCTCCTTAGATCTCCTTCAGAAAGGACTTAAGCTGTTCCTCTTCTATGTACTGCTCCTTCCAGAAAGCTGCTGTCACTACTCGAGCACAGAAAGAAGTTTAGTGAAGGCCTGCGTACAGTAAGCCTGGCACTGTGCCCAGCGCTTTCACAAACCACTCACTGAACAGAACTCAATCCAAGTTCCCTCTGCCCAGCAGAATTTCAAACCAGTACTAACTCAAGACTAAGAAATGAAAATGGTAGATTAGAAAGAGAAATCCAGTAACCAGTCATGACTCAAAGGTTAACTAAAATTCAAACTTTTACAAGTTCAATCTTTGAAGACTGCCTTTTGAGGAATGATGCCTGTTTCTTTATTGTAGTAATCACTACAATAAATCACGCAAAAACTTTAAATCAGATTTGATGAAACAATTTTAAGTTCTAAGGCCTAAAAGTATCATATTAATAATTAGAGTCAGTTCGTGGACAGTCAACTCAACGATCTACGGGGGCTGACTGCAAAGGTATGGAGCTCCGCCTTTAACAGACAACATGAACTATCTGCTCTCTGGGTGACGGCCAGAAGGCAATACCTCACTAACCGGTTGCCTAAGCTTTCTTAAATGTTATTACTGAGAGAGATTATAACACAGTGGCTAAGAGTACAAACTCAAGTTTTCCACATAAAGGACGTGGTTAAAAAGTTTCACTAGCAAAGACCTTTGGTGAGGAAAATTCTCAGGAGTTGTTCAGTTCTCCTCTAAGGATGCATGTGGGCCCGAGACGAGGAAAGCATTTACCTTTATGGGCCGGAGCAGAGATCGCTATGGGGGCAAACTCTTCCAGAAGGTCAGCAGTAGGGTTAGAAAGCAGAGAGTAATCAATCAAGGAATCTTCCCCAGTGAGAGAATCTGAGTCCAGATTAACAGCATCCCAGGTCAGTGATGGCATTAAATGGCACACACAACAATATCACAAAATTAGATCTTAGCCTTTAAGTTATTGCATTTACATGTTATACATACAAGCCAAGGTGGAAGAAAGAAAATCAAAAGGAACATATTAAGCCTTCTAGATTTTTATCCATAGAAACATGTATTTCTAGATTCCTCTTAACATTAATATATAAATATGGAAGAATTTTTTGCTCAGACTGTTGCTGTTAAGCAAGAATGTGATCTGGATGACAATAAAACCTTAGCACCTTAGTTCTCCACAAACGCCCTTTGGGAAAAAGACTTTGAAACTAAAGAGATTCATTGAGACTTTCCCTAAACGCTCACGGAAAAAGTTACTATAGGATGAGGTATCAAAGCTGACTAGGAGGGCGTTGTCTCTGTTTACTAATGCAGAATATGATATGATTAAACAGTACTTCTAGAACTCAACCAGATTCCCATTCAAAATAGAATGATCTTGCCTCTTACTAGTTTTCCTTAAATTTGAATTGCTCCTTTGAACATACGGTTTTGCTTTTAGTTAAAGAACAGAAGGAAGACAAAATTCAGAATTCAAGCATTTTAACACACAAATTGTTTTCTGGGAAAGTTTTCTAAGAGAAAACAGTCAAGCACAGGGAAAAGGAACAATATTGCCTTCTGTGTTAATTTTTTTTCCACCTAAATGACTTTATTGTCATACTTCCTAGACTTCTAATTGTTTCTGTTCCAAGTTAGGAAATTGGACACTTATCAAGGTAATTCTGGTCTCAATAAAAATGAAGGCTATCGAATCTATATTTATGGGCAGTTAAGAAACTCCACAAAGAGTGAACTTTGAAATTAGGATGAAAGCAATGGCAGGATCCAGGAAAGACTTCAACTTTGCCTACAATTTAACAGCAAATCACCTATATATGAGTAAAGCACTATGCTGGAAACAGAATGTCAACATATAGAACACGAACTCCATGGATATCACTGACATTGTCAGATAGGAAAGGCTGCTCAGAAATCTCGGAGGAGGTAAACATTTCCTTAGAGCTCAGCAGAGTTCTCTAATTAAGGAGGTGGAGGGAACCTGCCACCAGTAAAAAGAATCTTGAATAAATACTGTAACCAGAGAAAGCCAGGGACTACTCTAAAAGACCATGGCTCCAAAAAGTACTCTGCTCTTTAGCAACATCTAGAAGCTAGGTCTGTAACAATATGGAGCATCCATTCTAGGAGGAACTGACCAAGCTGCAAAACAAGCCCAGGATCATCTGCCATGGGTGGGAAGACTGGCTCTGAGGGCTCACCACAGTGACCAGTCCCTGCAGCTGGAGAGACACCTGACTGACCTGTGCGGTTCGAGGTCACAGATTCCGTCTGAGATGGGAGGCGCTGGGGGACCGGGGGCTCCAGTCCTGGTATGAGACTCTCAACAGCAACATCAGCTTTTTCTTTTGTAACAGAGCATTAAGAAAGGAGAATAAAGGGTAAGGTAAAGAAGAGTCAGAAGCTTCTTTAGACAATTCTGTTAAGACTTTCTTCTACAGGTCTCTAAAATGCCAGTCTCAGGTGAGATGGACAGCACAATGAGTTACTTTATTTCTGCTGCTCTGAGTTTCTGGGCTTCACTGACTGAACACGCATGTGCACGGTTAACTGCTATGGCTAGTCCCAGTGATTCTGTTTTTACAGATAAATGAAAAACGTGAGCCACCCAGCAGATTTCTTCTATGCCAGAAGACATAGGCTGAAAGGTACCTTAATATCTCCTGGTAATTTTGCTTTTCTTAAGGGATAAACTTGGGGGCAAACATCCTCTGTGCCTTGCAAAGGCCATTAGTCCATCTCAAATCTTACCCCATGACGTAGCTGGGAGGTATTCTGCACTGTGTGACATCCCCCAGTTGGAGGCCCATCTCTCTGTAGGGTCATGGCCTTTCTGAGTTCTAGGACTCTGTGTCGATGGAGTACAGGGGCCCTGGACATTTTGTAGGTCTTGCCTGCCTTGCAGTTGGAGCACAGGAAAATGTCAGAGCAAGCAGACCAAGCCCCTGCCCAGGATTCTACTCATGGGCTTCACCGCTGGGCAAGTGTTTTCTGTTACTGATTCTTGGAACATACAGAGGCCTTTTGAAGAAGAATGTACTAAAGGTTAAAGTCTAGCTCAAAACAACTGTTTCCATGAAGGTTTTGTAACTAATTTGTGAATTTTCCCACCTTCCTCCTCATTCATAAGAAATTCACTCCAGAAATCTCAGGATATCAAGAAAGGCAAAAATAACAGCACTGTGTCCCTGGAAGGCAGAGAAAACACTTCATTTGGGGTGGTGACAAGTGAGATTAAACAGCCTTGGCTTCTGGGTTGGCACAAGGCACTGTTCCAAAACCAGCAGACTTTGTGGCATTTCCACTCCTCACCAGGGCTATTCACTAGGTATCTGTTAACTAGTTAGTTACTGTTCTCGAAAAAGACACACATATCATGCATGACTAAAGAATGAGATGATGACTTTACCAATCACAGCATCGGAAGTACTACCAAAAGGATCTGTCATAGGCAAGAGGTCAGGGAGCAGAAGAGAAGTGTCAGGAGATTTGAGTCCCTCAATTAGTTTTTCTAGGTTGGGCAGAGAGGTAGAGAGAAAGCAAAAATGCAATGAGATGTTAAAACAAGCTGATCATTTACCATTCTCTATGTAAACACATTTTAGAGGTCAAAATTTTGTATGGATTCATCATAAAAATGAATACTGTCAGCATCTTATTAAAAACAGACTTTCAAAGTATAAAAATGATCATTTCCTCAACCGAAGCAGTCACTTTGTAAGGCATTCAAGATGCTGCTCTAGGTTTATTTGTTTATTTTTAAATTTTTGGTATAATTTACACTAAATAAAAGTCACCAATTTTAAGCATACAATTTGATGAGTTCTGACAAACGTACATATTCAAATAAGCATCACTGTAATAATGATGTCGAACATTCCCATCACCCCAAAAAGCACCATTGTGCCCCTTTCTGGTCAATGTCTTCCTCTCACCCCCAGACCCTAGCAACAACTGATCTGCTTTCTGTCCATATAGCTTTGTTTTTCTAGAATTTCCTATAAACGAAACCATACAGTATGTAGCCTTTTCTGTCTGATGGTCTTCATTTAGCATAATGCTTTTGAGATGCCTCCATGGTGTAGCATGTACCAGTAATTTGTTGTTTTATCGCTGAGTAGTGTTCCACTGCATGAATATACCACATTTTCTTGTTTCATTCACCAACTGAGGGACATTTGGTTGTTTCCAGTTTTTAGCTATTAAGAATAAAGCTGCCAGAAACACATGCATGTAAGACTTTGTGTATTCATATCCCTTCCTGGGCTTAGTTTTAAAACTCTTTTCTGGACTTGCATTTAGAAATGGTTTATAACTCACCAAGAGAATCAATTAAACCACACCTGGGTCAACTTCCACAATCATTTATTGTCTGCCAACTAAGAGCCTGTGACTGCCGGGACCGTTATTATTCTATGGCCAAATCTCAAAAAATTCACTTAAGCTTGCAGATGGATTACTTTTGATGTCTTTTGGCTAAGAAACAAAAGGACATCGGAAGCCACCAGATTTGTTGTGTCTGATAACTTAATGTGTGATAACATGTACAAATTAAGATTCCTTCTGAGGGCCAGCCCCATGGCCGAGTGGTTAAAGATCTGTGTGCTCCATTTCGGTGGCCCAGGGTTCACAGATTCAGATCCCAAGTGTGGACCTACTCCACTCATTAACCATGTTGTGGAGGCATCCCACATACAAAGTAGAGGAAGACTGGCACAGATGTTAGCTCAGGACTAATCTTCCTCAAGGAATAAAAGAGGAGGATTGGCAACAGATGTTAGCTCAGGGCAAATTTTCTTCACACACACACAAAAAAGACTCCTTTCAAAACAACTCCTTTAGCCCTGATCCATCAACAACTCTCTATTTACCTTTAATATATTAAAGGTTAGTGCATTAACTTGAAATACAATAATGAATCATAGAGTGTTACAGAAAGAAGGGAATTAAGAGCTCATTCTTTTATTTACAAGGAGACTAAGGCCACATAAATTCTATAACTTGCCCAGTTAAAGGCCTGTCAACAATGTTTTCTATCTCACAGAAATAAAATTTCATTAAGATAAAACTAAAATTAAAATGTTTGAGAAAAAGAAGTGACTTAGAAAGTTCAAGTATGTGTATATCACATTTTAATGAATCTGTATTTTTCTAGGTCATCAGGAATTGAGATAAGCAAAGACAAAATTGACATTCACTGAGGGGTAGGAACCAAATTTTAGGTTATCTATAATTTAGGTTATCTATAACGACACGGGTGAAACAAAATGATGGATTTTAGTGTCTTGGCAAGATAAATTGTTTTGGTACAATTAACACACTGCAGAAAAAGACATTTTTACATCCAAAACCAATTTACCATCTTCAGAGTATACAGCATGTAGATATCTTTGAATTAAATGACAATATGCTACATTTCTCATTTACTCCTGATTTACACTGAAGAAAGGAAGAAAAAAAAGAAGCTTCTCAACAGCAGGGAAAAAAATCCAGGGTACTAGCCAAATATACAAGTGTAATCACACCAGCATTAACCTTGCATTCTATAAGACATTTTATTATAAGAAGTTAAAAATACCTTTGACAGTTTTCTGCATATTGGCAAAAATAAGATGGTTTTCCCAACAAGCTTAATTTTTCATTATTCTGAACACTAGTTTTTCTTTTATTACCCCCAAAAAGCTGCTTCTACTTAAAAAAAAGTAATTATTTGCTTCTTTCACTTTTAGCACTCATATATTTGCAATCTTGTGAAGCAATGGATAAAAAATAAAGACTCAAAATTATTTGTCTTTCATACAGCAGTTTACCTTGGTGTAAAACCTTAAGCTAGCATTCTTTTGGAGTCTGAATTCCAGAGTCCATCTCCAGTGACTGGCTGTGACCCTGGGGTAGTTCCTTACACTTCTGACATTACCTGTTCAGCTGTAAAATGGAGACGTACCTCCCCCAACCTTTGTGTGTTGGTCACTCAAGTATTCGCTCCTCTAAGCCTTTCTCCACCCTCCCCGCCTCTTCAGGGACCTTTGGAGCACCCTGTGCTCACTTGTCTTGCAGCTCTTACAACATGACTGAAAGCAGGGAAGGTGTCTCATTAATCTCTGTACCCCAGTTCTTGGTTCCCTCTCATACTCTATATCATATCTCTGCCTTTTGGCTTCATTGGAGAGGTAGGGAGAACAGGGGATCAACTGGAAAGAGTTAGGAACTTCAACAAGAATCTATTTTATTAGCCATTAGCAAAAAGCATGTGAGAGGGTAAAAAACTACGTGTGGGCATGAGCGCGTACATGTGTTGTGTGGTGAGACGGAATGGGGTGGGGATGGGGTAAGTTGCTAAATTTAGGGATGCTTATTTTCTGATCAAACCTCAAAGTAACGGGCTATTCACATAGATACTTTGTATGGTCACTGCAGCTTGGGAAGACTCAGAAACTGGAACGTGAGAGGGAGGATCAGGGGACACAGTAACACCAGGCAGAAACCTAAGAGTGAGAGTACAGGGCCACAGCATAAGTAAGGTAGCTGGCATGTGCAAAAACAGCTTCTTTCACTCCCAGGACTCTCAAAGTGAGAGAAGTCTCCCAGTTAGTGCTCGTGCCCAGCTGCCATACAACAACAGTCATCACATTTGTAGAGTTTAACGTCAAACATTGTCATTCATTATTCAAAAAAACCCTGGGTTTGGGAATACTGTTAAAGTTGAGAAGAATGGACATCAGAGACTGTGAGAATGTTACTTGCAAAGTCATAGATGGAACATGAGAAAGCCCGGACTTGACTTCAAGTTCCCTCCATACGCTGCCTACTGGACCTGCCTATCTCCATCAACACAGGAGACAGGTCTTCACATAGACACAGTCCCATGCACAATGGTCAAGTTATCAAAGACACGTAGGCACAGGAAGGAAACTCAGATCTTATTCAATTAGGCTTCTCATTCACAGATCCAGATCAGCTTCAGAGAGGGGAAGCAAGTTGCCTAAGAGCTTACAGCAAGTAAGCCACAGAGCTAGCTAGGACTAGGGGCTAGATCTTCTATGCACTAGAGATTCACTCCTCTGGTTTAACTCCGGCTTCGATTACTTTAAAATGTAAAGACTATTAGAAGAAGCCACATCTAAAGCTATTATAGGTCACTTTTGGTCACTGTAAATGAAGAACTTTGAGATCAAGATGTAATGGGAGGCACAAGAAAGGCTACAGGAGGTTGAAAGTCTATAAATCACAGTCTGGAGGCCTCCCATGTGCATCAAGGGCTGGCCTTGATATTCTCCATTTTATGAATTCTGTCCTCGCTCCTACAGTTTTATAAAAACACTATGAGGCCATGGATCATGATGGGGGGGGGGTGAATTTAGGAAATTGTGCAGGAAGAGTTAAGATCCAAAATCTTGATCCAGCTCCACATTGGCATATCACAACTTGACGACATCTAAGGAAAGAAGGCTTTTTAAAATTTTACATGAATCATGGGAAATGGCTTCGCTGAATGCAAAAGCAAAACCCATATTCTGGGACAGTTCATACCTAAAATGTTCAAAGATTCACGCTCTATTTTTCAATTATGCAAGGTTACAGTCCAGTAAAACCCAGAAATAATTCATAAATTTCACTTCGCAATGATTTAATCTTCCTAAGAAACATTTTTCAAGAGTTTTCCATCTCCTTCGTGTTAGAATCACAGGTCCGTGACCCCAACTTATTCTAGTACATGGGAAAGGCAGTGGGCAATTTTGGATAGAAGAAAATGGTCCAGTTCCCAGGCTGCCTCTGATATTTTCAGAATCTAAGTATCTGTTGTGTTTGTGTTGGGGAGAATACCCAGACTTGGGGAGGGTATTATTTAATCTTTTATTGAGATGCTGTACATTTGGGGGACTTTAGCTGGGGTCTTCAAAATCCCAAAAAATAAATAAGCAACATGAAAGAGTAAAAGAGCCTGAATTTAAGTTAAAGTTATCTAACTTTTCTAAGCATCAGTTTTCTCACCTGTAAATAGAGGATAAAAACTAAAGAGCTGCCAGGACTTAATGGACATATTTATCAGAATTAACGTGTGTGTGTATAAATTAAAGTGCTTGGTACATAAAAGGAGATTAACTTCTCTTTTAAGTAAGAGGACTAGATGAAGGGTCACCAAGACACAGATGCCTGAGATTACAGTAGTGAAAATGGGTAGAGTTCCAGATTTTACTCAAATGCTTTGGTGCGAGATCAGAATAAGGAGAATTACTTGAACAAAGTGAAATGTGAGGAAGGGGCAGCATGGTCCTATTGGGAAGAAGAAAAGTCACTAAGAGACAAGAGACCGGGGTTCTGCACTAACTTTATGTGGCACTTTGGGCAAATCACTGTCTCTCTCTGGATCTAAGTTTTCTTCTTGATAAGAAAGTTTGAAGATAAACTTAAAGGTCCTATCCCCCTCTAAAAGTCAATTATCCAACGTAAAGGGAAAAATAGGAAGTAGGAACTAGTTGCTTAGAAAACGGACTGCTTAGAAATGAAACTGGAGATCCGAACTGGGAATAACCGCAGGGAAGGACACTTGGGGACACCTCGGGGACATGGGCAGGCAGTAAGATGACTGACCCCAAGGCAGCAGGTTTTGGAAAATGCAGGGCTGACTCAATGTACTGTTCAACATGCAAACTCAGCCCAGACACACACAGCCAGGAGAAGAGGGGGAGAAGGTGGGGGAATATTTAAGCTAGCCCCTTGCTCAACAAAAGAACAAACTTCTATTGTTTGATCCCTTATTACAAAAGTAACACAGGTTTATTGTGAAAAAATTAGGAAATACAGAGAAGCCAAAGGATAAAAGTAAAAACCACCTATAATCTCACTTCTAGAGATATCCACTATTAAGAGTTTTTTTTTTTTTTTTTTGAGGAAGATTAGCCCTGAGCTAACTACCACCACTCCTCCTCTTTTTGCTGAGGAAGGCTGGCCCTGAACTAACATCCATGCCCATCTTCCTCCACTTTATATGTGGGACGCCTACCACAGTATGGCTTGCCAAGCGGTGCCATGTCCGCACCCAGGATCCGAACCAGCAACCCCGGGCCGCCGAAGCAGAATGTGCGCACTTAACTGCTGTGCCACAGGGCCAGTCCCTATTAAGAGTTTTTAATGAATACTCTTCCAATCTTTTCCTAAATATTCTCATCATTCAGTAAATATTTAAGCATATCCATGTTTTCTTAGAACAATTTTTCTGAAAAGAACTGCTAAGTCAAAGAGAAAGTAAAATCCAAAAGGCCTTTGGAAGGTAGCTATGCTCGCCACTATACCACCACCACCAGCAAAGGCCTTTCTAAAAAATGCCACACTGTCCTCCCCAAAAGTTGTTCTGACTGACAGTCCCAATAGCTGGATCTGAGCATATCTGTTTTCTTATACCTTCACCAAGCCTGAGGTGGTGGGGGTTTTTAATCTTTTCCAATCTGATAGCAGAAGTTGTAGCATCTCATTGATTTATAGTTGGCTCTTCTTGGATTCATCACAATGATGAACTTATAAAAAAACATATTTACTGGTAATTTATATTTCTTCTTTGTGAACTGTCTGCTCATAGTGGTCAGTTGATGGTATTCAGTTCTTTCTCAAGTCTCTAGGGTTCCCAAATAAAAACGAGTCAGGTGAAGAGCTTGGAGAAGTGCTGAAATCATAGTTAAAGGACTGAGAAGGTGGACCCCTGAAGAAAAGTGGATGCGGAATTAGTTAGCTTGGACAACGAAAACTGAGAGTGCTTTTAAAGAAGAGGACTGTTAGTATTTTGAAATTAAGAGGGGAGGTGAGAGAAAGGCTCTTCTCTTCTGAGCACCTCCCCCTTTCCTCTTAAACATAACTCAAGTGGCACTGGGAACTGGGAGAAGATGAAAGGAGGTAGCTGCTGGAGTTGGAGATGGGAATTAATCCACTTCAGATTCATTCTCTTATACCTCTCCTCTCAAGACTTAGTCATTGAAAATATCAACCACAGGGCAAGAAGGTAATAAATCCTTCACAGATCAGTCTAAGATTAGATAATCAAAACCACTTCCTGACATACTGCAAGTTGTGAGCTTTTTCTCTTTTAAAATATTGACAGAGAGGAAAGATATCTATTTATACAAGCTAATAAGACTAAGGCCCATTCTGACCTTAACTCAGAATATGACCATAAGGAGTAGAGCAGGCTGAACTAACAAACATGAGTCCCATCAAAACAGATGATTTGGCTGCTATATGATTTGTGGCTTTGGAAATTTAAATTTAGTCTGACCTGGGGTAGAAGCCCTGAAGTCTTGTGATGAGAAATGCTGTTTTTTAAAATCTAGTCTCTCTAAATATTTCCTGTCACTGAGAAACCAGACACTAACGCATCTGTGACATCTGCAAGTTAGAAGCAAAAGTCAACCACTATGCCTAGCCCGAGTTCATTGTAGAGAACTGAAGCTGCAGGAAGATCAACTTTCCAGAGTCAAGACACAGACTATAATCAACCTGGGACTTTTTAATGTCACAAGACAGCAGTTGGAAGTTAGGAAGATGCTAGGCAAACAGCTCTGAGAGGAATGCCTATCTTGACAACAAACCACTAAGAAAACACAGCTTCTCTTGTCTACTTTTCAAGAGATGATGGAGTGCCATAAACCAAGAGGCAGTTTTTTGGAAAAAGCTGTTAATTCTAGGAAGCAGCACTTATGGGACAACTAATGCATTCTTGCTTAGTCTTGTGGAACACTGATGTTGAGAGGTCAGTATTAAGGAGTTGCTACAAAAATCTCTTCCTCAAACTCTTGTGCACTGCTAGTGGGAATGTAAAAAAGTGTAGTTGCTATGGAAAACAGTATGGTGGTTCCTCAAAAGATTGAAAATATAATTACCATACGATCTAGCAATTCCAATTTGGGGAATATACTCAACAATCTTGGGTCTTGAAGAGATGTTTGGACACCAGTGTTCATGGAAGCATTATTCACAATAGCCCAAAGACGGAAGCAACCCAAGTATTCACTGACAGATGAGTGGATAAACAAAATGTGGTATATACATACAGCGGAATATTACTCAGCCTTAAAAAGAAAGGAAATTCTGACACATGCCACAACATGGGTGAACTTTGAGGCTATTATGTTAAGTGAAATGAACCAGTCACAAAAGGACAAATATTGTATGATTCCACTTAAATGAGGTACCTAGAGTAGTCAAATTCATAGAGACAGAAAGTAGAATGGTGGTTGCCAGGGGCTGTGGGGAGGGAGAGAATGGAGAATTATTGTTAATAGGTAGAGAATTTCAGTTTTGCAAGATGAAAAAAAAGTTCTGTGGATAGATGGTGGTGATGACTGCAAAACAATGTGAATGTGCTTAATGCCACTAGACTGTCCACTTTAAAATGGTAAGTTTTGTGTTATGCATATTTTAACACAATTTAAAAAATTATTGTCTTTCTGACAATTTTCAAAGAAAATTCCTCAATCTTTTCTACCGTATTTTAAAACTCTGGTATCACCTATAGCTTATCTGTTCCCTACTGCAAACAGAAGGCAAATAAATGAGCACACAGCATATGAGCATCAGTGAAATACTCTGAGACTCACTAGGGCTGGCCTTCACTTGGCAGCTTTGTGAGCACACAAATGCTCACGGCTGTGATTTTTTTTTTAACGCCAGATTTTCTAGGAAAATTTGTTTTATGATGCTTTGGAAAATAAAAACGCTCCTTAAAAAAACTTAATTATTCAGTGCCCCTTCACCCATAGTTTAACAATCATTACATCAAGGAGTCTAGTTTAATGGCTCTCAGTTATGCAAGGTCAAAGGTTTAATGTAGAGCAAGTTTCCTTTCTATAGGAGAAAAATATCACTGTTTAAGGCTTTATGTAACTAGGACTGCCCCACTGGGAATAAGGACCCAGAATCAAAGTTGTTATAACATTTCCTATCTTTATGCTAATTTAAAGTTTACAAAGAAATTTCAAATACATTATTTCATCTGAACCTCATGAGCCACTCCATAAGGTAGGTTTTAATATTGCCAATTTTGAGAAGGAGGACACAGAGTTTAAATGAATTGACCAAAATCACATAACTACTAAGTTGCTAGAACCCAGGTCTTATAAGTTCAAATCCATTTTCGTATTTCCCTAGACCTTAAATTGAGCTCTCTAGTCAAAGGCTTTATTGATCTGAGAACTGTCCCAAAGAGGAAGAAACATCCACTGCTTGGGGGATGTGGGCCACGAAAAGGAGTATGTGGAACAGCACAGTCACAACAGCACTAAGGCCTCACTTCCTCACCCAGAAAATGAGATATTACTTGACATACCCATTGGTCAGTATTATTTGTAGGATCAAAAGAAATTACAAGTGAAAACATCTTAAAAGTATAAAATAAAATTAAGTCATTAAAAGGCATACAGTTGTCAGGAGACTAAGATTTCATAATTCTCATCATCAGGAAGGCTGAGTGAGGAAGGTAGCATGTATGCAAAACCAACCAATGAACCAACCAAAAAATTTCACTGGTGCCCATAGTGGGCTGGAGGTAGTGACAAACTGGATGCTTTTGCCGGGGACAGGAGAGGGGTAGACAAACTTGCAGTTTGCTGAGGTGGCAGTGACCCTAAACTCTCAGCCCTTTCCTCACTCAGGCACTTCAAGATGCTAAGGAAGGACGTAGGGACCTTGGACAAAGAAGCTATATAACTGAATGGCGCTACAGGCTGAACATCGAAATAAATAAACTAATCAAAGACACAGTGGAAATGCCATACTTAGCCCAGATTCTAGAGGGCACCATGAAAGGCTGGAGCTGAAAGATGTGCTGAACCTAGCGGCTATTTTCCTGAGCTGCGCCGTCGTTTATACGCCCTCAAAGAGCGGGTGGGAGGCCTGGCTGGGGGTGGCAGAGGCACAGTCGGAAGGATACTGAGCCAGTGGTCTAGTGTTTAGGAGTTGGGGACTGAAACAGAGGTAATGAGGCTGCCAAAAGCCTTTCAGCCTCAGGTTTTACTTCATTCATTCACCCAATCTGCAAATACTCATCGAGTGCTGACTCTGCCTGGCAACGTTCCAGCACCCATGATAGAGTGGTGAATAAGACAGCAAGGCCTCAGGACACGGACATTCTGGTGGGGAAAGACAGACAATGAACAAATGCAAACGGACAATGTCATGATAAGCGCTATGAAGAAAAAGGCCAGGGCGTGTGATTGAGAGTGCCTGTGGGACCGGACCATGCTGGGCCTCTCGGAGACAAGACAGCATTTAAGGTGAGACACAAATGTTGAATGACAAGAAGGAAGAGAGCTGGAGGAAAAGTATTCCAGGTAGAGTATCATCAAGTGCAAAGGCCCTGAGGTGGAAACAAACTTAGTCTTTTGAAGGAAAGACTGAGGGGAAGAATGCTATGAGCTCAGGTTAGAGGAGCAGCCAAGGGCCAGATCATTTAGGGCCTTGTAGGTCATGGTAAGAAGTCTGCACTTTACACTCAGTGATATGGGAATTCACTGGAGCGCAAAGGAGTGATATGTCTGATTTACGTTTTCAACAGATGAGTCTGGTCTGATACATCAGAAAGCAAGTAAGACACTCCTGGAAATCTCTATTAAAATTTTAATAGATTTTCCATTAAAACCCGAGGGGTCATGGCTTAATTGGTATTAAAGTGTATACCAGTAACATTTTAGCAAGAATCCGACAGAACGAGAGAAATATGGAGGATCAGAAGACAGGAAAGATGACAATAAGGCAGGCAGGCTGGCAGCGAGCTGGCTCTGGTGCCTCCCAAGCTCATCTTCACAACACTTCACAACTCATCTCTACAACCAGGAGTTCATGTCCTGAGCTACCTGGTGCACGTGCCTGGCTCCTCACGCCTGATCCAGAGGGCTCCTGTGACAGCTGCAGACAACAACTACTTGCCTGTGGGTCCGCATCCTCTGGCCTGTGCCAAGAGGCCACCCTTCCAGCTTTTGCAGCCCATGGGCTATCTGGGTAAGAGCAAGGCAAGAATCTGAAGGGGTGTCAAAGGAAAAATGCCTCAATGATCTCTTTTTCTTGTCTGATCCTACGACTGCCACAACAGGGAGGAAAAAGAGGCCACTGGGCCCCAGCTTGAGTTTGAGCCCCTACTTTTCCAGCCTTCTGCTTGAAACTGGCTTGTCTAGGTACTGCGAGGCATACCTGAAGGATGCAACAGAAAAAAGGGCCTCTATCTGATTCCTTTCTTCCCATGTCTTTAACTATCCTACACTGAATCCTTCCTTGGTGATTTTAGATATTTTTGACCTATATTCAGGTCTAGCAAGTTATAATGTTACACAATACTACCTGATCTAGGCAAGTTTTTGCTTCCTCTTAGAAGGGTCAACAAATTGCCTAAAGAAATAAAAACCGTCTTGGTACCCTAGCTGCAGTCTGTCTCAGTAAGTAGAGGGCATGAACATCACAAACACTTCCAGTTTTGAGGCAATCAATCAAATACACTGAACATTTTGGGAAAGAAGAAAAAACAAGTAGATCCTATCACAGTTTAAGATCAAGAATCGGCAGGAGTAAGAATGGGAAAAAAGGAAAAAATATCAGAAGTAAAATGACTGCCAGTTGCCTCTAAGGAGTTGGATCTATTTGCTCTTTCAAAGAGACTGATAAAGAAGAGAAAGGGTAGCTTTTGTTCCTTACATCATGCTCCCCCCGCAAAAGGATGCGGAGGGGAGCAAGAAAAGAAATCTTTGGCATTCATGAACTGCAAATGGAAGGCATCCGATTATTGTTTCAAAAGCTGCTTCAATCAGAACACACTAACCATTGCTTACTTTTTTAAACTGCTTATTGAAAATCAGGAAATGGTAGACCTAAAGAGACATTTGAACTCATGCAGTTCAACTTACTTCACTGATGAAGAGCCAAGCCCAGAAGGTTTTCAAGTAGTGGAAGAGCCAAGAAGGGAACCTAGGTCTCCCAATTCACTTTCTCTATCAACTTTTATTGTGTGCTTTTATATTATAAAATAAAAGCACATTATAGGAAAATAGGAACTGGACAGGAAGTCGCTCATAATCCAATCATCATACTATAACCACTAACAGCATTTTGTTCCTTCTATCACATCTTATACGTTTCTCCTCCCACACTGTTATGATCAATCTTATTAAACTAACTTTCTTCCCAATACACAGGCCCTTCACATTATCAATAACACAGTCAAGGATAAAAAACTGAACACTGATATAATGTGGAATGCAATTCAGTATAACTTGAACTGATTATATTATCTTTACTAAGGACTGTTGCCCTCCAGAAAATTTTGCCCCTCTTTATTGAGACACAGTAAAAATATACAACAGTACCTATTAGTAGGGCTTGGAATCCAGATCCTTTTCACGGAGTGTTTAAAACAACTCTCAAGAGGCCTTGGGACACAAGTATCAAGCTACTTAACCTCAGATCAGTTCTATGTACCTACCTGGTGCATCAGGTACTTGAAGAGGAATGAAAGGATCAGATACACTTAGAAGTGGGAGGCTAGGATCCACAGTCTGCCCACCCTTCCTTTTTTCAGCTGGAGTTGGTAGGAGGGGAAAGAAAGGGTCAAGGAGAGAAAAAAAGAGAAAAGCAGAAAATAGCAAGTAAGTCTAGATGAATTTACCACCTAACAACCCAACAGCTCAAATTATAGAGTAAGTCTAAACTCTGAGGCAGAATAAAAAGGGATGAGAGGATATAATCCAATGTAATGGCAAAGTATCTATAATCTGGTCCTTGCAACATACTCTAAGATGCAATTAATGACAAAACTAGGATACTCATACATCTGAAATTCTAGTTTTTCCTTGTGTGGAAGCCTACAGTGATCTCTTTCAGAATTCCAATAACAATTAGTGTCCATATCACACATTTTGGCATGTAAACAAACACTGTCTATTTTGTAATCTAGCACATGTGTATAGGTACTTGTTAGCACCCATTACTCTTGAGGTCGTTTTATCACCAAATGTCTAATGTAGTGTTAGGTAGATAGAGAGCAAGAGACAGAAACAGACTTCTTGCCTATTGCAAGGTTACATAAACCCTGACGACTACATCTAACACACTATTGGCATTCGTTCTATATTTGGCAAACTTATACACCCTATGGAACATCAGAGCCTGAAGGAATCATAGGATTTTCTAGAATAATTTTCCAGAAAAGACAATGAAGCCTAGAAGTTAAGAGACTAGCCAGAGCTCCACCAGCAGACTCAGGATCAGAACTCAGGTCTCCTGGTTTCTACTTTACCATTCTTTACACTGCATTTTTAATATTGTTTATTCATTAATTACAAGTTTCATTTTTCCCTCTATAGAGTGGATTTTGAAAAAACTTTTTATTTTCAAATAATTACAGAATCATAGGAAGCTGTTGTAAATAAAGTCGAACGAACCCTTCATCCAGCTTCCCTCCATGGTGAGATCTTCTACAACTGTCGTAGTAAATCAATGACACCGGCATAGTACTGTTAACTACACTTTATTCAGTTTTCACATGCACCCATTTGTGAGAGTGTGTGTGTGTGTGTGTGTGTAGTTCCTTGCAATCAGAGCCTATGTATAGACTAGAGTAAGCTTCACCACAAGCAGCATACAGAACTGTTCCATCAAACAAAACAACTCTCTCGTTGTACTCCTTTACAGTCACACCCACTCCTTACTCCTGTCCCCATCTCTTGGAATTCACTAATGTGTTCTCAATCTCTGTAATTTTGTCATTTCAAAGATGGTATTAAAGTGGGTTTTTAAGCTTCTTTAAAGGTAGATGGAGGAAGAGAAGGGTAAAATCACTGTTTTTAAGTCTCTGAAATATTTTTAAATAAGACATGATAAAATATATTAAAAGAAAAAGAACAAATTATAAAACAATATATAATTCATTTTTGAAAAAAGTATACATGCAGAATTGAAATTATGGATATAAATAGTATAAAATGTCAGCAATGCTTTCTTCTTAGAGTGAGGTCATGAATTCTTTTATCTTGCTTCTAGTTATTTTCCCAAAATTTTACAAATGAATATGTATAACTTATCAACGGAAAAATATTTTAAATACAGTGGCACAATGTCAAGTTTTAGACGTCTGCCTCCAGTACATGGACACAGTTCAACAACACTTCTGCGGCTTTTAAAATAGTCCTTGTGCCATCCTTCCCGATCCAGTACCAGATTTCCAGCTTATTTCCTCCCTCGGTTGGTAAGCTTTAAAATCAGTGAACAGCCTGAGCTTGATTAGAAAACTTGCAGAAAATGAGGACACATTAATTTCTGGGATTTAGATATAATTTTCTTTCATTTGGAAAGAAAGAATGTGTCGCAGAAAACAAAACCTTCACATTTCTAACAAGAAAGAAGGCAAAATACCAAGTGTTCATTAAAAAAGGCTGGATAAAATGAGGAGGATGTGAAGACATTTTATAATGTTTAATGACACTGATTTACAAGATTCGGGAGATATGGTAATGACTACAGTTTCTGAGCTGGGCTTTCCACATACAAATCCCCATTCTGTTATTTTCCAGCTGTGACCTTGGGCAGGTCACGTGACCTCTCACAGCGATGGTGAGGATCACCTGAGATAATGCGCAAAAAAGCACTTACCCACTGGGCTTAGCCTGGCGCATGTCTCAATATATGTTCACTGTTATTACTGTCATAACTTTACTCAAATATATGTTTTTTATGGCTGGGGTCTTTAAGTCCCTTAAAAAAAATACTGCCATTTATGGTCTTCAAAGTAAGCATAAAGGGGGAGAAGAGGCAAAAACAAAAAACAACTCTTTAAAAAACAGCTCATACAGACAAATAAACAACAAAACATGACCATGTGTGACAAGTAAGAATTAGGCATTAAACCTGGGAGTGGATGAAAAATGATTAGGGACTCTGTTATCAACACTGATGAATCCAAGCTCCCAGCCTTTGGCAAAAAGCAACCCTTCTCATTCATTTAACAGACGTGTACTGAGCCAAACACTGTACTAAAAGCTGGGATGCAGTAGCAAAGAAGGCTCTCCTAGAGCTTATTTCATTCCCCACCCACCTTCCAAGGAAACTACATCCTACCCAGTACCACAGCTGGTTATTATCGTGATGCTCTACCTCAAGGACGATGGTCAATGCTTCATACATTTGGCACATTGTCAACTACGTGGCCTATCAAACTTTAAGCACTTTAAACTAGACCAGAACATCAATAAATTAAAATATTACCTAGACCAGAAAACAAAGCTAAAAATGAAAAATAACACAGAAAATTTTTTTAACTATTTAATATTAAAAAGCATACCTCCCAAATAACTTCAATACCTACTCCAAAATAATAACAATGAGAACATCATATGCAGACTTATGGGATATGGTTAAAACTTCAGTTTTTTTCTAATGAGGGAAACGCACACCTAACAGAAAGCACTCTCAATAAACAGTGTAATCCTCAAAGGTTGGGGTGGGGTGGCAATTGGAGGGAGAAGCAGGGAATATTGGAATATCTGTGAAAAAGCCCTCCCAGAGATTATAATTAGCCACCCTCCCCACTCTCAGGATGGTTGAAAACTACTGTTTTACTGGGAGAAAAACTCTAAATACTTTTATTATGTTTTTTAAAAGAATTTTTAAAAATTTGACTGTATATTCCTCTTGATATTGACAAAGCAAACCTAAGAAAAACAGGGAACTATAATCAAAAAGATAACATCGAAAGTTAAAGAATTACAAGACAGAAAATACAGGATATTTTATAAATCTAAGAGTTGTCTTTGAAAGATAATAAACAGAAGATCGCGAGCTCTTACCAAGAAAAAGAGGAACACAAACACATACAATTAAAATTGATGTAGACAAAGAAAATACTCTAAGATTTAAATGTATTGTTCTCTTTCATTTTAAAAACGTTAAAACTGCAGATGATTTTCTAGGAAAATATTACTAAATTTGCCTCACTATGTGGTAGAAAACATAAGGGAAGAAGTTCTAGAGCCAGACAGTTGGTGTCCCAGCTCTGTCACTTACTACCCATGTGACCCTAGAAAAGAGACTAATCTGTGCTCAGTTATCTCAACGGTAACTGACGTGGGGATGATGCACGAACCTCAAAAGGTTGTTGAGAGGGTCAGATGAGATAACACTCGTGTAGGAGAAATGACAAACTGGGGAAAATGTTTACAATATATGACATATGAAAAGCTCTTACAAATTAATAAGAACAAATGAACACAGAACATCAAAAAGAAAAAAACACCCCCAAAACAAACAAAAGGGCAAAAGATATGAACAATACAAATTCCAAAAGAAATAAAAATGGGCAGCAAACAATGTCCTGTCTATAGTCTCTGAGCTGGGATGAATGGGGAAATGGGAGCAAAAATTACTCTCATTCACGGCTGATGGAAAAAAATTTATATAGCATGCTTGGAGGGCAATTTGGAAATACGTACCAAAAGCCCTAAAAATACACATATCTTTTGATTTAGCAAATAATCCCCTAGAAGTTATCCTAAAGAAACTGTAAAGGATATAAACAAAAATTTAGCTTCAAGAATGTTTATATGGTGAAAAATGAGTAACAACTTATTCATCAAAGGGGATGTTAATGCACTGTTACTATTCTTCCATTAAAAATCATGTTGTAGATTAATATTTGTTGACATGGAAAATTACTAATTCCCATATAATGTTCATAAAATGAATAATAAACTGGGCTACAGAAAGCTCCTCCATAATACCCCAAAGCAAAAACTGCATAGGTACTCTTACACAATGCAATCAAAGTATATCCTAAGCAACTCTTGGGCAAAACAAGAAATCAAAATTGCAATTTAAAAACATCCAGAAAACAATGAGAATAAGAGAGCATGATATATCAAATATTATGGAGTAACAGCCAAAGTTATAATCAGAAATAAATCTATGAGGTTAGAAAATCTATTTATGCACCTGAAGAAAGCAGAAAGAACATATAAGGTTAAAAGCAAAAATTAATCAATATAGTTAAAAAGATCAATTTTAGAAGTATATCAAATTCCATATCTTACAAAGAATATATTCAAAACCTCATGTCCATTGCTGAGGAATTTATAATAGTAAAACACTGACATCAAATTAATGATTAAAAAGAGGTACTTGGTTAAATACATTAGGAAATATCCATATAAAAGAATTTAATGCAGATATTTTTAAAGTATATTTTAGTAGCTTCTTTAATGATGTGGGGGAAAGGTGCAAGATTTATCAAGTGAAAAAATTAAGTTTTAAAATATGACTATAAAGACGCATGTTATAGTCTCAAGTTGAGGCCAAAAATTGTGTACAAAATTGTGGTCACGTATTTTTGTGAGAGAGAAGATCTATAACTTTCATTAGATTCACAAAGATATCTGTGACCCTAAAAAGGTTAAATGCCAGTAACAGACATCAAAATGGGCTCCCTGTGCTAATTTCTCAGTGGTGAGATCATAGAGATTTTAACTTTCTTCTCTATGCTTTTCTATAAATTACTAACTTTTATATAATAAACATGTATACTTTTTATTAATAAAAGGGAAAATTAGTTTTTTATTATTGTTCTATAATTTTAAAGTCTCATTTAAAAAGACACCTCTCTCCCTCTCCGTAAGCACACACGCATGCACAAAAACACAGCTTAGCGGAGTCTCAGATGTAGGATAGAACTTCTAATTCTTAGAATTCTTCAAGTCATTCCAAAGAACCTAGGCAATTACGAGAGATCAACTGAGTGATGTTCATCAAATTTAGAAAGATTTGCTTAAAACACATCTGTGTGACTAGAGACAACAAATCCTGTATATTGCTGCCAGATCATCCTGTCATTTTAATTCAAGGTGATTCTAGATCATTCTCTATCCTTTTTTTATGAGAACTCTTTTGAGGGGGAAACATAAGTTACCACCAGGATTTGGGGCTCACTGACATGCTGTGGGGTGGAAAACAGTGTGAAGGTGACAACAGTGAGTCTTGTGTAGCAGGTGTCTGCCATACTAACCGGCTCCAGCAGGAAACGAGGCAGTGGCAAAAGCATCACCTTGGGTGGGCTGAAAGCCTGGGATCAAACTCTCAGCTGAGCCTCCAAGCTTCTCAGGATGTTTGCCTGAAAGGACAAAACACCACTCAGCTCATTCCAGTAGAGTCCCATGATGCATCCCAAGGGCACCCTCCAGACCGACTTCTAGACTTGACTCCTTTTACTGCACTATAGCAACAGCTCAGCTACTTAAAGGTCCTTGTCTAGGAGTCAGTGCAATAACTAAGAGAATAGCCAAGAAAATGAAGGAAGTTTTAAGAATCAGAAGAGATGGCACATCAGTTTTGCAAGATGAAAAGGGTTCTAGAGACCGGGGGCACAACAGTGTGAATGTAATTAACACTACTGAACTGCACCCTGAAAAATGCTTATGACTGTAATTTTTAGGCTATGTATATTTTACCATAATCAAAAATAAATAAAAAACAACAAAAATGTCAGCTAGTGCTAAGCCCTAAAGCTCAAGCACATTATTCAAGGCAGAATGCCTCCAGCTTTCACTCTGAGTCTACTTATTTTTATATAATTCTGAGGAGTTTGATGATCTGTTTTCCATGTTGGCAGCAGCTGAGAAGAGCTAATGAGAAGAGGGAGTGGTGGAGATGGCAGCCGTGAGAGGTTCTGAGGGACAGGCACAACGACAGCAGCTTCAAGTGAGAGCTAACAGCTGAACAAGAAGACAGGAAACTACTAAAAACAGACACAAGAATTTAAAAACTTGGCGGGGGGGGGGGGGGGTCACTTAATTGAGTGCAAAAATACCACCTTTTTCAATAGCCCCTGAAGGTATTTCTGTTTATAGTCTAGAACAATAACTGGCACAAATAACAATGAAATAAGTCAACAAGTTTTCAAAGAAAGTTAAATCCTGTGCCCTATCTTCTGTTTAAAAAGGCAAGAAAGTAATACAGATTTTTAAAAGATATCTATAAAATAATAGTTAAAGCTAAATGTTCAGTCAAGTTCATATCATTCACTTGGTTGTAATCGTTTCTTTACCCAGTGCGCTTGTCTACACTGAGGTACTCTTTTCAAACTGTACCACATTGTGGAATTTTCCCAGGGTGTGAGCTGCTGCTTTCCAAAGTGTGTAGTGTGTGCCTGTGTCTGTGTGTCCTGCCTCTCAAATCAGACTGTGGGTTTGAGGGCAGAAATGGCACCTTCTATTTATTTGATCTCCTCTCCATGGTCAGTCAAGAGCAATATAGAACTCTGATCACAGTCAAGGATTCTCATGGGTAAGCAGTTACAACTTTCTGGGACAATAAATCCACTTAGGACAAGGGAACCATCACACTCCTCCAAAAAGTGACTGTGTTTGATATTATCATTCTGATCTATGCTACTGAATTTTTCCTAAAACTTTCTCATTCTCCTTGTTGCCACCCACAGGCCAGGATTTCCTGAGGATGAAAAGACTTCAGTGCTCTGGTAAACATACAAAGCAATTTGCACTCATACTTCAAAATCAAGCCTTTGAGGGAAAGAAGACTGCAGCCTAGTTTTCACATGCATACTCCTCTCTAGAGTTAAGGTTCGAGAGTCACAAAAAGACACCAATTACTCACCTTCCCCCAGCTTGGCAAAGTCCTTGTTTAGCAGTTCTTCAGCTGTCAGTTTGGAAAAATTGTCATCATCGAAAGGATTCCATGTAGAACTTTCTGAAGGATTATAAACATTTTGCTGGGAGGTTCGAGGAGAGCCTGATGGAGTGGTGCTTGCAGACCTAGAAAGATTCCCACCCCCGAGAAATAAAAAGACATATAAAAGTTGAAAACGGTCAATCTATTTGGTTTCAAGATCAAATTCTTTCTGCGTCAGACCGTTATTTTCCACAGTGGTTTTCTAAAAGGGCTTTCCATGGCAACTGAACAGTTTCCAGAGACACTCTTTCCACTGCGTGAAATAAATATCTCCCTTTCTTTCACAATTCACTATCTCCCACTATCTCTTTAATCTTTTGCTTAGACTTTTGGTCTTGTCTGTAAGTCCTTTCAATTCAGGATCCTAAAGCAACTTGTTCTTAGGATTGTGCATTCTGTAGTGCCCACTATGACATCAGAATAACTGACCCGAGAGGGGCTGGGACTGATGCCTACTCAGGCTGCCTCCCACCTATTAGGATGTAGCATGCATAGAATTAAAGACCACCATCAGTTGCCATCATCACAGTTAAACAGAAATAAAGACAGATACCACTATCTTGTGCTTCTAGGTATCATTAGCTAATTTTCTTCTAAAGTCTCTCTTGATGCCCTTTGCATTTAGCTAATGACATCAAGATTTTTAACTTTAGAGTGCATGGTTCCAAGAAAGCTGAAGGTCTGAAACTGCATTTACTCAACAAACACTCATTGCGGTCTACTTTCTATCAGGCACAGAGCCAGTCACTGGATTTACAAAGGTTGATTAAGACATGGTCCTTGTCTTGGAGGAACTCACAGGCTAGGTCAGCCACACTTGCCAATAAATAACGATAGTACAGTGTGATACATGCTCAAAAAAAGGTTCAGACAAAATTACGTATGACACCAGAGGAAGGGTCAAAGAATAGGTAACCTCTGACACAGATCTTGATGAATAAATAAGTATATCCTCAGTGGACAAGGAGGACAGTGGCAGTTAAGCGACAGAGCATAGGATGAATAAAGCACTGGTGAAGATGGAGAATTGCAAGTCCACCAATGTGATACCACAGGCCTTGGTCTGTTAACTGGTGAGTTCAGATACTACCCCTCAGGCAATGGGGAGCCAATGAAAGATTTTCAGCATGGAAAGACATGGTCAGATCAAGAGTTTAGAAAATATTCTGTAGAGCATGGAGTGGATGAGAGAATGGAAACAGAGAGGCAAGTAGAAAATTATTTCTTAAGACCAGTATGGTTTATGCACCACAGGCAAATTCAGCTTCTTATTAAAACACAGACACACACCACTACATATGCATCTATACCACTTCACATATATCTACATACATATGCAAAGAATCACACAGTAACAGCCCATGGCAGACTTCACCCATAAAAGAAAGAAGGATAAAGGGGAAGCACCACATACTTGGACTTATTGAGACTGGCCTCAGCTGCAGCTGCCTGGAGCAGCTGGGTTGATTTGCTGGCAGGGACTCCAAAGACTGCACTGTGGGTTACATCACTGAGAATCCGCCTGTGCCCAGCACGCTGGGTCTTGGGGGATGATGGAGGAGTGAGAGATCCGAGTTTCTGCCCCTGGATGGCAGGAGGTGGGGTTGTCTGAACCTTTGGCTGTTGTCTTACTGGGGCCTGAATCTGCTAGGAAGAGAGATGAAAAATGTTTCAAAAAAAGGGGAAAGGAAAAACAAACAGGCAAGCATAACAAAAAATGCCACATGAGAGCTAACATGGGAATTCAAATGGCTGAGTTTACCAATAATGCCCAGAAAGAAAAAAAATAAGTTTTGACAATCTGAGCTGCAACTTTGGGACTGATACCAACATGGCATTTATCTGGTGCTTATACATAAATTTTAATCTTCATCAGCAACAATATACAGGGTAACCATATACAATTCAACCCAGAGCATAAGACTACAGAAGTTATTCCCAGCTCTAAAGATGATCTAGACTATATCCTAAAGGACCACTTTCTGCTTCCGAGGTCACACAGGAACTGGTTCGAACGTCTCCACAGCATTCTACTACCACAGCCAGAAGCCAATGAAGGCACATCTCCAGCTAAAACACATTTCAGCTGAATGATTTCTGCTACGAGATCCCCGACTCTCTGACATAGCTTAGACTACTACTTAGGAATAAGTTAGATAACATTACACTGTGATTAACAAATGGTAGTGCTTTTTTGTTTTGTTTTGTTACTACAGCTCTTTATTTCATTGACAGGATGGGTCTACGAGATTTATTTCTGTGGTAACCCCTGAGAAAATGTATAGCACTGGGGCAGTGGGATTAACTTCTTCCAATCTTCAGTATGGAAATGGCACTGAAGAACCAGGTAGAGAATATAACAAGAAAGAAGAAAAAATTTTAAAAACTCTTGATGATGACTGATCTAAGAACACATGGACTCTTGAGATGTGGGTCATTTTCAGAAGATAGGACAAACTGTCACTATAGAAAAACAAACAGGTGGGAACATCCTTGTGGCCACATGGTTAGTCTTTAAGCATAAGTCATGATCTACAAAGTGCTATATGAAGAAAATGAACAAATAACGTTTAGAAGGCCACCAAACCTTTTTCCTTAACTCTATCAATCCAAAGATAAAATGACTTAGAATGTTAAACATTTCGGGTATTTAACTATCCCTTCCCTCCAGTGGTTCATCTCAGATTAGGGCTGCCCCTCCATGGTGCAGCTAAGTTCCCACATTCTGTCTTCGCAGGTAGGTTCTGAGAGAGATGAGGGAAACCAGAGAGTCCAGCTACTTGGGCCAGGATGCTGACAGCCTGGGATTTTCTGTCCTTACATTGACTCAGACTTTGAATTTTATTGAGACAGGCTACGTGCATGTGTGAGGACACAATCACTTCACCAATAGGCTGAAGGACACAATATAAGCTTCTAGTATCAATCAGACTGAGGTTAGATGGGTAAAGCAGCTGACCGCATCTCTGAGGGAGAAGCAGAGTACTCTGTGAGGACTACAGCTTCAGCTCCACAACTTCCATCAGGGGTCCAGTGCTGTACCTACAAGAGCCAACCTAAAGCCAGTACCCTCAGGAACCAGAGGGGCTTTAAGGACAGAACTAGATTTGCTTATTTCTTGGAGTTTAAGACACTCATTACTCTGCAAAGGGTACTTAACTGTTGAGTTCCTTTTTTTTGAAGGGTCCAGACTTAGAAAATATTTTCCCCTGCTCTTACCTATTCTCTGTATGTGGCACATTGAAGAATAGATGCTTCCATCAGGAGCACAATTTCCCTATCACAGCAATCTACTAATACAAAGTGGCTCCAAACCCTTCATACTCCTCACAACAACCCTGTCACGCAGACAGCTTCATTTCCATTTAGAATCTAAAAATACGAACATTGAAAGAAACCTTAGAAAACATGAATTCCAACTGTCTGGCTTTAGAGGAGATGAAACCAAGGCCCCCTGAGGCTAAGTGCTTGCCCAAGGTCACAGGGTCAACTGGGGACAGAATCCACATCTCCTGACTGCAGCTCAGGACTCTCTTTTCTGCACCATGATGCCTCCTCATCCAAAGATGGGATTAGGGACGGGGAGCAGGGAGACACTGACCACAGAAGGAGAAGCAAAGGGAGACTCAGATGTCCACCTTGCTGAAGATTTTTTTTAAAAACAAAATACATAATTAAAGGTATACAATCACATCAAGGAATGTAAGACTATAGCGCAGAGGGGGGTAACCACCCAGACTTCATTCTATCACTCTAATACAGCTGTTTTTATCTTTTCGGTATTTTCCATTTAAGTTTCTTTTAAGTAGCTACTTCTCTTTCACATCTCTTTTAACATTACTTTATGAGTATTTTCTACTTTGTACAAACTTTCTAATTATGATTTTTAATGGCTGCACAGTTTGGTTCTTGAACGATTTACGTTGCTTCCATTCTTTTGGCTATTATTAATAAGACGGCAATAAACATCTATGGCGTGTGGCCGTTTTCCCTTTGCAGATTATTGCTTTAGGATGGCTGCAGGGTATACTTCACATTCACTCACTCTCTTCTCTAGGTAAGTCCTGCCTTGGGTCATTAGAGAAAGGGATGGTCAAAGCTGGGAAGCTCTCTGACTCCTGGCTGAAGCACATTCTGCTCTCACTCCCTCTCCATCCCCTCAACCAACTATCCCTGAGCAAAGTGCTCAAGGTACTTTTTCACCCAAGGAACATGGAGAAGTTCTACAATTCATTCACAGGAGAATGGATACTTTTGTCCAGGGAAAGCAGAGGGAACCTCATAAGCAGTGCAGTGGCAGTTGGTCACTCCATCACCCTGGATGGGCATTTGTCATTATCACCCTTGAACACAGAGCAGGAGTCTTTGGTTCTTGCCCCAGCTCTGCTGCTATCAGTCTGTGTAGCTGGGGTAATCACTGTCTAGTCTGGGCCTCAGTTTCCAATTCCATTAAATGAGGCAACTAGACTAGCTAATTAAGATCTTAACTCACTACACCATACAATAATTTCTTTAAAACTCTTTTTCCGTTAACAAGAGAAACTTTATCTCTTGTTAAAAAGACAGAGTAGATGTCTACCACATGCCTGCAGGAAGGCTGAGTTGTTTCTTTTTTTTTTTTTGAGGAAGATTAGCCCTTAGCTAACATCCGCTGCCAATCCTCCTCTTTTTGATGAGGAAGACTGGCCCTGAGCTAACATCTGTGCCCATCTTCCTCTACTTTATATGTGGGATACCTGCCACAGCATGGTTTGACAAGTGACACGTAGGTCCACACCCAGGATCTGAACTGGTGAACCCAGGGCCGCCGAAGTAGAACATGCGAACTTAACTGCTGCACTACCGGGCCAGCCCATGAGCTGTTTCTTAAACAAAGGTATAAAGACACTGAACACACTCTTAGCTGAGACTTAAAGAAGGCAATCTATCTACGGCACTGCTTCCTTTTGAAGGGATGTAGGTTTTCCGGTTTAAGAAAGGCAACAAAACTCTATCAGAAATCAATCCTCAGAAAGACAGTTTCTTACTTTTCCTTCGTTCATCTAGAAGTTGGACTCCCCTGGGAATAAGAGAGTGGCTGTGATACTGGATCTGTTCGGTATGTAAAACGCCTTTTTCTATCACTATCACTCAGAAATATATGAGAACAGAATTAAGGGCACTCATTAAAGGCCATAGCGCAATGTGCCTGAGGATGCTGAAACGGTAAAGGTCAATCAGGAGAGGATGCAGGGGTTCTGATGCGACACTCAGCCACTATCCAGAAGTGGACACGTCCAATTTCTAAATTGACAAGATGGCTGAAACATTACTCCAGATGCTCTGGTGCTCACAGGGATTAGGCCATGGTAAATAGCCCCAGCAAGCAGACCCTTGAAGGGTGCTGTACGTTAGACTTAAATGAGGTGGTGTAATGTTGTTCGAGACGAAGAATAAACATAACACTGTCAGGACTCAGGGTAAAGATGGGGACCCACAAGAATCCAGAGACAGGAAAGGCCACAGTAGTCAAATAGCCCCTTGAAGAAGGGAAAGGGATTAGCTCTAATCCTGCCTAGGTCCTTGACTGCTCAACACTTGCCCTGACAGAGACAATGAACAGCTCTTTCTGCCAGCCTAATTTTAGAGTGATAAATAATGTTCATCTTCATTAGCAGCCTAGAGTCATTTTTTTAAAACTTCTACCTTCTAGAGAATATCTCATCTTTTTCTTGGATATATCAAGAAAAGATCAAATGTTTTAACCACGAGGGTGAGGAAACAGCCTAGCCCTAATCCAGAGGCCTCTCACCAGCTACTGCTCTTTCTCACCCTTTCCCTAGCCCTCACTGCACGCTCCTCTCCTGCTTTTGCACTCTGAGCCCTGCGTGATTCTTACTGCTGGCTCCTGGGCCGGGGGTGGCTGCGGGGCTGTGGTCTGCTGTGCCTGGGGCTGCTGTACTGCCGCCACAGCAGTTTTCTGCTGCAAGGCAGCCTGCTGAGTCAGCAGCTGTTGTTGATGTAGGGTTGTGGCCAGTTGCTGCTGTTGCTGCTGCTGCTGCTGCTGCTGCTGCTGGTAGAAGTTCTGCATCAGCTGCTGTTGAGAGCTTCCTTGGGATACCACAGGGAACTGGGCAATCGCTGGTTGCTGGGTTGCTGGGTGTACTGCCTGAAACTGAGCAGGAGAAAGCGGCAAGAAATGAGGAGGTGAATAAAAGCCTGTCTCAGAACGAAATTCCACAAACAACAAATGTCTCAGTAACAACTAAGACCAGTGCTGTAGCCAAAGGCAAGGGTAGGTAGAAGTCTTTTAGTATGGCCTGAAAACTCATGAGGGGAACCTTAAGGCATCAAAATAAACACAGCAGCACCTTACACTGCCAGGCTGCATCTACTGCACTATCCTGCCTCTTGCACTGCAGGCTGGCTTCCAGCTGGGTTTCTATGCCCGGCCTAAAGGCATCCATCTGACTACACATCTTGTGACTCCACATACTGGAGTGTAACAGAAACTAATAAATGAGCTCCCAATCACAGAAGTAATGCCTTTTATAAAGAGATTTGGATGTAGCCAAGATTAAAATGCTTCCCTACATGAACAGGAAGAAGCAATGATGACATTGATAGAATAACCTAAATGTTAACCCAGCTATTAAGAGTCATCTCAAGTCTTTCTGAAAATTATTTCCCAATAGCTCTCTCTTATATTAACTCTCCCATCTTTAGACATTCAAAATATTCAGTATACTCGACTACACTTAATGACATTTATCTTATATTGATAACTAATTGTTTCAAGTTATATTCTCTTCTAAACTTCCTAAGGATAGGGATACTTCTATATGTCTCTACACTCCACAGCTAAGGACTATGTGCTGGGCACACAGAGGTCAAACAGAGGCCTACTGATGAACAAAAATCAAGATCTTATCTTTGAACATCCCAAATACTAGTACTTAGTTATAGAGTTAACTGAGAGGATACTGTTTGCCTACTGGGACAAAGTTAAAGGGTTAACAAAGAAGCAGATGTCGATAAATAGCTGCCTATTTACAACCACAAAATGCTGGACAACCAAGTGTTTGTCAACAGTGGATGGACTGAATAAATGAGCTATATTTCCTTAAAAGGGAACACTCTCAAGTTGTAAATAGGAAGGAGGGCTACCTCTATATATGGGATGGAGGGGATAGAATTTTACAGACTTAATTTTGAAACCACGTAAGTGTTTTACATTTTCACAAAACAAAATTAAACCAAAACTGAAAAAGCAGTAACTAAAAATCAAAAGCAAAATAAAGAAAATAAACCTGTGTATCAAACTGATAGCCAAACTCCCCAGGAAATAGTGAGCTAAACACTCTAAGGGAAAAAAGGCAAAGAAATCTTAAACTGTTTTCAGTAATCATATTGGTATTGTTATCTTGAAACTATAAATCAATTAAGTAATTACGTTAATGTTCTTAGGAATCAAGATTTCCAGATTAAAAAAACAGAAATATAAAATTCAGGAAGTCAGACAAAAAATCCTGTAATTACAAATCTGAATTAAGGATATAAATTTGAATTCATGATGTATATTCTATTAACGAACCAAAAAACAAAACAACATATATTTCTTAACAGTCCACTGAAAAGGCCTAAAACCAATAACCAACCCATTAGCAAATGAGTATCCCCAGCACTAAGACTGTGGTCTCTAAATACCGTTTCCATTAAAAGGAAATGGAGATCCTTAGAGAAATGGCTGATTCCACGTCAAGGGCAGAATGAGCCTGGAACAGCTTGTCACACTAAATGGCAAGGAAACCACTAAAGACTGCTGGAGTCACCACCAAAGGACTCATGAGCCAATTTTAAGAGACATCCATTGGCCAAAGTTGGGACAATTTGAGCATCAAAATAAATAAAAATTTTAAAACATCAATATCTGGAAACGTATCAAATATGTTAAAATCCATGAGTTCATAATGATACCAAAAGAAACAAAACAAAAACATTGTTTACCCTTTGATAACACTAGGAACAAACACATTATTCTGAAAAGTGGTAAACACAGGGAAAGAATCAATCAGCTTTTCCTGCCTTTCCTTACAAACAATACCTTAGGGTAATAAATAGTTGATGAAAAAAGTTCTTCATAGAAAAATTCCAGCCCTAAGTGAAGAGGGAATGCCAGAATATCACCATTTTGCCATCCCTAATGAATTACTGGACTTAGGAAATGATCAGCAATGGCTGCTAAGCTGATGGGACACATTAAATGAATAGATCAGACAGACAACACCAAACTCACCGATTGATCTTAATGTTAATAAAAGAGAGGACAACCAGACATGATATGCCTCCTGATATGATGCAACTGGAAGAACAAAGAACTCCTAAACTGAATTGATTATTGAGCATGCCTCAAGAAATTACCAGTTTACACCGAGGATGGAGGAACATATTACACGACACCACAGGGAGGAAAGCAGCCAAATCCAGAATGTGGAAAATTCTACAGGACAAACGACGCAGTTTCTTCAAAAAATTAAATGGCAAAGGAGGAAAAAAAAGATGGTGAAGGTACCTATGGATAAAGGGAGGACTTAAAAGATATATCTATAATTATAAAATGAGTATGTTCATAGTAAAAACTGAAAATATACATTAAAATAGGAGAAAAAAGATGTATCACAACTAAATAGAGTATGTGGACCTTATTTGGATCCTGATTCAAACAAGCCAACTCAAATTATGAGACATCAGAAAGTTACTGGATATTTGATGATAATAAGAAATTATTATTATTTATTTCAGTATGATAATGGTGTTGAGTTATCTTAGAAAAAAAGAGTCCTTAAAAAATAGCTTCCTCGCTGAGGTTCCTCAATCATGTAGAGAATTCCCCGTGGCCTGAGAAGAAAGGAGAAAGGAGAGCGAGCGATCCGGTGATTTCTCCACTACGCAATGCTTTAGTATTTACATCTGTGAGAAGCAATGACACAACGGTAAACAGCTGACTTCCCAGGGCTTCCCAAGGAAGACGCCTGTACCTAGTGGGCGTTCTCACAGTGACGACTCAGATAGCCAAAGCAAGGGTCAGACTTTGACCACCTTACCTGCTGAGCCTGGGCCTGCTGCTGCTGCTGGTAGAACGTGCCGGCTGGCTGCTGTGATGGTGGCGGTGGCTGTTGTTGTTGCTGCTGCTGCTGCTGCTGCTGCTTGAGGAAGAGTTGCTGCTGGTGCTGGGGTGTCGCCTGGGCCTGAGTAGGCAGACCCTGGGCCGGAGTGGAAGGCGGCTGCTGTGGGGCGGGTGGAGCCTGTGGCTGCTTGGGTTGAGACTGTGGTAGAGGTTGGCTGGGTGGGGGCTGGGTTTTCGGTTGGGGAACACTGGCTAAAAGGCCAGGTTGATTGCTGGATCCTGCAATGAGAATAAACTCCATTTAAGGGCTCAAAACTTTTTAAGACAAAAATGGCTTTCTTTCTTGCCAAAGCAAGAAAGAGCGGGTGATAAGTGGACAGATAATCCCAAGATCCATGTGCTGCTCATCGTCCTTGCACCTGGAAGGTCCTTCCTTCTTGCCAAACTACAGGCTTCCTACTTTTCAAAACAAGGTTCAATAACAGGGTTCAAATCTTGCCTCCTTCAGAAAGTCTTCCCTTATTCACCACCCCATTTAGTCAATTACTCCTTTAGTCAGCACCCTGAGTATCTACATATTCAACTGGCCTTTGATGCTACTGTATATAAACACAATCTTGGCACTTGTTGGCATGGTTGCAGGATAAAAGCATTCTTTGATGTTTCACATGTAGGTTACACAATCTCAGTCTGGATGCCTTGCTGTAAGTAGATGGCCACTAAATTCACAAAAAGTAGCTTCCAGGTTGGGGAAGTGATGGCTGAGTTCAGTTACTTGATAATTTGGATCGATCCTCTTTATGAAACTAAACTCAGCCATCTCATTAGAAACAGAATACCAGAACATGGAGCAGTGACAGATACTTCAAGAGACAGAACATTAAAGAAACAATGTCTCCATGTCAAAAAGAGGTGAGTCTTCTTTCTTTAAAGGCAAAGAGAAGTATACGAGATAAAGAGGTAGGTATGGGATGAATGGACCAAACCACAAAATCAGGGCCAAGACTAGAAAAAAACAGAGACAACAGGCTTCAGTGGTCTTGGAGATTCTCCACAGAATTCAATGAGAGGTCTCCCCTTTTGCCAGCCTCTTGCTATACAATTTCAATGGCAGCTCACCTCCTGTTGCTTAAGGAAAACCATTATTCTTTATGCGCCTCTGCATTCTATTCCCAAAGTAAAACCAGGCTTTCCAAGACTTCTCTATTACCCATAGTAACAAAGAGGTGTACCAAATTTCAAATCAACCTAGTTACTGACCTGCAGCCTGAGGTGGGGGCTGAACTGTGGCCCTCTTTCGAGGTGTCAGGGCTGGCTGGATGGGAAGGATTCCTGGGTTCGGCTGAGTCTGCCCAGCCTTAGGCCTCTGGCGGGGTGCAATTGAAGTCTCTGTGGTGGGAATGGGATCTGTCAGTCTAGAAAAGGAAAAGAAAAAAAAAGATTCATGTGAAAGAGTCGGAAAACAGGGGAGTAGACAGAGTACATGATGGATTAGCTTTCCCCTCCATACTCATCCAAACCTTCCAGATCCACTTAACTGACATTTCCCAAACAGTGTTCCACAGTTATAGGTACTTAGATGTTATGAATAAAGCCTTCATGGGTAAATAAGTTTTGAAACACTCAATAAAATATATCAAGCAGATTTTTTTCCAGCAGAACTTTTCACGTGTGCATGTGCATGGAGAACCTCAAAGAGAATACTATATAGAATGTGGTGTTTCTCAAACTTATTTGACCTTGAAACCCTTTTACCTAATTTCTAGGATTTCCCAGAATACACTTTGGGTGATGATGCAAAGAAGGGTTTAAAGCAGTTGGTTTTCAGATGAAGAGGGAACACAAATTTGGTTAGAGCTAGCTGTCAAAATGGTCTCTCTACAATAAAAAGCATGTAAAATGAGTGAATCCAATAAGGGATCTAGTAGAAGGAATAAGTAAATAATTCAAGGTAAAGGATTTGGGAAGTATTGACAGGAGCTCCATTTCCTCCAATCATATACTCCCTTTTTTCCCATGGTAATAAAATTTTTAGTTGTTGTATACCTTAAATTTACTCAATGTTATCTATTAAATATATTTCAATAAAAAAATTTGAGCTGAGCATAGGGTCACCTAGAGTAAAAAACACATTGCCCTGTCTCTCTTGCAATCACGTGTGGCCATATGCCTAAGTTCCGGCCCTACATGGGATATAAGCAGGTTGTTATGTGGCAGTTTCTAGAAACATTAAGAAATAACTGGTGTATGCCCTTTGTTGCTCTTCTTCTTTGGCTATTCTTTGATCCTGCTGCTTGGAACAGGGATGCTGCCATATTGATCCATGAGGTCATGGCCATAACCATAGTGACGGTAGAGTTGTGAGCTTGAAGAGCCTGGGCTCCTGAGAGCTTCATGGAGTGGAAATGCCATATAGCCCTGGACTACTTACCTCCAGACTTGGTTTACTTGAGAGAAAAAAATAAACACCTGTCTTATATAAGCCACTGTCATTTTGGACTTTCTGTAACTCACAGCCAAATCTAATCCAAATTAATACAGGGAGGACTGCTGTGCGGTCTGCTTGCATCTCGTGATGGTGCTAAAGCCTAGTGGTGACTTCCCCTAATTTATAGAATCCAGGCAGCTGGCTACTACCTAACTCAGATCAGAGTGGTTGTCTTTTGAAAATGCACTTTAGAGAGCGTAGCTGAGGATAAGGCCAAAATAAACAAGTTTCATGGATATTTCCAAAATATGTCTGGCACAGCCTCCATGAAATGCAAAACAGGAAGCAAAGCACCTGGCCCATGTCCTTCCTCATGACACACCTCCCAGGTATGTCCATTCTGGACCCTGAAGCTTTTCACTGTCATCCTGCTAGAGGGATGCTCTTGAGCTGGGTGAAAAACTGAGAATATAAAAGCTATCGCATTTGGGGAGGCTGTAATCTAGGGAAGAGAGGTGGGAAGGAAAATAGGACAAATGTTGGGAAAGATAAAGCTAAGGCTGAGGGAGGTGAACAGACTTCTGTAAAACCAAATGCTAAGAACTTCCACATTGGACTTCTCCCAAGATAACATGTTAGAGACAATGGGATTTGAAGTCAAAGAAACCTCTGTCTGAGCTTCATTCCCCACTAACCAACTGTGTGGTAATAGATACGTCATTTAACCTCATTTAGCCTTGGGTCCGTCATGTGTAGAATGGAGAAAACAATATCCACATCATGAGGCAGGTGTGAACATCAAACACATCAATGACTGTGAAACCATTTCATAAACTGGAGAATGCTCAAAATGTTAGTTTGTATGGACGTCGATAATGCTGTGAGAAATGCAGACCTTGAAGCCAGGAGATCTGGCTCTAAGTTGTCACACCTGTGTGATCTTGGGCAAATCACTTAACCAAGAGTAAAAAAGAGTGTGGATGCTGAAGTTCTGGTTCTTATTCTGTTTTGTTTTAAAGATTTTATTTTTCCTTTTTCTCCCAAAACCCTCCCAGTACATAGTTGCGTATTTTTAGCTGTGGCTCCTTCTAGCTGTGGCATGTGGGATGCCGCCTCAGCATGGCTTGACGAGCGGTGCCATGTCCGCGCCCAGGATTCGAACCAGCGAAACCCTGGGCTACGGAAGCAGAGCGTGGGAACTTAACCACTCTGCCATGGGGCTGGCCCCAGTTCTGGTTCTTTTAATCTCATATTGACTAACTACCTTGGGCAATGTACTCATAATTCTGAGTCTGTTTCCTCGTCCGTAAAATGAGAATGACAACAATGACCTCACAGGTCATTTAAGGGAAAAAACCATCATCTTATTTATGTAAAGTTCCTAGTATGGTATCTGGTATACATGATGCCTCAATGAATCATGGCTACTTGGAAAATAGGGTTAGAAAGAAAAACTACCTCTCAGAACTGGGGAGCAAATACGATAATGTGAATGAAATCATCAGAAATCATAGATAAGACAACTTAGACCCAAATCTCTTGGCTATAAGGTCTGTGTATTCTCGCAGCATTATTGAGGTCCATATAAACTAATAGTTTGGACACTCTACAGTTTATAAAACAATTTCATAGTCATTGATGCATTCGATGTTCACGTCTGCCTTATGATGCAGGTATTACTTTCTCGATTTTACACAACAGAGTACCATGCAAATGTTAGTGGCTACTATTGTTTTTATAAATGTGTGTGCTTTGTGGGAATGGATCCTTGCCTAGCCTCAGTACCTACCATTTTTGGGCCTAATACAAGAAGGCCATAAATCCAAAATACTAAGTTAATTAAATCAGCCCCCAAAGCAATTCCCAGAGGTGAGCATGGCAGATTTATCTAAGAAATAAACAGACCACAAAGTCACAACATGGATATAGTTTGCTAAGTTTATTAAAAACCAAAGTCTCATTACTTTAGAGCCACATCAGCAGGCATTCTATAAATATTAAAGAATTTTTTAAAATACAGAAGTTATTTTACTGTTCTTTTAAAATTCACATATTCCCATCTAGGGTACTTTGTTGACAGTTTGCTGCTAACATTTCCTTGTCCTGAAGTGTGGTAGAAAAAAGAAGAGTATAAACATCTCCTTGGCCACCCTGGGAATTTGCCATTTAGAAGGCACGGCAGCCAAGAGGATGTGTCCCGCAGACCTTCAGCTACAAACGGGGCAAGAGACCAAGTGCCCCAGCTGCTGCGCTCCCGAAATCTACCACATTTGCCCTGGGGCCACGCTTCCCACAGCCTGCCCCTGGGGCTGGGATATTAAGCCAGGCCTGTTCCTGGGAGACAGGGTGGCCTACCGGGCTTGAGGACTCCCCAACACCTTGGGTGAACCTTCCTTATATTGTGTGGCAGTTTCTAGGTCACTTCCATCCAACTTCTCCTTCCTCTCTCTGAGTCACACTTACATCGCCTTCTGCTGGCTCTCCCAGCCTTCCCTGGACCCCCGGCTCCCTCCCCATTTTCTCTCACAGGGGCATTTCCCCAAATAAATCCTAGCTTCTTTAATCCTCTCTTGGCATCTGCTTCTTGAAGACCCTAGGTTACACAGAATGTGACTAGCTGAGACCCACAGGCTCTTTTACTGTTTATGGATTCAGTGCTTTGATCTGTACTTTCCTAACGTGGCCAGAGCCACAGAAAGTAAGAAAGAAAGGGAGATGGAGGATTAGGGTAGTGAATGAGGCTAAACAAAGGCCAGGTCACATATTTAGGACACTTACACTAGCAATATTTAAACTCTGCTGTTGCCTCATCTCTGAATGCCCCTGAGCCTATTCCCAAGCAAAGGAACCAGCTGTGGAGTTCTTGATTCTCTTTCAAATGTAGATCACTGTATTTCATTATATTCTTCTTTGCACTCCCAAAGAACAGTTTCTGCCTAGGGGAGACAGAGCTTGCTTGCCTGTTCTGCCAGCCTCTGGCCATGGCAGTATAAGAATGTAGAAACACAGGCATCCTCCCCTGCTACTGCAGCACCCAGAGCAGGACATGTGCTCACTAAGGCCTTTCTTACCTGGCCTTTGGCTGGGTCTTTTTTGCAGCTGCCTCACTGGCTTTCACTGGTTCAGGAAGCTTTGCAGGAATGGGAGAGTTCTGTAGAATTGAAAAGAAATTAAAAAAAAGGACATCACAGACTTCTTTGTAAAATAATAACCAGCATGACTGGGCTGATGGAAATACATATTGGAGTCTTCTGGAGCAGCTTCTAGGCCCTGGGTCTCTGGCAGAGGGAAGGGAGGTTAACTAAAAGCATATCCCACTGGACTCAGCCCTAGTAAGGGAGGCAAAGTATCTTGAGAAGAGGACAGAGCAGCCCGCATGCAGCATACTCCTCCCCCATCATTCTCAACCTTCTGGACCAGGCTAAGCACACTGGGGCTTGAACTCAGTACCCTTCTCTTCCTACAACACAGCTTAGAAGTGATGTCATGGAAGGAATGGGAAAGAGATGTCTTTACTATTACTGTTTAAGTTCTCAGCTAGATCTTAGAGAAGTTAAAGCTAACCAGTGTGCCAAAAACAGGGTGCGTTCAGTTAGAATGCTGGGAGAAAACCACAGCCACAGTGCGTTTGGTTGCTGAGCCAGCACCTCTTGCCAGTATGTGAGGCACTACGCAATCCAAAGCCCAGCAGAGCTCCTCCAGCTTGGATTCCGCACCATCTAATGCTGCCTGGTGAGGGAGCACTAGCTGTGCCTAACCAAAGACAACTGCTTACCCTGGCTGAGAAAGTGCCACATGACCTGAGACTTGTGAAGCTGACTTCTTAAAAACTAGTTACCCATATGAATGCTTCCAATTATATTTCACCTTATTTTACTTTATGAATGAGAAAGTGGGACAGCAAAAGAAAACACGGTCATGTTAGGTTACTGAAGAGTATCCCTCGTTTTAATCTGGGAAACCTGACAAACGGAATACTAATAATCAATCTGGCTTTTAGGAGGGATGTCTCATTTCCTTCATGTTTCCAGTGGAAAGAATTTCTGCTAGAAAATTTCTCCTAGCTTTGCTTTTACCCTCCAAGCGTTCGTCTCCTGAGGGAGAAGGGTAACTTATTAGTCTGATAAGACTGGGGAAAAAAAGAGAAGCTCCTCTGGTTCACCCTTGCCCTACTTCCTTTAGGGAAGAGCCTGTCCCTCAGGAATCAGGCGCTCACTGTTCAGTCACGTGGAGCTAATGTTAGGGAGCCTGACTGGTCAAGCTACGTTCTTTGACGTAATCTTATCAGTAACAAAGGCAATATTCTAAGCTCCATCTGATGATTCCTACAACTGATTCCAAACATGGGAGTGAAAGAGGACTGTTATGTATCAGCACCCACGAGCCCCAATAGTGACATCAAAAGTTCATTACTGGAGAAATTAGGAAGACAATTTCAGATTAGAACTTATTTCTTATGGCATCTATTAGCAAAATATTTAAGAGCTGGATCATATTGTGACATGAAAAATATGCCAAGCCTGTAAAAAGGGTGTTTGGAAGCACTGTACCCTGAAAACTGTGAATGCAGAGTTTAGGATTACTAAGTGTAGAAAACATTCCTACCTGCTGTGTAGAGCAAGACAGAGGAAAATGAGTGGGAGTTACAGATGGCCAACAGCAGAAACAAAATCAAGAAAGCTCTGGTGCAATGAAGGAGCAGAGTGACAAGGGGCTTACGTTCCAACAGGCATGGGGGCAAGTCCACAGCCTTGCTCAGGCAAGCAGCCTGCCTAATCACCTCTGGGCAACTACAACAGGCACCTGGCTCTCAGCGAACTGTGAAGTTGACAAGACAATATGTCAGTCAATCTTCACCCAAAGTGTTGAACTCAAACCCTAGGGCATTTTTTTTTCAGTGTAACTGACTCAGTTTTATAGTTAAATTCTATGGGAAAATTGGATTCCCTTTATGGCAAGTGCTTCCTGGTTAGTTTTGCTTGGATGCCCTCTACTAGACAAAGAAAGGGACATCCATATTCATTTACACAGCTGATTAACACCCCAGGAATTCTAAAAGACCATTAGATAATGTTTACTTTCCCTAAAAAGCACCTTTCCCGTACCTGTACATTTGGAATTGGGCATTCCTTCTTGAGTAGTTTAAATGAGAAGTAGGAGACCTGGTAAATATCCGGCCTTTTGTCAGGGTCTGGTTCCAACATATACCCTAAGACAAACATATGTAAACTGATTAATACAATCCTAACAATTATTACACTAGATAGGAAGCATAATTTCTCTATTACCAAATTTTTATTTCTCATAAAAGTCAGACAGCACAATTAGCCCTTTTCCTCCCCTCTCAGAAAGGGAAGCTCTAACTTTCCTAAAATTCTTAATATCCACAAGAAAATTAAGTTTTTGAATTGTAACAAAGATACTTGAAGTTCATATTCTGTGCCTTGTACAACAGAGACTCAAGCTCTCAATATGAAAATTAACACCTTCATATTCTGGTACCTAGGAAGTAACAAGGTCTTGCTTCTGGCCTCCTTAGTTCATAATACCTTGCTAAACAAATGATTATTCTTGATAATTATAACCAAAACTCAAACGTCAAGAATTTACTTATGATTCTTTTGTTGGAGATATTAGCTGGTTTCCAGTCGAAAAGAAATTACAAAATAACAAATACATCTCTACTTTTACCGTGATCTATAAATCACTTGTCTGTTTCCAGGTCCTTTAAGCTTCTGCCCTTTCTGAAGCTGGAAAAATCCTCAAGAAAAGAAATCTTTGAGAAGACACACAAACATATACATGTATATATACAAATAACAATCAAGGCAATTTATTGCAAAGGAATCAAATGAAGGGTTTGGACATGAAGTTCGGAAAATAGTGATGAGGCTGCAGTCTCACGTAGGACTTGCAGAAGAGGTAGGACTTGAGCTGGTCCTTGACGGCAGGAAACATTTTAGTCAGTCAGGGAAAAGCAGAGGAAAAGACATTCCAGGTGAGAGAACAGTTTAAGCAAAGATGGACTTGGAGAAAGGCAAGAGAATGCTTTGTTACAAGGAAATTGAGGAGGCAGAAGTACAGGGCAGAGACTTCCTTGTTAGAGATTTCCTAAGGCTAGGCGGGTGGATTGGAACCAGAATATGAAGGCTCTTAGGGGCCATGCCAAGAATCTTGGGCCTGACTGTGGGACCACTAATAAGCCCTGAAGTTTACTAACAGGGATACGGCAGGGTGGCACTTTACAAGATTAATCTCGTGGTGAGGGTGTGCTGGATAGAGCAAAGAGGGAGGGGAGAGGCTGGTGGCCAATCCACCAGTACAGGCATGAGCTCACAGAGTCTACAGAGACAATGGTGACAGCGATTGGAATAGAGAGAATGAAGTGAAAATAGGAGAAACTCCAAACAAAGAATTATTGCCACTTAGGAAATGACTGACTCTTTCCTCTCTCTTGCTAGCCAGATCTAAAGAAAATCTTAAATCTCAGTCACTCAAGTTTGAATGGTGACACTACTGACACAAACTGAAAAGAGGAGAGGGGAACCTTGCACTGGGAGTAAAAGAAGGTTGTGGGGAGGGCAATGACAATAAATTTAATTTTAGGCCTGTGAGTTTAGAGTGACAACAGAATCTTCAAATAGTTTGTAAACTGAAATAGATCAGAGTTTAGGAAAGATGTCAGGTTACAAACGGTCATAAGAGGTGTCTGTCCTAATATGAATTCACCGCACAAATGTTAAAAAGAAAAAAATTTATTACCAAAAACTCTATCATTCTGGCATCTAATTTGGCCATTTCCCCATATTTCCTTCCAATCTCATTTACATAGCTGCAATTCTAGAACAGATACAGCGCTTTAACTCTGAAAACAATCCAACGATCATTAAATATGCCATACTACATTCCTTCAAATACTCTCCCTCCTTTTTTGTAAATAAACAGAAGAGGTTGATTGATAAAACTGGCCCAATAGAAGGGACAGTCACTCAAAAGCTATAACTGTTAACTCAGGTAAGTTATCTTTATTTTCTCACCCTCAGTTTCCTCATTTGTATAATGGGGATAATTATACTTACTATATAAGGTCTTAAGAATTAAATGAGGTACAAGCAGGCCCTCAACAAATGTCAGATGCTCTGCCCCACACTTGCTTCTATTTTCTCCAGTATGTTCCCACTCAGGACCCCAGCTGGGTTGCTCAGGATTTATAATCAATCCATAATGGTTAAAATTTAGATGCAAAACGTCTTGACCAATGTCAAAAGATAATAAAAATCTCTGTTTCTTTAGTATTTTACTACAGTGGTTTGTGCAAAGATGACTTATTCTACCATCTGGTTAATGAATATTGGTACATATGCTTGCTATGACAATGCAAAAGAGTGGGGAATCTTAAAAAACATCTTAAACAAAGCACTGAGTTTAAATGCTTTTCAAAATCCAGTGATTAACCTAAATGAAAGGAAAAACCTAGTTCCATAGAGTTATACAGTCTTAATTATGTATTCAATCCAGCCAACGCATTGCAATCATTTTAATTTGAGTTGCTTCCAGTTCTGCAAAGATGAATTTCTTATCATTTGATGTGAGTCAGCTGGACTCCTTTGGTACCAGAGCTTTCATACGGACTGCAAGAAAACAGAGCAGTAGTATACTGATCAAAGCACAGTTAGGATTTCTGCTCAGGTGGCTGGCTCAGGTGTGAAATCGGGTTTAGCTTTCTAGCAAAAAGACCTACTACTGTAACTAGACATTGTTACATATCTTTGAGTGACCAACCATTATCAACTGATTTCTTTTTCTTTGCATGCAACCCATCACTCCTGGGATCGAATCCCTTTATCCTCCAATTCATTCCTAAAGATTAGAAATAAAAATATGAAACTAGAAACTTGGAATACTTACTAATTAGGCAGTGCATATCTTGGGAATATCGAGAGTTATCAGGAATTGTGAAGTTTCCATCACAAATTGCCACTTGACTCTCCCCAAATGGTAAAGTGAAATAGCATAATTTATACAACAAACATCCAAGAGCCTAAAAAGATAAAGAAAGCAGACTGCTACCAGTGGTTTATTTACTATAACTGCACTGGGTCTACTGAGGGATACTGGCACCATCCACATTAACTAGCAGATATAAAAACTATGTACTATTAACCTATTAGGAACTGAATTTAGAATCCAACACCACCATTTAGCTGCTGATTTACATTATTTCTAACATCATCAGCAAATTGTGCTCCAATAAAGAACAAGTATTTCAGCTGTTTTGTTCTCAAGAACTGGTAACACATATGTGAAAACCACCTAAATAACGGGCAGGTCACCTGAATAATTTTCACAGAGCTCTAAAGTAATTTCCTTGGACACGCTTCAAGAAGCAGTGGCGGGTCACCTCGAGTCAAGAATAACCCCGAGGGATAAGTGGACAATGATATGGTACAGTGGCCACTTGTGCTATGGCACTGTCTGGATTAAAGCTGAGAGTTTACAGTCAAGACTGCTGATATCTGAGATGTGGATAGGTTAGTTGACACCTACCCAAATGTCTGCCTTCGTAGTGATGATTTTGCCACTGTACAGGTTGACCATTTCTGGTGCTCGATAGGACAGCGTTGTGTATCTACAATCAAGAGATTCATTTTTTGTTAAATATCTGTCATTGCTATAATTAAAAACCAGGAGCAGCAGAAATACTTTTAATATATATGTATATTAATAGAGTCTAGTTCCCTGGGAGCAATCTGCAGAAGAGAGTATGACATATTAGTGCAGATAAAATGAAAGGCTGTCCTTGGCACACACCCGTGGCCCTCTACAGCAGCCCTTCTAATCTAGGAGCATGTGGGAACCCAGATACTCAGGCACTAAATAAACTCCAAAAGCAACTTTTCTTGGGTCCTCAAATGACAAAACCTTCTCCTGTAAATCCTTGCTGTCTGATACTATATTTTGCTGATTTGTTTTTAAAAACATTAATTCTTTTAAATGTGGCTTGACACAGAGATGTAATACTGGCTGGGACACTGTAAAACAGCAGAAAGTGGGGCCTGGCTGAGGGCCGGGGGAAGGTGTGGATGGGACCCGCGCTCCCGGAATAGGGCTGAAACAACAGTGTTCCTCTTATCTCTGGCTCAACAAAAGAGTAGCATATGCTCATCTTCAAAGTGAGTGCCTTGGTGTCACTGAGCATATGATTTGTGCTGCTTGAGTCTCTAGAGCCCAGAGGGCACTATGATTTAGGTGTCCATCAGGGCCTAGGACCAGAAGTCTTCCTGCCCCAGGCTTGGTTGCCAGGGGTGATGTAGCAAAGGAGAGTGACGATTAGGATGTAAGTGTGAACGCTAGACTGCTGATTTATCAGCACTAACAGTGAGTGGTGTTGCCTGTGAAAAATCTAACACTCTGGACAACAGGGGAAAACGGGTCAGATTCTTACTGGAGTCACAAATCTAAAGAAGCTTTTTCTGGTGGAAGTCAGTGATTCAATATCTGTAGAAACTTCAATAGCCCTACTCACCATTAATTCCACTAGATTGCAGGTGAGCTCCTTATGAGCAGGAAGCAATAAACAGTAATTCAGGGTTCAGCAAAAAGCATACACAAGTGACTGATAACGTCATGGTGGCTGTGATTCCACTTAAAAACATCACAGTACGTCTATGGTGTGTGCATCACACAGCTTTTTAAGGGCTATGTGATGTAAATCAAAATGTCTATGTACAATAACCATAGGACCACTGATAAAATGTTATAAGATTCCTTCATTTTACTCTACTAATCAATGATTGTGAACTCTCTGCACATCCTCTCCTTAAAATCCAACAACCTAACTGCCAACACGATGCTCTGAGACGGGGCAACTGACTAGCACCATGTCTTCCCACTCTGATCTTCTCAGTCATAACCTGAAAGTAAAGTTGCTGATATGATAATGGACAAAACTCCAAGAAAGGAGGAAAAGCTTACTTCTTAATCTCATCTTCTACTGCATTGACTCCCTCAGTTTGTGGATTCTGGAATTTGTTGGTGGCGCTTCCAAAGTCACACAGGACGTAGTGGCCTCGGTCATGCAAAAGGATATTTTCAACCTGAAAAACATTTCCCAAGCACTGATTCCAAAATATCATTTAGTAATGCAAGTGAAAATTTCATTCTCAGTCATATAAACAAAATATTTTATTTATGGTAATCCCATTAATGTGCACAGGAAAGTTATTCCTCTCCAAGTATCTCAACAGGGGTCATCTAAGTGGAACAAAAAGAGGTGAAGAGTAACAGGGTAAAATGAGAGTGGAGGAGACAAAAAGAGGAAATTTCACAATGGGGAAGCAAAAGCCTCATTTTCCCAGATTTTCAGCCACATTTCTCACCTCTGCAGAAACTTTCTACTTTCAAGCCTCTGCATCTTTTCTCTTGCTCTTCTTTCAGTCTAGAATGCTCTCTGTGATCCCCACCTCCTTACCCAACTATCAAAATCCCATTCATCCTCCAAACTCCAGTTCAAATGCCATCTCTCCATTGACGTCTTCCTCAGGCCCCCACCCAGACAAATGTGTTCCTTTAGTGCTTTCTTCTTCCTGATGTCAATTATTTCACCTAGGCCTTATAAACACATATATCAATTTCTTTACTATAATAGGTTAGGATTTTCAGAATTAATAACTGTTTGCTATGTTTTAGTTACTTCTCAAAGTGATTAAAGGCCTGTGGGCAAATGGGCTGTTTTCCTATTAAAGTATTACCTTAACCTTTTTATAGATGAATTCTTTGGGCAGTAAGTTAGGAGTTCTGGGTAGAAGAAAACTTACAAAGACCAGAACCTAGAGAAATCCCTGGTATCAAAGGACTCTGCCAAGGAACTATCCCAAAATAGCAGGCACTACTGTACTCAAAATATGTTGATTAGTTTCTGGTACAGGTGAATTATGCTGACTGATATGCTGGAGGACAGACCTGGCTATGTGTGAGCAGTAAAATGGCAGCCAAAAAATCTTGTTAGGCCAATAAGTCTGTAGTCTCCATTGTCTTTTGTCTTCAGTCTTCCAAAGACTGATCACCTTTGGAAAACAAAGGCAAGAGTAGACTATAAGCTCCTTAAGGACAAGCACAGATATCTGTAGTCTTCTCTACCAGTGCTTAACACAGTGCTTGGTACAGAAAATGTTGGCTGCATGGAATAAACAAAAAAACAGAAATGCATACAACACTGTGTATGTCTGCGCATGCATGCACATGTACCAGTCTGTCAGAAGCAAGACAAGGGCTACCAAATACCTAGGTCCTGCTGCTACTAGTAGTTCTTTTAAAAGTATCTGGTCAATTAAGACAGTGTCTTGTTTCTAGACTTTCTTTTAATTATTCTAAAAATTACATTATTTATTATACAGATGTTTATTTTATAGTTTGTATCTGCTAAATCCAATACCTAAAGTCTCTGCTGCAAACTGATCCTGTAATTTATTGGTTTTTTATTTCTAGTGAGTTTCACTTATGGTGTCGTGAGGGGTTTTGTCATTGTTGATGTTATATAAACAAAGCGAAACAGTCAAGCTATCCTGAGCATATACCCACTTTACGAATCTAAAATAATTCCAAGAAAGCAACACTAATGTTTTCAGTCTAATTTAGAGGTTATAAAAAGAACAGCCACAATTTACTGAGCTTTTACTATTATGAGTGCTACTGAACCCAGAACTTTACATGGATTATGTCACTAACTCCTCAAAATAACAATATATTATCATCTCCATTGTACAGATGGGGAAAGTGAGGCTTACAGCGTTTAACCCAGGAAGTGAGCCCAGGAAATCTAATCTAGAGAAGGACTGGCAATTGCCTTTCTGCCAGGGCAGGAAGCAGGTTAGAAGCAGAGCAATTTCTCAAGGACCCTATCCTCACCCTCTAACGCTGGTAGGCCTGATGTCTATACTTGCCCAATGTACTGGGTACAAGCTTAAGGACAGGGCTACCTTAGTTCTTTATGTCCGGAAATGCCCCTATAGAAGGAATCTAGTCAATGAGGAACCAAGTGTCTAAATACTAGCCAGGCTGGTTTGTTCAATGTCTCCTAAGCATTCCCTGTATCACCTAGTTTGTCCTTTTAATCAATTGTTCACTCTCCACTAGTCAAGTTCCAGACATTCTTCAAGGCCTTGCTCAAGTTGTAACTCCTAAGTAAAACCTTCCATGACTACCCTACAAAACCAAGAGAACTTACCTTCGATAGGAGGGGTTGGCAAAGTAAGACCTTTAGGCCAAACAAAGCCTTGCCCAGTGGTTACTTATCCTCTAGTCTATGGCTGCTTTTGAGCTCTAACTACAGAGTTGAGCAGTTGAGACAGACTGTATGGTCAACATGCCTAAAATATTCACCATCTAGCCCTTTGCAGAACAGTTTGACAACCTCTTATCTATAATTACATTATGCCTATGTGTCCCCTACAATATTCAGTCTAGTACTTTACACACACCAGGGATCCCTAAGTCCCTTATTCAGCATCATTCAGCAACAATCTTCCTTCTTGGCCTCATGTACCTCACTCATGTAATTGCTCGTGTGAAATCATACTTCTCCTATTATATGAGTGCAGTCCCTTCCCAGATCGGTCTCTACACTTCTAATGCTAGAATGTATAATCTAGAAAGCTGAAAAGTTAATTCACATCAAAACACAAACAAGGCAGTTCTAGGGAGCAAAATCACTACTGGGGGAGGGAGGAGAACTAAGTAGACAAAGAACAAAATAAAGATAAGGAACATTAGGGTTCCCCCCCCCCACCTTAAAAACTGCATTTCTGGTTAGGTTCCATAGCGGCAGAACTCAGGAGCTATACTATATCCAACCTGGTCCCCACCTCAGCTTGCCTCCCTTCCTCCCACAAGATAACACTGTACAAAACTATATTTACAGGAAAACCAGTTAAAAATTAAGGGTGTGTACAAAAGTAGACAAGAGAGCCAAAAATATCAATGCAGGGAAAACTTTATCAAAAAAACATCAATGCAGAAAAGAACAGTAATCCCTGCTTGGCTACTCTGCAAGTTTGTCGGGAGGATCAAATGAGATGATGAAGTGAGATCACTTGGCAGCAGCTGCCTTAACAATTGCTCTACTCTCCGCCCCCTCTCAGTCTGTCCCTGTGACTTATAAAACCTGTGAAAATCTCCGAGACCAAGCTGGCCACTGCTGCTGCCCTCGGTCATCACCACCACCATTATTAACTAAACACTTAACACAGACCATGGTGTGTGGCAACCACATTGGATTTGGAGGTCAGAAGACCTCAGTGACTATTTTAGATGTTTGACCTGGGACAAATCTTTAAACCTCTTTGGGCTTGTTTCTCATCCGCAAAGTAAAGCTGATATTTCTATCAATGTTGTTACGAAGCAGGTAAGAGAATGCACATGAAAACAAACTGTAAATCTCCCTATACAAATGCAAGATGTTATTACTATTCATCTATTAAAGAAACATCTCTGAACTCTTACTACATGCCAAGTACTTTTCTGGATCTGGGGATAAGGCTGTGAACAAACCAAAATCCATCCTCTCATGGAGCTGAGAGTCCAGTTGAGGATAATAAGAAAATAAGTATAATGCCTAACAGTGATAAAAGTTATGAAAAAAATCCAGCAGGTTAAATATATGTAAGACCTCAAGGGATGCAACTGTAAATAGCACAGTCAGGGAAGGTCTCTCTGATGAGGAGAGCAGAGACCTGAATGAAGAAGGGAGCAGTCATGGACTACCGTGGGGAGGAGCACAGAGGCAGGTCAGTGTGGCTGAACAGCACTGTGCTGGGCACTGGTACTGCTAGGAAACTGAAAACACAGGACTGGACATATTATGGCCTAGCGCTCTTATGAATGCAGACATGAGATAATGCTGGGCTTGGAGGAAGTGAAGGACTTAGATAAGTAAAACTAATAAAAGGAACAAAGGCACAGAGCCAGGAATGAAAATAACAACAATAGTACCAGCAACTAATAGCACTTACTATGCGCCACACACTGCCCCATGCACTTCTACCTATAGTATTTCATGTAAGTCTTACAAAGCCTTATTGTCCTCACTTAACAGATGAAAAACCAGAGGTCAGTTGCCTAACATGCTTGAGGTCACAGGCTGTAGGGCAGGATTTGGGCTCAGGCTGCCTGACTGCTAGGACTACACACTCACTCACTGCACTGATGTGCATTATGCAATTAAGGAACAGGGACAGCTCAGACTGGTGAGAGAAAAGAGCAGAAGGAGAGAGGACCAGAGAAGCAGACAGAGGGCAGGCTGAGGAAGGCCACTAGGGAGCCATCCAGCACTTTTAACAGGTCAGCAGCGCATGAACAGAGGTCTGTTAGGAAGGTGAGCATGGTGACAAAGGAGGGACAGTAAGAGAAGGGAGAAAATGAGAGTAGGCACAATCATCCAGGTGTGAGGAGACTAGGGCCAGGTCTAGAGTGGGCCAAGAGGGATTAAATGAGATTACGAAGGTAAAGAACCAACTGGCTATTCATACACCATCTTCTGAAAGCTTTCGAGAATTTGCACAGTGACTGTTTTTGGCAAAGTTCCTTAGGATGTAAGCCTAGCATTGGTAACCACTGCTTACAACGCTCAAATCTTTCAGCTCTTTGAGAGTTTAATGCTGCTGACCTTATTTCCCAACCTATCAGTTTAAGAGAGTCATTAAAGTTGTCACTCCCAAATTCTGCTGCTTTAGCTAAAAGGTCTGGAAAGCCATCTCCTACTGACCTCTTCATCTTGCCATTACTCCAAACAGATATGGCATTCAGGCATTTCAGTCACAGAATTTATCACAACTGGAAATTATGGAGGATTAGATGAATGTGGCTTTTCAAACCTGTGATTCTAAAAATAGGACAAGAATCTTCATCCTATTGTACTTCACAAGATCAAAATCTTTTTTCTGACAAAAGGAGACATTCATGACTTTTTCAATCTGAACGTGCTCATTAAATCTTAACCCTTTCTTCTTCTTTCTTCTTTTCTTTGTGAGGAAGATTGGTCCCACGCTAACAGCTGTAGCCAATCTTCCTGTTTTTGCTTGAGGAAGAGTGGCCCTGAGCTAACATCTGTGCCAGTCTTCCTCTATTTTGAATGTGGGATGCTGCCACAGCATGTTTTCATGAGTGGTGTGTAGGTCCATACCTGGGATCTGAACCTGCAAGCCCTGGGCTGCCAAAGCAGAGCACATGAACTTAACCACTAGGCCACCAGGCCGGCCCCGCTTCCTCTTTCTTAAGTGCTTGGACAAACAGCATCGTAAAACATAGCAAAGTCAAACAAACAAAAACCAAAATGGGAGTAAAAGACCTTGGCCTTTGCTCTGGTTTGACCACTGAATTAGCTGCGCAGGTCAAAGCCTTCCTGGGTAGAGGTTTCCTCATTGGTAAAAGGAGAGGACAGGCTTAGGTGACCCTCCCAGGTCTATGACTCCACAATCTACAATAATGATCTCTATCTTTCCTCAGAGAGATGAAAAGTAAAAAGCGGGGTAAATAATTAAAATGTTAAAATAATGTATTTGAGGAGAAATCTTCCATAAAGAACAGAACTTCTGCCATGGTTATTTTTAGAACATAAACTGCTTAAGGACAGGGACTGCCTTCAGCTTATTTCTTACACGTAATTTGAAACAAAGGCCACACATGCGGTAGGCAGGGCAGGAGGGTATTTCTCAGGTCTGAATGTGAACAAGCAGACCCCTTCACAGGGCGGCACTGGCCCAACAAGGGGGTCCAGAGCTGGCCTGGCCTGTGTTCTTTCCTGTGTCCCCTTGACTTTTATTCAGAGTGGTGCCTCCTCACAAATGGAAATCCTGCTCACAGAGAAGCAACCGAGAGACCAGCAACCAGCACTTTCTCTGGCCAACAGGAGAATAAAGAACTTCATGGCTCTGGCTATTGCTAGGACTGTGGTGGCTGGTTCCAGCAGCAACGTGGAGCTCAGAGTGGCTGAGGCTACGTGACACAATGACAGGGCCGGGGCAAAAAGGAGGTACATGGGGACTTTCACTCAGGCCTTAGGAAGCTGGCGGTACAGAAGGCAAATGTGACTGCCCATCAAGCACACACTAACAGAAATCAACAAAATCTAAGATGCTAAAGAAAGCATCTAGATGGCACCGAGTGTAAGATTTGGGGAGTGTAGGAAAGCTTCAATCAAAACAACCAGGAGTCAATGACTAAAATCAACAGCAACAGGACTCCTCTACAATAATCCCAACTGAGACCTCCTCCCAGGGGCCCCTATTTACATTCCCTGTGTCCAAGGCAGAGAAGAGAGGGAAAGAAAGTCTCCTGAACCACTAGTGGCAACTCAGCAGCATGCCTCATGGTCTTCAATATGGACTGAAACACCACTACAGAGCCCAGCACTGTGCTCTCAGGACTGCACTGCCTGTTAGGAGCACTGAGGAGGGGCAAGGGGTACAGTGCTGAGGGCAGGCTGGGGAACGGAGCATGGCAGCCTCTCCTCACTCATACCGCGGCCTCACCCTCCAGTTCCAGTTTGCTCCACGTTCTTCTGCTGAAACATCTCATAGGCTGTTCAGTGCAGTGAGGGAAAAGTCAGGGGCTCCTCCTGCCTGAGCCCAAGCACTGACCTACTCCATGTCCCCAGGCTGGACACTGAGCTCTGTACCTCAGCCTCCCGTCACTGGGCAATGCTTACCAATCACCCTGCAGCAGCAGTGTGCACACCACAGGGCATTAACAAGCTGGGAATATGTAAACTGGATAGGTATTATTTATGGGTATGAAATGATAATCACTTAGGCCTCATTTAATCCAATAAATGTTAAAAAACGTTAAAATAAAGGAAGATTTTGTTTAAGAACATGGGACTAGCATCTCTAAAAGGATGCTCAAGGGCCCTTTCTGCCTCCTCCCCTGGCTCTCACCTCTGTGCCCTCTCTCAGGACTTACTGTGCCAGGGCTGTGCCTGGATGCTGACATGCGCGCTCTCATTTAACATTACCACGACCCTAACCAAAGCTGGGCTGCTGTCCTCACTTCACAAATGAGAAAACCGAGGCTCAGAGAGGCTAAGTGACTACAGGAGCGACCAAGGAGCTGGAGGAGGAGCCAGGAGAACACGCTGTCACAGAGGTCAAGGGAGGAGATGGTTACGAAGGAGTCAAAGGCCACAGGGAGGACAGTAAGACAGGGACTATAGTGTCCTTTGCATCTGGCAATATGAAGGATGCTGCTGTGCTCATCTCTCATAGCACTTACAGTTCCATTAAGACAAGTCACAGCGTGAGGGCTACAGAATCAGAGTTCCAATGTGAAATCAAACCCCATCTGACATGGGGAGAGAACTGGGCTCCAGAGAAGCTGGAGCTCATATGGGTCACAGAAGCAGAGCCCACACTTAAAGACTAGGGTTGGTGCTACCCAGCCACACTTCCCCTATTTCTTAGCCCATCATAAACTTTCCTCCAAGGCAGGCAGCAGGGAGAGAGGTCAGGTCCTAAAATGTTGGTAAAAACTGCTTGTTTCTAAATATATGCTAACAGGCCCAAGAATTTCACTCATGAGTAAGGGCAGCTAGGAATACAGTGTCAGCATGTACTCAGAGCAGGGGCCTGCAGTCACCCTAGCCTGGTCCACAAAGGGCCATGCCCTAGGCTTGGGCCTCCATCCTCACCCTCAAACAGCCTGCTGTTCCCTTCTCTAGGCAGCCGTCAGGCTCCGCTCTCTGCCTGAAATACCCTCTACTCTCACGCATCTCCCACCAGTCCTTTGAAATCCCACCTTTCCAGAAGATTCCAACCACCATTGCCTGATCTCAATATCTGACCATGCATTAAGCCAATAGATTCTCTTCTATTGATCACTTTGTTCTATAAAGTTCTATATTTTACCTATTTGTTTCAAGTCGAAATATTTCATTTATATCCTCTCCCCAATACTTTAAACATCTCGAGAGTAGGACCATATTATATCTATACCACCTCCATAGAATTATGTACTTGTTCTACGCTAGCCTCATAATATTTACTGAGATGTATTCTCCTTTTTCTACTCAGGAAAAGGGCTGACTGCGGGCAGAGGGACACTGAAGAAGGCTACCTAAGGCTTTTGGAAGATGTATCTATCTTCTTCTAAGCCAACTGCTTCAGTACAGAAATGCCAGTATGTATGCACCACTTCACATTTACTAGGATGGCTAAAATAAAAAAGGGCAGTAACAAGTGTTGGTGAGGATGTGGAAAAATTAGAACCCTGATTTATTGCTGGTGGGATATAAAACAGTGCAGCTCCTTTGGAAAACAGTTTGGCAGTTCCTCAAAAAGTCAAACATAGTTACCACACGACCCAGCAATTCCATGCTTAGGTATATAGGTATATACGCAGAAGAACTGAAAACATATGCCCACATAAAAACTCGTACATGAATGTTCATAGTAGCCTTATTCATCATAGGCAAAGCAGAAACGACTCAAATGTTCATCAACTGATGAATGGATAAACAAAATGTGATATATTCATACAATGGAATATTATGCCACAAAAAGGACTGAAGTACCAATACATGCTACAACACAAATGAATCTTGAAAACATTATGCTAGGGGAAAGAAGTCAGATACAAGAGGTCACAAATTGTATGAGCCCATATATATGAAATGTCCAGAACAGGCAAGAGAATGTAAATTAGTGGTTACCCGGGGATGGAGAAAGGGGGAACGAACAGTGATTGCTAATGGATACAGAGTTTCTTTTTTGGGATGATGAAAACTTCTGGAATTAGATAGTGGTGATGGTTGCACACCCTTGTAAATATAATAAAAGCTACCAAATTATACGCTTTAAAAGGGTGAGTTTTATGGTATGTGAATTATATCTCAATTTTTTTCAAAAGCCCAAAAAACCCCCAAAACAGAAATGCCAGTATGCTGTGATCCTCAAACTTTAGAATATACAAAAACCACTTGGGGTGCTTAACTTATTAAGATATGAATTCCTGGGCCTCTTGACATCACCACCAAAATTATAGCTCAAGAGAGTGAGCATGGTACCCAGCAGCCTTCATTTAACAAGTACACTAGGGGATGCTGATGCAAGTTATTAGCCATGAAGCATATTTCTCGAAACACAGGTATAATGAAAGGAAATTATAATGTAGAATCAGAAGAGCTGGATTCAGATTCTGGTACTGCCCCTTCTCAGTTATATGACCTTAGGGAAACCACGTAACCTCTCCGCTCCTTAGTTTCCTCAACTATAAAATGTAAAGAAAAAAGCCCCCCTTCAAACAGACAGCGTACATAAAGTGTCTAGTAAAGTACATGGCACACAGTTGGTGTTCCATAAATGCTAGCGAATCCTAACTGGGTGCCAATTCCATTCAACTAACATTGTCAAGTGACCACCATAGGACAGGCTTGGTACAAGGGGATGGTAATTAGTGGGACAAATTTTTTAAATAGTCAATTAATGGATTTTGCAAAATATGAAACAGACTTTAAAGCCCAAGCATCATTGTTCACAAGCTATTTAAATTAGCGTATTACTTTTCATGACCCTGGAAAAGTAAATTTGGGAATTTATCATGAAAAACAAAAAAATATGTGTTCAGGCATGTGATGATTATAAAGAATTTCTGAAGACTACTTAAGTAATAAAACTGATATCTGCACTGTACTGTTACTTTTTTCTTTCCTTTCTATTTTCTCTCCCCAAGCAGAATGTAAGATTAGAACTTGGAGCATGTCTTAAACTTCACTCACATGCCCACAGTATGTACACCATCCCCGGGGCAGACAGAAAATACTCCGTGAAGACCACACTTAATGAAACAGTGTGGTCTGTTACCTTCAGGTCACGGTGGATAATAGGAGTTTTGCACTGATGCAGGCGGGCAACAGCTTCACAGGTGTCACAAAATATCTGGAGCACTTCATTCTCTGTAAAACCTGTTTGTAGGCGTTGGTTCATCAGGTTGACCACCTGGCCTCCTGAGAAGGGTGCAGAGCAAAAAAGAGGTTATAAACATTCAGACTCATCACTTACCCAAGAGAATAAATATCTGTCTACAGAGCAGCAACTTGGACTAAGGTAACAGAGCTGATCACTGGCTGAGCCAGGAGTAGAACTCTGGTGTCTTGATTCCCAGTCAGGGATTTGTTTTCCTACAATTCAGTGCTTCCTCTAATGTGTCAAAACAGTTTCTTTTGTAAAGCACCCCAGATGTGAGCTGCCCTCATTATGTCTTCAAGATTAGTAGTAGAACTGACAATATGGTCCTGCTCTAGTTGCCTGGTTATATTGTCCCCACTGTGTATAAGATGAGGCCACAGGTTCAACTTGCCATATCTTTTAGTAAGAATCAGATTGCACAATAGACCCTGGGAGAAGAAAGAAGACAGCTTTATAGTCTGTACTTTAGGGACAGCTTGGTCTCTCTGGCTTCAATACTTGCTGCCTGGTCTGTAGAAATGCTACACTGACATTTAATCTCTAGGACCGAAAGACAGATGATCTCATTTACAAGATCATCCAGATCCCTGGATGCTCCTACTGCCTCATCTCTAAACATTTATTGTCCAAAAAGGAAGGAGCAGGAGGAAACCAACTGTCGAGTTCAAATTTGGGAGTATTTTACAAAACCAGGTTAACAGTTATCACAGTCAAGGCTGTAATCACTGGTTAACATCACATTTTTTGGATTAGAAACATTTAACTCATGGACAGTATATTTAAAGGCAAGGAAAATGATAGCAGAAGCAAGGGTGACTACAAAACAGGGCACCAAACAGTGAGACACTGACCCAAGCTTCTAAGTGGCAGCTGCTTAGGCCAAAAAAGTCAAACCTCCAAATAATGGTTGTATGAAATGCAGTCAACTCTGAATAAATTCATGCTACAGTCTGGATTTCCCAAGATAAATACTGCTTAAAACTCCAAGCTTTCAACTACTTAACTTCACTGTTAACAGCAGCATCATTTGAATGCAGCCTTACTGGAAATTATAGCTCTCAAGCAAGGAGGAAGGTCATTTCCATTAGACGAAAAGGATTCTTTTACCCCAGAACACAAGGATGGTGGCGTGGGTGGAGAAGAGAACACATGAGTGAGGGAGTGTGGAAGCTGAATTGTTTCTTTAGTCCATCTGGAGCTGGGTCTCTATTACGTGCCTTCATCGTTTGTTTTAAAGCATCACAAAGAACACATTCATTCTCATTCTCATACACTCTCATTCATATATAAGCACCAAACCTTCCTAAACCTAACAAAAATAGAGTTTTGTATAACCTACCACTCTGAATTGTTTGTGCCACTGATCCTTGCCATTATAGGAATAACCAAGAGGTGACTGCAAGCTCTACATCTTTTAGCCCCTTACTTTTCCAATCTTTAAAACCGGAACAACATACATTAAGGTACAATGCACATTAACTGAAATGACTACCATGTCCTTGACAATCAAAGTTCTAGAGAAATAAGAGCTTAAGGTATAGTTCATATACTTACCCCTGCAGAAGTCCATCAGAATGAGAACTTCCCATACATCACCGCTACTCACATTGTTGATACTGGAGTCAATGTAACCCACAATGTTCTTGTGTCCTGACAGGTCCCTCTGTAAAGAAGAGTTGAGAAATATATTATCAGTTACAGATACAAACAGAGACAGAATGAGCCAGTCAGTTCCATTAGGACAGATAATTTAAATACACAGAGATGACACTAACAGTGATGAGAGGTAAGACGAAGGAGCAGGGTCAAGGGCAGTTTTCCAGCGGTCTGTGAGATTCACAGCCAGGTCTTCAAGAGCAATTTTTCAACCCTCCTGAACCACAACACTCTCCTGAACTAAATTCTAGAACCGAATGCACACAGGGTGCCTACTTGCTCACTGCATTAGTGCTCCATGTAAACCAAAAGCAAAGACTCCCATCTCCAGAAACACCACAGAGGGACTAAGAGGAGAGAGACAGTATGAACTATTTAAATATGTGAATTTTTAATTCAGAAAAGTGAAACTGATGTTTTTTCCTGGTTGTAGGAACACAAGTGAATTCAACTAGACTTTTCAACTGTTCATACTGTTTCACTCCCTTCAGGAAATATGTGCAAAGAATAACCACTTTACGAAGTTTTGAAAAGACTACAATGGCATCTAGACCTAAGCATTTTGCTCACAATTAAGCCTTTCAAGCCAACTAACTGGGATATAAGATGGGTCATGCTTCCAGCTCTCTAGTTGGAACTGCATATGATTTCTCAGGGCTGCCTATGGAATTAATTTTCCAACAAATATTTACTGAGCACCTCCTATGTGTCAAGACCCATTTAGGCACTGCAAGTTGCCTCACACCTTGGTATGGTTATTTTAACATCCATAGAGACAAATCTTCATAATGCTGATGTTCAAAAAAAAATCCAAGGTCATTAGTGAGCAAAAAGGAGCAAGCTGGGTATCAGGATTTTTGCACAAACACAAACTAAGATTTTTTTTTAACTAGCTGTAATAAATTGGTTTACTTTTAATAAAAAGTGGGAGGGAAGGATGGAAAATACGTGGTTCTAGAAGAGTCACCATACAAACTTGGCAGTTTGGACCATGAGAATAGTAACTTCCACCACACTAAGTGGAGATTCAGTTGTTTAAAGTGATAAATACAGTCTCTTTTAATCTGAAATTATATACCAAAAGAAGAGGAAGCCTCACAGGATGAAATGAACACACCTGACCCCTGAACAAAGTTAAAACTCATCAGAACTTTCCTCTGAGTGAAGGATTAAGAATGACTATTGCCTCAGACAGGCAGACCAAAGGTAGAAATGTGACCACTAAAATTGACAATTGGAAAGTCGCTGGCAATCTACGTAAGAACAGTTTCAGAGAAGGGAAGGAATGGAGGTGAGAATGGAATTGGACTTGCCAAGAATGAGAGTTGAATATGTAGAGCCACTGACTAGAGATCACTCTTTCAGAACATTCTGTGTTTAAGAGAGGAGCAGCATCGAGGGAAAGAATTCTTAGAATGGGAGAGAACTAAGCACTGGAGAGTGGAAGGAGCCAGGAGAAGACAGCCTGAAGATACAGGAGAGGATGAGGATCACTGATGGAACAAAGTCCTGTAGGCAGAAGGGGTGGGGAATAAGAGCAATGTTAAAGGGACTGGTCTTAGACATTTCTTTCCTGGCAAAAAGAAAGAAAACAAGGAGGGATATGCTTATTGGTTTAAGGATGAGAAAACGGGAATCTGAGTGAGTTCAGATCTATTGTTCTGTTTTTGGTAGAGAGCAAGATCATCTTCAAAGTGTAAGGGAATAAGGAAGAAGCTTGATGAGAGAAACAGAAGGCTTAGAGCAACTGCTTTGGGCAACAAACAAGGGAGATGATAAGGCAGAAGAGCAGTCACCAGAGTTCCAGTTTCTCCGAACAGAAAGCGATTTCAGCGCTCAAGTCTCAGAGGACTATCCCTCCCTCTGCTTTTCAGTCTTACCAACTCTTCTAGAACTTGTTTCCATTTGCACAGTCCTGGAAGTAGGAAGAACTGGAGAGAAGTTCTCTGAAACTAAAATGGAGCAGTAGATCACGTCCTCCAAATGTCCACAAGGAGGAATGAAAGACTAATGTTTCTGCGTTTAACTGTTTGAAAAAGAAATCAGCAATGTTGCCTCTGAGTTTGTCTCATCCCAAGAGGAATAATAAAGAATCTGGAAGGAAAATAAAAAGCATTTGGTAGAGCCAAGAGGAAGTCAAGAGCTATTAGAGGACCCAAATTGGATAATTAACATCTGCAGATGGCATCCTACAACAGTTTGCCAAGATGTTTGCTGGTCAGTGCAAGCCCAAATTCCTGTTCATTTTGTCTCCTGCAGAGATCCTGAGATATGCCCAAGCAGAAAAGGCCGCCTCTTTGGAGGAACACTATGGCATTTACCTTTAATGACTTGATAATGCAGCACTGTTTTATAACTAATAGAGAAGATCTGTTTGAACGGCTGTGAAATAGGAAAGGTCAAGAGAAAATCTTTCTGCAAATTGAGACTGACTCACATTTAGGGTACACCGGCAGCAGGTCTCAGCAGCAACAGGCCAGAGGATGTCCATGCTTTCCCTGGCTTTAGTTAAAAGACCAGTCCCAGGCTTACAGAACAGAATGGATTCAGAGGTATGGGATGGAACCCACATTGGGGGTGCACCTCAGTTGCCACCTGTTAACTCAGGAAAAGGCAGGATGTGGGGAAAAATGCACTGATGTCTTGGCTACAACTACTATTTGGAGTATTAAAGATAAAAGTCTATATGATGAGTGGAAGTAAAAACCTGGTTTTCATGGGAGTGGGGAATGTGCAGTTAAACTATAGATCAGATCAATTTATATTACACGATTTAGGCAGCGTTAGGTCTAAAGAGATCATATTGTCATTTTAAACATTATTTTAAATTAACATTAAACAAGATTATTAAACTGCTGACAAATATGTTATTAGAAGACCTGCTTTACTAAATTCGGATATTTAAAGTGTTTTGTAGTTAGCTTATTAACTCTCATATTTAACTGCTTAAAGTGCTCAAAAACTTTTTTCAAAAAAGATACTTTTTGAAAACCAGGCCTTCAACCCAGATCCTATAGACGATCACAAGTTTCAAGTTTATCTGGAGTCCCATTTAACCAGGCTTGCAGCACAGGACAGTATTCTATCCCTAGCTTCAAAATTCCTGCAGCAGACTTCCTACTTAAGAATCTTAAGGTCTTAGAAGAAAATGGAGGACTCGATTCCTAAGTGCATCTATAAAAACCTTTATATTTATGTTCAAGAAAGTAAAGAAGATAGCATTCTAAATAGCATATCAAAACATCACTCACCTCAAAATAGTAAAACTGAGTATTGTATATAACTAATTTCCCTATACATCATTTGCTCAGGCCACCTTTCCTTGGGATGCCCACATGATGCCTGCAAATTCCTGATGCTGACAGTGCCTACATTTGCATAGAGCAAGTTTCCAAAGAGGTATATTTACCTGTTTTGACCCTCCATTCAAATATTCAACGTTTTCTGAGTTTATGACTCAGCACTATTGCTGCCTACTTCTAGAATCACACTATGGTTCCGCAGACACTTTTAACCAAATTTCAGCTTCTTCGTAACTTAAAGATAAAGGAAAGCAGTTCTAAGGCCTAGAGTTAGTTTCTCTCTCCCAAAGCTGCTTTGTAAAAGTGTCCCGCCTTAATAGTCCATCCCCTTTTTCTCTAAAACTCCGAATTTCCTTTATAACTCTCTTCAAGGAATTATTCACAGGCAAAGACTATGAAGTCGAGCACAGTAGTGAAAAGAAACACTTTGAGATCTGGGTTGGCCCTCGGTTGCACTGAAGGCCAACGTATCTAGGGCCCTATGGATTTCTGCCACGCAAGAAGTCTCAGATATTCTCCTGCCTACCCTCATACGTACAGCAGTCCTCGCTTGTCCACGGTTTCGCTTTCCTCAGTTTCAGTTACCCATGCTCAACTGCGGTCTGAAAATATTAAATGGAAAATTCCAGAAATGCAAAAGTTTTAAATTGTATGCTATTCTGAGTAGCGTGATGAACTCTCACACCGTCCTGCTCCATCCAGCCCAGGATGCAAATCATCCCTTTGTCTAGCATATCCATGCTGCATATGTTGCTCATCCCTTAGTCACCTAGCCTTCTCAGTTATTAGATTGACTGTCGCAGTATCACAGTGTTCAAGTCACCCTTATTTGACTTAATAACAGCCCCAAAGCACAAAAGTCATGATGCTGGCAGTCTGGATACGCCAAAGAGAAGCCATAAAGTGCTTCCTTTAAGTGAAAAGGTGAAAGTTCTTGACTTAATCAGGAAAGAAAAAAATCATATGCTGATGGTACTAAGATCTATGATAACTTTTATTACAGTATACTGTTGTAATTGTTCTATTTTACTATGTTATTGTTGTTAATCTCTTCTATGCTTAATTTACAAATTAAACTTTACCATAAGTATATATGTACAGGAAAAATCACAGCATACATAGGGTTCAGTACTATGTGCAGTTTCAGGATCCACTGGGGGTCTTGGAATGTATCCATTGTGGGTAAGATGGGAGTACTGTACCCTCCCTTTCCCAAGTCTTATTCATTAATTAATCTTGTACTTAATCTTGAATAGATCTTTAAAGTCACTTAGAGTCTGATTTTAGAGCAGTGCTGTTCAAACTTTAATATGAATATGAATCACCTGGGGATTTTGTTTAAAAATAGATTCTAACCTAGTAGCTCTGGGATAGGGCCTGGGATGCTCCTGGTCAGTGGTACTCAAAGTAGCAAAGACCCAGAGCAGTGCTTCTCAAAATGTGATACACAAACATTTGCTAGCTAGTCAATTGTTACCAGTCCATAAGGAGATAAGGGGCTTGCTCTTGGACATAAATCAATCAAGTCACTAAGCCGACTTCTTTTCCTAGTGAGACTTCAAGTATGAGAGAAGCAGTTCATTGCTTGGCATTCTGGCACAAGATCCTTTGAGTAGCACCCATACATTTATGGCCAACTGATTTTCGATAAGGGGGCCAAGACAACTCAATGCGGGAAAGAATAGTCCTTTCAAAAACTGGTGCTGGATAACTGGATGTCTACATGCAAAAGAATCAAGTTGGTTTCCTATCTCACACTATATACAAAAAGTAACTCAAAATGGACCAAAGATCTAAAAACTCCTCAAAGGAAACATACACGGAAATCTTCATGATATTGGGTTAGGCAATGGTTTTAGATATGATACCTAAAGTACAAGCAATCAAAAAAAAACAATAGATAAACTGCATTTCATCAAAATTAAAAACTTTTGTGCTTCAAAGGACACTATCAAGAAAGCAAAAAGACGATGTAAAGAATGGAAAAAAATTGTGCACATCATACACGTCATAAGAATCGTGTCCAGGCTATATAAGGAACTCTTAAAACTCAACAATAAAAAGACAATCCAACATAAAAATTGGCAAATGATCTGAACAGACATTTCTCCAAAGAGCATATACAAATGGCTGATTAGCACATAAAAATATGCTCAACACCATTAATCATTAGGAAAACGCAAATCAAAACCATAATGAGATATCACTTCAAAACCACTGGAATGGCTATAATCAAAAACAGAAACAATAAAAAAATGCTGGCAAGGATATGGAGATTGGAACTTTCATACATTGCTGGTAGGAATATAAAATAGTGTGCAGCTTCTACAGAAAACAGTTTGGTATTTTCTCAAAAGTAGAGTTACCACACAACCCAGCAATGTCACCTCTATGTATACACACAAGAGAAATGAAACATTATGTCCACAAAAACTTGTACACAAATGTCCATAGCAGCATTACTGATAATAGCCCAAAAGAAGAAACAATCCAAATGTCCATCAGGGTGAATAAAACGTGGCATCACCATGCAATGAATATTATGCAGCCATGAAAAGGAATTAAGTAATGATACATGCTACAACATGGACAAACTTTGAAGACACTATGCTAAGTGAAAGAAATCAGACACAAAAGGCCACATATTGTATGAGCCCATTTATAAGAACTGTCCAGAATCGGCAACAGAAAATAGATTAATGGTTGCCAGGGACTGGGGCAAGCAGGAATAGAGAATGACTGCTAACGGGTATGCAGTTTCCTTTCAGGGTGATGACAAAAATGGTCCGGAATTAGATAAATGGTGATGGGGGAATGACCCTGTGCATATATTAAAAAATCACTGAATTATATTTAAAAGGGTGAATTTTATCTCAAATTACAAAGTAAACTAAGAAAAGCAATATGATGCTGGGGGGAAAATAAACAAGCACACAAGGGTGAGGAAAAGAAAGGAAAACAAGATCCTTTCAGTAGCACTGATCTAGAGCAACCAGGCAGCCCATATCTAACACCCTGTATAGCCTTCTGAAGAGCAGTTTTCTCAGAATAATATCATTTCCTTGGGCCCTCAGGCCACCTGCAGGCAGCCTCACTGTTGATCAGCTCTTCTTTACATTAAGCTGGAAACTTCCACCTCCTGATTCTAGATTGTCCTCTTCAGAACAAAAAGAACAAGTCTAGTCTATTTTTTCACTTTCTAAACAACTGAAATGTTATTATTTAGACTCTAAGTTTTTTCTTCTCTAGGTTAAACATATTCACTTTCATTGATACAGCTTTTAGTCACATCACCATTTTGGCTGCTCCCACACTTAAACGGTTTGCTTTGCCTATATTCTTTTTATAAGAATGGTCCCAGGAAACAAACGAAATACTCCAGGCCTAGTCTGACTCACGCAAAATAGACCAGCACCATCACCTTCTATTAACTCTACTAATGTAGCTAAAAAAATTACATTCTTTTCTCTTTTGGCAGCCACATCATAGCATACTTTTATATCAAATTAACTGACCACTAAAATACTTAAGTCTTTTTCTACTCATGCTGCTTTTAATCTCTGCCTTCCCAGAACTGTGCTTAGAAAGTTGATTAAAATAAAATAAAAATCCAAGTATATGACCTTACCTTGTTATTTCTTCTCATTAGAATCAGCTCATTGTTCCAATTTGTAAAGATCATTTTGGATCCTGATTCTATCACTCAATGTACTTGTTATATCTTCCAACTTTACATTAGGTACATAATTTATAAGTCTGTCTTCTATTTCTTTAACCAAGTTATTCATTAAATATAAAATAACATAAAGCTGATGGTAAGCTGCAGTGTTTTTCTTAGAAAGTTTCCTCCACACTAATATCAAACCATTGATCAGAAACCAATATAAACAGCAGCAATTACACCTAGCATCCAGCCTAGATGCTCCATCTTGTTCACAGATCTCTGGCAAGTGTCCTTACCCAATGACACGATCCACAGACACTGGATCTACTGCACTTCCCTGAGCTCCCTATCCAGACACCTTCCCAAAGGAGGACATGATGTTGATACGACATGGCTTGTTCTTACTTAATCTGAAAACTCTGGATCCAATTACTCATCCAAATGACTATAAAACAGCTTAAAGTTTAATTTGTAAAAATAAGTCAAATATTAATATTCAAAAAGCAAAAAAACAGTAGACAATTATTTTCTACTCAACTCCTCATATAGGGAAACATCCCCCTCTCTCCCTTCCCTCTCTCTCTCTCTCTCATCCTTCAGGTAAATTCAAACAATACGTACGTACTATTTATAAGGACACAACTCTTACAATCTCTCAGAGAGGTAAGGCTGGGGTTATGGCCTCTATTTGACAGAAGTCTGAGCCCGGGGGGTTAAAAACATCACACAGCATGTTCATTAAAAATGGTAAGAAATTTTTTTAAAAAGTAAGTTGAATACATGCATTTATCTCTGCTTCCTTCTAAAGCCTTACTAAATGATATAAAGAGCTTGGTTTTTAAAAGACATAAACTGAAGACTTCTTCAGGGAAGATAGAGTAAATGTACTCTTTTCTATTCCTGCAGCTAAGTAAAACTAAATACTTCGGACATTATATATAAAACAAACATAATAACAAGAGTCAGAAATGTGGGTAGAAGGCAGACTGGCTAGGAACTTTGGGACCCAAGGAATGACGTGGTGGTGAGTTACCTGGGTTTTCTTCTTGCCTCATATATTTCAGACTGGAAACTGAAGAAGTTGGTAAGCTGAAAACACCAGGGGGCACAAAGAAAGCCTGCTCTCTCTAGTCAAACCCAGGAAAGGGGCAACCTAGTAAAACAGAAACTCACAGATACTAACAACTCTACACCAGCTGAAAACCACGGGAAAAAACTGCAGCCCCTCCTCGAGCCATGGCAGCAAAGGCCAAGTGGGGAGCCTAGATTTCCATCCCAATGAGGATGCAACAAACACCACAACTACCCCTCCCACTCCCTCACTGGGATGGGTAGTGTTAGAGAAGGCCGAGTAGGGAGTCAGGACCTTCATCTCTGTAGGTGATAAGAAGGTGCTCTTCCTTCTTCCCACTGGGGTTGTGTCAGAGGAGGCCAAGACTTTCACAACCACTAAGCAGTAACAAAGCCAACTCCCACCTCCACAGTGTCAGTAAAGGCCAAATGGGGAGCAACACCAAGGCACTCCTAACTTTCCAGCCAGGAAAGTATCAGTGGAAGCCTAATGGGAAACTGAAACTTCCACCCCAACCTAGTAGTAATGAGGAGCACTTCCTGGGGTGTTAACAGACGCTCAAAAGGAAACCTAACTTCTACCCCTACCTAGTAGTCACAACAGAGCACCTCCCAACCCTCATCAATCCTCTGTCAGAGTGCAAACCAGTTAAAACAGAAGGTTTATATAAAATCCAGAATCTCATAACATAATTTGAAGATGTTGACAATTGTTTGTCATACCAAGAACTAGGAAGAGGTGGCATCCCACATGCCATAACTAGAAGGACCCATGACTAAAAATACACAACTATGTACCGGGGGGCTCTGGGATAAAAAGGAAAAATAAAGTCTTTTAAAAAAAAACAAAGAAAATGTGGTATATACACAAAATGGAATATGACTCAGGCTTAAAAAAGAAAGAATCTTGTCATATTCTACAACATAGATGAATCTTGAGGATATTACAGTAAGTGAAATAAGCCAGTCACAGAAGGACAAATACTATATAATTCCATTTATATGAAGTATATAAAATAGCCAAACTCACAGAAGCAGAGAATAGAATGGTGGTTGCCAGGAGCTGGAGGGAGGGGAAAACAGAGACATGCTATCCAGCAGGTATAAAGTTTCAGTAATGCTAAATGAACAAGTTCTAGAGATCTGTTGTACAACATTGTGCCTATAGTTAACAATGCTGTAAACTTAAAAATGGTTAAGATGGTAAATTTTAAGTTATGAGTTTTTGACCACAATAAAAAATTTATTTTTAAAAGAGTAAAATTAAAATTAAATAAAAATTTAAATATTGGCTTAGAAACATAAAAAGAAATCTTCAAAATTGAAATAACTGCTTAGTTGAAAATCTATGAAACATATCCAAATGAACTGAAACTTATGCCCACAAAAAAACCTACACATATGTTTATGGTAGCTTTATTCATAATTGCTAAAACTTGTAAGCGACCAAGATGTCCTTCAGTAGATGAATGGGTAAACTGTGATATATCTATGCAATGCAATATTATTCGGCTCTAAAAAGAAATAAGCTATCAAGTCATGAAAAGACACAGAAGAATCTTAAATGCATATTATGAAATGAAAGAAGCCAATCTGAAAAGACCACATGCTGAATGATTCCAAACTATATGATGTTCTGAAAAAGGCAAAACTATGGAGACAACAAAAAAATCAGTGGTTGCTAGAGGACTAGGGGAGGAAGGGATGAACAGGCAGAGCACAGGGGATGTTCAAGGCAGTGAAACAATTCCTTATGATACTATAATGGTAGATACATGTCACCATACATTTGTCAAAACGCATAGGATGTACAATACCAAACGTGAACCCTAATGTAAACTATGGACTCTCAGTGATGATGTGTCAATGTAGGTTCACTGATTATAACAAATGTACCACTGTGGTGCTGGATGTTGATAGTGGAGGAGGCTGAGCGTGGAGGGCGGGGGATGGGATATGTGGAGACTGTACTTTCTGTTCAATTTTGCTGTGAACCTAAAACTGCTCTACAAAATAGAGTCCATTTTGTCAAAAAATTATACAAAGCAATATACTCAAAAACACTCTAGATAAATCAAAATGGAATTCTAAAAAAAGTTCAAGTAACCACAAGAAGACAGGAAAAGAAAAACATACAAAAAATAGTGAAAACAAAAAGGAAACAAGAAATAAAATAGGAGATTTAGGGCCTAACTTATTAGGCCTAACAAATAACCACATTAAATGTAAATGGTCTAGATATACCAAGTAAAAGACAGACATTGGCAGAGTGGATTTAAAAACACAACCCCTCTATATGCTGCCTACAAGAACTCACTCAAAAATAAGACAATATAGGCAGGCTCAAAGCAAAAGGATAGAAAAATACACACCCTGCAAATTTGAATCCCCAAAAACAGAAGTAGCTATATTAATATCAGATAAAGTCGATTTCAGAGCAAAGAAAATTACCAGAGATGGAGAGGGACATCAAGTAATGACAAAAGGGTCAATCTATCAAGAACACATAGCAATCCTAAACGCACATGCACCAAACAACAGAGCTGCAAAACATGTAAAGCAGAAACTGATAGAACTGAAAGGAGAAAGACACAAACTACAATTATAGTTTGAGATTTCAACACCCCTTCCCAACAACCGATAGAACAACTAGACAAAAATCAGCAAAGATACAGAAGAATGCAACACCATGAACTAACAGGATCTAATCAAGATTTATAGAACACTTCACCCAACACAAACAGAATACACACTCTTTTCAGGTGCCCACAAAAGATATATCATGATAGGCAATATCCCGGGCCATAAAACAAACCTCAATTAATACAAAAGAAATGAAATCATACAGAGTGTGCTCTCCAACCACAACGGAATCAAGCTAGAAAGCAAAACTGAAAGATAACAGAAAAACTGACAAACACTTGGAAACTAAACAATATACTTCCAGATAATCCATGAGTCAAGAGGAATTCTCAGGGAAATAAAAAAATACATTTTTTTGAATTGAAAATTGAATTGAAAAATAAAATACATATATCAAAATAAAGTGCTAAGAGGGAAATTTACAGTACTAAATGTACATAATAAAGGAGAGGAAAAGTCTCAGTCAACAATCTAAACTTTCACCTCAAGTACCTAGGAAAAGAAGAGCAAAATAAACTTAAATCAAGCAGAAAGAACTAAGTACATTCACGCATCGCTTAATGATGGAGATATGTTCCAAGAAACATGTCATTAGGCAATTTTGTCACTGTGTGTAGAGTGTACTGAAGGGGAACAAAATTTGCCACCCCAAAATGTCTGGCTTTAACATGAGGATTATTTTAGGCTGATTATTTTTAAGAAACAAAAGACACAAACTTTCTTTGTTACCTCCCCCTTAACTGCCTTAAAGAATTCAGATAATAAAACCTGTCTCAGGAAGTGAGCTATCACCTTAGCATGACACAAACTAGGTGGTAGACAGGGAGGAATCTAGAAAAACCTGCTTGTTGGGTTCCCCTCTGTGTTCTTCTGTTTCTGTGTGGTCAAACACTTGTTTTCCAAACGTTTGCTCCTTTTCACCTACCTATGAATTGCCTTCCATCCCTTTGAAGTCCCTGACTCTCCCCACTTCCAACATCTTCTTTTGTCTTTAGCTGAGGATGGTATTTAATGTGAGGGTTTCAGCCATTTTGGCAAGTTACTATGTTTTCCTGGGTTTATCCTATGTATATATATTATTAAACTTTTGTTTGTCTTTCTCCTGTTAATCTGTCTCATGTCTATTTAATTCTTAGACCAGCTAGAAGAACCTAGGAGGGTAGAGGAAAATTTCTTCCTCTCCTACAGTACTTACACAAACCTAGATGGTATATAGTCTACTACACACCAAGACTATATCGTACTAATCTTGTGGGATCACTATCATATATGCGGTCTGCTCTTTCCTGAAATGTCATGTGGTACATGACTGTGTAAGAACAGCAATTGATGAAGTTGAAAATGGAAAAATAGAGAAAACCAATGAAACAAGATGGGTTTTTTAAAACATCAATAGATTTGGCAAATCAGTAGCAATACTGACAAAAAAAAGAAAAGATACAAATTGCCAATATCAGGAATGAAACAGGGGTTATCACCACAGACCCTGCACACATCAAAAGGATAATAAGAAAATATTACTAACAACTAACTCTACATGCATAAATTTGATAACTGAAGTGAAATGGACCAATTCCTCAAAAATACAAACTATCAAACCTCACCCAACATGAAGGAGATAATCTGAATAGCCCTGCTAACTATTAAGGAAACTGAAATTGCAATTTAATAACTCCCCCCAAAAATGTCTCCAGGCCCAGATGGTTTCACTGGAGAATTCCACCAAACGCTTAAAGAAGAATAAATACCTATTCTAAAAAATCTGTTCCAGAAGACAGAAGAAGGAACACTTCCCAATCCATGTTGAGACCAAAATTACTCTGATACCAAAACCAGGAAAAGACAGTTATAAAAAACAACTACAAACCATTATCCCTCATGCTGATAGACGCAAAAATGCTCATCAAAATATTAGCAAAAAGAATTCAACAATATATAAAAATAATTATACACCATGACCAAGTGGGAATTATTACAGGGATGTAAGTCTGGTCCAATATTTGGAAATCAATCAATATAATCCACTGTATTAAAGCTAAAGAAGAAAAATCACATGATCATATCAACCAATGCAGAAAAGATATTCGACAAAATTCAACACCCATTCATGATAAAAACTCCTAGAAAAATAAAAAATAGAGGGAACTTCCTCAAACAGATTTTTTAAAAAACTGTAAAAAACTACAGCTAACCTTATACTTAATAGTGAAAGACTTCTTTCCTCCTAAGATTGAGAACAAGGCAAGGATGTCTACTCAACATTCTTACCTAACATAGTATTGCAAGTGCTAGCCAGTGCAATAAGGTTAGAAAAGGAAACAAAAAGGATACAGATCAGATAGGAAGGAATGAAACTGCCCCTATTTGCGGATGACCTGATGGTCTGTATAGGAAATCCTAAGGAATCTAGAGAAAAATTCTCAGAACTAGTAAGCAAATTCAGCAAGGTTACAGGATACAAAATAAACAGAAAAATCAAGTGGTTTTCTACATACCAGCAATAAACACATGGACAACAAAATTAAACACTCAATACCATTTATAATTACTCAAAACAAAACAAAAACCTAGGTATAAATCTAAGAACATGTATAAAGCCTGTGTGGTGAAAACTTCACAATGATGATGAAAGAAATGAAAGATGTAAATAAATGGAGAGATGTATCATGTTCCTTTATTAGAAGACTAAACATAGAAAAGATGTCATTTCTCCCCAAACTGATATACACGTTTAACGAAATTCCTATCAAAATTCTAGGAAGACATTCTGTAGATACAGATTAGAGTATTCTAAAATTTATATGAAAAGATAAAAGAACTAGAATAGTTAAAACAATTTTGGGGGAGAAAAAGAAGCGGGAAAAATCAGTCTGATTTCAAGACTTATAAATCTACAGTAATCAAGGCTGTGTAGCACTGGTGGAAGGATAGACACACAGATTAACAGAACAGAATAGACAATATAGAAAGGTCTGGAAATGAACCCTCACAAATATGCCCAATTGATTTTTGACAAAAACATTCAATGGAGGAAAGATTGCTTTTTCAACAAATGGTGCTGGAGCAAATGGACACCCACAGACAACAAAACGAACTTCAACCTCAGTCTCACATCTTATATAAATATTAACTCAAAACGTATCACAAACTTAAATGTAAAATGTAAAACTTTTAGGGAAAAAAATAGGAGAAAACCTTTAGAATCGAGGGCTAGGCAAAGAGTCCTTAGAAATGACAGCAAAAACACGACCCACAAAAGGAAAAATTGATGAATGGGACTTCATCAAAATTAGAAACAAAACCAAACAAGAAGATCTTAGAAATTAAAAAGCTTGATAAATAAAAAATTCAACAAGATGGCTGGAATATAAAGCTGAGGAAAATTTCTGGAATGTAGAGGAAAAAAGACAAAGAAATGAAAAATAAAGAGGAGAAAACAAAAAATTCGAAAATCGATTCAGGAGAACCAACATCCAAATAATAGCAATTTCAGGCAGAGGGGACACAGAAAAGGAAATCATCAAATGAGACAAACTAAAATTCCCCACAACACAAGGATATGAGTTTCTAGATTAAATGAGACCACCAAACACTTAACATAATAAATAATAAATGCACACACCAAAGTATATCACCAAGAAATTTCAGAACGCTGTAAACAAAGAAAAAATTTATAAATTTCTGGGGAGAAAAAATGAGTCACACTCAAAGGACCAGGTATTAGAATGACCTTGGACTTCCCAAGCACAACAATGAAAGCTAAAATATTATAGAGCAATGCTTCATGTATCTGAATGAAATGATTTCCAGCCCAGAATTTTATACACAAGCTACATATGAGTGTAAAAGAAAGACACTTCCAGACCTTACATGGTCTCAAAAATTTACCTACCATGCCTCAGGAAACTGGATAAGCTCCACCAAAACAAAGAAGTAAAGCAAAAAAAAGAGAGACCAAGGGAATCCCTAGGAAATTCCAAGACTATAAATTAGTCCTAGAGAGCAACTAACATAGATTCCATCAAGTCAGAAGCCTGAGAGACTTTTTCAAGAAGATAAAACAGACGGAATACTAACTGTTTAAAAGAATTAAAAAAATAATTTATGCAACTTGGGGAGAGTTTGGGATTAAATCAGTGAAAAGTACACAAAAAACTAAGACAAAAAACCCCAAAAAACAGCCAAAACAACCCTAAGGAAAAAGAACAAAGCTGTAGGCATCACACTCCCTGATTTCAAAATATACTACAAAGCTGTAGTAATCAAAACAGCATGGTACTGGCACAAAAACAGACATACAAATCAATGGAACAGAATCAAGAGCCCAGAAATAAACCCACACATCTACGGACAGCTAATTTTCTACAAGGGAGCCAAGAACATACAATGGAGAAAGGAAAGTCCCTTCAATAAATGCCGTTGGGAAAACTGGACAGCCACATGCAAAAGACTGAAAAGTACACCATTAGCTCACATCATACACAAAGATCAACCCAAAATGGATTAAAGCTGAAGGTAAAACCTGAAAACATAAAACTTCTGGATGAAAACACAGGCAGTATGCTCTTCGACACTGGTCTTAGCAGTATCTTTCTGAATATCATGTCTCACAAGGAAAGGGAAACAAAAGAAAAAATGAACAAATGGGACTCCATTAAACTAAAAAGCTTCTAAACAGCAAAGGAAAGCATCAACAAAACAAAAAGACAACCTAACAACTGAGAGAAGGTATTTGCAAATCACACAACAGATAAGGGGTTAATATCCAAAATATATAAAGAACTCATATAACTTAACAACAAAAAAACAAACAACCCAGTTAAAAAATGGGCAAAGGGTCTGAACAGACATTTTTTCCAAACAAGATATACAGATGGCCAACAGGCACATGAAAAGATGTTCAACATCACTAATTATTAGGAAGTTGCAAATCAAAACTACAGTGAGATATCACCTCACTCCCGTCAGAATGGCTATAATTAACAAGACAGGAAACAAGCATTGGAGAGGATGTGGAGAGGAGGGAACCCTCGTACACTGCTGGTGGGAGGGCAAACTGGTGCAGCCACTATGGAAAATAGGCATGGAGATTCCTCAAAAAATTAAGAATAGAACCACTATCTGATCCTGCCATTCCACCTCTGAGTATTTACAACATGAAAACAAGAATGCAAAAAGATGTTTGCACTCCCTATGAGCCCTGAAGCATGGTTCACAATAGCCAAGACTTAGAAACAACTTAAGTGTCCATCAAGGGACGAATGGATAAAGAAGCTGTGGTATATATGCATAACAGAACACTACTCAGCCATAAAAAAGGATGAAATCTCGCCATTTGCAACAACATGGATGGACCTTGAGGGTAGCAAGTTAAGCGAAATAAGTCAGGTGGAGAAAGACTAATACTGTATAAGTTCACTCATAAGTGGAAGATAAACAAACAAAAACACAGATACAGAGATTAGATTAGTGGTTATCAGAAGGGAAGGGGGGAGGGCAAAAGAGGTAATAGGGCACATGTGTATGGTGATGGATGGTAACTAGTCTTTGGGTGGCGAACGTGATGCAGTCGACACAGAAATCGAAATATGATGATGTACACCTGACCTTTATATAATGTTATAAACCAATGTTACCTCAATAAATAAAATTTTCAAAAAAAACCACCACAATTACTAATTCCAGTGAAAAGAGAGTTATACAGGAAAGGAAGGGTAATCATAGTGCACTAGGAGATTTGGCAGGAATCATGTTTTCTTACATAACAATATAAAAACTAATATTAGTATAACTAACATATTGCCAAAACTTACAGCTATTTTGGAAGAATGGGAGATGAGAATAATGCAAGTATTTGGAGAAAAGGGCATGCATGGGATGAAAGAGAGCTAAATTCTTACTTTCCATAGTATATAATCCCTAAAATGGAGGGAAAAAAATCAAGAATTAGCAATATCAACATGTTACTTAGAAATATATCAAATGAATCAACTGAAAGCGGTTGCCTCTGGGACCTTGAAATGGCATAGGAGGACCCCTCAGGGAACCGCTTGATGTTTTCTGTAGCAAGTTTAGCTCACCCATTTGAGTATTTAAGTTTTAAAAAGATATAAACTAAATTCAAAACTAAACTCACAGCTTATACATGGCTGGGCCAGAACTTGAACCCATGTAATTTAATTCCTAATCAGGTCCCATTAATTTGTGAGCTCCTAAGGGGCCTGCGTCTTCTTAGTTACAATACTCCGACGCCTGCCTAGCAGAAAGTAAGCCCTCAGACATGTTTCTGAATGAGCAGGAGAAAGTTAGAGTGGGAGTACCTTCATGACACCAGAAAATGAATGAGAAGGGCATTCCAGGCAGAAGAAACAGCCGAATCAAACATAAAAAATGGAGTGTGAGCGCTAAGCAAGGAAGAGGCAAGGTGGGAGGAGGAGGAATAAGAAGCAGCATGCAAAAAACCCACTGGGTGGATGAAGGGAAATACCCTGAGAATGGTCGTCTGGAGCTGTGTGGCAGGGCAGTGGGAGGACACTCTGGTGCCTTGCAGACAGATCCATGTGGCCCTGACTGTATGCATATGAGCCTTGGGGTTTTTTTGTTTATTTGCAATGATGACAGCCACACTTATCTCCACCTACAGTTCCCTCCCAAATGGTTTCAGATTTCTAGAATCCAAAGTAGTACCAGGCTCTCTAAAATTCTGAGTTCTTCTTCTACAGTGCAACTAGTTACTCTAAGTACCCACTGAAAGGGCAACCCCACAGGGGGTCGGCAGGGGCAAGCAAAGCCTGGTGGGACCCCTACAATGCCACCCTCACTCATTCTTTGGACCTCTTTTTGCTCTTTACAAAAGCATGAAAATCCAGGGCACAAAGGAATCATCACCTCTTGGTGAACATATGCATCTGCTATTAGATTATTCATACATTCATTTCATCCAAAGTTTATTAAGCATTTACTTTATGTCAAGCAGCGTGCTGGAATATACAGTTTCTGATTTTAAATAAATTACTTTCTGAAGGCAGAATTACTTATAAAACAAGAAAAGCAATATAATTGGCAAACAAAAGTACTGTGGAAACACAATGGAATAAAAGACCATTTAAAAAAAAATTTTATGTATAATGTGAAACAGAGGTGAAAGAGACAACTCTAACAAACTCCCATATACCCATCACTCAGCTTTGACCATAATCAACTAATTGTCGATCTTGTTTCTCTTCTAAATCCACTCATTAGCTTCAAGACATCATATTATTTCATCCACGAAGATTCCAGCATATACCTCTACCAGATAGGGACTCCCCTTGCTCTTTCTCCCCAAATCCCCCGAGTACATAGTTGTATATTTTAATTGTGGGTCCTTCTAGTTGTGGCATGTGGGATGCCACCTCAGCATGGCCTGATGAGTGGTGCCATGGCCGTGCCCAGGATCCGAACCAGTGAACCCTGGGCAGCCGAAGTGGAGCGCACAAACTTAACCACTCGGCCACAGGGCCGGCCCCATCTTTCTTTAAACATAGTATGAATCTGAATCTTGAAAACTGAGTAATCATATAGCCCTGTGTAACCACTACTCAAAACAAGATGTAGAACATTTCTATGGCCCAGAAAGTTCCCACATGCCCCTCCTAGTCAATTTCCCACACCTAGATCACCGATTTCTGATTTCTATTACCAAAGATCACTTTTGCCTGTTCTCGGACTTTTAGAATGAAATCATAGAGTATATACGAGTAAGAAGTTTCTAGGCCAAAAAAAGAAAAAAAGCATTCCAAGTGGAAAGAACCACATGTACAAAATTTAAAGGCGTGGTAAGAGATGTTCACAGAAGAGTTTGAGAGGGTTGAAAACTGGTTAGGAACTAATAAAAAGAGAAGACTGGAAGAAGAGGTTCATTGGAAAGCTAGAGTTTCCAGACTAAACTCCAGTTAACTCTGGGAACCAAGTTGTTAAATTAACTTTTCCCAATGCCCAAAACTATTTCTCTAAACTGAAAACTGGTCAGTTCTCTCAACATGCTTCTTTCTCCTCAACCCTCCAGCTGAGGGTGACCAAGGCAGGAGCAGCATCCTACACCCCATGGCTGTTCACTCCCACCTCTGTCATCTCAGCGAAGGGAACAAGCCCCTCTTGGCTTTCTTATGAGAGGGCACAGTCTCTCCCCCATTTTAAACAAGCAGTCTCTAGTCTGAAAGGCAGCCTTACCATTATCTGGATTTCTCTCTTGCACACCTGGAGATCATGCTCATTGTTGACAAACATGCGTTTCAAGGCACATTTCATTCCATTGCTTGTCCTCACCAGAAACACGATAGCAAATCCACCTGTGAGAGAAACACACATACAAGCTCTTTTGAGTCATGTTAAAGAAATGAGTCAGATGACTATGGTGGCTACAGGTTGTTGCCGTCACTGTTAAAGGTAGTGATGCCATCGTCAGCCAATCCTAGGGCTGGCCTGGCGTAGAAGACATTCTTAGATTCTGGGGACTCAGAGGTATTACTCGCGGGATTGGGTGGCAAGAGTCAGAGAAATTGTTGCTAAACACCTGTCTCAGGAAAAAGGAAGAATAGTAATTATCTTCCAAAGAACCTACAAATCAACAGATGAACAAAGAGATGAAAGAAAAAGAACCAGCTACACTCCAACCACTGTCCTAGGCACTTTGAGCTCTTGTTTAATTCTTACTACAATCCCGTGAGGCTGGGTGTTATTCTTCTCTTTAAGGCAACAATTACTAGCTGGAGAATTCTTAAATGCTGTGAATTTGTTACACCTTAGCATTCCACAAATCCTTTGAACTCCTAACCTGGACCTCACTCCCCAAACACTGCATGAGGGGCCCAGTGCCATTGTTAACAGGGATTATAAACAGATAAAGCAGAGCAAAGCTGTCCAAGTTGAAGGCTTTGGGATAAGCAGTAGTTATACTGGACACTTAGCCCATGTGCCTGCTTGTATACCTTCATAATTTAGCTTGAACTACACTGTGCATTGATTGTGGATAGCAAAAATAAAAACATCACTAGGCTGTTCTTTGCACAGAGGTGACCACTAATTGGATGGAGGTGAATACAGAGGTAAGTCATCAGTACAGGAACTCAGCTTGAGGTTATGCTGTAGTATTGGGGCTGGCAGCCATATGCAAAGTCAGAGCTGCCAGAGCACAGCAATGGTTACAGAGACCTCAGGCCTAAGACAGAGAAGACTTGGGTCCTGACCGTGTCACTCTAACCCCTCTGAGGACCAGCGGCACTTCAGTACCTGTCCATCGATGTTCATGGCATTTTCTGTTGTATCTTTACAATAATTATTCTTTTTCAAGTCAGCCTGAATAAGTTTCTGTTCCTTGCAACCAAAGAGAGCTTTAATCACAAAGCACTGCTGCATGTTTTCATAAAATACATACATAATTTTGTGTCAAAAAAAATTTTTTAATGGGTTCAAACGTTCCAAATGTGCATTTTGATAATGATTTACTAGAGATGACCCGTTTGTATATTTCCTATAACTATGTTCTTCTCTAGTACTCACATAAACACTAAAATTTACCACACAATATTTAATTTCAACTGTCATCGCTCTAATTTTTTTTTTTAAAGATTTTACTTTTCCTTTTTCTCCCCAAAGCACCCCCGGTACAAAGTTGTGTATTTTTAGTTGTGGGTCCTTCTAGTTGTGGCATGTGAGAAGCTGCCTCAGCATGGCTTGATGAGTGGTGCCACAGCCACGCCCAGGATTCAAACCAGCGAAACCCTGGGCAGCCAAAGCAGAGCACAGGAACACACAGGGTTGGCCCCTCTAATTTTTTTTTTCTTGAGGAAGATTAGCCCTGACCTAACATCCGCCACCAATCCCTCTTTTTGCTGAGGAAGACTGGCCCTGAGCTAACATCCGTGCCCATCTTCCTCTACTTTATATGTGGGATGCTGCCACAGCATGGCTTGACAAGCAGTGCTAGGTCCATGCCCAGGATCTGAACCGGTGAACCCCAGGCTACCAAAGAGGAGTCACACAAACCCAACTGCCACGCCACCGGGCCAGCCCCTAATTGCTCTAATTTTTGTATATCAATAACACTTTCCATTTTCTTGTAAAACTTTAAAGTCCACTTACACAGCTCAATTGTCAATTTTAATTATAAAATGCTGTGTATTTAACAACAAAAAAATTTTTTTAACCCTAGCATGCATTGACTAGTAGAGGTCTTACACAGACCAAAAACAATCTCAATTTTAAGGTGCATATTTTTTAGATTTTTAATTTTTAGGATATCAGAATTTTTCTTACAATATGTCCATTTAATGAAGTACTATTTGTCTTCCTTTTTCCCCAAAAAAAAGCTATTAAATTCATGATGTGTCTTACAACCAATTAGAATTGGGGTAAATTATAGTATAAATTATAAAATTTCTATGTATAATTGTTTTGTGAACAGCCCGAATATTTATTTTATAAATATTTTGATTAAAAAAAAATCAGAGAACTACGGACTTTGCACTGGTAGTGCTCCTAGGGAGCGCTAAATCCAAGCATTCTGCTTTATGGGTGGAGGAACTGAGTGAGGCTTAGGAATCCCATGGCCAGTTATGAGTAGAACCTGGAACAATGTCACTTTCCTAATTGTCCAAAAAATGTTCTTTCCACTTCACTTAGAGAAAACTATGCAACATCCCTGACAGTGCTAACAGTGCCGCAGAATAAAAGCTGGGAGAACAAAAATTGGGAATGGCTATTTCCTACAGCTTTGTGATACATGGCACCACTAAAGGACAAGGCCACCCTTTCAGAAGTAGGGCGATGATGCAGCGATTTGAGATAACTGCCACCAGATGGGAGCAGTGTAGTTTTCTTTGCCAGGTGGCAAGATGATTTTCCAGCCAAGACTGAAGAAATGGGTCAGATGCCTACCACGTGATCCAGGCAAGTATAACTCATTGAGAGGCGCTGGCCCAGATTCTCAAAGCCCATGACCATCATAAATCTAAAGGCAAAGCAACGAACCACTACACTTAACGTAGATGGAACCATGTTATTAAGCATCTATGCCCATACAAGGGCTTATCTGCAGGTGAGAAGCATTTAAATCAGGGCTCCTTAACCATGAGGATCAAAACTGAAGCCTGATAGGATTTGTCAATTTAAAGATGTTGGCCACTATCATTGTGTAGTTGACCAAATGGAGATATAAATTACCAGCTTAGATGATAGACAGAAGACAGCACCACAAGGCACTTCTCCAGCACAGGTCTACCACATGGATAAGAGTAATAAGATTCTCAGCCACAAGCTAAACAGCATTCAGGCTATTGCAGAAGGCGGCAGCTATGAGACTGTCTATAGAGATACTTACTTCAGATCAAGCGGCATCCCAAGACCTTGATTAAATGGACAAATCTAAAGCTGAGTTAAGGATGTTCGGATAGAGGTAAGAAAAGCTAACATTCAGTCGAGCCTGTGCTAGTCTCTCTGCCTACTAGCATTTTTTGAAATGCTAAGATAATCTCCATTATTTTATTGGAATGCATTTTTGGGGAAAATCCATGAATTTATTGAAGCACAAAGAGAAAAATGATCCAATCATTATTTGAGATAAGCAACTGAAACAGGCAGGACAATTGTGACACATACACACTTCTGCCTATTAAATATGTAGGAATTTTTTTTTTACTTCCATAAAGAAACATACTTTCTCCCACTTCCCCTAAAATAGATCACACTCTTGGTCTAATTTTCTCATAATTTTTGATGATGTGGATGGGTACTTACCACTCACTATGAGTTTAGAGATTTTGTCTGTTTGGTTCCCCTCTGTATCCCCATGCCCTAGAATAGTGCCTACACATCACAGGCACTCAAAAACGAATTAACTTTCCTCTAATGTTACCACAGAGAATAGAAAATGCTACAGAGAGTGGTGGAGACTGTGGGAAACTCAAGCATATGGCCATGGAAAGGAACAGCTACTACACAACTCCAGGTAATTGCTGCCACGTAGGATTATGGACCCAATTTTATCAGATCTGCTAATTTCCAAAAATAAGCTGGAAACCTGAAACTTTATGTGAAATTTCCAGATTTAAACACTGGCAACAAGTCACATTTTAAATTAACGTTAGACAGGCCAACACTGTAGAGGCTAAAGAAAACACATCTGAAAGGCTTTAGAGAGTCTCTGAGCCTACAGTTTTCTACCTCAGATCTAGTCTAACCACATCATTTTACTGACGGGCAGGGAGGTGAAGTGACACAGCCGGAGTTACACAAGTTAAAAGATGACATGCAAATAAAATCCAAAAATATATATATTAGCTCACACATGGGTTATCACAGTTCTCGCGTTTCTTCCCTGAAGAGCAGGTTATGGAACATTCCCCCACCCCCATTCCCAAGCATTTGTGTATGACTTTATACTTTCTTAAAGACATTTCAAAATAAACTATTTCATTTACATTTTCACAATAATCAAATGAGGTAGATGAGCTACCTATTGTCCCCATTTGCTCAACAGGCAAAAGATGTAGAAAGATTAAGCTCCTTTCACAAGAACACACAGACATAGTTAGTGCTAGAGCTCAGACTAGATCCCTCATCTTTTTAACTCTTTCTTTTTAAATCAACGTTATATATAATACAATGCACTCTTCTAAGTGTAAAGTTTAATGCATTTTCACAACTGTACTGTCATGCACTGTATAACGATGTTTCGGTTAACAACGAGTCACATGTATGACGGTGGTCCATTAAGATTATTACCATAGAGCTTAGGTATATAGTAGGCTATACCATCTAGGTTTCTGTAAATACACCTTACGATGTTTGCATAAAAATGAAATTGCCTAATGATGCATTTCTCAGAACACATCCCCATCATTAAGTGACACATGACTATATACACTCTTGTAACCATCACCACAATCAATCCATCACTTCAAACAGTTCCTCCTCCCTCTCTGTAGGCATCTCCCCTCCCTCCCACACCACCTCATATAACTACTGACTTGCTTTCTACCCTAGAGATGAGTACTGCTTGCTCTAGAATAAATAGAATCATACAGTATGTACTCTTGTGTCTAGCTTCTTTCCTCCAGCATAATATTTCTGAGATTCATCCTCATTGTTATATGTATCATTAGTTTGGTTTTTTGAAAATTGCAAACTAGTATTCCATTGTATAGATATTCCACAATTAGTTTACCCAATCATCTGTTGAAAGACATTTATTCAAATGTTTCTAGCTTTTGGCTTTTAATATAAACAACATGTTCATATGGAAGTCCTTTTGTTGTGGATACAGGTATTTATTTCTCTTAAGTAAATACCTAGGGATGAAATTGCTGGATCAATGGTAAGTGTATATTCAGGTTTATAAGAGACTGCTAAATAGTTCTCCACAGTGGTTGTACCATTTCACACTCCCAGCAGCCACACAAGAGAGTTGTTCCACATCCTCACCAACACTTGGTATTATCGGTCTTTTTATTTTAGTCATTCTAATGAGTGTGTAGTGATATTTCATCATGGTTTTAATTTGCATTTCCCTACAGATCCTTCATCATTTAAACTCCTAGGATTAACTGCTTCCCACCAATTTCCTGATAAAAGGCTTTCATAAGCCTAGGATCATAGAGTCACCAAGAAATTACTGAGATAACTTGGACTTCTACCTCTCAAACAAAGATGACACAAGTGCCTAGTTCTCTCCAAGAAGAAGAAGACAAGTGAGAATTTGTAATACACAGAGGGAGATTACATAATCTCGAAAATCTCTTTCAACTCTGACATCAACAAAAGATCAAGCAGAGGCACTGATATCTAGAATATACAACTATGGACGGGGGCGAGGGGCTTTGGGGAGAAGAAGAAGAAGAAAAAAGAAAGAAGACTGGCAACAGATGTTTAATAAAGATGGTCAATCTTTATTAAAAAAAAAAAGATCATGGTCTCAACACCATTATCACAACTAAAACTTTTTAAACAAAACCTCCTCTTAATCATGATTTTCAAGAACAGCAATGGGGCTTTTGAAGAACTAAGTGTAGTACCTTCCCTGGTTTTGTCTCAAGTACTGAATCACGCTAAATGGTACCAGGCTCCAGGGGCTGTTCTGAATGAATCAAGACACCAGTGACTTCCACTTAGCAAGGAAAAGTGAGGGATGGGGGAGGTAAGGTGAGCAGGAAGAGGAGAAAAACACCAAACTGATTATCTCAGTAGTGATATGCACAGAGATGGGAAACAGCTGGGCAGACAATGAGAATGATTAGACCCAGGACTATGAGACAAAGAAGCCCAACATGGTGCTGAGACAGGGTTTCTGGATTTGCTGCCAAAGAGGTTTTGGTGGATATTTTAAAATCGGGGCTGGATTCTAGGCACTAAAATCTGTGCCTGCTTATTTCCTGCAGTGAAAGGAAACTTCATTTCCTAACATCAGTCCCATCTACACCTTTAGGAATGGCTTCCACCTGTCTGAGATGAAAGGAGACACAAACCAAAGGAGTCAGAGGATTCTAAAATGAGGAAAACCTCATCCAGACCCATATTCTGCTCCTGTCTTCCACTTTTCTACCCTACAAACTCTTCGTTTCTCTTTTAAAATAAGGTTTAACCCAATGAATGCTGTTTACTTAATGCAGTTTCTCTTTGAAATACATGAGAAAGAAAAACAAGCATAAAATAAATAGCATACTGAGTCTTTTCTAAAGAATAAGATGGAGAATCCAGTTAAATTTATCTGAGAATTCATCTGTGAGATGTAAAAGAAAGGCAACACCGGACAAGGTACTGGACCCCTTTGGCCTCCATTTCCTCAACTGCAGAAATTAAGACAAAAATAGTGGTTTTTAAACCGGGCTCCTCAGAGCTCTAGGATTACTGGAGGTACTTCAGTGGCCCCATAAGGAAACAACGACTCCACTTAAGGGTAGGGCTCTGCACACAGCTTCCTGTTATCTGTTTAAGATTAATTCTGAAAAAGATGCTAGAAAAAAAAAAGGGGGACAACTCTGCTTTAAAGAAGAAGAAAAAAGTACCCAAAGAACATTCTGCAGCTCTATGTAAAAGTATTTTATAAAGAATAGAGGACTACGCTACTGCAAGTCATGCCCTTACTACATGCCTCCTGCAGACAGAAATGTGTACAGGCAGCTCCTGGGGAGGCGCGCTGTGCCACCACATCCACTTTACACTCACCGTGCAGTATTCCCTTAGAGTCTGTGGCTCAGACAAGCCACAACCTGCCCGAGGCCCTGTCCTCTTACCTGTCAAGGATGGCTGAGATCCACCTCACAGCTTTGGGGAGGATTACATGATAAGCAAAGCACTTAACACAGAGGAGGTATGTGATGAATACAGGTGTTCCCTCTCTCCCTACCCCCACCCCCACCACCAAATCCTTTGTATCTATATGATACTTGACTTATCATAAAGTTCTAAATTTGAAATATCTTTTCAAGATCAAGAGCGAAAACCCACATGCCTTCAGGGCCAGGCAGATCATCTAAAGGAGGAAAACAGTTCGAGTATAACAAAACATATAGAGGGAGTCCCATGAGACAGACTCACTGTCAGGGAGATCACGGGGAAGGGCAGGGACTGCGCAAAGTGGAGAGCGCATGCCGCAGCTCGTGGGGAGCCTCTCCTCAACTCAGCCAATTGTTGGCATGAAGGAATGTGGGCTGAGAGTTGCCAAGTTTTTTGATTTCCAAGAGAAGCTGGATTTTTAGGTGAAATCTCCTGATTTTTAAATCCAGGCAATAAACTTTTTAAAAAGTCTCTTAAACTCTATGCAAGTTAAGGAAAACCTCTTTCTAGGCTAGGACTGTACTAGACAGACCTGCTTCAATCTTTAGGAGAGCCTTGTGAATTAAGCGGGGCATGTATTGCTATTTCCCTCTGACTGGCTGGGAAACTGAGGAACAGAGAAAAGCCTAAGTAGTCTCCCTAGTACTGCCGCTTGGTTACAGGACCAGGGCTAGAATCCAGGTGTGCCAAGTCCTGGCCCTCACCTTGGTCCACTCTCTCATGCTGCCGTCCCCTCCCTTCAGCAGCAGACCATGCAGGAACACCTCCATTACCAGGGAAGGTAAGAGAAAAGACACAGTGAAAGGCAAGGGAGGCTGACCAAAGCTCTGCCTTTCCAGCTGACTGGGAGGGAGAGAGTCCTCCTTACAGTGAGAACCTGGTACACAGTCTGCAGTGTTTGTCACTCCCGTGACGACCAAGAGGCTAACAGACACCCATCTACAATTTATTCACAATGAAGACAACTTTGCCAAAAGTTTCAGAAGGAACAAAAATTTTCAAAACTCTGGAACAGATGGCAAGGAGCACAGCAAAGATTTCACAGGAAAAAAGGTCAATCTGAAGCATTTGTCAACACTGATTTCAGTGGGGACTTGAGGTCTGTTTTTTTTTAACATCAATCTCTCCTCACTTGCCTCAAATTAAAAATCACCATGTGCCAGCTCCTTCTGGGGAACATGTCAAAGCAGTCCTTTTCCCAGGGAGAAAGAACACCCAGATGGGGGGTGACTTGAGGTATTCAACTTCCTCTCTCCCCATCGGGAGCTGTGGGCACCAAGTCAGAGGCTGGCAAACCCTGGCAGTGGTAGACAAACATCAACAGAACCCAATCAAGGCCACAGCCTAGGCTGAGCATGAGGTGGCTGGCAATCGCTTCTTCCTTTCTAGGTCTGTAACAATTAGGGAGCATCTCCACTTCAGGGGGTCCTCTTTATGGGCTTGCTAAGAGTCTTCAAAAAAAAGAGAAGACATTTCCAAGGAAGACACCTGCCTGCCTGGAACAAGAGGTTAGAGTTTAAGACATCAAGCTGGCTCACAGACACCACAGGTTTGTGAATTACTAAATACACAACCAAAGCACCTTGGGCCTGGGGCTGTCAACAGCTACGGCTGACTGCAAGAGGGCCTTTCCCAGAGCTACTCTGACCACCTTCACTGTACTATTACCCTAGGATTAGCTATTTGGTAGATGTAGAGAGAAGTGATGAGACATAGGGCCATGTTCTTTGTTCACTGAAATCCACTGAGCAGCTTCCCCAGGTCAGGCTGAGCCATTTTCTGTTCTCTATACTACCGCTAGGGTGATCTTTTAAAACAGAAATTGAATATTATTCACCTGTTTGAAACTCCTCAGTAGCTTCTCACCTTTCTTAGAACAAAACTCTGAATGCTGACCATGGCTTGCAAGGCCCTATGTGATGCAATGAGATCTCTCTTTTCTCCAGCCTCATTCATACACCATGGCCTTTCGCTGCTCACTCTGTTCCAGCCGTAATCGCCTTCTTTGCTCCTCAATGTTGCTTACACTCCACCCAACCTAAGGATTTCTGTGCCCGCTTCTCCCTTTGCCCTCTTCACCTCATTCCTGGCCTCACCAGCTCCTACTGGTCATTCTTCAGGTTTCAGGCTGATTGTTACCTCCGTGGGTGAGCCCTCCCTGACTGCCCCTGGCCCCCAGCCCTTCTTCTGTTTAGGTCAAGTTCCTTGTTATGCATGTTCCCTCTATTTTTCCTTCAGGACACATAACTAAACATTTAGGTGGGTAATTCCTGGTTTGATGCCTTCTTCCCCTGAACCCTGTAAACTGCACAAGGTCAGGCACAATGACTGACTCACTAAGCCCTCTGTCACCCAGCACATTGTCCACCACATAAACGGTACTCAGGTGTTCATTACACAAAGTGTTTGCCTGCTACCATAAAAAATACCGGCCCCCCACCCCCCGCAAAACAAAACAACAAAAAGCACTACCCAGTCCCCCGCCTTTCAGAAGGTTAGACTCTAGTTTGGGATAGAAGGATCATACTTTGAGAGAACACCCTCTCAGTGATAAAGTAGTCTACCCCTCCTGAGAAAAAGCCTGAGCACACAGCCTGGCATGACGGAGAGTGGAGTGAGACTACAGCTGACTGGACAACTTCCTGGGGCAATATGCTCAAGGCATAGCTTTATGGAGAGCTTTAGAGAAATCCCTGTTACCGTCACGAGTGACACTTGTTCTGTACACGATCCCTTCTCTTAAAAATAACACTTGAGCTGGAAATGAAAACCTTCTTCAGTTTAGAAGGAACAGAAATCAAGCATCCCCACAGTCAATCCTGCATTGTCCCTCACCTGAAGGAGTGGCAGCCCTCTCGGGCATGAATTGTGCTCACCCCTCAAGCCACTGGTGCCAGCCATCTTCTCATAAGTGGTGTGCAAACAAATAAAGTGGCTGAGGTCAGCCAGATAGAGCGGCATCCGTGCCTAGATTTGTCAGCCCCACAGCGCAGACACCCAAACTCTGGCTCTAATCATTTCCACCAAGACTTGAGGTGGGCGACTGGTCCACATTCTCCAGAGCACAAGCGGGGTTTCAGCAAAGCCGAAGTTTGGCTGACATTCTCTCAGCTCCCAACTGTTAATTCCAAAGCATTCCACTTTAACTTCATGCTTCAAAGCTTACTTCGTTTTCTACAGTAAGCATTTACTGCTTCAGTAGTAAGATCAGGTTAACTAGAACTGTTCCAGAAAGAGCATTTTCTAGAGTGGTTATTTGAGCTCAGCAGCCAGGTTAAGCCATGTCTTCTGTTCTACTGGGATACACACTGACATCAATGGTACCTAATATAAAAGTGTTCAACTCTTTACGTTTCCCTAGAGCTGATCTCCAGACACAACTGCTTTTTGCAGGTCATCCTAATCTGCCTCAACCCTCCCAGTTCTGAGAGGAGATGAACTCTCATCCTGGAAAGCAGGATGACATTTTCTCAGCTCCCAACTGTTAATTCCAGAGCATTCCAATTTAACTTTATGCTAAAGCCTTTCCGCTGAGGTTCAGGATGTCTGACCGCACTACCCTTCACCATCATCCACTAGCACCAGTTCACAGTCTCCTCCCCACCCCAACTCCTGCCATCACCCAAGCTGACTTTTCAGAGTTAACAATTCTATCCCCTAAACCTCTCCAGACTTCATCCCTTCTACTCCATCTTGATGCTCCTTCACACTCTCCTCTTTTCTTACCAGAAGAACAAAAATAGAGTCCTAAGCTTTCTGTGCCTCAGATCGCTTTCTCTTCTAAAACACATAGCTAATAACTCCTCTTAAAAGTATTCATTAGTTCTCCAAACGCAGAATGAAGTCCAAATTTCTTAACACAGAACATAAGAATCTTTATATTTTATCCCATTTTATTATGAAAAATTTTAAACACATAGTAAAGCTGAAAAGATCACACTGCAAACATCCATAAACTTACCACCTAGGGTCTACAGTTGTTAACATTTTGCTATATTTGTTTTATCACATATTTATCATCCATTACGCAAATATCAACTCATCTCATTTTTTTTTTTTTTACAGATTTTATTTTTTATTTTTTTTCCTTTTTCTCCCCAAAGCCCCCCAGTACATAGTTGTATATTCTTTGTTGTGGGTCTTTCTAGTTGTGGTATGTGGGACGCTGCCTCAGCGTGGCCTGATGAGCAGTGCCATGTCCGCGCCCAGGATTCGAACCAATGAAACACTGGGCCGCCTGCAGTGGAGCGCGTGAACTTAACCACTCGGCCACGGGGCCAGCCCCAACTCATCTCATTTTTTATGCATTTCCAAGTAAGGTGCACACCTCAGTGCACTTCACCCTAAACACTTCAGCATGCCTCTCCTTAACTAGTGTTCAGAGTTCATGGTTCTTCTAGCGGGTGGGCATAGGGGTAGAAATATAATTTATTTACAGTGAAATGTACAAATCTTAAGTGTATTATCGCATGAGTTTTGATAAATGCATATACTCACGTAATCCAAACTTCTATCAAGATATAAAACCTTTCCATCACACAGAGAGTTCCCTAATGCCCCTTTCCAGACAACCCCACCCTCATATCCCACCTGGAGGCAACCACTGTTCTGATTTTTTCATCTATTACTAATTTTGCCAGCTTTAGAACTTCATATAAAAGGAATCTCATGGTCTGTGCTTTTTTGTGTAAGGATCTTTTACTCATTGTAATAATTTATATTGTTGAGTGTATGGGGTGGTTTGTGAATTTTATTGTTGACTAGTATTTCATTATTTGAATAAACCTGTTTATCCTTTCTCTTAGAGATATTTGGGTTATTTCAAATCTGTAGCTATTATGAAGACAGCTCTACATGCATTCTTGTACAAGTCTTCTTGTGTCATGTTTTTACTTGTCTTCGTAAATACCTAATACCTCAGAGTAGAAGTGCAGCGCCACTGGGGAGATTTAATTTTACAAGAAACTTCCAGACCTTTTTCCAAAGTGGTTGTATCGTTTTATACTCCCACCAACAACATATGACAGTTCCAGACCCTTTACAATGCGAATGCTGCCCTGTCCTCGCCCAGCTCCAGCTCTCAGTTCGCTCTCCTCTACCACCAAGCTTTCAGAACTTCAACCTTTTCGCTGCTTTCCTCCCAGCCACATGCTATTACCACTCCCTGGAATATCCTATCCCAATCTTCTCCTGGATAAAAGGAGTTTAAGATTTTAAAATAACACCTCTTCTGTGAAGTTTTCCCTGTCCCTGACAATCACCCCCAGGCTTTCCTGTTACCATACATTTGGCCAGTACCTCTACTGTTGCACTTATCATGAGATATTGTGATTCTCTGTGATACGTTAATCTCTTCACTAGATAGGCTAAGGAAAAGAGGGAGCCACTCTTTTCTGCCTCAGGTAGAAATGTTACTTATGTTATCATAAGTAACAAAACACTTTATGATATACTATATGATACTTTATAAAGTATTTTTTTACATACAGCATACTACATATACTCTGTATACTTTATGACACTTTAATGTTATCGTTAAACGCTACTTTAAGAACTTTGAATACTGTGACACCATAAGGACAACATTCTACATTGTCCTCTAGATGGGGCACTTGAAAAATGAGTCACCAAAGAAAATGAAAATAGGAAAAAGCTTATTTCTCTTGGAATCCTCAGGGCTACCACAGTGCTTGGTACATGGTAGATGATTAATAGATGTTTCATAAATTAATAGCAAATCAAAATAATGTTGTTGCTTGCTTATAATTCTCCTCTAGCTCTCAACGACCTACAAGATAAAATCCCAACCTTAATGCAGCATACAAGGCCCACCATAATCTAGAGCCCACACTGAACTGAGTGTCTGGGCAGCATCCTCTGATGCCTCACTGCTTTTTGCTTGAATTCTCTGTCTGGAATGCCTGTCTCCTCTCTGAGCACTAACTTGTAGCTGTAAATCCCAGTGTAGCTCCAACCAGGACTCCTGTGAGAACTCTCACTTAACAGAATGCCCATCCTCACATTACTTTCTTACCCTGATTATATCCCATTTGTCTGCATACCAGTCTTTCTCACTAGGACTCTATTCTCTCAGAAGGCAAAGATTTTACTTTTTTTTTATTTATTTATTTTTTGGGAGGAAGACTGGCCCTGAGCTAACATCTATTGCCAATCTTGTTCTTTTTGCTGGAGGAAGATCCTGAGCTAACATCTGTGCCCATCTTCCTCTACTTTGTACATGGGACACCACCACAGCATGACTTGATGAGATCTGAACCTGCAAACCCCAGGCGGCCAAAGAGGACAGCATGAACTTAACCACTGTGCCATGGGCCCCAATTTTACTTTATTTTCATTCCTTGCAGGAAGCACAATGGTCTAGCTTACCATACCCTTCACCCCTTGCTGAAATAATTAGATATGTTATATCAAGTGACCCCCTTCTCCAAGCCACAGCTAACTGGACCAGGAGTGGGCAGCTGGAGCACATTCTCCCTCAAGAATCTGAGTGACAGTCTCAGGTACTATAATCAGATGGTGCTGTACAACCACGTAGACTAGTCTGGTGGCTACTGTCAGTCACATGCATGCTCACAAATAAGAAGAGTGTTCTGCAAAAAAGGCGAAATAACGGAGCAGAAGCTTGGAAGAAGCTGCATCTGAGACTGAGGCTCTAGGGGAGAGAGACAGACAGAAGAGCCAACTGATAACTTTCCAATACTCACAAAATCCAGCTTCTTTTCCTACCATTGGGTTCTGGAAGGTTCCCCTGTGTTTATCCAATAAATTCCATTTTACTTAATCTAATTTGAATTAAATTTCTGTTCCTTGCACCTAATGACCCTAATATACCTTGCACCAATTATGTTTATAGAATGTATGAACTCTGATAACGTCTAAGTTTTAATAATTTTAACCATTACGGGCTCCTTTAACAGAAAGTATCCAGAACAGAGAGTTAAAACAGAGTATTAAAAACCACACTTGAAGAGTGAAAATCTTTAATTTAAGGACTAGATTTACATTAAAATAGAACCTGCACTAATCTACAAAGATCTATGGAAGAAAGTGGTCAAAAATTTATTTTAGAAAGAAAAGTCACAGGGAACTTGAACAGGGGACGTGGTCGGCACTGTAACCTTTCTTGGGCTCACAGATCAGGGTTAGGGAGTGGGGACACAAGATCCCCAGCACTTAGAGCATTCATTACCCGGGGAATGCCGGGAAGATGGTTTTTACCTGGAGTTATCAGAGAGCAATCACAAAGAAGAGGATTTAGCCCTCAAATGGGAGGAAACGGACAGAGTGGAGCTTTTCAGATCAAGTGAAAAAAGAGCTCAGACATAGACCTAGGGAGCCCTGTTAAGAAGGTAAGTCTCGAAAAGGACCAGAAGCACACCAGCACTGACCAATGCACTAAATTACAATTGGGAAAAACTTCCTCTGCCTTTGGTGTAAAACCAAGGTCAGGACTACGGCAAGCGGAGTGAGACACTTGCCATAAGCACAACGGACAAAGTCAGTATTACTGATTTTTCCTTTTGACTCAGGCTGCAGTATGGCTGGGCACACACTGTTAAATTGATCCTGCCTTTACTTTAAATTCTGATATTTTGTTTACCATGGCTTCTTGCATTCATTTTTATTTTTTAAATATTGCATAAAAATATTATTTAGGTTGATTACTGAGTTTTTGGGTGCCCCTAAATTCTGCCCTTGAAGTGGAGTGCCTCACTCTAGTCCCAGCTTATGTGAACCTGCTGGCTGCACAGAAGAGAAATCTGCTCAGGCACTGGCATCTGTGTTGTCCTTCCACACGGTTCCACAGAAGGCCTGAGAGGTCAACACATTCCTCGGGGTAGGGGGACAGAAACTCAGTGGGCGACTCCAAAGGGAGTAGAGGGTAGGAAACAGGAAGAGAAATGGAATTGTGGAGTCAGTTTCTGGCTCTCAGTGGGAACTACTGTAATGCAGCAAAGCTCCAGGGACGGCCTACTCCTAAGCCCTCTTGGGCACAGCTGAGATCAGACTTGACTCAGGCGCCAAACAAACGTAAAGAAACCAAGCTTCTCAGAAGCAGAATCCAAGCATTAGCCTAGATACGAAATGAATATAAACTCATCAACGAGATGGGTAATAAAAGAGTACCAACCAAACAGAACAGAGAAAGGTGGGTTTCCCAATAACCAGAGTCTTGGGGTCCTCAATAAAGGGTTGAAGAAAGAGGCTAACAGGGTCAGTGCAGAGCAGCCAGAAGCCTAGGAAAAAATATCTGAAGCTTAATTAGGAAAGGGCTCACTCACTCAAGGAGCCAGGACAGGGCACCAGGAGAAATCAAGATGTCACAGGGTTCTAGGAGGCTTATGACAAACAAGGAGGGGAAGTAGATCTGAAGAAGAACAAAGGATCCCATCCAACCTGGAAGTAAGAGGAGGACGATTCTACCCAAGTATCCAGTGCCATGTTAAGGAGAGGGAAAGGAACGAGGGCTGAGCATTCTCTCAGTTGTATCAGCAAGCAGTCTGAGGCAGGCAATCAGACCTTCTGGGAGGAATGTCAGCTGGCATGTGCCTGGAAAGCAACATGGAAATAAGTATAAAAAGCCCAATAGATCTTTTGACTCAAAAATTTCACTTCTGGGAATCTATCTTAAGGAAATAATCTGAAATATTCACAAAATGTGTACAAAAATGCTCAAGACAAAAAAATTATAAGCATGAAAAATGGAAATTACTTAAATATCCAATGAGAGAAGATTTGGTTTTAAAAAATTAAAGTTTGTTCATACAAAAGAACATTAGATAGCCATTAAAATATTAGATTTCAGTATGTTAAAACACACAAAATACCTTAAATAAAAAGAACAAGATAAAAAGCTCTGAGTTTATTAAGAACACAGCTATGTAAAAATGCATATGTGTAGCAAAAAGACTAGAAGGAAATACAACAAAATGCTGTGACTGAAATATGCAAAAAAATTCCTCTGACTCGGGGCTGGCCCAGTGGCCTAGTGGTTAAGTTTGCGCGCTCCGCTGCAGGCGGCCCAGTGTTTTGTTGGTTCAAATCCTGGGCGCGGACATGGCACTGCTCATCAAACCACGCTGAGGCAGCGTCCCACATACCACAACTAGGAGGACCCACAACGGAGAATATACAACTATGTACCGGGGGGCTTTGGGGAGAACAAGGAAAAAATAAAATCTTAAAAAAAAAAAAATCAATTAAAAAAAAAATTCCTCTGACTCAGTTACCTGTGGATGACGGGATTATAGATGATTACTTTCTTCCTTATCCTTTTCTCTATTTTCCAAATTTTCTATAAATATCCATATATTAATCTTTTTTAAATTATAAAAGAAACTCTTTTAGTTGTTTGCTTTTAAAGAAAAACCTACAGACCTGGGGAGGTGTGTTAAAAAGGACCAGGAGCACACCAGCACCAACCAATGCACTGAATTACCGTTGGAGAAAACTTCCTCTGCCTTTGGTGTAAAACCAGAGCTAGGACTAGGGTTAGCAGAGTGAGGCACTTGCCTGGGACACAAAATTTAAGGAGAGCCAAAAAACTCAGTAATGGAGATAAATAATATTTTAATGTATTTGTTAAATGAAAATAAATGCAAAAAATCCACAAAGAACAAATTTCAAATTTTTAAATAAAGACAGGATCAGTATCGATTTTTCATTTTCCCTCAGGCTCCCGTATGGCTGGGAACAACACAGCACTGTTACTGATCCGGTGTTTATTTAAAATGCTGATATTTTGTTCATCGTAGATTTTTTGCATTAATTTGTTTCTATGCTTACTGTAATCCTGACTGGCTAATTTCCTGGAAAATTTTTCCAGCCCTCCATTGTGGTCAGAGCATTCAGATGGACCAGTGCCTGTCTGGTCTGACAGCAGAACTAAGCAGGAACAAAAGAAGAATGATGATGGCCTTGAAAGGGGAGGAATCTGTTCTAAAGAGCCCCATGCACTCTCCTAGGTTCCCTAAGACCACAACTCTATTCCAATCTCTCTCTCCAGTGACTTTCAGGGATTAAAATAGAAAAATCCTTTCCATTCAGAAAACATACAACATACAATGACTAACATCCCCACCAACCATAAAAGGATCATTAGTCCTTAAGAGAATACTATTTAAAAATGTTTGTATGTTAACAATTATGCTTCAGCTTAATGGCAGTATAAACACATGATGCACAAATAAACATTCAAAAAGCAAGTGAAGGACAGTGACTTATAATAATTAGTCCAATTAACCATGCTTATGAGAAGTTAATCAAGGCTTGGGTCCACAGGCACATATGCCTAGAAAACAATGGCCTCTAGCTCTCAAGAGCTAAGTCAATGATCGCAGAAGTATCACCACCCTGGACAGCAGTCTGAAAAATTGCTCTGAATATAAGGAGAAAAAAACATACACAAAATATAATGTTCCATGGCTTTAAAGCCACGTGGCCTATTCTCCATCAGACCATCACATCTTCCAGCTACTTTACAGCACATCTGTTTAGGACACATCCAAAAATAGCACTATTGAGATTCAGCTCTGCGCCAAGCACTTTCACATGCATCATCTAATTGCATCCTCATGACAATCCTGTGAGGCAAGTATTATTATACCCGTCTATCTGATGGGGAACCACAGGTTCACTCAGTAAGCAGCAGAACCCCATAACGTGGGCACACGCCCAGTGCCCTGGATCTATGCCTAAGAGGCTCATTTCCTAAAGCCCACCTACAAAACTTGCTTCCAAAGCCTCCTCCAGCATATCCCTACTGTGATTTTCTCACCAAATTACCCCTCATCCATTCAGAGACTCAAGTCCCATTTCACCAGTAAGGAAAGTGAGACACAGCAAAGCAATGAATTCACTGAACTTTCCATGATCTGACCTCCGACCACTGTGCTGTCCGGCGAATCAGGCTGCTCTGTAGAATTTACTCCCCCACTATGAGGGAGAAATGGTGCCCTAATCCTCCTCCTATCGGGTTCTGTTCTAGGTAAAACCCCCAGCCCTTAGCCCAAGGAGAGCTGAGTGACAATATGGGAGAGTGCCAAGTAACTAGGGGTGCGTTGGTTTTCAGCACATCTTCTACCTTCCAGCACGGTGGAAGAGATTATTTCCCTGCCTGCAGAAACAGACTGTGGGAGGGATTTCAGCTACAAAGCTTGAGTTACAATCCTTCTTTCCTGGCCCTAACCCCCCTTCTCTTGCCCTTTGTATTCACCCTAACAGCAGGAAGCAGAGTACAATCTACACTGTGCCAGAATGGAGGCCAGGTATTGGCAAGACACCTTTCCTTATCCCTACCACATTTATTTCTACAGGAGGCATAAGTGACCCAGACCACGGGGCAGCACATTTCAATGGGGGCTGGCATTTTAGGTAGGGGAGGCAGTGAGGATGGTAGAGATGGTATTCTTATCCTTAAATTGGGATTCTTTTCACAATCTTTGAGTATCTCTTTCACCTTCATCTTCACTAAGGCACCTTGGGGAATTCAGGCTCCCAGGCAATATGGTCTCAGATGGAGAAGGCTTGTATTGGGGAGGAGGAAGGAATGGAACTCATTGCACTGCCCTCCCACTCCCAGGGCTGTAAAAGGGAACACAGCCTTACCTCTCAGCCTTCAAGCAGTAAGAAAGGGTTTTGGAAGAAGTGAAAAATGGTTAGCATTAGACAAAATCAGACCATAGACACATCCCAACAGGACTATGCTAGTAGATGGGGGAGTAGGAGCTGTTTTCAGTGAAATTTTGAACAGAAAAATGCCATTAGGCTTTTCTCTGAATGCTGAATATAGAGATGCTGACGCTGCTTCATTGCAATTAGTGATTCAATCCTAAGGAAACCTGAGAGTCCACTGCTGAGCACACTGACAACCTGGCTCAGACAAGAGTTCAAACGCAATGAGATCCTGTTCCTGGGAGCACCACCTTCCCCGCAACTCCCACTGACCTATACATCACAGATACCCACCTTTGCTTCTAAAATCATTCTCAGGGTCAAAAGCATGGTTTAAAAAATCTCCACCCACACTGAAAGGGGCCTCAACTCCTCCCTTTCCACCACCCCAGCCTACCAACACTTCTCAAGTCCTGAAAGGTCCTGAATGCACCCAGTGTCCCTCAACTTTCACACCCCTCCCTCTTCTAAGTTCCCTATGTCAGCCCCCTCCTTGCCTCCATCGCTCCTCCTGTCTCTGGAGCCCATACTCCCCGCTAAGGACTTCACTCTAGAAATTATCCCTCCTGTCTTGTATTTCAATTGCTCCTCTCTACTGACTCTCTCCCACCAGTATTTAAACATGCTCCAAGTCTCTCTGGTTGTAAAAAGAAAAAAGAGGAAAAAAATAAATCTCTTCATCCCTTTCTTGATCCAATCAGCTAACCATCCCTTTCCCCTCTTTCACAACCAGACATTTTTAATTGCTTATACTCTTCTCTCTCTCCACACTCTACCTCCCAGTCATTCAGAAACCTCTTATAATCTGGTGTCTGCCCTCTCCAAGACCCTCTCTGTGGCTCAACCCAGTACACTACTTTTCAGATGCTGTCTCACATGACAGCCATGCAGCACTTTTCATGGTGACACTCTCGAATCAAGAAGGCAGTTAAGTTCGCATGTTCCACTTGGGCGCCCCGGGGTTCACTGGTTCGGATCCTGGGTGCCGACCTACGCACCGCTTGTCAAACCATGCTGTGGCAGGCGTCCCAAATATTGAAAAAAAAGTAGAGGAAGATGGGCACAGATGTTAGCTCAGGGCCGGTCTTGCTAGGCAAAAATAGGAGGATTGGCAGTAGACGTTAGCTCAGGACTAATCTTCCTCAAAAAAAAGACCTCTTCCCTTTTGGCTTCCAAAGGAAAGGACATTACATGCTCAGTTTTTCTCCCTCCGTCCACTTCTTGATCTTCTTTAGAGTTCCTCATCCTTTTCCTGTTCTTTAAATGCGAGTGTTTCTTCACGGTTCAGTCCTGAGTCGTCTCTATTGGCTCTATAAATGTTCTCTGGGCGAGTTCACCCATTAAGCATTTAAGCATCCTTTAATTACATTCATAATATTGACAACTCTCCTCAGAGGTCCAGACCCATATATTTGACTTTCTCAATTAACCTGACAGACATTCCCACTTGTAATTTTCACAGGCACGCCAAATTCAACACGTTTAAAACTGAAATTAAGCCCCATGTGTGCCCCCCCATACCTCCCCAATATCCTTTCCTGTCTTTCCTATTACTGTGGATGTGACCACCATCTACCCTACCCCATTTCCTATCTTCAACAACTCCCTCTCAACATCCAAGTAATTACCAGAGCTTATTGAATTTTCTCTCTCTCTCAAATCTGCTTATTTCTTCCCATATTCACTGCCATTGCCTTATTTCAGATCCTCCTCCTTTTTCTCCTGGAATACTACAATGCCTTCATGCACTCCTAGAACAGAAAGCTTTGAGATGTCTGCCCAACTCCATGATTCTTCCTCTGGCCCTTTCCCTTCCCCTACCAGTCACGTTTGATCAAATAATATCCCCACCCCCATCCTTGCCAGAGTTGATGATACCAGTAAGGACATCTGACTCAAGCTTGGGCCAATCAGATTCTCTCTCTTGGAAAAGTGGAATTTGGTATAAGTCTATGGTGAGACACATGAATGAATGAACAGAGAAAGTCTACCTGCAGAAAGAAAGAGAAGACCAAAGCAGGAGCACAAAGAAGCAGAGATACAAGAGAGACAGAGACTCCCAAGAGGCTTCTTGTTCCTAATCTCAGACATTTCCCAAGGGTCACTAGCACTCCGGAACCCAGGTTCCATGAGAGACCCCCTACCATATCTTTTTAACATTTTCCCTTTTGTATTTCAAATAGTTTAGGTAACTATTAAGTGCCTTTAGAAAGTCTTGATTAATACATTTGGATCAACTCACTTCTCCTCACTGGGTCTCAGCTTCTCCATCTGTAAAACTAGAAGACTAGATTAGAAGAACTCTATGAGGGCAGTAAATAGGAGCACACTACAGTTTTCAGGCAAAGTATGTGTTGTTTCTATATTCAGTCTATATGCAAAATGATGGTCACCACCTGTCCAAGGACTGCCAAACGTATATTTCAGGATTGTTTTTTTTAATAATCAAGTCTTTAAAAGATGCTGAGTTTAAAAACAAATTAATAAAAAGAACCTACTTTTAACTCAAAGAAAGTGTTTTTATGTCAATTTTCAACCCATTTACCATAAATGTAATTTTTAAATTACTTCCTTTTTTAACGCCCTGAATTAAAACATTTGTCTGCAATTTAGTAGATCCCATTTGGCACTCTGCAGGTGGGCCAGTCCATTTCAAATGGGCCATTTCTGAATGTATTTAGAGAATGCTTTTCACTATTCATTCTTAAATTATCGCAGGAAAAAAACAGATTCACTCTACAACGCCACATTGAATGTAGGGCACCAAGTGTTTTTTTTTTTAAAAAAACCTTTGTCCTCTCAAAAGGCTCCAGATAAATTCATAAGCCACTTATTAAGTAGCCAATATACAAAGTACATATTACATCACTGATAAAGTACTTGGTAAATAGCTAAATGCCGATAAAGAGACTCATTCAGTAGGCCTGGGTGGGGCCCTGGGATCTATTGTTTAAAAAACCCTCCCAGACAATAGAGATCCTTTGCCAGTTTGGGGAACCACTGCCCCTGGGTCAGGGGCATTTCAGATCTTTTTGAAGTAAAAAGTAAAAACTGCAGTATACCGAGAAGCCTTAGAACAGAATCAGAGTATCTCTTTATATTAAAAATTTCTGTGACTAAATTAAATAAACCATACCAGTGGTTGAGGGGTGGGAGAGGTGGTAAGGAAATTGGACCACGCTGGCTATCTTTGCCTAGGGAAGGAAGCTAAGGACTTTGCAAACTCCTATCCTCCTGAAAAGATCTGCCACCAGGGAAAAGAAAATACACCATAATCCATATTTTAAATGGTTATTCAAGATCCTACAAAAACCTCCCTGCCAGATGTCTGCTCAAGTGTGAATACTAAGAAAGTCTGGAAAAAGAGAAAGGCTATCTCAAGATTGTTTCAGAAACAGGGTTAAATAAGAAGTAGTGGTCAAAGGGAAGAGAAGAGGCAGGCTCAGAGTGGAAATAAAACTTTCTGTCCCAAAGTCTTTGCAAACTCACAGGAAAAGGATGCTGATGTCTAGCACCTTCAAATTCTTCCCTGCTGCTCTGACGACTCTGCTGGAAGTTAAGACACCAGTGAGAGCCCCACATAACGCCCAAAGGGTTATGTCCATGGACTGTACGGTTACACACCCACCGTAATCACGTGTGACTGCCACTGCACAGAATTCCTGGGAACATTTCAAATAAATCTCCATGTGAGAGATAGCAAGGGGCAACAGAAAGAACAACAGGCCAGGAGTCAAGAGATCTAGTTCTGGTCCAAGTTCCGCAAATGACAAGCTATGATCTTGAGCAAGTCACTACACTTCTCTGGGCCTCATTTCTTTATTTGTAAAATAAAAGTGTGGCACTGGATTAAAGGGACAGAAAAATCTCTCACCTTTGGAGCTGAGTATTTGCCATATTTTGGTGATTCTTTAGGGATATGAAGCACACCAAACAATATCCTAAAGTCTACGCAGGAATCTGAAGGATCGAGTCTTTAAAAGACAACATTCTTTCATACTGGAGGATGAGGGATGGGCAGCAGAAGAAAATAAATTAAAAGCAGCTCTCTGACAGGTGGGAGTAAGGGTAGGAATTGGCAAAACATTACTTCCTTTGGGATGTTTCCTCTTTATTATTCCAATCACTTGCTGATTTTCCTGATACAGGTACATTTTCAAAACCTGAAGGCAAAGAGATTCTCTGTTAAAGACTCTCCTAAAGAGTATTTAGAAAGTTTGATATTTTCCTTGAAAGTCACTCCCTGTATATCTAGTGTACAAAGAGGGGGTCAGTTTCCTCCTGGGTCTCAGCCTCATGGCTCATAACCTAAAGACTCCTTTCCAGCCTGAGTGCTGGAAAACACCCAGTAGCAGGTCGAAAGACACATTCCCTTCACTTGCCACTCCTGATATCCATGCGATTCTTTCCTCTGCTTCTTGGCCCTGAGTTGCTTCAGAGGCAACTCATCAGGTGCCCTGAGCACGGAGGTCTGTGTTTCAATTCTACATTAACTTAGTCCCACTATTTCAAGATCCTGGATTTAATGTCTTCACCCATAGTACAAACCACTCACTAAAAGAACAAAGTGGAATTTTCAGTCTTTCTTCTCAATGGAGAAAAAAAGTTTTGGTTGGTTCTCTAGGTAGACTTGGGGTCTCTGGCCATCATGTGACAGCCAACTTCACCTGACCACCCCTCCCCTAATACATGGAGCCTCTTCTACAGAGTAATTAACCTTCTACCACTGCTCTCTAGGCTAATGGCTATCACCTGCCTAGGAACCCTCCGAAGGTGATTCATCTCCCTCCCCTCACAACGTACCCAAGTGCTTCAAGAAAGGCACTAGTGTTTCTAGTGTTGTTTACCTACCACACACAATGCTGACTTAACAATCTAGCCTCCTCCTTGAAAAAACACAATCAGGGAATCCTAACCAGGCAGGCGTGACTCCTAAGCAGATGGCAGGCCTCATAATTAGGTCATTACATAATACTGCTTCCCTAACCAGCTTCTCTACCCTCAGAGACCTCGCACTGATGAGCTTTACACTGTGGTTACTTTAATTATAATTCGCTCTTGAGAACACAGTAATACCATGTTTTGAAAAAAGAAAAGGAAGAGCATGAGAAGTGTGGGAGAAGTAAGAGTCAGAGGCCGCTTTAGCTTCAGTTTTGACTATCCAGACCTGTACAAGTAACTTTCTCTCTTGGTGCCCTGGTTTTCCAACCTGTCACATAGATAGATGCCAATTCCCAGTTGCACTGGTTCCATTACAGGACTCACATATAAATGTTGTATCATGTGATTCAATTTCACTAAGATGCTCCATCACATTTAGTGTCATGTCAGGCTCTCCACAGCTCAGCACCAAGCTACAGATTGCACACGGTGGTGTCCACAAGCACAGGGGCAACCGCTACTCTCAGGAAGACGCCAGGTCAGCATGGAATCAGGTTTAGTCTATGGCGTCCCTCGATCTCCAACTCTAGACAGTAAGACATCTCATTTACATCCCACTATACCCAAGATCTCTAAAGCCTTCCACTCCACTCCACAAGCCGCTTCTCCTGGAGTTATCCATGCTCCAAAAATCACTGCTCCCTTCACTCAACATCAAAACTGCCACTTACCAATCTGTTAGTTTTTAGGCAAGCTGGGGTCTCATACTTGGTATTTGTATGGACAGTCTACAGTGTGCAAAAATCATTCACATATATGTTCTTATTTCCTCATTACAATAAACCTGAATTATCATTTTGTAGATTCGAAAAATGAGGCCCAGATAAGTGTTACCTAACAAAGGCGGCACATAAAAATTCAAGCTATAATTTAAGATTAAAAGAAAAGACTATTCTATTAAAAGGAGAGATGAGTGATCTCTAATTGGCATAATGGGTAATGGGAAATACTTCCAAGCTGGAGATCCAACCCTCTACACCACTTCTGAATCCCCAAGGACATCAGCTTAGCATTTATGCTTTGGTCACCCTGAGTGCTCCAAATTCTGACACTGGCCTGGACAGTACCTGCATTGGCTCTGGTTCCAATGGGCTGGTCTAGGGATTTGGTGCCTGCCCTCACTGCAATTCTCAGACTGTGATACCTAATGCCATCCTCTCTAGAGTCCTGTCCCAAGTCCTATATCTCTCCTGGATTGTTAAAGTCTTGATTTCTAACCTAAACCTACTAAACCTACTAACCTAAACCTACTGAAGATATCAGAAATTCAACTTAAGAGTCACTTATCCAAAAGTAGGTTTGGATCAGATCAAAAGCTTTACATATGATATGGCAGGTGATACCAGGAAAAGAGCATGACCTTTAGGTCAGAAGGTTCTATGGTTGGATTTCTAGCAATAAAACTTACCTTTGAAAACTCGAGAAAGTTACTTAACTTCTGTAAGCCTCAGTTATTATTTATAATTTGCAGATGTGGAAACTTTCTCCCCCAAGGCTATTGAGAGGCATTAAAGAAAAAAATATGAAAAAGGGCCTAGCACAACGCTGGGCACACACATTGCCCTCCTCCTTCCCTTCCTGGTGACTGGAGGGAAGCACTCCCTCCCTTCTGCTGCGTTCACTGCCCTGACGGGTCTGGGGGAAACTCTGAAAAATACGTAGCTCACAAAAAACAAGGTGGGATGAATCAAAGGACTGTGAACTAATTAGAAAGCACAGCAAAGAGACGGGGGTGACCAGCAGTAGGGCAGATTTTGTCCAAGCATTGCATTTCTAAAATAATCACTGTGCAGCTTTTCAGGCCTTTTCCAGGTAAGACACTTAAAAATGAACTGAGAACAAAGCAGTCAATGGGAAAGCTGTGGGCCTGTGAACCTAAGGCAGAATGGGTGGTTGAATACCAGGCTGGTAATGAGGCAGAAAGGCAGGCAGGAGACCTCTGGAATGGGGAAGCCATGGGCTTTACAGGTCGCTTAATACAGTGTTAACAGGAACCGTTTCCACAGCTTGGGGGATCTCAGAGAGCCTGGCAATGATAATATTCAAAGGCTTAATAACACTGATGATGTGAGGAAACCTGGGTCCCAGTTGTGGCTTTGCATTAACCAACTATGTGGCATTTAGCTAAAACCTCTTCAAAGGCAGAGAAGGTATTTTTTCTTTGCATTTTCTGAATCACCTAGAATAACAAATAATCAATGCTGGGTAAGAACTGGACTGAACGAAGGCATACGTGGCCTCTGAGCTCTCTGGGCCTCAGTCTCCTCTCACAAGAGGGTTGAAAATATTATCTCTAGGGCCACTCCAGGGCTCACATCCATTCCATCGTTCTCTACACACAGTTTCTCACTCCTAACAGCACATCACAATCATCTCGGAAGTTCCAGCCCTGCATCCAGAACCCAGTGAGATTCAGAATCTTTGGGGTGATGGGTTGGTTTTTGCTTTTTTCTTTAATCTCCACAGGTGATCCTAATAGACAGCTGGTGCTGAGAACTAACGCACCATGCTTTCAAAGGCAGCAGTCTTTACGAAACGAGGGAACTCAGGCTGAGGCCTTCCGTATCGCCTGCCTTTCTGCCAAAATCAGCAGCCTTCCTTTTCTAAATCCTGCCTGCCTCATTCCAAGGAGCAAAGCTTTGGCGTTAGATCCAGGTTCAAATCCCAGTGTGAACACTGTGCAGTAATGTGAGCCCAGCCCATTTATTAAACGAGGAACTATCAGCTACTCCACTGAGGTGTTACGAAGATTACATGAGATAGCGTCATAAAGGACCTGGCACACGTCCAACCACAGAAGCAATCAACCAATGTCCAGCCTCACCTCCCCTCACCCCTTCCTTCCTAAGCAGTTTCCATTAGGCGGCTGTCTGGCATCACCTGCAGTCTTCAGTAAAACTCAGGTTACAGAAACTTTTGCTGATATAAAATTTGCTCCATTTTCAGTATTTGTCATGAGCATCAGCTTCTCAATCCCTCATATTAAGGGGGAAGACCAAACCTATCCTGTTCTTAATTAATGACTCTCTCTCTGTTGTAATAGTTTGTTGTCAGCAATAGATGGCCTCAGATGATTCAGGTATCCTGAGGTCCTATCCTCTGGTCAAAGCAAGGCCTGGTCCTGGGTGCCTGTGGCATCCAAGTGTATCTGAAACCATCCCTGGTACTGAGCTGTGTAATTTTGTGACTCCTCAGTTCTGACATTTGTTTTACACTTGCTACGAAGGCTACATGCTTTTTTTCCATGTAGGTTTTTATGATGCTTCCATTTAACAGGCTGGTTTATTGAGTTCTTCTACATTATTTATTTTTATCAAATGGCACATCTGATCTGTGGATCGAGGTTTAGTATTGTTAGGACTATCCCAGTACATTATGTGGGAGAATACTTTATAAAGAGCTCGATCTGGATCCTCCAATAAATGAAAGAACTACTACCAAAAAGGCAGCCTCTCATTTTTAAAAGCACTTCTGCTGCTTTTTAGATGTCTTTTAGAAAAGGTGGAATCAGTCTTGAGAGACATAAACAATATGATCATATGGTATAGATGAAGTCACTCTTCTTTCGTAATCTAATCACAAAGCCGTCGCTCGTGTCCTCTGGGGTTAGGGGTCAGAGTACAGATGAAAAACTGGGGTTTTCACTCAATGCTTTGGTCGGGGGGGGCAGGGAGGAGCCACAGATGTGTCAGATTAGACAGGAGTTGAATAGTCCTAAAAACAGGCAAAAAGTTAACAGTAGGTGGAGATGTGTCAAAATCAGGAAATAAACCACATAGAGCACAGACAAGCGGCAGATTATATGCTGGACAGGGTGGAGAATACAATTATTGGACTCTGAAATGGGCCAGTGGTTAAGCACTGAGGTACAAAGTCAAGAGCTAGAAAGAAGGGCAGCAGAAAAGGAGACCCAGGGGAAGCAGACAGAACAGATAAAATATTCCAACAGAAAGAAGGTAAAGGAGTGTTGGGTCTGAGAAGCTGAGGTAGGTGTCCTTCAAAGCAGAGAGCAATCCCTTGGTATGACCTGCCTCAAGTGTTCAGGTAACAGAGCACCTGGGCTAGGAGTTGAGGCACAGGGAAGCTAGCAGCTCCTGGCTTGTTTCAAGGTAGCTTCCATTTTATTTCCACAAAAGAAAACATGTTCCAACTGGTTCTGATAAAAAAATCTACACAAGCTAGCTCTGCCAGGCCAGAGGAATAAGTTAAAAATCTCCATATGACTCTGCTCAATGTGTGGGACAACCAACAACAGAGGTCACACGTGCAGATACGCTGAAGCTGCATTCTTCATTCTGCGAGCTGAGTTGAAAACAAGACTCTGTCCTCTCACACCAGCAGTCATTCTCTGCACTTTCCAGGCAGGACGAGGCGTACTCACTTCCTGGTCACTTCAGTGCATCCTGCAGCCTGTCCCTAAAACACCCAGTTTTAGCTGGTATTATCACAAAGCTCTATCAGTAGCAAGAGAAATGCTAAGGATTAAAGCAGAGGACACTGGGGATTCTGGTCAGCAAAGGTGCCCGAGAACAGAAAAGAGCACACATTCCAACAAGGCTATATACAGAAACTGTTTATGATCAGAGTCCGTACACCCACCCCGAGACTGCTATTCCGCAGTGCCCGTCCTTCCTGGAGGACAGAGCCAGGGAAGGAGTGATTCAGCATAAGCCATCCCACTAACCTTGTACACAGCCTACTTAATATAGCAGGCTTAGATGTCTCAATACTTTACTGGCAACAGTAAGATTCTGCAGATTGCAACTATAACGGCAAATCAAAAACAGTTTTTAGGTTTGCAGAATTTCTCTAGTTAGGAATCCTAATATGTAACAGGTACTAGCCTTGGCTTAGGCACCTATTAACTGGATAACACTGGAAAAGTCTCAACTTCTCTAAGGATCCATTTTCACAGTCGTAAAATGAGAATACTTCTATCTATCCTAACAATCTTAAAGTTCATAGGAAGATCAAATGAGAGAAAGCAAAAAAGGGATTTAATATAGTATAAAAATATGATGTCCCTTCCAATCCTCACTCCCACCTCCCTGAAAAAACACTTAAACAATTTTGTTGGAGAGATAAGACATGAGATAATGAGCAAAAAAAACTAAGCCTATGGAAAGACAAATACTAGGTGGAATTGGTAAGGAAAGTTTCTTGGGACAAATGGAACTTTGGTTGAATTCTGAAGGACTAGTAAAATTTGGAAAGACAAATTCATTTTGTTCATCCAGATTTATAGAGTATTTACTTAAACTGTAGTTTGAATATAGTTGTTAACATTAGAAATATCACTGCAATTTTATTACTCTCAATGACTTTGAGAAATGGGTAGATTTAAGGCATAAGGTGGATAAAAGAGGCAATTCAAAAGGTCACAGCAGCAAAGCAAAAAAATGAAGTCCAGTTCAGTACTCTACGTTACCTGGCTCAATTAGAGCATGAAATAAGTAGTAACCAATCAAAACCAGTAAGGTCTACTCATCATCCACAACACCACTTTGATCCCACGTAAGAGACTTTGCTGTGTAGCACCAAGGTATAGAAATAGCATTCCTACAACTCAGAGTGAACCAGGGCAGGAGAAATAAGACCATGTTTACGGAAGAAGTCTCTGTAAATGACAAGATAGTTAGAGTGGTTCTGTATTTCAAACCACAATGACACAGACAGTCTAATGAAGCTTAAATAGGAAAGTTGGGGCAAGATGTCGTCAAGGGATCTGCTGACAATTTTCCTAACATTTTATTAATAACTCCCAGTTACCCTCTCCTGGTTCTCGTATTCCACAGAGGGATCAATAAGAGAAGATGGGGAAGTGAGGCAGAGGAACCAAGTGACTTGTGGAATCCACCAACTGCAAGAAAAGGAAGACTACTCCTCCAAATTCCCAGTGTCTCCAATCTCTAGACTAGAATACAATTCTCAAGAAATGGTCCAGCATGATATTCCACCAGCTAGTGAACTGGTCTCGTGTCCTGCCAGTGTTTCCTCCTGGATAGTGCCTAAACCCACTTCAAGATCTATCACACCACTGCTTCTCAAAGGATGGCAATTTTCCCCCTCAGAGGGGACATTTGGTGATGTCTGGAGACGTTTTTGGTTGTCACAACAGGGGTGGAGGGAGAGGGGTTGGGAAGGACCTACTGGACCTACTGGCATCAAGTGGGTAGAGACCAAGAATGCTGTTAACATCCTACAATGCACAGGACAGCACCTCACAACAAAAAATTATCTAGCCCTAAATGTCAATAGTGTCAAGGTTGAAAAACCCTGCTCCAGGCAATGATCTGTCACATATATATCCCAGGATCACATAAAGCCATACCTGTTAACTCATAAATGTTGACAGTAACTATGATAGGCAGGTGGTAACTATTTAAAAGAACTGAATATACACCTTTTGAAAAATCTATGATAGAATTTCTACAACATGTAACAAAATTGGTGCTATAAAGTGCTTTTAAGGGTTGCTTCTGAACCTGTCGTGGGGACAGACTTAACAGAATTTGCTTATCCTTCAAAGTTTGTACTTAATCACAGATAGCCTATTTATAGCTCTCAAAAGAGTTGAAACATTGGATTAAGCAGTATGTATGAAAACAAATTTGCGAATTGTCTACAATGAAAAACAAATCAATTGTGACATTATTTGATTAATAATGGGATATAGATAATTAACTAATAACTTAGCAAGCTCATTCACACTACATCGATGAAGAACAAGTTGCTTTGAGTTTTCAGTTGACCCTTTAAAGAATGCCAACATATTCTGAATTTAGTTATTTTGATGAAATTCTTTTTCAAATGTGTTAAACCTATTTTGGAAATTTAAACGAATGATGTTCAGTCAGCAGACAAAATAAAGAGAGATACTGAAAATGTTCAGATCACATCTTCATTACTTACAGATGATGTAATTGTCTACTTGGAAAACTCAAGACAATTAGCTAAAAAATAACTAATAAAAGTTCAGTAAAAAAGCTACTTATAAAAGCAACACACAAAAATCTATAGCTTTCCAAAATTAAAATCTGACAATCCAAGAGCTTGACAAGAGCAACAAAACCTTTCATACATCGCTAGCAGGAATGTAAAACAGTAGAACAACTTTCTAAGAAACTATTTTTCCAAAGTTAAACATACACTTATCATATGAACCAGCAATTCCACTCCTAGAGAAGTGAAACAAATATCCACACACAGACTTGCACAAGAATGTTAACAGTCCAAACTGGAAAAGTTCGACTGTCCTTCAAAAGATGAATGGATAAACAAATTGTGGAATATCTACACAATGGAATACTACACAGAAGTAAGGTATGAACTACCTTCATGCTGATACAACCAACATGGATGAATCACAAAAACACAATGTTGTATAAAAGCAGCCAGAGAAAAAGAGAGTATATACTCAACATGCCAATTAAAATGTAGAGACCATCAGAATGCAGGAAAAGTAAAGACCCATCTATACGTTACCTATAAGAAAACTACTTTAAATATAAAGATACAAATAGGTTAAAGCAAACGAATGGAAAAAGATATGCCATGCTAACACTAATCAAAAGAAGGTTAGAGTGACTATATTATTATCAGACAAAGTAGATTTCAGAGCAAAAAATACTACATGGTCATTTCAAAATGATAAAGGGATCAATTCATCAAGAGGACATAACATTCTGAAATGTCTATACACCTAATAACAGACCTTCAAAATACACGAAGCAAAAATTGACAGAACTGCAAGGAGAAATAGACAAATGCACAATAGTCAAAGATTTTAATATCCTTCCTTCAATAATTGATAGAACAAGTAAACAGAAAATTAATAAGGATACAGAAGACTTGAACAACACTACCAACCAACTTGACCTAATTGACATTTATAGAACATGCGACTTAAAAACAGCAGAATACATATTCAACTGCCCACAGAAGACCACGATAAACCATATTCTAGGCCATGAAACAACTATCAATAAATTTAAAAGGATTTAAATCAAAGTATGTTCTCTGACTATAATGATCTTAAATGAACTAAATTAGAAATCACTAACAGAAAGATCTCTGGGGAAATTCTCAAATATTTGGAAACTAAATCAAACACTTCTAACTAACCTATGGGTCAAACACAAAATCAAAAGGAAAATTAGAAAGTATTTTGAACTGAATGAAAATGAAAACATAATATGCTGCTAAAATCTCGATAGGCTGCTTCTGGTTTTGGGTGAAATTATTCTAAATTTCATCTAGAAAAAAAAAGATGTACTGGAATACTGGAACAGTCAAGATGGGGTGGGGGTGGAAATGAGGGGATGTGGGGGAAGCTGATCCCACCAGACATTAAAATTTAAAAGCATACAATTGAGATACAAAATTATAAAATGTAACTGTTATAAGACCAGACAAAAATTCAAAGACCTCAAGAACACATGAGAATTTAATATATACTGGAATTATCCAATAAAATTTGTTGGGTCAGCTAACTAGTCATATGGGGAAAAAATTCAAGTCAAATTCCCTCTCCCACCCAAATACCAAAATAAACCCTAGATTAACTAATTAGGAGTCACAAACTTAAATGTCCATAGGGATCACGTAGATAAAATTAAACATTCAAATCTAAATATGCGAAGTATAAGACAACTGGGAGTTCTGAGGACTGAGACAAATTAGAAGATACATGCCTTTCCTAAAAGGCATTTAAATTCCAACTTTACAAAACACTATACTGGGGGAGAAAACAACTAAAAACACTCACCTCTTCCAGCAGGTGGAAAGCAGATAAAAATGTTTACAACTTCTGATTTAAATGTTAAAACTATAAAACTACTAAAAGAAAATTAAGGTAATACTATACCCTGAGGTAGAGGAGGTTTTCTACAAACATAATATGAAAGGAGTAACCACAACTTTTATTGATTTTCCCTCATCAAAATTTGAAACTTCTGTGCGGCAAACAAAACCCACAAAAAATTTAAAAACAACTGCAAAAAAGTTTTAATGTAAAAAAGTTTCACAAAAATCAGTTACAATCCTATCCTGAGACTTGTCCATTTGGGTTATAAGAACTACTCACTTAACATCTCTTCTTCAAACTATGAGGCATTTCTTCTCATTCGTGAGGACTGATTTGGACTCTGGACTGACCGTGAACAGGTGTCTTAAGATGAGAGTTACCATGCTCATGCACTGAATAATTAATGCCTTAAGTTCTTCTCTTAAAGAACCAATAGTTTGCTAGTTTATAAACCATAATAATTTCATGCATTAGATTCCCTAAAATGTATTTTCTCATTGACTTCTTCAGCTTTTATTGCTCTGTTTGCATTTACTTTTTGCATTAAAGATTGAATTACAGAAATATTGATTTAAGAAACTGTAACATCAAATATTGGCAGGAATACAGTGAAAAGGGCACTTAAATATGGTGATAGAAGTGCAATTTGACAATACACCTCGGAAGCCTTTATAAAGTACATATCCATTAATCCAACAATTCTCCCAGAACTTTATCCTGATGAAATTTGGAGGTATATATATTTAAAGATGCTTTATGCAGTGTTAATAACCAAAATTGGAAACCTAAATGTCCAATAGGCAATTGATTAACTAGATTGTGTATATCCACGCACCCTCAAAAATGAACATCTACACTCATATACGAGAAAATGTTCACACTACATTGTTGAGTAAAAAAACCAAGCTTCACAATGTGAATATAGTTAACACTGCTGAACTGCACACTTCAAAACAGTTAAGAGGGTACATTTTTTTTTTTTTTTTAAGATTTTATTTTTTCCTTTTTCTCCCCAAAGCCCCCCGGTACATAGTTGTGTATTCTTCGCTGTGGGTTCTTCTAGTTGTGGCATGTGGGACGCCGCCTCAGCGTGGTCTGATGAGCAGTGCCATGTCCGCGCCCAGGATCCAAACTGACGAAACACTGGGCCGCCTGCAGCGGAGCGCGTGAACTTAACCACTCGGCCACGGGGCCAGCCCCAAGAGGGTACATTTTATATTATGTGTTCTCTACCACAATTTTTAAAATTAAAGAAAAAAGCAGGCTTCAAGTTCTCACACACATATTTGTCATCAATATATTCATATAAATATGATATAAATATATCATATAGATTTCTTACATAATATGGAAATATATTACATATTATTATATATTACATTTCTATTGATACATAGGGAGCTCAATACTAATACGCTGAGGGTAGCTAAATCTATGGGTGATAAGACATGGGAACATATCTTGATGTTCCCAAATTATAAACTGGATAAAACTCCCCCTTTTATTGTTCACTGGGGAAATCATCACAAACATTAATCACCTGTGCTGTACTCAGCACTGGGACGCCCTCAGAAGCCACTGGAGTGTGTAATGCTACTTCCCTCACTCATTAGGTAGCCCCAGACTGCAATGCTTTTAACTCTTCTGTCAGCTTTTATGCTTTTGTCTTTTACTCAGTAGCTCCTGTCATTTCTCATTACTGTCAGGATGGTGTCTTTCTCCATTTTAATTTATTGCTTTCAATTTAGTGTAAACCAAAAGTGTAAGAAGTCACTAATAAAAAAAGAGAAAGAATCAAACAATTGAGGCAGAGCACAGCGTCTCTCCTAAGGTACAAACTAGAGTGGGCTTTTGTGAGAGATTTCTGTCACCCAAAAAATTTTCTTTGGGAAAGGGAGGCAGGGCAGTGGTGCATTTCTAAATTCGAATCTGTTTTAGCACAGCCATTCAACTGTTCTCCACCATGACATGCATGCCCAATGACATTCACAAATAAGACATATGCCCCTGGACATTCAGGGGCTCACGTCAGGGCTAGCTCAAGTGGAAGCATCCTGCAGACTGTGTGCAACTCCCAACGGTATGAGTTGTACCTCCACACCATTCTTTGGCACTCAAGAAAAGTCAAAATCTGAGGGAGAATAAGGTTATTGTAGGGATAACCTTGAATATATTCATGTATTTATATATGAATGTATTTCAAAAATATAATTTAAAATTCAGTGTTTTATATTTAACAACGTGATAGAGGCATGTGGTGACACCACAGCAGAGAGCTGTTTTCAAGGTTACAGCTATCAGGAACATAACTATTGAATAAGTGGGACATTACCATGTCCGATTACTATCATATCTCACCTCATTCATGTTTGATGAACAGAAGTCACCAGCTTTCCCCAAAAGGACCCTGGTGAGTTCAGAAACTTGGAAATGCTGAGAAACTGTGCTCTAAAAAAGGGCAAGGTAACTTGTTGAATAACGGAAGGGAGGGTAGAGCAGCTTCCTGGTACAAATATTGACCCAAGGAGACCAACTTTCTTTGTTTCAACTTGCCATCTAACCTCTAGTTCAACTGAAAAGCAGGAAGGCATTGTAACCAAACACCAGAAGCAGAGACATGGCTATTACCAGTGCCTGCCAATTAGCATAAAGTCAGCCAGCATGTGGGTTACCTAATGTTCTTTCCTGGTGCTAGAAGTCAGTTAAAGATTCCCACCACTGTGCCTTGCCACCCTATCCTCAGCTTCCGGTTGAGCCTTTTACCAGAAAGAACAGAATCCTATCCTTGAATAGAGCCTACACATTCTTACCTATGTGCCTTTTCCCACAATATCCCTAACCAATCTACCATTCAAGGCTCATTTTTCCCAAAAAATCTTCCTTGATTGTTACTTCACTCATGTGTCCTTTCTTTAACATCTATAGCATCTAACTGTAAGAAGTGGCAATTAATTACATACCACTTGGTATTTTAAAAATTTCTTTATATTATGCATAGTCCTGGACTCTAATATATTAAACACTGGCTTCTGTGACTCACGCACAGCACAGGATATGTAACTGCGGCTCAGTAAACAACTGTCTGATTAGATGGGCTTGGTGGCCAGAAGCAATACTTGTCCACAACAAGTGATTCAACACAGAAGCAGTTTACTCTGGACTTCAACTGACAGCATCTTAATCAGAAGCAAAGATAAGGGGTCAAAGGATCAAAGACAGAACAGAGGCATAAGTCAAAGACCCAAAGGGCACTTGTGACCAAAATAAACTGGATGGATCCTGGGCCCTGGGTGACCAAACCAGGAGCCCAAAGATTACAGGTTACAGCCAATCACTATTCTCAAGAGTCTGACTAAAGTTAAATTAACACATATAAAGACAAAACTCAAAGACCATAAGCAGCAATTAAAAAAAAAAAATGTGGCTGATCTGCCTAATAGACTGAATGCCTGACCTTCTCTGGGCTTCACTTTATCTCCAAGGGAAGCAAAAGTCTGTATTCACTTTGAGCATCCTTGCTTTGTTACCTCAAAAGATATGACACATGCTAAAATTAATGAGTGCAAGTTTGATGAAGAACAGGATATTTACATAGTCTCAAAGTATTATCCCATCAAATACTTATTAATTACAAAGCAAAAAATAGTAACTTTACAGTGGAGAAGCTTGGCAGATACCATTTAACCAGTGATTCAAGTTAATCACCAGTGACAGGACAAATAGACATCATGTGCCTCTTGATATGATGTACAGCAGAGGACACAATATCAGCATGGTATTCCAGCAAAAACCACATAACCTAGTCATAGGAAACATCAGACTCACCAAATTAAGGGAGATAGGACAAAAAGGAACTGGTCTATACTCTAAAACGTCAAGGCCATGAAAAACTAAGCAAGGTTAAGGAGCTGTTCCAGATTAAAGGAGATTTAAGAGACACGACAACAATGTTTGATCCTGGATTAAATTCTGGACTTGGGGGAAATTATTTTCCTTTGCTATAAAGGACATTGGTGGAACAACTGGTAAAATCTCAATAATTACATAACAGTATTGTATCAGTTAATCCCCTGATTTTGACAACTGTACAGTGGGTTTTTAATTTTTTTTTTGAGGAAGATCAGCCCTGAGCTAACATCTGTACCCATCTTCCTCTACTTTATACGTGGGACGCCACCTCAGCATGGCTTGACAAGTCGTGCATAGGTCTGCACATGGGATCTGAACTGGCAAACCCCAGGTTGGCGAAGCGGAATGTGCAAACCTAACTGCTGTGCCACCAGGCTGGCCCCCAGTGGTTTTTTTTTTTAAGGAAATACACATTGAAGTACTTAGGGCAAAGGAACATTATATTTGTAACTGTCAAATGGTTCAGAAAAACATACATGTATATAGATAGAGAGGATGAAAAGTGAATGAACCAAAATGTCAGCCTTTGGTGAATCTGGGTGAAGGGTATATGAGAATTTTTGTACTGTTTTCTTTTTTTTTTTAAAGATTTTACTTTTCCTTTTTCTCCCCAAAGCCCCCCGGTACATTGTTGTGTATTTTTAGTTGTGAGTCCTTCTAGTGTGGCATGTGGGATGCCACCTCAGCATGACCTGAGGAGCGGTGCCATGTCAGCGCCCAGGATCTGAACCAGCAAAACCCTGGGCCACCAAAGTGGAGCACATGAACTTAACCACTCAGCCATGGTGCTGGCCCCTTTTTGTACCTTTTTTTAACTCTTTCTATAAATCGGAATTCTTTCAAAATTTTAAATTTAATTACAAAAAAAAGACAAGATAAGTTAAAGACTGAGCCTTCTGACAAGAGAGATGAGAGTCCCAAGACTGGCCTTTCTCCTTTGATGTGGACTACAATGATGAACTGGACAGTGATGACCATGGACTTTGGAGCTATGCAGAACTGGGTTCTAATCCCTGTGCCTCACACAAACTAAGCTCACAATAAATGATGGTATTTATTATTTCAAAACTACAGATTATCCCACTTATGAATAAAGATTCAGAGATATTCACTAAAATACCAGTAAATTGAATTTGGCAATATATTAAAAGAATAACATACTATGGCAAAATCAAGCAGTTCAGAAAGGTAAGGATGGATGAATGAATATCAAGAAATCATCATGATCATCTGCGTTGGGGACTACTAAGTGTAAAAAGCATATTATTCATAGTATACTTGTGTTTAAATTCTCTGGTGTTTCCGGGGTTGGCAGTAGATTTTCAGAACTCAAACAGACAACAGACAATGTCATTCAAGTAATGGACAGAAGAGGAAGCGAGCAAGGAAGTGGGAACCCCACTCGCTGATGCAATTCTCTATCTGTGGCCAGAAAATAAGGCCTTTTCCAATGATAAAGGGCACAGAAGCCAACAGGAAGCATACTCACTCCCAATTCCAAATAACTTGCACTGCAAAAGGTAAAGAGCTTTCTGAAACCAGGGAAGTTAAAGAGTCTGATCTCATCCCTTAAGAATAACCAGAGCTCAAGGCTACAGTAACCCAACTCCCTGGTATTATTTTGACCAACTTCATAAAAACAAAAGCTGCTTTTGATGCACTTCAATGCCCAGCCACTTCACCAGAGAATCAGATTTTAAAAATTAATCAGGCTGGCAAGGCAACATTCAATGTCAGGCCGCTCTACATTTAAGATGGAGCTCTGGGTAGACTTAGACTGAATGCTGATCTTTTGTTGTCACGAACTTCTACAATTTAGATCACGGCCTATTTCTTCTCCTAGCATGTCTAATTCTGGTTGGTCAGCTCTGCTGTGGCTTCACTACTTTCTTGGTTCTTTCGCTCTCCAACTGCTCATCTCCTTCCCCAGGGCTCACTACCTCCAAATGCAAGTTGTTAACTCACCTTCTTTTCTTCTTGCCCTACTTCAGTACCCGTGGACAAAATCCACACACTAGCAAAGTTCCAGCCATCACCTCTCTTCTGAAGTAGACATTAACAGGAGTGGGACTGCACTATATGGTGAAGAAAGAGAGGGACATTCCAGGCCAAGGCACAGACTTAAAAAACAAGCTGAGGATGGATGATTGAGGAAGTGGCAAGTAGTCCAGTGTGAATGCAGCTTAAGGTCCAATGCATCTCTACCTCTAGGCTCTGCTTCATCTGAGCTCTGCACACCAGGCTCTCCACATGGGGTTCTTCAGCCACCTCAAACCTAACATATTCTAGCAAAACCTTTCTCCTCCTATACTCTAAACTTTGGCTAACAGAGCCACCATGCATTCAGTCAAGCTCAAAACCTGAGTCATCACAGACTTCCCTCTCTGTTCTAACACACAGTACATCAACAATTTGCATCAATACTATTCCAAAATTGTCATGAATCCACTCCTTAATCTCAATTCCCGCTACCACTAATTTTAGCTGTATCTTTCACCTGGACCAGTGCAGAACCCCAGTGTATGCTACCCAAACTCTCACTCTTCCCTCACAATCAGCTCAGTCATTGTGTCACTATGAAGACCCCCCACCCCTCCTCGCTCTCATAGTTTTTTGTACCTATTTTTGCCAGTACAAAACCAGCACACAGTATGGTCATTATTTAAAACATGTCTGTCTCCACTACTCAAGAACAAATTCCTTAAGGGTAGGCACTATGTTCTATAACTTCCCAAGCATCTTATGTAGTATCTGCACATAGCATTTCATAACAAAACACTGTGAAATAAATGAAAACTCCCTGCTCCAGCTTCTCCTTCATCAAGTTTTCCTTCTCACGCTTTTCTTTCTAACTTATTTTGAAATAATTACAGATTCATAGGAAGTTGTAAAAATAGTAGAGAGGATCCATATACTCTTCATCCAGTTTCCCCCAGTAGTAACTTCTGAGATAAATAGAGTACGATACCAAAATTAGGAAACTGACATTGGCACAATCTTCAGAACTTATTTAGATTTTACCAACTTGGCACACATTTGTGTGTATGTATACGTGTAGGTATAGTGCTATGCAAACTTAACATGTATAGATTCATGTAACCACGACCACAATCAAGATACAGAATTGTTCCATATCACAAAGATCTCTTGTGCTGCCCCTTTATAGTTAACTCATCTTCCTCCCTACCTTGTCCCTAGCCCTCTCCATCCCTAATTCCTGGCAACCACTAATTGTTCTCCATCTCTATAACAGACACTTTTACCAGTGTCCCACTGCCTACAGAATAAAGTTCACAGATCTCAGCATGGCTTTCAAGGCCTTCATGATGTGGTCTGGATCTATTTCCAGCCTATTCCTCACCTCCACCCCAACGAACTCACTACTCCAGCAATACAAGACAACTCACTGCTCTAGGAACATGCTCTGTACTTTCCTACCTTTGTTTTTTTGCTTGTGTTGTTCCTATGCCTATTAAATTCCCTCCCTGGTTTTTCCACTCGAACCATCTATAAAGGCTCAGCTCAAATGTCATATTTATAAAAAGCTCTTCCTGACCTCCAACATCTCCAAGCAATTGATTTTCCCCTTCTCTGTGATCCTTCTCTTACAGCACTCAGATCACAGATTTCCTGTCTGTTCGTGTCTTCTCCACTTTACCACAATCCAACTGAATTGAGGATAGGTATTCATTTTTGTTCACAAGATCCAGTGGTTTGGTTCAACAGACTTTCAGAAATCCTTCCTCTGTGCTACTTGTCATTACTTGCACTTAGTGCTAGAGATGGAAAAATAAATATAACTATAAGGGGATTTGAGCTGGTACCTCAGTGCCTGGCTCACTGAGGACACAACAGAAACTTCTTGAATGAGGGCCAACCCGGTGGCACAGCGGTTAAGTTCGCACATTCCACTTTGGCAGCCGGTTCACCGGTTCGGATCCAGGGTATGGACCTACACACAGCTTGTCACGCCATTCTGTGGCAGGCGCATCCCACATATAAAGTAGAGGAAGATGGACACGGATGTTAGCTCAAGGCCAGTCTTCCTCAGCAAAAAGAGGAGGATTGGCAGCAGATGTTAGCCCAGGACTAATCTTCCTCAAAAAAAAGAAACTTCTTGAATGAATGAATCCTGAAAATCTGCAGACCACTTGAAAACATTTTTAAGATTCAATGACCTAGAGTAGATATACATTATCCATGATGGTGATGCTGCTGAGTTGACACCAGAAGACACAATCATTGATCATTCAATAAATGCTTACTCAGTGACTACCACAGGTCGGGCACTTTTCTAGGTACTGGGGACAGTGAATCAACAAAACTGACAAAAATCCCTGCCCTCATGGAGCTTTCATTCAAGTGCAAGGAGACAGGAAATAAAATAGATACACAAATTTAAAAGTAGGTTAAATTGTGTCAGTGCTATGGAGGAAAATAAGCAAGAAAGGTGATAGGGAATTATGTATGTTGAGGGGAGGGTGGACAATTTTAAATCAATGATCCGGGAAGGACTCCCTGAGAAGGTGACATTTGAACAAAATCATGAAGGAGGTGAAGGAGCATGCCATGGGGCTATTTGGAGGAAGACTATCCCAGGCAGGGGGAAAAGCAGGCAGGAGCACATTTGGCACATTCAAGAACTAGCAAGAAGGCTGGTGAGAGTTAGGAATGAGCTCGGAAAGGTGGACGACTATGTGTGGGGGCAGAGGAGGGGAGATCACACAAGGCCTTGTAGGGCACAAGAAGGACTTTGCCTTGATTATCGATGACACTTTAATTATCTTTTTCCACGTGTCTGTCTTTCCCATGTTATTTGTCTACTCTTTCCCACTCCCACAAGCCCCCAAAATAGCATTCAGGGGTAAAATAGTTTATCAAATACAGATAACAACTACCACTAGCTACCAGGATGCAAAACCTATTGGACGTGGCCCATCAAGGTGGGGACACATCATCAAAGACTTCTAGATTAGACTTATACTAAATAAACCCATTTCTAAATGCAGTAATTCTTTATAAAAAATTGATTTTTCCCTGAATCATAACAGTAAAACAGAATAAGCTCTCTCTTCTCCCACTCGATCAATCAGGCCAGTGGTTGGAAGCACAAGGGTGTGGGGAAAGCAGACAGTAGCCATGACCACTCGGCCTGCTGTGAGCAGTCGAGTTCTACAGAAGGAATGGGGAGAGCCTGTTAATCTCACCAGGGGGAGTTAGCTAAGAGAACTTCTATCTTACAGGCATCTGGATAACATTGTAATAGGAAGACAGGTGTCTCCTACCTCCAGTTGCCCTTAAAATAAACTAAAGGAACATAAAAATAGAGAAAAAGCTGCATCGGAGCTGGAAACCAGGAAGGATGCCATCCCACCTGCCCAGAACCTTGAGGAATTTCTGCTTGATATAGTCAAGATGGAGCAGGAGCAAAGAAGGCCTAGCAAACTTTCTATGGAGAAGCAACGTATACTGGCAGTAAATGTCGGCAGCACCAGCAGAACACGCAAGAGGCAAGAACAGCACAAACAGAACTGCTACAAAATACAAGGCCCACACCAAAGGGCCTCTCTCAGAGCCTTGGGCAGATATCATCCCACCCAATCCCTCACCCATGCCACCATGCCTGGCAGATGGAATGGCACTGAAGGTATGGGCCCTGGCTTGGGCACCCCAATGTAAATTCAGTCAACCTAAAATTCCCCCTTATTCTTCCAACTGGATACGAAGAAGTCAGACACTCACAGTTCTCCCAGTAAGACTCCATTTTTCCTGAGATTACAGTGATGACTGCAAATCTCTGTTCAGAATAAGATTTAAGGAATCAATGTAACTATGGTACTCAAGTAAGGTGTTATTTAAAAAGGAATTTCTAAAACAGGAAAGACTGAATGAAAATTAAAACTTTGAATGTCAATTTAAATAGTAATGAGGGGGGGCCAGCCCCGTAGCCCAGTGGTTAAGTTCAGCGTGCTCCGTTTTGGCAGGCTGGGTGGGGTTCCCAGGCGCAGACCAACACCACTCTTTGGAGGCTATGCTGTGGCAGGCAACCCACATACAAAATGGAGGAGGATTGGCACAGATGTTAGCTTAGGGTGAAGCTTCCTCAAGCAAAAAGAGGAAGATTGGCAACAGATAGCAGCTCAGGGTGAATCTTCCTCAGCAAAATAAATAAATAAATAGCAATGGAGGAAAGGAACACAAAATTGAGGACTACAGAAAATCAAGTTAATAAAGTAAAACTTAAATACCTCAAGAACTCAGAGGAGAAGTTAAAGAAGATAAAAATGAGACAGGGATTAATTTTTAAAGTACAGAATAGAGAAAGAGCACAGCAAGTTAAAAGCTTGGGCTTAACACAAAACTGTTAGAACTAATAAACAAATGCAACAAAGTTGTAGGATACAAAATCAACACACAAAAATCAGTTGCATTTCTCTACACTAATAATGACAATTCAAAAAGCATATAAACAATCCCATCTATGATGCCATCAGAAAGAATACTTAGAAATAAACTAAACCAAGGAGGTAAAGACTAGTATACTGAAAATTACAAAAAAAATTCTGAAAGAAATTAGAGAAGACACAAACAAATGGAAAAGACATTCCATGTACGTGGACTGGAAGGTTTAATATTGTTAAGATGTCAATACTACCAGAAGCAATCAACAGATTCAATGCAATCCCTATCAAATTCCCAATAAAACAGAAAAATCCATCCTAAAATTTAAATGAAATCTCAAGAGACCCTGAATATCAGCCAAAACAATCTTCAAAAAGAACAAAGTTGGAGGTCTCACACTTTGTGATTTCAAACTTACTGCAAAACTACAGTAGTCATGGGGCCAGCTCCATGGCCAAGCGGTTAAGTTCCCACACTCCGCTTCAGCAGCCCAGAGTTTCGCCGGTGTGGATCCTGGGTGAGGACATGGCACCGCTGGTTGAGCCATGCTGAGGCAGTGTCCCACATGGCACAACTAGAGGGACCCACAACTAAAAATATGCAACTATGTACCAGGGGGCTTTGGGGAGAAAAAGGAAAAATAAAATCTTTAGAAAAAAAAAACTATAGTAATCAAAACAGGGTGGTATTGGTATAAAGACAGATACACAGACTGATGGAAGAGAATAGAGAGCCTAAAAATAAATCCTCACATATATGGTCAAATAATTTTTCAACAAGGGTGTCAAGACAATTCAACAGGGCGAGGACAATCTTTGCAACAAACAGTGCTGGAAAAACTGGCATCCACATGCAAAAAAATGAGGATCCTTACAATATATTCAAAAATTAATTCAAAATGGAACAAAGATCTAAACGTCCAAGAGCTAAAATACAAAACTGTTAGAAGAAATCAAAGGGGAAAAGATTCAGGACAACGAATTTGGCAATGATTTCTTGGATATGACCCAAAGGCATAAAAGGAAAAATAAACAAATAGGACACCAACATTTAAGGCTTTTTTGCAGTAAATGACACTATCAACAGAATGAAAAGGCAACCCACAGAATGGGAAAATATATTTGTAAATCATATATCTGATAAGGAGTAATATCCAGAATATATAAAGTACTCCTACAACTCAACAACAAAAAAACAACCCTATTAAAAAAATGGACAAAGGACTTAAATAGATATCTCTCCAAAGAGATACAAATGGCTAGTAAGCACATAAAAAGATGCTCAACATCATTAGTCATTTAGGAAATGCAAATCAAAACCATAATGACATGGGGCCAGCCCGGTGGCTCAGCGGTTAAGTTCACACGTTCCACTTCTCCGAGGCCCGGGGTTCGCTGGTTCGGATCCTGGGTGCGGACATGGCACGGCTTGGCAAACGCCATGCTGTGGTAGGCGTCCCACGTATAAAGTAGAGGAAGATGGGCATGGATGTTAGCTCAGGGCCAGTCTTCCTCAGCAAAAAGAGAAGGATTGGCGGTAGTTAGCTCAGGGCTAATCTTCCTCAAAAGAAAAACAAAAAAACAAAAAAGCCATAATAACATACTTCACACCCAGTATGATGGCCATTATAAACACAAACACACACACACTCAAAATAACAAGTATTGGCAAGGATGTGAAGAAACTGGAATCCTTGTGCATTGCTGGTAGTAATGGAAAAGGGTATGGTGATTCCCCAAAAAATTAAACACAGAATTAACATTTGATTTACCCAAAAGAAGTAAAAGCAAGCACTTGAAAGATATTTGTGTACCCGTGTTCACAGCTGCATTATTCAAAATAGCCAAAAGGGAGAAGCAACCCAAGTGTCCATCAACAGAACGATAAACAAAATGTGGTATATACATACAATGCAATATTATTCACCCTTAAAAAGGAAATTCTAACACCTGCTGTGACATGGATGAACCTTGAAGACATTATGCTAAGTGAAATAAGCCAGTGAGAACAGAACAAATACTGTGTGGTTCTGCTTATCTGCAGTACCTAGAGTAGGCAAACGCAGAGAGACAGAAGGTAGAATGGTGGTTGCCAGGGGCTGGGGAGGGGAATAGGAAGTTAGCATTTAATGGGTACAGAGCTTCAGTTGGAGAAAATGAAAAAGTTGTAGAGATGGGTGGTAGTGATGGTTGTACAACAATGTGAATGTACTCAACGCAATAGAACTGTACACTTAATTTTACAGTATATATTTTTTACCACAATATAAAAACAACAGGCTTGGGTTTAGGGTCAGCAGTTCCTCAACCTACTATTAGATCACTTTGTGGCCTCGGGCAAGGTGCTTAACCTCTCTCAGATGTAAAATGAGGTAATAACAGTACTTAGCTCATATGGCTGTTGAGATAAATGAGCTAATTCCAGCAAAGCACTCACCACATAAGCACTAAAAGTTAGCTCTGATTATTATTTTGAAGATGACTATGAGGGTGACACAAATGACTCCCAGGAGTGTGACAGAAAAGGCCTGTATTTTTTTTTAACTTTTTATTGAGATTATGATAGTTTACAACCTTGTGAAATTTCAGTTGTACATTATTGTTTGTCAGTCATGTTTTTCTTTTTCTTTTCTTTTTTTTTGAGGAAGATTAGCCCTGAGCTAACATCTGCCACTAATCCTCCTCCTTTTGCTGAGGAAGACTGGCCCTGAGCTAACATCCGTGCCCATCTTCCTCTATTTTATATGTGGGACGCCTACCACAGCATGGCCGCTGAGAAGTGCAACATGCACACTTAACCGCTGCGCCACCGGGCTGGCCCCAAAAGGCCTGTATTGTTTTAATCACTATCTAGGGAAGGATACCTTCATTTTCGTTTGTATTTTCTTGATAAAGGTCCTTTCTATTATCTCCCTTAATGGCCCTTACCCCCTTCACCATTCAAACCTTCTAGAACTGAACTATGTGCTGTATAATTTTTACCCAGCAAGTCTCAATGTTACCTAAGGAGACAGGACATTCCTTGGAAAAATTAAGAACTGGCACATTCATACCAAGGTGAAAGATAAGACCCATTTAAAAAGCAACTCAATGATGATCTCCAAGCTAGGCAACGATTTCAAAGCCTTTGTGTACTCCTCTCTACTTACGACATCAGCCTTACAGATTTGCAATGCTTCTGTCAATCTTAAAGTGTTATTTGGAGAAGTGCTGACTAGGCCTCTGGACCTTTAGAAGTATTATTATCCTTACGCGAAATCTACATTTTAACAAAGTAATTTAACCATGTACGATGGCCCAAGCTCTAGATCTGGGGGGAGACCAGGAAAATCCAATGGAAGTGGGTGATTCAAGGTCTCCGGAGTCCCACCCTCTCCCCAAGTCCAATGGCCACTGTAAGACAGGTACTCCTGTCAAGGAAAATGAGTCACAAACATTTGAAGGCACATGCTTTGCACAGTCCCAACAGCTCCTAAAATCACACCCCGAATCATGTGGCCAAAGATCAAAAACCTAGGAAGGGGAAAGGTTACTGTAAGGCTCCAGCACCATCATCTGCTGAGTCAGCTCTGAAGACAAGCAACAGAGTTACTTAATAAACAATAAAATCACCAAAATACATACTTGTTTCATTTACTGTCCATGACAGGGACAGCAAAATACCAGAGGAAAGCAAAGTAGCAGAGAGAAAACATCTGGCAAGGAAGGCAGACAGACGTGGGGCCACATGGGGACAGGTTCGACAGGTGTGAGGTGAGGTCTAGTAAACCACCTTGGGTGAAGCCAGGCCTGGTCAGGCCACCAGTCCTTTCTCTGTGGAGTTAGCATTTTAAGCTAAGAGCTTCGGGGGAGGGTGACAGCAGTACTGCAGGTGCCCAGGTGTGCCACTCTCCACACACCTTGTCTCCTTCTCTCCCAATCAGGAAAAAAAAAAGGCTTCTCTGTACTCCAGCATCTTATCTCCTTCACCCCTGCAGGGGGCTGAATGGTGGTCCACGTCCTAACCCGAGGAACCTGTAAATGTGACTTTATTTGGAAAAAGGGTCTTTGAGATGTAATTACATTAAGGGGCTCAAACTGAGATCATCCTGGATTAATCTGGTAGGCCCTAAATCCAACGACAAGGGTCCTTAGACCAAGACGCTCAGAGGAGAGACGTGAAAAGAGAGGAGAAGGTCATGTGAGGACGGGGGCAGAGACTGGAGCAATGCCGCCACAAGCCAAGGAACCCCCGGAGTCCCCAGAAGCTGGAAGAGGCAAGGAAGGATCCTCCCGAGAGCCTTTGGAGGGAGTGGCCCTGTCAAGTGACACCTTGACTTCAGACTCCTGGCCTCCAGAACTGTGAGAAGAGAAACCTTCGTTGACGTAAGCCACCCAGTTTGCGGTCATTTGTCACAGCAGCCCTAAGAAAATAATACGACCTCAATCACGGGAGGAAAAAAACCAAACACTTTGCTGTTCCCTTCTCCATAAGCATTATCAAAAATCTTCCTTCCGGGGAATCTTCACTTACATAGTCTACCAAGGAAACCTCACGTCCACTGGCACCGTGCTTTCCATGCGGACTTCAACCTCAGCTTAGCCCACATCTCAGGGACTTCACAGAGAAAGGGGCTCCGCAGGCCACGGCAGTTCAGTCCTGCTGGGCACCCACCCCACCGCACCTCGCTTGGGCTCTGATCCTTACAGAAGACACAGATGGGTGGCAAGACACGGATGGGTGGCAGAGCATGCAATTTTGCTTTTTAACCAATTCTAAAGGAAATAAAATTGTCCCGTCTATATGGCTCAAAAGATAAAAACAGACCACAAGAGAAGATGTTTTAAGAATCAGCTTGGGGAGTTTCTAGAGGAATCTGAAACACAGGATTTCCCCAGTGGACTGCAGGAAAGGGACAAACGCCACGGCACCAGGCCTCCCTCCTGCTCACTACTGGATCTTGTATTTCTCTTCACTTATTTTGTCCCTGTGTCTTTTAAACTATGAATTTGCCCTTACATGAAAGGAACTACACACACACACACACACACAGCGGAAACCAAAACATTGTGACAGTCAACCCTGCCGCAATAGCTACACCTCCCATATTTTCTGCTAAAATCACTTCCAGGACTTGAGAACTTAGTGGTGGGAGTTCAATAACACCTCCCTCCTAACAGCCTATACCTGCTCTGCTCATCATAACTCACAACTACTTTCAACAGTAGGGCCTTTTTTGAGTAGGGCCTCAAAATTTATTTGTTGAATGACCAAGTCTGTATCAAAGGGTGAAATATTAACAAGGTAAACTTTGTTATATGTATCCTACCACAGAAAAAAACATAAGTTTTTTTTAAAAACCACAGTAAGATACTACTTCACACCTATAGAGATGGCAATTATCAATCAATAAATAAATAAATAAACAAAAAAAAACAAGTGTTGGCAAGGATGTGGAGAAACTGGAACCCTCGTACCTTGCTGGTAGGAATGTAAAATGGCTCGGTTGCTGTGGAAAACAGCTGGGCAATTCCTCAAAAAGCTAAATATAGAATTACCATATGATCCAACAATTCCACTCCTGAGTATACCCAAAGAAAATGAAAAAGGGGCCGGCCTGGTGGTGTAGGGGTTAAGTTCACATGGTCTGCTTCAGCCGCCCAGGGTTCACCAGTCGGATCCTGGGCACGGACCTACACACCACTCATCCAGCCATGCTGTGGCAGCATCCTACGTACAAAACAGAAGAAGACTGGTAGAGATGTTAGCTCAGTAACAATCTTCCTCAAGCAAAAAGAGTAATATTGGCAAAAGATGTTAGCTCAGGGCCAATCTTCTTCACCAAAAGAAAAAAAAAGAAAAATAATTTTGTTTTCCAAACAAAAATCTGTATAGAAATGTTCACAGCTGCATTATTCACAATAGCCAAAGGTGGAAAACAACCCAAATATCCATCAATGGATGAATGGATAAACAAATTGTGGTATATCCATACATGGACTATTACTATTCAGCCATAAAAATGCATGGAGTACTGATACATGCTACAACATGAATGAACCTCAAAAATATTATGCTAAGTGAAAGAAGCCAGTCACAAAAGGCAATCATATATTGTATGATTCCATTTATATGAAATATCCAGAATAGGTAAATCCATAGAAACAGAAAGGAGGCTGGTGGTTTCCAGGGGCTGGAGAAGGAGGAATTGGGGAGTAACTATTTAACGTGTACAGGTTTCCTTTTGGGGTGATGAAAATGTTTTGGAGCTAGGTAGCTGCACAACATTGTGAATGTACTAAATAAACTGTTTGCTTTAAAATGATTGTTATGTGGATTTCACCTCAAAAAAGAATAAAAAGAAAAAGGTGAAATAAATCCAACTTGGCCATTTAAACATAGAATTCAAAATGAAGAATACATATAAAACATTTGCTTTACTGACTTATTTAATCGCCAGGGTCTAAATCAGAGTTTCTCATCCTGAGCACTACTGACTCTGGGCTAGATAATAATCCCCTGTTGTGAGGGGCTGTCCTGTGCACTGTAGGATGTTCAGCAGCATCCTTGGTCTCTACCCATTTGATGCCAGTAACACACACAGACACACCCCCCTCGCCGAGCTGTGACAACCAAAAATCTCTCCAGACATTGCCAAATGTCCCTTGGTGGGCCAAACAGCCCCCGATTAGGAACCACTGGTCTAAATGGGAAAAGGGCTCTCCCAGCAACTACTAAGAATTTGTTCTCTTTCAATCCCCTGTCAACCTGCCAGTGTGACTCACTGTTTCCTGCCAGCCCTACCAGCCACAAATGACCTATCTATGAACTTCTGGCACCTGATTATAATGTCCTTTCTTCTAATTCCAAGTCCTCCCAAACCACTCACAAGTGCCCCAGATATGCTGCTTTCTATCTGCCAGGCCAGAGATTATCCAGTACCCTTCACCCTGTCCCCAGTGCATGGCGCCATGTCTCCATTAAAACCCATGAGACAGAAGGACGTCCTAAAGGTACAGGTCAAGGAAAAAGCAAACCTACCAGTTTACTAAGTAGAACAGAACCTTCCTGTGCCGAGGCCCTTATGCCCCAATCTCAGCAGTTAATTAAAGAACAACGAAAATCCCACCCATCATTTCATCCTCAAACAGGGTGAAAGGAGAAATGAGAAGTTGAAAGCCCCACCCCTAGAACATATGATTAAATTTTCAAGAAGTTCAATTATCTCTAACTTCACGGAACACAACCAAATCAGATCTAGTTGCTTTAATGTCTTTTCGAAACGAAACAAAAAATCTTTCAGAAAGCCCCAAACACCTTGGGAGGAGAAATGGATTCTAATCCCATCTGAATCTAGTAACCTTGGACAGGTCACTTAATCCTCTGGGCACAGTTTTGTCCTTTGCAAGATGTGTGAGTTAGGCTATTTGAATTCTAAGTTTAATGCATTAATTCAATACCTACTTCCTAAGTATCCACTTACTAAGAGCATATAAAAAGACAAGTGGAAACTTAACCACACCCTCAAGGAGTCCAAGTTGTGTCAGAGGTAGGTGGAAAACAGCTTGGAAGACAAAGAGATAAATAAAGATAGTAAGACGGAACAAAAACTAAAGAGGTACATGCCAAGCGCTCCTGAGTGTATGAGAGAATAAAGATCAGGAACAACTAATCACATGTCTAATAAGTCAAGAGATATTCCCAGCAGCCCCTATACCTGCGCAGGAGGTAAAGCAAGGAGCTTGAAGTATTAGGGGTATGAAGGAGGCAGCATTTAGTGAAGACTTCCCAGCTAACTATTCTGGTTCTTAATAACTGGAAATATGTAAGATACCATTTCTAACTCCAGATCAAGCATCTTTGCTGACACAGTCAGACTTTTTCCTTTATCTAGAGGCTGCAGAGCAAAGACTCAGGAAAGTGGTCCTTCATCACTCAGCAACTCCTAATGTAAAGGGTTAATCATTAGTTCAGTGACAAAAGTGAACCAAGAGGTAACCAACCTGATCAGGGGAGCGGAAAAGTTAAAGGTGAGGACAAACTCTCAGCAACAAAATGCAAAAGGCAAATTCAAAACCATGTACGGAGGATGTCTCTACAGTGACCACGCAAGGTCTTTGTCTTCTCAAAGACAAGACCCAAGGGAAGACTTAAAAAAAAAATGAAAAAATTATATATATGTAAATATAATATATAATATGCAAATTTATAAGTAAAAATAAGTAAAAAGAAAGTTTATTCCATTTAATAAGAAGAAACACAAGGCTGTCAAATAAATGCCATAAATTATATATACATAACAATAACAACAACTTAGCTCCATAATCTGCCCAAAAGATATATCATCCAAATTGCTTTGGCCTGCTCCTGTGCCAGCCAACAGCACTTGCATCACCAGCCCTGATGCCAGATTTTCCTACACCTCAAGAACATCAGGGCAGGAGGCCAGAATTGTCCTTGTTCTAAGTTGATTCCAGATCATTACTCCTTCCACCTTCCACGCTCATGTAAAAATTCCTGTCCCTCCGAGGTCATGCCACCTGGCTCCTGTGGCTTCCACCCTGCCTTGCCTTTGTACCTCCACCCTCCTACTCATTTCCCAACACTCACTAAAGCCTTTGGCATCCTGGCTTCCTCTCTGCCACAACTCCTGCCATCATCCTGGGTGGTTTCAAAATCCACAAGGATGACCTATTCCTATACTTCAGCCTCTAAATTTCTTTACTACAATGCCCTTTGGTCTTCTCAACCACCTACATCCATGACCACACCCCAGACCATGTCAACACAAATCTTAAATGTCAGTCCTTCCCTTTCTGACACACCCTTCAAGCCTTCCAGTCTGTCCTGCCTTCACACTGGCCTGATCTGTTCTTCAAACCCATCCATCCTCCAGGCTCTGACTCTTCTCATTTTCTCCTGATCAATCAAAGTGCCCCTCAGATGGTCTTCTCTCCCCATTCTGTCCCCATGGTCGACGATCTGGACTGCTCCTTTCATTCCCCTGCACCCCTGGCCTCCCATCACATCTACCCAACCCTGGATCAATGCTAAATCCAGCTGTTCTGCTCTTTACCCCAGGCTCCTGAGTTCCACGAGAGAAAAATCACACAGCCTTGCAAAACTGCATCACTACCAATTCAAGGTCTTCATCTTGGCCTGCGTCTTTTCCTTGTCCCTGGATAGTTCCCTCTCCCATTCTTCTCAATGACTAACCCAACCGCCCAGGAGACTTCTCAGCCCCATACTCACCACTACCCTCAGCAGACAACCTTGCCTCTTTATTCCAGAAAACTGAGGGCATCTGCTATGACTAGCTTTAAATTCCTGTGTCACCACATACATCCCACCCTCCCATTACAAACTTATGTATATCCACACTGATTCATTTATCTCCTCCTGTCTCGGAGGGTGAAATTTCCTCCATCTTTTCTAAGGACCAGCCTTGATCCCGTTCACTCATTCCCCCATTTAATCAACAAATATTTACTGAGTGCCTACTCTGTGACAGCCATGGTTCTAGACCTGTGAACAAAACAAACAAGCTCATGAAGCTTACATTCTTAAAAAGGGAGACAATAAACAAATAAGTAAATTATAGAGCATATTAGAGGCATGGAAGAGGAATAGGGAGAGCTGGGGAAAGGGAGGGGTTGTGATTTTTATAGAACGGCCAGAGAAGGACTCTCTGGGAAAGTGAGGGAGAGCAAGCTTTGGAGTTACCTAGAGAAAGGGCATTTTAGGCAGAGGGAACAGCAAATACAAAAGCTCTGAGGGGGAGGCATGAACCCACCCTGCTCTAAAGAGCTGCAAGGAGGCCATGGGATGCAGTGCCATAACCGGAGGAGAGCAGTACAATGGAGGGCAGAGCAGTAACTGTGGGCCTGGGCACAGCACTTGCACGCCCTCAACAGGATCTACAGTTTTACTTTCAGTGAGATGAGGAGTCACTGGATGGTTCTGAGCAGAGGAGTAACATGAAATGATCTGCATTTTAAAGGATAACTCTGGCTATTATGTTGAGAGTAGACTGAGGTAGCTCAGTAGAAGGAGAGACTGATGAAGAAATGGCTAGCACAATCTAGGCCAACTACAGCTTGACCCATGCAGCCAGCAGTGGAGGAAGTTAGAAGTGGCTGGATTTGGGATGTACTGTGAACGCAGAGCAAACAGAATGTTCTGATAAACTGGATGGGAGGTAAGAGGTTTGGGGCCTGAGAATATGAAAGGACCCAACTGGATGACTGGAGGAAAGGTTTTTGAACTGAGTAACTGAAAGAATGGAGTTGCAACTCAAAAAGATCAAGACTCCATCTCCTCCAGTCTCCTGTGGAACTTGACTCAATTAGGCAACTGCCTTCACTCATTATAATGTCTCTCTCTCTCTCTCTCTCTCCCCCTCTCGTCTCCTGCTACCTTCCTATCAGCCTATTAATATACTCAAGCATCTCCCGATCTAGCTACCATACGATCTCTCCTTTTCTTATTCACACTTCTTGAAGAAATAGTCTAAACTTGGTACTCCCTCTCATCAACTCACCACTCTTCTGAAACTGCTCTTGCTGAGGCCAACGCCATTGGACGTTTCCAATGTCCAATCCAGAGGACAATTTCCAGTCTTTATCCTATTTGACCACTCTGGAGCATCTGATCTGCTTTACTTCAACTTTTTAACTCTGTATGTTCCCACGTGGGCGAGACACTGCAGTCTACTGATCCTCCTCAGACCTCTCTGGATATTCTTTCTCTGTCTCCTTTAAGGGCTTTCCTTACTCAGCTATCCCTTAAGTGTTGCTAAACCTCAATTCCATTCTCAGCCCACTGCTCTTCTTAGTCTTGACTTTTCAAACTTGAGTACAAGTATCTGCATGGACAGCTCCAAACAAATCAATTTCATAAAATTCAACTTCCCTTGGTACTCTTTCCTAAAAATGATTTGCCCAAATTCCTCAAAGCCCTTATCCCACTTTACCATAAATAAATAAGTAAATATTCAAAAAGACACACTCTTCACCCAATTCTCACCCAATCCCCCAAGGTGTGAAAAACACAAGAGCTCTGTGTATAAACCCATAGAGTTTCCCACATTTCTCTGACATATGTATTTCTGTTAAGGATGAAGCATGGTGTTAGAAATGTGATATATTGGTCCATGTTGGGATGTTCTGAATTCAGGTATATAGTAGAGTTGTAGGAGTAAAGACAATTTTAACAGACCCTAAATGAGATGAGAAGTCCAACAGAGCCCCTAGTCAACCCAAAGAATCACGAGAATATAAACTGTTGTTGTTTTAAGCCACTGGGTTGTAGGGTAGTTTGTTACACAGCAACAGATAACCCAAACACACTTCAGACTGATCATATCAGACTCATTATCTTCCCTCATTAAACCTGTGTCTTCCCTCTTTCAATCTTCCCCCTCTTCCTGAATAATATGACTCAGTTAGTACCACTTCTATCTCATAAACCTGAAATCATTCTTGATTATATACCTCTCCTTCAGCCTCTAAATCTAATCAAGCACCAAGTCCTGATGATATGACCTCCTAAACATTCGTCTGCACTCTCCTCTGTTCCTGTTACCGCTCTGACACTCAGACCCTCACTGCCTTTAACTTGGATCATGGCAACAGACTGCTAAATGCTCTCGACTCAGCTCCCTCATGTCACCCTCCACAAATCCAACTAGTCTGCAAATCTGATTATGCCATCCCCTCCCCGGCTTAAAACTCTGAATGGCTTCTCTAGTGCTCGAAGATAAAATTTAGACCCAGAGAGTCTCTGTGATCCAGGCCCTATCCTTCTCCTCAGGCCTTTCCAAATATGACTGCAGACAAAATTTATAAAGGAAAAGACTGACATATTTGATTGTACAGAAATTTAAAACATCTGCAAAAACCCTATCTTAACAGAAGGAAAATGACAAAATAAAAAAAAATTATGTGTATTTATATATATATATAAATAAAAGAAAGGATTAATATCTTAAATATGTAAAGAACGTTTATAAATCATTAAAGAGGATGAATGCCCTAACAGGAATATGAACAAAGAAACATAAACACAAAACTCACCACAGAAGAAATATAAAAGATAGACAGACAGAAAGAAAGAGAACACGTCCAACCTCATAAACAAGATGCACTTCTGGTGGAAGTATTTATTGGTTTAATCTTTGTGGAGGCTATTTTGAAATATGTACTGAAAGTTAAAATATGCATATCTTTTGATCCAGCCATTTCACATTCACAAATTTATTCTAAGGAAGTAACAGAACAAGTACTCAAAGGCTTAAAAAATACTCATTGTAATTGTTTTGTAATACCGATATAAATAATCTTAACGTCTAATAAGAGAATTGTTAAATAAATCACAATACATCCATACAATAGACTAAAACTCATGATGAGACATTTAACACAAAAACATAGTTAGGATGTACCGCTAAGTGAGAAAGTAGATTATACAGGACGATGTAAAATACATTCTTATTTTTATAAAAATACACAAATCTGGAAGGCACATACCAAAATGTTAACAATGTAATCTATGGGATTATGGGTAATATTTTATCTTTTTGTCTGGCTTTATCTTCTAATTATTCTACCATCACTGTTAATTTGTATTAAAAAAATTTTTTAAGACTTCCTGATTGCTTTCTTCTGTATCAACAAAAGAGTATATATGGAACTAGCATTCATCTCATTGTTTTCAGTCTCCCAGCCCTGAATACCAAATACCATTTGAGAGTCTCCACCAGGACCCTTATTGAGATATAAACATATCCAGCATTGCACAGTGGATTCCAATCCTGGAAACTTCTCTGTAGTTTCAAATAAATAACAGAAATTGTGACTAAAATAATATTATAATGGTGACTACAACATTGCCTTCACTGAAAGAATGGAGAAGGGACTGAGGAGGGCAGGTTGGGAGAGAGGAAGAGAAGGGACTGTAAGCGAAAAGGAAAATGGAAATAGGTTAAGTCCCTATGGCACTCATACTCAACTTTTCAAACAAATGGTTATAAACACATTTAATTAATAATAAATATCAAATGGTAACATCTCTTCAGAACTCAACCTTTCTAGAACATGAGGCATCAAAAAGTGGTTTCTGTTCAACAAGAGATATAAAGTTCATGTTCAGCAGCTCATGTCCTTTAATCATAGACAAGACCCTCAAATTCTCACTAAGAGCCTCTTTATCGTACACACAGTTCTAATAAACTTAGTCATCTAGTTTCCAAGTCCACAGGAGATTAAAAGAAGCAAATTAGAGAGGCACTAATTCAGGAAGACACACGAATAGCAGCAAGAAGTGACAGCTGACTAGTCTTATAAGAAAGGAACCAGAAAGCACTATAAGGCACAAACACGAAATTCAAAAAGCATAGTAGGGCCATTTTACTCAGGAGCAAACTGTCTTACCCATATCAAGCAATGATCCTAAAAGTTCGATGACAAAACAACAACATTCTAATAACAATGCATTTGAGAAAGAAGAGAATGGAAAAACGTTAGAAGTGGAAAGCAACTTAGTTCTCATTTCACAGGCAAGGAACCTGATGGACGGGGTTGGAAAACAACTTGTCCAGAGTACAGGGCATGGTGGTCACCAGAAAGGTTCAGATCAGGAGTACCTTCCACCTATACTATGCTGCCTCTGAGGCATATAATCTAGAAGACAGGAAACATACAATGTATTTCAGAAAAAGTCCTATCCAAAACAGTACATTTTTCAAATTTGATAAAACTCTCAGGGGTCAGGAAAACCTATCTTCCCACGATGAGTCATCTCGAATGGGTTCTCCTTTATGACCAGGCCATTCTTCCACTTATCCTTTGTCAGTCCTTCTCTCCATAAACCTAAGGAATTCCTCCATATCCTTCCCCACTCTCTTTAAATCCCGGCCCAGTGGCGCAGCGGTTAGGTGCGCACATTCCGCTTTGGCAGCCCGGGGTTCTCCAGTTCGGATCCCGTGTGCAGACATGGCACCACTTGGCAAGCCATGCTGTGGCGGGCGTCCCACATATAAAGTAGAGGAAGATGGGCATGGATGTTAGCTCAGGGCCAGTCTTCCTCAGCAAAGTAGGAAGATTGGCGGCAGATGTTAGCTCACGGCTAATCTTCCTCAAAAAAGTTTTTAAAAAACCAATTCAACTTCCACCCTGCAGCATTCAACAGAAAACAGAAGCCATAAGGCAAGAGGGTGGCAACTTGTGAAACCTCACCCACTTCTTCTCCTCTGCACCGGTTCTTTCTCCTCTTCCTCCCAGGTCAGTTAATGAAGTGCCCTTTCTCTTGTCCAAAGTCATCCCCTCCACTTGAGTTCACGATTCCATCCATGTCCTGCCATCACCTCCTCAGCTCTATTCCATCAATACTCCCCTTGTACTTTATTTCCAACCTCCTCCTCCATTGGCCACTTCTCTGCTTAATGTGCGCAAGACTCTTCCACCATTTAAAACAATAATAAATTCCTCCCTGAGTCAGCATCCACTTTACTTCCCATTCACTCACTTCACTGCCACCTGGACTTCACTCCATTGCTCCACTTAAACTGCTCGAATAAAGTTCATGAATGGGGCCAGCCTGGTGGCGCAGCAGTAAAGTTCGCTCGTTCTGCTTCTCTGCGGCCCAGGGTTCGCCAGTTCGGATCCTGGGTGCGGACATGGCACCGCTTGGCAAACACCATGCTGTGGTAGGCGTCCCACATATAAAGTAGAGGAAGATGGGCACGGATGTTAGCTCAGGGCCAGTCCTCCTCAGCAAAAAAAGGAGGATTGGCGGTAGTTAGCTCAGGGCTAATCTTCCTCAAAAAAAAAAAGGCTCATGAATAAACTCCATATTTCCTAATCCACTAAACACTCTTCATCCTTATCGTGACCTATCTGATTTCTAACACCCCAAAGCATCCACACTCCTTTTAAATCTACTTAGTATTCATTGTCATCACTCACTCTCTTCTCATTCTACATCTATATCTTCAATCATTCCTTCTACCTCCTTCATGTACTCACTCATTCATTCAACTGGTTTTCACTGAGCTCCTCAGATGTGCCAGGCACTACACTAGGCACGGGGCATACAGCAATGAGCAAATCAGTCAAGGTCTCTGCTTTCATGTAAGTGAAATTCTAGTGGGGGGAGATAAACAATAAGCAAGAAAATGAGTTGACGTGCAACCTGGCAAAATAAAACACGATGGGTTCCTTACATTGGCTAGTCAAGCAAGGCCTCTCTGAGGTGAGATTTAAGTGAGATGTGAATGGCAAGAAGGAGCCAGCCATGCAAGGATCAGGAGGAAGAACACTCCAGGCAAAGGGAATAGCCAAGCCTAAGACACTAAAGAGCAAAGAATGTGAAATGCTCAAAAAGATCAAGAGGAATCACTGTGGCTAAAAACCACACTGGCTGAGGTAAAGAGAGATACAAGCTCTTGTAGGGTTTGCATGTCAGAGTGAGGAGTGTGGATTTTATTCCAAGTGTGCTCCTCTTCCTCTACCTGCCCCTTACACACTGATGCTCCCAAGGAATCTATCCACAGCCCACTTCTTCTTCCACAGTCTCCTTGTGAGATCTCCTTCCATTTCAGTTTTCATCAACATCCTGTGGCTATAAAACAGCGTCTGAACTATATAACCACACTAGGATTTTCATTGGTGCTTCATGCAAAAAAGACCCAAACTAAAGTCATTCTCTTTCCCTTGTAGACTATTCTTTCTTCTTTTTATTAACACCATTATCTAACCAGTCACTTAAGCCAGAAGCCCAAGATTCAGCCAAGCTTCCTCTCACCTCCAACATTTAATTATTAACACTAATTTTTCTAGTTTAAGGGAAAGATACAGAAGATGGTGAGTAGAAAAGGAATGAAATCTTTCACCCCTACTAAGAATGAGACCTCCCAGTATGGCTCATACATAGGCCAAGGTTAACAATCCATCTCAGGAATGTTGTCTTAGTCCCAGCCACACAAGTCTAACACTTGAACTTTTTCAACCTGATCAACCCCACCCTTGTTTATATAAGGAAAGACAAGCTCAGAGAAGGAAATGATATGTCCAAGATCACTGAGAAGGAGACTAGACGACCTACAACCCTTACCTCATACAGTTCTTTGTTCATATTCTATGAACTCACTCTAGAACCGGAACTTGACTACATAGATTTGTACATTATTACATCATATCATGTTAAAATCACTCCAAAATTGCTGAGTAAGTAGACAGCCACTTAAATAACACATTTATGCCACTAATATTCTAAAACTATGATTTTAAAAGAGAAAGAAATAGTTCATCTTCTGGGAAAGTCTATATTACCTAAAAGTAACATTTTCAAGCGAATTCTCATCATTCGTCAGAGAGAACCAAGGGCTGACCTTTCCACAATGTCACAGAGCTCACAAAGGCAAACCACGAGGCAAGATTTACTGATGATCCCTCTTTTCCCTTCTCCTCTCTGAAGGTAGCAAGAATAGGGAGAAATGAGAGTCCACCTATGTTCTAAGAGCTACATACAGTGATCACTTTTAGGCACCACCTCTCTAGTGGTGCCTCTCAATTTACAACTGAGCCACTAGTGCCACATTCATGAACATTTTATAAACCATATCCTCTCTGAGAGCTATGCCTCATGTCCTCTCCTGACCCTAACCACTTAAATCTACAATATGCCTCTGGAGAGGGTATACCACCACTGCCCAACCTCTCTGAGGCTCCCTCCTTTCCTGACTGGATCTGGGGTTAGTCTGTGCTTTTTCAAATTACATATTCCTTTCCTCTCTGTCCCCTGCGTCCATGCTTACTACCCCCCATATAGCTTGAGAATCACTGTCCTAATCTACTACAAGCCAACAACCACCACCAGCCAGAAAATTAATGCACAACTTGCTTAAATCTCAGTAATATCTGAGTTCTTGATACTTGAACTAATCTTCTCCGTCTTCACATTATAGCATTTAAATAGTTTGAGTTCCTTTACATAGTTAAGATACTTATACCTTATATCTCTACTTTTGAGATTGATAATATTAGGTACCCAAAATTGAACCCAATCAATAAAGAGAGATTTACATGATCTTCTGGAAAGTGTTCTACTTTGCTTTGAATTTTGTTATTTTTCAACTTTACTGAAAACCTAGAAGATTCGATAGTTCTTATCATTGTAATAAGGTGCCAAACACACATTTCTCATATTATTGGAATAGGGATAAGAGAGGTCTGTATATCTCAAATCTGTCTGGGTCCAGCCCCTGCCTAGTGAATTTGAATTAGTACTGATTTATTGTATTATTCATCCAGTTAATTTATTCCCCAGTACCCACTGTTGCATTGTTCAAATTTAAGAGTCCTGAATTGGATACAAAATAAACCTAAGGTTCATACCCTGCCCCCTAAAAACCAGAAAGCAGATACAAATGAAATAGATGAAGAGCAAAATAAAACTTTTTTTTTTCTGCTTTTTCTCCCAAAATCCCCCCTAGCACATAGTTGTATATTTTAGTTGTGGGGCCTTCTAGTTGTGCTATATGGGACGCTGCCTCAGCATGGCCTAATGAACAGTGCCATGTCTGTGCCCAGGATCCGAACTGGCCAAACCCTGGGCCGCCAAAGCAGAGCATGGGAACCCAACCCACTCCGCGACGGGGCTAGCTCTGCAAAATAAAATCTTGAGATTATGGGCCCAAACAGTCAACATAGCCAGCAAGAATGACAGGTATCCAGAGGACAGGAGGAGAAATGGATCACTTTGGCAGTTGTGGGAGTACTGAGGTTAGGTGGGATTAAGGTAGGTGGGTGGGGAAGGGGAGGGTATCCCAGGTGCAAGGAACACTAAGAGCAAAGCATTGGAAAGAACTAAATCCATGGTACATGGAGATGAGGAGGCCTGACTGAAGGAGAAGACCTGTGTTAGAGCACAAGAATCTGAAGTCGGACAGGCAGCTGGGGTGAGGCGCTCCTCAGGGGCAGAGAGGCCCACCATACTAATAGCAACTTGACAGGTTGGGGAAATTTTCCTAACACACAGGTGGCTTTCAAGCAGGAAAAAGAAAAAATCAAACCACAATATTTATCTGAGATTCTCTTCTTCTTATTCATCATCCTGGGGTTTGTGGATACTCAGAGATAGACAGATACATATATATATCTCTACAAGACTCTAGCTCCACCAGGTTATACGCTTATACACAAGGCAAAACAAACATTGCCCAATAAAAACAAAATTCATGCACTCAAATATTGAGTTACTAAGTTATCATAATATTAAGAGTTATAGACTGCTAACTGTGTGCCAGGCACTATGCTAAGTGCTTTGCATAATTTCATCTAATCCTTACAACCACCCATGGTATTATCTGCATTTTATAAGTGAGAAGCCTGGATCTTAGTAAGTTGCCCAATATCACAGGGACAGGTCCAGGATTCAAGCCAAGGGCTGCCTACCTCCAATTCCCATGCTTTTAAACTACCACACATGGTAATAACCTCGAAAGTCTTCTCCTAAAGAGAACTTCATAGTGCTCCCTTTATTCCAGGGGGACAGGGGAAGACAGGTAGCACTGGATATCAGGTTTTCCCCAATCATACTGAGTTACACCTTCTGGTCAAACCAAGATTTTTCCACAGCCAAAAGGCCAGATGAAATTATTTCTTCCAACACTGCCCACCCCCCCGCCACCAAGACTCCCAGGCTTCTAAAAATAGTAGAGGACAAAGATCTGAGGAACAGGGCTAGGCTACTCCTAGGGGAAATTAAACAAGTCTAACAAACCTGTAAGATAATCATGACTTCCTGAATGAATAAGATTCATTGACCAGGGAAAACGATGAGTCAAAGGTACTAGCAGGAGACTTGCCACCTCTGTAAATGCTGCTCAGGCCCTGATCCTCCAGGAACCACCCAACTGGTGAGGCCTGAGTCATCTTCTTTCTTCTGCTCCCTGAAGGGTAATAAATTCTACATTTTGTTCTCAAATTCATGCTGAGTACCAGAGGGGCAAAAATCTTTCTCTCACCACAAAGGTCCCAGTACAATAGCTGGAAGCATCCTTAAAAACAGGCGCCAAACAAATTACATGGCATTATACTGCTTTCTCCAATATTCAAGTCCTAGATGAAAGGCACCATTATTTAAGATCATTATAATTACAAAAGATAATTTAACATCAATGCTATGCTTGGCCTTCTATTATCATAATATAGGGATGCCATAAACTCTTTCATCCAATAATCTTGACTCTTCAGAAATCATAAATAACAAAGCTTCAACTGGCATTGCCATCCATTGCCTGCCAAGGTTAACTCAGAGCCCAAGGAGAACACTGACCAGCTCAAGCTGATTCACTCACAGCAGACCTCAAATGAAATTCCAAATTTTTACTCTTTCAACTTTGTTCCCACTTGAGGAACTCGCTCTCTGCCAAGGCGGAAGGCTCACTCATCAGAAGGACTCCTCTTTCCTAACAATGGTCCATAACTCAGTAGAATTGAGATTATTCAAAGTATACATAATAAACTAAATAATAATAAAGATACCAGACTAATAATAATCATCATGGAGGGACACGGTAGGCACAAAATGCTGCAGCCAGTATTGCCTTAATGTGCCAATATTCATTATCCCTGAGTGGTCCAAAATCACAGAATGAAAAGGCTTTATTTACCTTGGGTATAAGCGCAGAACATACGATTTATTTATGTAGGCAATTTTGTTCCTCAAAAGAGGCCAAAAATGTTGCAATACTTACTTCAACTTTACTAAGAATATAACGTATGCAAACGTGCTGAACTAGGTATGTTCCCTAAAACGAGGTTCCTCGAAGAAGGGTTCCAAAGAAAAGACTCACAATTAAGAACAGTGCACCTTCACGAAAACTTTCCTAACTATTTCAGTCCTCACTGATCTCCCTCCCCTCAACTCCTCCAGAATTTAGAGACTACACCACACACCCCAGTATTTCAACAGCTGTTGTCTTGTGGGATGCCCTTGTTTCTTGTGTGTTGGTCACATCATGTCAACTAGGAGCCAAATCTTCCATTACTTCTCTATTTGCCATAGCAGCTCAGACAGAGCTGAGAATGTCCTAGATGCTCAGTAAACCTTGCTACTCCTGGCTGGCAGAGCAAGCTATCTTTTAAGCACTCTACATTAAACCCACATCCTCTTGTTTCATGATCACAACACCCCTACAGAGGGAGCAAGGCCATTCATTACAAATGAGGAAGCAGTGGTTAAACAACTTCTAAATCACATTGGTTAAACAACATCCCCAAAGCCAAACTCACAAGTAATGAAAGAACTTGAACCCAAGACCCATAGCGGCAAGTGCTAGACTCTTCCTGAAAACTCTTCCTTGTATAAAGGATTATCAATATCCTCTCTCATAGATTCTGATCTTTAATAACCCTTCCTAACTGAACCTCCCTATGAGCAATTCATGTCACAAAATGCTTTCACAACATTTTGGGGTTGCTCACATATGGGAATATGGAGAGTATTTTTTAAAGCTCAAAACCCACATTCAGTCAGTGGTAGAGCACTGTTACAACTCCCCTCCCTCACCAGAGCCTACGAAGACTTGCTATTCTACCTCCTTTGATTTACTGGTTTATTTCCAGAAGTAGCTATTTTACACAGAAAATGACAAAGATTTTTCACCATAACAGGTTAAGAAAGATTACTGGCTCACTGATTCTGAGAAAATGAATTTTAAAATTAAGTGATTTGCCTGAAGCCAAACAGTAAATTAGACCCTTCTGAGCCACTCTTGACGCCCCCCTCTCTCCTCATTTTGGTCAACAGATCATGTTGTACCACCTTGGCACTACTGACATTTTGGACTGGATAATTCTTTGTTGGGGGTGGGGGAGGTTGTCATGTGCACTGCAGGACATTTAGCAGTACCCTTGGCCTATACCCACTAGATGCCAGTATTACCTCCCTCCTTGTGACAATCAAAAATGTCTCCAGAAAGGACCTTGAGGGTATTATGTTAAACGAAATAAGCCAGATAGAGAGACAATCTCTGTATGATTCCACTCATATGTGGAAGATAAACAGACATGTGGACAAAGAACAGATTAGTGGCTACCAGGGGAAAGGGGCGGGGCAGGCACAAAGGGTGAAGTGGTGCACCTAGAATATGACTGACAAATAATAATGTACAACTGAAATTTCAGAAGGTTGTAAACTATCATAACCCCAATAAAAAATAAAATAGAAAAAAATAGAAATAAAAAATAAAAGACTCTTTGAGAAGTGAAAAAAAAATCATGGTTTCTTTCTTCCTGATTAAAAATAATGTACGTTCGTTAGGCAGATCCAGGTTTGGCGCGTTGTAAAACGTGCACAATTTGCAGATACTTCTTTAAGGAAAAGAGTAATAAATTACGAATACAAAAAAAAAATATGTCTCCAGACATCGCTAAAAGTCACCTGGGGATAATCACCCTGGTTGAGAACCACTGCTCTAGATCAGTGGTCTCCAAACAGAGGTACACAAAACAATCCATTGGGGTACAGAAAGAAAATATGAGACTCTCTATTTATATTCATTACCATCTTAAAAAATAAGATTTTATCTTTATTACTATTTAACATATCGCCCAACACTAGTGCTCCCATTCAGTCCATATGTCAGTCACGCATCTCACACAAATCTGATGGAATCCTGAGGAAGAGTGGAAGCTCCATGGCACAGGCTGAGACACACTGAGATATACTGCAGTTGTGTGCTTGGTTAAGTGGATTTACAGATTACATTGATTTTAAATGTTAACCCTTATAAAATAAACAAGGGGCTTAAAAAGATTCCTGCAAAGAAATCTTGGATGAAAGATAATGCAAAGATATATGAACAATAAGAGAATGGCAGAGCCTCACTTCTACTCCTGGTATGCTCTCCATCAGTCACATTACAATGCAGAAACAATCACAACCTAAAGATATGACAAGACCGTCACCAAAACCTTACTGAGATTATTTAAAATACGTATTTGTGTCCACTAACATAAATGAACTTCATTTCAAGTATATACTGTGCCTCAGATACTAGCTAATGACAGCAGGACACAAATATAACTTACCAATAAATGGGCATACATATATAAAGGAATTGCATGTTTTTTAATTGATAGTACTATCTATCCAAAAAGTTTATAAACTATTGCTCTAAACCAACCTGCCCAATAGAACTTTCTGTGATGATAAAATATTCTCTATCTGTGCTGCTCAAAATTGTAGGCACTAGACACACGTGGCTACTAAGCAACTGAAATGTGGCTAGTGTGTCTGAAGAATTAAATTTTCATTTTATTTTAGATAATTTTAATTTAAATAGCCATATGCGGCTAGTGGCTACTTTATTAGACAGCACAGCCCTGAACCACTAATAGATTACTGCTATCTCAAAACATGCGGCTCCCAGCAAGCACTGCACTTTCCTGCTTTTGTGTCTCTGGCCATGTTATTCTCTCTGCCTAGAATGTCCCCTCAACCTTGTCCATCCAGTAATAAATTCTTATTTTTTGAAGACATATCTCAAATATCACCTTTCTTTAGCTTTCCCTGACTACTCTTCACCCCACAAAATTAATTGCCCTCCCATGTCTGTTCCTCCAGCCCTTCCACATCCTTGCACTACAGCACTTACAGTTACTTGCTCTCATGTCTGAAGTTCTATGATTGTTAAGTTCCTCAAGCCATGTCTCATTTATCACCGGGTGATGTCCAACACATAGAAAGCGCTCAGTAAGGGTGACTGAATATGGCAACGAATGAATCAACAAACACCGATCTCCCAATTTATACTGCAGGGCTCCTTCCACCAGACCAAAATGTGGCTCCAGAAAAGGAGACTGCAGGCTACTCTTCATACCTCACAGTGCTAGATGCTACCTCAATAGACAATACCATTTCTATTACTGTCATTGTTTGGCTTGCAGATGCAGATGTCAGTTATTTCTTAAGCAGGCTCAGAAAGTATTTATCCTTAGAAGAGTACAAGATGAAGGCAAATGATGGTATTAGTCCCCTTTCTGAAATGTCAAGTTTCAAATACTGCAAGTTAAAATGACTGCTCTGATGCAGTAATATTTTTATGTGTACTTTATTAATATTTATCAAGCTTTACCTGTATACTCTACATGCAGTTTTAGCTACTGAGGTACAAGCGTATGCCTCCCCCATCCCTCCCGCTCAAAATCCACGTGAAACTGCTTCTCTTCATCTTCTCTCATTAAATGAGCATGACTGTTGGAAAGACTAAAGAAAAGGCTTTGACCATGCAACTGCTTATTCTGGATTTCATTTCTGAATTCTAGATTTGGCTATATTTAGCAAAGCTATAACCGTCATCATGCCTGAAGCCAGGAAGAAGACACCATTCACAAACCACCCCCTGAAAATCTGCAGTTGCCACTAAAAAACCAGACTTCCCAGCAGGCAAAGACATCTGATGTGGGAGGGATCCAACTGGTGTTTGCGTCAAGAGAAGACCTCAGGTGCTTATAACTAACCTTTCTGTCAGACACTAAAGCTCTCCATAACCTTATTTCCTTTTCTTTTCTCTCTAGTATACTTTCTGCTCTGGTCAAACATCCTCATCATCCCTCTGTCCACTCCTTTCTATAACACTAGTCATCTCACTCCTCGACCTGCTCTGTTTCAAGCTTCCTGCTTCTCTTCAAACCTTCAGGACCACTCCTTCCCCAGACACTAGCCACTCCCTTGCCCCACAATTAGCAAAGGGCCGAGGCACAGAGGGGGCAGTGGATACTGGATAGTTAATCAATAGTTACTCAAAAGGCCCAGGACCACTGAAGAAAGTGAGCAGCAAGGAAAGCCAGGGAGCAAATGTAAAAGAACTTCCTTCTACTATTCCATGTCCTTCTTTCCTTGATTCTGGAAGGGAAACTTGTACTAACCAAAATGATAACACCAGACTAGTCAGTATTCCTGGAACTCATGACACTGTTTCACCACTCCACACTTTTGCATATGCTATTCTCTCTGCTTGGAAGGCCTTGGGTAACCCTCATCTGGAACATCTGCTGGGCAATTTCCAATCTTGATCAAATCACACTTGATCTGTAGACCCTCACCCCCAGGCCCTTCTCTTTATCATCTCATAACATCTTTTTCCCACCTACTATACACCCAGGGCCATGCTAAATGCTGGACACCTACCTTAGGGTTTGTTGGTCTATGAGCTCCTTAAGAGCCAAGCCCAAGTCCCATTCACCTTAGTAGCTGTGGAACCTAATACAGTGTCTGGCACAAAGAAGACACTAACACAACTATCACTAACTGAATACATGCATGCATCATATTGATACCACCAACACGTTATAACCATATGCCATATATATCATATATGTTTGGTTGGTTTTTATTTTAATATTGACTTATTCATTTATGCATTCACACAACAAATACATTTTAACATTCACCACGTACCAGAAACTATTCTGGGTGGTTTGGGTACCTCAGTGAATAAATCAATCATAGATATCTATTCCCTTATAAAGCTTACATTTCAGTGTAGGTAAGATAAACAATACATAAAATAAATAAGTAAATTAGAGATTTCCACTTCAGGCCATGAAAGAGTAACTGTTGGTTTTTTTAGGTGGTTTCACACACATTTTTAAGCCTCATTACCTTGCACTGTAGGTAGGAGAAATGGTCAACGTTGACTGACACGGGGACCTAGTAGTTCTCATAAGCCCTAGACCTGGATTCCTTTAGTGTAAGTGGAAAACTGTTCTGAAGGGCCACCTCGTCCACCCTATACAGGACTGATGCAGTTCTGGAATGTTGTCTTGGACACAGCAGGTATTCAATGAACATTTATTCACTGTTTAAAGCTTAGATGTAAGGCCTCATAGCTAAGGAGGTATGATAAAAGCACAGCTTCTTAGTCCTTTGAGCATTGCTCCAATTTTCCCATTGAGCTCATTCTGGAAGCTTAAACCAAATCTTCCTTTGACATCACGTGCCCATTACCTGAGACATGATTTAGCATCTCATCATGGCATCTTTGCTGAGGAAGCTAAAGAGAAAATATCCTCCCCTTCACCCAATCTAGAGATAGCATACCCCTCTGAACTCACGACTGAGAGCCTTCACTTCCCCCAGACAAACAAGCCCCAGCCGTACTAGTTAGCGAAACTAGGCCAGCAGGGCTGACACTGCTGATAGAGAGACGGCAGCCCAGGCATTCTCCTGTCTTACTCCAGCACCTCCTCCTTGGGGTTCTTGCAATTCCTCACTATAAAGCATAGACCAATACGCACATTAGGGAAAAAGGAATGATCAGTGGGATGTGGTGTTAACAGAAGGGTCTGTGTTTGAAGCCCACCAGACCACCCCTCTCTGAACTTCCTGGCCACTGCCCTGGGCACTTGACGCACAACTCTCATCATCCTTAGACCACTCTGGCTGGGACTGGTGGCTAGGTCAGCATGTGGGGACTCAAAGAGAAGAGGGTCCAGGAAGAAGCATGGCTACCAAAAACATCTGTTGACCCTTTAAGGAGCTGGTGAAGACCCTACAAAAAAGATCCGGATCTGTCAACTCATAATGGGAGGAAAAGGATTGCTGCAGTCAAACTAGCCTTCACATTGCCCTCACACACACTTCTCTAGCTATGTATATATGACGTAAAGTCCTGGTAAATAATGGCTACCATTTACCGAACACTTGAAAAATGTTACATAATTTATCTACATTGCCTCATTTAATCTTCAAGACCACTCCATAGGACAGTGCTTCTCAAACTTTAGCTTGCATCAGAATCTCTCCAACAACTTATTAAAGCCCCACACCCATGGTGTACGGGATGAGGCCTGAGAATTTGCATTTCTAACAAGCTCCCAGGTGATACTGATGCTCATGATTCAGGCTCCACACTTTGAGAACCACTGCCATAGGGAAAGAGAGATTCAAGAGAGGTTTGCAATGTCTTGGCCAAGGTTTCACAGCAAGTAAAGAACAGATCCAGAATTTGAACCTGGATCTGCCAGACTCTACAGAAAGTGCTGGTCACCATGCTACGGTTTGTGTGAATGTTTGCCTCATCTTCCCAAATTTACTGCCAGCTCCTTAAAGGCAGCCATCACACTTTAGACCTCCCTATATCCCTCTCAGAAGCTAGTAGTGCCTTTGGAGTTGGTAGCTGCTACATAAATACTTTGTATACTGGCTCCCATATAGCTACATACTTCTAAGAGCCACAAATTCAAACTCAATTATAGTCAAAGAACATAAAGAGGGGAATGCTACCACACCCAGTTTTCCATACTTTTTCTCTCTTGCTACTCTGAGTCTTTGTCCATGCTGTCACCACACATGGATAACTCCTACTGATTCTTTAGCCAGTCACTTCCTGCAGATTCTTGGCTCTCTAAAAGGGGGACCATTGCACCCTAAGCTCATGTCCATGATAGCACACATCACTCTGTTCTGGCTGTCTTCCATCTCTCAAAGTAGTTTGTAAACTCCAACATCTAGTTTTATATCATATCCCCAGAGCCTAGCACAGTGCCTGGCAACTCATGGACACTCCACAACTATTTGTTGACTGAACAAATAAATGAATGAATGCAGAGCTGCAAGCCCTACGTTCCACTTAAAAATATCCCAATGCATGATGTGCAGTTCTCAGGGATGAATTTTAGGGAAGAGGAGGGCAGCCTAGATAACAAAGACCAATTTTGCCTTTTCTCTTCCCCATCACTCAGACTCTGAGTGGAAGCACTGCCAGGGTAGCACCATCTATCACGAGACAATATCCTGGCTGAACAAAATGCTCCTGGACTGTAAGCTCAGCAGAGGCCATTTAGAGGGAAGGAAAGAGCTCTGCGCCCCCTCATTCCTCCTGATTTCTCTCTCACACACTCCTCCATTTCTCCATCCCACTGCAGTCAAGGGCTTGGCACAGGGATGAAAGAGACACATCAGACTCAAGGGTGCGGATCTGGCAGCGGGCACAGAAGCATCTCCCATCCTGCACCAAAGCCCACAAAGAAAGATCCAGAGGGGCAGTGACTCAGGCCCCGGATTAAGTCCAGCTACAGCAATAGTGAGAAAGGAAAAGAGCAACAATTTCACAAAGACATTAAGACATTGTCAGATCTTTTTTAAAACAGTGTTTTTAAAGTGCCGGCTTCAACCCTAAACCCAGAAAACTGGGTCCAGCTGAATCCAGTGCTTACACAAGCTGAGAGCCAAACACAGCTTCTTCCTCCTCCCAACCAACCGGCCTGCAACACTCCCCATGACAGGCATTTCCCAGGCCCGGGGCAGGACCCTTGCTTCAATCTTAGCTTGCAGAAAGGCTCCTTTCACAGCTAATAAACTGTTCCCCCACCACCATGTTGCAGTAAGAGAGGCCTCCCCCTTCCCCGATCCCCTCTCAGCCAATAACACAACGTACAGCAGGTTGGCCCCATCCAATTAGTTTGAATAGCTTCATGCTGAGGAAATTGCTGCTTTTATTAAAAATAAAAGCACACTAGGCAGGCAATGGGCTGTGAAAAGTATAAGTCTGGCATAATTATGAAGGTCGAGGTTAAGGTTATCCAAAGAGACATGCAAAGATTTCCAAAAAGCCTGGGGGATAAAGATGGATATCTACCTATCGACAGATATACAAATGAACACACACGGAGAGAATTTACAGGGCAGATCTAAATAACATCCTCTTCAATAGAGGAAAAGCAAAAATCAGATGCCACTCTCAAGTATTCTTTTGGCTAAAAAAAAAAAACTAAAACAAGAGGAAGAGGGGCCTACTAGACTGATTTCAAAACAACCACATTCATTTCATGTAATTTCTGTTATCTTAGCTACATCCTGGGGACCTGATTACAGTTGGGTCAGGAAATGAACCTGGTCAAATCCACCAAGAGCCTTGGCTCATAGAAAAACACATTCCCATTCTCTGAAAATCCTCTCTTCCTTCCAATGCCGGCTCGTGGGAGTGGGAAAGTTGGGTGGGAGGAGAAGAAACCCCTCTCTCTTCCAAAACGTCCTCCAACCCCACCCTTCAGCCCTCAAATCAACATTTCAAGTTTTGAAAGGATGGCAAGCCCACTACCCTACATTCAACGTGAAGCATTACACTTTCTGCCTGATCCTCAGAATTCAGAGAGGCAAACAAGAGTTGGCTTGTCAACGTTTTTTTAAAGAAAAGCCCACCGAGGTAAACAATTTCCAGCAACCTCCCCCTCGTCCCCATAAGCCCTGTCACTTTCAAACCTCAGTTTTAAATTTTTCAAGGACAATGATTCACAGGGCAAGGGAAGGGGGAAGGGAGGGTCAACTGGCCAAAACCCATTCAAACATTCAACAACTAGAAACCAGAGTCTTGCTGCATCAGCACAAGATTTTAATTTACGGCGCACTGAAAGAGCCCACCGTACCTTCCGCCAACACCTCGTCCACAGTGACCTGCTGCCGCCCAATGCCAAAGACCCTTCCGATGTAGCCACTGCCCAGGCCCGAGGTGCTGCCCCCTCCTCCGCTGGAGCCAGAGCCCAGGCCAGAGCAGCCCTGCTCTCGCCGAGAGTCGAAAAACTTCTTCATCTTGCGAATAGGAAGCAGAAAAACAAAATACCGACGGTTTCCCGATTTTTTTTTCTTTTTCTTTCCTCTTTTTTTTTTTTTTTTAAGAAAACAAGAGATCCAAGGATTTCTTCTCGGATTTCAGCGCGGAGAGGAGCCACCCGAATCCGGCCGTGGGGGTGGGGGCTGAGGGAAGATGCCTATAGGAATATGCGTGTCAGTCGCGCGGCGGTCCCCTCCTCCTCAAGAGAGCGATTCGTGTAAGTTTAAACCTGTGATGACAGAGGAAGAGAGAGAGGATGAATCAGTAACACACTTAAAAATGCAACTGCTGAGTCCTAAGGGAAGCAAAAGCCATCATCCTGGGGAAACGCTTCATGCATTTTCTTAGCGTGAAGAACCCTGCAGCTGAAAACTCGTGCCCGGCCCCAGAACCCGGGACCTCCGTGTCCGGAGCTCGGAAAAAGGAGGGATTCGGGCCGCCCTGGGCAGCGCCAACCCAGCCGGGCACTGCCTCCCCCTCCTCCCCGGTCTCCCCGCCGCCCCGCGAGGCAGCATCCCGGCGGCACCCACTTGAGACGGCTCGGCGACCGGCGCCCAGCTACCAGCCCCGCAACATTGTCACGGCCGCCGGGCCGGCCTGCGACGCGAGAGGACGCGGCGCTGCAGCAAGAGCCGGGGCCGCGTTCGGCGCCCGCCCGCCAGCCAGCTGATCCCCGGAGCGCCCGGCGGAGACTGACCCGCCGCCCCTCCCCCGCGCGCGCTCCCGCCCGGCTCCATCCACCCAACCAGGAAGTGAACCGCCGCCGGAAGTGCCTCTGGGGGCGGGGCGGTGAGGGGCTGGGGCCCTCCTGCAGCCGCCGCTCTGTCGCGAGTGACTTAAAGGAATCGTCTGAGACAAGGGGAACGGGGAAAGGCAGTCTCAGTGCGCAGAGAGTTTTGGAAAAGATCGTTAATCTAGCCCAACCCGCAGGGCACTATGGGAAAGGTAGTTCGGCGCAGCCCAGCGGCTGGACTACAACTCCCAGGATGCTCCTGGAGAAGCGAGCAAGGCGGCGGCGGTGGCCTCCTCCGCCTGGAAGATGGTTAGTAGGGTGGTGCGTTTGTGGGGATTCGGTTATTTAAACACATCCGGTAAAGAAACTGCCAGGAACTGGGGTTTCCACCCTACTGCATGTTCCACCCTCCTGGAGCCATATTATTTGCGGCTTGACCTCCCCTAACAAGGGATTCTGGGGGTTGTGGTTTCCAAAAGGATCGAGGCTGACACCTGAAGGACGTGACTTAACCGCTTAGCCCCTGGCGGGTCCTGCGGCGTTTACCGACGTCACCTGGGCAGAAGGTGGAGGACAGGGGGTGGTTGGGAAAATTTTGCTAGCAGTTGGTACAAGGCCACACCCTAACATAAATAAAACCGGTGGCCTTCCGCCCCAACCTCAAAAGCCGCTTTTTCTGCCAGATGTCATTGAGAACCGGCTCAACGGTCAGGTCTGGGTTTGACGCTCTAAGAACGTTTAATAAGACTGTGTCTCGTCTGGGAATCTGCAGGCGAGACTCAAACCGAGAAACTTAAAGGTTGTGCGCAGGGCAGATCCTAGAGTACCAGGAGACCCGACCGGTTGGCTCCGATCCCAAACTTGGGGGCTCGTCTGCCGACGGTGGCCCTTAATTCTTCCACCTTTGCTGATGCTGTGGATGGGCCTGACCTTCGCTAACCCCCTCCCACACGAGAACCCTAGGCTGCCCTTCTGTTGTTTCTTTTTAGCTTCGAGATTCCCCCTGTGATGCTTATTTTACTCTGCCGTCCCCTGAGTGCCGAGGATGGGGGTGGACAGTGTGATATGCGCCTGCCAAATGCAGAAGATGTGGAGCGCCGGTTGGTACCCTTCTCCATCTCTCTATTTCCTGATAGATGATGTTAAAGGTGATCCCAAAGCCCTGCCCTCTCCAAAAAAAAAAAAAAAAGAGAAAAAATCCATGATTTTTCTAACCCGTGAATGTAGGTTATTTCTCACCTCGTCCCGCTCTCCCTAATTCAGCGACAGCCCTCTTAGTTTGTAATTCGTCCCAGAATTTTTTCAGCAGACATTTGAGGAGAGTAGAGAAGGATGCTCCGGGGAAAATCATGGTTCTTGCTTTCTCTAATCTGAGTATTGAACTGAGCTGTGACTGGGCTGGCAGCAGCGTTGCTGCTGCTTCTCCTTACTCCTCCTCTTCTTTTTCTCCCTCTTCTCCCTCTTTTCCTTTTCCTTCTCTTCCTCCTCCTTCTTGATTCAGGTAGTGCCATTGCAGTTAAATGTCCTGTGTAGAGACAGCATCTTGGAGGGAGTCAACGTTGTCACCTCAGTTCACAAATTCATGCAACCACCTCCAGGGTGGAACGCAGCACCTGCTAAAACGTTGCCTCAGAGCAAGCCCACGGGAGGCATGTTCTCTGCACATTCCTTAAAAGGCTAGCTTTTATCTAAGGAAGTTTGGGATAGATCTTAAAATAGATGAGAAAGCTCATTTGGAATTGGATTCACTGACCCCCATCTTTCGCTACACCTATTGATCTTGACTGACTTTTTTAAAGAAGCAGGTCTGTTGCCTTCCTAGAATCTGTTGCTATCTCAGTTTTTACTTTTCTACATTTTCCTGGTACCAGACTTGGCCAAATTTACCCAAATCCCAAGTCTCGCTTCTGAGATACAAAAACTTGTTTTTATCTGGTAGGATTAAGGCAGATAACATGTATTTATTGAACACCCACCTGGATGCTTTGATCAAAATCTGAAGGAGGAGGTTTAAAAGAAAGAAAAAAATTAAAAGACTAGATTCCTTGCCTTCCATTCTCTCAGAGACTAATAGCAATTATAATGACAAAAAACATAGTTTTTAGGGCTTTATGTATATTAAGTTATTTAATCCTCACAACAACCCTATAAAATAAAGTATTAGGATGTTCATTTTAAAGATGAGGGAACTGAAGCATAGGGATAATTAACCTGCCCAAAATCACACAGATAGCAACTAGCAAAGCCAGGATTCAAATCCACACATTTTGGCTTCAGAGCCCAGTGTTTACCTGGCTATACCAAACTGCCTACTGAGGAAGCACAAGCATAAACTGATTAATATTTAGAAATGTTAGCAGCATGAGACCAGGAGACAGGAAACCTCTGCCACTCCATAGCTGTGACCCTCGACCACTTAGATCTCTGGATCTATTTTCTCATCAGTAAAACCAGAGCTCTGTTACAACTCAGTAATTCTTTAGATCCTGAGTGCAAAATAATCACAAATGAGCCACTATAATCTCAAAACTCCTACCACACTTACTTTCTGTCTAATTTGTCCCACCCTCCCTTGCATTCCTGTTCAGCTTTTCATGTCACTTCAACCAAGTACCCCAAAGTCAGGGAACAGTCTTCTACTTATCTCCTTGAACATCCAATGCAATAGTTTATATTGAGTGTGTCCTTACTAGTACTTAAGTAAACCAAATAATTGACTTCAAATTAAATGTGACACAAGAGAGCAATCTGATTAAGGTGGAAAGATTGAGCTACTCTAGACTAGGTGAGCTTTTGAACTGGGTCTGGGAGAAGCTATGGATAAATACCCGGTTAAAGAGAAGGGGAAAGGAAACTGACATTTACTGTATATCTTCCCTATGCCAGTTACTGTGTGAAGCACTTATATTATCTTGTTTAATCCTCATGGATGCATCTTTGCAAAGTAGATACTATCATCTGTTATATCAAAGTAGGTACTGTTATACTGTTATCCCTGATTTTATAGATGAACAGTGAAGATTTTGTTAGTAGCAGAGGGATGTGCGGAGTTTGTTAGGTTTAGAGGAAATGGTTTGACCTGTTTTGTGGGTAAATCATGTCATAGTAAACCCAGTTATGGCAAATGTGTGCTGCATCATTAGAGGAAATCAAAGAGAAGGGGGCCAACATTAAGGACCTTATCTAAGGCAGGCACTGCATTGAGTATTTAATCATATCATTTAACCTTCACCGTACACTCGAGGTGTGCATTACTTTTATGTTATCAATGCGGAGACAGGCCAAGCAAGGGTAAAGTATGTGAATTCTTGCTACACACAGCCTGCAAAGGGTAGAGCTAGAATCAGAACCGGACTGACCTCAAAACCGACATCATTTTCACTATACCATGTAGCCATCCTCTGCTGCCGTGTTTTAGCCCAGTGGAACTTATTAGAAATGCAAATTATCAGGGCCCACCTAGACCTACCAAATAAGAGGGAGGAACAGAGGCAGCAATCTCTTTTCACTAACCATTAGGTGGTTCTGATACGCATTCAAGTTTCAGAACTGCCCATTAGGAGAAGGGAGTTTGTAATAACCATTTCCCTTCTTTAAAAAAAGCATTTCTTGTTTTTGTTTTCTCATTTAAAAAGTAATTACATAATCATTAAAGAAAATATAAAAAATAAAAATCAGCTCAGAATAATAATCACATAGAGAGAACTCCTGTTGACATTTTGATCAATTTCCTTTTAGCGTTTTTTCCATATACAGGCTTTTTTACCATATTGGATCTCATTGTATATTTGGTACGTTCTGGTGTTTTCAGTTAATATTTTCCCATTGCATTACATATTCTCCAGAAACATTATTTTTAATGGTTGCTGGATAATCTGTTCTTTACTATTGAATATTTTATTGTTTTATTTTAATTTTTTGCTGTTATATATATGATTAGAACAAATATCTTTATTTGTGCTTCTTTGATGTTTTTCATGTTTTTAATAAATGGAATAACTGGGTCAAGAGATATGAGCCAGAGTATCCTCCAGGAAAGTTATACTGCTTTGCTCCCCACTCGCTGATTCAGTTAACAAATATTTATTAAATACCCACTGTGGACACACCCCAGAAAGTTTATTACAGTGAACAAAATAGATATACTCCTTGCCCTCAAGGAGCTTTTGGTCTTAAAAGAAAACACTCAATCCTGAGTGTTCCCATCCCTGAATTTGTGCAGTATAAAAAGAAACCTATCCCATTTTGGTAGGTGGAGATGATGCTCAATGCTTTAATTGTCATTGTTTAAGTTAGTGAGCTTGAACCCATTTACAGTGACAAAGACTCTGTCCTTGACCCAACTTGAGCCAGGCTTCTCAGAATCCTCTTTTTGACTAGACCTTGACCGTGGGCTCTGTCCTTGGTCCGCCTAGTCCAGTTTTAGCAAGAACCCTGCTGAGTCAGCTTGGCGAAAATCCCCCACCGTTGATATCTGATTGCTCTTGATATCAGATCAAATTCCTCATCCCCCACGCTCGCTATCTCATCACCCTGGTCTGCCTTCAGCAGCAAGAGTCTGGGAAATATGATTTGCAGAGTTCCAACCTCAGGATCACAGCATAGAAACAATAGTTAAATAGCCAGTATGCTAGCTGTGTGACTTTAGACAAATTACTTAGCTCCTCTGTGCCTCAGTGTCCTCATCTGTAAAATGAACTTAATAATGGTATTTACCTCGTTGGGCAGTTCCAAAGAGTAAATGAGATAATTCATGTAAAGCGTGTAGACCAGAGCCTAACACATAAAAATGTTAGCTGTTACTATTATGAAATTATTATATTTTGTCCTTCAATAATAACTTCTCACATTTGAATCCTTTTGAAACCACAATTAGAAAAATATATTGATGAAATTCTTTGTTTGCCTTATTTTAATACCTCCTGAGAGTTCTTTTATACCATGATCTTTGAGTTTTGAGTTGTCCATTAGACAGGTGGAATCTGTCATCAAGCAATTTTTTTTCTAGAAAGATATGAGGATGATATGCTTTTAAGGCATATCTGTGAATGTCTTTTTGTTGCCTTTAAAAGTGAAAAAGAAGATACATTGGCTAGATATAGAATTCCTGGACACAATTATTTTCCCTCAAACCTTTAGAAATTTGTCCCTTGTCCTCTAATGTTTATTAGTGAGGAAAAGTCTGAAACCTTCCCAATTTTCATTCCTTTGTAGTAAACTTTTTGTAGGATTCTTTATCCTTAAAATTCAGAACTCACAAGGACAGGCCTAGGTAATCATTTCTTTTAATTAATTATGCCAGCAGATTCTACTGTTTCTTTACCTCAGGAAAGTTGTCTTCTATAGTATGTTCAAATATGATCTTTGGTTACTTGCTTTAATTTTCTTTTTAAGTTTTCATTTATATCAGAGTTATATATGACATAGTTTAAAGAGTCAAAGTGTTCCTTCTGGTTTGTTGTGAAAAACAGCGATCTCCTACCCACTTCCTTCCTATTTCTCCCTTCCAGGAAGTAATTATTTTCAATGCCCTTGGCTGATTTTTTTGGTCTTTAACTCTTTGTATTTAAATAATATGGCTTTATTGCTACTTCTAGAGTTTTTACTTTTTGTCATAGTCTATTGATTTCCCACCGTGGCGGAAAATAACTTTGCTTTCTTTCTTCTTCAGCATCTACCATATTCAATTACTCTCTCAACGTCCATCTTCCAATATATCTATAACATAATTTTGGTTAGATTAATAGTCGGTGTTTACATTATTATTAATAAGTAAACACTATTGGGGCCGGCCCAGTGGCATAGTGGTTGGGTTTGCATGCTCTGCTTCAGCGGCCCAGGGTTCACTGGTTCAGATCCCGGGTGTGGACCCACACACCACTCATCAAGCCATGCTGTGGTGACGTCCCACATACAAAATAGAGGAAGATTGACACAAATGTTAGCTCAGGAACAATCTTCCTCAAGCAAAAAGAGGAAGATTGGCAATAGATGTTAGCTCAAGGCCAATCTTCCTCAGCAAAAAAATAAAAAATAAATAAAAAATAAATAAACACTGTGCACAACTGAGCTATGTGGTATGATTATTTCTTTCCTTTTTTCACATAACATTTTGGTGTTCCTAGAGTTAATCATTGTCTTCTTTTTCATTTCCTTAGTTTTCTATGTAGTTTTTACTAATTCAGCTCCAAACGCTTAACCAGCTGTCAAGATGTTCATTCACGTTAGGATTTCTATCAATTTCATCTTCCTATATAAATCTTTCTAGGAACCTCTGACCTGCTTCATTTTGGGCTGGTTGCCCTCTGGGCCTGATATGCAATTGATATCCTATGATTTCCCTTCACCATCATCTTGGGAATTCTCTTTGCCTTCCTCTTATGTTGGAGCCTCTGTTTTCTGTATCCCATGTCTTCTTCCTGGTTTGCCCTCTCATTTTGATGTAGCATATCCCTAGTACCTTCTCTAGAAGAGTACTCGGAAGGTAAATTTTTAGAAAACTACCATGTCTGACATGTTTTTATTCTTCTCTGACACTGAATTATCTGACTAGTATGCGATCCTAGAATAAAAATAATTTTTTTCAGAATGTTTAAGAAATTGCTTTATTATCTTCTAGCTTTCAGGGTTGTTCTTGAGCAGTGTAAAGCCATTCTGATAACTGGTTCTTTGTTTGTGAATCACTCTCTCTCTCTTCCTCACTGTCCCTTTCTCTCTCTTTCAGCCTGTAGGATATTCTATTCATCCCTAGTGTTCTTCCATAAATACACATCCTGCAGTTCATTTCTTCAGACCTAGGCTAGTCAGATTTCCCCAGAGAAGATCTTCTGCTCTGGAGGGTAAAGGCCTGGTCACCTGTGTTGAAGGACCCAGTTAGGAGAGAGACCTAGGGGAGCCAGCATGCAGTATGCATCCGATTCCCTCATCTTCTCAGCATCAGTGCTGTACATACTTTGGCTCTTAGCCTTGCCCCGTGTTTCCCAGAAGAGAGACTCTCTGTTTTACCCTTTCCAGGGATAAACCTCCAGTCTTTTGCCAGGGCTGGAGGGGCTGGTCATCTGGCCACTCAGTAGGGGAGGGCATCAGACTGCTTCTTAAACTTTCAACCAATTCTTCCACAGTTATCTTTTGCAACCAATTCCTGAAGCTTTTGGAGACTCAGTGGTATACATCAGGTTTGTTCTCAGCTGTCTCCACCATTGGCTTTGGATGCACCTTTCTCTGGTCTACTCAACCACTTACCATTCTTTCATTTGTTCTCCCTCTTCCAAAAGCTTAGTGCTGTTGTCCCCTGTACTTTTTTTCTTGCCTTTGTGGTTTTATGCCCCTAAAGTCTCATATGTTCTTCGGAACAACAGCTTTGTACATGTCAGATCTCCGTTCTCTGCCCTTTGTTTCTATGATCTCATCCCTCATCCTTTTCATCTCTTTGTTCATTTTCTTTACTTTCTGAGAAATCTTCTAAAGTTTGCCCTCCATGCCACTCAGCTTTTTACTGCTTCTAATGTGGTTTTAAATTCTACATTTTAGTTTCATTACACGCATCCCTTAACTTATCTACCTTTCTTTGATTCTTACCTTCCTGACTGCCAGCTCCCCCTTTCATCTCAATCTGTATGTTTCATCTATTATCTCTCTCTTTTTTTTAGTGTCCACTTTTCTTAAATTTTTATTGCAAACATAAAGTAGATGCTTTTTCCGGAAATTGCCTTTAGTTAAATCTTGTTCAAAAGGGTAACCTTCCTCTGCATCTTGAGCACTGTGTTGTCCTTTTATGTGCTGTAGAATCGTTTCATAAGCCTATGAGGGTTTTTTTTTTTCCTGTTTACTCATCCTTAGTTAAGCATTGTTGCTATGAATCTTAATCTTTTTTTGAGTCGTTTAAAGAATTTTAATAGGTTGTTGGGAGAAACTGATGAACATCTTCCCAGCTGCCTTCTTAAATTGGGACTCAGCCTTTTCATTTTGGAAATCTGTTGTCTTGACTGAAGTGGGCACATTAAAGAATTGAACTAAGATGTACTTGTTATAATTAACATAAAATATATCTTGGGATTCCTGACATGGTCGGGGAGAACAGTGTGAATGTCCCTGGCCCATGCTTAGTGAGGCTTGTACTCTTGAGATCTTTTTGCCATTGCTCCATGTCCTCTTAGTTGGATTTTGACCTTAGGTGTTTGGTCTGTGTGTAGGGAACAACAGGAAGCTACACCTCATCCCCGTGAGTATTAAATCTGGGACTCTGGTCTCAGTACTTCAGCACTGTCTGCCTGAGCAAACACTCATTAAACACCCACAGTGAGGATGTCCTCCTAGAGGTCTTATTCTGACTCCTTAGAATTTTGATACTCAAAGTGTGGTCTGTAGATTTTGCCAGTCCTGTAACTGTTCATTACTGGTCCATGATGAGATAAGTACAGAAATTGAGAATAAACATTTACAGTATATAAATTACATATAATTTATAGTCCAACTGAAATACTTTGGAAATGAAAGGGAGGATATGATTCTGCACCCCATATTCCAGTGTGTGAGTTTTTTCCCCCTACCACCAATTCTCTAATACCAGCTGCGTATGCTACAATTTTACTCAATTCTGACAGTATCTGCCTGGAGATAGCATCAGATCCCACAGGCTAAAGGCTCAGTCCTACAAGACTGCCCCTCCCCCAACTTCAGATGCTAATCACTAGTCCAGGTTGTCACCTGCGCTTCTGACTGACTAGCTATAGATTGGAGGTTCCAACGACCCCCTCCTTGGGTTCTATGAATTTGCTACAGCGGCTCACAGAACTCAGAGAAACATTTTACTTACTAGCTCACAGGTTTATTACAATAGGATATAACTCAGGAACAGTCACATGGAACAGATACATAGGGCATGGTAGGTGGGAAAGGGAGCAGAGCTTCCATGCTCTCTCAGAGAGTGCCATGCATCTTCACCTTTGAAGCTCTTTGAGCCCCATTCTTTTGGGGTTTTGTGGAGGCTTCACTGCATAAACATGACTGATTAAATCATTGGCCATTGGGGATCATTTGACCTCCAGCCCTGATTCCCTCCCAGGAGGTTATGGGGATGGGACTGAAAGTTCCAACCCTCCAATCACAAGGTTCCCCTGGCAACCAGCCCCTATCCTTAGGCCCTTTCCGAAAGGCATCTCATTAACATAAACTCAAGGGTGGTTGAAAGGAGTTTGTTAGGAATATCAAGACACTTTTATTGTTCTTATCACTGTGGAAATTACAAGGGTTTTAGGAACTGTGCCAGGAGTGGAGATGAAGACAAAATATGTATTTCTTATTATAAATTGCAGTATCACAGAGGACTATTAATAATTGTGTCAAGACAACAAACATTAACTGGACTGTCCAGGCAGACTGAAACATGGTCACCTCATCCTTAGACTTCACTAGTGGTAGAGCCCTGTGGACACACCTATCAAATGAACCTCTCTTTGAGTGTAATATACCAGGCCCCATACACTTGATAAGATAGCCCAGCAATTACACTTGGACCCCTTGTACCCACCACTTCCTAAATTATTCTTAGAAATTGACATGATTGGACACTGTGTCTTGCCCACTTGCTCCAAGCTGAGACTTCCTCCCAGTGACTGTCTTTCCCCAGGAGGGTATTTTTGAGGGCCAGGTTCCAGTCTTCAGCCATACTTCAAAGAAGAGTCTTAAAATATGATGCATGGTCATGACCATTGAATAAAATATTGAATGCAGCGTTGACCTCAATTCATTAGAAACTTCAGAGTTTAAGTGCTTTTCAGCAAATATTTTCCAAATAGCTCTTTTTGCTGATGGACTTGGTTTAACAAGAAGAGGGTAGAGATTAGACCACAGTGGAAATCTATAGTCTTTTCAGCTGGACCTCTGCTGGGAGTATCTGTGAAATATCATGGATTACTTAGGAATTATTACAGTGGTCTTCAAATGTTTTCACTGACATAATCACTAAGATCATTTTTTAAACCCCATGTTCTCCCATGGGCTTTAAAGTTGACATACAGAAGTTTTCATCATGAGTCTAAATAATTGAAAAGGATATAATTTATGGCATCTTATAAATACTGTCATTTAAAAATGAAACTGTTCCAATACTCTTTTCAATGTATGCGATGGAGACTAAACACCACATATTCAATGGAATATTTGATGAATACACACCATTATCCATTTAAAAATACTTAAATTCTTCTCTAACAACTAGGAATTTCAATCATTTCTTTTTCTTCTAGAAGACATATTTCTAATTCCTCCACAGAATTTTATCTTAAAGTAATATAATTATATGCTTGAAATTTTTTCACTGACTGTATCATTATATTTCTCCACAATAAAATAAACTTAAGTTTTTAATTTCCTGTAAGTATGAGTCTCTAAATGTTAAAAAATTTCTTCCGATTATTATGACAATTATTAGCTTTATACAGTTGATTAGAACAACATAAGTATAATACAAATTTTGATAAATTGGCAAAAAGTAAAAATATATTGGGAATGCATTTCTTCACAAGATGAAGGGGGCCTTTAAAAATTTAGTTCATTAGTTCCATCAATTCTATACCTATTTTTTATTTTTATGGATGTAAGCACTGAGAAAACTTGTTCAATGCATAAATGGGTGGGACTGGAAGACATTTTCCTTTAGCAGTATCACTTATTTCTTTGCACTCCTGAGATATAGGCAAAAGAAATTCAAAGAGATCTATTCTCAAAAATTAGTTTTAACAATATACCAATTTTAACGCGATTGGTGCTTTTAAATTTCTATCAAAAGCAAAAAAAGTGGAAACTATCACTTGCAGAAATTTGTTACACAGTCATTGGAGTCATTTACTTTCTCTGTTTCTGGGAAATACATTTTAAAAAAAAGGTTTGGCACATGATTGCTGTTCTTTCCCTTAGAGCACCTTGTTGAACCCGCTATTCTCAAAAAGGGTTGAAAAAATAGAAGTAATGTTCATTTCAAAGCACCCTTGCCAATTTAATATTTCGTAATAAAATGCCATTTTTATAATGTGATTTAAATATATTTTTGCCAAAATTGTGGAGGTGGATTTTAATTTATGAAAATGTATGTCATGTAATCTAATTAGTAAGGTCAGTCCTCTGTCAAATCAGTAAATTAGACTGACTTAGTGAGAAAAGTCTAACTTCTTTTTTTTCTAACTTTATTTTCAATACAAATGTATGTTTATATGTTTCAAGAAAGACTGTTAAGCATTGAGAAGTAAATTATAGATAGCAACATTACTAAAAGCAATCAAGATTAAAATACTATAGATCTAATATAGTTGACTTTTCCATTTTATGTTACAAAATAAGATGAAAAGAATGTGCTTTTTTTTATTGCTTATTTTGAAGTAATGAGCTAAAATGTGTAGCTAAAGTTACAAGGGAGTCATTTATTAAGTTAGGAGGATGATAAAATGTATTGCGTGCTTTTAGTTAAATATGTGCGGCATGTATAAATGCCAGTGTTTGGCTTTTCAGAATAAGAATCATGTATAAAAATCAGAAATAGTCCTGTTAGCTCTTTAGATATTATGTTCAAACTTTCTTTATGTACTTAATAAAAGAGAAAGGTACAAAATGCTAAAAGCTAATTGGCCTCGCAGCCAGAGTATACTTGTATTTTTTGTTTTCAATAGGAGATAGAAAATATTAAACATTTAATTGGATGAAATAAGGTGAAGATTGACTGTAGCTGGAATAAATATTTCTTTATATGATTTATAGAATAGATTTTTACTTACTGATTCACACTGAATTTTAAACAAATTAAGTAAATTTTTCGTCAAAAGTCATATATAGCTGTCCCAGAACACACTCAAATTACATTTAAAAGAGTCAATGTCACAAGCTTGTCCTGCTTATTCAGTTTGAAGATGCTTTTCTTTCCAGCTAATGATGTGTCCTGAGGATGAGTTTTAAGAGTAGCTTAAAAGAACTGCTTATATTCTAAAAGCTGCTTATAGCTTTCAGTATTTTTCACCCATGCTTTCTTTGCTTTTCCCTCGTCGGACTCCTCCTAAAAAGTGAGGCATCCTTTGACAATATTTGGGGAATGGAAGAGGTAAAGTCATTAAATAAAAATTGTCGTTACTCCCCTAGACTCACACTGAATTAGGTACATCCCAACATGAACAAAATATTCCATTTCTAGTCCCTAGCTTCACCCTTAACAGAAGTATAAGATACAAAACCTTAAAGCATGCTTTTGGTAACTTGATTAGTAATTAAAAGATGCTTCCCAGAAGTCAATATTTCCTATAGTCCTTTTGGAGGATTTTGCACAGTGAGGTAAATGGGTGACAGGTATGTCTTCCTTTTGTAAAGTGGGAGGACTATTTTGAAAGGGAAAGTGAGAAAGGAGAGTCTGCATACACCTTTACCACTGGCTCATCAATTTTAAGACACAATTCACATGAAAATGGAAAATCTTGAGTTAATTCCCCTAAAATTATATGCCCACATCCCCTTTTGTATGTATTCCCCTGTTGGAAGAATGCTGAATTACAATGAAGATTCCAATTCACAGTACATCCCACATTTTTTTTCCTGAACTCTTGCCCATCCCTCTGGTCCCCAGCATTCCCACATACTCACTTTTTGTGCTGATAAGACATCTTTCAAAAAGTTAATAGGCAGTGGTTCTAGAAACATCTCCCATTACAAATACTTAGAAATGCTGGATAAAATACAAGAAAAAGTCTTTAGATATATAGCTGAGCTTGCAAGAAAGGAAGAGAAATCTGCAAGTAGCAAAAAGGAAGCAGGTGCTGAAATCTGAGGGAAAAAGACTCCAGCAACCATTGCAACTTCTGGGCGTCAGGAGGGAGGAAGTTGCCATAAACTAGGGACTTGGATTTTAAGGCATATGTAAGAGTAAAGGACATGGTTCTAGACAGGGTAGGGGACCAGAAACCTCTATGAGAGGCTGGAACTCTCAAAGGGTGGCACCGTCAGTGAAAGGGTAGTAGGAAAAAAAAATCTGCTCACCAGCACAGGCAGGTGACAAGAAAATATATATTTCTTTGCCCATACTCTGGATAGGGAAAAAATTTTCACTGAAAAATTGAAACCCAGGCCTGCTTCTCACATTGGTTTTGGCTTTGACATTACACTCTTGTAGCCAGGAATCCCTAAGTTAAGAAACTAACATAAAAATTGATCCTGGCTCAATGGAAAACCTGGGCACTTACAGGAGCAAAGGTAAAACCACTCTGGAGGGATGCTCCTTCATCTAAGGTCACATGAATTTCTTACGGAATAAAGCCAATCCAGGCAAAAATAAGTTTATCATAAAAGAGTGTAAAACACAAAAAAGAAATCAGCCATGAGCTCAGTCAGGAGAAACAAAACAAGAGGAGTAAAGCCCTAAAATCCTGAAATATTAGACTGATAATCTAGAAGAGAATATAAAATAAGTGTGTTTAAAATAACTACACATGAAAAAAGAGATCAAAACCCTAAAATTAAGGGGCTGGCCCCGTGGCTGAGTGGTTAAGTTCACACGCTCTGCTGCAGGTGGCCCAGTATTTCGTTGGTTCGCATCCTGGGTGCGGACATGGCACTGCTCATCAAACCATGCTGAGGCAGCGTCCCACATGCCACAACGAGAAGGACCCACAACGAAGAATATACAACTATGTACTGGGGGGCTTTGGGGAGAAAAAGGAAAAAAAATAAAATCTTTTAAAAAAAAAACCCTAAAATTAAGAAAAAGATCTTATGAAGAAACAACAGGAAGCTATGGGGGAGCTACCAAGGAGAAATTTTAGAAATGGAAGACTTAATCATTGAAATTTAAAGTAAATGGTTAAACAGATTAGACACAAATGAGGAGAAAGAACAAATTAACTAGAAGCTAAATCTGAGGATGTTACCAAAAAAGAGAGAGAAAATATGAATGAGAAGTTGGGACATGGAGAAAAGGAACATAAAATAGAAGGGTGTGGAGGAGAGGCAATATTTAAAATGATAATGGCTGAGAATTCCCAGGACTGATGAAGGACATAATTCCTCAGATTCCAGAAGCACAATAGGTCCTGAAAACTATAAATAAAAGTAAATCCACATATAGCTACATTTAGTAACAAAGACATGAAGAATTTAAGAACTCAAAGAGAAGAAATATAAATTATCCACAAAGAAACAACAATTAGACAAACAGAAGACTACTCACAACAAGAAGAGTAGCCCAAAACCCATGGAATAATATCTTCAACGTGGTAAAAGAAATATAAAAATTAATCCAGAATTCTGTACTCAGCTAAAGCATCCTTCAAGGATAATCATGAAACAAAGGAAACTTCAGACACAAAAAAAGTCTGAGAAAATTTATACTCATAGACCTTCCCTAAAAGAGCTACTAGTTTTATTTCAGAAGAAGAAAATTAAACTCAGAGAAAGAAAAGGGATGCAGGAAGCTGATTAAAAGACAAAGAGGATTAAGCAAAACCTTCATAGATAGGAAAGCGCCAAAGGAAAAAAAGAAGATTAATTGAACCTCCTCAAAATTGAAAATTTCTTCAGAAGACACTGTTAAGAAAAAGACAACCTACAGAATGGGAGGAAATATTTATCTGATAAGGGACTTGTATCCAGAACATGTAAATTACTCTTACAATTCAACAATAAAAACACAAAATAGCCTGATTTTAAAATGTGCAAAGGATCCGAATAGACACTTCTGCAAAGAAGACACAAATGGCCAATAATCACATAAAAGATGCTAACATGTTTAGTTATTAGGGAAACCACAGTGAAACACTACTTCACACCTATTAGAATGGCTATAATAAAAAGGGCAGACAGTAACAAGTGTTGACGAGTGTGTGGAGAAATTGGAACCCTCCCACACTGCTGGTGGGAATGTGAACTGTGCAGCCAGTGGAAAACAGTCTGGCAGTTCCTCAAAAAGTTAAACGTGGCATTACCATATGACCCAGCAATTCCACTGCTAGTTATATACCAAGAGAAAGAAAAGCATTTGTATATACAACAACATACTTGAATGTTCACAGAAGCATTATTCATACCAGCCAAAAAGTGGAAACAATCCAGGTGGCCATTGACTGATGAATAAATAAGTAAAATGTGGTGTAGTCCACACAAAGTAACATTATTCAGCCATAAAAAGGAATGAAGTATTCATACATGCTACAACATGGATGAACCTTTAACACATTATGCAAAGTGAAAGAAGCCAGTCACCAAAGGACCACATATTGATTCAATTTATATAAAATGTCCAGAATAAGCAAATCTCTAGAGACAGAAAGTAAATTAGTGGTTGCCTAGGGCTGGGTGGGGGGTGGGGTTGGGAAGAAGTGGAGAGGGACTGCTAATGGGTACAGGATTTCTTTTTGGAGTGATGAAATGTTCTAAAACTGATTGTGGTAATGGTTACACAACTCCGTGAATATGCTAAAAACCATCGAATTTGGGGGCTGGCCCCATGGCCGAGTGGTTAAGTTCGCGCGCTCCGCTGCAGGCGGCCCAGTGTTTCGTTGGTTCGAATCCTGGGCGCGGACATGGCACTGCTCATCAAACCACGCTGAGGCAGCGTCCCACATGCCACAACTAGAAGGACCCACAATGAAGAATATACAACTATGTACCGGGGGGCTTTGGGGAGAAAAAGGGAAAAAAAATTAAATTAAATTAAAAAATCTTTAAAAAAAAACCCATCGAATTGTACACTTTAAATGGGTGAACTATATGGTATGTGAATATCTCAATAAAGCTGTTAAAAAAAAAGATTCATAAAAGTGTTACAAACTAAGATTTGGTTCTAATTTACAGAGTACTCGAGCCTATCCTTAGAGAAAGAGGCAGGATATTCTGTGATGTGAGGCCTGGTGATGCTGTGGCAAAATTTATATAAACTTTTCTCTTGGGGCGGCCTGGTGGCACGGTGGTTAAGTTCGCACGTTCAGCTTCTCCGTGGCCCGGAGTTCCCCGGTTCAGATCCCGGGTGAAGACATGGCACTGCTGGACAAAAGCCATGCTGTGGTAGGCCTCCCACATATAAAGGAGAGGAAGATGGGCATGGATATTAGCTCAGGGCCAGTCTTCCTCAGCAAAAAGAGGAGGATCGGCAGCGGTTAGCTCAGGGCTAATCTTCCCCAAACAAACAAACAAAAACTCTTCTCTCTTTTTGTCTCTTGGTTTTCTCCTGTCCACACAGCATATTATTTATTCTTTGTCCATGTATCAGTTATCTACTAACTCAATAACACTGATAACAAACCACCTGAAGGTTTATTCTTATTGCTCACAAGCCTATGGTAGCTGAGCCATTATCTGATGTTGACTGGACTCGCTCATGCATCTACAATCAGTCATTGATCTTAGCTGGGCTGGCTCACGTGTTGGGCGTTGGCTGACTTCTCTCTGGACCAGGATGGTCTTTGCTTTTCTCCACACGTCTCTTACATCCCTCCAGTGGACTAGCTGAGGCAAGTTCTCATGCTGAGGCAAAGATGCAAAATTGAGCAAGCTCAAGGCACAAGACAGCAAGCAGAAATGCACAGGTGCTTTTTAAGCCCCTGCTCGTTCGTGTCTGTTAATATTCCATTGGCCTAAGTAAGCTACATGGCCGAACCCATAGTCAGAGGGAGAAGGGACTACAAAGTGACAAGGCAAAGGGTGAGCAGACAGGAAGGCCTTAACTGGGGACATTAATACAGTACACAGTCGTGTATGTAAGTTCATGTTTATCTGTTTAATAAACTCTACATAGTTTATTTCATATTGTAAATTCAGTCATTCCCCCTCTGGAAGTAAAATTTCTTCTATTGTTATTTGTTATTATAGAAGTATAAGAAATAAGTCAGAAAATAATAGACAAGCAAAGTGAACATAAAGAAGTATGATAATGTCCCCCACCTATAGAGACAATCACTCTTGATACATATTCTTCCAGATATTTCTCTCTGTCTCTCTCTCTATATATATAATACATAAATTAATTATATAATTATAATTATTATTATAGGTTAGTTATATAATTATTGTTAAATTGTATATAATTATAAATATTGATTTGAAATAGTTATTAGATCTCAATGAAAAGTCATGTTTCAGAGAATGATATGTAAAACTCACCTGCGCATGGAAAATCGTTGTCTTCAGGCACAGTCCCCGTATACCAGATATAACTTCTACTTTTTGAATGAGATGCTTGTGCTTCTGCAGCAGGAATATATTCTGGTTTTCATGTCACTGATATTACTACATGCTCCATGGGATGGTAAACGTTGACATTTTGTGAAAATTATATATTTATCGCAGATTTTCTTGAGAAATTAAAATTAATTATTTAATTTTTTTATTAAACCTGCGCTTTCTTTTTTTCCTTTGAGCTTGTTTTTTGTGTAAGGGCTTATTGCACAATATTCAAGTGTTACAAAACAATAACATAAATAAAGAATTGTAGGTTATCACCATAAAACAAATGGAAAAACATTACAGCAAGAGCGTCCAGTCTATTTTCTATACACGGTCACGCATGGCTTCAGGACAGGGATATGTTCTGAGAAATGCATCCTTAGGTGATTTCTTTGTTTTCTGAACATCATGGAGTGTTCTAAAGGGGAACAGAATTTGCCACCCCAAAATGTGTCTCTTAAACATGAGGATTGTTTTAGGCTGATTATTTTTAAGGAACAAAAGACTCAGAAAGCTTTCCTTGTTACCTCCGCCTTAACCACCTAAAAGAATTCAGATAAAAAAAAACCTGTCTCGGGGCTGGCCCCGTGGCCGAGTGTTAAGTTCGCGCGCTCCGCTGCAGGCGGCCCACTGTTTCGTTGGTTCGAATCCTGGGCATGGACATGGCACTGCTCATCAAACCATGCTGAGGCAGCGTCCCACATGCCACAACTAGAAGAACCCACAATGAAGAATATACAACTATGTACTAGGGGGCTTTGGGGAGAAAAAGGAAAAAAATAATAATAAAAATTAAAAAATAAAATAAAATAAATAAAAAATAAAAAAACCTGTCTCAGGAAGCAAGCTATCACCTTAGCATAAATAAACTAGGTGGTAGCCAGGGAGAAACCTAGAGAAGCCTGTTTGTTGGGCTCCCCTCTGTGTTATTCTGTTTCTGTGTGGTCAAACAAACACTTATTTTCCAAACATTTGCTCCTTTTCACCTACCTGTGAATTGCCTTCCTTTTGAAGTCCCTGATTATCCCCACCCCCAACATCTTTTGTCTTTAGCTGAGGATGGTATTTAAGGTGAGGGCTTTGGCCATTTGGGCGAGTTACTAGGTTTTCCTGGGTTTCTCCCATGTATACGTGTTGTTAAACTTTGATTCGTCTCATGTCAATTTAATTCTCAGACCAATCAGAAGAACCCAGAAAGGCAGAGGAAGATTTCTTCCTCCCCTACAGTACTTATCAAAACCTAGCTGGTATAGCCTACTGTACACATAAGCTATGTGACACTGAACTTGTGGGGTCCACTGTCATGTACGTGGTCTGTCACGACCACACGTCGCTACGTGGCACGTGACTGCACTCCGCTGCAGCAGTGTTCAGCCTCTGTCTCCTGCACGTGGTTTACACCATCTAACCTAGGATTTCCCATGTTTCCCACTGACTGGTGGCCTGTCAGTCCTGGCGCTACTGTGTGATACACCAAATAGTCATCAGGGACAGCCACATCTGATACTTCTCCCCTCACCACCCGAAATCACAAAGAGTTTGCTGTCCTCGCCTTATCAGTAAGTGTCTAGCATGCTGTTCTTGAAAGGGAATTAACAGCTACCTTGCCTCTGGAAAGAGTTTGGAGAAGAGATACAGATTATTGTTGGTTATATTTCAGTTTTAACCATGAATTATAGTGAGAATTCTGTTTGCTGCACGTGTGTCTCAAACTCTAGAGATGGCAGAAGCTAAAGGACGAAGTAGGGGCTTACCAAACTCATTCTAGCATATTGCAATGCAATTGTTAATAAAAGTATGTGGTTTAAAAAATGACAAATCTGGGACAAATGCCAAAATGGATGGCAGCTGGATACAGTACACCTGAAGCGTTGGTGTCCTAATTATAAAGCTCTAGTAATTAAGACAATGCAGTGTGGGCACAGGGGTAGACAAATAGACCATTGGCAGAATAGAGAGACCAGAAACTGACTTACAGATAAATGGAAACCTGATATAGAATAGATCTATGGGGAAAGAGTAAATGGTACTGGGACTGTTGGTTATCTGTATGGAAAAAAATGAAAGTGGACTTGGGGCCAGCCTGGCACAGCAGTTAAGTTCGCATGTTCCACTTCAGCAGCCCGGAGTTTGCCGGTTCAGATCCTGGGTGTGGACCTACACACCACTTGGCAAGCCATGCTGTGGCAGGCATCCCACATATAAAGGAGAGGAAGATGGGCATGGATGTTAGCTCAGGGCCAGTCTTCCTCAGCAAAAAGAGGAGGATTGGAGGCAGATGTTAGCTCAAGGCTAATCTTCCTCAAAAAAAAAAAATAAAATAAAAAACTAAATAAATAAAAATGAAAGTGGACCTTTACCTTACACCAATCATAAAACTCAATTCAGAATGGACTTAAATGTGAAGGGCAAATGGTTAAAATATTTAGGAAAAAAATGAGCGGAAGAACTTTTATGATTTCTGGGTAGGGAAGGATTCCTTAAATGAAACACAAAAAACATAAACCTTTAAGGAAAAAAATTGATAAATTTGAGAACATTAAAATCAATAAATTTTGTCCATAAAAAGACACCATAATGAGAGTAAAAAGACAAGCTACAAACTCAAGTAAAACGTCTGCCACTCACGTAATAGAAATTTAGGATCCAGAGAAGGTAAAGAACTCCTATGAATCAATAAGAAAAAGACAACACAATAGAAAAATGCACAAAAAGACATGATAAGACACTTAGGGCAAAAAAAATGAATTGCAAAAAGACAATGGCCCTCATTCATAATCAGGGACATGCAACACAAAACCATAGTAAGGTATTTTTTTTTCTTTCTGCTTTATCTCCCCAAATCCCCCAGGTACATAGTTGTACATCTTAGTTGCAGGTCCTTCTAGTTGTGGCATGTGGGGCGCTGCCTCAACGTGGCCTGACGAGCGGTGCCATATCCGCGCCCAGGATCCGAAGCAGCGAAACCCTGGGCCACCGCAGCGAAGCGCGTGAACTTAACCACTCAGCCACGGGGCTGGCCCCTCATAGTAAGGTATTTTATCACAACTGTCAGATCGGTACAAAATTAAAATGTCAGAAACCACCAAGTGCTGATGAAGACGTGGAACTGCTGGAACGCTCGCTGTTGTTGAGACTGTACATTGTACAAGTCTGGAAAACAGTTTGATATTTTCTGTTAAAGGTACACAAACACTACAACTCAGTGCTTCAACTTATGCATGTGCCTCCTAAAGAGACTTCTACACGTGTGTACCAGGAGACGTGGAAAATGATCTGAAAGAATTGTTTTTAATAGCAAACAAATAAAAATACGTGGAAGCAACCTATTGTTGATAGATTCGAGATAAACTGTGGAGTATTCAGGAATTGCAGCTACATGAAGCGCCATGGTTGAAGATGAAACATGTTACCGGGAAAAAAAGTCTCCAAGAAATAAATAGCAGCATAATTTCATTTATATAAACATATACATTTCAAAAACAGCAAAATCAAACGATATTTTTGTGAGTGCCTAGGTGTGTAGAAATAGTATAAAAACATGCTTGTGAATGAGAAACACCAATTTCAGAGTAATGATTACCCTGAGAGAAGAAGAGAGAGAAGGAAATGGATTTGGGAAGAGATTCATAAACCATTCCGACTGTGTTACTACTTTATTTCTTTTTTAAAAATCTGAAACAATTATGAGAACATGTAAAGATTTGGTGAAAGTGGTAGTGGACATATGGTACTTAATATATTATTATTTTTTTCTATACAATCAATTGGTATACATAATAGAAAATTTTTTCAAAGAAAAAAAAAGGCAAAGGAGAAAAGCTCTGACCTGCTGCCTTCCTCAGTGGGAGCTGACCTGCCCCACCTCCCTCTGTCGCTCAGCTGGCCCCTAGGCCTAGTGCCAGACATGACTGTGGGCCAGGAGGGTCCCTTTGGGTACTCTATCTTCCCGAGGACTGACGCGCCATTGGAGGCATGAGGCTGGACTGAATGTGACTCACCTTGGTGTTCCTTGCACTGCGTGTACCCTAGGATAGCCAGTGGGGCTTTGGGGTTAGAAGGGTGGAGAGTGGGTCCATTCACACCACCCCCGGGTGGCTCCCCACTGTGCTGCTCACACGGTGTCTGGCCCAAAGGAAGTGTCCAAGGTGTGTTTGTTGAATCGACCTGAGCCATTGTCAGCACTTCAGTGAGCTGCTGGTAGGACATGAAAATAGCTACACGGTGAAGGGGTGTTTGTTAGCGTCTGTCACATTCTCGACCTGTGCCAGCACTCTAGCTAACGTTCTCTGGGAAACCTGGCCCATTTGCAGGAGGCTGACAGCAGGTATTCAGAATTTTTAGGATTTAGGCTTAATTTTAGATAAGCAGGACAATCTGGGCTCCACTCCAGTGAGAAATGGATTCTGCTGTCTTTTCCTGCCTTTTTAACATTTCAAGCCAACTTCTTACACCCATCCACCCGTATAAAATTTTCTTGTTCAGAAAGTCGTCTGAGCAACTGGCAAAAGCACCATCTCAGAGTTTTCTATTTTTATCCCTGTGCATAATCAATGGGAACATACTGTGACGGAAATGGAGAATTATGAATTGATAAGAGCAATCTATTGACATTTGCTTTTGTTCCTGGGCAAGCTAACAAAGGAAAATCTACCTAATGTGTAGAAGTATGATGGACATTTCGTGGGTCAGTCTCTCTACAAAAGTACCCAGTGATTTCTGTGTCTGCTTTCAGGGAGGAAAAAACATATATGCTTTCAACATTCAAATTGGCCAGGCTTGGGAAAAATTTTTGTGGGTGCTGATATTCTAGAAACATTTAGATATAAGATACTATGAGACTTTTCTCCTCTAAATTATTGATCTGTGAATTGAATATTTTCTGCTATCCTCCTATAATCAAAAGCTATCTGTTCTCCAACTTGAAAACACAATGATAACTTTTTTAAAAATCTATTTCAAAAGTTGAACCACAGTTGGGGCCAGCCCGGTGGTGTAGTAGTTAAGTTTGTGCACTCCACTTCCCAGGGTTCATAGGTTCAGATCCCAGGCACACACCTAGGACCCCTCATCAGGCCACACTGTGGCAGCATCCCACATAAAATAGAGGAAGATTGGTACAGACGTTAGTTCAGCGACAATCTTCCTCAAGCAAAACAGAGAAGATTGGCAACACATGTTAGCTCAGGGCCAATCTTCCTCACCAAAAAAAAAAAAGGTACCACTGTAAAAATAAGCTATTTTTATTTTCCCTGGTCTTCCTTTCCAGTCTTTATCCATACAAAGGTATTCTTTTTACATAGTGGAATCACAGCATATAGATTTCTATTCTGCTGTTTCATTTAGTTGTATGATGTGACTTCAAAATAAAATGGCACATGAGTCTCATGACTTTACAGTCATGCTGATAATATGCTATCATATGTACATTCACATAAAGATAGACAAAAATTTGTATATTTTAAAGTATCTGTATGCATTTTATTGTGTGTAAATGTCACCTCCATTTAAAAAATATTTGGATTTTTTTAAGTTAGCTCTTTCAAACTAGTGGAGTTCTCAACCACGGTAGAGAAGAGATTTGTTCAGGGCTTAAGACGGAACGAAGTTGAGGCACCTAGGATAGCCAAATCGTACAGATAGAAGGTAGAAGGGTAGGTACCAAGAGCTGGGAGTAGGAAGCAATGGGGTGTTATTGTTTAGTGGGAGTTTCAGTTGAGGAAGATGAAAAAGTTCTGGAAATGAATGGTGGTGATGGTTGCATGACAATGTGAATGTACTCGATACTGCCAAACTTAAAAATGATTAAAATGATAAATTTTATATTGTATATATTATACCACAATAAAAAATGTTTCTAAGAAACTATACAGGGGTTGCTCCTGTGGCACAGTGGTTAGATTTGCACGCTCCACTTCGGCAGCCCAGCGTTTACAGGTTTGGATCCTGGGTGCGGAACTAGACACTGCTCATCAAGCCATGCTGTGGCAGTGTCCCATATACAAAATAGAGGAAGATTAGCACAGATGTTAGCTCGGCGACAATTTTCCTTACCAAAAAAAAAACCTAAGCAAAGTTTATCACTAAGTAATAACATTTGCTGCTTCAAATCCATTTTGAAATGTGACAATATGTAAATAATAAGCACATTAATGTTAAAATGCATTGAGTTTCAGAATAGTAGGTTCAGAAACAAATAAATGAAGGAATTTCACCATAAAAGGAAATTAAAAATTAAACTTAACAAGTATGGTTGTAGATTCATGGGAAATGAAGAAGACTTTGAAACTGTGGGAGGCCCAGAACTGGTAATTAGTTACCTTGTTCAAAGTCTGTCTTAGCCTAGATTGCCATGACAAAATGCCAGAGACTGAGTGGCTTATAAACAACAGAAATTTATTTGTCAGTCTGGAGGCTGAAAGTCTGAGATGGGGGTGCCAGCGTGGTGAGGTGAGGGCCCTCTTCTGGGCGGATGACTTCTTGTATCCTCACACGGTGGTGGGGGCCAGGGATCTCTCTAGAGCCTCTTTTATAAGGACACTAACTCCATGAGGCCTCTGCCCTCATGACCTAATAACTTCCAAAAGCCCACCTCCGAACACCGTCACATTGGAAGTTAGGATTTCAACACATGAATTTGCCGGGGACACAAGCTCTCACTCTGTAGCAGTCTCACACCTAGTGAATGATGAGGCGTGAAAACCTAGGGGGTTTTTACTAAACAGCAAAAAACGACTAACCTTTTCAACCCTCTTACGCGTTTGGATTTTTAAATATTATGTTTTAAATGTTATATTGTGTTTGAACTTATTTTTAAATACGCATTTGCTTCAGCTTTTTAAAAAAATTGTTTTTTTATTATAAAAGTATTTTACAAACTTTGTAGAAAATTTGGAAAATAAACACAAGTATATAAAAATTAAAAATCACCCATATTCCCACCTCTAATAGGTACTTGTTAATTATTTGGTGTATTTTCTTCCAAGCTATTTCTTATACACATAGTTGGAATTACTATACATAAGATTTTGTGATGCCTTTTTTTCATTTAATATTATGTCATATATCTTTAACTCGGTATTAAAGATTCTTCACAAATAAATTTTAAATGTCTTCAGGGTATTCTGACTTATGATTGCATCATAATTTGCTTAATCATTCTTATATTGTTGAACATTTAGGCCATTTACAATTTTTGTTATAAATACTGTGATGATCATTTTCTTTGTGTACAAAGGTTTTGTCTGCATTTCAGATTACTATTTAGGAGAGTGTTCTAGAAGTAGAATTACTAGGTAAAGATTATAAATATTTTTAAGACTCTTGGTTTATGTTGCTAAATTGCTTTTCAAAAAGGTATTACAAATTTATAGTTTCAACAGAAATACGTTATCACCGGCAAGTAAGAATAAGGCTTAATATACATGAGGTACTTAGTTTTTCCCAGATATTGAACTGATCACTTAATATATATTAGCTCAACTTTAAAATCTTTCATGTTATTGGTGAAAAAAAGTTGTCTATTGTTTTAGTTTCATTTATTTAATTACTAGTGATATTGAACTATATTTTATTTTTAAGCCATTTGAAAGTATTATTTATAAATCATTAGTTGCTTGTTTTTCTATTGATAGTTACTGTCCTTATTGGTTTACATGAGCTCTTTATATATTAGTATATAAATGCTTTATCTTATTTGCTATAGCTATTCTACAAGTTATTTCTCATTTTTTAATTTTCTTTATGATATTTTACATTTCTGTGTTGTCAAATCTACTGCGCTTTGTGATTCACCCTTGCTTTTTAATACATTTAATTTTATTAATGGCTCAGTAATAATAAAGATACATCTTACAAGTCTGTAACACTGTTTGCATACACTATTTCAAGTTCTTGCAGTAGGAATAACCAAACCAGATTCTTGTGCAAATGTGTTACTTTACATAACTTTACATTCTTTACATAATAGTTCTTTTGCAGCTTAAAAAAGTTCTTTCTTAACCTATATTTTCATCCATATGGAATTGACTAAGTATATGGAACAAAATAAAATGGAAAACTATGGCATCCTTAAAAGTCCCCCCATACACCTACATTTGGAGACACATAAAGATGTTAATGACATTATTGAAGAGGAAGGAAGAATACAGTGCAGCAGGTAAAGAACATGCCACTTGTGGAAAGCTAAACATAAATACGCACGGGAAAATGTCTGCAGAGACTTTACCAAAATTCTGTCACTGTTTATTTCTGGATCATGAGACTTCAGGTGATTTTCATTACCTTCTTTGTGCTTTTCTGATTTGTTCCAATATTTTACAATGGGCACATTTCATTTTTACTAAAACAACAAGTTATTTTTAAAAGTATGAACAAAACTTTTTCACGGGGCTGGCCCCGTGCCCCAGTGGTTAAGTTCGCACGCTCTGCTTCAGCACTCCAGGGTTTTGCCGGTTCGAATCCTGGGCATGGATATGGCACCACTCATCAGGCCATGCTGAGGCAGCATCCCACATGGCACAACTAGAAGGACCCAGAACTAAAATATACAACTATGTACATGGGGGATTTGAGGAGAAAAAGCAGGAAAAAGAAAAAAGAAGATTGGCAACAGCTCAGGTGTCAATCTTTAAAAAAAAAATTTAAAAATAAAAACTTTTTCACATATAGAGGAATATATTTTTTTTGTCTTTAATTAAACATTCACACACACAAATAACATTTTCCTTAGCTTTGAGCAATTTCCAGAAAGGTGTATATATTTCCACATGTAGGTTAAATATACACACATATATCAATAAATATATTTTCCAAGGAACTTGGGGCTTCGGGATACTGGATAAAAATTCCTAGTGAAAAGAACTCTTAGGTGAGCTAGTCTTCTAATCTGCAGACCTTCCTACTGCATAACTTTGTGGATGATGTCATACAAACCTCTTCCTGCATCTGGGACTGTTTCCAGTGGCTACATGTGGGAGCTTCCCGTTTTTGTTCTAAGTGAGTGATGTTTACTGGAAATGGAGGTCCGCTAACAAGATCACAGTTCAGATAGCTTTGTAGGAGCAGGAAAGAGTGATTGTGAGATGGATTTGGCCAAAAACTTTTACTTTCTCACTTGTCATTATCTTGTTTTGATAGGTTGATTCAGATTTGTTTTGAAATTACCTCTTGTGTGAAAAACCTAGGAGGAATGATCTGGGCTGTCTTCTTCCTCCTCCTTTCTCTTCCTCCTCCTCTTCCTACCAGGACTCCCAACTCCAATCTTTCTTCCCCATCCCTCCATACATACCCACACACTCACATCAGCTACAGAGAGTAGATGGGGACAGCCAAGAACTCGTAGACAGGATAGCTGGGTATTTTACTCATCTCTTCTCTTAGCTCTGGAAGAGACTTACAACAATATTTAGACGTGAACAAAAGAGGCAGTAGGATTTGTCCAAGACTGCACAGCTGATTAGCAGCAAAACAAAGTGGAAAACCTAGCTTTCATATCTCTTAGTTCAGGGCCTCTGGGTTAAAACCTGTAAACACTGTGAACATTTTTTGGAACTGTGCATAAGGGCAACTTTGAGAGTTCTGGGTAAAAGAATGCTGTATAACAAGAGTTGACAATATTAAGAGGTTGTTTTATGTTAAAGATCAGCCAAGTAAAATTTTTTTAAAAAGCATCCATGGGCCTGCCCTGTGGCCTAGTGGTTAAGTTTGGTACACTCCACTTCTGTGGCCCAAGTTTGGTTCCTGGGTGTGGACCTACACCACTCATCAGCAGCCATGCTGTGGTGGTGACCCACACACAAAATAGAGGAAGATTGGCACAGATGTTAGCTCAGGGTGAATCTTCCTCAAGCAAAAAGAGGAGGATTGGCAACAGGTGTTATCTCAGGCTGAAACTTCCTCAGCCAAAAACAAAAAAAAGCACCCAAATATACTGAGTACTTCCATATTTGCCAATCCCCATGATGGTGATTTTTGTGATATCAGAACAATCTACGATTTTTTGTCAAAAAATTTCGAGATGAAAAATTCTCAAGACCAAATTAATTGAAAAGTTAAAGACTGATATATACCATGCTGCACTTTAGGAGGTAGGGAGCTTGGTACAAATTCAAACACAGATATGGTGTCACAACTTCTGAAAGGTCAGGAATCTCGTATCAAATATTTATCCTACCATCAAATTGCCGTTACCTGTGCTGGAATAGCTGTGGGACATAGTCATAAGTATCAGAAAGGCTGAAGCCCCAAATAAGCCCACGTTATTCTAAAGCTACAAGGTTATGCTATGACTGTCATTGGGTATTCCATTCTTCTTAGTAAAGTTTGAGGAGTAACATCAAATAAAGGATATGACCTGCAGCTTGGGGCCCCTGTCAGTAGGGGCTACAGAGAAAACAGAGCTCTTCCATTTTCTTTAGTTTCTGACTTGCAGGGCAAGAACATTTCTTTCCCACGTGGAATGAGTAAGGTAAAGAGGAATAGAAAAATGAAATAAACTTTGGTAAGGGAAGATGGGAGGCCAAGATGGAGTCACAGAATATGAAAAAGCCCAGAGCGGCTCCCAGTGAGTTCCAGCCCCTATCTGTGAGGAAGAATGCCGTAGGGCCCCGAGAAAAAGCTATTATGGGATCACCAAACAATTGTCAGTGATCTTCGGGGCATCCTTGAGAATAGGAGAGACAGCAGAAGACTGGAGACAGTGGAATATTCTACTTTTCAGAAAGAGAATGAAGGGGGCCGGCCCGGTGGCACAGCGGTTAAGTTCACACGCTTCGCTTCTCGGCGGCCCGGGGTTCGCTGGTTCGGATCCCGGGTGCGGACATGGCACTGCTTGGCAGCCATGCTGTGGTAGGCGTCCCACGTATAAACTAGAGGAAGATGGGCACGGATGTTAGCTCAGAGCCAGGCTTCCTCAGCAAAAAGAGGAGGACTGGCAGTAGTTAGCTGAGGGCTAATCTTCCTCCAAAAAAAAAAAAAAGAGAATGAAGGCAGAACCAGAAAAATTGTAGACAATTGTCTATAACTTCAACCTCAGGCAAGACTCTAGAATGGGTTGCCAGTGGGACAGTTTCGGGCACTGAGTGAAGAAGTAATGATTAAGACCCAGAATGAGTTCACTAAGAACTAGCCAAGGCGGATTTATCTCCTTTCATCTTAACATGCTTACTAGCTCAGTAGCTCTGGGCAAGCCCACACACATAGAGAGAGAGTATAGCATCATTGGCTAGATGTTTAATGAGGTTTTTCATGATATTCTCTTAGACAAGATGGAGAAATATGAACTGGACTGTGGCATACTGGGTGAATTAGTAACCAGTTGATTAGATGCACAAGGTGCTGACTAACAAATTGATATCAAATTGCAAGGCAGTGTATCATGATGAGTCCTAGGGTTGTGTCCTTCATCCGCCCATCATAAATGCTTTTAGAATGAATACACAGAAGACATGTTCATCAAATTCATAGGTAACCTGAATTTGGAGGTACGATGAATGCTTGGATGACAGAATGAGAATCAGTGAGTTGAATCTAAAAGGATGCGTTTTAAAGTGATTAATAAAAAAGGTCTAAAAATGAACTGTATCAAGAAGAATGGATATACTTGCTTTCACAGTAGCCAAGAGCCTTAGCCCAATTTGAGTCAGAAGTGTAACGTGGTTGCCAAGAAAAAAACTAAGATTTTAGGCTGTATCCAGTGGTGTGGTGGTAAATGTTTAACAACTGGCTCTCAAGGAAAAAAAATACCTTGATTTATAGCACTTGCCAATTTCTGTAGTGTAAATACTCCCACCACAGCCCATTTCAAGCTACCAACATGTTGTCACTGAAAGCAGGGTGTGGAAGAGATGTGCAATAGCATACCGTTATATGATAATTCTATGACACAAATCCAATAGAAGTAAATTATCTAAGAGAAGAGAGAATAGTAAAATGCAGTAAAATTATTAGGAACTGATGAGTTTTAAGTATTTGATACCTTCGTTTTTAATGTAATTATTTATAATTGGAAGTTCACGTAATTTAACTTTTCAATATGGCTGCGTTTAACAATTGGCTCATAAAATTCTTGAAAATTTAACACTCTGCTCTTGGAACTTTTTGCACCCAGGCTCCAGCCCATGATAACAAGAAATGTGGTAATTGGAACAAGGGAGGTGACAGCCCTGTTGTTCTCCGCAATTGTCAGGCCCCACCCAGATCACTTCATTCCAGAGCACATAACTTACAAGTCAGACTGTTCTGAGATCAGAGCGGAGCAGCCGGGATGGCAGAGAACCAAAGTCACGGGTGTGTGGAACAGTGGGCAGAATCAGGGCTGTTGAGGTTGCAGCTCAAAAGACCTGTGTGTGTGGTTAGGGTGAGAGGGACCCATGAATGATTGTTTTCAAATGTTTGAGGGACCGTTGAGTGAGGAAGGGCTATGCTGTAATCTGTGGGTGGAGGAAAGATACAGGGAGACAGATTCTGCTCAGTGTAAAAGAATTTTCAAAGCTGTCACAAGTGGAATGGGCTGAAGGGCATCCTTGGGAGTGGGGGCAACAACCTTCAGGGACAATGTAGGATGTTTAAGCCTCAGAGGAGGGAATACGGTACCCCCCCCCCCAAGTCTGTGATTTCCTGGGTTTTGATCCACTGCTCTTTCTAGGTGCATGCAAGAGGTATTATCTACTCGTGGCTTTGCTGGACTCTTATTAGAAGAGTGGTGCAATGCACTTTTAATAAACCTTTTTATTAAGGAAATTTTCAAACATGAGAAAGTAGGAAGAATAATATAATGAATACGTCACCAACTTTCTACAATCATCAATTTATGTCTAATCTTGTATCATCTATACCCACACCCACCTCCCACCCTGGATTATTGTGAAACAAATCCCTGATATCATATCACAGCATCCATAAATACTTCAATACGTATCTCTAAAATATAAGGACTCTTTGGAAATATACCCACATACTTTTATCACACTTAAGAAATTAGCATGGGGGCCAGCCTCATGGCCGAGTGGTTAAGTTCCCGCTCTCCGCTTTGGTGGCCCAGGGTTTTGCCGGTTCGGATCCTGGGCGGGGACATGGCATCGCTCATCAAGCCATGCTGAGGTGGCATCCCACATAGCACAACTAGAAGGACCCACAGCTAAAATATACAACTATGTACCAGGGGGCTTTGAAGAGAAAAAGGAAAAATTTTTTAAATCTTAAAAAAAAAAGAAATTAGTATGGATTGTAATTAGTCTTTGGGTGGTGAACATGGTGTAATCTATACAGGAATGGAAATACATTGATGTACACCTGAAACTTATATAATTTATAAGCCAGTGTTACCACAATTTAAAAAAATACCGGAATAAAGAATCTGAAAAAGAAAAAAAAGAATCCATCGTTAAAAAAAAAAGATTAAATGAGGTCATAAGGGTGGAGCCCTAATCCAATAGGACTAGTGTCCTTCTAAGAAGAGGAGAGACACCAGGCATGTGTGTACACAGAGAACAGGCCACATGAGGGCAAGGTGACAGGTGGTCATCTGCAAGCCAAGACATAATTCAGTGGAAATCAAACTTGTTGCCACATTGACCATGGGTGTCAGGCCTCTAGAACTGTGAGAAAATTAAATTTCTGTTGTTTAAAAAAAAAAAAAAGTCATATGATTCCCTAATAGCATCTAATATCCAGTCAGTGTTAAAATTTTCCCAGTTGTCTCATAAGTTTTTGTATTTGAATTTGCTCAAATCAGGATCTAACTAAGATCCACACATTGCAATTGGTTATGTGTTTCTTAAATTTCTTTTAATCTATAGGGTTTTTTCATTATTTTGTTTCCCCTCGCAATTTATTTGTTGAAGGTGCTGAGTCATCTACCCTGTAGCATTTCCCAGTGTGGATTTTTCTGCCTGCATTATCGTGATGTGTTCAACGTGTTCCTCTGTCCCATATATTTCCTTGAATCAGATTCATGTTTGATTTTGGGAGCAGGGGTACTTCATAAGTGGTATTGTGTATTTCTCATTAGGAAGCAAATGATGCCTGGCTCTCTTTTTCCCGTATCAGCAGCCACTGATAGGGTCTAGCTCCATTAATTCATTAGGAGTTGCTAATGATGATATTCTAATTCTATCATTCCTTCTTCATTTATTAGTTGGAATACTTCCATGAAAAGAAATATCCCCTCATCAACTGCTTGTACCCTGAAGTACAGATTATATGGGAAACATAAGATAAATGCTTGGGTTATTTACTAATTTTCAAAATAATGAGTGGGTTCTCCTAGCATCTGTCAAAGTTGACCAGTGAGGTATTTCATTTTGTTTTGTTTTAAGTATCATTATGGACTCATGGATTTTTGATGTATTTCAATCCATTGGCATTATTGTTCTTATTAATATTCAACTTGTGCCATCTGTGGCCAGTAGGAGTTTATTCAGGTTGGCTCCCAACTCTTCTTAACATGATCCTAGTAATATTTTTGATTTCTAGCATGACAAGATTCCTTGTATTCCAGAATCAGCTCATGTATTTTCTGCCTTAGATCTGGAATCATCCATTTCTCAAAGGATCCTGGTTCCTTTTAATGAGAAATGAGATTTAGAGACCATACTCTGGGCTCTGGGTTTGTCAAGCTACTGGGTTGATCATAGTTTCTGGGCCGTTTCAGTAGAAAGAGTTAGGAAATACCCTTCTTCTTTTTCAAGACAAAATACATCATGAGTTCATATGACATTTTCACAGAGGACTAGAAGATGTTTTCTTAACTTTACCAATGTCACATTTATATTTTCCTTCTCCCTTGTCAAAAATCCTGATTCTCAAAGACATCAACACAATTGCTTATTTGCTCTGTTTCGCAATAAACATGCAACTGTGTAAGAATAACTGTTGCAACGCTACCACTAATGATACAGTTACTGAAATCTATTTAATATTGTTACATAGTTATTTTGTTTTTAGGGTATATCACAATAGGGAAAATCAAATTAAAGTCACTTAAAGTAGTTCCTTTCTGTATGGTTGTTCCACCAAATCAGAGTATACGTTTTAGTTCATTTGTTTTATTTTGATATTGGTTTTTAGGGATTTCTTTTTAATTAAAAAATGTTTTATAATTATATAAAACAATTATAAGTTTCCAAAGTCAAATCTACAATACCAGGCATATTCACAGGAGTGTGTCTTCTACTCTAGTCCGTTCCCTTTGTTCTCTCTCTCCTCCATAGACAATCTTTTTTTTTTTTTTTTTTTTTTGAGGAAGATTAGCCCTGAGCTAACTGCTGCCAATCCTTCTCTTTTTCTGAGGAAGACTGGCCCGGAGCTAACATCCATGCCCATCTTCCTCTACTTTATACGTGGGACGCCTACCACAGCATGGCGTTTGCCAAGCCGTGCCATGTCCACACCCGGGATCTGAACCGGCAAACCCCAGGCTGCCAAGAAATGGAATGTGCAAACTTAACTGCTGTGCCACGAGCTGGGCCCCCGACAATCTTTTTTAAAAGACAAACTTTTATGGTTTATTCTTTCACTTAAAAAAGAAAAGCAAACATTTTCATATATTGAATTCTCCCTTCTTAGAAAAACAGTAGCATAGAATGGATACTTTTTTCCTACCTTGCTTTGTTTTCACTGTATTCTCAGGATTGCTCCATATAGTCCTCATTCATTTTTACAGCTGTATAGTACTCCATTGTGTGTTATTTGGATATTGGACACGTTTTATAAAAATAAAAATTTAAAGCACTATAACATGTAGCATGTGCAGCTGAGAATAAATTTAGGCACCTCTCAAAATCTGCCCTCAGTCCCTCTCTCCCACCTGTTTAGTGGCCCTGCTCTTTGTCCAGTTGCTATACCCCTGGGGTACCCTCTCTAGCCTGAGCAAATGTCCTATATTTTGCAAACAATTCTCTCAGGCATCTAAAAGAGCCCTTTTTTGTCCATCCCCTTAAAACCTTGCTCTTTTTTAAAAGGTGACAATTCATGCTGAGGAATTTATTTAAAAATAACTCCTGCAAAAGCTTTATCTACCTAGTGAGTCACCTCTCCTGGGTACCATGAGGCCCTGTCTTCAAAGCACACGTATCAGGGCATCACTGGTTGCTTTATTAAGCACCATATTTTAGCCAATAGTGCTTTAGCATTGTTTATAAAACAAACAAAGAAAGTCAATATCAAAATGTGTCCTGGGAGCTGGTTGGGAAGAAACGTCCTGGAATAACTGATAAATAACAATAATGGTAAGTCATACGTACATATGAATGCTGGGGAAGGAGGTTGTGGCAGCTGTTTTTCTTGCCTTTTAATGCTCCTTATGTGGATAGCAGAAATACAAATTTTATAAATACTCTGCCCAGGAGAGCCACCACTTGTACTTTTATCTTCTTGATACAGTCTTTGCACTGAAAAACAGATGAACCACCACAGGACAAAAATGGGAGTTTACCCTGGAGACAGAAAAAAAAAAAGGCACTGGATTCAAAATTATAGGCTCAAAGTTAAAATATAAGAAACTTCAGTACTTACACACACACACACACACACACACACACACACACACACCCTATAAGCTATTTTGTCAGAAGCAGCCACAGAACCCTAGAAGCTGCCATTGAAACCTAGAGAGCTATAGAGCACAATTTGCAAAGGCCTGAGAATGAGGGTCTGGGAAACCCTCCTGAGCTGTCCAAACTTCACATGAGAAGGACAGAAGTTAGCAGAATGGGAGCAGCTAGCAGGACCAGAGCTGCTTGACTGCTGTGGCTGGGCTTCCTGGCATATATAGACGTTGAAGGGAAGTGGGATTAGTTACTATCCAGTAATTTATCTTTCTTTTCTTTTCTTTTTTTTTCCTATTTCCTTTTTTTTTTTTTTTAAGTGAGGACTATTGGCCCTGAGCTAGCATCTGTTGCCAGTCCTCCTCTTTTTGCTTGAGGAAGATTGTTGCTCAGCTAACATCTTCTCCAGTCTTCCTCTATTCTGTATGTGGGATGCTGCCACATCATGGCTTGATGAGCAGTGGGTAGGTCCGTGCCTGGGATCCGAACCTGAGAATCCTGGGCTGCCGAAGCAGAGCACATGAATTTAACCACCATGCCACCAGGATGGCCTGTAACTTATCTTTCTTTAAAAAAAGTCTAGAATAATACCTCAGATGGTATCACTGTAAGGAGATTTTACACACAGAGCTCTGAATTTAAAAATATAAATCTGAGGATAGTGATTTGCATTATGCAATGTACTACAACATTTATAAAGTCAAGGAATTTAGACCTGAAAGTGTTGGAAGCATGTAGTGCTTTAGGCCTCCACGCATTTATACGTGCTGCACACTTAGCTTGGAAATTCTTTTCCCCATATCTTCTCATCCTAACAAACTCTAACCCGACTCAGCGTTACTTCCTCTCTATGCTCCTGTAGCACTTAGTACATATCTCTTGTAACAATATCATATTGCATTATAATTATTTGTTTATTGCTTGTTTCCTACTAGATTGTGAGTTCTTTTGTAGAAGGAACCTATTCTTTATACCTCATTGCCTGGCATAAAAGTCACTGGATGTTTATAAAGTGATCTTAGAGACCAACTAATCCAGCCCCTCTAAGTATAAGAAACTGAGGTCCAAAGAGTTTCTTTACATTCAGTAACACGGCAAGTCTGCCAAGGATCTGCCATATGCCTGGCGCTATGTAAGACTAAATGTCTCTATTCTAAATGTGATTCAGAATACACTTGATTTCCATTTATCCAGAGATAAAATGATAAATACCAGCACCTTATGAATCCTCAAAGAAAGATTCAGTTATGCTCAGAATTTATTTATGTCAATTTATTTTATTATATTCCAAGTGAGCATCACCCAAGAATACTGTTTGCAGAATGCTAACTTAAGTGTGTTTGTGTGTGTGTGGGTGGGTGTGTGTGTGTGATCAGGAGTTGGGAAGTTTGAATGCCCAATTTAATTTAGGAAACACTGCGTTAAATTAAATTAAATAGTTTCTCCCCTGAACTTTCAACATACGTAGTAGGGACTAGGTAAACCTTCCAGAAGAGCATCTACTATGCAGTGTTTCCCAAATTCCTTTGGCTTGCGAACCCCTCTCTTTTTTGTTGCGCTTATTGATATACTCCAGAAACGGTGATCTGGAAAACACACAGAGAGTTGTAAACACAGTTGTTCTTTGAAAAGTGCTCATCCATATTTAGTGAGGACTTCAAAGGAAAACAGGAGCCTGTGTCAAAGGGTTGATGGTGAAGCTGGAGGGGGAGGAAGGTGGCTGGAGGGGGAGAAGGGAAAGTTTGCAGGAGAGGCAGTGGGGGGAGACTGGGGAGGTAGCAGGTCTCTGTCTAGGGTCTGAGAGGGGAGAGGGGCCACAAGCAGACATCTGAGGAGCAGAGAGCCTTCTGCAGGACCGTGCAGCCTGGCTTCGGCCCTCTGGGGACCCCAGAGGACATGGCACCCTGCCTGCAGCTCCCCCAAGGGCTGCCACACATCCTGGCCACGGTGTCTGTGGGGGTAGGAGAGGAAGGAAATGAAGCGCACACAAAGTAGGTGACTAGGTGGTTTCATCACTTCTGTGAAAGCCACCCCCCAGGGGCTCCTGGACGTAATTGGGGCTGGATTCAAAAAGGGGCTGTAGCAACGGGGAACAAAAGGAGATGGAACGAGAGCTGAGAAACAGGATTAGCTACATAATTTGCAGGACAGAGCACAAAATGAAAATGTGGGCCCTTTGTTTTAAAATTAGGAATTTCATGATGGCAATAGCAGCACATCACAAGCACGTGGCCCTTCTGAGCGTGGAGCCCTGTGCAACTATATAGGTTGCACACCCATGAAGCCGGCCCTGCCAGGGAGTTAGCACTGGTCCTATAATCCCATTTGAATCCCCTGGCTAATGTGACCTGGAAAAACCAGGTTACCCATGTGTTATATAAAAGGTAGGTCTCCTTCTCTCAAGATTCTCAATTATCATGGAAACCTCTTTACCAGTCATGCGGGGTAAGCTTGATTTTGCTGTAAGATAAATCTATGTTCACATTAAATTGCAGGAACATATTTAATGCAAAAACCCAGGCACATCCAAGCTATTCCCATATATAGCTCTCACATCATAAACAACATCCTTTCTTCTCATGCCAAAAATAAAGACAGATTTGCAGCTGCACAGCAGAAATGTCTAACCTTTTACTTTGTCCTGGGGTTAAATACCAGTATTTAGTTCGTGCTGAGGCAGCACTCAGCACCCGTGCTGAGTTCTCTCAAAATGAAAAACAAACTCAGGTGGAAAATCCAGGCAAGCAATGTCATTTGCTATTTTTGGAGATGAGGGAGAAACAGAAAGTTGTGGAAAGTGTTGTAACAAACAACAGAGAACAGCACACCGTGAGTGTGAAATAAAACAACACCCGCATGCTTTTCTTGGCAACTGGATGGAAGCAACCGAGGGGAGGAGAAACCGTCCTGGGAGAGCTGGTATCCTCCTGTGAGAGGCCATTGGCCTCCCGACCAAGGGAATGAAAGCGTGACTTACCTCACCCTGCAGGATTAATCTCCAGCCACACCACAATCCTACCTCAGAGATCATTCTAAATGTCCCTTTGGGGAAACAGTGAACACATGGTGGGGTTCAGGCCCAGACCCCCAGGGATTCTCTTCACACTGAATTTGTGTGTGTGTGTGTGTGAGAGAGAGAGAGGAAGATGGGCTCTGAGTTAACGTCTGTGCCAATCTTCCTTTATTTTATGTGGGATGCCACCATAGCATGGCTTGACAAGTGGTGCTAGGTCCACGCCCAAGATCCACGCCTGCAAACCCCATGCCGCCAAAGCGGAGCACATGGACTCAACCACTATGCCACCAGGCCAGCCCCTCTTCACACTGAATCTTTTGAAGCTGAAGACCTGCCCCTCAACTCCCTCCATCCATCTCCTTGGCGGTCCCCTTCCCCCTGCCTCTCCCCAGTGTTCTCCACGGAGAGCTCTGGTTTGCTGGGGAGGACAGGGCTGAGTGGGTAAGCCACGAGCGCAGTTAGAGGGAGACTATGAAAGCAGAGAAGGATTACCAGAGGGCCTGGGGACTAGAGATGTCACCTCTAGAGAGGATGCACCCTGGGGACAAACTGAGTTGTAGGCTCTGACCAGTTGAGGAAAGACGACACTGATAGATGGGCAAGAGTGAACTATTATTGCCTCCAAAATGCAGATGAAGGCTCAGGGAGGTTAAAAGAATGAGTGGTAGTGTGAAGAGTCAATTCTAGTCCTTGTTCCTCTAAGACTCATGTCCATAAGGCCCTTTCAAACTTTGTCCCAGCTCTCAAGACTGTGATAGAAACTCCAAATGCTCTGTGAGGTGGAGGGGTAGGGCATAGGGGGTTCAGTTTTAATTTCAATTAAGAGGAGGAAGAAGAGGTAGAAAGAAACTAGATTTATTTTTATGATTTGAAATATTGATGGAAGGAGTCAGCATCCTTCAGGAGTAAATAAGAGGATAAGGGGAGAAAGTAGGACAAAAAGCTAAACAACAAAGCCTGGAAAATACGCTACACTAATATCTTAAAGAGAATGAATGAATTGAAGGGAAGATCCTGGAGGAAAAAAACAACTAAGATGTACATGGTGAGTGAAGAGGAGGGTGTGATGCCCTCTGCCGAGCACTAGCACCAGCAGTGGGAACTGGGGAAAGTGGGGCGTCTGAGGGTCTAGGGTTCATCCTCATTTCATAGATGAGGACACTGGGGCTAGAGTCACGCAGTAAGATGGTGGCCAAGCTGGGACTAAACTTTGGTCTCCTGGCTCGGGGGTCCAGGGCTCTTTTCTCTCCTTTGTCTTCCCTGAGAAGCGAGCTAAAGGACCAAAGACATGGAAAACCATATGTGAAAAGTTAGAGAACACCCACATAGTAAGACGTTTAGGCTTACCACTTGTGAACAGGACGTCCCTAAAAACTGAGGGGTCCTGAGTGAAAAGAGCTGCAGACTGAGATTCGGAAATACAGCTCCCAGGCATTCAAAGCAAGAGCATCAGGGGCTGGCCCGGTGGCTGAGTGGTTAAGTTTGCGCGTTGTGCTTTGGAGGCCCAGGGTTTCCCTGATTGCAATCCTGGGCGTGGACATGGCACCACACACCAAGCCATGCTGCGGTGGTGTCCCACATGCCACAACTAGAAGGATCCACAACTAAAAATACACAACTGTGTACCAGGGGCCTTGGGGAGAAAAAGGAAAAATAAAATCTTTTTTAAAAAAAAAGAGCATCAATCATGACCAAGAAAAATTTGTTTTTCAAATAGGTATTGAACTTTCAGACGAGCTATGCTTGTACCAGGGGCAAGGAGAGCTACAAAAAGTTGAAGGGTGGTGACCTTCCCCCCCAGGAAGGCCACAGTTCCAAAGCCGTCCCAGTGCAGTGCACAATAGCCACATGCAAGGTGGTAATTGAGTTTAGACAGGAAGTGAGCGCCCAGAGGGAATGGAAGGAGAAAGAGAAAGAAGGAAGAAAGGCGCCTAAAGGCAAAATAATGTTTAACGCTGTGATTTCGAAATTCGACCTATGAAAAAGGATGGTTACATACTACATCCAAATGGAAATATATCTTGTAAACCATATGCCAGGACTCACAGCCTCAGAGTACAAAATGTTACATTTCCTTTTGACTTAGAAAAGTTAAAAATGATTACATTCAAATGGGGGGAAAAAACCCAAGCACTATAAAAAGGTTTAAAATTAAGTCTTACTATCACCGCCACCATCCCTATTCCTCTCCCCACTATTAACAATTTGTTTATAACTCCAGAAAAATATGTTATGGTTATATAAAAATTATTATAAATATATCGCATACACACAACACACACTTTTAAAAATGTATACCCATGGGCCATACAGTACACCTTCAGTGGAACGCTGTTGCCTTGATTATATAGTAACACATCCCAGGGCTTAATACAATTTTTCAACATCTCTGCAGAGCAGTGTGTTGTATGGTTTTGCCATAATTTATTTAACCAATTTACTCTCGTTGGGCGTTTAAGTTGTTTGAAATTTTTGCCGTTACAATGAGAACAAAAATACTCGGTATATTTTTGCCTGTTTAACCTAAGGTAAATGTTTGGAAGTGGAATTGCTGGGTCAAGCGGTGTGTATTGTTTTCCCAATTTTTTTTTATTGTGGTAAAATACACACGGCATAGCATTTACCCTCTTAGCCATTTTTAAGTGTGCAGTTCAGTGGTATTAAGTGCATTCGTACTGTTGTGCAACCATCACCATCATTCATTTCCAGAACTCTTTTCATCTTACAAAACTGAAACTCTATACCCATTAAACAGGAACTCCCCATAACCCCCTCACCCCTGCCCATGGTGATAACCATTCTACTTTCTGTCTCTCTGATCTTGACTACGTACTTCATATAAATGGAATCATACAGTATATGTCCTTTTGTGTCTGACTTCTTTCACTTAGCATAACGTCTTCAAGGACCATCCATGTTATACCATACACCAGAATTTCCTTCCTTTTTAAGGCTGAAAAATATTCCATTCTATGTATAGAGGTATATATTTTTTAACATGTTGACAGGCATCCTGAAATTGTCCTTCCAAAAGGTGGTACCAACCTACATCCCCACCACAGAGTGCAGGTGTGACAGTTTCCCCCGACCTCACCAACACTGCTTTGTGTCAAACCTCTTGGCTTCTGCCAGTTTGCAAGGCAGGAAATGGCATCTCATTACAGCTTTCCTTTGCGTATGAGTAAGGCGGATCGTCTCTTCACAAGTTCATTGGCTACTTTGTTTCCTTTTCATTATTCTGCCTGTTGATATCTTCATCCATTTTTTTCCTTGGGTTATCTTTTTCTTTGTGATTTGTTCGAGCTCTTTATAGATTAAGGAATTAGCCCTTTTAACATCTTATGCTACAAATATTTGTTCCTAGTTTATCTTTTTACTTTGTACACAGATTTTTTTTTCTTACTACTTATTTTTTACTTTTTATGATGGAAAAATCAAACATATGAAAAAAGCAGAGAGGCCGGCCCCATGGCGGAGTGGGTAGGTTTACATGCTCCACTTTGGTGGCCCAGGGTTTTGCCAGTTCAGATCCTAGGTGCTAACCTAGTACCACTCATCAAGCCATGCTGAGGCGGCGTCCCACATAGCAGAGCCAGAAGGACTTGCAGCTAGAATATACAACTAAGTGCTGGGGGGCTTTGGGGAGAAGAAGAAATGAAAAAAAAAAAAAAGAAGATAGGCAACAGATGTTAGCTCAGGAGCCAATCTTTAAAAAAAAAAGCAGAGAGAGGAGTGCCCCACGGACTCATTACCGAGCTTCACCTCCACTCCACCCTAAGTTATTTTGAAGCAGATCCCAGACATCATATGATTTCATCCACAAGTATTTCAGTATATATCTCTAAAGACAAAAACGTAAAAAGAAAAGAAAACAAAACTGTAATACTGTTATCACATATCTGTGGCATTTTAAATATAAAAACTGCTAATTTCTATGCAAATGTAGCAATCATTTTCCATTTGACTTCTAGGTTTTTTGTCATGCTTAGAAATGTCTTCATTACAAGATTATAAATGAATTCATCTATTTACTTCTAGTTTTTCTTTTCTTTTTTACTCCAAAACCATTCAGCAAGTTTAAAATGCAGAGTCCTAAAGTCCTGGAAAAGGCAGAGGGATGGAACAGCCAGAGTCACGAGGTGTTAATTCTCCTTTCTCACTCATAAATTATAACATCTACTTCTGAAGAACACCCTTCCAGACCCAGCTCCAGGGTCCCCTCCAGGCAGCCTGCCCTGACTTCCACTTCTTGGGTCCAAGCCTCCTCTGGTCTCTCCAGCCTCTGGACTGCTTCTTCTTTTTTTTTTTTTAATAAGAGTTTTATCGACATATAGTTCATGTACCATAAAATTCACACTTTTAAAGTGTACAGTTCAATGGTTTTTAGTATTTTCGCAGTTGTGCAACCATCGCCTCTATCTAATTTTAGAACTTCCTCTTCACCCCCAAAGGAAACCTCATGTCAGTTAAGCATTCACAGCCCATTTCCCTGCTCCCCCAGCCCTGGCAACCATTAATCTACATTTTGTCTCTATGGATCCCCAGGACACTTCATATAAATGGAATCATACATTGTGCGGCCTTTTGTGTCTGGCTTCTTTGCTCCTAGTACCTTCATTTTAACATGTTATTACATTCCTTTGGGAATTTACTTTGATAAAAGTAAAGCTTGATTCTTTTTTCCCCCCAAACAGTCTAGCCATTGTCCCAACACTGTTTTTTGAATAATTCGTCTTTCCTTTCATGGATTGGAAACGTCACCACCATCATCTACCAAAATCTCATGTGTTTTTCAGTCTATTTCTGGATTCTCTATTTTATTTCATTGATCTATCTAAATCTTTTCTAGAACCAAACTGTTTTTAATTTTTGTAACTTCAAAGTGTGTTTAAATATCTAATCTACTGCCCCTCCCAATATCTTTCTGTTCAGATTTTTTTGTTGTTTATTTCTACAGATAAATCCAATACAGTTTTTTAAAATGTTTTAAAACTTTTTTTGCTATCTTGATTGGGATCACATTGAGTGTATAGATTAATTTAGCAAGAATTAATATCCCTTAATAGAGATTTCACATGTTCTTATATAGGTCCTACCTATTTCTGATTAAGTTTATTTTCAGGTAAATTGGTGGTTGTGTTGCTATTGTAAATGAGATCTTTTCTTCCACTATATTTTTTAACTATTTATCAGTTTTGTACATTAATTGTACAAAAAGTAACTGACCACTTTAATAAGTTCTTTTATAATTTCTATGTCAGTTAGCTTTTGCTGCATAACAAACCACCCCAAAACTTAGTGGTTTAAAATAACAAGTATGTGTTGTTTCTCACAACTCTGTGGGTCAGTTGGCTGTTCTTCTGGTCTGGGCCAGCTCCATGTATCTCTGTGGTCAATTGGCGCCTTAGCTGGCATAGACAGTCCGGGATGGCCTCGCTCCTATGTTTGGTAGTGGGTTCTGCGTCAGCTGAGGCCATGAGGATGACTTGGCTACCTGTCTCTCACCATCCAGCAGGCCAACCTGGGCTCACTTCACAGAGTAATAGTCTCAAAGTTCCTTAAAACGGTTAGACTGCAAGTTCCAATGGGTGGGTTTCTGCTAGCATCGTGTTTGCTAATGTTCCATTCTTCTAAAGAAAGTCACATAGTCCAACTTAATTCAAAGTGTGAAGAAATATACTACTCAACTTCTGAGAAGAGCTGCAAAATATATAAGCCATTTTTGGAATTTCCCACAACTTTCTAACCTTTCTTTGTCCTATTCTCTTCAGGTTTCTAGTTATTCTTTGATGTTATTACAGATAATAAATCTTTTTTTTTTTACCTTAGGAAGTACTTTGATTCTTAAATTCTTTTCTTAATTGTACTGATTAGGATTTCTAGAACATTATTAAAGTATAATATCTTCTTTACTTTAAGGGGAACTAAAATATGATGCTGGATCTTTATAATGGCAAAAGTTATTCCTAAGATAGTAAGACTTTATGGTTTTTGTTTTGATTTTGTTCTGTTTGTTTAATCAGGAATGGATGTTCAGTTTTACTAAATGGCATTTCAGTATCTATTGAGATGATTATTTTGTTTTTCTCCTTCGATCTATCAAGATAGTAGCGTATTGATACAAATCCTAATCGTGAACCACACTTGCATTTCTGGCATGAGCCTCACTTGGGTAAGGTGTGTTTTTTGTTATAGCTGGTATAGAAAAATGATGTCTATATGGATCTGCCTATTCTAGACATTTTATATAAATGGAATTACGTAATATCTGGCCTTTTGTGTATGGCTTCTTTCACTTAGCACAATGTTTTCAAGGTTCCTCCATGTTGTGTCATGTGTCAGTACTTCATTCCTTTTTATGGCTGAATAATATCCCATTGTATGGACATACCACACACAAACGCTTTTGTGGCATCTACTGAGTTGATGCTCACATCTTCCTCCTCCTTCATTTTGCTTTTCTAGTGAATTGCATTCTCCATTTTCTGGTATTGGAATATCCTTTCTTTCCTGGAATAAATCTTTCTTGGTTGTGGTTATTATTCTTTTAATGTATTGCAAGATTCAATTTGCTAGTATTTCATTTAGAATGTTGGCATCTTTTTATAAATGAGCTTAACCTGTATTTTAAATTTCTTCTGGCTTCCTTGCTTAGTTCTGGTATAAGAGTTATGCTAGCACAGGAACAGTTATATAAGATAGGAAATATTTGTTCCTTGAAAGTTTGATGGAATCTAATCAGAGTGTCATAGGATCTGGTTTCTTTTAGGAAGTAGATCTTTCGCTACCATTTCAGTTTCTTCTATGGATACTGATTATTCACTTCTTCTGTTTCTTCTTGGGTGAGTCTAACACACAAATAGTAAAGTTTACAAATCAGCTTAATGACGTTTCACAAAGCAACAGCCCAGTCAAGAAATACAAAATTGTCAACACTCTGGAAATCCCAAAAGAGATTCCTCCCAATTGCTGCTCCTTTTTGTTTTCAAAGATAATTCTTACCTTAACTTCTGTAATAATTATTTCTTTGGTTGTCTTTATAGTTTTACCTCCTAAGCATGGAACCCTAAATAGGATGGTTTGGTTCTACCCATATTTAAGCTTTATATAAATGGACTTATACAATACATATTCTTGTGGAACTGGCCTCTTCTACTCAATGATATGTTTTTAAGATTCACCCAGGTTGTTCTGTGTGGCTGTTGTTATTCTTTCACTTTGCCGAATAGTATTTTATTGTATGAATAACCATTATTTGTTTATTCGTTCTTCTCTTGATGGACTTTGAGGCAGTTTCCAGTTTGAGATGCTTACAATAGAGCTGCTATGAACATTCTTGTATATGTTTCTTAGAGAACATGTGCACATATTTTGGGGTATATTCCTATGAATGGCATTGCTGGGTCATAAGTTAGATGTAACTTCAACTTTATTAAATACTATTAGAAATTTTCCAAAGCATTATACCAATCTACACTCCTCCAGCACCATATAAGAGTATCTGTTGTCCACATCCTCACCAACACTTGATAATGTTAGTCTTTTAATTTTAGCCATTCTGGTGCATATATAATGGTCTCTGGTTATCAATTTTATTTGCATTTCCCTGATTATTGGTGATGTTAAGTATCTTTTCGTATATTTGTTGTCCATTGGATATTCTTTTTTCTTTGTCCAGAAGCATCTGTTTAAGTCTTTTGCCCATTTTTCTTTTGGGTTGGCTGTCATTTTCTTACCACTTTGTAGGATTTCTTTACGTATTCCATATGAGAGCTCTTTGTACATTATAGGTGTTGTAAATATCTTCTCCATATTTTGTATCTTTTAATGAATAGAAGTTCTTAATACTGATGTTAAATTAATGTCAAATTTATCAGTCTTTTTCTTTATGATTAGTTCTTTTTGTCTCCTATTTAAAGTCTTTCCTTACCCTTAATGAGGTTTTAAATGTTAATGTATTCAAATCTATTGATCTTTTTCTTTATGGTTAGTACTTATGAAGCAATCTTTCCCCACCTTGAAGTCATGAAGCTCTTCTTCTACATTCCCCTCTAGAAGCTTTATCATTTTCCCTTTTGTATTAAAGTCTATGATGCATCTAGAATGAATTTTTATGTATGGTATAAGGCAGGGATCACATTTCCCTCCATAATTATCCACTGGTCCCAGCACCAATTATTGACAAGATCATCTTTACTGCCTTACAGTGGCTGTTCAGTCATAAATAAAAGATCCGTATATGCATAGATCTCTTTCTGGATTTATATTCTATTCCATTGGTCAATATGTCTGTCTTTGTGCCAAAATTATTTATAATATATGTAAATATACAGCAGAGGAAGTCCTTCCACTTTGTTCTCCTTCAAGATTATGTGGATTATTCTTGGGGCTTATCAAGTTTCAGAGAAAAAAATCTTGATTAGATTTTATTGGCTACCAAATTAAAAAAAAAAAACCCTCTACTGGATCTTCTGAATAATCATTTGAATATTATTTCTTGGTTTCATGGATCACTCATCAGCAAGCATAAATAGTGTGCCTGCCTTAGGTAAAGTAACTGACCAGGTTCAAAAATATCTCTGACATGAGCTAAATCTCTGACCTTCACAAAATATGTTGCCTTAGGAAATTGCCTTCTTCTAAGAGTGATCCCTTAGGGGCATCTAAAGTTCCTTCCTCTCAATAAACCCAGTAGTAATTGTACTCTCTTTCCAGTCTTCAGAGGATAACAGAAATAACATTAGAACTAGAAATGAAAACAAGTAAAAGGATACAAATTATTTACAGGATAAGTCTTTACAGGTGCAAGATGTATCTACAAAGCTCTTATTCAAAGTCTGACAGTTCTCAGTCCAGAGACCTGTTTGCTTAGGCTCTCAATTCTTTCTTCCATTTCCTCTTTCCACTCCTATCTTTCTTCTTCTTAGCTCCACCGTTTTCTTCAACCAAGGCTATTCTCTTCCCTTGCCCACATTGCTTTCCTTCCAGCTTTGTATGTCTGTGTTCTCCTTGGTCTCAATCTCCTCTATCAGCAGAAGCCCAGAGACTCTCTCCTCTGAGTATTAAAGGCATGCCTGACTTCTCAAGATGATCTTCCAAGTCATTGAACATCAGCTTGGGAGCTTTCACATATTTTAGAATACATACCTGGGAGGCAGCTCCCCAGAAAGCTACACGGCAACCCTGCTAGGTACTTCACAGTTCTGAATTCCATTTTAAACAGGAGAGAAGAACTGCCTGGAGTTTGAGGGCAGAACTGGAATTACAGTTCAAAGCTTTGGGGTGGTCCGTTATGCAATTAACTAGCTCATTTGGTTATTAATGGTATCACAAATCATGCCACAGTCCAGGTGAGCTTGGAAAGGAAGTGCCACCACTGCTTTAACCATTTACTTCTTTAGGAGATGTTTTTTTCCTTTTTAACTAAGGCATGCTTCCTGTGTAAATTTTGAAAAGCTATAGAATAGAGAATTTAAACACCAGCCATAATCTTACTACTTAAATATTATCACTCATTATTTTGGCATACACTACCAAGCTTTTATAATGCATACCTGATATTATACATAATTTTATTTTCTGCTTAAAATTATATCAAAAGCAGGTTTCCATGTCTTTAATTTTTAATGTTATTAAATGACTGTAAAATATTCCTTTGAATCATAAAGAAGTGAACAGTTTCCCTTTTTATTAGATTGTAACTTATTTCCAATTTCATAACAATTGTAAATAACATTGACGTGAAGAACCTCGTGCGTGACCCTTTGCCTGTATTTTGGGTTGTTTCCATAGGCAAAATATGTATCTGATAAAGGACTTGCATTCAGAATATTAAAGAACTCTTACAAATCAGTGCTAGGAAAACAACCCTTTTTTTTTTTTTTTTTTTGAGGAAGATTAGCCCTGAGCTAATATCTGCTGCCAATCCTCCTATTTTGCTGAGGAAGACTGACCCTGAGCTAATATCCGTGCCCATCTTCCTCTACTTTATATGTGGGATGCCTGCCCCAGCATGGCTTGCCAAGCAGTGCCGTGTCCACACCTGGGATCCGAACGAGTGAACCCCGGCCATCAAAGCAGAACATGTGAACTTAACCACTGTGCCACCAGGCCGGCCCCTACAACCCAATTTTTGTTTGTTTGTTTGTTTGTTGAGGAAGATTAGCCCTGAGCTAACATTCGTGCCCATCTTCCTCCATTTTATATTTGGGATGCTTGCCACAGCATAGCTTGATAAGCAGTACGTAGGTCCGCACCCAGGATCTGAACCAGCAAACCCTAGGCCACCAAAGCAGAGCATGCAAACTTAATTGCTATGCCACTGGGCTGGTCCCGCAAACCAATTTTTAAATGGGTGAAGCATGTGGACAATTTACCAAAGAAGATATACTTAAGGCAAATAAGCACCTGAAAATATGCTCAACAACTCTAGTCAGTGGGGAAACACAAATTAAAAGGACAATGAGGTAATACTATACATCCACCTGAGTGGCTAAAATTTTTAAAAGTGACAATAGAAAGTGTTGCTGCTGATAAGGAGCAACTGGAATTCTGATATATTGCTTGTGAGAATGAAAATGATGCAGCCCCTTTGGAAAACCATTTATCAGTGTTTTATCAAGTTAAACTACACTTACCATAGAGCCCAGCAATTCTCTTTCTAGAAATGAAACAAAATTTTACTCCCTAGAGAAGTGAAAATATATGTCCATGCAAAGACCTGTATGTGAATATTCATAGCACTTAATTCATAGTAACCCCAAATGAAAACAACACAGATGTCCATCAACTGGTGAGTGGATAAACAAACAATTGTGATATATCTACACAATGCACTATTTCTCAGCAATAAAAATGAATGAGTTACTGATACATGCAACAACATAGAGAAATCTCAAAAGCAATATGCTGTGAAAAGAAGCCAGACAAAAGACTACCTACCATAAAATTCCATTTATATGACGCCCTAGAAAAGGCAAAACCATAGTGATAGGAAGGAAACCTGGAGTGACGGAAATGTTCTGTCTTGATGGTGGTGGTAGTTCTATGACCACATACATTTGTTTAAAAAGCATTAAACTGAATACTTATAATGGATGAATTTTTGTTTATGTAAATTATATCTCAATAAAGCAGATTTCAGAAATAAGGAATGATTCTGAATTTTTCTTTTTTAACTTAAGCAGCTGACCCCACGGAGAATCTGAGAACAGATGGGGGAATTCAGCAAGAGAAGTAGGACTTGACGGTGCGGGGCGGGGATGGTGTCAGGATAACGACTTCTGGTTGTGGAAGTGTTAACGAGGTTGAGTTAATGAGGGCACAGAGAGAGCAAAGAGACATAGGAATGAGAAGAAAAAGCCCCTAATGCAGTAGAAAGGAAAAAAGAAAGCACAAAATTGAGAAAAGGAAAGACTTCATTTTTGTACGTAGCCTTTTTTGTGTTGCCTGTTTTTGTCTCAGTTTATTTTCCTTTTTTTCCCTCTTTATTCTCTTGGTCTTTCCTTTTCCTGAGGGGTCTTACACACCACATGTGATCGTTCTGTGCTTCCAAAGTCTCCTTCTAAACAGACCAGACATTTGCATTCCTACACACACACACACGCACACACACACACCCCCCACTACAACCAGATGAGAACAATAGCAGGAAAAAGTAAACCAAGAAAACAAGAAGGTAAAGAAATTTGGCCCCTGCTCCAACATGTATTAGTAGGGAGTGTTCACTCTTGGTCCTTCACATTTACAAAGAAAAGCAGCAGAAAAGTACCAGGTTATTTGCCCTGACTTTGAACAGCTGAGTAGGAAAATAGCTTTAATAGCTCCGTCAGGACCTCGGCCAAGGACTTTTCCTTTGGGTTCATTTAAATAATTAAAGGTTAATAGTGGCATTTTCCTTTCAGCCTGGGGGAGGCAACCACACCAGTCATGATCCTAATTGAATCCAACTGGGAAACTCCAAAAACCTTCAGTAACAGATTTGCAACAGTTCTGGGCCTTTTAATCTGTATCCACAAAAGGCAATGAGGCTGTTATTTTTATTTCCATCCTATGGATAAGGAAATTAAAATTCAGGAAAGCTATGGGATCTACCCCCTCCCTCATTGAAAAAGACAAAGGACACACGTAGGGCGGGCTCTCCAGTTTGGCATTTTGTTTTTAGATGTGCCTGGAAGAGGCGGACAAGAACTTATTGGGCTGTTGATATTTTCAAGTACCATGTCTGACTGGGCAAGGGAAACGAGAAAAAATGAACAAATGGGACTACACCAAACTAAAAAGCTTCTGCACTGCAAAGGAAACCATCAACAAAATGAAAAGACAACCTAACAATTAGGTGAAGATATTTGCAAATCATATATCAGATAAGGGGTTAATATCCAAAACATACAAAGAACGCATGCCTCTCAACAACAAAAAAGCCAACAATCCAGTTAAAAAATGGGCAAAAGATCTGAGCAGAGATTTCTTCAAAGAAGATATACAGATGGCTAACAGGCACATGAAAAGATGTTCTATATCATTACCTATCAGGGAAATGCAAATCAAAACTGCAATAAGATATTACCTCACTCCGGTCAGAATGGCTATAATGAACAAGACAGGAAACAACAAGTGTTGGAAAGGATGTGGGAGAAGGGAACCCTCTTACACTGCTGGTGGGAGTGCAAACTGCTGCAGCCACTATGGAAAGCAGTATGGAGAATCCTCAGAAAATTAAAAATGGATCTATCATATGATCCAACTATTCCACTGCTGGGTATTTATCCAAAGAACATGAAAACACAAATACACAAAGATACATGTACCCCTATGTTCATTGCAGCATTATTCACAACAGCCAAGACTTGGAAGCAACCCAGGTGCCCATTAAGGGACAAATGGGTAAAGAAAATGCAGTATATATACACAATGGAATACTACTCAGCCATAAGAAAGGATGAAATCCAGCCATTTGTGACAACATGGATGGACCTTGAGGGTATTATGCTAAGTGAAATAAGTCAGAGAGAGAAAGTCAAATACCATATGCTCTCACTCATAAGAAGAAGATAAAAACGACAAACAAACACATAGCAGGAGAGATTGGATTGGTGGTTACCAGAGAGGAAGGGGAGGGGGGAGGGCTAAAGGGGTGATTAGGCACATGTGTGGTGATGGATTATAATTAGTCTTTCGGTAGTGAACATAATATAATCTACACAGAATTTGAAATATATTATTATGTACATCTGAAAGTTATATAATGCTATAATCCAATGTTACTGCTAAAAAAACAAAAATTAAAATTAAAAAATAAATAAATAAAATGGAAAAAAAAGAATAAATGTAAACAAACAAAAAGCACATATTGCCCGTGAACTTGGTAAAGAAAAATAGGAAAAATAAAACAATAACATTTTAGGAAACAAAAAATATGAAGGAAAAACAACTATAAATGAAGATCACACCAGCCAAAGATATTGATAATTAATACTTCAGAATTCTAGTGTTCAGTAATTCTCTTTGCACAGCTGAAATTTTATATAAACAGAATTATTCATCCTATGCTTTTTCTTATCATGATACATATAATTTTCCCAATTCATTTGGATACTACAAGCATTGTGATTCTATAAACATTGTTTTCAATCACTATATTGGATTTTATCATATGGTTTCATAACTTTTCCCCCAATTTTTGTTTGGTTGCACACACTGCTTTTATATTGTTAGAGATAGTTATATTTACCTTCAAAAATCAGATTTATACTATTTTCCTTTCATGTTTTTTCTATACCTTTTATCTTAAAGTGGAGTCTTTAACCAAGTATTTATGGATGGTCTCCATGCTATTCTGCGACTTTCTTAATTTATATGTAAAAAACCTTGTTTTATTATTGTTATTGTCATTTTTCTGTGGAGAGGATCTGTTTAGCATTCACCAAATTATCAAAACATTTCACTCCCCAAATAAGAAACACAGAAAATCATTTTTTATTCAAAGTTTTGATTAATATTCATTTCCCTAAGTCTTTAAATTTTTCATGGTTTTGTGACATAACATTTCTATGAAATGAATTTTGCTGTTAATGAGAAGTATGTAAAGAAATTGACTTTAATTAATTAAACGATGTCTTCTACATTTTTCCCCAACTTATTATTATGCCCCGTTTGTCACATATGTATTCTTTATATGCCTAACATTCTGTTTCTAGACAATCTGTTGTTTCATATTCCTTTCTGGTTATTTTTGTACCAATATTAAATTGAAGTAAAATTTCTAGTTTTATAATAAATTTAATGCACAACAGGGGAAAAAAAAAAAAAGGGAACTTCTTGGGCTGTTGAAATGTGGGTCCTGCACAAGTTGTCGAGACATCGCCTAGATCCTATTCACATTCTGGGACCAAGTTTGCGGACCGCTGTCACCATTCACTGCAGAGCTCAGAGAAGGTGAGAGGAGGTCTTTCGGGCCCATCAAGATCCTCTGAGAGAGCTGATGGACAGCGCGGCCTGGCTGCTTCAGTGTCATGATGCTTCCCACTCCAGCTTCACTCCACTTTACACCAGAGCGCACGGCTGAAGAGTCTGTGAGCTGGGGCACGAGCCCAAATTCTGTCTGACTCCAAAGGCTTGTTCTGAACCGCTGTACTCTGCTGCCTCCCGTTCTTTCTAGAATTTCCAGTATAGGTATTATTATGAGGTAAAAAAAGAAAAAGGAAGGAACCAAGGAAGGTAAGGGGATGCCCTCTATTTCCATATGTTTCCATGAAGAACCTTCTAGTCTGACTTTAGGGGAGAGCACTACCACCCCTATCACTCATTCTCACCAAGGAAGGAGCCATTTACCTGAATGATAAGATTGGGAGGGAGGTCACTCTTAGGTGCGGTGACAAGCTGGCAAATGTTTAGCAATCAGCTCTGGGGCAGAGAGAAGAGCCCCTGTGACATGTGCCAGTTTCTACCCTGGCTGATTTCAAACTACCAAAGTAAGGTCAACCAGTTCACAAAATTCCTAAAAATTTAGCATTCAGCCTCTGCAAGCTGTTATGTGTTGACTCCAGCGCATGAACACCCACAGAACATGGTTAGTGGGTCTCAGCTCCCTGCTATGAACAGACTCCAGCTCTCTGGTCCCTTTTGGGGTTGCTCCTCTACCCCTCCATTGCTTCCACTTCTTCCCTAAAGGCATCACCTGTCTCTCTTCTTCCACTGGGGCACCTAGCTCTTTAAGGAGTTTAAGACTTTGAGGAGTTTCGCCTTTGATACACACAAAAAAAATTAAAGAAAAGAAAAGAAAGAAATATTGTGTTTTAGCAGCTTTGCTTTCTACCCTACAGCACAGACTTCACTTGATGAAGGAACACAAAGGCCTGGCTACCTGCCTCGAATAAAAGAAAGGAAAATTCTAATATAGAATGAACAAAACCCAACTTCAAAGAAAATCTACTTTCCACTGCTCTGTCCTCCACAAGAGAATGAGGCATAGACAGTCTTTGTCTGCATCTCTGTCCCACATGAGTTCCCAATGACAGCGGTCCTGGTGTGACATCTCTCCAAGCTTTTAAAGACACTTGAGCCTGGACTCTGAGCACATTTCTGACCTCCCCTTTTTGGAGGCTCTTCCTCCAGGTCTGCCTTCCTGCAAGCCCTGGCTCTTTTCCGGCTGTGGAGGCTGGGCCCAGGGCTGGAAGTCAGAGTGGATATGTGAGAACATCAGGATTGGTAGCCCCTCCAAATCCCATGGAATGGGGAATTGACTTTCTCCAAAGGAGGGGAGTATACTGTCTCCAGAAGGAAGGAAGGATGCTGTAAGGACCAATGGCACCCACCACAGGACTTCAGATATAAATGAGTTGATAGAATACAAGCACCTACTCCCGACAATCAAAGCAGGGGAAGCATAAGAAGACTGGACAATGGGTTTTCAGCGAGGGGATGTGACTAAGACCTCCCATAACACTCAAGCTTTCTCCAGTGCCAGCATCAATTCAGCCAGCCTGCTGTCCACAGTGTGTCCACCACTGGGCCCATTGCTACCCCTGTAGACACAGCCTTTATTAATCATCAGCACTTTATTTCCTGGGACCCAGCCAGGGTTGAAAGGCTGACTGGGCTCCCATTGAATTTCCTGTGTTGTCCACTCAGCTCTTATGCATGGGAGGATGCTTATGTTGGGCCAGATTCCTGGGCTGGGACCTAATTTGTGGTGAGATGCCCTGGGAAGCAACCATGGTCTAGCCCGACCCCAAGCAGGCGCCCATGTCCAGAGGTCCCTGAGTCAGTTGGTAGAGGACACTGCGCTCCTCCAGGTCTGTGTTCAGAACCACAGCAGTTTTCTCCTTGGATTTCCCTGGAGCTTATTCACAGTGCCCCCTGCTGCCCATTCTTAGTTAACCTCATGTTTTCTGGATCCCTGGTCAATTCTTTTATGAAACTTAATCCAGGGCCCTCTAGGGTGACACAGTGAAGTCAAGTAATAAACGTGAAAATGCTTTGGAGAGTCGAAAAAAGAAGACTATATAAACACAACGGACCATTATTATAAAGCCAAGATTGAGAAGGACCGAACTAAATGCCTCCCTTATCCTCCAAACTTGTCTTATCACGCATACCTTTTCAGTAACATATTGTTTCAGTGGACAAAAATTTATTGTAATGGGCTGAATTGTTTCCCCCTAGAATTCATATGTTGAAGTCCTAACCTCCCATACTTCAGAATGTGACTGTATTTGGAGATAGGATCTTTAAAGTGGTAATTAAAACGTGGTCCGTAGAGTGAGCTCTAATCCAATATGACTGGTGTGCTTAGAAGAGGAGGAGATTAGGACACAGACACACACTGAGGGAAGACCACGTGAAGACACAGAGAGAAGACAGCCATCTACAAGCCAAAGGGAAAGGCCTCAGATGAAACTAACTCTGCTGACGTCTTGATCTCAGACTTCTAGCCTCCAGAACTGCAAGAAAATTAATTTCTGTTGTTCAAGCCACCAGTCGGTAGGACTTGTTATGGCAGCCCTAGCAAATGGATGCATCAGTCTATGATGTGTTTGAGCCCTGCCATTATAACTGAGTTTTATTGTGTCTAAAACAAGGCCCTGCCTCAAGTAATTCATACTCTAGAAGGAGGAAATAGGCAAATACAGATGATTATGGGTGTTATTAATGATAGTACCTACTGTCTGCCAGATACTTTGCCTATGTTGTCTTTAATCCTCACAAGAATCCTAAAATATTGGACAGATGAGAAGTAAAGGCACAGAGAGGCTTAAAACTTTCCCAAGGTCACATAGTTATCATAAAGCTAATAATTGAATCTATGTCTATTTGACTCAAAAATCTGCTTTGCCCCTCTTTCTCCCTCTGCCTCTTCCTCAGAGGCCAGTTGGGAAGATGAAGGGGTCAGGAGGGAGGGATGAGGAGGCGAATGTAGTAGACATTGGTGGTCGACTCTCTTTTCCTGATAACAGCACCCATCTTTTATTAGAGTATTACTCCCCGATAAAGGGAGTACCCATTCTTTCTCCCCAGGTCAAGAGGGATGGTCCAAGCCCTCGCCAATCATAACTCTATCCTTCCAGCCACAGGTCAATGACTGGGCACATGTCTACAGCCAAGCTAATTTTAGACTGTCCCATAATTTTTATAAGCTGAAACCAGGAGAAAGAAACCTTTGCTTTCCCCTGGGATAACCAAACTCTATGTAAGCCTGGAGCTCTCCGTGACCACATTTTCCCCTAGTGAGAAAGAAAGAGATCAACTCATAACAAGAAGACAATATACGTGTGTGTGTGTGTGTGTGTGTGTGTGTGTAGCCAGAGAGAGAGAAAAAGCTAACAGCATCATATGAGTGTCTGGATCCAGCCATTCCTAAGGTGACCTCATCCAGTCCTCATTATATGAGTTAATATATCCCCTTTTAACTGAAGCTGATAGTTTGTATCAGGTTTCTGTCCCTTAAAATCAAGAGTCCTGAGAAATACAATATTAGTAAAAAAACAAAAATCTTCGTAGATGAGGTGACCCAGGAAAGAAGAGATTCACCAGAAAGACAAGAGGAGAAGAGAGGCAGAGGCTGAGGTGTGTAATGGCAGCTACATTTGGAGAACTGCAGGCCACTCAGTGTGGCTAGACCTGAGATGTGTGGAGCTGGAGAGATGGGCAAGAGCCACATCAGAGAAGGCCTTCATGCCCTGCTAAGATGATTTGGTGTTTATATGAGGCCAATGGGGAGCCACCCAAGAGTTGTCAGTGATGTGATATGATCAAACTTCTGTTTCAGGTCACTCAGGAGATGAATCAGAGAGAGAACACAGCAGGAGGCAGTGTCAGCAGGACGCTGCTACAGGAATCCAGGTGAGAGATCAGAGTGGAAAATGACTCCCAAGTTCTTGGCTTTGCCATTGGCTGGGGGCAGGGCAGGGACAAAAAGAATTGCATTCTGGTCATTTTGAGATTGAAGTATGTGTGAGACATTTAAATGGAATTGTTCCGTAGGTATATTAAAGTGATGGCTGAGTTGGAGATTTAAAAAAAGGTTGTTTTTGAGTCATTAATGCAACTGCATATTTACTCATGCCTACTACAGGCCGAGCGCTACACCCAGAAGAATACAGTCAAACCTCTGCTTCCCCAGGATTACACTCTGCAGAAAACAAAACAGAAAATAAACAAGTAAATAAATAAAGAGACAGAGTAGGTGACCAAGAGACAATAAAGCGGCGCCATGGGCGAGAGAAGAACTGGAGGTGAGGGAGGGGCTCCATTAATTCAGGTGGTCGGCTGTCCTGAGGGTGGAGGAAACAGTCACAAGATGAATGTTCTCAAATTCATGCAAATATGAACACGCGCATTAGAAAAACCCATTCATTTTGTAGAGTCGCCTTCCTTGTCTTCTGTGCCCAGCTGTGCCCTCAAGGCTGGCCATGGCTTGGCAAGAGCTTCATGCAGAACACTGAGGCTGGTGCCGAGACACTCCCGCCACGCTCCTGTGTTCTTATCCAGTGCCTTTCGTCCCATGCTCCCAAAACCCACCCTGGCATCCACTCTTTAATTGTTGGGCTCATTGACACAAACGGGTGGCGTCTGATCGTTATCCCTGCGTCACAAATAAGGGCAACACAGGCCTCCATTCACAGGGTATCAGCCAAAATTATTTTGTGAGTCAAGGGATCTTACCTTGAGTTGAACCAAAAATACCTGATGTCTGGTTCTTTTTTTTCTCTGGAATTGCCAGTCACTACATCTTATTTTTACAGCTGTTTCCTCTTTAACTCCACTCATCTGACTAAAGACTTAGTTTTCCTTCAAGTCGTGAAGAGTCATGAAGTCATGTTATTCATCTCACCTGCTCATCAAGCCAAGCAGTTTTTCCGCCCAGAACACTCTTTTTTTTTTTATTAAAGATTTCATTTTTTTCCTTTTTCTCCCCAAAGCTCCCCGGTACATAGTTGTATATTCTTAGTTGTGGGTCCTTCTAGTTGTGGCATGTGGGACGCTGCCTCAGCGTGGTTTGATGAGCAGTGCCATGTCCACGCCCAGGATTCGAACTGACGAAACACTGGGCCACCTGCAGCGCAGTGCACGAACTTAACCACTCGGCCAGGGTGCCAGCTCCCCCCCACCCCCCAGAACACTCTTTAAATTGAAGCGCTACATAACATTCAAAATTATATGTTACAATTGCTTTCTTTTGGGGGGGGGCCCTAGTATAAAGTTACAAACTTCATAAAGTAGTTAAGGTGAATTCTTGTATTTATAGGTTGCCCAGGCAGGGGTTTTATGAACAGCAGACTTCCTTTTAAGAGAAAAAGTCTTATTTCCTTAAAAGCTGGGAAAGTTCAGGTTGCCATCTCGGGGGCTGACTCTTTAGGACAGTGAGGAAATGATGACATTGCTTTGGAAGCCTGGTCAGTGTGATAAAATAGAGTATCCATCTTGGGGAAGTGTTTATGCAAACTAAAGAAGATTGACATGAGATTATTTGGAATTGAGCTTATATATAGGAAGATAAAAATCAGGCAGCCTTAGGGACTTCTGGCTGCAGCCGCATGAAAAGGCTGGTGAATCCTCGTAGCAAAAAAGAGTGTAAAATTGGATAAAATTGTAAAAAATAAATAAATAAAGTGTCACGGCTCTGGAAATTGACCACAAGCAGAAAACAAATTGAGAAACGTTTACTCTTGAAAAATTGCTAGACTTTCAGATACAAACAGCTGTCAACAGTTGTATTAGTTATCTATGGCTGTGTAACAAATTATTTCAAAACGCAGTAGCTTAAAACAATAAATGTTTATCGTCTCATGGTTTCTGTGCCTGAGGAACCCTGGAGTGGCTTAGCTGGGTGCCGCTGGCTCCAGGTCTCTCGCGTGGTTGTAGTCAAGCTGTTGTCTAGGGCTCCAGTCTTATCTGAAGACTCAGCTGGGAGAGGCTCTGCTTCCAAGCTTCTTCCTCAGGCGGCAGTGGGCAGGCTTCAACTCCTTGCTGGCTGTTGGCTGGAGGCCTCCCTTGGTTCCTCACCACATGACGTTCTCCACGGGGCTTCCTCACCTCATAGCACCCGACCTCCCCCAGAGTGAGTGCTCCAAGAGAGAAAGAAAGGGAGCACCCAAGATGCAAGCTGCAGTCTTTTTTTTCTAAGACATGAATTTTATTAATTATGCAACTTTTTTAGGGAAGAGGTGGAAGTCTGATCTGTGTGTGGAAACTCCAAAGAATTTAACAACTTGCCTCCTGATTTAAGCAAAACACACTTGTGTACTAACGTATGCAGCCTAGTTCTTCTCAAGAGTAGCTTAGGAGGCATTTCCTCAAGCCCAAAGTCCCAAGGATTTCAATTCTGCCTCCCCACTGGTTACATTTCCAAAATGCCTCCCTAATCTTTTTTTTTTTTTTTTGGTATTGCAATAAAATTCACATAACACAAAATTAATCTTTAACCATTTTAAAGTGTAAAATTCGGTTGTATTTAATACATCCAGCCAAACAATTTTGAAAAGAACAATGTTGGAAGACTTAGACTACCTGATTTTAAGACTTATTCTAAAGTTACAATAATCATGATAGTGAGATATGGGCATAAGGATAAACATATAGATCAATGGAACAGAACAGAGAGTGCAAAAATAAACCTTCCATTTATGGTCAGTCGATTTTTAATAAATGTACCAAGGCAATTCAATGCAGAAAGGATAGTCTTTCCAGCAAATAGTGCTGATTGGATATCTATACAAACGAGGAAAAAAAAAGAAAAAGAAGGAGAAAGGGGAGGATAAGAGTAAGAATAAAAATTTAAACCTTTATCTTATACCATACACAAAAACTACCTCAAAATGGATCATAGGCCTTCATGGAAGAAATAAAACTATAAAAATACTTGGAAGAAAATATAAGAGAAAATATTAATGACCTTGGATTAGGCACAGATTTATTTGGACAAAAAAATATGATTTATAGAAGAGACAATTGACAAGTTGGACTTCAACAAAATTAAACACTTTTGTGCTTCAAAAGACGCCACCAAGAAAGTGAAAGGACAACCCACAAGAGAATATATTTGCAGCCAAATGTCTGTTAAGAGTCTAGCATCCAGAATATATAAAGAACTTTTATAACTCAACAGTAAAAAGACAAATAACCTAATTTTAAAATGGGCAAAGGATTTGAATTTCTCCAAAGAAGGTATACAAATGGTTAATAAATTCAACATCATTACTCTCTAGGGAAACGCAAATCAAAACCATATGAGACACCACTTCACACCATTAGTATGGTTAGAATTTAAAAAAATGGAAAATAACAAATGTTGGCTAGAATGTGGAGAAATTGAAACCCTTGCACATTGCTATTAGGGCTATAAATGTTGCAGCTGCTGTGGAAAAACGTCATCAAAAATTTAAATATAGAGTTACAACATGACCTAGCAATTCTACTTCTAAATATATACACAAGAGAATTGAAAACATATGTCCACGGAAAAATTTGCACATAAATGTTCATAGCAGCATTCACAATAGCCAAAAAGTGAAAACAACCCAAATGTCCATAATCTGAGGAATGGATAAATAAAATGTGGCATATCCATACTATGGAGTATTATTCAGCCGTAAAAAGGAATGAAGTCCTGACACATGCTGTAACATGGATGAACCTTGAAAATATTATGCTAAATGAAGAAAGCCAGAAACAAAAGGCCACATATTATATGATTCCATTTATGTGAACTGTCTAGAATAAGCAAATCCATGGAGACAGAATACAGATTAGTGGTTTGGGGGGTTGGGAAGGGGAAGGAATGGGGAGTGACTGCTAATGGGTACGGGGATTTTTTGGGGATGATGAAAATGTTCTGGAATTAGATAGTGGCAGTGGTTGCACAATCTCGTGGTTATACTAAAAGCCACTTATTTGCACACTTTAAAAGGGGTGAATTTTATGGTTATGTGAATTAACACCAATAAAAAATGTTAAAATTTGTGCACTTCAAATGACATCATAAAGAAATGAAAATACAAGGTATAACTTCAGAGAAAATATTTGCAAATTATCTATCTGATAAAGTACTTGTATCCAGAACACACAAAGAACTCTTACAAACTCCATAGTAAGACAAACAACTCAATAAAAAATAGGCAAAAAACTTGAGTAGACATTTCATCAAAGAAGATATTTGAATGGCTAATAATCACATGCAGTGATGCTCATTAATCATCAGGGAAATGCAAGTTAATACCACAGAGAAACCACTACAGACTCACTGGAATGTCTGCAAACAAAAAGACTGAAAGTAATAGGCGTTCGTGAGGTTATGGAGAAATTGGAACCCTCGTGCACTGCTGGTGGGAATGTAAAATGATACTTACTTTGGAAAAGTTTGGCAGTTTCTTAAGTTAAATATACTTACAACCTAGCAATTCCACTTTGATGTATGTACCCATAAGAAATGAAAACATATCTACACAAATACTTGCTCACAAGTATTCACAGCAACATTATTCATAATGTCCCCAAATTGGAAACAATCCAAATGTCCACCAACTAGAGAATAGAGAAACAATCGTGGTATATCTATACAATGTAGTATCCCTTAACAATAAAAAGGAACAAATTACTGATGCATGCAGCAAAATGGGTGAACTTCAAAAACGTTATGCTAAAGAAAGAAGATTAAGTATTGTATGATTCCGTTTATATGAAGTTTCTAGAAAAGGCAGAACCACAGAGACAGAATGCAGATCAGTGGTTGCCTGGGGCTAACAGGCAGAGTAGGGACAGAACCCAAATGGGCAGGAGGGAACTTTAGGGGACGATAGAAGTGTTCTAAACTGGATTGTGGTGATGGTTGCACAACAGTATAAATTGACTTAAAAATCAACGAAAGGTTAACAACAACAACAACAAAAACACAAGGAAATGGACGCAGAGAAGCTTTGGGACAAAGGTAATATATTTTTTCTCAGCCTGGTGATATCTTGATGATGATTTGTGTCCTTATATATATATATCAGACTTATGATTTATCCCCTTTACTGTATACATATCATACTTTGATTTTAAAAAAGTTTAAAATAGAAAATTAACAATTCAGACAGTGTAAGCAATTCACTGATGCAAGAAGAATCAGGGCGAAGTTAGCGTCTTGCTGATGCCATCTGGGCCTGATCGATGCTGTTATAAACAGCCAAGAGCACTCATTCTACCTATAAATTAATGTGAACGCATTTTCCACCCATGATGTCTGTTTAGCCTTTTCTCGGGGGATCATCTCATGACATTCTTTGGTTTATTTCTATACCTACTGACTCCTACCTGTTCTGAATCCTGTAAGATAGGAGGAGAGGTGGATGCTTCTCACACTACGTTTTTTTTCAGTTGAGATAAAACTTGCATACAGTAAAGTGAACAGATTTTACGTGCACAGCTCAGTGAATTTTTACACGTCTACACCTGGGTAACCATGACCTAGATCAAGACAGAGAATATTTCCAACACTCCAGAGGCTTCTTTGTACCCCTCTCAATCAGCAGACCCCCACCAAGTGTAACTACTGAATACCAAGACCCACCAAGTATAACATCCTGACTTCTACCATCATTGATTACTTTTGCCTGTTTTTGAATTTCATATATGGATTCAGAGAGTGTGTATACTTTTGTGCCTGACTTCCTTCATTCAACATGATGTCTGTGGAGATTCATCCACGCTGTTGCATTGTACTAGCAGTTCGCTTTTTCATTACTGTATTGTATTCCATTGTATGACTATGTCACAATTTACTTTTGGTGAACATTAGGTTGTTTCTAGTCTTTGGTTTCACAAATAAAGGTGTATATGTCTTTTGGTAGATATAAGCACTCATTTCTGTTGTCCTCTAGTGATATTTTACACTAGGTTTTAATAAAGTGCAGCATCCAGACCAGAGTAGGCCCATGACATTTGAACTTATAATACCTGAACTCTATTATGTAATGGTAACCCCAAAAGGCTATGGCAGGTCATAATTTTTTTTTCTTTTTTTTTAATCGAATTCATAAGAATTGACATTGATGTGAGATTTCAGTTGTATATTATTTCTTGTCTGTCGCCATATAAGTGCTCCCCTTCACCCCCTGTGCCCACCCCTCAACCCCCTTCCCCTGGTAACCACTGAACTATTTTCTTTGTCCATGTGTTTCTTTACATTCCACATAGGAGTGAAATCATACGGTGTTTGTCTTTCTCAGTCCGGCTTATTTCGCTCAGCATAATTCCCTCCAGGTCCTTCCATGTTATTGCAAATGGGATGAATTTGGCTTTTTTATGGCTGAGTAGTATTCTGTTGTGTACAGATACACCACGTCTTCTTTATCCAATCATCAGTCCATGGGCACTTGGATTGTTTCCATGTCTTGGCTGTTGTGAATAGTGCTGCAATGAACATAGGGGTGCATATGTTACTTTTGATGGTTGATTTCAAGTTGTTTGGGTAGATACTCAGCAGTGGGATAGCTGGGTTGTATGGTAGTGCTATTTTTAGTTTTTTGAGGAATCTCCATACTGTTTTCCATAGTGGCTGCACCAGTTTGCATTCCCACCAGCAGTGTATGAGGGTTCCCTTCTCTCCACACCCTCTCCAACATTTGTTATTTTTAGTCTTAGTGATTATAACCATTTTAACAGGCGTAAGGTGGTAGCTTATCGTAGTTTTGATTTGCATTTCCCTGATGATTAGTGATGTTGAACATCTTTTCATGTGTCTATTGGCCATCTGTATATCTTCTTTGAAAAAATGTCTGTTCATATCCTCTGCCCATTTTTTGATCGGGCTGTTTGTTTTTTTATTGTTCAGTTATGTGAGTTCCTTGAATAGTATGGATATTAACCCCCTGTCAGATATATGATTTGCAAATATTTTCTCCCAATTGGTGGGTTGTCTCTTTGTTTTGATTCTAGTTTCTTTCGCCTTGCAGAAGCTCTTTAGTCTGATGAACTCCCACTGGCTTATTTTTTCTTTTGTTTCCCTTGTCTGAGAAGACATGGTATTTGAAAAGATCCTTTTTGGTTCGATGTCAAGGAGTGTACTACCTATATTATCTTCCAGGAGTTTTATAGTTTCAGGACTTATCGTCAAGTCTTTGATCCACTTTGAGTTTACTTTTGTGTATGGCATGAGATAATGGTCTACCTTCATTCTTTTGCATGTGACTGTCCAGTTTTCCCAACACCATTTATTGAAGAGACTATCTTTTCTCCATTGTCTGTTCTTGGCACCTTTGTCGAAGACTAGCTATCCGTAGATGTGCGGTTTATTTCTGGGCTTTCAGTTCTGTTCCATTGATCTGACAGGTTGTAATTTTTGACAAGAGAAAATAACCCCCATTTCACAAGTCCACATGAGGTCTAAATAAGAAGGAACCTGTGCAGACCCCAGCACAATCTGAAACCTGTCATGTCTTTTCTCCTAGTCTACAAGACCTTTCACTTCCCTAGTGAGAGAGCCCAGCCTTCACAACTACTAATGGCTTTAGAGAATTGGGGAATTCTCAAAGAACTACCAACAATTCATTGATAATGTAAAGGACTTACTTCAATTAATATTTTTTCCATAAGGTCTTAAGGGGAAAGAAGAGGAGGGACAAAGATCATGGATTTGATAATGATTCGGAGTTATTGACCAGCCCTGGAGAAAATTGTGAAGTAGTTTAGGTGGCTTTAAGGACCTCCTCCACCCATGCTCTTCTCTTCTTCGGAATATCTTGTTCCCTGTGACCCCTTCCCTCAAAACTTCACCTCAGCATCAGGTGTGCTCATGAGGCCCTGGACTGGTACCTCATCCAGTCTCCTCGGCTCAGATGATGCCTAAACTCTGAATCTGCTTTGACCCCTACAGTGCACGCCCTTGGGGCTTGGCTTTCTACCAGGTGAAAGGCAAGCTGAGAAATTTACACAATCCACGTGATCCCTTCCCTCTAGGATGTTATAACAGGAGTCTTCTAGGAAGAAAGCTGGAATTAAAAGGAGCTGTTTTAATGGTGGAAAATCTGGCTGGGGAGATGCTCTCCTGGGACCCACAGGGCTGTTTGTCTAGCTGGGTCTGCCGCAATGCCGCAGGCTCTGCATTTCATTGCAGATGTTTGGTTTGGAAAGTCCCTTGGCTATCTGGCTTCTGGAATCCTCTCTCACCATGGAGCTCCTCTGTGGGAGGACAGAACTCATCAATCACGTTCCCCAAATGTCAAACTCCTGCTGTGTGACCTCAGGAGAACCTTGCTTTTCATCAACATAACAGAAGCAAGGACTCTACATTTGCTGGATGGAAGCTTGAACTGTTGGGCAAAGGTCCTCCCTGATGCTTAGAGTTCCCAAAGAGGACAACTATTGGAAGAGAAATCGCTACATAAATGTCACCCCCATCCTCTAGATGACTGTCATTTCGCCCTTCCTTCTTCTCTTTCCTACAGTCTCTTAAGAGATTCTTAGGGAATATAATTCACCAGCCAGAAACTAAACTATATTTAACTTTCTCGATTAGACCTATTTCATCTATGTCAAGCCTCGCTTGAGATGCTAAGCCAAAACTTGAGATCACTGGAAGAGGTCACAGAATCATTCAGGTTCAGACTTGTAGAATTACTTGCACTTTCCAGAACCTGCCGCAGCTTCCTTTAACTGCTGCTCCCTTCCAAAATAACCAAGCAGACCAGAGAATATTTCCAAAGAATGTAATTCAATTCAGAATCTGTTTCCTATGCTCAAGGCTTGACTCTGAGGGATAGGGGAGAGGGAAACTAGCAATACTAATTGTAGTCTCTGCCTTCAAGGAGCTTTTCATCTTTCTGAGATTGGTACCGTTGTTCACCTCCCTGGCCCACTTTAGATCCCCTCAAAGTCCTCCTCCTCACTCCGGCAGTGCCCTGGGGACCACTTTCATGCAGGTTCCTCCAATGGTACATGATCCAAGGCTCATGGGTGAAAGAGCACAATGCATCCACAGAACTTCAAGAAGTTCAGGGTAGCTGACACAAAGTACATTCATGGTGGGGAGGAGCAGAGGCAGTGATGGAAAGAGAGGAGGCTGGAGCCAGACCTCGATGGACTTTCAATCATGCAAAGTAATTTATACTGATGGCAAGGAGCAGTCATGGGAAGGCTTTGTGCAGGAGACTGGTTTGATCAGATTTAGGTTTTTAAGAGTCCTCTTGCTGCAGTGTGGAAAATTGACCAGAGGAGGGCAAAGCTGGAGACAGGAAGTCCGGTTGGCAATTACATGGTCTCAATCCTGGCTGCACACGAGAATCACCTGGGAAACCTTAAAGAAGTATCTAGAGGTGGAACTCAGACATCACTTTGTTTTCTACTAGCTCTCTAGTAGTTCTCATGTGCAGCCAGAGTTGAGGACCACTCCACTAGAGGTGCTAGTAGGCTCAGTATGGCTGGAGTATCGAGGGACATGCAGGAGGCCAGGAGAAACACACACAGAGAAAGCTGAGGTTCCTGTGCCCTATGGAGAGCGTCCAGCCTGTTCTGTTTTCTCTGATTCACACTAATTTTGGCCCAATTGGGTTTTATTTATTTTTTTCTGCTTTTTTTTCTCCCCAAATCCCCCCAGTACATAGCTGTATATTTTAGTTGTGGGTCCTTCTAGTTGTGGCATGTGGAATGCTGCCTCAGCATGGCCTGAAGAGCAGTGCCATGTCTGTGCCCAGGATCTGAACCAGTGAAACCCTGGGCCGCTGAAGCGGAGCGTGTGAACTTAACCACTCAACCATGGGGCCGGTCCCTCAGTTGGGTTTTAAACTTGAATTTGTGGCAAAGGGAGTTTTAGGACAGTGAAACTACCCTGTATGATACTATAATGGTGGATACAAGTCATTATACGTTTGTCCAAATCCATAGAACGTACAACACCAAGAGTGAACCCCAGAGTAAACTATGGACCTTGGGTCACAATCAGGTGTCAGTGTAGGTTCATCAGTTGTAACAATGTGCCAGTCTGCTGAGTGATGTTGATTATGGAGGAGGCTGTGCATGCGTGGGGATGTGAGATATATGAGGTATATGAAAAATCTCTGTACTTTTCTGTCAATTTTGCTGTGAAACTAAAACTGCTGTAAAAAATAAAATCTATTAAAAATTTGAATTAATTGCCAATATTAAAAAATATATAAAACTCACACCAAATATCCAAATTTCTGTTTCTCTAAGAAAGTTGGAATATCTGGCCACACTGGGTCTGCATGCCCCCATGGCAATAAACCAAGTACTGGCTGCCTGCTTCAGACACAGTGTGCGCTCCTCAGGCCATCATAGTTCCTACCACTTTCCATCAATTCCTACCTCTGCAGCTAAGTGCCAGTTGCTATTTCATCTCACACCCAGCCAGCTCACTCATTTAAGTTAATCGTTTAGTCCCTATCAGGATTGGAGTTTAGAATTCAAGAGCTAGACTCCACAGGGTGAGTAGACTTGTTAAGGATTTTGTTTTTTTACCCTGGGAGCAGTGCAAAGTCATTGAAAGGTTTTACACGGAGCAATAACACGATAAAATCTGTGATGTTAAAAGAATAGTCTTTATTGCTTAAATTCCAAGTCCAGGAACTATTTTACTAGGTAATGAGGACAAATCAAGACCGTCTCAGGGGGCTGGCCAGGTAGCCTAGCGGTTAAGTTCATGCCCTCCATTTCAGTGGCTGGGGATTCCTGGGTTTGGATCCAGGGCACAGACCTACACACCACTCATCAAGCCATGCTGTGGTGGCCTCCCACATACAAAACAGATGAAGATTGGCACAGATGTTAGCTCAGGGCCAATCTTCCTCATACACACACACAAAGATCACTAGGTATATACCCCAAAAGAATTAAAAACAGAGGGGGCTAGCCTGGTGGTGCAGTGGTTAAGTGTGCACGTTCCGCTTGAGCGGCCCGGGGTTCACCAGTTTGGATCCCGAGTGTGGACATGGCACCGCTTGGCACACCATGCTGTGGTAGGTGTCCCACATATAAAGTAGAGGAAGATGGGCATGGATGTTAGCTCATGGCCAGTGTTCCTCAGCAAAAAGAGGAGGTTTGGCAGTAGTTAGCTCAGGGCTAAGCTTCCTCAAAAAAAAAAAAAAAAAGGAAAAGGAAAAAAAATTGAAAACAGAGACTCAAACACACTCTTGTACATCAATGTTCATAGGAGCATTACTCACAATAGCCGAAAAGTGAAACAACCCAAGTGTCCATCAACAGATGAATGGATAATCAAAATGTGGTATGTACACACAATGGAATAGTCTTCCGCCATGAAAAGGAATGAAGTTCTGGTAGAGGGAGAGACCTTGAGAACGTTATGCTAAGTGAAATAAACCAGACACAAAAGGACAAATATTGTATGATGTTACTCATGTGAAACATCCAGAATAGGCAAATTCATAGAGATAGAAAGTATTTTAGAGATTACCAGGGGCTGGAGTTGAGGGTGAGAAGGGAGTTACCGCTTAATGAGTACAGAGTCTCTTTTCGGGGTGGTGAAAATTTTTGGAAACAGTGGTGATGGTTGCACAATGCTGCATATTTAATTAATGCCACTGAGTTGTACACTTAAAATGGTTAAAATGGCAAGTTTTATGTTATATGTATTTTACTACAATAAAAAGGAATAAATAAATAAGTTCAACTAAAGACACCAGAAAAAGAGCAACAAAGTAAACCTAATGAGAGTATAATTAAAATACTAAAAATAAATGCAAAAAGTAATGAAATGGCAAACAAACAATAGAGAAAGTCGACAAATCAAAAGCTGATTCGAGGGCAGGGAAAGCTAATAAAGTTAATAAATAGAAACAAACAAATAAAAATGAAGTAATCATAACAAAATGTGATAAGTGCTAAGAGAAAGGCACTCAATAAAGCGCTGGGAAGCAACCCCTAATTGGCGGGGGAAGCGGGAGAAGTTCACAGAAGATGTGCTGTTTGCCCAGTGAACTCGGGAGAGGAGAGGAGGAGTCTTCTGGGGTACAGAGCCGTGTGTGTGCATGTGCTCACGCGTGTGTGTGCACGTGTGTGTCTGCCAGGCAGAGGGACTCATGTTCTGGTCACCCTCGCATCCCCTTCGTAGCCCAGTGTCTCAAACCTGGGTGTTTAACAAATGTTTGCTAAAGGAATAAACATGTCCCCTGTCTCATTCTACCATGTGTCTTTTGTCTGTCGATGGATTTTAAAGAGCAAAATTTCCTAAGCCCTTTATCTATAATTTTTGGATTTGTCCAATTCCATGCTACAGTCTTTCAAGACAAAGCAATGTGATACTGTTTTCCTAAAGATACTACATTACAGGCTCCTAAACTTTTCTCCATTTCATCTGAAATGAGGCCTTCAACCCCTAGGCCTGAATAGAAAGCTAAAATTGATAGTGCCTGTTGAAAAAAAAAAAACCCCGAAATTCACGAGTAATGGTGGCTCCCCAAGTACCTTAAGGATATACATGAGGGTAGGATGTGCCTATCATGTGCCCCAGCTTTTAGGCACTGGTGTTTGCTGTGGGCATTTGAGGTACCAGGAGAAGGTACTGTTGCTGCATCAGGGCTGCGGTGCATGGTTGTGCAAGTTGTTCACTGTGCAAGAGCTCCTGGCAGAGGTGAGAAGGCTGGCTGAAATACAGGCTGTATTCCACTTATCAAGCCATGCACTCTGGAGCTTTGTCCATCCAGATAAAAGAAGCCTTTTTTTATTTGGCACAAATGCGTAAATGAGTATGGGCTAATTGCAGCCTTCTATCCTTGTCTGTCGTCACTATGCCGTCCTGGCTGGGGGAGTCAGTGCCTGAGAGTCTCCTGTCGATCGCTTCAAAAGAGCTCCCTCGGTTCTCTTCAGCTTCAAAGCACCTTTTCAGGCCCTTTGGTGGATGACTAACGCGCCACTGGCAATCCACAGATGGAGAATTAGCTTCTGCCCGGAGACCTTCTGAGTCCTATAAAAAGGCAAAGATCAGCTCATTTCCCCCACGCTGCTTTTAACCCCGTTGTTCCCACTCCTGCCGCTAGATGGCAACCCCGCCCAGGTACTGGAGACGGAGTTTCGTGAGGGCTGAACCCGGGCGACAGGAAGCGAGGGTGCAGGGGCTGCCTCTGTGGAAAAGACTGTAATTTGATCCCAGCTTTTTTATTATGTGATTTGGAAATATCTTATCATCCCGTCATACCATTTTATTACATGGAATAACAGTGGTACAGCACTCATCAAGCTCATACAGAGCCTCTCCTTTTCCAGTTCATCTGACTGTTTCTTTCCATCTGCAGATGTTTAAATCCAGGAGATAGAGGTCAAGCCAGAGGGAACTCAGCCCCCTGACACACAAATTCTGACTCCAGGCAACTAATAGCTATTAATCATTTTAGCATTCTCCTTTTCTCCTTGGGGCATAATTTACATTACACTCAAAGAAACAATTTTTAAGAGTACAGTTCAGTGAATTTTAATAAGCATGTACACCAGCATAACCACCACCCCAATTAGGACATAGAACGTTTCCATCACAATGGTGAGGTCTCTTGTCTGCCTTCAAAGTCAAACCCCATGACCTGAAGATGGCTCAAGGCCCAGAGCAGCGCAAACAGTGGGTCGGACAGGGAGAATGTGGCCTGGAGGATAATGTGTGCTGTGAGAGGCTAAATACACAGCTTTAATTACTCGCAGCTTTACGTTTTTGTGTTTTCCTGGTAAAATCAAGCAACCATTTATTTTAAAGAAGGAAACGGCATTTTAAGAAGCAGTTTATTTTACCCAGCATTTTAAAAATACAATTTTCTTCCAGATATGTAAATACATAAAATTCTCTGAAATATATTTAATCATTGCTTCATGATTGGTTCTTGTGAAGTTCTTTCACTATGCAGTTCTTTTAGGCTGCAGATGAGAAAATTATCAAAACTATTCAGTGAGACCCTTGATTTATTTTGAAAATACTTTTTCCTGAAGAACCAATCAAAGCATTCTTCAGCCCAGGAGTTGAGTTCATCTGTCAGCCTGCATTAGCTGTGCCTTCTTTACTGTACTAGAGAAATGCAATGATTTCTACTAAGAGATGATTTCTTTATTGTAAACTTTTTATGGAAGCATCACATACATAAGAAGTACACAGCTCAATGGATTTGCACAAACTGAACCCACCCATGTAATCAGCTCCCAGATCAAGTAACAGAACACCAGAAGGCTTCCCGTTACTCCAAAGATAGTCATTACCCTGACTTCTAAGAACGTAGATGAATTTTACCTGCTTTTGAACTTTCCATAAATAGAATCATATGTCAAGGTGTTGTTTTGTGCCTGGCTTCCGTTGCTCAATGTTTTATTTGAGAAAGACATTCATGTCGTTGTGTTGGAATTTGTTCTTTCTCTTGCTGTATAGTATTCCGTTGTGTCACTATACCACCATCTCTTTATCCATTCCACTATTGATGGACATAAAAATTGTTTCCAGTTGTTGGCTATTACAAATAGCGCTGCTCTGAAAATGTTTGAAAATATCTCTTGATGCACATTCCCTACACATGGCTGGGCCATAGGAGCTACATTCGTTCAGCTTGAATCGATGCTGCCAAATGTTTCCCAGAGTGGTTGTTCTAATTATAGTCCCACCAGCAGTGTAGGAGACTTTTAGTGGCTCCAACTGGACATTTGCTATAACTAGTCTCCTTCCTTCCAGACGTTCTGCTGTCTGCAGTGGCATGTCACCAGGGCTTTAACTGGCATTTCTCTGATGACTAATAAAGTCAAGCACTTTTCACATGTTGTACTGGCTATTTGGATCTCCTCTTTGTAAAGAGCTTGTTCATGTCTTTTGCCAATTTTCTGCAAAATACTTGATCAGGTACCTTGCACAAGTCTTTAATTTTTTATTTATTTTTAACTTTTTGTTTTGAAATAATTTCAGACTTTTGCAAAAATAGTACCAAAAACATCCCTTGTTCCCTTCACCCAGCTTCCTATCTTGCTGTCTTGCATAACAATGGTCCAATGATCAAAATCAAGAAATTAACGCTGGCACTCATCTACAGACCTTATCAAAATTTCATCGGTTGTCTCACTAATGGTTTTTTCTGGACCAGAATCCAATCCAGGTTTACACACTGCCTTCCACTGTCGTATCTCCTTGGTCTCCATCAATCTGGGATAGTTCTTCAGTCTCACTTTGTCTTTAATGACCTTAACGCTTTCAAAGAGCACTGGCCAGTTATTTTGTAAAATGTCCTCAGGTTGTGTTTGTTTAATATCCCCTCAAGATTACATTCAAGTGGGCCAGCCCTGGTGGCCTAGTGGTTAATTTCAAACACTCTGCTTTGGTGACCTGGGTTCAGTTCCCGGACACGAACCTACCCCACTCATCTCTCAGTGGCCATGGTGTGGTGGCGGCTCCCATACAGAAAGAAAAAAAGACGAAGATTGGCAGTGGATGTTAGCACAGGGCTAATCGTCCTCAGCCAAAAAAAAAAAAAATTCAAGTTATGCATCTTTGAAGGAATGATGTATCCTTCTCTGTGCATGACAGCGGGAGAACAGATCAATATGTCTTATCAGTGGTGACATCAACTTTGATCACTTGGTTAAGGTGGTGTCTGCAAGGTGTCTCCACTGTAAAGTTACTATTTTTCCCTTTGTGGTTAATAAATATCTTATAAGGCAGTATGTCAATATCCTGTTTCTTGTCATTCTTTTCCTCTACAATGTGTTTAATTTATGGCGTTATTCACATATTCTTGTTATTAGTCCTCTTTTTGACATATGTGTTGTAAATATCTTACACTGCTGCAAGGCTTGTTTTTCACTCTTCATGTCTTTTGATGAACAGAAGTTCTTAAGGCTAATATAATTAGATGTATCGATTTTTACCTTTACGGTTACCACTATTTGTGTCCTCTTTAAGAAATCTTTACCCATCCCAAGGTCATGAATACATTCACTTATGTCTTCTAAAAACCTTGCTGTTTTTCCTTTCCTGGTTGGATCCACAATCCATCTGCAATTGATTCTTTTTAAGCAAAGTATCAAGATTCATTATTTTTTCATGTGGTATCAAATTGACCCAGCACCATTTATAGAAAAGTCGACCCTTCCCCCTGCACGGCCACTTTTGCTAGCACTCAGGCGCCTGTATGGTGAGGGTCTGCTCCCGCCCGCTCTCTTCCGTCCCGTTTGTCTAGATGTCTGTCTCTGTGTGAACAGCACACTAACTCAAGTGTCATATTATTAAGTCTTGACGTCTTTCTCTTTCTGGCTTTATATCTTCTTCTTCAAGATAGACTTGGCTATTTTGGGTCCTTTGCATTTCAGTCTAAATTTTAGAATCAGTTTGTCACTTTCCATGTGCCCATGATAAACCCATGCTGGGATGATGTGGACAGTGTTGAATCTGTGGATCAGTTTGGGAGCAGTACATGTTTAAAATATTGAATCTCCCAATTATGAACATAGTACATCCCTCCACTTAATTAGACCTTCTTTATTTGTCTCAATAATGTTTTATAGTTTTCAGTGTAGTGGTCTTGCACAACTTCCATTGATTTATTCCTAAGTATTTGATGTCTGACTATTTAATTTATTTTTATTTTTTTTAAGGAAGATTAGCCCTCAGGTTACATCTGCCACCAATCCTCCTCTTTTTGCTGAGGAAGAGTGGCCCTGAGCTATCATCAGAAGATGGGCTATCTGTGCCCATCTTCCTCTATTTTCTATGTGGGACACCTGCCGCAGCATGACTTGATAAGCAGTGCATAGGTCTGCACCCGGGATCTGAACCAGCAAACTCCAGGCCGCCGAAGCAGAGTGCACAAATTTAACTGCCATGTCACTAGGCCAGCCCCCCTGACAATTTATTTTTAAAATATGGGGGCCACCCCATGGCCGAGTGGTTAAGTTTGCACGCTCCACTTCGGAGGCCCAGGGTTTCACCAGTTTAGATCCTGGGCATGGACATGGCACCGCTCATCAGGCCATGCTGAGGCGGCATCCCACATGCCACAACTAGAAGGACCCAAAACTAAAATATACAACTATGTACCAGGGGGCTTTGGGGAGAAAATAAAATCTTAAAAAAAAATGGCTACAGGAGAAGAGCAGTGGTTCTCACTGGGAGGTGATTTGGCCCCCAGGACAACTTGGGCAATGTCTGGGACATTTTTGGTGGTCATGCTGGGAGTAGTGCTACTATATCCAGTGGGTAAAGGCCCGGAATGCTGTTGAACATCCTACAATGCCCAGGACAGTCTCTCACAACAAGAGTTATTCAGCCCCAAATGTCCATAATGCTACTCTCAAGAACCTTTAGCATACAGTTAAGAATGTCCAGAAAGATGTCACTTAACAGTAATTCGTTTGTGTTCATTGTTTATAGATTTTTGTATTTCATGTGGCATAGTGACCTACAGTGACATTTTCATCATATTAAAGTTATTCTTTACTACTAGGGTGTGAATAAAACTCGCCATTTTCAGACGTTTATAAAAAGAATGTTATAATTATTGGGAGTTAGTTCTCCATGGGTTTTGGGTTTCTGTACATCTTCTGAGCAAAAGGCATTGAGTTTTTTTCAAGGATATTTGCATAACAGACAGCCGTGGAAAGTAAAGAGAGAGACTCCCCGTAGAGAGATTTGGAGACATCTCTCCCTGGAGACATCCCAGGGTAATAAATCTAGAGACATCGCCTCTATGTCCCTGGAGATTTGCTTATATTCCAGGGTAATAAAAGATAATAGCTCTCTCTGGGGGGATAGGCAGGTTTGTTAGCAGTCCCTGTATAAGATTCGGGGTTTTCTAGGTTCCTCAGCTGTGACACAGATCCGCCGTGTGCCCAGTATCCTCTTGGGCCCACCCCTGCATCGCACCATGGGACTTGCAGGCAAGAGGAACCTCTGCTGCCTGCTGTGCTGTGAGTATTAAACTGTCTAAATCTACTTGGACTCATTGTCTCCTTGCTGGCTGAATCTATATAAGTATGTTTAGCTGACTTAGCAGCTGTAGCAATCTCTGTCGCTTAGGGATTGTTTAACGATGACCAGTTAGCAGGCCCTATCATCAATGTAGGAACATCCTGTGCTTCCCGGAGGATGATATAGATCAGTATGTAGGGCAGGACGCCTTGGGCTTCTCCCTGGGGCAGGGGCAGCCTTGATCCTCATCACTACCCAAACTTGCCTGAACCTAGCAGTGGCCACAACCTCAATTCAAGCTAAAAGCCCCTCTACAAAAATATAACATATGAAAAAGATGAGTTATCATGGTAACTCTCACCCTGTACTATTTGCAGCTGCTGTGTTTTTGTGATTGCTAACTGAACTGGGGTCACTTCAAGGCTGTCCACATCCACCTGGAGTATTTGCAAAAACAAATGAGACCACGTCAATTCCTATGATCAGAGTTAATTTTTGCAATGATGGTTTGATTTCATGAGGCACACGTGTGAGCAGCAGGACAGCAGCAGGGAATGTACAAGGTAGAAGGGGAGATGTTAAAAAAAAGAATGATCTTGAAGGAAATATACCTTCCCTGTCAGCTGCCATGCTTCTGAGTGAGGTGAGGGGTGGGGATGGGGCACTTCCCTGGAGGCTCTGATCTGCAAATGCACTGTTATTTGACTATCAAACTGTGCTGAAGTTGATGTTGATATAATGCAAGTGATTAACCTCCCTGTGCTCAGATCAGCTTTCTCTTTGGGTTGAGCTACAACAGCTCATGGTAACCAAATAGGTTTTATAGGGAAAAAAAGGCATTCCTCTGTTGATGCATAGAAAAAGGAAAAATAGCAAATGCTGCTGGTTTTCCTAGATACATTTTCTGTAGAATATTAGACCACCTCCTGATGGGGCACAGGGTTTGGGGTATAGAGGATTCATCACCTTTGCTCAGGATTATCTGTCTGTTAGGGAAACAGAAAGATCTGAGATCCTATATCTAAAAGTGAGATAAATTGGACAATACCTCTTTCCAAACACCAGTAAAGTTCATTGAATGAAGATTATTACAATAGCAAAACAGGACCCTAATCGAAAGGTTGTGCTAATCTCTGGCGTGTTGCCCATCTGCTGCCATGTTGCGCCTTAAATTCCTTAGGATCCCAGGCTGGAAGTGAAACAAGTTGTGGTGGATCTGCTGGCTCCTGTATGACGAGGTGGGGGGAAAGTGGAAGTCGAGTACTAGACAGAGAGGGTAAAGCTGTCGCTACCACTGGACTGGGCCTGTCCCCAAACAGCTCTGTCTTCCTATCACCTTCTCACTGCTCCTTCCCTCACTAAATTTGCTAGATTGGAAATGTTACCCCACAAAATTGGGGTTCTCTGCCCAATGTGCATAAACAAGCCAATTAATTATGGCATCAACCTTTGGGGGAGAAATCAGCTTTTATTCTGTGAGATAGACCTGCAGGGAGACGGGGTGTGTGCCCTCACATCTGTCTCCCTAATTCAGGATTTGGGACGAAATTTAAGTTAGGGGGAACAGGCTAGCACGCGGAAATGCTGGTGGGACAAGTTTTGATTGGTGGGCTTCAAGGATTTATGGTAAGGTTTTAAACATTTATGACAGGATGTGGAAGGAATTTTAACACCAGATTTTCCTGAATGAGGGACCCCTTGCTTCTGATAAGAGTGAGTTTCAAGTTCCGGTCATTTCCTAGTCCTTGGGTTCCACCGGGAAGAGGATCTTTAGTTCCGAGGTTGTTTCAGATCATGATTTCTTCTTTTACATACGCTCTGGCTACGTGACTTGGCAGTTTTCCTGAAAGACAATCCTTGGTCACTTTGTCGATAAGAGATGACGTCTGTTCAAGCTGTGAAGGGAGAACAACGGGTATATTGAGTGAAAAGGGGTCTTAGCAGGTCCTGGAATAAATATAAAGACCACAGGATAAGTGATATCAGTGCTTTTCAAATCCATTCATCTCTCTATACATTTCCTGACCATCTTTTTAGGAATCATTCTTTATAGTGGTAAAAAACACATAGCATAATAGAAATCACTCTAATTGGCTCTAAATGGGCCTGTGGTTACAGAAACACAGGTTTTCTTCATGAGAATCTCTCTCACAAAACTTACATAGATTTTGTGTGTGTGAGGAAGATTGTCCCTGAGCTAACATCTCTGCCAGTCTCCTCTACTTTGTATGTGGGATGCCTCCACAGCATGGCTTGCTGAGCAGTGAATATGTCTGTGCCTGGGATCCAAACCTGCGAACCCCTGGCCAAAGCTGAGAGTGCAACTTAACCACTACACCACCAGGCTGGCCTCTAGATTTTTTTCTTTTAGCAAGCTTAATACGCTGCTGTGACTTGTGATTGGGATGTCCTATTCTGCAACCTCAGGAATCAGTGGATTCTGTGGACTCCAGATGGGTTCATGCTTAAAGCAGCACTAGTATCCTAGCAGAAAGGTAAGTGAGAATAAGGAGACGGAAAGCTGCTTTTTCCTTTTTGTAATAAGCCTTGTAGACCTATTTACCTCTTAAAACTATGTGCATTTGTAACTTTGATAAAAATGAAAGTTTATTTTTTTAAAATTGGTAAATGAGCTACGTAGAATGGATACAACTGAAAATGGAATTAATGAATTTGTAAGATTAATCCTAAGGATTCTCTCAAACTAAAGCTAAAGGACGAAACCAAAACCAAAACCAGAACCAAAACAACCAGTGTGGAAAGTTTAAGTGAGACGGAAGATAAAGTCAAAAGTTCCCACAGCATCAACTGAAATTCCAGAACAAAAGAATAGAGATAATGGAAGAGGGATAAGTTAATAGAAGAGCATTTCTGAGTTCTGAAAAGATTCATCTTCTGAGTGAACAGATCTAAGAGTGCCAACCAGGAGGAGCGAAAGAGGTCCCACTCCTAAACACATTCTTCCAAGGAAAGAAGAAATCTAAAATTTCTCTAGAAAGAAAAACTAGATTACCTACAAAAGAACAAGAATCAGTTTGACATCAGATTTTTCTTTGATACCAGTGGATTCTAGGAGGAAATGGAGAAATATCGTAAAGGACGGTGTCGAAGTTAGTTTCTCTTAGAGCCCTCAAACAGGACATTTATAAAATTAGGTGGTAGCAAACACTGCTGATTGGGGAAGGGAGTGATTGGTGAAAAGTTTTATTACTAAATTTTAGTTTTATTTAATTGTGACCAGAAAAATAGCCACCATTAATATAGAACTTATGATGGGCCAAGAACTCTTCAAAAAATTTTACATATAAGTCATTTAATCCTTATAACATAGCACCTATGAGGCAGGCACTGCTATTATTCTCACACTACAGATGAGAAACTGAGGCACAGAGAAGAAAGGTGACTTTCTTAAGGTCATCAGCTAATAAATGGAACTTAAACCCTATTTTTATTTTGGAATTTATTGAGGTTTCTTTGCAAATAAATATTTTGTCAGTTTTTAAAATATTCAGTAGATGATTGAAAAGAAAGTGCTTTCTCTGTAGAATATGGAGTCCAGGCTGTAACTGTTAATTTTATCTCATGAATAATATTACTCACTTTACTTCTATGTTTTTTGGTCTGTTTCATCTATCAAAGACATAACAGAAACAGCTTAAAATTTATTTCTGGTTTATATTGTAAAACTTAAAAAAATAGTCTTCTTCTTCCTGTTAGATGCTATATTTTCTTTTCTACGTTCCAGACCTTTCTCATAGTTCTATATATTTTTTATGCTTACTCATCCTTGAAGGTTAAAAGTTTTATCTATACTTTGCCTTTGTTCCCAAACAGGATGAGCTAATTCTTGGCTCCCTGTCTGTCTATTCGGAGGCTGTTAGAATCTTCTCATATCTTAGGTTGAAGGACTGGTTACCTTCCAGCAGCCTGAAGAGAGAGTGGAGGGAGACATCTGACAAAGAATGTCATACCTGCAAGATTTCTTCTCAATGCAAAGCCACTGTCCCAAGGGACCAAAGGTTATCTGGTCTTTGTGCTCGAGTCCTTCCTGGCCAGCAGCCAAGCTGGATGTGGCCTGGCCATGCTCCTGAGATTGCCATCTCCAGTGTCATAGAGGAGACTTGCCACTCAGGGTAAAAATTCCCCTTCCTTACATGCAGTGGGCCTTTTCAATGAGAATTGGGAAGGGAGATTCAGAAGGCTTGGCCAAACCTCCACTTTTATCTGGAAGTATTCTGGTTATCTATTGCTCCATAAAATAACACCCCAAATTTTGAGGCATGAAACAATGATTACTTACTGTTGTTCTCTCTCATGATTCTGGTGATTGACTGGGCTCAGCTAGGTGGCCTCTCACCTGGCTGCCATGAGACAGGAATGATGCTGGAGTCATCTCGAAGGATTCCTCATTCACATGTCTGGCCCTGAGACTGGGACAGTTCAAACGGCTGGGGCTGGTACAGCCGGGGCTCCTCCGACTCTCCCTTTTTCTTCATTTGGGCTGTGCACATGGTCTCCGCAGCATGGCAGCTTCAGAGCAGCTGTACTTATTATATGGCTGCTCAGGGCTCCAGACGCATATGTTCTGAGTGAGAGAACTAGATGAAAGTCGTATCACCTTTGAAGACCCAGACTTGAAAGTCACATGGCATTACTTTGGTTGTGCAGTCACAGAAGCCCACCCTAGAAGGCCACCTTAGAAGCCCACTCAGGTTCATAGGGAGGGGACAGAGATGCCATCTCTTGACTGGGGGCAGGGAGGCAGGGTTTTTGGAAAAGCATGTAAGACTGAATTGGTCACATTGTTGTGACCAATTTTAAAAAATACAATCTACCACAGAAAGTTTGATACAATTTCGTTGGATTAATAAATGACTGTATACCATACACAGTAAGACCTATTGACATCTACTCTATGCAAGTATCTAACTCATAGAGCTGTTGTGAGGATTAACTGATTAGAACTGTATATCCAGAGCACTTAGAATAGATTGGCACATAGTAAGTGCTTATGTAAATGTTAGCTATACTCTAAAGTTCAGGAAAATTAGAAATAATAATTACAGGTAGCATTAACCACTCTTCCTTGCCACTCAATTTTCAGTTGTCCATTCTGCTATTCACTTTTTTTTTTTTTTACCTTCTTGGTTTACCTTCTTGTTTTGGTGGAACACATCATCTGAAGGCTTCTTAAGAAAAGGCACATGGGAGATAAGTTTTTTGAAATCTTGCATGTCTGAAAATATCTTTATTGACCCCCAACTTGACGGATAGTCTGGACAGGTATGAGAATCTATGTTGGAAATAATTTTCTCCCTGATTTGTAAAGTCTTTATTCCACTGTCTTCCAGTTTTGTGGGTTGCTGTGGAGAAGTCTGATGCCATTCTGGTTCTCGGCCCTTTGTATGAAAACTCATTTTTCCCTCTGGGTGTTCGTAACATCTTCTCTACGTCCCCAGTCTTCTGAAATTTTATCATGATGTGCCTTGGCGTGGTTCTGGTTTTGTCCATTGTCTTGGGCTCAGTGAGGCCTTTCAGTGTGGAAACTCATGTCCTTTCGTTCTAAAAATATATACAATTGAAGTATTTAATGGATTTCTTCTCCTCAGTTTCCCAGATGTCCTGGACGAGCTTTCTAATTTTCTGATGCTTTCTTACCTCTTTCTCTTCTTTTTGCCTTTTATCTATACATTCTAGGATATTTCCTCTACTTTATCTTCCTACCACTCTATCATATTTTTAATTTGAAAGAGCTCTGTTTGGTTCACTGAGTGTTAATTTTTTAAAATTTTATTTATTTATTTAGTGTGAAGAAGATTTGCCCTGAGCTAACATCCATTGCCAATCCTCCTCTTTTTTTGCTTGAGGAAGATAAGCCCTGAGCTAACATCTGCACTAATCTTCTTCTACTTTGTATGTGGGATGCCTCCACAGCATGGCTGATGAGTCAGCACCCGGGATCCAAACCTGTGAACCCCTGGCTGCCAAAGCAGAGTGCGCAGAACTTTAACCACCCGGCCACAGGGCCAGCCCCAGAGTGTTCATTTTTTAGAGAATCTATTCTATTGCATTCTATTTTTATTTCTCAAAGGAGCTAGATAATAGATTTTTCAAAGTTTTCTTCTCTCCGTGTAGTCTCCTGTTCTGTGTTTCATGCCTGATCCCTCCCTTAAATTCTGATGACCTTCGGCTGTCTCCTCTTATTTAAGAATGCCAGATTTAGCAAAGCAAAATACAACAAAACAAAACAGGACACCTATTTAAATTTGAATTTTAGATAAACAACAAACAATTTTTAGTGTATGTTCCATGCAATATTTAGGACAGACTTATAGCATATAAGTATTTTATACTTTAGTAAAAAATTTATTTGTTGTTTATCTGAAATTCCAATTTAACCAAGTGTCCTATATTTTGCCTAGCAAAATCTCAAAAATCTCTTTACATTTAAACTTTAAAATTTGCCTAGTGAAATCTCAAATGCTGCCTGGGAGCTCTGTGTGCACGTGTAAGTGAGCAGGGCTTGATTACTGCCAGTTGCTCCAGTTTCACTGAGTAACTGATGACAGTTCTTTAGGTCTTACTTTTCCCTGAAGGAGAGTATTCAAACTCCCTAGCCTGGCTGCCAGTGTTGCAGAAGCCAAGTGAAGGAAGAACACTGAGCAGCTCAATATTCATCATATTAAGTTTCAAATAGACCTTCAATTCCCCTACCTTGTGTGGTGGATTAAAGGTGGATTAAAGGTGGTTGCAATTTTTTTTGCTAGTCCCCCCATTCACAGATGGAAGGGGATTTAGCCCCTTCTCTGGAATCTGGGCTGGCCTTAGTGACTTGCACGGCCTAGAGAATGCAACAGAAATAATGCTCAGAGGCTTCCAAGCCTAGATAATAAGAAGCCTGGTAAGTTCTGCCTGGCTCTCTTGGAGCATCCTTTCTAGGAGCCCTGAGCCTCTGTGTAGGAAATCTAGCTACCCTGAGCCTGCCATGTGGAGGGAGCCCGTGTAGGTGCTCTGGTCCACAGTGCCAGCTGAGACCAGACTTCCAGCTCTCCTTGCCATGGTGCCAGACATGTGAGTGAATCCTCTAGACTGGCCCATCTGCCAGCTGAATATCACCAAGTGACCTTTGTTGATGCCAGGTGGAACAGAAGAATTGCCCAGCCAAGCCTTGTCCAAATTTAGACCCACAGAATCATGAGATATAATAAAATGGTCATTGCTTTAAGTCACCAAGTTTTGGGGTAGTTTGTTCGGCAGCCTTAGATAACCAGAACATCTTGTCTACACCCGGTATGCCCCACTCCAGAGATCCTCTGCTTTACCTCCTCCAGAGACCATGTTTCCAATCTTCTGCCCGAGCGGGAGAGGGGCAGTGGCATCTGTGCAGTACTGTGAAGGGGGTGGAGGAGACTGCTTCCTGTACACACTTACAAACAATCCTCTTGTTTTCAGTCTTAACTATATACCCACTTTAAGAAACACCGGGGGCAGCAGTTTCCTACGTATCTTGAGAAATTCTACAGTATCGTGTTGCTTCTCAGCTTTCCCTACTCCTGGCTTCGGAATCAGTTTTCTCAAGTCTGCTAAGTCAATTCTCACCTGTCTATCTGCTTTCCAGTTTCCAAAGTTTTGCTATTTTTCCTCTCTTGTTCTTATGAGATTAAAAAAAAAAATCTACTATTGCTTGAGTTGGATTTCAAGAGGGAGCTGAGGTAAATGTTTGGGTTCATTCTGCTCTCTTGAATTCAAAGGCTCCGTTTTGTCTTTAATTTCAACAATTGTATGAATTTTTAAAACACTCTGTGTTAGATCAGGTTCCCTAGAAGCAAAGCGTAAGAACGGGATTCTTGTGTAAGTGCCTTAGTGAGGGAGAATTCTCAGGAGAAACCTGCGAGTAAGTAAAATAGCACACAGAGGGAGGCAGAGCGAAGCCGTGGTTTCCGCTGAAATGTAGCCTCAGCCTAAACCCGTGGGAGCTCTGGAATATAAAGGTATCACAGGTTTATTCCTGGCCTTTGGTACCCCATAAAAGCCAGCTTCTGCCTGTGGCCTCCCAACCTGGCCTGAGGGCAATTACGGAGAAAAAGGGGCAGCTGTGAGCTGGGGGCCCCCTCCTGGGAGAGGTGATCTCAGCCGGGTGCTAACAGCATCTGCTCCATTCCTAACCTTTTATTTTTTAGGGTGGCCTAATTGTTATTTTTTAGGGGATGCCATAGTCTTTCTAATCTCTCTGAGGAAATGAATTATCTTTAATTCCTTCTTTTTATACTGTTTGTCTTGTTAATTTTGTTTCCTCCAGGTAAGTTCATAAACTGAAGCTCAGGACTTTTAAGCAGACCCAGGTCTAGAATCCCCATCAGTCTGATCCTTGCTCTTAACCATGTTAAACCAGCGCCTTTAGCTACATCTTAACGAAATAATTTAATGTTACCTCTCCAGCTTTAAGGGTGCAATTAGGCGCCTGGATTTTGGTCTGCTGGCTGGCAAACACACTCCCAAAGCTACCTACCCTTTGCTAAATAAAATCGCAATTTGCCTGTAGACTCAACGGATTCATGCTGCAAGCATTCACTGAACACCTATGTGCCCGAAACGGTCCTGGGCGCGGGTACAAAGATGCCTTAGACTCAGCTGGTGCCTTCAAGAGGCTTGTCTCCAGTCGGGGAAGCAGATAGGAACACACAAAACCGCGTTACAAGAGGGGAGCGCTGCCCCAAGGCCGAAGTCCGGAGCTACTGATCAGTGCCCAACCCTGGTAATTTACAGGGGAAGAGAGACAGATCCGGGCTGCTCCTGACCCTCTTTCCCAAAGGCTTCCCCAAGGGAAGGGAACTCTGTTTTCCTCAAGGGAGATGTAAAACTCCTGGGAACTTTTTGGAACGCACGTTTTAACGTGCCAAAGGGAAACGCAGTGTGCCGTTTTGATTTGACTTTCCACTCTTCCGGCCACAGGCTCGACGTGAGTCCTGACGTTGAGAGAGAAAGTGCAGTTTCCTAGGAGGAAGTTTGGATTCCCGGGCGCAGGGAGGGTGCGGGCGAGGCCCGAGGGCTCAGACCTCCGAGAGGGTGGGGGCGCCCGGGCGCCGACCGGCCGGAGAGTCCAGCTCTCTGCGGGGGCGGGAGCCGGGCTGGGCGGCGCCGGGCGGGCTGTGCGATGCGGGCGGGCACGAGGCTGGGAGCGGGGACAGCGGGCCAGGCCGCGGCCCGGGGCAGCCCCCCACCTAGGGGCGAGGCCGGCCCCTCCCTGGGCGCCCTGCGCGGCGGTCCCGGCCCCGGCTCCAGGTGCGCTCGGTCCGCGGAGGGTTTTCCGGTCCCGTGGGCAGAGGAACGACCAGGAACTCGGCCTGTCTCCACCCCGCAGTGGGGCGGGTCCGCCTGCAATAAGACCCGCTGCCCGGCCCCCAGGAGGGTGTGACCTCCGTGGCCGCAGAGGACGAGCGCCGTCCCGTCTCGGCACGAGCGGTAAGGGGGCCCGGGGCCGGGGGGTCCTGGGCTGCGGGAATGGGGCGCGGCAGCCCCGAGCGCCTCGCGGGGACGGCCGGTTCTGCGCCGGGCCCCGGAGGGGTTGCCCGTCGCCGGCCTTCGGGCGGGGCCCGGCGGCCACAGGGCGGAGCGGGAGCCGGCGGCCCGAGACTGGCTCGCGGTGGGCGAGAGGCAAGCCCGGGATTATCCACTGGCCCCGTCGAAAACGATGTCCAGGGCGGGTTATACTCAGGATGTAGTGCTGTTAGAGACCAGAGCAGTTACCTACTGAGTTCATGTGCCAAAAACACGGTGTTGGGTTTGGGCATTAAGAAGAAAGGATTGTATGATCTCGCTCATGTGTGGAAGATGAAAAACAACAAACACACAGATACAGAGATTAGATTGGTGGTTACCAGAGGGGTAGAGGGGAGGAGGGAGGGGGAAAGGGGTGTAGGGCGTGTGTGTCCTGTGACTGATGGTAATTAGTCTTTGCCTGGTGAACATGATGTAGTCTACACAGAAATCGAAATGCAATGATGTACACTTGAAATTTATAAAGCGTTATAAACCAATGTGCCCTCAATAAAACTTAAAAAAAAAAAAAGGAAGGATTGAGTTCATATTCTCTGGAGCTGACTCAGACTAACACCCAAGTTTTACTTTTTAATTCTTTCTTTGCTCCTTTTAAGAAACTTACTGCTTTCTCCTAGTTTCTTACTGCTTCTCTCCTTCTTGTGTATCTAATGCCTTCTGCACTATGCCTGGCACATGGACATCTGTTATTATGAGGTCCTTAACTTGGCACAGTCTGGCTCTTTTGTCATGGCTTTGACCAGCGGGAGACTTTGGGACCAAAGAAGTTATTGCTTTTCAACAATCGGCCTAATTTCAAGTGCTCCCCAAGTTGGTGCAAGTCCTCTCTGAGCTGTTTGGGGCATTGTGGGTCCTGAGTAACCCACACCTTTCAGGAAAAATGAGCATTTGCTCTCTCCAGCTGACAGAATGGATAGGGTCTCCTTCACCAAATTATGTATCTCTTTGCCCATCAGTTCTAGAACCCTCTGCCTCCTTACACTGCAAGTACAGTGGTCCCTCGATTTTGGGGTGGAATTGGTTGCAGGACCCCTTTGGATACCAAAATCCGTGGGTGCTCAAGTCTCTTATATAAAATGGCATAATATTTGATATAACCTATGCACATCCTCCCGTATACGTTAAATCATCTCTAGATTACTTATAATACCTAGTGCAATGTAAATGCTATGTAAATCGTTGTTATCCTGTATTGTTTAGGGAATAATGACAAGGAAAAAAAAAGTCTGTACATGTTCAGTACAAGCACAAGCATTGGAGGCCTTTCGGTCTGTGATTGGTTGAGTCCTGGGATGTGGAACTGCAGATATGGTGGACCAACTGTAACTCTACTGATAGCCAAACCGGAGCTCTTTAGTTGCCAGGGAATTCTCAGATGACAGAGAGATAGGAGAGGAAGGGGACAGGCACGAGAAAATGGGTAACCATAGCCCCCTAAGACCTGCTTTCTTCCCAGAGCCCTATCTGGCCAAAGCCACATCTCCTACATTCAGCTCAGGTCAGATTTCTGTTGCTTTGGGGACACACACACACACACAGACACAGACACGAGCATGCCCAAATACACAACTAGTAGATCAAGGGGTCTACAAATTTCCCTCCTGGATTTTCTTGCATTTGGTTAGGGATAAGTTTTCTCTGCAACGTAGAGAGTAACATGCGCAGTCAAGTTGGACCACACCAGCCCTCAGCATCTGGAGGGAGCCTCCTGGTCCTCCCAGGACTCATACCCAGTGGCCCGTTCCTTTGTTTACGTCCAGCACTCATTCGTTTTCCCGATCTTGCCCATCCACTTGCAGACTAAGCCTGCTCTTCTCCATGAGAGATGAAGGTGATGGCAGGCCCTGGAGATGGTAGGCTGTGTGCCAGAGAACACCTGAAGCTTCAGAATAAACAAGGGGGGGGATTTTCCTTGGATGTCAATTTTACCCAGATATTTGAGGATAAATCACTTTTCATATTCAGACAATCACGGATATATTGTGGACTGAAGTTCAAAATTTAGATACTTTCTTAATATAAAGCAAGAAACTTCAAAACATTTTTGCTTTGGCTTTGGGTTGCACTTTGGCCCCAACTTAGTCCTTGAGAGTTTGCTTTCACTGCAATTAGGGCTGCTGATGGAGGCAGTTTGATAGATGCAGCAGTGTCCTCCCTGGAGAGACTTTGAAAGACAGTCATCCTAGGTGACTCATTTAATCTTATTTCAACCAGAGGTGGGGTCGTTAACCTTGTTTTACACGTGAGGATCCCAAGGCTCCCAGCTGTGGTCCTTGGTCCAGGTTAGACCACTTGTAAACAGATATATTCTCTCTGCCCCACTGTGGCTCCATCAGAGCTTGGTTTATAATGACTGGGGATTTAGATTTGTGGCTTCAGGGCTTATTAACTAAATCTTTACCAAATGTTTTCCTTTCGCTCTTCAACTTTCTTCTTGCTGAGCTGACATATGCGATACGGTTAAAAGAACTGGAGCTGTTTCACCCGGAAAGGGAAGATTGCAGTGGGTGATGGAACGCGTGTTAAGGGCCCTAAATTCTTGAGGGCCTTGGTGTGTGGACGAGGGAATAAACTCACTCCTTGTGGCATTGAGTGGAACTGGGTAGGAGTTTTTTGGATGGTGAATTCTGGTTAAATTTAGGGAAGTTGCTTTTGAAACCCCCGGGTCAGGTGGCCTGGAGTTGGCCAGAGCTTTCTCACCAGAGGTGTTGAAACGGAGGCCCCACAGCTCCTTTTTTTTTCTTTTTTTTGAGGAAGATTAGCCCTGAGCTAACTACTGCCAGTCCTCCTCTTTTTGCTGAGGAAGGCTGGCCCTGAGCTAACATCCGTGCCCATCTTCCTCTACTTTATATGTGGGACGCCTACCACAGCATGGCGTGCCAAGCAGTGCCATGTCTGCACCTGGGATCTGAACCCGCGAACCCCAGGCTGCCAAAGTGGAACATTCGAACTTAACCGCTGCGCCACTGGACCAGCCCCCACAGCTCCTTTTTGATAGAGGGTTTTGGTAGAAGGTTAAACTAAGGTGATTTCTAACGCCGTAGTTCCCAGACTTCAGGGTGTATCAAAATCCCCCAGGGAGCTTGAACAACATCCAGATTCTTGCCCCACTCCCAGAAATTCTGATCCACTATGACAGGTGGGACCCAGGAATCTGCATATTTAATAGGTTCTCTGGGTGATTATAATTCAGGTGTTTCTTGGACCTTGCTTTGAGAAACTAAGCTTTAGAAACACGTATATGAATATGCACATGCTTGTTAAATTGAATAAAGCATTGACAAAAAGATAGGACTTAAGGGATCTTAGGGCTGTTGTTATGCTCTAAACTCTGGGTAACGTGATAAATGCTGAAATTGTCCCCACTCACAAGGATAGCTCTTTATTACACTTATCACGTCAAATTCACCCCATGGTTTTACGGTGCTTAACACTTCTAGACATACATGGGGCTCCAACTAAAGATTTTTTATTTGTTTTTAAATTTAATTGAAACTGAGAAGAATTACTGTATTAAGATTAATTTCCCTAAGAGAAATCAGTACTAGAGACGTAACGTACGGCTTGACGACCGTAGTTCACGCTGCTGTGTGACATGGAGGAGAGATGTCCAGAGAGTAAATCCTGAGTTCTCTTCACAAGGAGAAATTTTTTCTTTTCTTCTTTCTTTTCTTTTTATCTATACGAGATGATGGATGTTAGTTGAACCTATTCTGGTAATCATTTTACAATATATGTAAATCAAACCAAAAAAAGAAATTAATTTCCCCAGGAGTTTAGGATTTCCATCTAAGGCCGGTTGTCGGTTTTGTTGGGAGTAACTTGTCGTGTTCAGTTGTGTTTGAACTGGACTGAGAGCTTTTGCTATGGGAACCTGAACCACTGCCTTTGAAGAATTCTTTTTAAAGGTTCAAGATGTTTGAGGTCGGTAAATTGCCTACTGCTTCTTGGTCTGGACTGCTAGGCATAAAACCCAGAGTGAATGTTTTATCCACAATCAGCAGCAGCGATAAATTGCAGCTAAAGGCCGGACTGTAAATTATTCTGCAAAAGACCTTCCACCTTTCCCCTCTCAATGTCATTAACCCTTTAAGGCCTAGATATAGCAGCATGAGCAGCAGGAGGCCCCATGAGTGGACTTCTGGGAAGTCATCAGAAAGGCCTTCCCGCCCAGTCACTGTGGATTCAATCCTCTGGGTTAAGGCCCTCACTTCCCCCCTCCCAGGAGGTAGCATTAAATTATTACCAGAAGCTAAGGGAGAGGGGCTCCGTGATAAGTGGGAACAAGTTCTCCTGATTTATGTGTGGTTGAACCAGCTCCCCTGGAGGAGGTCCTACAAACACAAGCCCGGTTATATAATCAGCCCCCAGCATCTTCCCACTCACTCCTCTCCAGGGGGCTCAGGAAAGCATTTTCTGGGTCCTGCTTAGCTTCAGCTTCTGCTGTTGCTGCTTTTTGATGCTGTACCATGACCTGTTGACTCAGTCGTTCTCATCTTTGTTAGAGTCACAGACCCCTTTAAGAATCTGGTTAAAGCCATGAATCCTCTCTAGAGAAAAATAAACACATATTTGACATTTTTCATACAGTTTCAAGGGTTTATGGACACTCTTCTACACCCAATCATGTATACCTAGCAGGTATGTAGACATCATGTTAAGAATTACCCTGAAATTTGGCAGTGTTTGTCAAAGTAAAAAAATGCATTTACCTTTGTTCCAGCAATTTGAATTCTAGGAACTTATCCTAAAGATATACTTGGACATGTGTAGAAAGACATATGTACAAGGATATATACATTGTTTATAGCAGCAAAAGATTGGAAATGACCTAAATATCTATGAGTGAGGGACTGGTTGAATTATGGAATATCTATGCTGTGCAATATTGTGTAGCTGTTAAAATTTTTTTTTTAAAGATTGGCACCTGAGCTGACAACAGTTGCCAATCTTCGTTTTTTTTATTCTTCTCCCCAAAGCCACCCAGTACATAGTTGTATATTCTAGTTGTAGGTCCCCCTGGTTGTGCTGTATGGGACGCCATCTCAGCATGGCCTGATGAGCGGTGCTGTGTTTGTGCCCAGGATCCAAACCAGCGAAACCCTGGGCCACCGAAGCAGAGTGCATGAACTTAACCACTTGGCTGCAGGGCCGGCCCCTGTGTAGCTGTTAAAAAGTGATACAGGTTGATAGGAACAGATAGAGAATGATATTGAAGGTACATTTTTATTTTTATTTTTATTTATTTATTTTTTTGAGGAAGATCATCCCTGAGTTAATATCTGCCACCAATCCTTCTCTTTTTTGCTGAGGAAGACTGGCCCTGAGCTAACATCCGTGCCCATCTTCCTCTAACTTTATATGTGGGACTCCTGCCACAACATGGTTTGACAAGCAGTGTGTAGGTCTGCACCTGGGATCTGAACTGGTGAACACCGAGCCGCCAAAGCAGAACATGTGAACTTAACCACTGTGCCACTGAGCCGGCCCCTGAAGATACATTTTTAAAAAAACAAAATACAGCCTTGCATGATGTGCTACCGTTTCTGTATATGAGAATGATGGGGGCTGTTTATAGTCTTTTTTTTTTTTTAAGATTTTATTTTTCCTTTTTCTCCCTAAGCCTCCCAGTACATGGTTGTGTATTTTTAGTTGTCGGTCCTTCTAGTTGTGGCATGTAGGACACCGCCTCAGCGTGGCTTAACAAGCGGTGCCATGTTCTTGGCCAGGATTCGAACTGGCGAAACCCTGGGCTGCCGAAGCAGAGCGAGCGAACTTAACCACTCAGCCACAGGGCTGGCCCCTATTTATATTCTTATATACTTGTTAATGCATTAAATCCTTCTAAACGAATACACAGGAAGATTACAAGCATGGTTGCCACTGGGGGCGAGGAGGTGGAGTTCTTACAGATTTATCACTATATACCTTTTTGTGTCATATTCTTTATGTGTCATTTATTCATAAATTTACTTATTCGCTCGTTCAGCACATATTGATTTCATAGCTACTTTTGCTGTTACTACTCTAAGCGCCAAGCTCACAGTCTGAAATGAAGCAGAAAATCCCCAAGCTCCCTGAGGTTTCATCTAAGCATTTACTCTGTCCTGGGGCCGGGTTCTCTGAGGTCCTGTGACAGAGCATGTAGCTTCTATAATCTAAATGTCTCTAGGTGACTATTTAACCAGTGACCTCGAAATCATTTTACGAGCTTTGTTAGAAGTTCAGTTCTCTTAAATATGAACTTAAATGGTTTAATTTGACCTCTACATCTGAAGTATGTGTGAACCACATAGAGATTTTGAGGTTTTTTTAATCATATTCTTGTATTGTCAGTTTTTTAAGATAGTTACAGATATCGCCTGCCCATTTAACATTGTTTGTGAAGAAGGGAATGAAACAGAAATGAAGAATGTATAATTACCAAATTTTCCAAGCTCAAAATTAATATATGACCGTATATTTTCTTATTCGTATACAAAAAGCTAACGTGCACCTAGGCTTCCTTTTCCAATGAGATGAAGTAGCAATCGCTGATTCTTATCATACATTTCAGTTGGGTTATTTTTCCGTTTGGCTATACTTCAGCTTGTTCCAAAAATACTGTAAGGTGCCTTGAATTGCATGGTGGGGAAAGCTCTGTATGTAAATGGTCTGGTCGGTTCCATGTGTCTTTAGCTGCAGAAGCAGAGAGAGGAGGTGGGCGATAAGTCACGGCCTGTAGACCAGACAGACTTGCTGGGGTGGGGCGCTTTGTCAGAGAAAGTCCTGGCAGTGATATCAGGTCGTGGGCACTGAGGGGCTTGGCTTTGGCTTCAGGACCTGCACCTCCTTCTTCAGCCACACTGTGCCTTAGTCTTTGAGGGTGCTGCCTCTCTGCATGCCGGAACCTCCGTGCCGCAGCTATCAATAGCTAATGTTCACCAAGTGTCTCCTATGAGCCTGACCCTGGGCCAAACACCTGGCGTGGCTTTTTAAAAATTTTTCACCCATATTAGGTGGGTGCTACTAGTATCATCCCCATTGTACAGATGAGGAAACTGAGGCACAAAGGGGTTGAGCAGTTTGCACGAGATCACCTACTAGCAAGTGGTAGAGCCTTGGCGGACTGATTCTGTATCCTGTGCTCTACCACTCTGTCTACTGTATAATGGGCTAAAAGTGGGGAATCAGCCTGAAAAGGCAGGGCTGGGGGATTAAACTGACCATGGGGCTGGACTCTCTCAGAGGGGAAGTGGTAGAGTCTGTCCAAACCACTTGTCCAAGAGGAACTTGATGGTGACCTGGGTCATTCTAAGTATCCAGGGGGTCCCAGATGATAGGTGAGGAGGGGAGGGCAGACAGTGAACCGGGAGGATGTGCTGTGTCTGGATTCTGGGGGCACATCCCTGTGGGAGCAAGACGTGGAGCAGCATCTAAAGGCAGGAGAGGCAGCTCAGCACCTCAGGGAAGGGTCTTCAGCTGTTATGCAGGATGTCAGCAGCCCCTGCCAAGTGGACCAAGGTTCATTTATTTATTATGTAATGTGACAGACACTAGAGATTCAAGGATAAAATACACAGACCCCATCCTTAGGGAGATAAACAATCGAATCACCAATTCAAAAATCATGGGACTGTGCAGTAAGTGATTTGATGCTTTATGCCAGACTCCCCATGGAATAACAGACGAGGTGCACCTAACTCATCACGGGTAGTCAGAGAAGGCTTCCTGGAGGTAGCATAGGAGAAGGGCTTATTTACAGGCATGGGGATGAGAAAGCAAGACCAGGCACACTGCAGGAGTGGCATGTTGATCAGAGCAGGGCTAGTCTCAGAGGACAGAGCAAGAGGGCCCTCAGAAATTAAGGTCATTCCGTAGGCCTATTGGAGACATGACCAATCAGTATTGGGGGACAGGTCCTAGAGAGTCCAAGGGTCCCAGGGTAAGAACTGCTGGCCTGGATTATGAATCCCTCTTTTCTTTTGCATCTGCTCCACTGCTTAGCACAGTTATGTAATACATGTTTTTGAATAAGATGGAAGCGCTGGATACCAGGAAGGAAATCAAGGCAGAGATCCGGCCTTGGAAAAACAAGACTCCCCACTGCCCTGTCCTATGGCTGGCAACTCGGCTTGGACACAGGCTCCTTCCCTGACTGACTGAATCTGGGTGAGGGCTCACTGTGTGCTCCTGTCTCTGGGATTCCCCATCACAGGAATGTTCACACCTTATTGTGTCTGATTATAGGACTGTGTCCTCCACTCAGCTTTGAGCTCCTCTGCAGGTAAGGACCACGCAGCCCCCATCCTCTGGCCTAGCACATAGTGGGTGCTCACCAAAGGTATGCTGAATGAATGTACGATTGCCCATGGCCTGGAAAATTTAGTCAGCCTCCAAGCCTGGCCTGCTGCAAAATGATCCACTTTTGAAAATTACTTTCCCACCCCTTGTCTCCCACCGTTCTCTTCATTTCCTTAAGCTCCAGCCCAACTCCATATGAATGACCACTATTTTGCAAGGGTCTTACCATTTGTGATCATAGCTGAGGCTTCATTTTTACTGTTCTTTCTGCCCGAAATCTCCTTCCCTTTTGAAATCCTGTCTGTCCTTATAAGCCTTAGTCAAATAGAGCCCCTTACTCTCTGGAGTGTAGAGGGGGACTTAGTCTGTCGTCTCCGCTTATCCTGCAACTCCGGTAATAGTACCGCATGCTGCTTTGTCATCGGATTCGTTTGTTATATACCTGCTTTGTTTCTCTTCCTAGCTTACATGCCCCTCCAGAGCAAGATCACGTGTCCTCCATCTTTGTTTCTCTCACAAAGTCTGGTACTTGGTAAGGGTAAGATAAATATTTAAGGAAGGGCTGTAAGTGCCTGCACACACAGCCAGTGGAGGTTTTGGAACTGGGGTCTCCTGCAGGGACTGTCTGCATGAGAATCAGGGCCTGGAACTGGGTGCGTGGCGAGTAACCAGGGGTGCTTATTGCAACTTGATTAAATGAGGTCTCTGGGCCCCACCTAAGGTTTCCTGACTCAAGCTCTGGAGTCTAGCATCCCTCAGATCTGTGTTTCTAAATGCCCCCTGGGAGATTTTGTACACAGTAAACTTTGAGAACTTTCCCCGGGTACCATGGTAGGTGCTCTGCCCTCTATATTAGATTAGGATCCTTTTGAAGCCATTGCTCTGGACACTGTGTCCTGACATCATCCAAGGCCAGAGAAAAGGGGGAAGTTGGCAGGCTGACTCTGCCTTTTTCAGCCTGGGCGAAATCCTTTCTCCAAGTTTCTGGGCAGGTTTATCTTTATTTCTCATTGTCCAGAAGGGGGTCACACGGCCACTCGTAAACCACTCGTAGAGTTGTAATGGGCTTGTCTTGGACCAGTCATTATGTCCTCCTGGGGTGAGTCCCGCCTTCTTGGTTTACCAAATCCACTCCCTGAACTCATGAAGGTTCTCTTAATGGGGAAGGAGGGTATAGTGGGGGTTGACGTTATTGCTAATCCTCAAAGACGTCCTGCACAATAGTCACTACTATCTGAATTTTATGCCAGAATAAACTGGCTGTTATAGGTGGGGTTAAGTCTGGAGAGCAGAGCAGGCACTGAAATGTGCCCTTACTCTGGATTCCCAGCCTCTGGTCTGCAGCGCTGAATGATCTTCACAGCCTGTGCTAGCGCTCACCTGTGGGAGGAGAATTGAATTTGCAGTTCCATGGATTTCATAAAATAACAGATCAGGCTTACCAGGAGTAATGCATGTTTGCAGTGGGTGGTTTGAGGACTCTGGTGTTTAAATCATCTTTGGCCAACACGTTCCCTGAGTCATATTTATACAGACATTTTAAAAAGTGTTAATGTTGTGGTTCCCCCCTCCATGAATGTAATTCCTCTTGTTTTTCCCCCCTTTTTCCTTATACTTGATGTAAGATCAAGAGTGGGAATGTACACTAATAAAATGCCCATGAGGTGGAATCACCTGGAGGGCTTCTTAAAAAGCAAATTGCTGGGCCCCACCCCCGAATTTTGGATTCTGTAGGTCTAGGGTTGAGCTGGAGAATTTGCCGTTTTAACAAGTTCCCAGTAGATGGTGATGCTCTTCGTGGGGGGACCACACTTTCACAACCACTGAGTTATGTGAACCTCTTTTGGGTTGAAATACTGCTCTGGATCTATTGAAAAGATAAACACAGTGAGATTCTAATCATGCACATGGCACATTCTACCCTGTCCAAATTCTGTGTGCTTCCTCTTAAAGGTGCCCTGGGACCGCCCCACCGGGGCTCTGCTATACGTGGATGGGAACCCGGGTCTTCTGTACTGTGAATCTGGGCTGGGCTTATTCCTGGGAAGGGAGACGGTGGAGTAACATCCACACACCTCCCTCCAGGCCAACCATGGTTGTCTGGGCAGCAAAGGTGGCCCTAAATCTTGGCCTTAAAATCCCACTTTCACCTTGAAAAGGAATGAAATTTTGATACATGTTCAAAGATGGATGAACCTTGAGAACATTAGGCTAAGTGAAATAATCCAGACACAAGGACAAATACTATATGATTCCACATACATGAGGTACCTAGAACAGTCAAATTCATAGAGACAGGAAGTAGAATGATGGTTATCAGTGGTTGGGGTGAGGAGGAAATGGGGAATTATTGTTTAATGGGTACAGTTTCTGTTTGGAATGACGGGAAAGTTCTGGGAATGGATAGTGGTGCTGGTAGCATGACATTGTGAATGTAGTTAATGCCACTGAAGATTACACTTAAAAATAGTTAAAACGGTAAATTTCGTTATATGTGTTTTACTACAATTACAAAAGAAATCCTGTTTTCGTTACTGTTGTGTCTCACAGTGGTGTGCTGGAGCATCCTTTGCGTCCTTGTATCAGCTCATCAAAGCTGATTATTAAATTTCCAGGGTTTTGCCAACTGATTGTTAAATATAGTCATTATTTTAAAATTAAATTATATGAATTTAGGAGTAAATAAATGATATTAAAATATAACTGTTTATAAATAAGTTATATTTAAAACAACTCATCGCTTTCTAATTATTTTACTACCTCTTACTATTACATACGCTCTTGAGGTTATTTATGTCTATTCTGTCTGTGTGGTGGAAATGCTATATAATGGTGTACTACTGCCTACTTATTCCCAGCTACTAAGTACGGTAACATCACATTGGTGACTTGAAACCGGTCATGATAAAAATATTTACACCAGGAGCCAGCCCTGTAGCCAAGTGGTTAAGTTTGCCCGCTCTGCTGCAGGAGCCCAGGGTTTCACCGGTTTGAATCCTGGGCGTGGACATCGCACCCCTCATCAGTCCATGCTGAGGCGACATCCCATATGCCACAACTAGAAGGACCCACAACTAAGAATATACAACTGTGTACCGGAGGGGGGCTTTGGGGAGAAAAAGGAAAAAAATAAAATCTTTAAAAAAAAATTTACACCAAAGAAATAGCTACAAATCAGGGTTTTCTTTCCTTGGAGAGCCATTTGTGAAGTTCTTCAGGACCCCTCTGGTCTTACCGTGCCTTGTTGGTGGGGCAGAGTTGGAGTAAGTTTGGAGGAATAAAGCGTTAGCTATTTGAGATCTTCCAACGAAACTTTCTTTTAATTGAATTCTAGCCCCTTCCAAATAGCACTGCCTTTGGGCGTTTTTGCGGTGCCTAAAAAAGAAGAGGTTGTGGCTGAGTTTGGTGGGTGGGAAACAAGATGAGTCATATGATAAATGACTGACTTATCCTCCTGGGCAAGAGTTTCCTCAACTGGAACGTGAAAGGGGTGGGAGAAAAACTAGTGGAAATAAAATAAAGTGATTTTTCTAGCAATGGGGAAGAGAGACTTTTTTTAAAAATTTGTATTATGGACATTTTCCACCATACAACCAAGTGAGAGAATAGCAGAATGAACCCCCATGTTTGTATTCAACGCCCAACTTAACAATTATCAGCATTTCACCCAAAAACAGACTTTTCTAACTATTGAATAACAGGGAGGAGTACAAAGGAAAAGATGGATAGGTATGATTTAACATTTTTCTTCCAGATTTTGAGTATACTAAAAGGAGACTATTAAAATTGGAAAAATACCTAATAATAAATTTTAAGTATAAAATGTTAAATTTTACAATGTATACATAATTTCTATAAATATGTTAGTAAAGCAGCAAGATCCTAAAAATGGGCAAAAAATACAAACAGATAATTCACAAATAAGGATACTAGTAGGAAAAAAAGTAAGATTCAGTGTTCCTACTGCTGATTTTAAAAAGCAAGTTAAACCAATGATAAAGTTTAATATTACACCTAAATATTAAATTATAAATAAATAAAGCAAGCTTATAGCTGGCTGGGCTTTGGATAGCTTTGTAACTTTGAAGAGCAAAGGGAAGTGTTCATAATTTTCAGATATTGTAAGGAATAGGTCAAAAGGAGAATAAAACATCTACAAAGCTCATTATGGAGATTGTAGTCATGGTATAAAAAATCTGAACAACCAATAGTAGGGACATTGAATAAATTATATCAATATGATGGAAGAGTGTAAATTTATTGAAATGATAAATATGGTGATTGTGTAGAATGTGAAAAATTAAGAGGAGAGAGTAGAACACAAAATTATATGCATACTGAGATTACAGATGTTCTAAAAGATTGGAACAAACAGAAAATCCAAGTAAATGGTAAGTTACATTGTTTAAAATGTCCTTTTCCGTGCTTACAGTTGATTTAATAACTTACAAAATAAAATGAAAGGGGGGGTAGATGATTGCTAACGGCCTTACAGTCTGTAAAATTCTATGAAAGTTAATCTTTTCGAAGGCAGTTCAAAGATCCATAATTTTCAGCATTACAATGGAAAATGTTGCCTCTCCCCACATTCTGCTGGGTTTGGGAAACAAGTTTATTAGATTAGGTAACAGCGGGAGGAAAGGAGAGGTTAGGAGTGGCAGGTAGAATTAGCACTCACTCTCCAGGCTCCATACTTCATTGGCACCACCATAAAATCCTGAGTTGCTAAAAGAGACATAAAACCAAATAACAAATTTTATGCCATGTACATTTATTATCGGTAAAATTTAAAAATAAAGGTTATTTTTAAATAGCTAACCAGTATATTCTGTTTTATCTTTTCTGTGATTTCCTGAAGTGTTAATATTCAATTTTCTATGATCTCTGCAAATAGTCTCCATTTCTTTTAGAAGGATTCCTGCTGGAGGATTCTATTTTATGAAAAAAAATTTTTTTTTAGTTGAAACCCAATAGTAGTGAAAAGAATGATACTTAGATATGATTTGGTAAGCCCTCTTAAATATACTTGTGTGTTTTAAAAATCTAAAATCTCTTGCCTCTTGATTAAATAGAGAAAAGGAGGAAAAGAGTGATCATAGAAAATTAATCTTGGCCTTGATGTGCTGAGTACGGAATATTTAAGCCAAAATCTTTAGTCTCAAAGGATTAATTGATATTCCTATGCTAGTCATTTTTCTCCTCCTATTTAGAATGCTGTTATTCTGCCAAATATTGAGGATGCCCAAGAGTTCCCTGAATGTTTCTTCTGAATAATGAAGTGGATTATTTTCAGGGATAAGCTTTTCCTTTAAATATTCCAGGCTTTGTTTCCTTCCCCTTGTTCTCTAGCATTTTGTCCTAGGTCCACATTGTGTTTTTCTTGCTTTTTTAAACAAATGGGTAAATGAATGCATTAAGAAGATAGGTTTTTTTGTGAGATTTAAAAGAGATAATCTGATCATTCACATAAAGTGTTTAGAATAGTATCTGATACAGAATAAAATAAGTGCTGGACAGTAGATCTGATTATTACTAAGCAAGGTGAAATATGTCTAGAGCAGTGCTATGCAATAGAAATAGAAAGCGAGCCACAAATGTAAGTTTGAATTATCTAGTAGTGACGTTTTAAAAAGTAAAAAGAGGCAGGTGAAATTAGCTTTAATAATATAGATTATTTTACCCAATAGATCCAAAGTATTATCATTCCAACATGTAATCAGTATGAAAAAATTTTTTTTTTAAGATTTTATTTTTTTTCCTTTTTCTCCCCAAAGCCCCCCAGTACATAGTTGTATATTCTTCGGTGTGGGTCCTTCTAGTTGTGGCATGTGGGACGCCGCCTCAGCGTGGTTTGATGAGCAGTGCCACGTCCGCGCCCAGGATTCGAACCAACGAAACACTGGGCCGCCTGCAGCAGAGCGTGCGAACTTAACCACTCGGCCGTGGGAAAAATTATTAATGAGATATTTTACAGTCTTCTTTTCATACTAAATCTTAACAATCCGGTGTATATTTTACGCTGACAGAACATCTGAATTTGAAGGCTAAATTTTCATCAGAAATACTTGATCTGTGTTTAGATTTCATAAAATTGAGTTTTCACATAGATTTACATACCCAAATTGTTTTGAACATACGTAAAAGTTTTCCAGTATCTGAACTGAGTACCAAAAATAATTTTGCTTTAATATTTGCATACACATTAAAAAAACTGGTTCATCTTTTTTAGAATTGATTTGACTTTAAAATGAAAAGCATATCACTTTTAAAACTACATCTGCCCATGTTAATTCACTAACTCCTGTTCCGGTTCAGTCTCTCTTTCTTTACTTACCAGTCTTAATGCTTCTGCCTCTCCATGTAATTCCACATCAGTAACATGCCTCCATTTAAAATTTTAAAATGTGTCCGTAATCGTTTTTTTCAAACTAGAAAATAATTTGTTATAACTGAAATAAGTATTTAGGGGCCAGCCCCGTGGCATAGTGGTGAAGTTTGGCACGCTCTGCTTTGGCGGCCCAGGTTCAGATCCTGGGTGCAAACCTGCACCCAGGTTTGCACTTGTCAGTCATGCTCTAGTGGTGACCCACATACGAAATAAAGGAAGATTGGCACAGATGTTAGCTCAGGGCTAATCTTCCTCAAGCAAAAAAAGTGGAAGATTGGCAGCAGGTGTTAGCACCGGGCAAATCTTCCTCTGCAAAAAAAAAAAAAAAAGTATTTAAATTTAATGACAAATTACAATTTACATAAATATCACTGTAACTCGTGCTGTCTGTAACACATATTCAAATAAACACATTAAAAATGTTTCATCAGTGCATAGAAAAATATCATTCCAAGTGGATAACTCTGTTGATACCGACTGGATTGGTGATGTGGTTAGGTGTAAGACTAGAAAAGATGGCGTGCCTGACGTGTGCACTACACAGTGTGATGTGAAAGTGAAATAAACGTAGCAGGACCAAAACATTAAAGTTGTGTGTTATGGAAAAATGCCTTATACCGCTTCAGTTTTAAAATTTAAATTTAATTAAAATTAAACGAAATTAAAAATTCAGTTTCTCAGTCACACTAGCCACATTTCAGTTGCTCAGTAACTCCCTGTGGCTGTGGCTGCTGCATTGTTCAGCTTGGGGATAGATTGTGTCTGTCAAAAGACATGGTGAACAGAACACCTTAGTCTCACCCTTTCCACCTTGCTGTGTTGGCATTGGCTTTGAGCAGGAGAGAAAGTGATACAGTGCCTGGTCCAATTCCCAGTTTCTAGCTGGTTTTCTCTTTGTTCCCCTCTGCCTCTCCAAGGTAGCAGCTTCTCCTATCTCCAATGCCTGATTCTCTGAGCTAAATATGTGTATATACATCCCAGCATGCATTTCTGCCAGGGGTCTTCTCATCGGTCGTCTTTTCCGACATCCACTCTGCCACCACAGTGTCCACCCCAACACCTCTTGGCTAGTTTGGGGGTGAATAGGGTCAGTAATGGGTCCACCTCACAGCTCCTCAACTCAGGAGGGTGGGCTGGGATGGGGTTTTCTGAATAGATCTCTACATCAGACAGCTGATGGAGAGTTATAACCCGTATCCCCAATGTCACACACACACACACACACACACGCACACACACACACACACACTCCATCTGCCTTAAGTTAGTTTCATTTCCTCTCAGCTTCTGACTTTATCTCATGTCAGTCGCAGTCTTTTTTGTTTTGTCATGAGTTTCTTCCCTTGCCTCCCCATGCCTCCATGAGGTTTTTAATGAAGAATTGGGAGGGGCTTCATCAGAAATAGCAAGTTCCCTATGTGAATCAGATATTCACTGTGGAAGAATTTTAACTGTTCTGTTTTTGTATTCTTCTGCCAGAGTCAGCTTGAAGTCTGGAAAGATTTGGAAATAGAGCCCTGCCCTGGCCCACTGAGGGCGTGGCTGATCCAGGGGGAGGGGGAATTGTCCACAGAGCTAGCCCTCACATATTTGCAGGGCATGAGAGGCGTCAGAATAAAATGTGACATTTAAGAGAGCAGTGTTTCTTCTCTGCTCACTTCCAGGTCTCCAAAGTTGAAACCAGTGTCATCTATGAAGGTAGACTCAGCTGCTTTTCCTGTTCATCTGGGAAGAGAGTTTTCTTCCCTCATAGGCAAACAGGTGGTGGTGTTAGTAAGGAAAAGACTGGCCTGCATAATGCCTGTTTTCCTACCTACAGGCAAATAAAACAATGGGAAGCCTGGCCACTTGTCTGGCCTTCTCACTGACTCACTGCAAATCTCTTACCTCCTGTACTTTTGTTTTTCATTTGGGTCCAGTCTGCGTATTCCTTTCCTGCATCACAAGGATTTTGTAAAGAAGGATGGAGTGAATTTTAGTTTCTCTGGGAAAGATTGTAAGAGAAAGACCAGATGCTAGACTTAGTGTTCTTTTTTCTGATGAGGTGCTCCTCCTGTTTTATCCCCAAGACTTGTGATTGCTGAGACAAGAGAAGATATCGAGAGTACTGGTCAACCTTGGAATTTGAGTCTCAGGATATGGCGGCCTGCAGTTTGTGATTCGTAAGGAGAGGCCAGGGGTGACCCAGATGCGGTTGGACATATGAGAATCCCTGGTACTAGAACAGACGAGACCTGGAGATCAACGCTAGTAGCTTGTGATCAACTAGTTGGGGTTCCTGTATGAACAACTAGTTGGGATTCTTGTGTGAACAACTGGTTGGGGTTCCTGTGTGAACAACTGGTTGGCCTTCCTGTGTGATCAACTAGTTGGAGGGTGGTGTCGCCAACTTCACAGCCTAGTTGCTAATTTTACATGATGGCCATTCAGATAGGCAGGAACTCTTCCCTCCTTTGAATCATCCTTCCTTTCACATCACCCTACGTCCATAACAAAGTGTCTGGAGCCCAGAACCCAACCACTCAAGTTTATAACTCTCCTACACATACTTCCTAGCTACATGATTTGGGGCAAGTTATAATCTCTCTGTACTTCAGTTTCCTCATTGGTAAGATGGAATTAGTAACAATGGTTACTTTATAGGGTTGTTGCAAAGGTTCATCAAGTTATTACATCATATGAAGTAGTTAGAATGGTGCACCCATTATGTACTCAACAAATGTTAGCTATTCTTTTTATTACTATTCTCTCCAAGTAACCACATCTACGTGTTCTAGCATTACCTGTTTAGTGAGCTGTTTAAGGTGTGGGTTACCAACTCTACCCATATTAAAAACATCTGTGGTATACAGAGATCAGGCTTTCACATCTACCAACATGTCAAACCAGATTTACCTTATGGTTCTTTTGGCCTCCAAGTCAATGAGGTCCTGTGTGTCCGTCATCTGGCAAGATCGTTGTCCTCACACTGCCTGAATTCTAGGACAGCACCTTCACTGGTGCCTGATGGACCCACCCCTTACCTGGAGACAGGGCTGTTTCCTTACCTCTCAGCCTTGGAATTGCTCGCTCACCTGTGGTTTACTTGACATTTTGATTAGAAATAGGGGAAAATCAACTCTGTGAGAGGAAAAGAATGGTTGTATTTTAAAGTCTAGAGGGGCACTGCCTCTGACGGCATAAGTAACTGCCATCTAGGGCTTGAGAAAACATGTCATAGCTGCGCCAAACCCATCTTAGGCTTTGAATGAAAGCCCAAAATGTTTTCTGTTCTTAGCATAAGCTAGAAGAGCTATTTCTGGCATTCCTTCTCTCTCTCTCTACTGCTCTACGCTGGATAGTCTTACTCTTGCTGGCACTAGGATAAACATAACCAAATGGGGTCATTACTTCTAACCTCCTTGGACACTGGATTCGGACTACCCCAAGGGCGCGAGGCATCGGTCTGTCTCTGAAGCGGGCTGCACTTTGGGCACTTTTATGTTGTGGTTGAATCAGCCATGACCTCCCTCCTGCACTGAGCTCAGGATGCTGGGCCCTGTTATGGGGCGGGGGTGAGTACAGAGTGTGCCTGGATGGAATCTTTATGTCCTTCTCAACTGGAGATGGCACGACTCTGACCACGTGTCTGCTCCGAGAGGCATTGTCAGGAACCGTGTTGCATTGTTCTCCCACCAGAAAGGCCGGATGGCTGAACTAGGGCAGGCATTTGTGGGGTTGGAGCTGTCCTCGCTCTGCAAACAGCCCCCAGCCTTGGGTCAACACTTTCGATTGGGAGCTGTCTGCCAGTCAAAGTGTGGTCCAGTGTCCACCAGGTTAGTCTGGGAGAGGAGTATTTTTGTTGTTGTTTTATTTTGTTTTGTTTTGCATGCAGCTTGTTAAAGATATGAAGAACAAGAAAACGTTTAGCTCAGCAAAAAAAGTGACAATTTAAAGTTTTTATTCCGTTATTACCCTAAAAGCTTCTAGTATTGTCACCTGCCTTTATACATAATTACACACACATGTACATACGCATGCATTTGGCCTGGCATGATACAATGCTTTCTAGAGTCAGACGGACCTGTGAAAACACAGCTCCTATCACCTACTACATGAGTGACCCTGGGTGCTGTACTTGACTTTTCTAAAACTTAAGTTACCATGCCGAGTTCATTGGACAATGAGAGGACAAAATAATACAATATTGATAAGAGCACCTGGCACTCATATAACTAAGTAGTCAATAAATATTTATTTAAAAATAAACTCCCTCTAGCTCCAGTGCACAGAACAAGGACCACAAGGCCATCTTTCCCGAGAAGTGGCAAAGCCTGCCCCGTGGAGGAGGGAGCCCCGTGACCAGAGGGAGGATGACTGACGGCTGGGAGATGACCATTCAGAGAGGTTGTATCACGCCCTCGCAGTGGGAAGGAAGTGCAACGACCTCATTGCCAACAGCTTCCAGGATATTTTTTTCATGATAAGTTATTCTTGAACAGACAAGACATAGGGGATAATTTTCTGCATAAAGGGTATATAGATGGAAATTTAAATTGTGCCTTTTAGCACCTAGAATGGTATTGGTCATGGGGCAGGCATTCAGATATTATTGCATGAGTGAATGAATGTGCGTGAAACATCAGTTAAACTGTCATATCAGTCCCATGACTGTGAGCAATAATCGGCATTACCAGTACATCCACTTCTTGTTTCTGTGGTCACTGGCCTGAGAGGAGGGGAATCTAAACAGTTTGTCTGCGCTTAAAAGGCAGAATAGGGGCCAGCCGGGTGGCATAGTGGTTAAGTTCGTGTGCTCTGCTTTGGCAGCCCAGGGTTTGCAGGTTCGGATCCCAGGCACAGACCTAGCACTGCTTGTCAAGCCATGCTGTGGCAGCATCCTGCATAAAATAGAGGAAGATTGGCAACAGATGTTAGCTCAGTGCCAATCTTCCTCACCAAAAAAAAAACAAGGCAGAATAGTTAAAAAATACCACCAATGACAAAAAGGCCAGCCAACCAGAATTCCAAAGATCTCCAGTCCACAGGTGGCACTAGAAGTTGCTCACATAAGAAAAGAAAATCACTTAGGAAAATCTGAAACACTGTACTATGCAAACTGAATACCAGAGAAACAAAGTAAGGTAGCTACACATTTATAAAGTTTATTAGAATATGCTTTGGTTTGTACCCTACTTGAAGCTTGAGCCTAGGGAAACTGAGGTATTATGTGAAGTAGAAAGACATTTAGTTAGGCACACATTGAACTAAGAGTGCAGGACTCAACCACCTCTCCCAGTTATCATTTAGGCTACCTCAGTGCTCTTTTCATTTTTCTAATCTTATCTCTCTCTCTTTTTTTTTTTTTTGAGAAAGATTAGTCCTGAGCTAACATCTTCTGCCAATCCTCCTCTTTTTTTTTGCTGAGGAAGACTGGCCCTGAGCTAACATCCATGCCTATCCTCCTCCACTTTATATTTGGGACACCTGCCACGGCATGGCTTGCCAAGTGGTGCCACGTCCGAACCCAGGATCCGAACCAGTGAACCCCGGGCCACCCGAAACGGAACATGTGAACTTAACTGCTGCGCCACTGGGCTGGCCCCTAATCATATCTCTTAATACAATATAGAACTCACCATAGCCAGCGTTCGTTATTCTATCATCCAGCTGGGTTGTAAAGTGGAGATGATAATTATGACTGTAAAGGTTATTGGGTAGATTAAGAAAATGTAGAGGAACGTTTAGTAAATGTTCCTCCCCTCCTTCTCACTGCCTTTTGGACAAAGGAATTGTTGGAGTAAAACCTTTAATAGACTTTGGCATGATGTGAGAATGGTAGAGAAGGAGTGGGGATATTTTAAATTGTGTATAAAATATGTGTTTTCTATTATTTATAGATTGAAATTACTATTATTATTGTCCCCCCAATGCTGTGAATAAGTGGCTAAAATTTGGATGAAAGATTGTCAATAAGTTACCTGCCAGGAGCTGGCCCCGTGGCCGAGTGGTTAAGTTCTCACGCTCTGCTGCAGCGGCCCAGGGTTTCGCTGGTTCGGATCCCGGGCATGAACATGGCACCGCGCGTCAGGCCACGTTGGGGCGGCGTCCCACATGCCACAACTAGAAGGACCTGCAACTAAGATATACAACTATGTACTAGGGGGATTTGGGGAGATAAAGCAGAAAAAAAAAAAAAGGATTGGCAATAGTTGTTAGCTCAGTTGCCAATCTTTAAAAAAATAAGTAAATAAATAAGTTACCTGCCAGGTGCTGGGTTGGAATAGATCCTTTCCTAAGATGGTTAGCAGGCAGGTTTCCAAATTTGTCTGCATTCATTTATCTTACACATCTTGCCTTTGATTAAATGTTTGAAAATGCTTATTTCTCCAGACTCAGACCCATGGTTGCAACAAAACTTCCTTTACCTTTAGAAGGATCTAAGTTCCAAGGAAAAAGAGTTGCTTTCATTTTCCTACTTCATAGACAGTTTTGAAAGCTTTTAGTCTTGGGTGGGGCCCAGGCACACCCTCCACAAATCTACAGCCTAAAAGTTTAAATTTGTCATCCTGTGGGATGTAAAATGAAACCATGTACCAAAGAAAAATGGTGAATGACTCACTCACATGTGATCTTTGGGGAAGAGAGGGATTCAGTAAGAATGTGCCACAAGGACAGCAAATCCCTTCATAATGAACGTTCCCGTTGCCTGTCCTGGGATGTGGGTCAATGTTGTGAGTCTGAATGGAGGCCATCCAGTTAAGCTGGAGTTTCAAAGAGAGCATCTGGTACTGGGGTGAATTCATCATGGTGCCACATCCAGCAGGACCAGAGAGATTGTATTCATCAGCCCACCAAGAAGGGATTCAAGTCTCAGGGACAGGTTCATATTTACAGGCTGACCATACACCTGCACACGCATGTGTCACACACAAACACACACGCTGCTAATTTATTTATTTACATTGAGAAATGTAATTGTTACTTAGACAAAAATTCTCCTGCTCCAGGACTTTGTAGACAGATCCACATGGGAACCCACACTCTAGTCCAGAGGTTGCCTGGCAACCATGGAATCAGAACAGAGGGTTTTAGATGGGTAAAATTCATCTTCACAGTGGGGAAATATCTGACCCTGGACCACTGGATCCTGGGGCCACCCCCCCCTTTCCTTAGGACAGGGCTTTGATGAATATTTCGAAGTAACCTCCTCTGAGGGTTTTGCGTGGAACTTGCATTGCTGGTGGACACAGTTTTTCTTTAAATATGCTAATACCTTTCAGCAAGCTGGCTTCATCCCAGGAGCCATTCTTTATCTTTGAAATGAGTTTGCATATCTTTGTTTTGATAGTGATTTGCTGATTTTAATAGTTTAATGCTCAAAGAACAATCTAATTTGCCTGCTCTCCAAGTTCTGGGTGAGCGGGGAGGAATACACCGCATTGCTGCCTCCACGTGTGGCATACTGAAATATTGCTTGAAGTCAGAGGCCCTTGTTCCACGGACCTGCAGTCTGCTATGGGGACATAAGAAACTTTGTACTTGAGTCAGCACCTGGCTTGCCAATTTCTAGCAGGGTACAATAGGACAATTTGCGGGATAGTGAAATAATTATCCTTCTGGACATCGAACTGGAAAAAAGTAGGGATGTGTTCTTTTTTGTTTGTTTTTTGTTTTTTTTAATTAAGATTATGATAGTTTACAACCTTGTGAAATTTCAGTTGTATGTTATTGTTAGTCATGTTGTAGGTACACCCCTTCACCCTTTGTACCCTCCTGCCACCCCCCTTTCCCCTGGTAACCACTGATCAGTTCTCTTTGTCCATATGTTAACTTCCACCTATGAGTGGAATCATGCAGAGTTCATCTTTCTCTATCTGGCTTATTTCACTTAACATAATACCCTCAAGGTCTATCCATGTTGTGAATGGGACGATTTTGTCCTTTTTATGGCTGAGTAGTATTCCATTGTATATATATACCATATCTTCTTTATCCAATTGTCAGTTGCTGGGCACTTAGGTTGGTTCCATGTCTTGGCTATTGTAAATAATGCTGCGATGAACATAGGGGTGCATGGGACTTTTGGAATTGCTGATTTCAGGTTCTTAGGATAGATACCCAGTAGTGGGATGGCTGGGTCATATGGTATTTCTATTTTTAACTTTTTGAGAAATCTCCGTACTGTTTTCCATAGTGGCTGCACCAGTTTGCATTCCCACCAACAGTGTATGAGGGTTCCTTTTTCTCCCCAACCTCTCCAACATTTGTCACTCTTGGTTTTGGATATTTTTGTCATTCTAACAGGTGTAAGGTGATATCTTAGTGTAGTTTTGATTTGCATTTCCCTGATGATTAGTGATGATGAGCATCTTTTCATGTGTCTATTGGCCATCCTTCTATCTTCTTTGGAGAAATGTCTGTTCATGTCCCCTACCCATTTTTCGATTGGGTTGTTTGATTTTTTGTTGTTAAGCTGTGTGAGTTCTTTATATATTATGGAGATTAAAGTAGGGATGTGTTTTTGACATGCCTAATTTTTCTTTATGAATCCATCATAAATTATGTATGCAAATTTATGTAATCTTCTCTGAAATAGGTCGGACTTATTTACAACTTATTAATCCTTTATGTAACTGCTACTGGGGTAGATCTCTTATGTGTACTTCCAAGCTGTGTTTCAGTTGCTCTAAAACTATGTCTTCAGATCGTCGGGAGCCGTATCATGGGCTCTAGTTGTGGAGTTCCAGTATTATGAAGGTAGTGTAGTTTCCCGCCCACAAACTGCATAACCCTTAGATTTTTTCAGACATCACTAACATATGGTCCCTTCAGTCTTTACCTTTCCATCTTGAAGAGTCCTGGTGCTTTTAGGGCCATTGGAGCCATGCTCAAACCTGAGTGTGTTTGCATTTTATAGATGTAAAAACTGAGGCACAGTTGCTAATTATTTTGCCCCACCTGTGAGCAGCAAAGGAGTTTTTAAAAAACCAGCACAAAGTCTGAGTCATTGGGAACTTGGTGATATTGTTCAGGTTATGGAATTGTAGGCCAGCCTTCAGAGAGAAAGAGTGAATCAAGGAAGTGGAGGCAGAAAAGGATTCCTGTAAAGAATCCTTGGCTTTGCAGGGCGGTGGAAAGGGTGGGAGGACGTTTACAGATGGAGCTTCAGGGAGAAAGGCCTTTATTGTTTGGGGGCTGGTTATTTTGTGCAGTTAAGAAGAGGCCTACAGCCATTCTGTGTCCGGGGAGGGGTGTATGTGATTTCTTCCCCTCCTTTCCGCTCCCCCCTTCCTTGCCGAGAGTAATTGAGACCTTCCTCAGTGCCAGACGCTGTGCTAGGAAGCGTTTGTGTGGATTAACTTTACATATATTATCGATATCTAATGAAAGAAACACGGAGTACCATTGTCTGCATTCATTTCTATAATCTATTTAGAAACTCAGTTGGTACTAGTAAATAATAAATATACAACAGCTGTCTGTGTATAAATGGACTTATGCTGTGTGCTGTCCAAGTTTCAAAATAAATTGTCTGGCTAAAAAGCACCCCGTGTTCGAGTATGATACATTTTTTTCCTGTAGTAAAATATTTCTAGCTCATTGAATAATGGCTCTCAGTATTTCCAGAAGGCTTTGCTCAAGCGGTCTTTCTACTTCTTGATATGGTAAAAAGGACCAGAAGTGTTCATATTAAAGGCTGGCTTCTTGGGGAGGAGTCCCCATTCTCTGCCTCCTCACTGGTTGTCATTGATTCCAAAACCACATGGAAGCAAAGGGCGGGCCCTTGCTCCTAAAAGCTGTGTATGCCAGGTCATCAACCAAGCAGCAGCAACTCAGTCCAACTCACATATCAATTATACTTAGGGATATGGATGCATTTTGATAATTCATATGATGTGAGCCAGGGCCTCCAGGTGAAGGAGTGGCTAAGGCCCATGAAAGTCTCAAGCAGCCCTGCTCATGGCTTCCCCTAGCACATTCTGGGCAAGTGAGAAAGAGGCACCCCTTCCTGCCCCACAGATGGTCCTGGCCCACTCCAGCCCCATCTCCTGTCACTCTGGCCCTTGTTCTTGATGCTTTTGTCTATCCCTGAAACACAGTAAGTTTATTCCTGCCTCAGGGCCTTTGCACTAACTGCTCCCTCTACCTGAAACGGTTCTCCTCCAGAACTGTGAATGGCCAGCTCCTTCTCATTCAGGTCTTAGCTTGGATGTCATCTCCTTGGAGATGACTTCCCTGATCACCCTCTCCAGGCCAGCTCCTTTCCAGTAACCTGATCATGTCATCCTCCCTACCAGGGGTCAGCGAACTTTTTCTGTGAAGGACTAGATATTAAGTATTTTCAGCTTTGTGAACCCCACAGTCTCTGTCATAACTACCCAGTTCTGCCATTGTAGCATGAAAGCAGCCATAGACAATATGTAAACCAATGGCTGTGGCTGTGCTCCAATGAGTCTTTACCTATGAACACTGAAATTTGAATTTTATGTAATGTTCACATGTCATGAAATATTACTCTTTTGGTTTTTTTTGTCAACCATTGAATATGTAAAAACCATTCTTAGCTAGTAGACCGTACAAAAACAGAATTTGGCCCATGAGCTGTAGTGTACTGATTCCCATTCTATACCATTATCCTGTTGTATTCTCATCTTACTGGTATCTGCAATTGTCTTATATATTCATTTGTTTATTTGTCGTCTGTCTTTCCTGGTAGAGTGTGAGCTTCTTGAAGGCAGGTTCCTTGTCTTAGTCACTGTATTATCTCTGTCAGCTAGAACAGTGCCTGGAATATAGAGGGGCTTTATGAATGTTTGGTGATTAAATCCGTATAGTCCATGAGCCACTAAATCCAGTAAAGTCTCCCTTCCAAAGTTTCCCTGTGTATATCCTGTTCCAGGTGCCACACCCTGCTGAGGCATTTGCCTCGGCCTGTCTGTTCCTGTAGTGGAATCTTATGCCTTCCTGAGCCCTTATCTCTCACTCCAATCTACCCCATGGTATAGTCACTTGCTAAAGCATGTCTTTTATTATATCATTTCTCTGGAAGAACCAAACACTTTCCCCTGTTTTCGCTTTACCTACAGTGTGATGTCAGACTCCTCAGCTGGGCATTCAAGGCCCTTACTAATCAGTTCCCCAGCTGCTTTTCCAGTCTCATCTCCGAGCCTTCCCTGGAATGAGCCCTCTGCTCCAGCAGCCTCCTGTCCTCATTGTCCCTGAAGCCACTGCTCGTTCCCACCCCTGCACCTTTGTCCAGGCTGTGCCCCAGAACCATTTCCCCTTAGGAAGGGATTGACCTTCTGTGTGATATGAGGCGAGTCTGCAAGGAGTGATGGGAAACAAGGAAGAGTGGAGCTGAGCATAAGGGAAGCTGGAAGATGAAGACTGAATGTGACCAGACATGAACTAATCAGTAGGAAAGTGGGTTAAGAAGGATTTAGTTATTCTGGGGAAATAATTGAAAAGTGCTGCTTGGTAGAACTGTCTAGGTGAGGGCTTCTCAAACTACCGTGCAGACAAATATTTGGAGAATCTTGCTAAAATGCAGAGTCTGGGAATAGGTCTGGGGGAGGCCTGAGATTCTGCATTTTTAACAAGCTTGCAGGTGATGCTCATGCTTCTGGTTGTTTGAGTATCAAGGATCTAACTAAATGCTTAGGAAAGGAGCCTTTTCCATAGGACCTAGATATGGAGACAGGAAGCCAGTGGGCCTGCCCTTCAGAGGCCTGCCTCTATGTCATGAGAACCCCCCAAGGGTCCTAGTCTACAGTAAAGACAATGCTTGCATTCTGAATGACTGAATAAATGTGTGATGGTTCAAGTCTTTTTGATGAGGGAGGGAGTGCCAAAGAGAACTAAGGACAAAGCTGAGTGTGGAAGGCTGCAGCTTAAAGGGAAGAAGCCCCTCTAAGTCCTGAGATGGTGGCAGTGAAAGTGATCACTGGGAAATGAAAAGAATCTAATGCTGGTTGGGCCGCTGACCTGTCATCACACACGCACGCACACAGACGTGCGCACGTACACAGAATAGAAGCGGGAGTGAAGTACTTTTCCCTGATGCAGTTGGATTGTCTCTTCTCTCCAGAGAGACACCTCTTCTGATCCACTAGAGCATACAGTTCAAAATCTAGGTTAGGCTTGAGTACAAATATGTACTTCACCCTAACAACACAATAGGAATCATTTCTGTAACGCGGATCTCCAGACAGAAGAGCAGGTACGTCTTTTGCTGGTGTAGTAAACTTGCCCGTTCAAACAGTTTCTCTTTAATTATTAACCTGGCCCTTGTATCTTTGGCTAATCAGTAGCTGGCTTTTTGATGAAATTGGGTGTTATTTCCCTATGGCTTCAGTTCATGCAAACTACAAGTTATCCCGATTAATGATTTTAATGACACTCCCTCACCACAGTAATTTCCCCTCTGCTTTTCTCACAGAGGAGCTTCTTCAAGGCGGGCTGAACTCTGATCCCGACAGAGAGTCATGGCCATGGTAAGTAGGGGAGCGCCTCACCCTACCTGGTACCAGCCACAGACAGGTACAGGATGTATACTTAGGGACCGTTGGCTTATACAAAGGCTCGTTTGCTCAACAGAGGGGCGGGAAGAGGAAATGAAAAGGCAGGTTTTTTTTTTTTAAACACCAGTTTAATTTCTTTCAGAGGTGGTGAGTAACTTGACCCTGAAAATTAATTCAAAGAGAGACTCCTTTGAATTCTTCCAACATCTTGAAATACAGAAACAAGTTATAGTTTTCTCGCTGCGGAAGCACCACATGTTCGTTGGAGAAAATTTAGGCAAATAAAAAGGAAGAACTAAAAATCCTGCAGATTCTACCAGCAGGAGATGACTGCCATTCACTTTTTGGTGTAACCCCATCATTTCAGGCTCATCAAGAAGGGTGGTTCTTAGCCATGTGGGCTTGTCATCTGCCTCCTGCTTCTGGCCGCGACTGGACTCCTCAGAGCTTGGTTATCCGATCTTTGAGACAGGCAGGGAATTGGATCCCTCTGAGAGTTCCATAAAGTTCAGTGCTGGTGTGGAAGCTGAGCCTCTGCACTGCTGACATGGCTCTCCCTGAGGCTGGCCATCTGCTCTCCGTCTCCCACCCAAATGAGGTTTCTGAATGGGCGGGTGATGCTGATCCCTGGTCTTCCAGGAGAGAGTAATGGAAGTAGAATCTTATACCTGGAGAGGAGCTAGGGATCCCACCCGTTCTAGATGCCTTTCTTTAGGAAGATGGGTGTGTGTAAACTGTCCTGAACAAATAGTAATATACTCTTAACGTTTTTTTATATTAGACATTCTAGAATTTTATTCATCATCCCTGATAGCCAAAGTCCTACTTATGTCTGCTCAGAATCTCTTATGCTTTAATTTAAAATCCATTTCTTCTTGATTGAGTCTCCCAGGACATGGAGAACATGTATTTAGAAAGGTTTATGGTGCTCCTACTTTGTGCCAGATGTGGTACTTGGCTCGGGGACTCAGAATTAATGGGACAGTCTTTCTGTCTTCAACAAGATCACAGCCTTCCTACACTGAGAACTGTAACCAAGTGACCCTTTAGTGTGCCTTCCACTCGAGCAAAATCACCTCAGTCGCTCTTGTCTTTCATCTTAGAACCTGTTTTTCCATCATGACTGTTATTTATTGGACAGATAAAGAACCTTTTTAAAGGAAAAGAAAAACAAACAATAGTCACAATATTATAGTTCCCAAATATTTTCCATCATTTTATTTTAGACCCTATTCATATGTATAATGGTTTTTAAATAGTAGTAATAAGAGCATAAGTAACAGTTAGGTGTATACTTACTCTGATCTTTGCTACGCTAACATGTTTATATTACTTTTTATAGCATCTTAAAATTACTTCTATGAAGGGGTAGAGTTATGGGTGTTTTAATTTTCTTCTTAATTCTTCTTTTTTAAAAATTTCCAAATCTCTACAATGACTGTATGATACATTTCTAAAAGGAAAACATGTTTTAAAAGCCATTGTAGTCAAGTATTAAAAATTTTTTTTTCTAGAGGTTTAATTAACATATAGTGAAATGCACAGCTCTTATGGTTGCTGGTAGATGAGTTTTGACAAAGGCATGTACTCTTTTATCAAGATAGAACATTTCATCACTCCAGGAAGTTCCTTCATGCCCCTTCTTGCTCCCACCCTGCTCCTAATTCCACACCAGAAACGCAACCACTGTTCTGATTAGCCCCATAGATTAGTTTTGCCTATTCCAGAACATCCTATAAATGGAATCACAGAGCCTGTACTCTTTTGCTGGTTTCCAGTGCTGAGCGTTATATTTTTTGCAATCCATCCATGTTGCTGTGAGTATCAGCAGTTTGTTCCTCCACTCCTTTTTATTGCTGATTAGTATTCCATTGTATTTTAATCTTGTGGACATTTTTCATCTTCCTGATTATTTTAATAGCCAAATAACATTTCATGGATTGTGATATAACATCTATTTCTAGCTGTTAGTTTTTATCATTCTTCCCTACATCCTCCCTGTTTCCTTTGTCTGCTGCCACAAGAAGCCTTCCTGGGTGGAATCCCCTGCCTTCCCAGAACAGACAGTGGTGCATTATACCCTGGAATTTAATCAATACGGATACTTTAGGGCTGACAGGAACAAATTTCCTGAGCTTATCTTTTTCCTGGAAAAAAGGAGTCACTAAGAATGTTAATTGATAACCTAACTATCTTTGCAAATCCCCCTATCGATTCATCTTGTTAGATATTAATTTTAATCCCACAGTAGTGTCCCACAACAATGCAGTTTGCTTTAAAGTTGAATGCAGTATTTGAATACCATCCAGAATTTTTTCAATACTCAAGTTCCAAAAAAACATTGTGGAACATTTGACTCACAAAGCTGTCTCCTGGTGGGGCCAAGGGCTGAGTTAGGCCATGTTGGAATTTTGACAGCAAATCACCAATTTGCTTATTACTATAGATATATAGTAGAAAAAGGGGAATAAAGTGCTATGTTAATTTCCTAGGGCTGCCATAACAAAACACCACAAACTGGATGGCTTAAAATAGTGGAAATTTGTTGTCTCAGTTCTGGAGGCCAGATACCCAACCAAGGTGTGGGTAGGGTCGTGATCTCTCTGAAACCTGTAGGAGGCTCCTTCCTTGCCTCTTTCTAGCTTCTGGTGGTTTGCTGGCAATCTTAGTCATTCCTTGGCTTGCAGCTGCTTCTCTCCAGTCTCTGCCTTCATCCTTATGTGGTGCTCTCCATGTGTGTCTCTGTCTTCACATGTTGTCTTCTTATAAGGACACCAGTCATATTGGATTCGGGGCTCACCGTGCTCCAGTGTGACCTCATTTTAATTCAATTAATTACATTTACAATGACCCTATCTTCAAATAAGTTCACATCCTGAGGTGCGTGCATACTGGGGGTTAGAGCTTCAACATGCCTTTTTGGGGGGAAATACAATTCAGTCCATAACAGTGCCCAAGGAAGTTAATGTTATAGATTTCTGCTTTTCTCTGTGAGGTATACAGAGCATAATGACTAAGTGCTGGATGCTGACCATATCCAGGAGGTGAAAGCCTGGTCTTTCAGCAGACGAGGCCCATACCCTCTGGTACCTGAGGCCTTTGGATGGGCTCGACGTGAGCCACAGTGGGCCTGAGAGGTGCAGGCCAAGGTGGACTAGCTCATAGAGCTCAAATCTAACTGGCTAGAGAACTGCCCTAAGGGTGTGAAAATCCTCCATTCCTTTAGATGGCCCATATTACATCCTTGGATCAAATTAAATCATCAGAGAGCTTCAGATCTATTCTACATCGTTTTCACTATCTACATCGCATTGTACAAACTCCCTATTCTAGATTTTGCTTTGGAGTTACCCCATAGGCTTGTGTTAAGGGATATTATCAGAAATAGATGTAAGAATCTCATTATTATTTCTACTGTGGAGATGTTGTTGACATCGTATTTAGTAATAATGGTGATGATGATAGCCGCTAAGTTTGAGTCTTTGTTTTAGTGTTCACTGTTGACTGGATTCTGTGCTGAGTGCTTTGCTATATTATCCTGCTTCATTATTAGAACAACCCTGTGGGTTGATATCATTATCAACACACATGAGAAAAACAAAACTTCCCCTAGCCCATCCAGCCAGAAAGATTCAAACCCAGTTCTATCCCACTCAATGCCGTGTCGCTTCCCGCTAAGCTTTGCTGCCTCTCACTGTAGGCCACCATGTCTCCCTCATGAAGACCCGCAGATGAAATTCCCCCAATACTAGGATTCCCTTTATAGTGTTCATGACTCTTTGAGTGATGTAGAAGAGACAGCACTGACTGTCTCCATGAATATTAGTACATTTTAGCGGAATCATGGGCACGAGACTATGGGGTACATTTCAACCAAAGCTTATATAAAACCCTTCTCCCTTTGTAATAATTCATAGTCATCCCCCTGTTCTGTTCCCTCCCATCACCATAACATCTTACCACTCATGACTACTAAAAGAGGCATTATCAGAAAGGTTAGGAGAAACAGACCTGTTGATGTAACCTCAGCCCCAAGTTTAGCCTTGGCTGTCTCTTCCTAGCCTCAGCTGTGAGCTCTTAGCATCTTAAAAGCACAAAGTACCAGCTCTGGACAGAGGACGGTTTCCAGATGGGTCTGAACTCCATCGACATCTGGGCACCAAGAATATCACTTAGATCCTTGCTCCTGTGCAGCCTTAGCTGATCAAATGTACACCACAATGGCAGACACCTGACAAATTAAGGGAAAAGAGACAAGGCAGAATAATTTTAGAAAGTGCTGCTTATGACTGATTAGGCCGTTTTTAAAGACAGAATTCAGAATATCAAAACATGAATTGCTGAAGGGTTGTAGTAACGCTTAGTGTCAGCACATAGACGGGAAGATATATTAAAGAGTAAAGCTAGTTTGATTCTACTCTCTGCTGCTAAATCAGGGAGCCGAGAAGAGCTCCGCTAACACAGATTGCATCTCTCTAAACTCAGTACAAAGAAAGGCGGGGCGTTTCTTGGGCAACTGGTTTCTTTTCTTCCCATGAACACAACAATCCTCATTACTGATTACAAATCTCTCTTGCTTTGGCTTCTAGGCAGAGAAATCTGTGGCTTCTCTCTAATAACTGCACAGGCCCTTAAGGTCTGCAGTTTGGTTTCCTTCCCACCTGCGTGACTGTACCTTAATTTTTGATGTTTTATGTCTCATCACTGAATTTCTTCATCTATTTATTTACTTTTTTTTTTTGGAGGAAGATTAGCCCTGAGCTAACTGCTGCCAATCCACCTCCTTTTGCTGAGGAAGACTGGCCCTGAGCTAACATCCATGCCCATCTTCCTCTGCTTTATATGTGGGATGCCTACCACAGCATGGCTTGCCAAGAGGTGCCATGTCTGCACCCGGGATCTGAACCAGCGAACCCCAGGCCGCCAAAGCGGAACATGCGCACTTAACCGCTGTGCCACTGGGCCAGCCCCTATTTACTTTTTTATACTGAGTTATATGTATTTCTCTTTGCTGTCTCATATAACATAAATCACATATTAATAAACTGGTAAATACATTAGAAATATTCAGGGCACTTTGATATTAATCGGTAAATTATCTCTAAGTTTTAATCCAACTGAGATGGTTCCTACTGGTCATCAACCCATGTTTTGCTTGTTGATGTTTTTCATTTTTCATCTTTCTTTGCAGAGGGTCAGGGTCACTAACTTTTTGTCCCTGGTACCGTATCAGAGTACGTCTTACTTTAAGGCAGGTTGATCATTTCCAGTGATACTAGTCATCATCTCGGTTGTCTAGAGTTGGTGTCTCCTCTTCATGACTTTCCGTTCTCCCCTCTGCCCTCTCAGTCAGGCTGTGTCATCTCCATTCCACTGGGAAAGCTCTTGTCAGGATCACCAGGCACCTCCATGTTGCCAAATCTGACCATCCCTTCCGTGTCCTTCTCTTATCCCTGCCTCAGCCGGCACTGACCGCTCCCGCCTTCCTCAGCCTCTGGACTGCACACTCTCTTGGTTTTCCTTTTACCTCAAGGACCAGTCGTTCTTGGTCATCCTTTCTGGATTCTCCTTCTCTGCTGGACCTATACTGCTGGAGAGGCCTAGGTTTGTCCTAGGATCCCTGTTCTTCTCTATCTTCATCTCGTTTAATACCATCCAAATGCTGAAGTGTCCTAAATTTATTACTCTAGACTTGACCTCTAGACTTAGATTGTATAATATACTGTCCTTTTGACAACTCCACTTGGATGTTTAATGGACATCTCAAACTCAGCGTTTGAAAACAGAAGTTCTAAATCCCACCCCTACTGCCACCCCAAATCTGGCAGTCCTCCGGCTGTCCCCATCTGGGTAAATGCTACCACTCTCTGCTCAGCTACTCAGGGAAAAAGATTTAGAGTTAGACCTGATTCTTTTCTTTCCTCACCTCCCCCGTCAGTCCATCAGCAAGTTCTGTCGCCTTTGCTCCAAAACATGTGCTGAGTCTGTTTCTTTCCATCTTGACTGTTTCACAAGGGTGAAATGGTGGGCAGGCATCATATCCCTGGATCTTGGCCCAGATTCTCAACTGGCCTCTGCATCTCCCTACAGCAGCCTGAGTGGTCTTTTAACATGTAAATCAGATTGTCTATCCCATCCCCTTGCTAAAAACCTGCTGGTGGCTTCCCACTGCACCTAGAATAAAATATAAATTTACCCAGTTTGTGAGGACTGCCTTGTTCTGGCCCCAGCCCACCTCTCTGATTTTCTTTCCCTTTTAAAAAATTTTTATCAGGGAAAATTGTAAACACATACAAAAGTAGACCAAATATTAAAAAGAATCCCATTGTTCCTAACAATAATGATTAACTCATGGTCGATCTTCTTTCTTCTTTATTTCCACTTACTTCCCCCCACCTGTGTAATTTGAAGCAAATTCCAGACATCTTATCAGCTCTCTATAAACTATATATAAGATTAGAGCTATTAAAAAAATGTGTATAACCAATACCATTAGCATACCTAAAAATGTTAACACTGATTCCTCAATGTCATCTAATATCAAGTCAGGGTTCAAATTTCCAACTGTCTCATAAATGTCTTATCTTTTTTACTGTTTGTTTGATTTAGAGTCCAAATAGGGTTCATGCATTGTAATTATTGACATGCCTTTTTAATGTTTTTTAAGCTACAGTTCCCTTCCATCTCTTTCTTTTCTAATTCCCCTTGCAATTTCTTTGCTGAAGAACCTAGCCCATTTGTCAAGTGGTGTTTCTCAGTCTGGATTTTGCCAATTACAGCCCTGTGGTGGGAGTGAACATTTTCCTTTCTTCTTGATTTATGGTCAATTGGTATTTGGCTCCACAGGCTTGATCGGATTGAGGTTTGAGTTTTTCCCTTTTTGAGGGACGTGATAACTTCATAGGTGGTGGTGTAACATATCTTACCACTCTCCTCCTTGCTGCCAATTTGAGCCACTCTGGCCTCTGCCCCTCTCCTCCCATAGAAACTAGTTCCAGCCTCAGGGCCTTTGCCTTAGCTGTTTCCTCTGCCTGTGATGCTTTCTCCTCCTTTGCATGGTCAATGCCTCATGTCAGTCGGATCTCAGCCTAAATGTCACTCAGAGCAGCCCTTCCAGGACCTTTCAATCTCCATAGCACTTCTCACTGCCAGGCACTTGTTAGAATATTAGTTTGTTGGCTTGTTTACTATCTGCCCTCCCACCCCACCGCCTGAACTAGAACCTCAGCTCCATGGGAGCAAGAGCCTTATCTGTCATCATCACTGCTATATCCCCAGCCCATGGGGATGTCTGGCCCATGGTAGGTGCTCAGCAAATGTTTGCTAATGAGAATCTCTTTGTCAGTAAGATGCTGCCTGTCAGTCACACCTTTCTCTGTACGCTTAGGCAGCCAAAGGTGGCACCGTCAAAGCGGCTTCAGGATTCAACGCCATGGAGGATGCTCAGACCCTGAGGAAGGCCATGAAAGGGCTCGGTAAGTGTCCCACTGGAGGTGAGCACTCTCATGTGTTGTGTCTCAGAGTCACACAGAGGGTGCTGTGTCCACTGGCAAATGTGAGCAGGTCTCACTCTCAAAAAACACAGTGGGAATGAGTTGCTTTTCAAGACAAATTAGGTGGGAGGGCATTAATTATCTACTTTTACAACAGAATTGTAAATTTAATGCACTCATTCTGGAGTTCCCCAATTATTTAAATCTGTTTTGCATTACAGCATTCTGAATCCGTATGTAAAACTTTAGAAATGTATTTGTTTTCCAATTAGTGCTGTATGTTTGTAGTGCCATGAGGTTTACAAAGCACTTTCACAAACATTATCTCAGTGTGTACATGCAACAACCCTGTGATTTGGTGAAAGCAGCTATTACTGTTGTGATTTTCGCCTTGCTGTACAGATGTGAAATTGAGATCCAGAGAAATTAAGTAACATAGTAAGTCACATTGTAAGGGGAACTGAGCCATGAGTCATGCTTGGCAGAGCCCGTCTTGAGGTTGGGCCTGCAACTCTAAGTCCATGGTCTTTCCCTTGAGTCCCTCTGCCTGTTGCTGCTGTGATGGGCATAGCGGGGAGGTCCTGACAGGCAGCGTGTGGGATTTCATGTGAGAAGGCTGTGTGTACAGGACCAGAGCACTTGTCTTCCAGTGCTCTACCCTCCAGCTGGCTCCCCGAGGGCAAAGGCCTCATGCTGGGTGGGCACAGCCATGCGGGGTGCGCTTCAGGCTGCCCTGGCCTAGCCCCTTGCCTGGGTGGACATTTGGCCAGAGAAGTGCCCTCTGGTTTGTAGCTGCTATTTAGAATCTGCTTGAGATTTGGATTAAAAAACTTGACCATGAGGCTTTATTTCCTAGTTTTTTAACCCAAAAACGGTTCACTTTACTTAGCCCCCATGCTACTAACAGCAGCAACAGCAATAAAAATAATAGTGGATGTTTGTTAAGCTCTTCTATGGGTTGGGCATAATTCTCCACGTGGATTGTTTTAATCCTGACAGCAGCTTGTTTTACTGATGAGAAAGTTGCGGTTTAGGGAGATTAGCTAACTTGCCCAAGGTCTCAGAACTAGTAAGTGTTAGAGTCGGGATTCTAGGCAATTCTAGGCAGTCTGACTCCAGAGCTGGGGTTAAGTCACTGTGCTGCCCTGCTGCCTACCTCTGCACAGAACATTGTTCTGAATCTACGTATCCTTCTCCTCATCTTCCATTTTTCACAAATAAAATGGAAAATGTACTTGGCCCACCCTGTTTTCAGGTTATCCTCATTCTTTGCTATATAGCAAAAACACCATCTTTCAGAACGTGGACCACATGGCATTCAGAATTTTCAAAATAAGAGTTAGGAGACATTCGACACAACCAAGCATTTTCAGTGCCTGTGTGTGGGCCAATGCAAAGTGGATGGTTGGAGGAGACAAGTATTATAAAACCTAGTCCTTGTGGTCAAATAGTCCATGGGTGCTAGGTGGCTAAGGCGTGTACAGAAATAACTATGATCAGTTCCTAATATGATAGAGATAGGAGGGGCACAAATAAGACCCCATTAGGGTTCACAGAGGAGATCACATTTCAAATGCGGGCATCAGGCAGAACTCCTTGGAGAATGTAGAATTTGAGATAGGCCTTGGGAGATGAGGTGAGTTTCAGTAAATAGAGATAAAAGAGAAGGTGTTTCAGGTGAATGGAATAGCATGAGCAGAGGTGTGGGATGAGTGTGAGCATCGTCCCATTTCCTAGTCTAGCTGAGGCCCAGGGCAGTCACAGTGAATACATGGAAAGGTGGATTGTAGCAGGAGGTACTTGCAAAGCAGGAGTAGGCTGGTTGGGAGCTTTCTGAGAAGACAGATAGCAAAGAGAGGGCCTGGAAGTGTTACTGAGAAGGCCACCTGGAGAATCACAGACATGGGGGCATGGTCCAAAGGCATTGGCTGGGGGACAACAGATGCCAGAATAATGACACTAAATGGATGAGGTTAGGGAGACATATAAACCAATAGACTGACAATGAAGGAGGTCAGGAGAAAGGAGTGCAGTACAGTTGGGTCAAGTATAGTTATTCAAGAGCTGAGTCGGTGGATCTGGCTGCCTGGTATCTTTTTATGTGGGTATTTATGATAGTGAATGGGATCTCGTGGAGAGTCTCGGATGGCAGACTGCAGCGCCTGTAGTAAATCCAGCAGACCAGGGAGCCATTGTGTATTCCCGAGCAGGGGAGGAATGCATTTTAGGAAAATGAATCTGGCAAGACTTTGGAAAGACCAAATAGGAGGTAAGATTACTAGTTAGCCAACTTTACAGTTGTCTAGGAAGAGACCCCCAAATCCTGAACTGGAGTGGTAGTGGTAGGAATCAAAAAGAGGAGGTGGATGCAAAAAAGGTTGTAGAGCTAGATTTTGCATAACTTGGCAGAAAATTTGAATGTGGAGGAAGACAGAAAGTGAAAAACATCAGAGCTGTTTTGAGGGTTCATACTTGACTAACTGGAAGAGGGGTGGTGCCCTTTCACAGAAACTGGGTGAACAAAAGGTGATGGGCCTTCTCCCCGCAGCTGAGAGCTCTGAAGGTTGTGTCTTTTACCCTCTGTTTTTTTTTAAGAGACCTGAAAGTAGGTCCCTAAGATATATAAACTTAAAGTTCTGTAGCTTCCTCCCTACACCTCACATTTTTCTGGATCTCTAATCTTGGAAAGAATAACTGTGATGAATCTATATTTTTTCATTTCTCCCTGAAATATTTAAGTAGAATCCCTTCTGTAACCCATCACAACGCCCCCATATAGTATAAACAGTGAAGGAACAGGAAACTCACCAAACATGCATGAACATCCAGCTGTTACTAAGACGAGGGACCAATTTGAAAAATCAGAATAAAGTCCCCCTATAAAAGTTGCTGCAAGAAACAGGCAAACAAAACTTAGGACATTTTTAATTTGTAATTCATATTATAAAGCTTTGATAGGATATCGCATCATGGGAATTTGTTGGGAGTTATAAAAAGGGAATCATCTGAGATCAGGAAACATAGCTTGGAGATGAAAAACACAATTACAGATCTTAAAACTCGGTGAATGCAGTGAACAGCCAATTTAAACCCTGCAAAGTGCCAAATCAGTGAATGAAAAGACGAGTTTGAATTGTTTCAAAGCTTGGAGGAAATGATAAAGGGATAAAAACAAAGAGAGAAAAGGCAAGAACATGGAAGATAGATACAGGGGATCCAAAAGACATTATAAGAATTCCAGAGGAGGGGAAGAAGCATGATCCCAGTCAACACTTACTGAGTATTTAGTAAGTGCTGGGCATTGTGCTGAGTAACTCACTTAAGGGAAGTACTATGATTACTCCCATTTACAGATAAGGAAACTAATGCCTGGAGATGTTAACTATTTTGTTCAGTGGCAAACAGCTAATTAAAGGAGAGGCTAAGACTCAAATCTAGTGTCTGTTACCCCCACAATAGACAAACCCTCTGAACAAGGACCTCTTTTCTTAGAAAGCTCTCTGCGTGTGTTTGGGTTACTCCAGTGTCTGCAGAGGAACCCATTTTCTCATCCCTCTCAAATCACATTCACTCACTGTCTCTGCTCCACTCCCAGGCACGGATGAAGATGCCATAATCAGTGTCCTCGCCTACCGCAACACCGCCCAGCGCCAGGAAATCAGGACAGCCTACAAGAGCACCATTGGCAAGGTAGGCACAGTCTCTCCATCTCCGTGTTGACGAGGGACCTGTCAGGCAACAAGGAAGCAGGGCTACTTCCCGATCTAGGTTCCTGAAGTAGCCCTGTGTTTTTAAAAGATGGACCCCTTGCCATGTGTAAGGATGCTCTTGAAAAAAAAAAAAAAAGAAGACAATTTCAACACGTGTTTCCTCCACTATCCTTAGCCAGAAGTGATGTCGGGGAGCTCTTGATTCATGGAGCTCAGGCCAAGCTTAGTCTCTTCCCACTCAAGTCTTCTCAGGGACTTGGTTGTTGAATGGACTCAACCACCACCCTTTTGAGCACCGGGCAGGGCTGAGCTTCCAGTGTGGCTTCCCTGAGCCGATGGCTTCTTTTAGGCCACCGTGGATGAAGACCCTCCAAACTGACTGAAATATTTAAATTCAGTTTGTTTTAAGTAGGCTCTTCCACATAAACCCATTTGTAGCATATATTCGTTCCTTTGATGATCCGCAATTGAGGGACACCCCCTTAGATTCTAGAATGGGGCTTTATGTGTGTATGTCTGTGTATTTTAGTAGCTCATGCATTCAGAGGTTGTTCACTCACCATGTTTTCCTCTTTGAGTCTGAATCCCACATCCCTCAGGAACCCTCTCTTAGTCTCATTTTCAATGACTCCCTTGCCAGAGTCATTCCACCCCATCTTTCCACAGCACTGAAAACCTATCTCTGATTAGCAAGAATCTTTTTATTGAGGAAACATTATCAATAAGAGCCTCCAGTTCTCAGAGTACAGTAACTCCATGACGTGTTTCTATCCTCGAGATACTTTACAGCCAGTCAGACGGCCACTGCTTCTCAAGGACAGCACTAAACTGCTGCGTGGGACAGGGCTGCTCCGCTATGGCCTAGAGCGTCTGATGTGCACCTTGGCTGGGCCCCCCCGGTCGGGAACAGGATTCTTCTGATCAGATTGCTTGTACTATCTTCTGTGCGTTGTAAACTCTTCTCCATCCCCAAAGAAATTTATTGAGCAGAAATAGGCATGAACGTGCGTGTGATGTGTGAACTAGAGACCTAAAGGGTGTTGCCACACACATTCGGGTTGATTATTCAGCTTCAGAACTAAGCTAGTCTGGTGGCAGTTTGTTAAGATGAGCAACATTAACGGATTGACTGAGCACTAATTTATTTAGTCATTCATTCATTCATTCATTCATTCACTATGTCTGGACATAACATAAAAATATACACAATAGGTTGAAATACAGTGTTATGGAATCAGGTTTGTGGGAATCAGAGATCTGGACTTGAATAGCAATTTAGCCCCTTATTAGTTGGTTGATCTTAAGCAGGTTCTTAAATTCTCTGACCTGTTCTAGGAGGAAATGTGAATAAATGTCTTTAGTATTTTGTCCTTTGTCCAAATAAGTACATTTCTTTTTAGGAAGTGAGCCTTAAGAAATAATCATGAGGAAAAAAAAAAAAAAAAAAAAAGAAAGAATCATGAGGGGCCAGCCCCGTGGCATGGAGGTTAAGTTCACACATTCTGCTTCAGCAGCCCGGGGTTCGCTGGTTCAGATCCTGGGTGCGGATCTATGCACTGCTCATCAAGCCACGCCGTGGCAGGCATCCCACATATAAAGTAGAGGAAGATGAGCATGGATATTAGCTCAGGGCCAGGCTTCCTCAGCAAAAATGAGGAGGATTGGCAGCAGATGTTAGCTCAGTGCTAATCTTTCTCAAAAAAAAGAAATAATCATGAATGATTGCAAAGATACAACTAAACGCATGTGTAATTTAACAGTAGAGAAAAACCAGACACAGGGGACTGGTTAAAATGTTATTGCATCTACATATAGAAATTGTAACAGCTATTAAAAATGTCATAGATGAATATTGATTTGGAATATATTCAAGATATATTGTTAAGTGAGCAAATACATTTAACTCAGTGTCTACTAAATTTTTGATCTCAGGACACTCTTAAATTACTGAAGACTTTTTTGTTTTTGTGGATTATATCTGTTGATATTTACCATATTAGAAATTAAAATTGAAGACATTTAAAAATATGTATTTGTTAACTTATTTAAAAAACAATAAACATATTACATGTTAATATAAATAACATTTTTATGAAAAACAGGTACATAGTCCAAAAAAAAAAATTTAGTGGAAAGATTGGCACTCTTTTACATTTTGCAAATCTCTTAACATCTGGCGTAATGGAAGATGGTTGGATTCTCATATCTGCTTCTGCGTTCAGTTTGTTGTGATGTGTGGTTTTGGTTGAGGTATATGAAGAAAAGCTAGTCTCCTATAGATATGTAGTTGGAAAAGAGAGGACTATTTTAATAGCCTTTTAACATAATTGTACGTGTGTCAAGTAGCCTTTGGAAAACTCCGTTGTACAATTGTGAGAGAATGACAGCGTAAAGGCAAATAACGTCTTAGTGTTATTATGAAGATAGTTCAACTTTGTGGGCCCCCTGAAAGGGTCTTGGAGACCCCAGGCGTCCCTGGACCACACTCTGAGAGCGGCTTGTTTCAGTTACTACATGGAGCAGTTAAGCAGAACCGCTTTCTTGCATTGTAGGACCTGATAGACGACTTGAAGTCAGAACTGAGTGGCAACTTCGAGCGGGTGATCTTGGGGATGATGACGCCCACCGTGCTGTACGACGTGCAGGAGCTGCGAAGGGCCATGAAGGTTTGTTCCCCCTCCTCGCGTGCTGTCTGTGCCGTTAGTGCAAACGCTGGGGAGCTTTCTCAAGAAACTGTGATAATGGCCTTCTGAGAGTGGGGAGGATGAGGTACAGGAGAAAGATTTTCCTTCATTTGTGACAACTTGAAAACGTGACATTGCATTATAGCAATTGTAATTTTAAAATTGTTTTCCGAGAGTTATGGAAGCATTTGCTCTTTCCTATGGCTCCAGGGGGAATGATTATAGTTGTGCTTTTGGTGCAGTTCCAGAAACTTTCTTGTCGTGTTAGTACTTTTGAGGTAGGAAACTTTATGACTGACACGTTGGTGGCCTCTGGGCTGCTGTGGGCTCAGAACTGGCGGAAAAGGTTGTCTGCCTCCCTAGATGCTGGATCCACTGTGCCCTCACCCAAGGTCTGCCAATTTTTAATGACCAAGTATGAAATTCAAACACAATTACCCTCCTCAACCGTGTCAATAAATACTCAGCCTCATGGAAGGTTCTGGGCTAGGCTCTGGGTAAGCAAAGAGTCTTTGCCAGAAGATTCTGCCCTTCAAGGGAAAAGTACAGGGACGTCCAGGAAAGATTAAGTCCCCAGAGGGCAGAAACTGTCCCTAACCTGGCACCTTAACTATCAGTAGAAAGAGCCCATGAATGTTTGTTGTTACTAATAATGATTATGGTAAACACATTGGAATTTGAGCAGGACAGTTAAAAATTAGCAAATCCTGTTGCTAGAGCCCCGAGGGTTGTCTTTATTCTCTACAGATTCCTGGCTGCATTCCTTCTGTGTCTGGCACTCAACTTTGTAAACTGGCTCATAACACCCTCTTCCTCTGGGTTTCGTGTTTAGGGAGCTGGCACGGATGAGGGCTGCCTGATTGAGATCCTGGCCTCTCGGTCACCGGAGGAGATCCGGCGCATAAACCAGACCTACCAGCTTGGTATGTAGCATCCTCAGTGGCCTGGCTGAGGTTTTGCTGGGATTTGAGAAGTAAACTAGCAGCAGGTCGTTACCCACTGATTAGACCCTGTTCATAGAAACACTGACCATGAGGCATCCTCAGTTCCAAGCTCTGCTTTCAGGCAGATCCCCGTCTAGGCAAAGACTGTCTGTTGGCTTCTCAAAACTTCTCAGGTGAAGATGCCACTCTGCTTAGGCTACCCAGTGCAGTGTTCTAATCTTCTGAAGGCTGGAAAATTGTTCCTTATTATCAAGCAGAGAATCAAATATGCTTGTTCAAAAAGGGTGGCACCAGTGAATTCTCTTGTTCCAAGGAATGACCTGGAGGGGCCGTCTGGCCCAACTTCTTACATCCAGATTGGACTGTATGTCCTCCAGCCTTCTCAGAATGCTAGCCATTTACTTGCTTCTTACAAATCTCCAGAGGACAATACATATGAAGAGCCTTTAAAAGATGCATACCTTTTTTCCCCTAAGAATATAATAAAAAAGTGCACAAAGATTTAGGTCCTGCAGTGTTTGTTTGGCATTGTTTATAGTAGCTAAAAATGTCCAACAGTAGCAGATTGGCTAAATAAAATATGATACACTCACACAACAGACTATTATGTAGTCATCAAAATGTATACTGACAGATAATATTAAATTACATTACATGATATGGTATATGGATGAGTGAAAAAAGACAAATTATAAAAAGTATGCTATGATCCCATTTTTTTTAGGAAAGAAAAATAATATGTGTATGTGGGGAAAAATGAGGAAGGATATTCACCAAAATGTTATCAATGATTATTATTTTGGGGTGATTAGATTATGATGTGGTTTCCCCCCCCCCTTCATTTTACTTATTTGTTTTTTCCTAAGTTTTCTGTAGTAAACATGTAGTACTTTGGGAGAAAGAGAACAAAACAGTAAGAGGTTTTTGGTAAGTGTCCAGAGCCGGAGATTCTAAACCTGGAGAATGTGGTTCTGGCACCGGGATCTGCATGTCTGCTGAGGGCAGGTCTTCTCCCCGAGGACTGTGAAGGGTTGGAGCTTCTCTGGGGATGCTCTCCAGCTTGTGACATGGCAGGGAAGGCACATGCTAGAATTTGAGCCTGACAGCCCCCTGCTTGTCCCCACCACGGGTTCGGAAACTCGGCTCCCTTTGCCTTTCTGCACGCCGATCAACAGTTACTGTTCTCTGTGTCCCCGAAAAGCACGTTCAGGACAGACCCCTGGACAGTAGGGACCGGAGAGTGAGGATTACACCCCAGCTGTCTCGACCTCCCGTTTTAAGGGACAGGAACATCTCATTTCCACTGTAATGACAAGCTAAGCTTATCTTCACTGTTTTATCAGAGTTTAGTTTTTGAAAAATCGTGGGGTGAAAAACCTCATGAGGAGCTGCGTCAGTAAACAGGTTGGTCCTGGAGAGGACAGAAGGCTCCGGAGTGTGACACAGTGTTGGGCAGGACTCTGTCCTGATGTTGCTAATTTTACTCTCTTGCTAGAATACGGGCGGAGCCTTGAAGATGACATTCGCTCTGACACGTCTTTCATGTTCCAGCGCGTGCTCGTGTCTCTGTCCGCTGTGAGTGGTTCCCTCTGGTGGCTGCTTCTGGTGGGGGTTGGGTTTTATTGAGACTCTTACTCTGTATCCCCTTTTCCAGGCTTTCTCATCCTTTCAACCTCCCAAATGTGAACGTTCCCCAGGTGTTTTTCTTGGGACTCTCTGTTGTTTTATCTTCTCTGCTTTACAGTCTCTGGCCAGTCATGGATGCCCATTTATCCTAATTTTACTTATTTAGTTAGTTCTAATTTATAGTTAGAAGTACCTAATACATGCCAGGCACACTGAAAATTAGGAAGATGATTAAGAGGCAGTTCCACGGCTTTAAGAGTTTATATTGTCATAAGGAGTATATCAGGTACACAGTTGCTATAATAAAGGCATGAAAAGTTAAGTACCAAGGGGGAGGCACAGAGTAAAAGGAAGATTCAAGAAGTGAGTTTGGTTGCAGAAACAAAGGAAAGGCTTCATGACAGAGGTGCTACTTCAGAGTGTGGAGGGTTTGCTAGGATTTCAAGAGGCAGAGGTGTGGGTGGGTATATTCCAGGCAGGAAGAACAGCAAGAAAGGGCCAACGAGACAGGACACAGATATATTCGGGGAACAACTGGCTGAGCGGTTGGGCTGGTAATTTTAGGAGCAAGGTGGAAGGATGAACTGGGATTCTGTATGGGAATGAGTTTGCCCTTTCTTTGGAGAGCAGTAGGGAGCCACTGAAGGTTTTGGAGTGGTAGAGTGGTGTGATTGGAACTGCGTTTTCAGAAGAGTGATGTAATAGTGATGTGTAAGATGAGTTGAACTGGAGGCTGGGAGACCAGGTAGGAAGTTACCGCAATATTCTAGATGAGAAATAAAGGAGGACTGGGCTACTGTTGGAGCAGGGTGCCAGAAAAGAGAAGATGGATACACGAGATATTTCACATGACTTCCCAATTTTATCTTTATCCCTGACCTCCTTCCTGAGCGTGAGACTCATTTCTCACTGCTTTTAGATGATTCCTTATGGACATTCTACCATCAACTCAAATCAGTCCTCCTAAACTAAACCTGAACTCATTTTCCCTCCAAACCAGCTCATCTTCCGGACTTGCCTGTTTCTGTTCATCTTGGTGCTGTTCTTCCAACAACCAAAGCAGAACCCCGGAAATCATCTCCAACTCCCACCTCACTCTGTCTCTGAGATTTGTTTAACAATGCCGGCCTGCTTTTCTTATTTCCTACCCATTTTCTCTTTTCCTCCCACATTTACCAGTCTGCTGAGCCAAGCTGAGACCATAGAATATTGAGACAGCAATAAGAATAGCCTAACAAACCAGAGTAGCTTATTTTGTCACTCTTTAGCATTCCTCCAAGCCTTCAACCCTGCTCTCCCTGTGAGCTGGTGTTGGTGAGGGGTGGGGGCATTTTCATGTGCTCCTCAAGCCCCACTGCTGGTCCAGATTCTCTTGATTCTCCTTTCCCAGCCCCTATTTGGCATAAATGATCAGTGTAGATTTGCCAGTTTGGAAGGCATGAGTCAGCTGGGGAGACACCGGAGTGGGGGAGGTGGGAAAGGAGAGGAGGCAGTCGTGGAGGGAGTGGTCAACAGAGAGCATCTGTTCTCCTTCTGCTGGCAGAGACACCCACGCAACATTAGGGAGCCACACTGGGGCTCGCCCTTTGGTTGGTGGTGTTCTCTAGGCACAGATCAGAGCCACAGATAATGCAAGCTCATTCAAAGGACGTCTGTTCTCTCTTCCTAGGCTGGAAGAGTGACCACTAGTGGCATTCTGTCTAATGACCATGTGCTTAGGTTCCCAGACATTCTGTCTTAACAGCACCCCCCAGTCTTGGTAGATACTCTCTTATTTTCTTTGGTTTGTTTTTCTCGTCCTCAGGGTGGCAGGGATGAAGGAAATTACCTGGATGATGCTCTCGTGAGACAGGATGCCCAGGTTAGTGGAACTGCAGCTTCTTTCCTCTCTTTTGCCAGTAAGACAGGCCTTGGTTGGAGGACACCCTCTTATATTTCAGTGTATAATTGGCCAGGCTGGGATATGTTATGAAAAAAAGATTCCTACAGGTAACCTTCAACAGAAGAAGTTCCTTGCAGATCTACTTAGGGCTGGGGGTGGCACAGGACATCATTATGTAAAGACCCTTGGATTCCAGATTTCTTGACATTGGGACCATGGTGTAGCCACCCCAAAGAACCACGGAGCATCTTCTAAACTACTTGGAGGTGAAGGGACCTGCCTTTGCTTGGTTTATTTTGCATTTTTACTTCCCAAAGAGAACATTTGATAAGACCTGTGTAAAACAGCTTGGCACAGTGTGTAACCTGTTGGGTAAAATTCATACCCAACCCCAAGAAGGGGTTGCTTCCCTGGTACCCAGCCCACTGATGGTTGCCCTGTCCTAGTTACAGTAGCCAGATAACACTAATAATAATAGCTAATAAAAAGTGGGTTCTTACCAGTTACCAAACATTCTTCTAAGCTCCTTATATGAAGTAAGCTGTTGAGTCCTTGCAGTAACTGTATGAAGTAAGTATTGCTATCGCTGTTTTATGGACAAGAAAATTGAGGCCAGAGAAGTCAAGTTCTTTGCTCAAGTACACAGATAATAGATGGCAGAATTGGGATTTGAACCCAGGCAACTTGGACGTAGACCCTGTGCTCTTAACCAATATACAACCATAGAGAAGGACTGGTCCCACTCGGTATGTGAAGTATGAGCCACTCTGGATTCTGCAGGAGAGAACCTGTTGCTCTCATAAGAGTTCTGAGGACTCGGGGTGGCCCATGCCCTACAGGAGATACAGGAAATTGCCTTTAATCCAGAAGCTTGGAGGAGGGAGAAGGTATTGAAAATACTGGAACTCTTGGATGCTTATGTGAATTTCAGTTACCTCAAGGAGAGCATTTTTGGGCAGGCTGGAAGGAACCTAATAGCCCAGGGGAATCCCAAATGAAATGAAGGGTTAGTGAGCAATTTATTCCTGAAACACTATATCCACTGTCAATTTTTGGTGGGTTTACTAGGTGCCAGGCATTGTGTTAACTACTTTACATTTTTTCCTTACAACAAATCTGCTAAGTAGATATTATTACTTCTGTTTTATAGATTAGGAAACTGATGCATAGATTTAAATAACTTGTCCAAGATCACATATTGGTGGAATTGGGCCCTGTGAATCCAGGTCTGCCTGATTTTTATTTTTCAGCTTTTTTTTTAACTTTTTTTTTTTTTTTGAGGAAGATTAGCCCTAAGCTAACTGCTTCCACTCCTCCTCTTTTTGCTGAGGAAGACTGGCCTGCTGCCACTCCTCCTCTTTTTGCTGAGGAAGACTGGCCCTGAGCTAACATCCGTGCCCATCTTCCTCCACTTTATATGTGGGACACCTACCACAGCATGGCTTTCCAAGTGGTGCCATGTCCACACCTGGGATCCAAACTGGTGAACCCCGGGCCACCAAAGCAGAACGTGTGCACTTAACCGCTGCGCCACCGGGCCAGCCCCAGCCTGATTTTTTTAAAGCATGCAATTCAACAAACAAATATTTTTGGGCTCTTCAAGGAGCACAGTTCTCTTTGGAGGTGACCAGGTGAAAAGGTGCTTCCAAACAACTTTGGGCTTGGGAAGGTGGACAGAGGGAACAGAACTCAGAATAGAGTGTCTCTGGATCCTCCAAGTCTTACCAAGAGGCGAGGAATTTAAGAACAACTCCAGCCAAGATTTCAGCTTTTCCAGGATCAGACAGTAGGAAAAGCTGGTCCATCTTTGCTCTTTAATTTGCACCAGCAGCAAGGGAGTATTTGCAAACTTTGGGTATTATAGCTGGATTTCAATGTAGGAAAGTAAATGAGTTTGAGATAAGAATGATCAGAGCAGGTGGAATTAGGGACTAATTTCTCATAAAAGGTAGAAATTTTAAAATATAGAGAGGCTATTATCTAACAAGTCGAATTTTATCTATTCTTGGAATATAACTTGCACTAAAGGAAATAATAGGTGATCAGAATTCCTACTTTAAAAAGAAATTCATGATATATTAAAACTACATGAAAAATACCCTTTGGAACTTTTGCTGGACGATGACACATATTTGATTCCCTTCTTCTGAAAGACAAACAAACCAGGAAATATAAAAATAGGGAAAAATCTGCATCAATACTGGAAACTGTGGAGGAGGACCATTAAAATGCCAGATGGGCAGCAAACCTGGGCCAAGGAGGCGGGAGGGCCCTTCCTGCCCCAGAAAAGAGGCTCAGCACCCGGTCCCCCCACCCCCTCCCAGGGAAGCAGGCACAGCGGCTTCATGCAAACAGGAGGCAACCCCTCAGAGAAGACTTGCTCTCAGCTGCCCCGAGTGCACTAGCCACAAGCGCTCCTGCTTGAAATTCGTCCAAATGAAAAGTGAGGAGCTGCAAGAAGAACGCACTCACCTCGTTCTGGGGAACAAACAGATCTGGAAACACTGCCCCTCATTTAAGGATGAATGAGCATGAAAATCAACAAATCCTCAACTCAAACACGATGTGGCCTCTGAACAAACTGAGGCAGGAGGGAGGCAAACATGGCCATACCACAAGAGACAGGTTTCAGAGTGCTTTGGACCCTAAATAGATGAGAGAGAAATGGATTTTAATTAAACAAGAACTAAAAAAAAAAATGCAATGAGAAAATAACAGAGATGAAAATGGAGCTGGATGGAAGGTAAGCAGAGACAAAAAAGGGAGCTAGATGAATGGAGGAGAAATTTCTTAGATGAAACAAGAAAAAACAATTTTAACGTTTATTAGAAGCAAGAATGATCAGAAATGACATTGCCAAAAACAGAATCATTGTTGTGGAAAGCGATGCTGAAAAAAATCTCCAGAGTTCGGAAGAAAAGGACAAAGCGATCAGAGAAGAGGAGGAATATAGAGGAAAGATGATGGAGATTAGAATCCTGACAGCCTTGATCTATGTTTAAATAGAAAATAAAGGTAAAAATAAGTTAAAGCCTGTGGTCCTGGTATAAGAATAGAGAGAAACCAATGGAATGATTGGACAGTCTGAGAGCAGGACCAAGCCTGTGTCAGAATACACAGGTAGCATTTCAAATCAGTAAAACACAGATTACTTACTCAGTGGAGTTGGGACAACTGCCAACCATTTGGGAGAGAATAAAGTTAGATCCCTACTTTCCCCTCACATCATAATGGGTTCCAAATAGACTGAAATCTTAATGTAAATAAATGAAGTCAAAAAGTTATTGTAATAAAAAATAGTTAAATATTTTTCTAATCCGGAGCTGGGAAAGGATTTTGTATGCATGACGCCAAAGCGTGAAACCATAAGGAAAAATGATTGGTAGTTTGGCTACATTAAAAAACATACAATGCCAGAACTAGAAGGACCCACAACTAAAATATACAACTATGTACTGGGGGGATTTGGGGAGAAAAAGCAGGAAAAAAAGAAGAAGATTGGCAACACTTGTTAGCTCAGGTGCCAATCTTTGAGGAAAAAAAAAAAATATATATATATATATATATATACATGAGTTGTTTTAGCAAACAATACCACAAAAAAAATTAAAGTCAAATGATGAAATGGGAAAAAGTTTCACCTTATGTATAATAAGCTTAATATATAAAGAGGTTTTATAAGTAAATAATATAGTTAACTATGTTATTGATAAATCAAAACTACTGTTTTGTTACTATGAATAAGAATACCCCAGTTTTTTTAAAAAAATGGACAATGAACATTAACAGCTACCTCAGAAAAGGAAAAACAGAAATGGCAAATGTGCAAAATATGTCCAACCTCACTAGTTATTAAAAAAATTAACACAAAAAGATAGCATTTTCCAAGCATTATTTAAAGTTACTCTTTTCAAGGTCATTTTTATGGTATTTTACAAAAGTATTCGGTGACAGTTGAAAGTTGGTTCTTTACCCACATGTTATAGTTACTATTTCTGTGTAACACATTATCTCAAACTTAGTGACCAAACAACCACCATTTTATTATGCCCATGGATTCCATGGGTCAGGAATTCAGACAAGGCACAGTGGGATGGCTTCTCTCTGCTCTGTAATGTCTGAGGTCTTAGCTGGGAAGATATGAACAGATGGAGGTGACTCAACTGGCTGGGGGCTGGAGGCTCCATCGCTTATGTGTCTGGTGTCTGAGTTTCGCTGACTCAAAGGCTGGGCCCACCTGGGACTGTGAAAAGGAAGAAACAGATGAACAGATGGAAGTAACCCCAATAAGTGACAAAATGTGTCAATTAAGGGCATTTTGAGAAATTTAACAAGCCAGCTGCTGATTATCAATGAACAGTAGGGTTTTTAAAAAAGAATTTTTTTTAATTTTTTAATAAAATACACCATTTTAACCATTTTTAAGTGTTAAGAACTTAAAATCTCCAGAATTTTTTCATCTTGCAAAACTGAAATTCTATACGCATTAAACAACTCATTTCCCCCTCCCGCTAGCCCCCGACAACCAGTATTTTACATTCTGTTTCTATGAGTTTGACGACTACAGATGCCTCATATAAGTGAAATCAGGCAGTATTTGTCTTTTTGTGACTGACTTATCTCAGGTAGCATAATGTCCTCAAGGTTCATCCATGTAGTAGCATGTGTCAGAATTTCCTTCCTTTTTATGGCTGCATAGTTTTCCATTGTATGTATACCACATTTTGTTTATCCGTTCATGCATCGATGAACATTTCTGTTGCTTCCACCTTTTGGCTATTGTGAATAATGCTGCTATGAACATGGGCATACAAATATCTCTTTAAGATCCTGCTTTTAGTTCTTTTGGGTATATACACAGAAGTAGCATTGCTGGATCACATGGTAATTCTATTTTTGAGGAACAGCCATACAGTTTTCTAGAGCAGCTGCATCATTTTACATTCTCACCAATAATGCACAAGGGTTCCAATTTCTCCACATCCTCACCAACACTTGTTATTTTCTGTTTATTAAAAAAATTTTTTATAGCAGGCATCCTAATGAGTGTGAAGTGATATGAACAATAGTTTTGATTTATCAATAATATAGTTAAAGTGACCAGAATTAATTTCTTATATTCCTATTTGGTTAGAATATAAGCAATTACTAATGGGGTTCTGGTTCTATTGTGAGACCTTCTGTAGCCTCCAGATAACCATAGATCATTCTAGATCAGTGTTGTCCAATAGGACTTTCTGCGGTGTTGAAAAGGTCTACATCTGTATTGTCTAGTATGGGTAGCCACTAGCCACATGTGGCCACTGAGCACTTGAAATGTGGCTACTATGACTGAGGAGTTGAATTTTAAATTTTATTTAATTTTAATTAAAATTTAAGTAGTGGTTAGTGGCTACTGTATGGGACAGCCCAAGTCTAGGGCATTCCTTTTAGCTCTTAAAATAGAACCACGTCATCTGCCTAGAGGGGGCCGCTGGTGTTTGCCCTAACTCTCAAGGAGATATCATAGGGTCCCATTAGGAGCTAAGGAAAAATCCTGAGTCATTTCCACTCACTGCCAATGCCACTTCCACCCCCATCACCAACAGAATAAAACTAAGCCAGCTCAGCTCTTTGAAGTTCTGGAAATATTTGCATATGTCCTGGCACCTTCTCTGCGGTGTTTTCAACTTGTGCTTTGTTTGGCTTCAGGATCTGTTTGAGGCTGGAGAGAAGAAATGGGGGACAAATGAGGTGAAATTTCTAACCGTTCTCTGTTCCCGGAATCGAAATCATCTGTTGCATGGTAAGGCACTTGTATCATCTTCCAAAGAAACTGTTTGAAAGATAGTGAAAGCTGTATTTCCCATAATTAATTGATAACCTTTTCCCCTTTCCTTGGTACAAAGAACCGATTGTACTGAACTGTCTTAGATGTCTTACCTTGGAAATGTATGAGTGCATGAGGGCCAATTTCTAAAAGATTAACTATGAATAATTAGCAGATATACAATGTATTCATAGAAGTTTGGCATTCCTGTTTTAGGAAACCGACCTTCCTAATCAGCCCTTTTTCGAAAGCAGCCCATTTTAAATTTAGTTACATAAGAAAAAATCTTCAGTAACATCAGTGAACAATAAAATAAGAAATATTGGTTGACATTTATTCCTGTTTAACATCCAAGTTGTAAAGCTAATAAAAGTGATTTCTTTAGGGGGTATGTTGCATAAGATGAACAGTGGATAATTTCAAATTTTATTTCCCATGTGTGATGTTTCTAATTTGCTTGTGATAATGCTAGTCTTTGTAATGTGCTTTTAAGTTCTTTGGGGAAAAAGATACTATACAATTGTAGCATATTTGTTGTCATGTTTATTTTCTTCTTGTAAACAGCAATAGAGTTTAATAAGATATTTCATCTTTTATGTAAACTCTTTAGGTCTTTATTCTATATCATAATTTTATAAACCCACCATGCCCTTATAATCACACACAATTTACAAAGCTCGTGGGAAAATTGAGAAGAATGAGTTTGCTATGTTGAAAACATAAATAAAGTAATTGAAAAGTACAACACTTTGGAAGCTGCAGTCATTTCAGATATTCCACAGTGAGAACAAATAGGCAATTACTCCTGTTAATAAATGCATGAGCTACCATCACATGCACCGACTTCTGACTTAGCTCCTTATTTCTTTGCCTTCCCTTTTGTGATTACTGACAACACACATCTCCCCCTAGTGGCATGTTTCAAGAACTGCAGGTCCTCAGAAGGCGAGTTAGTGCAAATACATTTGTAACAATTTTCAATTCCTGGTGCGACTCCACAGTTGGATGCTTATAAAATACTATCTGCCTGTAAGCCACTTTTAAGTGCTATTTTGATAAAGAAAATTTTTTCATCTTCTTAGCAACCAACACAAATAGTGAGGATTTACAATAATGAAGGTTCATTGATAATTCTCTATCTTCTAGGTGCAGTGCTAAGCATGGTATAAGCATTGTTTGTTGCAACATCCTAATGGAGCAGCTATTATTTCTCTTACTTTATAGTGGAAAAAACTGAGGCTTAGAAAATGTGTCAATTAGATTTCTTTGATTCCAAGTAATATTCACTGACTCTAAGTAAGAAATGAGGAAATAATATAGAATGGGACAAGAGGAACATGGAAGATACTGATCGCTCACTGAATTAAAGGGAGAGCTGAACAACTCTAGGAAGAAGAAAAATCAAGGCAGTTCTGGGGATCTCAGTAGAAGGGAGTCATGGATTTTATTTCTAAGGCAGAGTTTCCCAAAGTCTGGTGTCCATTCTTGAACCCCTCCTTCAGACTTGCTGACTTAGTGTTTCAGAGAGTGACACCCAGGAGGTTTGACAGGTTTCCCGGGTGATCCCTATGTTCTCTGAGGTTAAAGATGACTCAGTGCCTTTGGCCATCCCCATGATCTGCTCAGTTCAAAAATTCCCAGGAGGGTAAGACTGATTGGTCCTGGTGGGTGAGCCCATCACTCATTTGGTAGACCTAATGGTGCATGCTGTGGGGCAGGAGTGTCCCAAGACTGACATTTGGGCGACACAGCACCCCAAAGAAGGTGATGTAGATAAACGAAACAGATATCCACTCTCAGAAGGCTCCAGAAGGAGACAGCAAGAAAGGAAAACATGTTCATCACATTAAAAAATACTTGGCAAAGATGCAAGAAAAAATTATGTTAGAGTCTATTAAAAGATCCAGCCAGCTGTTATCAAATGTGACTCAGTTTTGAAGAGGTTGAGTTTCTCTAATTTTGATGAGCCAAAAGGAAACAATGAGAAAAGCAAATCCCTCCAGAGATTATCTCCATATTATGTGTGAGAAAACAGGGTCCCAGATAAGGGAAGAGACTTGTTTGATGTCCTCCAGGATTCACAGTGTTCCTTCCTCCGCTCCTTGGGCCCATTCCACTTGCCATATGTCTCCTGGGTTCTCATTCACTTTGCTAATTAGCTTCCTCTTGAAATGTGCCAAAGAATACATGGTGTGGTCTAGTTAAAAGATGCTCACTCTCCATAAATTTTAGTTTTCTTTATTTTTTTATTACTTATTCTTTTTTATTATTTATTATGCTGTCTTGTTATTGTTTGTAGTGTTTGATGAATACAAAAGGATATCACAGAAGGATATTGAACAGAGTATTAAATCTGAAACATCTGGTAGCTTTGAAGATGCTCTGCTAGGTATAGGTAAGCTGGTGGGGGTGGGGAGTGGAGAAACAAATGTCTATAGACTTTCCTCATTGTTACCAGTTTGTTGTCATGGTGATGCAGAATTTTTTTTCAGGAATAAAAAAATTGTTTAAATTACTCATGATATGTTCCAGAATTTTAAACAAGAAATATTATATACAACCTGATTGTTATTGTACCACGTGGTTTTATATATTTCATTTCCTCCGTGCCTTTATTTTCAGTATATGACAAAGATGATCCTATACTAACTTCATTTGCAAGTCTGTGAATGGTTAGAATTAATAACTGTTTCATATGGGAGAGATAGTAATCATTTTGAAACTATTTGCTGCCTTTTGCTTTATTGGCCTTTGTTAATTACATCTCCAGGAACTTGTCAATAAATTAAGGATACTTTCCATCTGTGAAAATGTTTTCAGCGTGGCTTATGTTCATGAAACACTGTTTGGCTAAAATGTTTTCAACAAAGCAATCAAGAGATAACTACTAAATACCTTGTAGAAACAGAGGGAACTGTCATTTTTTTCCCATGGATTTTCTCTGTAATCTTTTCATTTCTTTTTTTTATCTCTTGATAGTAAAGTGCATGAGGAACAAACCTGCATATTTTGCTGAGAGGCTTTATAAATCTATGAAGGTAAATGGCTTCATTTTTAGCATCTGAATGACTCTGTCATGTCTTACGTCCACCTTCATATGCTTACTTACATCCACCACTAAAATTAGCCAAAATCAGTCTAAGATAGTCAATTCAATTCATTAGATAGTTCATTGAGTGCCTGCCAATAATAACACTAGGTAATATTGGATACTTATGATGTGTGATCACTGTTTCTAATGCTTTATATGTATAATTTTATCCCCATGACAGCTCTATGGGGCAGGCCTATTATCAACCCCCATTTTACAGATGAGAAAACCGAGGCATAGAGAAGATATGCAATTTGCTCAAGGTCCTTTGTGAGGAAGCAGTGGAGCAAGGATGCAAACACTGGCTGTCTGGCTTCAGAGCCCAAGTTCCTAACCATGCATTGTACTCTGTGCAAGCACCCTTGATGGGAACCACGGGAGGTGCAGGAAAGATCAAAATGCAGTCCTTGCTCTCAAAGAACTTCTAGTCTTGAGAGGAAGGCAGGTGTATACAAAACACCTTTAAGAACAAAAGAGAATGTAGGACCATAATTGAGGATCCAAATATTATAGGAACACAGAAGAAAGGATATTTTGTTTCAATATTTGTTTAGGAGACAAGGATCAGAAAAGAATATATAAAGAAGTTGGTATATTTGAGCAGGACCTTAAAGGAAGTTTTATATCAGAGGATTTTACATGGTAGGAAGGAGGGTAAGGCTGGGGAGGGAAGGATGACATGTGGGGAGGAGTCATTGCAGGTGAGGCCAGCAGGCTGCAGAACACAGGAAATGTGTCTAGAACGGCTGAGGGCGGTCTCCTCTAGTCAGAACACAGAACGTTGGAAAGGTAGGTTGTGGAGAGCCTTGAAGACTATGGTGAGGAGCAATATTCCACAGGCCTCTAGGCTTGTGGTGCAAAGGACATCATCATCAGGAGAGTCATACATCCTCTTGCCTTGATAGACCGAAGATGAGCACTATCTGAAAACAAGAGAGGCTTTGATATGCAGCAATCTTGTTTTCTTCCTTAGGGCTTGGGCACCGATGATGACACTCTTATCAGAGTGATGGTTTCTCGAGCAGAGATTGATATGTTGGACATCCGAGCAAACTTCAAGAGGCTCTATGGAAAGTCCCTGTACTCCTTCATCAAGGTGGGTCATGGGAGGCTTGCCTTGGCCCAGGGGAAAGCTCTGATGAAAGGATGGGGTCCTCACCTAGCTATTTAGATACTTCTTATCTTTTCCTCCTCTGCAGATGTCATTCCCTTGAAAGATGCTCCCCTAATTCAGAGATTTCCAGTCTCTCTCCTTTCACACAGATGTTTAAATCTCTGCCAGGTTAGAAGCTGGAAATGTTTGCATCTAAATATAGTAATTATTTCATTTGATCCCAGACAGAGAAAGATCATATTTTAATGAATACTTTTAAGAGCACAATTTCCTTGTCTGCCTGCTTGCAGTGAAAGATAAGCAACTGAATCAGTCACCCAGAACCCTTCCGGGGCCAGCTGAGGTCTGCTGAAAACATGGGAAAGCATGGTAGTTATCTTAGATTGCTGTTCTTTACCTGGCACCAGACTTCCAGGAGTCCTAGCATGGCATGGGAGTGACGAGAAACGATTCACATCCCTCAAAACCCTCATTACTGGGATTTTACTTCTTGAGGAAGACAGAAGGGTCTCATGAATAGGAAAGCCAAGAGCCATTTCCCTAGAAGCTGGTGTTGGGTGCACAGTAAACTTCAAAGCAGGATTTGCTCTGTGAATTAAATATTCTGAATCCTACTCATAGCTTGGAGAGGTGTAACTATTAGGGGATTTGAGCTGCAGAGTTTGTTACTATGTCTACAAGGCATTCAGGAACCTGTTTCTGTTTCTGTAGAGTCTATGAGGTCACTTTATTTACAGAGCTGAAATATAGCTAGCTGTAAGTAAAATACAAGATTCAGGGATGACCATAAATGAAGTTATGGGAAAATATATTTGTGACATATAATAAGGGTTAATATCCCCATAGGAAGAGCTTCTACCGATCATTAAGAAAAAGGACAAAAATCCAAAAAGAAAAATTGGGCAAAAAGAAAACATGCACTTCACAAAAGATGAAACACAAATGGACAATAAATATTTAGAATGTTTAATCTCACTAATATACAATGAGTTGCAAGCAAAAAGAAATCATCGTTTTTCACCTAATACCTTAACAAAGTTTAAAGAGATCATATCGGCATTGAGAAGGGCCTGGGTTAAACTCACCATCTCTCATGGAAGGATTGTAAACAGGTCTAACTTTTCTAGGAGGCAACTTGGCAAAACTTATAGAATTAAAAAATAAACTGTAACCGTTACTTAGCTATTATATGTTTAGGATTTCTTTAGAGAAAATAATAAAATAAAAATGCACTAATCTACAGAATGGGAGAAAATATTTGCAAATCATATCTGATAAGGGTTTACTATTTAGAATCTATAAAGAACTCCTACAACTCAATAACAAAAGGACAAACAACCCAATTGAAAAATGACAAAGAATTTGAATAGACATTTCTCCAAGGAAGATAGATAAATGGCCAATAAGCACTGGAAGGGATGTTCAACATCATGAATCATTAGGGAAATGCAAATCAGAACCACAATGAAATACCACTTCATACCTACTAGGATGGCTATAATTAAAAACAAAAACAAAAACAGAAAATAAAAAGTGTTGACGAGGATGTGTGAATGTAAAATGGTGCAGCTACTGTGGAAAACAGTGTGGCACATCCTCAAAAAGTTAAGCATAGAATTACCACATGACCCAACAATTCCACTCCCAGGGAAATACTCAAAAGAAATGGAAACAGAGACTCAAAAAGATACTTGTACACCAATGTAAACATTATTCATAATAGCCAAAAGTTGGAAATAACCTAAGTGTCCATCAGACAGATGAATGGGTAAACAAAATATGGTACATAGATACATAAAAAAGAATGAAGTTTCTGATACATGGATAAATCTTGGAAGCATGCTAAATGGAATAAGCCAGACACGAAAGGACAAATACTGTATGATTCTACTGATGTGAAATATTTAGAAGCAGTAAATTCATAGAGATAGAAAGTAGATTGGAAGTTACCAGGGGTTGGCGGAAGAGGAGAATGGAAAGTTATTGCTTAGTGGTTACAGAGTTTCTAATTGGGGTGATGAAAGGGTTTTGGAAATAGATAGCAATGATGGTTACACAACAATGTGAATGTAATTAATGCCACTGAATTATACACTTAAAAATGGTTAAAACGGCAAATTTTGGTTGTGTGTGTGTGTGTGTGTGTGTGTGAGGAAGATTAACAGCTGTGCCAGTCTTCCTCTACTTTGTATGTGGGACGCCTCCACAGCATGGCTGATGAGTGGAGTAGGTCTGCACCTGGGATCTGAACCTGTGGACCCAGGCAGCTGAAGTGGAGCATGCGGAACTTTAACCACTTGACCACAGGGCCAGCCCCCCAAATTTTGTTTTATATATATTTTTTACCACAATAAAAAAATCTATGACAGAATTTGAATAAAATTGTTTCATGAAATGTGAAAAAAGTACACTAAATATTATATTTTATCATAGCATTATTTAGATTTGTATAAATAATGTCATACATTTATAGTATATAACATTACATATTATATTATTTTTATTAACCAATAAGGTATGACTCAAATAAATTGTGGAAAGTCTATATAATACTATTCATGATGGAGTACAAAAATATTGATTGGCTTGGGGAAACATCAATATAAATATAACATATTTACATTATATGTTTGTATATATATAAATATGTAAATATATATGTGTATTCACACACTCACACAACACTGGAAAGGATTAAAAATGAAGAATACATTGCCCATTCAATAACAATTGCCAAAAGGAGAATAGAAATATAAAATATGCAAATAATAGAAAAAATGACAGAAGATAAAAATGTAAATTATAATAATAAATAAAGTCTCAGGTTAGGTAAAAATATAAAATCCTACTCCATGCTGTTTAAAAGGAACAAGTCAGGGGCCGGCCTGGTGGCACAGCGGTTAAGTACACAGGTTCCGCTTCTCGGTGGCCCGGCAGGTTCAGATCCCGGGTTCCGACAGGGCACTGCTTGGCACGCCATGCTGTGGTAGGCGTCTCACATATAAAGTAGAGGAAGATGGGCATGGATGTTAGCTCAGGGCCAGGCTTCCTCAGCAAAAAGAGGAGGACTGGCAGTAGTTAGCTCAGGGCTAATCCTCCTCAAATAAATAAATAAATAAATAAATAAATAAATAAATGTAGTTAGCTCAGGGCTAATCCTCCTCAAATAAATAAATAAATAAATGAATGAATGAATGAATGAATGAATGGAACAACTCAAATACAGTGACATGTAAGAAGCTTTAAAAAAAAGGCCAGGGAAAAGCACATTTGAGAAATACAAAAAAGAAAGCAGGGATTATAAGTAAAACGAATTTACAGAGAAACAGCATTAAATAAAAAGTGGATCACTTTATATTGATAAAGGCAACAATTCACAACAAAGATTAAATTGTCATGAAACTACGTGGCAAATAGTATTGCATTCAAATATATAAATGAGAAACTTGAGGCTGCAAAAGACGACATTGATGGAAATACTGTGCTAGATAGACTTGAACATATCCTTGTTCTTTGGCAGATCAATGAGACAAAGTATGAACAAGAATATATTAAGATTTATTTTAATAGATATATGTCGGGGCCGGCCCTGTGGCCAACTGGTTAAGTTCACGTGCTCCACTTCGGCGTCCCAGGGTTTTGCTGGTTCGGATCCTGGGCGCAGACATGGTACTGCTCATCAGGCCACGCTGAGGCGGCATCCCACGTGCCACAACTGAAATGTGCAACTATGTACCAGGGGGGTTTGGGGGTACAATACACAGCTTATAGTCATCTAGGTTAACTTTTTCAATCTTGTCTGGATTTTTCTCAGAGATACAATTTTTTTTGGTGAGGAAGATTGGCCCTGAGCTAACATCTGTGCCAGTCTTCCTCTATTTTGTATATGGGACGCCGCCACAGCACGGCTTAATGAGTGGTGTGTAGGTCCATACCCAGGATCCAAACCTGCAAACCCTGGGCCGCTGAAGCGGAGTGCACAAACTTAACCACTACACCACCGGGCTGGCCCTGTGTATTCCATTTTAAAATCCATTTATCTGACTGTAACTTCTCCTCCTTTGTCGCCAGGGTGACACATCCGGAGACTACAGGAAGGTACTGCTCATTCTCTGTGGAGGAGATGATTAAAATAAAATCCAGAAAGGATAAGAGGATTCCCAACTCTTGAAATTTTTTTAACTTCATCTTTCTACACTGCTATTAGCAATATCTCACAATGCTTATTTCCAATTAAAACGCCTACAGATGCCTCCTAGGATATAGACTGTACTATTATTCGTCTATAATTACTCATTATGATGCTTTAAAGCTGTACTTGCATTTCAAAGCTTATAAAACATAAAAGGAGATTTAAAATTAGAAATAAAAATGTGCTCTGTGTTTCAAAGGAATTGGAATATTTTAAATTATTTCATGTTTTCTTGTTGGTGAAAAACTATTCAAGTGGAAGACTTCTAAAACCACTTTTCTTCCCTAATTCTGTCTTTAGAGTGGCTGGTAATTTCTTGATTTGGAATTGTGAGCACATAGTCAGTAAGAACATCTATCCAGTTTGCTGTTTTACAAAGTCATGGTTTGAAAGTGTCCACAAATCTCTTTGTTTAGATTTTGTCTATAGTGTTAATTGACCTTTCCTGAGTTTGGCCTGGGAGACTTCCTCCATCACATCTTATGTTAAGATCACTCACTCTCTCCAGGTTAAGTGTAAAGTGTACCAAAATCACCAACTTGTCTGAACAAATTAAATTGTAAAAGTGTGGTTATACAGATCCTATGTGTCTGCTTACCAAACATGAATGCCGAACATTCCACAATATTATGGTTAATGTCTTAATCCATCTTGAAGATGAACGGAGAAAAATAACTGTCAAACTAGGTATCCTGGTGATGGTGTAATGCTCTGAGTTTACTTTTACTTAAAGGAAATTTTTTGTGCTAAAACTAGTTTTAAAAATCACTTTCGATTTCGTTGATTTGTAATTTACATTTGCACTGTGCCTTTCAACCCCAGAATTATTCTGAATGCGTACTTGGATTTCATTCAAAAGTTCAGTTTGTATCCAAGATGGAAAAATAACTTTAATAAAATATGGTGCCTTTAAAATGAAGTATGTGCTTTCTTTGACTGACTTTGCCACTTGTGAGTTTTCTCATCCTAGACCCTGAAAGGGACTTATGTTACTCGGTTTCTATGAGGAACTACAACTTAAGAGAAAATAACATATTTAGTCTTATGTGGGCTTAGTGCTATAACTAATGTTCCCATATACTAAAGACTAATGATATAATGTATTTAATTTATTCTTCAGAAATGAGTGATGCTCTCTATTCTAAGTAGAACATTTAGAGTATGTGTCTTTGTTTATTCTATAGTATCTATTGTATTTTGATAGGTGAAATATAAAGATTTGTTTCTACTTGCCTATTATAAGTGCTTGATCTATTGGTGAAAGCTATTTACATGAATATTTAAGTCATTCCAATTAATTATAGGAAATACTACTGCAGCTTTGATACCTACCCAGAAGAGTATGGGATCTCTCAGTCAACTTTATTTGGCTTTGGAAGCATTACAATTTTTTGATAGTTTTATCTTTAAATTATATGACTTAGCCAAAATTTTAAAAGAATTACATTTGTTGACTGGACATCTTCTAGAGGCCAGGATTAAGCTTCCCTTGAGGAATGTTTATTATATAAACAAGCATGACTCTGGAATATAATTATGAAGCAACTTTGATTTTCTCTCCCACTGTCCATGTACGTTTCTTCATCGGGCCTAGTTCTCCTGTCTTTAGATGAAAATTCAGATAGAGGATAGAGTCATGACTTTCCTGGTCACGCTTAGGTTTTAAGAAGTCCTACTGTGCCATCCCTTAAGGTCATGAAACAGTGTCATTTCAGTAATTAATATGTCAAAATTCCAAACCTGATTTACAGTTGAGACTCCCTCCCTCGTTCAGCTCTGGCCTAGCGTCAGCAGGAAACTGGCTTTTGGGAAAGGGGATATGTAGGCTTCTCTTCTTTCTCCACTATGGCTTCCTTCCAATACTTCCCCACCCCCAACCTAGCCCCGGTTGTAGCAGGAGGAGGCAGGAGAGTGAACAACAGCAGCAAAGGTTCTTACTCCACTGTTACTGCTGTGGTGGTAGAGGATCAGCTATGTTGGCAGATGTTTAAAGTGGATTGTTGTGCGCATTCTTTTGTGTTCCTTTATCAACCCCCATCACCAGCGAACTACTCATTTTTGATTCCTTTGGCAAGGCAAATACATTTTTCCTTTTTCAGCCCCTAGGAACTCTTCAGGTTCTCTGTTCTGAAGTCTGTTGGTCCTTCCACCCACACCTCTTGGACAGAATCTAAGATGATCCCATGCTGGCTGTCTTATGGTGGCCCACACTTGTTCCACGGGAAACACTTGCACATGCTTTGTGCTGACAAATTCTGGGCATGCACACTGATCCCCCTGCAGCCATCATTCTCTGCCCCTCCCTACCCCCCCAAAAGCTGCCTCAGCCAGCCTCTCTCCATACAGATTTCTCAGGCCTGAGTCAGACACCAGTCCACTAACGCCCCCAAACTACATATACTACTGATGGGAATATAAATTGGTGCAGTCATTTCAGAGAGCAATTTGGCAATAGCTACTAAAGGTAGAAAGTTCCCAGCAAATCCACTTCTAGGAATCTATTTAGTGAATCCCTTGCACATAGTGTTCATCATTGTTCTATAAGAACGTTAAAGTAGAAACAACCTAACTCCCTCAGTAAGGGAAAAGATAAATTATGAGTTAGTCTCCAAAGAGTGGTGAAAATTAACTAGAGATTGTCAATTAGATAAATCTGAAAAATATAATTTTGAGAGAGGAGAAAGGTGTAGAATGGTAGGTACAGTATGATTCCATTTAATTACATACCTAAATGTGCAAAAGAAAATATATTGCTTATGGGTATTTGTATAAGAACATACATGGGAATAATGATACACACCATTCTCAGCATAGTGGTCATCACAGTGGAGACAGACAGACTGACATGGAGAGGGAGCCTCTGCCTACCTCTATTGTTCTATTTAAAAGAATGAATCAAAGCAAGTATAATTTAAATTTAAGGTTTAGATTATCCTACTTGTGGTAGGCCCATGGATGTGATCATATTACCCTATTTGAGTAATTCATTATAAATATTTCATTTAAAATATCTCATTATAAATACTTTATTTAAAAAGTAGCAGAAGGGAGTCAAGGAGTTAAATCTGACTGTCCAGAGTCCCTGACAACGGCTGCATACTCGAGGCAGACAGCTGTCAATTTTGCTCAGACACATGTAAATTTTGCTCGGGCCTCCAGAAGGCACTTTAAGCCCTGACAGTTCCGGTACCAGACCCTATTCAGATGTCCCACTGCTGCTAGGAGGCAAGGGAAGGAGTGCAAGGAACGTTTGTCCTAATTCCTCCAGGGCAGAGGAGGGCTGATGTTTAAGAAACCCAAAGGCCTAGCAAAACTCCACATTCTAGGTCCTCCTCCCCCAGGAAGCCATGCCCACCTCCGACAGGGCGTGATCCCAGCACCGCTGAGCTCCTCCAAAGAAGAGTCCAAACAGCACTGTCTTTTTTGCCCCCTGCCTAGCACAGGGCCCAGCAGGCATCTGGAGCTCAAGGGAACCTGTGCAGAAAGAATGAATAAGCTGGAATTCGCGGCCCTGCTTACAAAAACGAGTGTACGAAGTAACGCTTAAAGGTAGGTCGGCCCCAAAGTTCCAGCTGGTATGAGACCCAAGCCGACCAGAAACCAACAACTCGCGCGGGTCCCACCGCCACCCCTGCGTCTCATTCTGCGCAGGCTCCACCCGCCAAGCACGCCTTTCCCCGCCCCTTCCGGAGGCTCGCCGCACGCATGCGCCCGTCGGTCGGCGCTTTGTTGCGAAATCGAGGGGGCGAGGTCCTGCGCTCCCGGCGCACCGCGCGGCCAGTCGCGGCGGGCGGGGCGGAGGATGGAGGTGTGAGCGTGCGCTGCGACGGTTGGGGCTGCGCGCGAGAAGGTGGCGGTGTAGGCGCCCGGGCTAGGCGGGGGCCAGCGGCGGCCGGACCATGGCTGGAGACGGTCTCCGCTGGGCTCCCTGAGGTGCGCTCCCTGAAGTCCCAGGGAGCCGTGGCCCATGGGCTTGCTGAGCAGCCGAGTCCTGCGCCAGCCGGGGCGAGCCCGAGCTCAGCAGGACCCGGGGTCTGGGGCGGGGGGCTCGGCCCGGAGGCAGGAGACTGGCGGCGACGCGGCCGGCCACGGCTTCTGTTACTGCCCGGGCAGCCGCAAGCGCAAGCGGAGCAGCGGGGCCTTCTGCTACTGTCACCCCGACTCCGAGACAGACGAGGATGAGGAGGAAGGGGACGAGCAGCAGCGGCTCCTCAACACCCCTCGAAGGTACGGGGGGGCCGCGCCCACGCTGACCCGCCCCGGCCCCTGTTGGGGGCTCCCGCGGCCCGGCCTGGGGACTAGCCCGGCGCCCGGTGCCTTGGGCGATGCGGCACCCCGCAGCCTGCGAGGCGCCGGCGTGCTCTTGATAGGGTTATGTGGGAGCCGGCCGGATGCAGGGCGGACGGGGGGCACCTTGGGAGACGCCTGGTGTCCTGCAGTGTAGACCACAGACGCTGCCAGGGTGGTGGTACAGCCCCAGGATGAGACGCCAAGCCAGAGCTTGCTCCTCATTAAACACCCGGCGGGCTGGCTGGCCGGTCTTCGTAATACACCTTTGTGGTCTCTGAGTAGGTGGCGGTAGAATAAGTTGTTTTGCATCCGGTTCCTGAAATAGGACAGACACATAAATTTAGCGTCTGAAATGGGCACCCCTGTTGTCGTGCACTCAGTGTAGGGGCGATGATTACACACAGGAGTTCTCCTTAACTGTAAAGGTGAGGTTTATCAGGAGTGTACATTTGTTCCTTACCAGGAACAAAGTCTTTCTAAGTCTCTGGTACTTGGACGTTGACCCTGAGTATGTGTGAAGCTGCGCTGCAGCTTGCTTAACCGTTTTTCACCGTTGAAAAACAGGATATTGACTTGTGAACTAGAATGTAGTTTACAAGTAGAATGTATTTTCACATAAACAGTCTGGTTGCTCCGTTTTGTTTTTTTAAGGTCATCAGTGGGGTCACATAGATGTAATTTTTTAAATGAAACTTTAAAAAAAGTTTCAAAAATTTTTTGCTGCACAAGGGTTAGGTGTTTATTGTAAAATAAAAGTATCAAAGATAATCTCTTTAATAGTTTGGTTTATAAAATCTGGCGTACAGTTTTGCGTATGAATGCTTGTATTTATTTACAAAAATGGTCCCCCACTGTCGTTGTTTAGTTACCTTTTTGGAGAGTCAGTGTAGTATAGTTTTAAGAGCTCAGATTCTGAGTTCTAGTCTGTATTTTGCAATGTAGTAGCCTTATTTCTTCGTGAGTAAAATGGAGAAACTAATACTTGCCTTACGGGGTTTGACAAATATTAGAACACATAGAATGCACAGTGCCTGGTGTGAAAGCCCGAGATAAGTATTATGTCTCCTTGATGAATTGACCTCCTTTATCATTAGAAAATGTCTCTCTTTATCCCTGGTAACATAGCCACTACCACCTTCTTTTGATAGGTGTTTAAAAGGTGTATCCTTTTCCATTTTGTCTGTGTCTTTATGTTTAAAGTAGGTATTTTGTAGACAGCATATAGTTGGGTCTTGCTTTTTTAAAAATCCAATAGGATATTCTTTGCTTTTTAATTAGTATTTAGACCACTTATATGTAGTGTCATTTAAAAAATATGTATGTTAAAGTCCATTTCAGAGAGAGAAATCACACAGTAATTTGAACAGGGAAAATTTAATATAACCATTATTTTTTTTTAAAGATTTTATTTTTCCTTTTTCTCCCCAAAGCCCCCTGGTACATAGTTGTGTATTTTTAGTTTGTGGGTCCTTCTAGTTGTGGCATGTGGGACGCTGCCTCAGCGTGGCCTGATGAGCGGTGCCACGTCTGTGCCCAGGATTCGAACCGGTGAAACCCTGGCCTGCCGAAGCGGAGCGTGTGTACTTAACCCCTCAGCCACAGGGCAGGCCCCATAATATAAGCATTATTAACAAGTAACTGGGAATTAACTACTGAAGGTAAACTACTAAGGTAAAGAGATCTCTAAAAAATACAGGAATAGAGGATATAAGGAGCAGTCACTACTTCTAGGGCTGAGAAAGAATATCCAAGGGAGGAACAAACTTGGAAGAGGGACCACCTGTCCCAAGCTGAGATTCAGATGTTGAAGGACGTGTGGCTGCAGCCCACTAGATGGTGGAGAAGTTTGCTGAGATGTGGTAGGCTGAGGCCAGTGGGCAGGAAACTGCCCAGTGGGATGATGACAGAACTCGCTTGGAGGCTGTCTGGCCCACGAAGCTGAAAATATTTACTGTCTAGACCTCTACAGAAAAAGTTTGCCCACCCCAGGACTGCATAAGTAGACTGAAGTGGAAAAAGTCTTTAGAGCAAACTTTTATTATAAAACGCATTTCAGAATTTAGTATGTTTTATATCAATGGAAGATGCCTGGCTGATTCAGCCCAGCATGAATGAAGGGTGTAAGAAAATATTAAGACCTAGAATTTTGTATGTTGGCACTAATATGCTTCTTGAGGTTATCTATCTGGTGTGTTCACCCACTTCAACCAACTACTTGAAAAGCTTCGGCTTCCAGGTCCACCTTTCACTTCATACCTTTTGTCAACTGCCTGCTTTACATTAACAGACTGTTAAAACTCAACTCTTCTGCAACCTGATCTTGAATGTTTGATGTCCCTAGATTGTCTCTAAAAATCGAAATCTTGTAAACAGTATTTGTTGTTATAATTATGTAAATATTGTTTACTGCAGAGTCCAGTAGTGTGCTAGGATTATAAATCATACTTCTTGGGTCCAGTGTCACAACCCCTTGCTTTTCTTTTTTTTTTTCTTTACTTTTTTATGTGTGTGAGAGGAAGATTGGCTCTGAACTAACATCTGTGCCAATCCTCCTCCATTTTTACGAGGAACGCTGCCACAGCGTGGCTTGACGAGTGGTGCCAGGTCCACGCCTGGGATCTGAACCTGTGAACCCCGGCTGTCGAGGCGAAGCATGGGAACTTAATCACTACGCCACTGGGCCAGCCCCCACTTTTTCTCTTGGAGAAATTTTCTAACCTTGTAGTTAAATGAAATCTTTTTCTTGTGTCCCATCAAGTGCTTAAAGTTGGGCCCTGTTTTCATTTTATCTTGAGATAATACCTTTCATTGTATTGCTTTTTTATTTTCCTAGAGTTTCTACCTTTTCCCCCCTTTGTTGACAAAAGAATGATACTTCTTAATATCTTCAGATTTTTCTGTCTTTCCAAACACACTTGCATGGAGTCCTTCTCCTTTAAAACCAAGACCACTCTCTTGGGTCCCTTCATCCTTCTGTTCCATTCTGGATCCACTGCTCTCTAGGTCTGCATTTATCTTGGGACTTCCTTTCACCGCATCTCTAGGTTTGGATCCACTGTTTTCTGTAGTGTATATCTTTTTCTTTCTCACTCATTTTAGGGAACTACATCCTTAAATATTTTCCTAAGAAAAGGTACAAAAGGAGGTAATTTGTACTTATCTAAATGTAAATTTAGTCTCTCGCTTTATTCATCCTTTGACTAGGTATGGAAATCTAATGCAAAATAATTTTTCATACCTTTGATGATATTACTTCATTGTCTTCTAGCCTATAGTGTTGATGAGAAATATGATGCTGGTCTGATTCTCTTTAGGTGATCTTTTTTTTCTCCCTGGAACTTTTACGATTTTTTCTTTGGTATTTTGAAATTTAACCAGAATATACTTAAATGCGGGTTTTTTAATGGCCTTGGTACTCGCTGGATCCTTACAATCTGGAGACTACTTTAGTTTGGGGAAACTTTCTTCCATAATTTCCTTTCTCCTGTTATCTTTGTTTTCTCTTTCTTGGACCCCTATGAACTGGATTTTGGATTTCTTGGATTGTACCTCTTTCTCTCTTTTTTCTTTCTAAGTCTTTTTTGCTTTGTGTTTTGGGAAATTTCCTTAACTTTCTCATTTAGCCTCTCTTTTGGCTTTTTAATTTCGGCAACCATGTTTTTAGTCTCTAAGAGCTCAGCTCTTTTTTTTCTTGTTCTGAGTAATCCTCTGTCATAGCATCCTGTTATTTTGTAAATGTAATAATCTCAGCTCTCTAGATGTACTAATTAGAGTGTTTTGGGGTTTTTTCCTTAAGTTTTCTTTTCCCTGAATTATTTATTTCCTCTGGGACCAATTTCTATCTTTAATAGTCTTTAATACTCCTAATTTTATTCATGTTGGGTTATCCACGGTTGTCCACTTATATTTAAGAATGAATAACTGGTGTGTGTGTGTGTGTGTGTGTGTGTGTGTTTTAATTGAGTAAGTAGATGTATTTCTACTAAGCCTCTTTGAGTAGGAAGACTGAGTACTAAGTTGGATATGGCTGGGGCATGCTTTGTTTTAGAGCAGAGATTCCCAGACTTTCTTCGTTAACAGCACCCTTACTGTTTCAGTAATTTTTTTCATGGCACCTCTGGTCCTAAAGAAATATCTCACAGTTAGGTCCAAACAACCTAATAGTAGATTACGTGGTATCTGAAAGATGTTGCTGTGTTTCCTTCAAATTTAAAATATTCCACATGCCTCCCTGAGTTTGCTGTGGTGGTCCAGGTGCTTTGGGAGCACATGATTTACACAGTTTGGGAACCATGATTCAGGGTGAATGGGTTAGGATCTAACAGGCTACAGATTCCTCAAATGCCAGAATGAAGATTGCTTTGTCTGGGGCGCCAAGACCCACACTAAAATCTTAGATCTTCCTGATAGATTTGTTCTGTTTCTTTCCTGAAGAGCCTGGGGATCTTTATGCCTCAGTTATCTGTACTCTGGTTATCTGTACTCTGTGTTCATACAAAGTGGAGGCGACCTTTAGGGGAATAAGTTTCCCCGTTTGCTGCCTCACTTCTCACTTCTGCCTTTTGTTTCCCCTGAGACCTCATCCCCCAATGCCTGGGTTCTGAAAGGCAGATGGGCTTCAACTTCCATCTAGACTTTCATGATATATTTTGGGCTGTGGCTTTCACTGCTCTTTTCCATTCCAGTTTATTTTCTAACTTCCAGATCCTTAGAATTCTCTCATCAGGTGATAAGCCCACCCTTACCTGTTTGCTGTTGTGGGCTTACTCTTTTCTATACTTTTACTCTATTAATGCAGTTTGGGGAGAGTGCTATCAGGAACTGGAAACTACATTATCTCATTTGTTTCTCACAGTAACCCAATGAAGTGGCTACTATTAGTATTCTCCTTACCTCTGGGGTACCTGAGCTGTGGTGGAGCTGGGACTCAAACTCAAGTCTGTCTACCACCAAAACGTGCTATTTTTACTGTCTGTTGGGAAGAGGTGTTAAAAACACTGGTTCAAGACACCATCTGAAACAATTACTACTTCATTTTTAAAAAGATTTAAAATTTTTAAGTACTAGGAAAGCTGTCGGGATTGGCCAGGAATTATAAAAGATATTGATCATCCTCTGCCTAGGGCTTCTCTAGTAAAGACCATCTTGAGCAGTGATTATCAAACTTAAAAAAAAATACAATTCTTCCTTTAAATTAAATCTTATGCAGAAATCCAAGATGTTTACAGATATAATATGTGATGCTGCTCTGCTGAAAGTTAGGTGGGATGCCCAGAGTTCACTCCTCGGCTCTTCCTGGTGGCCCCTAAGACACTTATCCATTGAGCATAGTTTTGAAAACTTTCGGTCTACAGCTGCAAATCATTTGTCCCATGGAAAAAAATTTTTAAAACTAGTTTAAGAATAGTTTGGTACCAAAATAAAATTAAATGTAAATTATTTAAAAAATTACGTAGATAGGTGAAGTTTTTACTCTTGTTCTCCATTTTGTGGTTGCAAAGCAGTATTATTGCATTTGTATTGAGATCCTTCATACTGTTGATTTCTAAATAAGGAAATAAGCAAAAATCACCATGCTGACTTATCTTCTTAATTTATTAAATAGACAATTCACTTAGTTCAAAAATCGAAATTGCCAAAAGGTATACAGTGAAAGGTCTCCTGCCCATGCTTCCCCCATCTAACCACTTTTACCCCTCTGGGGAATACAGTACTTCAGAGATAACCAGTATTATTAGTTTCTTATGTATTCTTCCATACATGAGCAAATTTGAACATATAATATTCCTCTATCCTTTTACACAATGGACAGGTTGGCTCCATTTAATAAAAATTTAACAAAAGGAGTATTTTGAGTTATGTGCAAAATCAATAAAACAGCATTACATATATGTAACATTTGCATTTCTTTTAACAGGAAAAAATTAAAGAGTACCTCCAAATATATTTATCAAACATTATTTTTGAATGGTGAAAATAGCGACATTAAGATTTGTGCTCTAGGAGAAGAATGGAGTTTACACAAAATATATTTATGTCAAGTAAGTATTTTATTTTTCTTCTTGAGTAAACAAGGTAGTTACTTAAAAAACTCTGGGACCGGCCTGGTGGCACAGTGGTTAGGTTTGCGCACTGCGATTCCACAGCCCAGGGTTTGCCGAGTCAGATCCCAGGCATGGACCTGTGGACTGCTTATCAAGCCATGCTGTGGTAGGCATCCCACAGATAAAGTAGAGGAAGATGGGCACAGATGTTAGCTTAGGGCCAGTCTTCCTCAGCAAAAAGAGGAGGATTGGCAGCAAGTGTTAGCTCAGGCTAATCTTCCTCAAAAAAAAAAAAGAACCAAACTTAAACTCTTTTAAGTGATGTTCTTTCTCATTGCATTTCACAGTAATCTTTTGTTTGGAGAGTAGTTGTTTAAGTCATATCATCTGATAAAAAGCCTTTGTTTTATTGGAAATATGGCGAACATTGTTACTGAAAATAATCTGGTCTAGAAAACAGATTTTGAATTTTCATTGTCATACCTGCCTGGCAATACCTTTTTGTCATTACTTGAATAAGTTGTTTATTTTGTTCTTCTGTCTTCTGTTGTCAAAAGGGAAAATGTTAGGGAAAAAATGTTTAACATTAAAGTTAAGATTGCTGAATTTATTTTGTATATGATTATTTTAATTGGATAAATTCAGCTGAAATGTTGCTTTGTAGTTAAGCTTGAATGTGATTGGAAAGTTCTTTTGTTTTTTTTTTTTTGAAAGAAAGTGCTTTGTCGATAGCATCTATTGTACTGCAGTTTTCATAAACCATGATTGCCTCAGGTAGTGTGCAGGGATAAGAACCCCTCCAAGAACTGATTTATACCATGGATATTAAATATGTAGACTCTCTTGACCCTGAGAGAAAAACTAAGGAGAATTAAGAGGATTTGGGGCAAGTCATGGATCCATAACAATTATAAGGAGAAAAGGGGAATGCATCGATGATCTCCTAATTTTCATGATTAGCTTCTGAAGAACTACCACAAACCATTTTCAAACAAAATAGTGATCTGTTTGCGTCACTGGACTGGTCCTATGGGATAATTTTATGATTTTAATATATGTCTCAGTCCTATCTACAGTTTTTTGAGAGCATTAAGGCACATTGCATAATAAATTAGATACTGACACCTGAGTTTGATGCTTCTGTCACAGAAGAAAATATGAACAGGGCCATATGATGTTATCTGACATGGGATCACCAAAGAGTTTCCAGGAACCTTTAGCATAAAGATTGAAATGAATCTAAGAAATTCACATATGGGGGAATGTCTGTTCATGGAAGAGAATACAACAAATTTGAAATCATAGCTTTTAAATCCTCTGCCCAAGCCAGTAGCCAAGGGAAGAGAATCAATATAAGAAGTTTTTACTCTCCTGGGAAAGCACTTTTGGAGATATTCCTCTATTCATTTTAACTCTGACAACTTCCTCTTTGACATGCCATCATCAATTCATGACATTTCTTTTTCTTAAAAAGTTTTATTCAATTTATTTAAACTAAAACTCCCAAAAACAGTTCACCCATTTCTCCTACCCTCACTTCTCACCTCTTGCAAGCACCAATTTGTTTTCTGTATCTATGAGCTTGGTTTTTTTGGTTTGTTTTTGTTTTTTAAGATTGAGTGGAAAGTTCTTGACACTTACTCTTCCTTCTTTCCTGCAAAATGCAGTTAAAGACAAGACCAAAAAAGTATTTTAGACTAAGTCATTTAGCTGATATACCTACTTGATTTCTATGCTGCAAATACTGCTATTTGCCACCTCATTTTTAAAGATTCAAAACTTCCAAAATAAAAGAAAATGTTGCTCTAATGGCTCGGATGTTTTATTCATTTATTCTTTCATCAAACCTATCTATTCTTTCTTCAAATCATTGTTCTAGGCACTGGAAATAGAACAATTCAGTTCTTATCCAGTGGAGCTTATATTTTTCCTCTCTTCTTTATCGTTTGACGATAATTACTGGTAAGACAGTATGGTATAAGATTTTTCAGTAAAAACATTTGAAAAGAATTTTTTCTCTAACATTTTAGTCATAATGTTTTTTATTTAATCTTTTTTAACAAGTTTACTTTGGCTTGAAGTATATAGCCCAGATAATATATCAGGATATTAGTCTCAACTTGAAGATATGGTCCATATCTTTCTTTTTAATCTCTGAAAGCAGTTTTGTGAATTTAAGGATAAGAATGCCTCTTTTAAGGCTTTCCCTCTCCAGAGAAACTGGATTGATTATAGTGCAAGCCACATGGTAAAATATAAGCCCCCTGAGGACAGAAACAATGTCTGTTTTGTTTACTGCTATATTCACAGTGCCTTATATGTACTAGGTACTCAGGAAAATTTTTTTTTTGGAATATTAGCCCTGAGCTCACATCTGCTGCCAATCCTCCTCTTTGCGCTGAGAAAGACTGGCCCTGAGCTAACATCCGTGCTCATCTTCCTCCACTTTGTATGTGGGACGCCTACCACAGCATGGCTTGCCAAGCAGTGCCATGTCCGCACCTGGGATCCCAGCTGGCAAACCCCGGGCCGCCGAAGCGGAACATGTGTGCTTAACTGCTGCACCACTGGGCCAGCCCCGGGAAAATTTTTTAAGTTAGTTAAAATTTGATCCATTCCAAAGTAATTCTAATTATGAGAGGTGCTGTCAAGGAGGTAACTAAAGACTTCATTCTGATACCTTTCTAAGAATTCAGGTCCATTCTGGAATTTTCTGATTGGATAAAACTAAACTTTGGATTTTCCCTAATTTCTTGGGGATCATCCTATTGTGCTGACTTGGGACTGGTCTGGACCCTTTATAGCCACTGATGTACAGTAAGGATTCAACATTTGAGGGCTTAGTCTTTTCTTCTGTCTTCCTCAGTACGTTATCATCTATCTACCTTGTGTGTTGTCATATGTTTGTGAAATATATTTATTGACACAGTTTCTAAGCTTGAATTTACAATGTCATTGAGAAGGAAAACATACACATGTAATATACTCACAAACTTTTAACTAAATAAAAAGCTAATGAGGTTCAAATAGTAATATAAGGATTCAGTTCAGATAGTGATAGAGGAATTTCATTTAACTTTCATTAAATTAGTCCTAAACTGAAAGTATTTTGATAGACCTAGTAGTGTCCTTATCTTTCTTTTCTCTTGTAGACATATTTGGCAATTCTTTTTCTCTTGAAATAACATGATGGGTTAGGCTTGATAGAATAGTTGCTTGAAGTTAGAAATGAGAAAATAATTTGCAAGACAGAAAGCACTGGATAATTGTTGTCTTTTTTTTTTTTAAGTCTGGCTACTTTTCTAGTATGTTCAGTGGTTCTTGGAAAGAATCCAGCATGAATATTATTGAACTGGAGATTCCTGATCAGAATATTGATATAGAAGGTAACCACCATCATAATTACTGTTATGCCAAAATCGTAAAAACATAATGTTTTTATTCTTTTGGTAGAAAATATTTTCTTCTAACTCTGTAGGCTAGAAAAAAGCTTCATTTAACACTCTCAGGTGACAATGTTATATTGATTTGGTCCATAGTTTATCACTTCTGTTTTACCTGTCCCTAATCTATTTAGTCATGTGGGCCTTATCAGTCTGTTTACTTATGTTTATAAATACATCTGCCTGGGACGTGGAGAATGTAGAGTGAAGAAGAAAAACTATGACCATTTATTAAAATTATGTAGAAAAGCTGGTAAATAATATTCATTGATCATTCCCTACATATGAAGACCTTTTCTAGGAACAATAATGATGTGAATCATGTAATCAGTGTTGTTTTAGAGCTATAAGGGTTCTTAGATGAGGAAGCTGAGGCCCAGAGGATTTAAGGGACTTGTTTTAGATCTCAGAGCAGTTTAGTGAGCCTAGGTCAGACTGTAGTTCACTTAATTCCTATTCCACTCTCCTGCCCCCCTCTTTGATAGCCCAAGTGGAACTACCCAGTACTCACCACATAGGCAAAGGAAAAGTTCAGACTATTTATAAAGCAAACCATGTGGGACATGCATGAGAATAGCAGTGGAGAGAAGGATGGACAGGCTTAGATAGCTGTGGTGGCTGGGTGAGAATGTGTCATGCACCTGACCGGGAGCTATTCCACACTCCCCAGTGGTGAAGCCCTGAAAGCCCCCCTAACCCAGGGGTTTTCAGGTTAGGAGGATCGCTGGATCTGTGTACTTGTACTTAATGATTGGTCTGCTCGGAAGTATCTTTATAAAACTTTTTCCAAGGGTGTCAATTCTCACCACCAACTAATGTCAAGATTAGATGTAGAAGAATCCAGCTCAGTTTGGTAGAATAAGTGGAAATTTATAACATTGTTATTGAATTAGCACCGTCAATCAGTGACCATTACTAGCATTTCAGTTAGTGATACTTCTCTTATCCTTTTATATATATACTGGATTTAGACATAGGTCTTAGTGTGTGAAGACATTGTTATAATTTTTGTAATACTCTTTAGAGATACAATTGTTATTTCATTCTACATGTGTACTTTTGCTTTCAGCACTGCAGGTTGCATTTGGGTCACTGTATCGAGATGATGTCTTAATAAAGCCCAGTCGAGTTATTGCCATTTTGGCAGCAGCTTGTATGCTGCAGTTGGTAAGTATGCACATTATTCAAAGAAAGGATCACAGTTGTATCTTTGTTTTGAAGTGTCTATTCCAAAAACAAAAATAAGGCTTGTCTTTTTGCAATTTTTAAAATAAAAATTAAATGTATAAATATGCCACTTGTGATAAGTCATTTAAAATGCTTAACCAAAAGTAATGTATTACAGTTAAGGAGGTCATGATATCTGTGTAAGATGAATGCAAGCTATTTCTGTGTAGATATCTTAGAATGACTAAAGTGGAGAGTATTTGCTTGTCTAAGTCCATTTACAGATTTTTATTCTTTAATGACTTATCTTGACTGTTATTAAGCAGATGGCTTATGATTACCAATTCGTTTAGTTCATGGATTCGAAAAACGTTGAGTGCTTACTATGTAAACTTTTTCTTAATTATAATATAACTGTGTGTAAACCACATAAATGTGTATAATCTATTGATAGAATGACAGATTTGTTCATTCAACGGAAGTATATTGAGCAATGTATCAAACTAGGCGTAGAGATCCAAAGGTAAATTAAGATAGGTCCCCACCTGCAAGGAGCTCACAATATACTGTGTCTGTGGAATGGGGCAGGGAGGGTTGATAGAAGACCCAAAGGTAAAGTAAGAGCTGTCCAATATTATAGGTACAATAGTAAACATCCTGTAGGATTGGGTGGATGCTCAAAGAAGGGAGTGGTCACTTAAACTTGGTGGTGTCAAAGAAGGAAGTCATGTTTGAGGCTGAGTCTTGGAAACTGAAAATGTGTCTTTCGAGAGAGAAGAGGGGGAGGAAGAACATTTCATATAAGAATAAACTAAGACCCAGAGATGTGAAACAGTGGCGGATTAGAGAATCCGAGTGGAACACGGCTGTATCATAGAATAAAAAGAAGGGTTGGAGAGAGGGAGGCAGAGGCCAGATCATAAAAGTCCCTCTGTACCTTGTAAGAAGTTTACCTTTATATATAAGTACTTTTGGAAGATTTTAATCAGGAGAAAGACAAAGTTATGTTTTATAAAGAATACTTCAGGAATAATGTGAAGGATGGATTGAAGGAAAGATGAGTATTACATTAGAGACAAAAACCTACTTCAGTAGTCCAAGTGAGGGTCTCAGTTAGGGTAGTAGCAGTAAGCATGGAGAGGAACAAAACTGGATACTGGAGAGATTAAGCAGGGATAATCCTCTGGACTTGGGGAGAGGCAATATGTTCAGAGGAAAGGGGAGGAGTCTAGAATGACTTCCAGGTAAATTTAAAATCCTAATGGATTCAGTGTTTTATTTTGATCTTTTGAAAAAGTTGTTTCCTTTTATGTGGCATTTGTATACTGATTGATTTGAAGTATTAGTTAATATCTTGCTAAATATACTTGGCTGAGGTCATTTGATTTTTTAAATGTTTTGATCCTTTCAATACTTATTTCCAATAGTATACTTTATTTTCTAACTTTAGTCCTTTTGGTTTGTTCTAAATCTATTTTCTGCATTACTTTTATAACTTAACTATTTAACTTAATAATATACTTGCATGATGATTGTATTTCAGAAATTTGAGTATAATATACTTGCATGATGATTATATTTCAGAAATTTGAGTATAATATACTTGCATGATGATTATATTTCAGAAATATGAGTGAAAAGTGACATTCTTTTCATATATTAAAGTTAGTTCATTTGAAATCTTCTATGTAAACAATTTAGATTAAAATTTCAATGTAAATTTAAAACAAGATATTTGTCTTACATGCATTTCTTAGATATTGTTAGATATTTTAATCTAATAAACACTTTCTGATGATCCACATTGTTTACTTGCCTACTCCATCATATGGTCAACTGACTATGTAAAGAGCTCCTAATTTAAACAGAAAAGGTAAAACAGACAGCAAACTGCTTAAAATTGCAAAGGTCCCGGAGAGGGGAAGAATAGGAAAGGAAGAGAATAACAACAATATTCATCTCCACCTTACTGCTTTTACCCCCTCCCTTCCATTTTTCAATTCCAAGTATTTAGTTGACTACTTGCTGGATTTTTTTCAGTATTTTTACTGGACTTATAAAAACCTTAGGCTTGCTGCACTTAATGAGTTTTCTTTCTTCTTTCTTCCTTTTTTTTCCTTTTTTTTTTTTTCCTTTTTAATATGTAAAAGCACATATTCAGAGCTAATTTTTCCCATGTGGAATGGGCCTTTCCAGTGCTTATTTATATTTACAGGATGGTTTAATACAGCAGTGTGGTGAGACAATGAAGGAAACAATTAATGTGAAAACTGTGTGTGGCTATTACACATCAGCAGGGACCTATGGATTAGATTCTGTAAAGAAAAAGTGAGTTACTTTTCTTGTTTTTCCTTCCATCCACTTTTGGGAATTTGGCTGCTTTGGTTTCTTAAGAGACTGTATAGCTATAAGAAAGAAAAAAAACCAGGGGACTAGAATTTTGTTATTAAAAAGTCCATTTTTACATTTGGCCTAATTAGTAAATTCCTCAAAAGTGTTGTCTTTGTAAGAGACCTTGGGTGTTATACATGCTTATAAAAACTATAGTCACTCTTTACAGTACATTTTCTGTTGAATTTTTTTTATGTAGTAGGCATAACAGTCATTATAAGAGTGCAACTGCTGGCAGTGTTTTGAATTCTTGAGATTTGCAATACCCACTTTCAAATTATAAAGAAGGTAATAGAAGTATGCAAACTCCTTCATAAACCATTTGACATAAACTTGGAATGAAGCTTTCTTAATTAGAAATGCTTTTATTAATATAAAGGGAATATTGCCTTAACAACTGCTGACAAAAACAATACTAAATTTCTGTTAAATTAAAAAATTTGAGCATGATCTAGCAAGACTAATAATCTGTTTTTATTTTAACTGTAAGTCCTACTTAGTGAATTATAAATATGTAATGTATAATTCCATGTTTTAATTTCAGGTGCCTTGAATGGCTTCTAAACAATTTGATGACTCATCAGAATGTTGAGCTTTTTAAAGAACTCAGGTATTTGAATTTTAAGTAACTTTATAATTAGTCATCCTAAAATCATGTTTTTCATTTGTTAAAATATGGAGAATGTTTTTACATAAAAACAAAAATGTATTACTTATGAAAAAGTGAACAAATTCATGAAAGGTCTCTTGGCTACATGCAGGAAGTGAACAAATGCTTCACAAATTTCTGTGTCATAAATGTATAAGTTATATTATGTCTACTGTTTTAACCAATTTTACTAGAAAAATTCATTGCTACTATAAAATTATAGAAAAGTCTCAAATGTTACCTCACATTTGCTGGGCTCTTAGAGAATCTGAAAGTCTATTTATTTATTTATTTATTTATTTTAAAGATTTTATTTTTCATTTTTCTCCCCAAAGCCCCCCCGGTACATAGTTGTGTATTTTTAGTTGTGGATCCTTCTAGTTGTGGCATGTGGGACGCTGACTCAGTGTGGCCTGATGAGCGGTGCCATGTCCACGCCCAGGATTCGAACCAGTGTAACCCTGGGCCGCCAAGGCAGAGCACACGAACTTAACCACTCAGCCATGGGGCCAGCCCCTAAAAGTTTATTTTAAAAACCATCTTTACAGGGCTGGCCAGGTGGCACAGTGGTTAAGCTTGCACACTCCGGTTTGGTGGCCTGGGGTTCACTGGTTCAGATCCCAGGCGTGGACCTATGCACTGCTTATCAAGCCAGGCTGTGGCAGGTGTCCCACATATGAAGTAGAGGAAGATGGGCATGGATGTTAGCTCAGTGCCAGTCTTCCTTAGCAAAAAGAGGAGGATTGGCAATGAATGTTAGTTCAGGGCTAATCTTCCTCAAAAAAAACCCAAAAAAACATCTTTACCATTGAGAAATTAAGTTGAAGAAATTGTTTTAAACTTTTTGCTAAGCCTAATGAAATTAAATTCACAATCAAATTGGCCTTTTGAATTAAATCTGCTTATTATTCATTCATTCCTTCCTTCAACAAATACTTTCTGAATGTCCACTGTGTAATATGTATAAAGGTACTCTGTTAGGGGCTGTGAAGGATGGAGAGATGATTCTGTCATGATCTCTACCCTCAAGGACCTTATTTTAGTAATGGGGCTAACATATCTGCGATGAGTCTGAGAAATGCAGGGAGGGAATGAACTTTTTTTTTGGATTGGCACCTGAGCTAACAGCTGTTGCCAAACTTCTCTCTTTTTTTTTTTCCCCTGCTTTTTCTCCCCAAATCCTCCCAGTACATAGTTGCATATATTTTAGTTGTGGATCCTTCTAGTTGTGGCACGTGGGACACCACCTCAGCATGGCCCAGTGAGTGGTGCCATGTCTGTGCCCAGAATTGGAAATAGTGAAACCCTGGGCCGCCGAAGTGGAGCTTGAGAACTTAACCACTCGGCAACAGGGCTGGCCTCGGGATGAACTTTTAAAGGACGTTAGGCTTTACAGTCGTTTTCAGCCTTGCATGTTCTTGACAATGGTGCTTCTGAGACAAGGGTACAAATGTCCTTACAAGTATGTGGCATTCTGATGGAAATGTACAAAACCAAAGACTTAACATTGCATAGTTCCCTGGGTTGTCAATTTTACTGATTTTTTTTGCAGGGGGGTGTGGGGAGAGAGGTAAACATGAGTAGAGAGAATTCACTCTTCTTTGAACCTTAAAGATGAACTACAAGAATTAATAGAACTGTTATTTTTATGGCTGACTATCTCCTGGATTCCTGGATCCTTTCTTTTCCTCTGCTCTTAAAGAGGTACTTTGGTAGAAAAGTTGGAGAAGCGTTATTCTACAAAAAAAATCATCACCTAGTGATGTCAAGGTATAAACAAAACTCTTCAGTGTGTTTGGTTTAAAAATCATTAGAAACACTTTAATTTTTTTCTCTTTTATAATTTCTCATTGAGCTTTTTCAAAAGGAGATAAATCGTACTTGTCATCTTAAAAATGGAGATGTTCTTCTGGCTTTTTATGGCTTAAAGGAAGGAAAGAAAAAAAAATAAGAAAAATAACTTGTGATATCATTTCCACTCTAAATTTAAACTAACACATGTTTCTTTATCTTACTCTCTTTAACAGTAATAAAAACATGTTTTTTGACTAAGTGATTCTCTTAAGTCTAGAGTTAAAGGTTACTTTGAAGATACACATGTTTCAGTGAATTTTGACGTGTCTTTTTTTTTTACATAGCATAGGGAGGAAAGGCAAAAGAAGAAGGCTGCGACTTTATCAGAGCATACTAAAAAGTTATGTTGTTGGGACCTTGCTTTAACTTGATTAATTAGCAGATCAAAGCTCTTCATTTTCCTGTCAGTGCAAAAAGGACCTTTGATAGCACTCTGAGTTAGAAGTATCCTTGTGTTCAGATAGTTTTCTAATTTTTATTATGTTACATTTTAATTCCACATTTTCTTTTGATAAGAAAGACTAAAAAGTTTTCAGCTCCATGAGGGTCTTTTAGCCTGCACATGAAGCTAAACTCACTACCTCTATTTTATCTTTTCTAGTATAAATGTCATGAAGCAGCTTATTGGTTCATCTAACTTATTTGTGATGCAAGTGGAGATGGATGTATATACAGCTCTTAAAAAGGTATTGACATAATACAATATATGTAAGTATATCACCTCAGCATTGCTTATAATAGTGAACACAGCTAGTGTCCAGTGATAAAGGAATGGTTACGAATGTAAGAGAAGGAAAGATGCCAAAATGTTAGAAAGTCTTTATGTTTAGGGATTTGGTATCACAAGTGATTTTAATTTTGTTCTTTATACTTTTCTATCATAGGAATACATTTCTGTTTTTTTCCCAGATTTTTTTCAACAACAACAATGTTATTGTTACGTTCTTTACATAATCAGAAATGTTAAATGTTTTATGTGATTTTCAGGAATGTTTTCAAAGTTGAGCTTTAGTTGAATTTAATGACTTTATGATGAAATTTTCACACAGAGTTTTTCTAGAAAATGCTGAAATTCTTTTAAAGACCTCATTTGCTCTTTCAACCTTTTTAATGTAATTTATTTTCACAACTCCCTATTATACTTGTTCTGTAGATGGTAAGACTTAGAATTCTTATGATTACTAAGTGGCAGACTTGAAGCAGAAGCCAGGTCTTGTGAGCCCTGGTCTATTGCTTCTTCCACTGCATGATTTTGCCATTGGCCTTTTGTCCCCAGCAACTGCATTTAGCACAGTTGTGAAATCAGGGAAGGAGACACCTTCTAGGTTATGTCATTGCGATTGCTTGTTTTTATGGTAGAGATGAGATTCTGGTACTATTTTTCTTCAAGGAAGTTTAGTGACTGGGTTATCTAGTCGTTAAAGGAGTGGTCGATAGCCCATTTCTATCTCTGAGCCACTGGTAGCAGCTATTCTTTCCTGTTGTTGTAACTGCTTTTATGGCACTAGTGATAAATGCTTACTATGTGCCAGGCACTATTCAAAGTACATGACACATATTAATTCTTTAATGTCCTATGACATAGACATATTATCATGCTTATTTTACAAATGAAGAAATTAAGACCCAGGGAAATTAGCTAATTTGCCCAACTGTTAAGTGGCAGGGCCAGAATGTAAAAGTCCATGTTCTTGACTGCTCTGCATACTGTCTCCACAGCAGTAAGATAACAAGAAACTACTTTTTCTCTCATTTAATTTCTTGCTTTTATGATCTCACATAGTAAGTAGGGAAAGTGAGTTAATTGGTGAGTGGAATAAATTAGTATAAATTACTAATCTAATATATATATTAGAACTTTGCCTCTTTAATAGTGTAACTACAGTGTGTTTGAGGCCATAATACTTTTCAGGGATTACTTTATTTCTTATCACATACTCATCTAGTTTTTATCATTGGTCTATGATTAATGCCATGATGAATATTTTAAATTTTTTTTATTGAGGTAACATTGGTTTGTAACATTACATAAATTTCAGGAGTACATCATTATATTTTGACTTGCGTATAGACTGCATCATGTCACCGCCAAAAGTGTAGTTGCCATCTGTCACTGTGTAAATGTGCCCTTTTACCCCTTCCACCCTCCTCCCATCCCTTTCCCCTCTGGTAGCCACCAGTCTGTCCTCCGAATCTGTGTGTGTGTTTATCTTCCACATTTGAGTGAAACCATACGGTAACAGTCTTTCTCCTCTGAGTAATTGTCTTTCTTGGTCTGACGTATTTTGTTTAGCATAATACCCTCAAGGTCCATCCATGTTGTCACAATGAGTGCTGTGATGAATTTAAAGGCCTATAAGCATGTCATGTCGTAGTTCTACTTCTTTCAATTGCTTTTAATAGAAGTTAAATTTTTTAGATATTATGTTTTAAGGTGGAAGCAGTTTGAAAATGTAAAATCATAACATGAAGAAATCTTGTAATTTTTTCTTTATTTACTTTTTTTTGAACTTAGTGGATGTTCCTTCAACTTGTGCCTTCTTGGAATGGATCTTTAAAACAGCTTTTGACTGAAACAGATGTCTGGTTTTCTAAGAGGAGAAAAGGTATGCTTGAAGTTTTTATTGAGAATTTGTTGTTTTGGTTTTTTTTACATTGAAATTTATTAAAATCAGGCCCTGCCTTATTTATAGACCTAGGGAATTTTAGAGCTCAAGAGGACCGTATCAGTTATCTAATTCAGCCTCTCATTTACACTGAGAAAATTGAGGCTGGATAAGAAAAATGCCTTGTCTAGTATTAACTTAATTATTATTTGTTGAAATAACACCATACTTTGATCCCTCAAACTACTATTTTTCCCATTTTATCACCAACAGATCTCAGCGATTACATTGTCTCTTGTTTGACCACATTGAATTTTCCCTAACCAATTAAATCCTGTCTATCAGGTAATAATTCTTAACATAGGGGCCCATGGACAGGCTTTGGTGTGTCACTAACCCCCAGAAGTAGATGCAGAATTTTATGTATATATGTGTGTTGCATGCATTTTGTGGGGGGAGAGCTTCCATAGTTCTCATCAGATTCTCAGGGGAGACTGATCTAAAATGGTTAAGATTGCCATAAGGTCTTTCTCAACCTGGACACGGGTGGAGCATGCATTGTAGTTATTTTTTACTTTGCTAAAACAGATATAGAACAAAAATTTTAGTAGCCCTCTGGTGCAAAGAAGTGGTTTAGTTCATGCTTTTCTTAGTTCACTGTAATTTTTGGTCTATGGCTGGCCACCTTTTTTGTTTAGTTTTAATAATGCATTGAACCTCCACGAACTAATCTTCAAGTACTAGAACATTAATGACTTCAGTTTACTCATGTGCTTCTCTCCTCTTGTGTCCCTCTGACTTTCCCCAACCACTATCTTGAGTTTTGTGTTTATTATTCTCTTGCCTTAAAAAAAAATGTTATTGCATTATGCATGTATATCTTAACATACATAACATAGTGGTGTGCTGGTAAGCTGGTTCTCTGAAAAAAATCCCTGATTGGTAGCATTTTAAAAATTTCTATGATACAGATTCTTCTAGCATGGCTGATTTTAAGCTCCCAATGTGACATCACTGAATGTGGAGTTGGGAAGTGCACATCGTCAGCTCCTGTGAGCCAGTACAGACCAGCTTCAGCACACCACTGGACAATATATTATTTTGTTTTAATTGCTATTGAACTATTTCATATTGTGGTCTTGCTTTTCATTTCCTTGAAAACTAAAGAGATTAAACAGCTCTTTATATGTTTATTGGCTATATGTTTCCTCTCCTGTGAAATGTCTGTTCAGGTCTTTTTCCTCTTTTAATATTGTATTTGTCTTTTCTTAAGGATTTATAGGCATTCTTTATATATTTTTGATAATCAATCCTTTGTCACTTATCTTCCAGTTTGTAGGTTTTACTTTCTTAAAGGTGTCACTTGACGAATAGAGGTTGTTAACTTTAAAATTTAGTGCTTTTTGCATCTTGTTTAAATAAATTTTGTAGACTTATTTTATGAAGTGAGATTTTCTGGTTCAGAGCCAGATAAATTATTTTTCTGTCAAGCTCATGAACCAAAAATGTATGAAAGACTATACCAATAAAATCTAATTTGATTTACTTAAAGAACAAAATACTAAACTTACAGCTTAAATTATACTTTAGTGCTACTTTGTGGTAATTAAAGAAGGATTAGAGAAATTATTGAGGAGGAAATTTAAATAAAAAACGGAGAGAGAGAAAAACTGAAAGAGATAAGGAGGGTGGAGAAGCTAAAAAGACAATGGGACTTAATAGAAACAGTAGATGTTAGGTAAATGTTTATAGAAATTTATGCTCATTTGAGCTCCAGATGGATTAACCATAGCAATCCATCAAGAGAGAAATTATTCTGTGGCCTACATGGCAGAAACCAGAATAGGAAGCTGTGGTCCACTTCTGGTTTTCCCTCTCTGGGCTCTCCATCTCAGCCTCAGTAGTGTAAAAGTATACAGTTTAAGATAATTTTCCAGGGAGAGATTTATTACATAAAGCAAAATATATGTCTAATGCCCTTGTTTTTCAGTGAGGACTTTTGAAGTAATTTCAAACAATTTAAAAATTTTAAAGTGGTGAATACTCAGGAAATAGGACAGAAAAATCACTTGTAGTCCCCTCACCCATGATATTTTGGTATATATATTCTCTTAGGTTTTCTTAATTATTTGACTTTTCATATGTCTATGGGTCAGAAGTACAAGAAACAGTAGAAATTGAGAAATTTTGCTACACAGTTATATGTAGGGATTGCTATTGAATTTGTCTAGTGCAATTAATATGGCCACATTTTGGCCAGCTAGAGTCTTTAAAACATATTTTTTTCAATTTCATGAATTCTTACAAAAGTAGGTGAGCCGATCTCTTCTATGCCCTTGAAGAAGAGGGAATAATTTCCAGATTTCTATGAGATGATCTAGAATTGGTTTTGTTGTTGTTGTTGGGGTTTTTTTTGTTTTTTGTTTTTGGGGGGGTTTTTTTGCTGCGGAAGATTTGCCCTGAGTTAACATCTGTGCAAGTCTTCCTCTATTTTGTATGTGGGTTGCCACCACAGCATGGCCACGAGGGGGTGGTATAGGTCCATTCCCAGGAACTGAACCCAGGCTGCCAAAGTAGAGCACACTGAACTTAACCACTAGGCCACGGGGCAGGCCCTGGAATTAGATTTTTATAACTCGTTCATGTGATGGAGCACCTGTAAGAACATAATGGTATTCTCAGTACACTTTATGAAATTGGCACATTTAACTCAACATGTGAACTAGAACTAAAGTTACAATTAAAAAAAAGATAAGACATAAATCCACAGTTAATGCCTGTTATATAAATAAGCAAAGTTAACTATTAATTTTTTTAATGAATTTACTGCTTTCTTGGACTCTTGGCAGGCACCAAAGGAATACAAAAAATGTATGGGATAAAAATTTGAAAATCGTGAAAATTCTTTTCATTAACTTAACTTTTTGCCGTTTTCAGGAAAAAAATATTTTAGTAGGCAACACCTCCTTTCTGGTTGAAGCTTGGTTAGAGACATAACAGTCTGCAGTAGCAACTCTCAGCGTTTTTTCCCTGTCCTTAATAGCAGCAGGGCTGAGTGTGCTCCCATTGGTGTACCTTGTTTAACAGAAAACAGACTAGAGCTTATGCACAAGTCCCTGTTTGATAGCGTAACTCTAGACCTTTCCTTCCCACTCATGAAAGCACATTGAAATGTACTAACTTTAAATTTTCCCTAAAAGAAAAAAATTCATATACTCGTAAACTTGAATTGTTTTAATAATACTACCCATGTGTTGCAAATCCATCGCTACAGTGTCTTTGTATCTTATTTTGTAGATACATATAGATTGTAGATATAAATCGAGAATTAACATATTAACTAGTGTTCATGACATGAAGCTAAAGCATAAGTTAGGAGAATCACAAGAGACATTCCACGTCCCATATGTCTTGTGAAGACCCTTGAGGGAGGCATTTGGGCTCTAGAGGTCCACTGGAGCGTTCAGATCCTGGGAGAGGGGAGTCTCGAGAGAGACTGTAACCTAACTACCATTCTCAAGCCTGCCTTTCCTTGCTGCTCTGTAAGCTCAAAACCCCAGAAAGGCATGTAACTGAATTCCTAGCCCAAGAGTTTACTTAGGACCAAAGTTAATTTCCTGTGGCTTTTCCCTAAATCTCCCCAAGTTTTTATCTACACTCCTGAGGTTAATAAAATCTTTGAAAACTTGGGAACTAGCTTATTTGTATTCTGATAGACGTTATGTGTGTGTGTCTGTCTCTCCCTACCCATGAAAACTTTTAGGAATAAAATATATTTAAAAAGAATGGCTATTTAATTTAAACTTTTTTTTTATAGATTTTGAAGGTATGACCTTCCTTGAAACTGAGCAGGGAAAACCATTTGTGTCAGTATTCAGACATTTAAGGTTACAGTATATTATCAGTGATTTGGCCTCTGCAAGAATTATTGAACAAGATTCTCTAGTACCTTCAGGTAAGAGAACATGATGAAATCATGATTTTAAGTTTATCTTTCTGATTATAAAAGTAATATATATCATAGAAAAGAATAATAAAGAAAATAAAAATTATCCTTAATCCCAAGAACGTATACATTTTTATACCAAAACCAAATCATACTATATAGGTACTTTTCTGTGTTCACATTATATATTATGGGTATTTTCCCATATCATTAACTGCTCTCCAGAATATTTAAATGGCTATATAGTTTTCTGTAATATGGTGTTCTTTAATTTGATTGACTAGTACACTATTTTGAGCCAGACTTTTAAAAATGACTTCTGAAGTGTTACTTAAAGGTCATAACTGCTTTTTCTATTAATACTCCTTAAATTTTCTTATTTTCTTTTTTTATTCTAGTCTTAAGCCTCATGTCAAAGCAATTGTAATATCTTTGCTAATTATAGCTTAAATTTTTTTTAAAAATTACTGATTTAACTAAGTTAAATCTCTAGTGCTCGTATAAAATTCAGTTTTAGTACTATATATGCATATAAGAAATAGAAAATAGAATTTCTGTTTGAAGATTTATTTGTAAATTTATAAACATTAGTAATAGTATCATAGATTTGTCTGAAAAGTTGTAATTATTTTTGACACCTCAATTTTTAATATAGCTGTGTGTTTACAGAGTTAAGTTGTTCTTGAAGTCTGTATACGTATTTGGAAAGATATTGAATGGACACTACTGGAATATTCGAAAGTAACACATTTTTATAAAATCACTCTAGCAGACATGTTTTTCTGTTAATTTTGTATAAATCAGCTTTATAGTATTAATTTTAGAGAGCCAAGATGAGAGAGTGTGTATTATATTTGTGTGAGTGTGGTTTCTCCGAAGATTGTATTTCCTGTAGTATAGAAGTTCTATGATAGTTTTAGTATGTGTTATACACCAGGCCCTGACAATGGTGTAATACTAGATGCCAAGGCTGATTCCTCTCTAATCGTACTTCCTTTATAAAACTCTTTAGAAATGAATTTTGAAAGAGATTTTTAAAAAGTGTGTTCTAAAGTAGTTTAATTTAGGTGTGTCTGTGATGCAAGTGGATAAGCTTTATGTTTTTGGAATACAAGTTGAGTACAAGTATTTCTAATCTGAAATATTTTATTCAGTATAAAATTGAAAAGAATTTAGATCCTATATTTCTGACCAGATTTCAGCCATTTTTTTCTGAGTTGAAATTATAGTAGAGGGCTTTTTTTTCGTTTTAGAATACTCCATCTTACAGATATAAATGGATAAATAGGTTTTCCTATATGTCCAAATAAAAGTTATAGTTTCAAAAGCAGAATATAAATTAAAATTATATCCTGTGCTCTTTGTGAGGGGTCAAAAAGTGGCCACATAACTCAAATTATGAGATAGATTGGTATATGCTTTCAATAGCAAGGTATCCTAGATTTGAAATAAATTAAAATAATTTTGATTACTTAGCTAAAATTCATTGATCATTTTTCAGAAATGGTACCAAAGAGGTGTCAACATTCTTCAAAGTTATGCATTCTGGGGAGTTTTAGTACATCCATTTTGACCATCTTTAGGTCAAAAGTTTTAGAAATATGTTTAATTCCGAGTTAAATCAGGATTTTGTATAGAAGCATTGTATTTTAGGATTCACTTGGGTCAAGTACAGTTGAACTCCATTATTTCATGGAATTAGATTTATTATTTATTAGTCATATCATTGTCTGTTTTATTCCGTACTCTCATTGTCATAATTCCCTTCCCCTTGATCCCTCTGACCTGTCTTGTTACCATTCCTCCCAAACCTTTCTATTAATGTGCTCCAGAACCAGAGTCAGCAAACTCACATCTTCCGTCTATTCCCTCACATTTATTTAGCACTCCCAGCAGATGCCATTTTGCCTCCATAGACGACTTTCTGTCAATTAAGACACTGCCAATATAGGGCTAGGAGGCCAGACAGTCTTGGTCCTAACCCCTCAATGCCCTTTGCAAATGATTATCGCATATGATCTGAGTCACCCTCTATCCTTTCTCTTCTGACCCCCAGTCATTCCTCCACATTCATCTAAGACTTGGACACTTGGTTTATTGTCTACTTCTCCACCCCTGTCCAGTCACATAATGTGTCCATATCATCATTCCATTTAATACCCTAGCCTCCTAGTAATTTGACCTCAACTGTAGTAACATTTAGATTTGCTAAACATTCATTAGGCACTCGCCACCCATGGAAACACCATGACTCTTGTAACACGGAATTTCTCAGCATCAGAAACCCAGTAGTTTTCAGGCTGTATATAACCTTTTAGTGTGTTCATAGCCTCATTCCCTTTTACACTATTTGACTTCCAATCCGTTTTAAGCCCTCCATTTTCTTTCAGACCTCTCCTGCCTTTTACAGGCCAGGATTTCATGATAGATTATCTGAGCCATCTCTCTCACAATTGCCTTCAACTCTGTTCTTCTATTTGACAAAATCCTAAAACTAAATTAAACCTTCTTTGTTCCTATACTCTCTATTCTGTGCTGAGTACTGCTGCAGAGCATTCTATAACTTTTGAGTTGGTGCCACTGCACGTTCGCATTTCAACACTAAGCTTGGACCTTGGGACTCCTTATATCGTTTTTACTTGGTCACTCCTGTTTTTCATTCACTTCAGCATTTATATCAAACCTCTACCACTCTGTTGAGGCTTCCTGTCCAGTTACCGCATTGCCAGTGTGGGAACTCTCCTTCTGTTTTTTATATAAATTTGAGGTAATCAGGTGATTTTTTTCAAATTCCATCTTTCTCTCCTATCTGTTCTTCCTCTCCTGTCCCACAGGTTGAGGTGCTTCCTCTTGTTAGGCCAACCTTCTACTGTGTTCATAATCCTATCACTTCCTGTTTGTTCTAGAATTTTATTTTATCATTTAATCTGCATCTTTGATCTTTTCCTCACCTATTCTCCCTTAGTCTATAAAATGTCAAATCTCTTTTATTAAAAAACAAAACAAAAAACACTCTCTTGACCCTGAGCGCCCCATAGGAATAATTCTCTCCCTTCTAAGGCACCGTCTTCAGAGCAGTCTACAGATGTGGGCTCTATCTCCTTATCTTTCAGTTATTTCTCAACCAACTACACTCTGTCTTTTGCCCTCACTGTTTCACTGAAACTTTCTAGCAAAAGTTAAGATTGTCCTGTGTGCAAAATCTAGTGGCTTCATTTTAGCCTTATTTTAACTTCTCTAGCATTTTATATCATGGTTTGTTAGTTTTTTCTTAAAATTCTCAACTGTACTACTTTAGTTTAGAAATGCTATAGCCTCCTGATTCTTTTCCTATCTCTCTACCATTCCTTTTCTTTTTCTTTTGTAAGCTTCTCTTATTCTACCTGCCTCTTAACTTCCTGAGGGTCCCCTTGGCTCATTGATCTTTTCATTCTGTGTAGTGTCCCTGAGTAATCTCCTTCATTCATATGATTAAAAGATTCCAATTCTGACCTCTCCCTGAGTTTCATACTTGGACATCCAACTGCTGGCTAGCCCTTTATAAATTGCTTCAGTTCATCTGTTCAAAGCAGCACTCCTCTTCCCTCTCCAGCCCCAATCCCTGCTTGCTTTTTTCCCTGGGTTCCTGGTGTAAGTCTTCGACGTCATTAATAACCCAGCCTCGAAAAAGGGCAAAATCCTGGAAGTCATCCTACACTCCTCCTAAACTCTTTCTCCACATCCTTTCACCGAGTCCTGTAGATTTTTTTCATAGATAATTCTCAAAATCACCTCCTTCTCTTGCCCAAGACATTTTCTTGTTTAAGACACTGCCATCTCTTGCTACATTACTTTAGTACAGAAGGTATCTGTGTCTTTGTTGGACTGTGAGGGCCATATGTTTTTTATATTTTTCCCTCCAGTACATAGCACAGTGCTGGACAAGAAGGAGGCACTCAGTTTGTATGAACTAAAACTGTTTTCGAAAACATGTTAACTTACATATGGCCTAATAGTGCCTTTACTCTCTCAGAAAAGTTTGAGTTCTAGCTCCCGACCTAAGATCTTTAAAGAGAACGGGGAAAAGTAAACAAATTGTGTAGTTTCTTCACAGTGTCCCGGGTAATATGCCAGATTACGCATTTAACGTCTATTTTGTAACATAATCTTTGAAATTTATCAAGACAGTTGTCCCCATTTTATTGATGAAGTGAAGTATAAGTATTCTGTCATATAGCTAGTGAGACACAGAGCTCAAATGCGACCCCAAGTCTTTCTTGTTCTAAAGTCCATATATATAGTTTTTACTATATTTTACTGGTTACTTAAAAGAATTCCACTATGTTTAATCTCTTTAATTTTGTATATCCAATTATAGAAACTTGAGCAGTAACTTGGAATCACCATTTTTTTGAGCCTGCTTAATTTGTTGGCTTTTGATAACAAAGTAATAAAATAGATGTATTGTCCCTTATTTTGCATTGTGAGCAAGAAAATAGGTATTCTTGTAACTTTTTATATCAGGAATAACTGTTATGGGAATAATGGGGAAACCTAATGTTTAATATTATTGTAGGTGGAAGGGAGATGATATGTTAAAGCAATATGAGTTTTGTGAAAATAAGTTGCTGAAAATGAAAAGGTATATAAATCCATGTAATTAATTTTATTCAGAAAATAGCTTTGAATTATTCAGTACAGTAAATTGTCATCTTTGAGAACTAGATTTTTAGGTTATTTACGTGAGAATTTTTGAGCCAAAACTTCTTCATAATTTTGTACTAATACTATATACCTAGTTGCTCTGTCCAACATATTCTTATTTGTCCGTATAGAAATTTTTTTATTATGTAAACTTTTTATTCTTCACCTTCGTAATCTGCATCTGACTTATGTGTTTTATGTAACAGTTCAACTTGTAGGCTGTTTTATGCTATAAGCTTTACTGGTTGTAAGTAAATTTTTGTGTGTCTATATACCCGAAAATACACTTTTCTTTCACTTAAACAGTAGAATACTGGGCATGTTAGCAATGTTTCTTTTTGTTTGTTTTTTAAAGTTTGTAAATCTAAGACATTAGATTTTCAAATAGTATGCTTTTGGAGGCCTCCTTCCCCATATCCTTTGTGTGAGACAAGAGAAATAATCTAAATAAATTCATTCTGACTTATCTCATTTATTCTATTGGAAAAATACTGTGTTTACAGTTAAAACTGCTATAGACTAGATCTGCAGCTGCTGATCCGTGGCACTGTCAAATACCACCTTGATGTGCCCATTTTGAATTTTGTTTTGGACTTTGGTCTGATAAAGTTTAAAATAAATGCTTAAACTAGTTTTCACTGACTGGAAGTTTCTTGAAGGCATCTTTTCAGAATCTTCTCGCTGACCATTAACTCTCTGCCAAAAAGGATTCTGGCACACTGCCCAGTATATCTGCCTTTTGGAGATATGACTGCATATAATCATATTATAAACTCTGAATGGTATAAAGGAACCTATTTCACTTATTTTCATCCTGTGTTTTTCAAACTCATTTTAGCAGGATTCCTTTTTTTCCCCTTCATATCAGCTGTCAACATTGCATTTGAACTAGTGTTCTACTGACTTATGTTTGGGTTACTGCTATTGGATGAACTACCAGTGACGAGAAAGATTTCTAGTTGGACTTTTGTTCTTTTGGATTAAGGCAAGAAAGGACTTGGGACAAAAATACGTACCCATGTTTTTAACTTGTTGAAATGCTTTTGGTTTTAAAGATTATTCAAAGGTTGTTAGAACTTAAATTTTAAAACATTTTCATGAGATATTTGAGAATATATGTGTGTAACTCTTTCATTCCGATTTTATAAATGAATCATGAAAAGCCATAGTCTCTCTCTAGATCAGAATTTCAAACTGTAGACATACCCATTAGTGAGTTGAGAAATCATTTTAAACAGGAAGGGATCAACTTTTTTTTTTTTTAAATAAAATACAGTAGAACGGAATTTAAAAATCTGAATGTATTGCAAATAAGATATACGATATGTGTGTATGTATACTGAGTCACATAAACTTTGCTACTAGTCTTTACCTGCTGAAGACAAACTGTCTGTGGCCTAGATATTAGCAATTATTCCTTATAATAGCAAGAATATTATTTTGGGGGAAAGAAACATTCAATAGTGTATTTATAGAGAGTTTTAAGGAAAGATACCAATAAATCAGAGCACGTCATCTGGATACCTTTATTTAAGTAGAGACTTATGAAGTGAAAATCCAGATTTTAACCTACCAGAGTTTTCCCTCTTCCTTTAGGTAGAGATTGAGAAATGATTTAACTTTAAAAATAGAAAAACTATTAATTTGGTTGGGAATAAATAAAGCACAGAAAAGTAAATATGATTCTAAGCCAATTCTACTTATTTTTAATAAATCTATGTTTTTATCTAAAATAATTAAAATTTCAGCTTACATAAACTTGTTTTGTGGAAAAATTTGTATGCTTATTATTAAAGGGAAAATATCTATAATTTCTATTTCATTTGAATAAATTAAAATCTTTTATTTTTAATAATAGTTACCTGAATCTAATATGCCAAAATTATTTGTGTGTATGATTCATCTGATAATTTAGGGAATGATTTATTTCCCATTAATTAGTTTTTATTTTTAGATAATTTAATAAAGAAACAATCCATTATTCACTTTTCTGTTAAAACTTTTGTTTCTGTTAAAAACCATTAAGCCATAAGTATTGTAGCATATTTGTAAAATATAAACTACCAACTTTATTTATTGCTGTTTTAAACTTGAATTTAGAAATGGTAAGAATTTTATCAACTTGTTAAAATTTTTAAATCCTTTATGTTCTCCCATATTTCTTATTCTTCTTATATTTATTTATTTATACATTTTAGAATGGTTATCTTCTGTTTATAAACAGCAGTGGCTTGCTATGCTCCGGGCAGAACAAGACAGTGAGGTGGGGTAAGTATGTTACATTTGCTATGAATTTTTAAATGCGTTCATTGTATTGAAAAATCAAGTGACAGTATTGAAAAATCAAGAGCTGTTAGAAGTAGAGAAAAGATCATTAACCTACTTTTATTCTTAGGTTTCTATAATATTATCAATCTTATAAGTATTTATCTTTCTGGTCAATTAGTATAATAGGATGTTTGAATTGTCATTTGCTATATTAGTAAAATTGAATAAATGATATACTTTGTTTCTCCTAGTATTATATTATGATTTTCTTTCAATATACTGAAATATTACTTGGAATAATGCTTTCATAAAACATGATTTTCATATTTGTGTATAGGTAAAGGTAATTTTCTTATTTGTGATAGTATCGTCAAATTATGATTAATGTAATAGGTTTTTTAAAGACCTTTGAGTCTAAAATAAATTAACATCATCTGGTTCAGAAGCCTTCGCCAAAAGCACATGACCACCTACAAAGTATTTATCTGCTTTCTTCATTTTAAGGGAAAGCAGATTTTTTTATTCTTTCAATATATAGTGCTTTGCAATTCACAGAAGTACTTCCACATTTTTTACTTGGCCTTTCTATTAGCTCCTTGGTATAGGCAGTGTGCAGAGACTGTGAGTATATAGCAGAGGCCTCAAGGAGTTTTTTTTTTGCCTGATCACTTTTAACCCATTTTTATACACCAAAGAACTTCCTAAAATAATGGCCTAGTTATGTTTATATCCAAACAGTGAGTGTATGAAAGTGTTATATAAACTTGTGATAATGATTATGAGGTAATTATTATCCAGAGTTCTTAGTTTCTACTTTATTTACATAAATTTATATTCCATCTTTTCCCAAATATACGCACAGCATACTTACCCTGCACAAATGCGGTAAGATTGTTGAAATAGAAATAATAAATCAGAAACAAAAAAATGAGTTAATTTAATGCAATTAAGATTTTTGAAGCATTTTGTAATACATGAAATATTTTATAAATCATCCTACTTTTATATATTCAGTTTTAAAATGTTATTCTTTATTTTTCAAGATTTTTGTCATCTATATCCTTATTGAGTTTATACAGAGTCTGACCTAAGAGACTGAGCTAGAATAAGTGGCTTTCTTGCCCTCCGAAGTATGTGATTATAGTGCCCTCAGTGAAGTGCTCTGTTCCACAGATACTAAGCATCCGCTCACACTGCTGCAAGGCTACAAAAGTGAGGAAGACAGTGTATTTCCTGGATACTAGGTTATAATCTAGTAAAGTCTCCCTCCAAGGTTCTTCTCTTCCAAACTCTCTTTCGTGTTGCCAACAGGGTTCTTTTTCTAAAGGAGAAATATAATTGTATCATTTCCTTGCTTAAATATGTCCAGGGACATTTGATGATAGTTAGGGATTAATGCTTTATGTGTGATATATATTGTTAACACTTTTAAAAGTCTTTATCGTTAAGAAATGCATACTGAAGTATTTACAGATTAAAGGATATGATGTCTAGAGGATTAGCCTCAAAATAATCAGTCGGGAGGGATGTGGGGAGCAGTGGGTTGGGAGTAAAACTAAAACAAGGTTATTGAAGCCAGATGGTGAGAAAATTTGGCTCATTATACTATTTTCTCTACTTTTATGTGTTTGAAATTTTTCGTAATAAAAAATTGGAAAGTAACAGAACAAGTACCTGAGAACTCTGTTATCTATAGGAAAAGTTGAAATGCTTATTAGCATAGCCTGAGGCCCTTCAACAGTCTGTCCCAAATGCTTTTCTCTTCATCTCCTCTCTTGCTCATCTTGGGTTCCAGGTGCACTCAATTCTTCATACATTTGGTATTCTTTTATGCTCCAGTCCTTTTTTACCTACTGTTCCTTCTACCTGGAATGCCCTTGCCCTGCATAGAATTCGCCCCCCACCTCCACCCCAACAAACTCCCACTCAAGCACAAGTAATACTTCCTCTGTGATGACCCCTGCTCTAACTCTGGGCAAGAAATCTGTGCCTTCTTCACGCTCTTAACATCACAATTCTTTCCACATTATTATAATTATTACTTATGTCTAGTTCCCTATTAGACTGAGCTCTTGGAGGTCAAGAACACGTTTTCTTAGTTTTATTTACATTTACTTTTTATTTATGATATTTGTTTCAGTATTTTTATATTATGATGTTGATGTCCCCAGTATCTAGGTACTTAATAAATGTTGTTTATGAATGAATATATTGTATTATTTTTATCATTTGGAATTCCAAGCTAATAATAATGCCATTTTATTAATACAACTTGAAATAACAGTGTTTCTCTTAGTTGATTAAGTTTTTAAAGTAGGGGACTGAGTAAAGATCAATTGATAAAATTCTACAGCTATTTCTATTAAATACTAGTTTGTATGGTTAGACTACATAAAAAGATGGCTTACAACGTCAAATGGTAGGTGATAGTCGCATCTTAAATAATATATTTTATTTTACTTAGTAGTTAGACTTTTAAGTGTTTCATCTTCTTGATGAGCAGAATTTCTCATAGATTTCTTTTCCCTCTTTTCTGGTTTGGCTGAGCCCTCATAAAAGTATTCTAGAAATCAGGGCAATAAGTGAAACATTAAACATTTTAAGTCTTTTTTATTTCGCAAAGGCCATGGGTTAGATTTAATTAATGCATTCTTAATTTTTATCTATTCCCCCAAAATTTATTTTTAAATCTAGTAGCAAGTTTTTCTAGTCTTTCTAACTTAAAATTCTTTTTTAATTATTAGTTGCCTATTTTCTACGAGATTTCATGTCTTATGTATATTTCTAGGCCTCAAGAAATCAATAAAGAAGAACTAGAGGGAAATAGCATGAGGTGTGGTAGAAAGCTTGCCAAAGATGGTGAAGTAAGTATGGGTTGTGACTCTGAATATTCTGATACAAATTGTTGCACTATTAATGCAAAATACACTTTCAATAACAATCATGATACTTGTCATACCTCAGAAGAGCTTTTTTAGTACAGTTTCTGTAGCATGATCTCCTGGGCAAGGAGTTACATGCTCAGTGGTGATTAATTATTTGGCCTTCCCTGAGACTTGAAGTTTTTGGGTCCAGATAGATATGAAGAGAGGATCCCTCAGTAATCCATAAATTAGGATAAATAAGAAGTTATATGGGAGCTGTTGCATAGTTTTAAAAGGGATCCTTTCTATTTTACAGTTACCCTAAATCAAAGACATTCAAACTCTTTGATTGCTACCCACATTAAGAATTACATTTTTCATTACCACCCAATATAAATGTATATAAATGAACAAAATATTTTGAAATAATGCTTAGCACTGCTGTTTCCAAAGATCCTATTTTCTATTTAATTTTTTTAAAAAGCTGATTATGACTCATTTAAATTGACTGTACAACCCACTAATGGGACATGAACTACATTTTTTAAAATTCCACCCTAATTGTAAGTCTCATGTTCAAAAAAAATTTAGCCTAATTTAAATAACCATTTGGTTATTTTTCTCCCAAATTTTCCCTCATTTTAACTTTATTTTTAATTTTTAAAAGTTAATTATTTTACATTTGCATTCATAATTGTGATAAATGTTCAGTCTGAAAGAGGAATAGGTATCTTCTTTATTCCTTAGTCTTCCTTGTTTCTGCTTCCATACCTTGTTCCTCCCTCATCCCTAATTGAACCACAGCTCCTTTGAAGCGCATGCTTTTCTATACGCCACTCCCTACCCTTATTGTGGCCGTCATTCACTGGGCTCACTGTTTTTTCATCACTGTTCTTGATATCAGTCTTGGTGATTTCAGTATCTCTGTTCCCTGACCTTCCTTCCACCAGTGATCTTTTGTTCCACTCTGCCCCAGACACCCACTTCCTGTGAGCATATCTTCAATTTTAGCATTACTAATTAATACACCCCCATCAAAAATCTTCATTTCAAGCATAACCGTGTTCAGCTTCTGCTTCCCATCATCTTTCTAGCACCCTCCCTCTAATACCTGGATTCCAACCATTTTTTAACCCCACCAAAATGTATAATACATTTTTCTTACTACCTTTTTCCCATTACCCCTCTCAACACATCCCTACTACTTTCTTTACTTGACTTATATTTTATGTTTCATGTTAAAATTGGTCCCTGGCTTCTACTCTTAACTTCTTTTTTCCCCTTTTCACTCTCTCAGGCTCACCTGGCTAAACCCCAATTCTTGTTAAATCCCAGCTTTTCATGTACTTCATGTCTGCTTCCAAACAGATGAATGTGGCTAAAGAAAAACACCATACCCCAGTAAAGCTCTCTTGAATGTCTGTAACTGTAAACTTCAAGCAGGTCTCTATTGCTCCATGGTGATCCTCTTACATTTCCTAGTGAATTTATCGTCCCACTCTTTGAGTAACTCATACCTTCTCAAAAGGGCAATGCTGCCACCCTCATTCTTACCTGATGGCCTTACTTTTTTCTTCACTGGGAAAATAAAAGCAATGGGAAGAGAATCTGTACATCCTCCCACCAACAATTCTACCAGTTTACCTGCATCTGTAGCTGTGCGCTGTGCTTTTCCTCTTATTAGAGGATGACCGTCTGCTTCTGTCCTAGTCCATCCCCTCCCCTTGTAATGGCCTCCACCCCTCAGCTATTCAAAAGCTCCAACAGTTACCACCTCCCTCTCCTGCATCATTAGTTTTTCTCTTTTACTGCATCATTCTCATTTAGCATATAACATGCTGCAGCATCACCCATCTCAAACCCTGACATTCTCCTCTAGCTACCACTCCATTTCCTTGCACCTTTTTAAGCAAAAAAAAAAAAACTTGTCTGTATCTGTTGTCTATACTTCCTGTTTTCTGATGCTCTCTTAATTCACTCCAATTCGTTTACTCCAGTGAACTCCAGTGAAACTGCCATGCCATTCTCACCAGTGATTTCCACATTGCCAAATCAAGTAGTTAGTTTTTAGTCTTCCAAAAGCTCTTGGCAGCATGACATGTCTGTTCATTCACTCCTTCTTGCACATTTTCTCCATTTGACTTCCAGGACAGCATACTCAGCTGGTTTTCCTCCTGCTTCATTGACTGCTCCTTCTAAGTCTTTGCTAAATCTTTCTGCTCTTTGTCAGCTAGTGTTGGTGTGACTCGAGTCTCAGTACTTGGGCTTCTTTCTTATCTGTGTCCACTCCCAAGTGATCTTATCTAGTCTCGTGACTTTACACTGATGATTCCTAACTCAAGAGTCATATATTCAGCTACTCATTTGAAATCTTTCTTAGAATCCTAATAGCATCTCAGATAGTCCCAAGGTGAACTCTTTTATTTTCATCCCCAAACTTCCTCCTTCCCAAGGATTCTCCAAACCATAAATGGCCCCTCTTTTCATCCATTGCATAAGCTGCAAACTTTGGATTCTTCCTTCTTTCATACCACACCTGGTATCCATAAGAAATTCCTGCAGGTTCTACCTTCAAAATATATTCTTAGCATGTCTACCACTACCACCCAAGTCCAGGCCGACGTTCTCTCTTGCTTGGGCTGTTGTAGTAGCCTCATAACTGCTCTCCTTATTTTGCCTCTTGCTCTTCTACATTCTGTTTTCCATACAACAGCCAAAGTCATCTTTTTCAAATGCAAGTTAGAGCTTGTTACTTTGTTCCCTAAAAGTTTCCATTAGCCTCTTACTACACTTGAAATCCAAACTCTTCCTTACTATGAACTAACAGGCCCTAGTGTTCTGGCCCCTGACTGACTCTCTGAACTCATCTCCTCTGTCCCTCTCAGTTATTGCCCTTCTTTCTGTTCTTCAAATATGCCCGGCATGTTTTTACCTCCAGACCTTTGTACTTGCTGTTTTCTTTGTCTAAGTCACTCTTTCCCCGGATAGCTACCTGGTCTACTCCTTAGTTGACTCAGGACTCTACTCACCTAGTATCTCCTTAAAGTGACCTTGCTTGACCACCAGTCTGAACCAGCCGGCTCCCCAACTGGAAGCCCCTCCTCTACCCTGTCACTTTCTCCTGGCATTCTGTTCAGTTCTGTTGTCTTCCATTCTGTGCCATATATATTATTCATCTCCTTCCACACAAACATATACACATATTAAAATATACATTCTACTAGGGCAGAAACTTATTTACTGCTGTTTCTTCAATACTTAGAGTAGTACATAGCACATTATATGTGCTCAATAAATATCAGTGAACTAGTGAACTAATGTTGTAATTCAGAGTGTTAACCAAACACTTGAAGTCCTAACTTTACCTCACTGTACGACACCACCTTACTTAATAGTCTCTCTTTAATTATTAGGCAATAGAATAAACAAACTTGTGACCCTCATGATGGTATTTAAAATAACTCCGTTGTGTATCTGTTGGCCAGTTCCTTAAGGTATTTTAGAGTATTTTTAAAGCAAGATAGGTTGTAATGGGTTCTTATTACCTCTATCTAGACTCCTAGTCCCCTAAACTATATCTACTTAGAGTTGCAGTGAAAAGCCATATTACTTATGATAGAATTACAGTGTGGAGAGAGAACGAAACAGACCATGAAGAGGCGATATTAGGAAAGTACCTCAAGGAATAATCATAAAGGCTGCTTTTCTGGCTTTGATATATTCTGTATCTATGTGGCAAACCCTTATAATTATTCATAAATATATTCGGTGTTAAGCCTTAAGGGAAAGGCACTGACAAAATTAGGGACCCATGAGAGAAATATTTGGAATGAGTCACAGAAAGAAAAGACATTTTGAACTTTTTATTTGTGACTTGCTAGTATGAAAAACTGAAGTAAATCTTCCTCTTTTGCATTCTTAGTACTGCTGGCGGTGGACAGGTTTTAACTTCGGCTTTGACCTGCTTGTAACTTACACTAATCGATACATCATTTTCAAACGCAATACACTGAACCAGCCATGTAGCGGATCCGTCAGTTTACAACCTCGAAGAAGCATAGCATTTAGGTAGGATGCAATTTTCCTACCCCACTCCTGCTCACTCTAGAAGAAATATAAGAAATGGTAAAACCTTGATAATTTACACAACAATAGTAGAACTTTGATAAGATACAATATATATAAATGTGCAAGAAAATGATAAGCCTCCATTCCTATGAAATATTATTAACAATCAAAATCATAAGATCCAGATCTAATATGTCAGGGAGAAAGAATAGGCTGGAATATGAATGATGCGGGATGGATACTGCGCTTGAAGCTGTTGCCTTGCTGCTACTCCTTGCAGGTAAAAGGTCCGAACTGGAAATACAAGAAGGTATTTTTCCAGGAAAACATGTCTGGTATTATCCTTCACTTTCTATAGGATTTTCTATGTCCACCTTTGCCTGATAGTTGTACTGGCAATATTTTTCTGGAGAGAATGCTGATAAATTAGAAAATCGCTTAATGAACGGGTTTTTTTAAAGTCATATATTTAATACTTACCTTATATCATATACGAAAAATAACTCAAAATGGATCAAACACCTAAACACAAGAGGTAAAACTATAAAATAACTCTTGGAAGAAAACATGAGGTAAAAGTTTTAATGTTGGATTTGGCAATGATTTCTTCAATATGACACAGAAGAAAAAGATAAATTGGACTTCACCAAAACTAAATACTCTTGTGCATCAAAGGACACTATCAACAGAGTGAAAAGGCAACCCATGGAATGGGAGAAAATATTTGCCAACCACATTTCTGATAAGGAGTTAATATTCAGAATATATGGACCCCTCCTAAAACTCCACAACAAAGAAACAAACAACCCAAGTCAAAAATGGGCAAAGGACTTAAACATTTCTTCAAAGAAGATATATAGATGCTCAATAAGCACATGAAAAGATGCTCAATATCATTAATCATTAGGGAAATGCAAATCAAAACCACAATGAGATACCACCTCACATTAAGATGGCTTTTATCCAAAATAAAACAAGCATTGATGAGGATTTAGAGAAATTGGATGCTTGTGTATTGCTGGTGGGAATGTAAAATGATGCATCCTCTGTGGAAAATGGTATGACACTTCCTCAAAAAATTAAACATAGAATTACCCTGTGATCCAGCAATTCCTCTTCTGGGCATTTACTCAAAAGAATTGAAAGCAGAGACTCCAACAGATATTTGTACACTCATTTTCATAACAGCATTATTCACAAGAGCCAAAAGATGGAAACAACCCAAGTGTCCATCAGTAGATGTCCATAGATAAACAAAATGTAGTATATACCTACGATGGAATATTATTCAGCCTTGAAATGGAAGGAAATTCTGACACATGCTGCCACATGAACCTTGAAGACATTATGCTAAGTGAAATAAGCTAGTCACAAAAGAACAAATATTGTATGATTCCACTTATGAGGTACCTAGAGTAGACAAATTCATAGATACAGATAGTAGGATGGTGGTTGTCAGGGGCTAAGGTAAGGGGAAATGAGGAATTCGTGTTTACTGGGTACAGAGTTTTAGATGGAGAAAGATGAAAAAGTTCTGGAGATGGATGGTGGTGATGAGTGCAGAACAGTATGAATGTATTTAATGCCAAGAACTGTGCACTTAAAAATAGTTAAAATGGTGAATTTTATGTATATTTTACCACAATAAAAAAGGCATATTTATGAATTATTTTTATATCTCAGATATGTATAATAGCACAAGCTTGTAAATCTAAATGGAATCATAGTTTGAAAAGACTTTTTAAAGTCTTTTATCAAAAGACTTATAAAGAATATGGAAGAAAAAATAAGTATTAAAGTGAGGGAGGGCTTATTTAAATTAATCTGTGATTTAAAAATCATGTTTATTTTTTTATTGGTGTGGTTTTTTTAATCCTAGATTACGTTTGGCCTCTTTTGATAGTAGTGGAAAACTAATATGTAGTCGAACAACTGGCTATCAAATACTTACACTTGAAAAGGATCAGGTATGTTGGATTACTTTTCTGTTCAGTGTTTCATTATAGTATTTGTCCTTTGAATCCTCTTTTGAAAATTCCTAAGTAGAATTAACATTTGATTTAAAGATTGTTTTGAAAGTTTTTTGAAGGTAAAGATGGAAGTGCCATGTTTACTTCTGCATAATTTATCCCATTCTGCTGTAAATGTAAGACAAGAAAAGAAAAAAGAAAACAATTAAACTTGAGGAGCAGGGAAAAGCTGATAATAGGGAAATAATTGTTTATCCTGAATATCATCTTCAAAAAGTTACAAATCTTAATTGCTTTACCCATTGTGTTCATGAATGCATTTATTTATATATTAATAGCAGACACCTGGAAGATAATCCAGTACGTCCCTGTAGCTCCTGAATATTAAGAGAACATTATCCTCTAACACAACAGGTTTCTAAAATGACAGACATCTGTTCCCAAAGTTCTTTTTAAGGCCATTTGTTTGTTTATTTCGTGCATGTGAAAGTTTCAAAATGTCATGATGAGATAGTAAACCACTTTCAAAAAGTAAAATGAGGGACGCCACCCCAGTGGCACAGCAGTTAAGTTCACACATTCCGCTTCGGCAGCCTGGGGTTTGCTGGTTCAGATCCTGGGTGTGGATCTAAGCACCATTTGTCAAGCCATGCTGTGGCAGGCATCCCATATATAAAGTAGAGGAAGATGGGCATGGGTGTTAGCTCAGGGCCAGTCTTCTTTAGCAAAAAGAGGAGGATTGGCAGCAGATGTTAGCTCAGGGCTAATCTTCCTAAAAAAAAAATAAAGTAAAATGAGGACCAGCCCAGCGGCATAGTGGTTAAGTTCACACACTCCGCTTCAGTGACTCAGGCTTCGCAGGTTTGGATCCCAGGTGCAGACCTAGCACCTTCTTCAAGCTGTGCCTATGGGGGCATCCCACACAAAATGGAGGAAGATTAGCAGACACATTAGCTCAGCAACAATCTTCCTTGAGCAAAAAGAAGAAGATGGGCAACAGATATCAGCTCAGGGCCAATCTTCCTCACAAAAAAATATAATAAAATGAGCTGTTAAAATATTGAGGAAGTTTGTTTCTATTAAAATGAACCAGCATTCCAAAGACATACTGTTGTAATAAAGGGTTCGGAGCCTAGAGTTCATACAAATTATTAGAAGTATCCCTCAGACTGAAAGAATCTCATAGAACATCAGAATTTACTTGCAAGGAAGCTTGCAAGTGATAGTTCAGCCTTCACATGCCCTGTGTGAGAGCCTTCGGACAGCGTTCTTACAAAGGATCCCTCACCCATTGTTAGGACTCTAGCAACAGAGAGCTGACTCTCATGTGGCAGGTAGTATTTGAGGAGGTAGATACACTGTAATAAGAAAGTTCAAATCTGCCTCCATTGGAATTCTCTCTTGGTCCCCCCTGTGCCCTCGGAGCTGCATAGACAATGGCTATACTTACGGTCTACCTGGAACTTCATAAAACAAATATTGTCATGGCTCAAAGCAGCCAGACACTTAAAAAGCACCAAGCCAAGAAAATAGTTGTATTCCAAGTGTTTCTTGATTTGTTCGTTCAGCAAACATTTGCGTCCCTGCTGCGTGCTAGGTTCTATGCTAGGAGTGGAGGAAATAAAGAGGAGCTTATGTTGTATAGCTTAATATAAGTAGCATGATAGAAATGAGCTCAGAGTAGTGTGTAACCCTTACTGCGGGGTTGGGGGCAGGTGTCATTATTGGGAGAGGACAAGAAGGGAAGACAACTCAGGGAAAATGTCCTCTCCTGGAAAAGTTGAAAAGTGAACGGATATCTGAAACAAATCTCAAATGACGAGTAAGATGGAGGCAAGGGAGCACGTGAGTCATTCAGGGAACTGAAAGAAGTGGGGAAGAGTTCAGTAGGACTGGAGCCAGGGCATCATGGGCTGTGGATAGAGTTTGGACTTTTTCCTGAGATCTGTAGAGAGCTATGGAAGGATTTTAGTTGGGGAGTCGTATATGTGTGTTTACGTGAGTTATAGATGTTTGTTATAGAAAATATAAATAAGCAGAAAGAAAAATCATCCATACCCCACTTAGAAATGACACCGAAATTGGATCTTACTGTTAACTATCCTGTAATCTGCTTTTTCTCCACTTGTACATAGCTTTTGTTGTCAATAAATATATATCCACAACATCATTTTTATTACTGCATAATATTTAGTTATTTTGGATATACCGTAATTTAAATAATTCTTCCCTTTTTGTTGTTTTTTTATTATTGTAAAAAAAATGTACATATGTCTGTACATTTTTCTGATTTTTAAAAAGATCAATTCCAAGAAATGGAATTCCTGTCAAATGGTGTATACATTTTCTAATGGCCAAATTGCCCTCTAAAAATACTGTCCAATTTACATTCCCTCCAGCAGTATAGGAGAGTATACCCAACATAGTATATTATCATTCTTTCCAATCTTTCCTCCAATGTAAAAAGTGGAAACAAATTGTATTTGTTTTAATTTTCATCTCTTTGGTTTTTTGTATGTTTCTTGGACATATTATCTTGTGTAAATTGACACTTTATTTTGTTTAAATTTTTATTAAGGTATTTATATTTTGTTAATGTTTAACAACTTTTATATGTTAAGAATAATAACATTTGTGATATGCTATAGTTTTACCATTTCGTCATTTGTCTCTCAACCTTCATGAAATGCTCTATCAGCCTATCCCTTTAATGATTTCTTCTTTTGGTGTGATGATCAGGCCTTCTAACTAGGATTATATCCGTATTTTTTCTATCTTTTCATTTAATTTTTCACATTGGAGTATTTTGATGATACATCTGAAGTGTATTAGATGTATTAATGTATTTGAAAGGCCATTTTTATCCTATGCTAAATCCTTATATACTTGATTTCATTTCTGAACTTTGTTATGTTTTATTGATTTCTTTGTTGTAGAGACAATACATTGTTTTAACTAGACTAACTTTAAAATGAATTTTTAATACCTAGTAATGCAAACCCACCTTCATTCTTCTCTTTTCAAAAATCTCTGGGTTCTTTGTGTATGATTATTCTTCTGTATGAGGTATAGAATCATTTTGTCAAGCCTCCTCTCAAAAATTCCTGTGAGAATTTTTATTTATATTTGTTAAATATATAGAGTAATTTGTGGAAAATTGACATTTTTCCCTTCTGGAATATGGTATTTTCTACATTTATTTAGGTCTCTCTCTAAAGTTTAGTTTTCCCCCATATTAATTCTATGTATGTCCTAGAAGTATAATGCTAAATATTTTATATTTTAATTGCTAATATGAATTGAATCTTTTTTTCTGTAGTTTTTGATGACATATAGGAAAGCTAGTGATTTTTTTTTTAAGATTTTAATTTTCCCTTTTTCTCCCCAAAGCCCCCTGGTACATAGTTGTGTATTTTTAGTTGTGGGTCCCAGTTGTGGCATGTGGAATGCCACCTCCGCATGGTCTGATGAGCGGTGCCATGTCTGCACCCAGGATTCAAACTGGCAAAACCCTGGGCCGCCGAAGCAGAACGCGAAAACTTAGCCACTCAGCCGTGGGGCCGGCCCCAGCTACTGATTTTTGTATATTTATTTTACAACTATCCATCTTATAGGACTATGTTAACTAAATTTGCTTTACAGAAAGCTCTCTCAGCAATACGTAAGAAGGATTAGAGACATCATAATGGCAGGAAGACGATTTAGAAGCTACTGCTATAATAAAGATAAGAAATAATGAGAACCTCAGTTTAAGGAAGGTAGCAATGGAGATAAAGAAATGTCTTTGGGTTCTAGAAATAAAGCAGTGCAAGTGATAGAATTTGGCACCTAATTGTGTGCGAAGGTGAGAAAGTAAGTAGTCAAAGATAGTTCCTGGTTTTCTGACTTGGGCAACTTGATTTATAGTAGTAATCTTTCAGGGCTGGCCCATGGTGTGGCTGTTAAGTTCGTGCACTCTGCTTCAGTGGCCCAGGGTTTGTCAGTTTAGATCCTGGGCACAGACCTACACACTGCTCCTCAAGCCATGCTGTGGCAGGCATCCCACATATAAAATAGAGGAAGATGGGCACAGATGTTAGCTCAGGGCCAGTCTTCCTCAGCAAAAAGAGGAGGATTGGCAGTGGATGTTAGCTCAGGGCTGATCTTCCTCACAAAAAAAGAAAATATATATATATAGTAGTAATTTTTCCTCAGATTTGAATTAGAGGAAGAAAAATGAACATGACTTAAAGTGAGGGTGAAGAGATGTTGAATTCAGTTTAAGGCATATTTAATTTGAGGGCATTGAGGTATAAATTTGACAGGCCAGTGGGTAAAAGGATCTGAAGTTTATAAGCAATGCCTGGGCTAGAAAAAAATGATTGGATGAGATAACCTACAGGAAATGCCTGGAGAGTATGACAGGATGGAAACCTAGGGAACACTGGTATTTAAGGAGTGGGCAAAAAAAGTAACCTGGTGACACATTCAGGAGCTGGGATGGGGAGTCAAAGCCAAATTTCAAGAGTGAAAGTATAGAAGGCCAAGAAAGAAAGGAAAGAATAGGTAGTAGCCAGTAGCTGATGGTTTGAATTTGAGTTGCTTTATATCTAAGGGAAGATTTCCAGTAGGGAATTGGATTTATGGATCCTGGAATTTAGACCTATACAGTAGAATATGGGGAAGTAATAGGGGTGTAGTACAGAATAAGTGGCATGAGCCTCAGAGAAGCAGGGATTTATAAATGAAGATGGAGAAATAATGGTCTGGAAGTAGAAATGGAAACTCGGGAAGATACTGCCACTCTGTCTGATGCTGTGATGTGTGGGCGTCTCAGCTTCCACTCCATAGCAGAAGGAGGAAAGTGGAACTTTATGGTGCTTCAATGCAAATGTAGATGTAAACTGAGCCCTCAGATGGAGTTAGAGGTTTGCTGAAGCTAGTGTCAGATATGGGGATTAATACAATTTAATATTCAGAAATTGGTGTATCCTTTCAGCTCCCAAGAGATGTCTACATGGTTCCCTTGTTTTCCTGGAGTTGGCCTTTTGACCCCCCACCCCAACCTTAACTATGTTCAAATACCAGAATACTAATCCTCCTCAGAGTCTTTGTTTTGTTGTGGTGCTGAATCTTGGTTTTTATCATCAATATACATATCGTCAAAGCATATGTCCTCAACAGATTTAGTAAATATGCCTTCACCTGGGTTGTTGCTACCAACTGCCTAGGTCAGGGTGACTCAAGCATCTAAAGATGAGCTATGCTTTGACCTCATTCTTCTCTTCTAACCCAGTTAGCACCTGACCCCATCATCTTTTCCATCTGGTTCTCTAACATTTTTTTTTAAAAACACCACTTTCCCTGTTTTGGGGTATATACAGATATCATGCACACGCGTATATGTGTGTGTGTGTGTTTGGGTCACATTTGTATTCCTTACCTTCTTTATCCAGTTTATCTGCTACTCCCCCAACACAGAAGCTGTGCCCAGTTGAGCTTGCGTCAGTCACTCAAATATTTCAGTTTTAGTCCGTCTTCATTGCAGGAACGTGTTCCTCAGTAAAAAATTAAAACCTCTAAATTTAAACAGTGTTTAATAGTATATTCTCCAAAATGTATAAAATAAAGTGAAATTAATACATATTACTGCAGAGAATGTATCCAAGTATTAAAAAAATAGTTCTCATTTTAGTGCTGCTGCTGTTAACTCTGAGGATTTATTCTGTTCACACCAAATGCTATGGTAAAGGGTTCCAAATGGAGATCTGTAGCATGAGAGATGGTTACATTTGTGTCTCTCAGGTGCAGTATCAATTCCTGTCTCTGTGTGATTTCAAGGCATTCTCATTTGTATTGACGTAACTGAAACTGAAATTGATTTTACATGATAATGTATTTTATGTTCCAAGAGACAAATAACATTTTGCATTAGAGACGGGAGGAAATCTTAGACAAGAATGAGAATCATGCTTGTTGGTGACTCCCCCCTATAATTATTTGCTGTACCTAAGGGCCATCAGAAAACAAAGCCAAATGAGAAGTCTGTATATTTCTGGACTATATCTGCTCACAAACTATGTAGGTACTTGATAGAAATTTTTCAGTAATGAAAATAACTACCGTTATTGAATACTTCGTATATGGCTGACTTTGCTGAGCCTTCCATGTGCATTGTCTCATTTAATCCTCAGTGTAATCCTATGAGGTGGGTACTCTTATTGTCACCAGTTTACAGTGAGGAAGCTGCAGTTGACAAGGTTAGTGACTTGCCCAAGGTCACACAGCTAGTGGATGTGAGTTTTGAGATTTGAGCTGTGATTCTCAGACTCTAGAAACAAGCTCTTAACCACCATACGATCTGCTTCACTTCACTCAATTCAACAGTTTGATTTTCTGTTTTATTTTTTTAATATTACTATCTACTTGTCCTGTCATTAAAGCTATAAATTTGTTTTATAGGAACAAGTAGTGATGAACTTGGACAGCAGGCTTCTGATCTTCCCTTTATATATCTGCTGCAATTTCCTATATATATCACCGGAAAAAAGAACTGAAAATAATCGTCATCCAGAAAATCCAGAAAACTGAGAATCTCATCAGTTGGAAACAGTAGCACTTTGAAAACTTTGGCCAGCTTTAATTTAATGGCCCTACTGATATTCACATCCAAGGTGACTAACAATGACAAAGGCCTTATGAACTGTACAGATAATACAGAAGACTGTTCTTACCCTCATTACATTTCTATGCATATATGAAAAAAACATTTTAAAGCCAAGAAAATATCTGTGAAACCATTTCTGTTAGAAAGATGTCGACTCATGCTTTTAATTTAGCACCAGTAGAAAATCACTGTAGGTACATTTCACATTTCTCTGCAGCCAAATATAGATTTAGCTTTCAGCTTAAACTCTGATCCTGCCTAATGTTAGTGAACCTCAGTTATCCATCTGTGAATTTACTTTTATTTGGCTAAAAGAATGCTAAAGGAATCAGCTGAATGGCCAATTACAAATGCTCTTTCAATTGGTGCATTTAAAGCCGTCCTTTAATTTTTTCAACTGCTCTTTATGATTCCTCCTCCTATTCTAATATCCTTCCAATCTATACTTGTTTTTAATTGTTAAATACTTTTTCCATGGTTTTGGAGACTTAAGCTGGGGAACTTTTTATTTGACTTAAGCATTTTCAGGCTATTTTATTTTGCTCTTAATTTAGCTTTCGTAGGATTTTAACAACAAAAAAATCAGCTTAGACTCTCAAATGAACTTATTAGGGGAGAAAATCAGTTTGATTCTGAGGATAATCCTTTGCCTTACGTGGTCTTTTCTTTGACATTCTGTACAACTCTATTATTAGGTCATGGATTATTTCTGTACCAAATATTATACTTTAAACATTTTCATATTCTTTGATCTTTAGAATTATTTATGTTCAAATTTAGTTGGGAATCCTATTTCCTACTTAAGCTCAGGACTTTATAACCTCTGAATTGAGTGCCTTTGAGTTACACATGCTAATAGAAATTTCATAGTAAATGTAAATAAGGTTGGAGGATCTCATATAGAAGCTGATAATAAAGCATTAATGTAAAAATAGAACTTATTTTTGTCAAAAATGAGATGTACACTTGTCATGATTTATATATGTTGGCTTCTTGTGTTTACTGCTATTTTGAAAATAGCCATGCTCATCTTTCCAGTCAGAGTAAGTACTTTTTGTGGTTAATGTATATTTTTAGTATTTTTTTAAATGGGAATCATTTTTATGTATCTGTACAAATAATAAATACCCATTTGGAAAAGGAATAAATAAGCTCTTATATAAAATGAACAAAGAAAAAACGTCGTTAAAAATAGAATTTTTTTCTTTCTAGTTGGATTTCTTCCAATTAGGTTAACTTTTGGAGTGTATTGATAGTTTTTCTTCCCCAGTAATATGTCCATAGGTTCATAAATTGCTTTTGTCCTTTCAAAATTCATCCTCTTTGAACTTAAAGGAACCTTTTAAATGTCTCCCCCCTCCTCCGTCCCCACAACTATAGTTTAAATGTTTCCAATACAATAATTTGGCTCTTTCAGTAGGCTACATTTCTTATTTTTATATTTGACTATAATTATATCTCTTTCAAGAGATGCTTTTGTTTTCTTATTATAGCATCAGAAATTCCTTATTCTTTATATATTTAAAATATAAATAATCTTAAATTGATTTGAATAATCAAATTTTTACAAATCTTGAGAGTAAAAATAATTAAAATTTGAGTATATTAGTGAGCAAAATTAACTATTTCACTTCACTTATATAAATTAACCAAATTGGAATTATATGTGGTTCCCATCCATTGGTTCTTTCCTGGCCAAATTGCTTCTGTCATCCACAAACAGAGTAACTATTTCTTCAGTCACAAGTAGGTTGTGTTCTCATTTGAGAAACTGGTAATTATCAGCAGTACTTCACATTGATAGTAAAGATCTGCTTTTGTTTTCTTACCAAATACTTTGTGTTTGCGTCCTTTTCATTCTTTTCAATAGGAAGATTTTCAATAAAGTATTAATAGTATCAGCTGAAATAGCATACAAACTGTTACATATGAAAGCTTTTGTGTTTGTCAGCTTTTGACTTACAGCCTTTGCCAAGTCTTTTTAAGTTGCTGGAGCTGGAAAACAATATTTATCCATTAATAATTATTTTGCTTGGCTATCAGTAAAGAAGAGGTCCTTAAGAAAAAATGTTCTAGAGTCTCATGTTAAGTTATTAAAGAGGGATATGAATATACCTTTCCTTTTTTAAAAAAGGATTTTTAAAAAATATAATAAATTAAAAATTATTTAAATTAAAAAAAAATTTTTTAATGAATATACCTTTTCTTTTTTTTAAAAAGTGGATTTAGCTTGAAACTCAGCAAGGTAGGCAAAATTAAATGAACAGTGGTGGTCACTAGCTTTTTTACCGAGTGTTTAGCAGCTAATGTTTTATCACATCTCAAGTCCTTCAATGGGATTACCATCAAATATGAACAACTTCCAACATCATATGCAAAAGCTGGGTTACCAAGAGCCATTGTGGTTATTTGAATTTAAGTTAATTAAAATTTAAAATTTACTTCCTCAGTCACATTAGGCACATCATAAGTACATTGTGACCACATGTAACTAATGGCTACAGTATTGGACAGTGCAGATATAGAATACTTCTATCACTGCAGAAAGTTCTGTTGAACAAAGTTGCTCTAGAATATTGGACTGTAACATTGAAACTATGTCAGAAGTGGTATTTCCTTAAAGAAGAACCCATGTAAAGAATAGAAAAGATAATAGAGCCAGGGGTGCAAATAACAGATAACTTGTCAATCACCTGAAATGATGAGTCATAATTTCAAGCAATGTGGACTTAAAAAAACAAAAGGCAACAACAAAAAAATCAAACAACCCGATCAAAAAATGGGTAGGGGACATGAACAGACATTTCTCCAAAGAAGATATATGGATGGCCATTAGACACATGAAAAGATGCTCACCATCACTAATCATCAGGGAAATGCAAATCAAAACTACACTAAGATATCACCTTACACCTGTTAGAATGGCAAAAATAATCAAAACAAAAAGTGACAAATGTTGGAGAGGTGGTGGAGAAAAAGGAACCCTCATACACTGTTGGTGGGAATGCAAACTGGTACAGCCACTATGGAAAACAGTATGGAGATTTCTCAAAAAATTAAAAATAGAAATACCATATGACCCAGCCATCCCACCACTGGGTATCTATCCAAAGAACTTGAAATCAGCAATTCCAAAAGTCCCATGCACCCCTATGTTCATCGCAGCATTATTTACAATAGCCAAGACGTGGAAGCAAGCTAAATGCCCATCAACTGATGATTGGATAAAGAAGATATGGTATATATATATATATATATATACAATGGAATACTACTCAGCCATAAAAAAAGACAAAATCATCCCATTCACAACAACATAGATGGACCTTGAAGGTATTATGTTAAGTGAAATAAGCCAGACAGAGAAAGACGAACTCTGTATGACTCACTCCACTCATAGGTGGAAGTTAAACATAGAGACAAAGAGAATTGATCGGTGATTACCAGGGGAAAGGGGGGTGGTGGGAGGGCACAAAGGGTGAAGTGGTGTACCTACAACATGACTAACAATAATGTACAACTGAAATTTCACAAGGTTGTAAACTATCATAATCTTAATAAAAAGTTAAACAAACAAACAAACGAGAAACAAAAGGCATAGTACAGTTCCTCCCCAACCAGAGAGTTTGAAATTCTTCCCAGGGTCCAAGGTACAGGGGTATAAAAGCAAAAAGCCTCAAACATCATCAATCACTGTTAACTAGTGGTCAGACTACATTAATGGGGGGAAAATTACTGACTCAACAGCATGCATCCACATGTAATGATAAAGTAGGATAAAGTAGGATAATGATTTTTTGTGAAATAGGACTAGCAAAGGTAAAACAAAATTTAACCGAGGCTAGAGATAGAAGACGTGCAGAGAATCACAGATGGTTAATGTTGGTTCTTATATAGGGTACATATATTTTAAATATGGTTTGCCTTTATTGAAAAATTACTGCCTGGTTGGGGAGGGAACTTATAAGCAAGTGTGATCGCAAGTGTTGCCCTTACCCCACTGTATCCCACTCAAATCCCATTAAAATGGCGTTTAGAATGAGGGAACTCAAACCATGTATCAGAAGCATAGAAGACTTTTTTCCAGATACAGTGCTGAAGATACACAGTGCTGGATAATCTACATCCTGAGAGAGAGCAACTTGATCAGTATAATAAGGAAGCCCCAGCAGAATCCCGTGTCTATCCCACATCTTAAAGGGACAGGGGACATTGGGAGACATCATTTTTCTTCCCAGCTAAGATTAATCTCAGGGCTGTCCATTTAGGGAACTTACTCCTTTGTGTCTTCCTTTCTCTTCTGTATCTTTACTTTTTTTTCTCTGTATTGACTCATTCACGCCCATATTTAAATGCGCTTAAAGTTTCTCCCATCTCCGAAAAACCTTCAGTCACACATTTAGCTCCACCCACTGCCGTATTTTGCCCTGTATCATCAGGCAAACTCCGAAGGGTTCTCCAGACTCTGTCCCCACTTCAAAATCCATTCACAGCTCAACTCCACTAAAACTTCGGAATCAGCAAAGAGCTTGTTGCTAAATCCTATAGGTTAGATGTGTTTTCACTTTTATTGACTAACAAAGTTAACCACTTTGTTCTTAAAAAGCAGTCTTCTCTTAAACTTCTCTGACATCACACCCAGTTTTTCTTCTGTTTCTCTGGCCACTCCTTAGTCTCCTTTTGGAGACTCCTCTTAGTCTGCGGTCCCCAGGCCCTTTTCTATCCCGAGCCTGCACCAGGTGATTTCATGCACTGCCATGGCTTCAAATGAACATCTGTGTTCTGATTCCTTTCTCTGTAGTTCCAATCTAGATCTCTCCTCTGAGTTCCAGATACACATTTAGTTGGCATCTCCTCTGGGTGTTCAAAATGGCACCTCAAATTAGCATGTCCATTTAGCGTGAACATCTTCTTTCCCCAGAATTTTATATGCCTTATCTTAGCAAATGATGCTGCCATCTACCCACTTTCACAAGCCAGAAACCTGGATGTCATTCTTGAATCTTTAATTCCCTCATCCTCTGCATTCAAAAATCAAGTTTTTCCAGTTTTACCAACTATTTCTCAAATTCAGCCACTTTCCGCTTTACCTACTGATACCATTCTAGTACAGGCCACTGTAATTTCCAATCTAGATTATTGTACCAGCCTCCCATTATATTCCCCCTCTAGTCAAGTCTCCACATGACCCACAGTGTTCTCTGAATAAACTCAAATCTGATTCCCTCCCGTCCTTAAAGCTTTTCAAAGACTCCCTATTGCCTTTGCCTCAGGATGACTCTTTGCCATAGGTTAACAAGCCCATTCTGCTCCTTGCTCCCTCGGTGGCTGCCATACTTTAGTTCTCTACATAGCCCACACTCTCCCTTGGCTCTTGCCCTTGCACATTCAGTCACCTCTGCCTGTACAGTCTCTTCCACCTCTCTCCACCACAAACATCAGCCCATTTCACCTGGCTAATTTCTACTCATCCTTAAGGTTTTGTTTGGACATCATTCCCTCCTGGAAACTTTTGACAATCCTCTCCTTCAAAACCAGTTAGGTACAGGTCTTATGTGCACTCATAATATCTTGTTCTTCCCCTATCAATGCCCTTTCACATTATTTGCTTGTTTGTATCCCTCACGGACTTGTATCTTTTTCACTGATTAATCCTCTGGTACATAGGTGTGCAATAAATGTGTGAATCATTGTATTAATCATGCCTTTTTATTTCTTTTATTTTCTGATGTTTTGACATTTGGGGCCTTGCTGAGACGGCCCCTCCACCCAGCGGCTAGCTAATTCCTAGAGATAGCAAATGTCTCCCCTTTTGAGTGTGCCTTTCGTATGTAAAGCAGCCAACCGAAAGCCCATACCCTCCAACCACCTTCTATATCAAACTCTCACACGCCAAGACAATATTCCTTTGCCCCCGGGACCCCAGGGCCAGGTACCAAACAACTCTGGACAGCCCCTACATCCCAAAGCCCGCTGAAATTACTCAAACTAGCCAATCTTAAACCTCTGCCTGCTTACCCTGCCTCTGCTATTCCTTCCCGCAAAAACCACAGTACAGGCTCTTACCCATGCTTTCCCCTTGCTCCCTGTGCCCCTTGACCCGCCCTAGTGCAACTGTTTGCCTATGTTTAGGATTGGTTTCTTATGAAATAATGCATATGGACAAGAACTGGAAAGAGAAATGGGGAGAAAAATGAGAACTGTGTTAGAGTGATGGATATACGGGTTTTTCCAGGCGTTTCTAAGAATAACATGAAGTAGCACATTTTAATGCTCACAGGGGACACTAAAATATGGGGACGCCAGCACGAAAGTGCGGCTGGAGGAGCCGAGATGACAACTCTCTTCTCACCAGCATCTCTGGGAGGCACTGGGGCGGGGCCGCAGGATTCTGGGGTGGCTCAGCGCAGCCTCCCTTCTTTAGACACCGGAACCCTCGCGAGTCGTTTCGCCGTTTTCCAGTCGGCGGTGAAAGCTCAGTACCCTGCCCCCCGGAAGTTGTTCCACAATCGTTTCCGGGGCGGTGCAGGGTGGAGGAGGGCTCCGGATGGGTCGCAGCCGCAGCCGCTCCCCGCGGCGGGGTGAGTCCAGAAGCAGTTTGGAGGGTCTGGGGCTCGGTCGGAGGCGCGTCCCGACCCCGCCAGTGCGAGAGCAGCGGCGGCGGAGGAGAACCGGGGGTGGAAGGGGGAACGAACACCTGGGCCCTAGATTCTTCAGCCCTCTTGTTTGAAGGCAGGGGTTTTTTTTTCCCCTCAAAATTAGAGTTTCGCCAACTCTTTGTCAACCTTATATGACTTTTGTTATACTTGTGGTTGGGGGATTTAGAATCAGACCACGGTTCCCTCGCTAAATTTCTGGGTGACCGTGCGCAAGTCATCCAACCTTTCTGAGTCTCAATTTCCTTAATTAGGAATTGGGGGCAATATTACCTACCTTTAAAAACTGTCACATTCCTTAACATTCAGCATGTGATACTGCCTGGTTCTTAAAAGCTCATTGTTAGTTTCTTTTGCAGTTTATAATAGAGAAATCGATATTTAGAATTTTGCGTCCAGGGAGCTCACCTGGTAATGTTTTCTGGCCCTCACCCCCGTAAACGAGGTAGTGCGATGTAAAGAACCCAGGACTTCGATCAGGAGATCTAACTTAGACCCTCGGTTCTGCCCCCTGGTTAGATTTTATCACCTTCAACTATCCAAGACTGGATTTTCTTAAAAGTTAAGTGAGGCCGTGATCCACACATGGCTATTAAGCGCTTAAAAAGTGCTTATTCTGAATTAAGAAGTGCTGTTTAAGTGTAGAATACACACCGGATTTCCTTGATTTAGTACCCAAAAAAGGATGTAAAGTCTGTCATCAATAATTTTTTATACTGAGTACATGTTGAAATAGTTTGTATTGGGTGAAATAACATATATTGTTAAAATTAATTCCACTTGCTTCTTTTTACTTTTTTAATGTCACTACTAGAAATGGCTCTCATGATATTTCTCTTGGATAGCTCAGCTCCAGATATTTGAGGTAATTTTGTGGTTGTGTGATTTCGTGTGTTTGTATTAGAGCGTAGGCGGTCCCGGTCCACGTCCCGGGAGAGAGAACGCAGGCGCCGAGAAAGGTCCCGGTCCCGGGAGAGAGATCGGAGAAGGAGCCGCTCTCGATCCCCGCACAGAAGACGCTCCAGGTGAGTGCAGAAAATAACCAAAACTTTCACCACAAGCCTCAGAGAAACTAGTCACTGCCTTTAACTTTGTTTTTATCACTTATAAGAGAATTTACAATTTCATGAAATGAAGGGAACTTAAACTCACTTTATGCTAAACCTAACATTTCCATTGGTAAAATGGGGTGTAATTAACACTCTCCATACCCTAGAGTTGCCTTGAGGAGTAAATGAGAAATAATACATGAAAAGCACTCAGCAAGGTGTTTGGCAAGAGTAAGAAATAGGTGTTTTGTATTTTTGTTTTGTTTTTTTATTAGCTTTTTGGCGATAACCATTTATTCAAGGATGTAATCAAGAATGTGAGATCTTGAAAGAACCTTAGAAAGGGACTCTTGATTCTTGTTAAGTGTCAGTTGCTGTTTAAGTCAACTTTTTGTGTGTTTGTGTCCAATTGTTAGAAACTGCCTAGTTATATTTTTCTGCCTTACAAAAAATTTTTTAGCCCTAGCTATACTGAGTAAGACTGATGATTAAACAGTAAACTGTTTTTTCGATCTTTTAGTAGCTATCAGGACCTAGGCAGATCCTTGCACATTCTGCTCTGGGGAGTGGAGCCCTGGTTCTCTGGAGCCTGGTTTTCGCTCAGCCTTTCCCTTTCAGGCACTCATGTATATCTGTGCTGATCGACACATCTCACTGGGTGTGTCTGTTTCTGACATTTTTACTTGTTAAATATTAGATCCCCAAGACGACATAGATCCACATCTCCTTCCCCTTCTCGATTGAAAGAAAGAAGAGACGAGGAAAAGAAAGAAACAAAAGAAACAAAGAGCAAAGAACGTCAGATTACTGGTAATGTTGTTAAATAAATAACTGTAGGAAAAATACAGCCTTGTTTAGATAATATCAGTCATGATAAAATTATAAAAGTATAATTTTTGAACATTTAAATATTGTTTTTTATAGTGTTCTTTGCATATGGTTTTAAGATTGTTTTAATTGTTCATTAGTGAGTTGCTGGTTATCTGTGGTGCTCCTAATGTAGGAAGGACAAGTAAAAACATGAGAATATTTTATTTTGGAAGTACTTTCAAAGCCAGTGTCATGCCTGATTTTAAAGGTGGTCCTGCCTAAAGGCTCCAGGCTTGTCCTTTTAAGCAGTCTCTTCAGATGGAGGATAGAGAGCACATTCCTTCCTTGTACCTTAAGTAACATTCTGTCCAAAATGAAGAGGCGTTTTCTTTCATTAGACTCAAGTCTTTAGCTAATTGTTTTGTATGTTCTCTGCTGGTGAGGTGGAATGACTGTTAATCTATTGCCATCTCTCTTTTTATATATATAAAATGATAGAGTTAAAAGAATTATCACTGGGGGCCGGCTCCATGGCCGAGTGGTTAAGTTCTCACGCTCTGCTGCAGCAGCCCAGGGTTTGGATCCTGGGCGCGGACATGGCACCACTCATCAGGCCACGTTGAGGCAGCGTCCCACATCCCACAACTAGAAGGATCTGCAACTAAGATATACAACTGTGTACGGCGGGGGGGGGGTTGGGAAATAAAGCAGCAAAAAAAAAAAAAACGAAGATTGGCAACAGTTGTTAGCCCAGGTGCCATTCTTTAAAAAAAAAAAAAAAAATTAAATTAAAAAATTATCACTTACTTTTGCAGAAGAAGACTTAGAGGGCAAAACCGAGGAAGAAATAGAAATGATGAAGCTAATGGGATTTGCCTCCTTTGACTCCACCAAAGTAAGTAAAACATGCAACCAGTTAAGCATTCTCATTTGAATTAATCCATTATGACTGTCCCGTTTTTCCAGATTCTTTTACTGTCACTTGTAATTTCTTGCGTTGATACAACTGTCTGTGAGAAGGGCCTTGAGAGTGCAGAGACGGAAGCAGTGAGCTGCTGTTGGAATTCAAGGAGTGTTTGCCTGGGATGTTTGAGCTAGACCTTAAAGGAGATCAGATGAAGAGCAGGAAGATCATTTGAAGTAGAGGAAAGAGCTCATGAAAATACCCTGTAGGTGTGAAGGAGCATAGTGTATTGTGGGAATTTCAAATTCAGTGACTGGTGAAAGGGTGCTGATGGGCTAGTAAGTACGAACGAGGCTAGAAATAGAGGTAGGAGGCAAATCAGTGAGGGCTTTTGATACCCTTAGCCATGCTAAGGCATTCAGAGTTGATTCTTTAGGTATTGTGGAAAGGAAGCAATGATTTTTAAGCAAGAGGATGCCAGGATTCTATGTGTGTTTTAGAAGGATGACCTGGGGTAGCATGGAGGACAGATGGGAGGTGGGTTAGACTGGAGGCAGGAGAACTGCTGAGTTGTGCAAGTGGAAGATGGTGAAGGCCTGAAGTGAGAGAAGGGGACGGCAGATTGAGAACCATTCAGGAAGCAGGGGTAGTGGTGGTGGTGGTGGGAGTGGGAGTGAGTAGTCAGTGATGTTTCTGAGGTAACAGGATGAAAGACTGGGTGATAGTACGGTTAACCAAGAAAAGATTGTAGAAAGGAGGAATGCTGTGAAACAGGAGAGTGAAATTCAGCTGACAGATAAAGATGACATTGGGTAGCCGCATACATATCTCATCGCTCAGAAGAAGGGTGGATTGGAGAGTGAATGCTGTCTAGCCTTGATCGTAATACTGGAGAGAATAAGGAAGTGGGGGAGGAAAAAGAGGGAGGGAGATGAAGAGAGGGCTTTTAGGGAGGGAGGGGGAGAGAGTAGAGGGAGATAGGAGTAGAGAAATAAGGGAGGGGGAAATGGAGAGAAAGGAAATGACAAGAGGGGAAGAGAGGGGGATGGAGAGAGGGAGCTGGTCAGGATAGACAGGGAGAGTGTGTGTGGAAAGAGAATATATTTTTAAAACTTTGTTTTCTAGAATTTTAAGTCCATTTAGTTTTGCAAATGGAAATTGAGACTTCTGAGGAAAAATGTCAAAAATAATCAACTTCCCCTAATCTCAGATGCTGTAAGAGTTTCTCTCTAACTGATGTGCCATGTAGAGCTCACACGTTTCCTTAAAATGGCGGTGTATGACCTAAGAGGAGCACTGGGGCATGACTGTTTTGAGGTGAGAAAATTAAGAATGAGCTCTTGTTCTCTCAAGTGGTTATGTGAACCCACTTTTGGAATTTAATGCAGTTTATGTATCAGATTTTTTCCCTTGAATATACCAAATCTTGTTTTCCAAAGAATATTTTGTAAGTGAAATGGTTTATTGATATATGTATTGGATGAATAAAAATATCTCCAAAGTAAGGCAACTATAATTTTGGTATTTTAGAAGAATAGGAAAGGAATTCAGTGTAATTCTTTTTTTTTTTTTTTTGCTATTGCCTGCTGTTACGTTTGAAATCTCTGAGAATCATATGTAAAGATGGAGCCACACTTCACTTTTAAATGTAGTCTGTGCTAAAGATGTTTGTTTATAAAGGAAAAATTAGGTGAGAATTCATAGATCCCATAAAAATTATGAAGTACCACCAGAACAAATGATGTCAGTTATTTTTTTTTTTTTTTAAGATTTTTTATTTTTTTTTCCTTTTTCTTCCCAAAGCCCCCGGTACACAGTTGTATATTCTTCGTTGTGGGTCCTTCTAGTTGTGGCATGTGGGACGCTGCTTCAGCGTGGTTTGATGAGCAGTGCCATGTCTGCGCCCAGGATTCGAACCAACGAAACACTGGGCCGCCTGCAGTGGAGAGCGCGAACTTAACCACTCGGCCACGGGGCCAGCCCCGATGTCATTATTTTTTTAATGACATCTACATGGATGTTAATTTAGTTCTTATGCAGTTGGCTTCATGACTATTGATTGTAAAATCCCTCAGCCCGTTTCTGTTTTTCAGTAACGTGTATCTTATGATATTTCATCATTGATCTATGGTGGAACCTTTTCATATGCCAATGTAATCACTTATTTTCCCTTCCATTTTAACATTCCAGAAAGTTTCAAAGTTTGGTTATGTTTATTAATGGAAAATTTTCTTTTCTAGCATGTAAATGAAAATAGGGCTAATAACATACAACTCTGCAAATAGTTTTCAAAAATTAGTAAACCTTGGGGCCAGCCCAGTGGCACAGCAGTTAAGTTCGCATGTTCCGCTTTGGCAGCCCGGGGTTTGCTGGTTCGGATCCCAGGTGCAGACATGGCACCCCTTGTCAAGCCATGCTGTGGTAGGTGTCCCACATATAAAATAGAGAAAGATAGGCACAGATGTTAGCTCAGGGCCCGTCTCCCTCAGCAAAAAGAGGAGGATTGGCGGCAGATGTTAGCTCAGGGCTAATCTTCCTCAAAAAAAAAAAAAAAAGAAAAATTAGTAAACCTTTAGGAATTGAACTTAGTAAAAAGGTGAGCATCATTTACTCTTTTTCCAAGCCAGTCTTTCCAGCTCATGCCTATTTCCTGTTCTTGGGAGGTCAAAATAATACACCTCCTGTAATTTACCCAATATCCCACCCCACCACCGCCCTACCACAAAATGTAGTAAAAATAGGACTAGAAAAGGAAGACCAAATATATTTATTTAGTTCAACTTCAAATATTTACCTCACCTGTGCATGCCTTTAGGTCAGTGGATAGGAATACTTTTTTGGCCCTAAATCAGATGTCTGATAAGTATACTACACAGATAGGGTACACTCCCATGAGTAATAATGGGGTTGGGGGGCGTTGGGGGTCTTGTGTGTGTGTGTGTTTGAGATGGCATTGATCAGTGATGTTCATACATTTAACTGAGTCATTTTCTGAGCACCTAGAAGTGCAGCAGCTTAGGATGTCTGAAGGGCAAGGTGACTTGCAGCCATATCCCTCCATCAAGAAGCTTGCAGTCTCATAGGAGAAATAATACCATGTATATGCATCATGATAGTGCAGGGGAGAAAATGGGGGATATTGTGAGGAAAGCACAGTTAACTTTCTCTGGGAGTGAGAGAAGAGGGTGCTTCCTAGCAGCTCAGTCATTTGGATTGGGCAGAACGGTGGATAAGAAACAGAGTTGAAGATTGGATGGGGGTTGGGAAAGCAGTTCAGGCCTAAGGAACAGCAAGTGGTGTGGTGAGTTGGCTGAATCAAAAAGACTCATCAAGCAGTTAGTGATAAAGAGGGTAAATGCCACATAAGTAAGGTCAATATAGAAGTTGACACAATATTAGCATCTGTTATCCTGTATTCTGATTCTTGATTTAAAAATCAAAATTGCAAGGCCTGTGTAAGAAATGAGATTTAGATGAATGGTGACTGTGAGAATGCTGTGAGCTAAAGTCGTAAGTTAAATTTTGTGTGAATGTGAATATTTCTAGAAAAATAGCCGTAACTTGTATTTGATTTCAAAGAATTTTTTTGACCAAAAAAGGTTAGGATCTGCTACCCTGTTTCCCTGCATGCCTTGCACATAATACATATACCATGAATGTTTGTTGCTTTAAATATTGTTTCAGTTGCTTATGTGTGACTAGAAAAATGTGGACAGAGAGTTGTAACACTTGGGGGTTCATAGGATATCATCAGGATCTAAAAATTCTCTTTCTCTGATTGGATTACCCCATACTTAAATGGATCTTGCCATTTAAATGTGTCTATAAGATCCAGCTCTGCATCAGGGCATTTAATATATCCTTTCTGTTTTTAATATTTGTTTATTGCTTTCCTCCAGGGGAAAAAGGTGGATGGCTCTGTAAATGCTTATGCCATAAATGTGTCTCAGAAGAGGAAGTACAGGTATGCATAGCCCCCATTATTATGTTTGAACTCATGATATAAATTATGTGCTTGGGAAAAAATTTATTGTGGGATAATTGTGTTTACACAAAATGTAGCAGTTTTCCATATAGTCCCTTGTTTTAATAGTTTCTGTACTGTCCCTTGTTTTAATCTTCCCTGCTTATGTTCTGATATGTTAAAATAATTTCCAATTTACATATGAATTAAGAACTATTATAGAGAAGGATAGTTGGTGTAAATAATTTAGTGCTATAGATAGTTCTCTCGATTCAAAACAGCATAGTCTCAAGTCTTTAGACTTTAATTTCCTTATAATTATAGGTTTAAAATAGATCCCTCTTGAATTATTTACCTAGATTGATTGTGTAAGGATTTCACCTGTAAATATATTCTTCTGTTAAGTATAGGCGTATTTTATTAATACCATAGAACAAACCAATCCATACTTGAAATCTCCCTGAGTTCCTGATGAAATGAAAAGTCGAGACATCTTCAAACATTGCCTTTCTCTCTACCTTTATCGCTAATGAAAGACTAATACTCCAATTAATTTAGAATATGAATAATGTGATTGAGACTCCTGTGAGTTAAGTTACAAGAATTCTCTTGACAGTCCTTTGTAAAATTACCTTCAAGTAAAGTCGTAAGGGGAGAACTAGTACAGTGTGAAATCGTGTTTGCTTGATGGGTACCTTTTTTTAAACTCTTCTCTATTTTCTTAAACTAGAAGTTTGATGTTACCTGAAATAGATATACATTGTCAATTGATTTTTTTTTAAGTCTGTAGAATCTTCTTAAGTAGTTTTGAAAGTATATTTCCATACTTCTATTTGGATTTTAAACAAATCTAAAAGGTTTTGGCTTATTTTAAAAGTGAAATAACCTCTTTTTAATGAGCATTAAATAACCTTGAATACTTCTTACCCTAGACTTTGCCATTTTAAAGATGATTTATAGCTTTAATCTCTGAAGCATGTGATTATTCTTTTAATAAGAGGAGTCCAGAATTTTTTTTTAATAAACAATAAATTTTCTTGTTGTAGGCAGTACATGAATCGAAAAGGTGGATTCAACAGACCTTTGGATTTCATTGCATGAGAATTGAAATGCTGAAGAATGATTTTTCCCCTCCCCTTGATGAGAAGAGTGGATTTTGTATTTAATAAGCGTCACAAACAGGATCACAGTCCTTCAGCCTTGGAAAGTAAGAAAATCTTATTTATGATGTGTGTACTTCACTTATCCTGCCTCAAAAGAAGAAAAGTTAAAACATTACATTTTTTTCTTTTAGGAAATATCACTTGGGGCAATCATCAACCCCATTTTTTTTGTCCTTATTCCTATGGAAGCTATATGTGTTTTCTTTTCGGACACTCTTTAGGACTTTTTAAAACACATAAAAGTAATTGGGATGTATGTTTCTCAAATAAAGCAATATTTCTACCCTTTTGTATTTGGTAAATATTTTTATTAGTAGATAGAAGAGTCTCCCTACACATTTTCTTTTTTCATACATAGATTCAGATAATCAAGATTCTCTGTAGTTTAAATATTAGAAGAATGAAAAAGTATAACTAGATTTTTGTATTTTCTGTGTTTTTTCCCTCAAATACCATTTATTGTTTTCTCTCTAATGAAAAAGTATAACTAGATTTTTGTATTTTCTGTGTTTTTTCCCTCAAATACTATTTATTGTTTTCTCTCTAATTTAAAAGCAATACGTGCTTATTGTAAAAAAAACTTGAGAGAAACCAAAAAGTAAAAAGAAAAGCCAAAAATCACCTGTAATCTGCTCCCAGAAATAATCAGTGTTAATATTTTGGTGTATGTCTTTCCAGGCTCCTATGGGTGTGTGTTTCTTACCCCTACCCGTGAGATCAAAATGTATATGCTGTTCTCTTTTGCTAATCCTTTTTCTCCCATGTGCTGTGTACATTTTTTAAATACTCTTACATATTCTTTGGAAACTTAGCTTTTAGTAGCTACTTGGTTGTACCATAAATTACTAATTAATCTTTTATTGGTGAACATTGGCTTCCCTCCCCTGACTTGCTGTTAGAATTAAAACTGTGAGTAGTATCCCTGTTGCATAGATCTTTTTGTACTTGTTGTTTTATTTCCTTGGGTTCAGTTCTTAGATGTGGCATTGCTGGGTGAGATAAAGGGGTGTGTGTGCACACTTTAAGGCTTTTGATATGTATGGCTAGAAAGGTAACAATTGACTTTAACCAGTAAAGTATGAGCATTTCCATCTCATGTATGTGCACCAACATTGGGTGTAATAATGTTTTTAAAGTTTCCAATCTGAGCCAACCCTAATGGCCTAGTGGTTAAAGTTCGGCATGCTCTGCTTCAGCGGCCCAGGTTCAGTTTCCCAGGCCCGGAACCCCGCCACTTGTCTGTCAGTAGCCACGTTGTGGCCGGGGCTCACACAGAAGAACGAGAAGAACTTAAACTATACACAACTATGTACTGGGGCTTTGCAGGGTTTAGGGGTGTGGGGTGAAGGAAGAAAAAGGAGAAAGGTTGGCAACAGATGTTAGCTTAGGGCAAATCTTCCCATACAAAAAAAAAAAAGTTTCCAATCTGATGGGTAAAATAATGGTATTTGGTTTTAATTTGTTTAATTTCTAGAGAGGACAAACATTTTAAAAATGTGTTAGCCGTACATATTTCTTTTGTAAAATGCAAATTCCAAATCTTGAATCCATTTGCCTATTGGCAAGTTTTTCTTTTTCTTATTTGAAGGAAGCTCTTTTTATGTTGAAGATAATAATGATTACTCATTCTGTTTTATATCTCGCTGATATTTGAGGCTTTGTGGTTAGATTTTAAATTTTGGGTTTTTGAGTAGTACAGACACACAGAACATAGTTCAGACAGCACAAAGGGTTTATAGCAACAAGATAATTGTATATCTTTTTAGAGATATTCCATATATACACAAACATAATATAGATGGATATATTTTATTTTATTCAAACTCTACTCACTGTTTTGCACCTAGTTCTTTTTCCTTTGTTAGTACATGTTAAGGTTATCAGTACATGTAATATTGCCTCTTTTTTTTTTTTTTTAAGGGCAGCAATTATAGTCCCGTGTAGGATGGACTATAATTTATTTTAACTAATTCCCCATTGATGGACATTCAAGTTGTTTCTAATCTTTTATTTTTTGAAAAAATTGTATAATCACTATCTTTGAATGTACATAATTTTACAACTTTCTTTAGCTGGATTTTAAAATCCTTATTGCATCTGAAATTTGATCACCCTATTGTAGTTCTTCAAAAGCTTTCCTGGTAAATTAGTCCCAGGTAAAGAAAATAGTAGTAATATGACTGCATTGCATAATACAGTGTATAGAGCACCTTGGTTCATTTAATCCTTATGAGATAGAGCAGGTGCTGTTATCTCCATTTCCCAGATGAGAAAGCTGAGGCTATTCAGACCATAAAGGCAGAAATTTTTGGTTTTTATACCACCTGCTGCCTTCTGTACTTAAATATTTGAATGTGCTGCATCACTTGCGCAACTTGTAGTACCCATTGCACAAGTGTCACTGCCCCAGGCAGTTGGGTGATTTTCCTTGGACTTTTTCCCAACTGAGCTAAATAGACTCTCATACCCCCACCCACCAAAATATTGTGTATCTATAAATTATCTCTGACACAGACTACTTGTGACCACATTTGTGCACACCTAAGGAAAGCAGACCCAATTGTTGTGTAATAGGGAAGCTAAAACTTCTGGGATGAAATAATATGCCCCAAACCCAATTATTGGTTTTTGGACTGACATCTTAGTGTGGTGTTAGTAGAGATTTGACTTGAGATCCTCAAGGCAGCATACTTTCTAAAGAAATAATCTGACAATACCTGGTAGGTCAATAAATTTGCTCTCCTTGAACTAACACCAAAAAAATGAAAGAGGAAGAAATCTTTGAAAGTCAAAGATAAGACACCTCTGATCCTAAAAGAAGTCTTGGTTTGAAGGAAATTTTATCCATCACGTCATCTGATTCTGTAAGAATAACAAAGATGGAACATCCTTTTTTTCCTCTAACAGGCTGCTGCCTCTCAGAGGACATAAATTGTGCCAAGTCGTCTTTTTCTAAGTATCTTAAGTGTCAGAGTGCTCCAGGACTCAACCCCTGGACTCTGCAGTCTCTTGCCGGGTCACCCATTCACCCAGTCACCATGTGACTTCAAACATCTTCTGCCATGGCTCTCAAATTTATACTTCCAGCCGTACCATTTTACTGAATTCCAGGCTTGTATATGCACCTAAATTATTAGGCACCTCAAATTTAAGATTAACTGAACTCTCGTTTCCCTGCCCAGTCATCTTCTCTGAGGCTTCCCTCTCTCACTACGTGGCCCCTCCATTCACTCCTTTGCTTAGACCAGAATCCTTAGGGTCATCTTTCACTCCTCTCTTTCTCCCAGGCTTCACATCTCTCTCATTAACAAGTCCTTTTGGCTCTAACCTCAAGAGTATATTTTGAATCCAAACAGCGTTTGTTTTTGTTTTTGTTTTTTTCAGGTTTATTGCGGTATAATTGACATGTAAAGTTTTAAGATGTTTAAAGTGTACATCATGTTGATTCAATATACATTGAATCAAAGCACTTTTCATCACCTGTACTAACCTAAGCCATCTCTCTTGCCTGGACTACTGCACTTAGCCCCCCATAGGTCTGTTTCCTTCTCTTGCTGCCTCAGCTTATTCTCCACCCAACAGTAGAGGTGAACGTTTTAAAATGTGCATCAGGTCACATTGCTCCTGGCTCTGATGGTTTTCTATCAATTAGAATAAAGTCCAGTCCTTTCTGTGGTCTATAAGTCTTTACAGTCTGGACCCTGGCTTCCTGCAGCCTCATCCCCTTGCTACTGCACTCTGTTGGTGGCCTCCTTGCTTTTCCTTAAGAACAGATATGCGTCTACCTCAAGAGTCTTCCCACTTGGTCCTCCTCCTGGAATGTTCCTCCCTCCCCCACCCCCCAGATTTACAGGAGTAGCTTCTTTATTTGGTTCAGGTCTCTGCTCAAAATAAGGTCATTCCTGATCACCCTATCCAAAATAGGAAACTCCCTTCCCTCTCTATCCCTTTACTCTGCTTTATTCTTTTTTTTTTTTAACATTTAAAAAATCAAGAAAAAATTCATCCTTTTCAAAGTATATTATTTCAGTGGGTTTTAGGATATTTACAGAGTTATGTATGCATCACCACTAATTCTAAAACATTTCATCACCCTGAAAAGAAACCCCAAACCCATTAACAGTCACTCTTCATCCATCCCCACCCACCTCCACCCCAGAAATCACTAATGTACTGTCTAAAGACATGCCTATTCTGGACATTTTCACATAATAAATGACATTTCATATAGAGGTTCCCCCACTATCTGAAAGTAGAGCGTGTCTGTGAAAACTTTCATAAGCCAAAATGGCATTAATCGAAGAAGCAACTACCGTTAGTTCATAGGGGACAATTTTTTGAGTGCTCCCAGACCTCAAAAATAACCTAGCAAAATAAGTGGAGATAAAGCCAGATGCCACAGAGTTCAAAGCTATGGCGGCTTGATGCTGAGATGCTGAGTGTAGTTTCCGGGAAGGAGCTTGGCAGCGCCACTCTCGCTGCTCAGGGTGCACACTGCCCCTATAAGGGCTCGCTGCAAAACAAACGCTGAACGCTGTTTTTGATTTTCACTCTTTCTTGTAAAAGTGAAAATCCTCTTTGGATTTCTTTGGGTTAGCAAAAACAGTGTTTAGTGTAGGTCTTCTGTAAAAGCGAAGTGACGTAAAGCGAACTTTTAAATAGTGTGGAAACCTGTTAATGGAATCATACAACATGTGGCCTTTTGTGTCTGGCTTCTTTCGCTTAGCATAATGTTTTCAAGATCCATCCATGTTGTAGTGTGTGTGGGGACTTCATTCCTTTTCATGACTGAATAATATCTTATTCTGTGGATATACCACATTTTTATTTATAATTCATCAGTTGATGGGCATTTGGCTTGTTCCACTTTTTCGGCTATTATGAATAATGCTGCTATGACCAGTCCTATACAAGTTTTTGTATGAACATAATGTTTTCACTTCTGTTGGGTATATAACCAGGAGTGGAATTACTGAGTCGTAGAGTAACTATGTGTAACTTTTCGAGACACTGTCAAACTGTTTTCCACCAGTAGTGTATGAGGCTTCCAGTTTCTGCACATGCTCTGCAACATTTCCCTTCCCTTATAGCTTATCACTGCCTGACACACACTGTCTCCATGTATTACTGTCTGGTTCTTCCGCTAGCCATCAAGCTCTGAGAATTGGGGCTGCTGACTTGTTTGCTGCTGTAGTCCCAGTACCACACGCTGCCTGGCACAGAGTAAAGCACTCAATAAATATCAGTTGAATTCGTGAATATAGTTCAGTAACCATTTTTCACTTAACCACATCCCTTGAGTTCTTTGTTAACCTTTAGTTACCCAAGTAATAAATGAATACATTTTCTTGTAAAAATTTTAAAACATGTCAGCTAAATCCCTTTTGAACAGTACCCACAGTTCTAGTCCTCTTGCCCCTTCTTCCCTGTGAATCTTTTGTAGTATATCCTTCCAGACTTTTTGTCTATGCATGTATGTGTTGGAAATGAGGAACATAATTTGGGCTTTTTTTTTTTACACAAATAATTTGCTGTAGGGATCATTTTACAACTTCCTTATTTACTCAACAATGCCTTGGAGATCCTTCCATGCCAGTATATGTACCTCTACCTTTTTTAAACTACTAGTGTCTTGTGTAATGTATATATCACTGTTTAGCCGTTGCTCTGTTTTTAAAAACACAAATAGGGGCCAGCCCAGTGGCACAGCAGTTAAGTTAGCACGTTCTGCTTCTTGGCAGCCCCGGGTTCACCGGTTCGGATCCCTGTGCGGACATGGCACCACTTGGCAAAAAGCCATGCTGTTGTGGGCATCCCATATATAACGTAGAGGAAGATGGGCATGGATGTTAGCTCAGGGCCAGTCTTCCTCAGTAAAAAGAGGAGCATTGGCAGTAGTTAGCTCAGGGCTAATCTTCCTCAAAAAAAACCCCAAATATTTGTGGAATAACTAATTTTTGCAAAGCAGCATTTTTAAAGGTATTTAAAATTAATATGATACTGGATATCATGAAGTAGCCACAAAGAAGGAGATTGACAATTATTGACCTAGAAAATTCCATCCTGATTTTTACACTTCAAAGAACAACATCAATTCCTTGAAAACTTGTAAAACAAAATTCATATTAATGTCATAGTGGTTAACTATGTCCAGCTCATAGTGTCAAACTTGGTTATAAATAGAGTGTTTTAATTCCACAGTTTGGGAACTTTTTAGACATTTAAGGATTATACTGTAACAGTTGTCTTCCCTGCTGCTCTGAGGCACTCACTAAAGAGGCTTCTCTCTCAGAACTCCCATAGCATTCATTTTATTTTATTTTTAAGATTTTTAATTGCTTTTTTATTTTTTTCTTCTCCCCAAAGCCCCCCAGTACATAGTTGTATATTTAGTTGTGGGTCCTTCCAGTTGCGGCATCTGGGACGCCACCTCAGCATGGCCTGATGAGCGGTGCCATGTCCCCGCCCAGGATCCAAACTGGTGAAACCCTGGGCCACCAAAGCAGAGCGGGGAACTTAACCACTCGGCCCCGGGCCAGCCCCCATCCCATAGCATTTAATGAACCTGCTGCTCAGCATTGGCATTTACATACAATCCTATGCCCATCTGAAGTGTAAGCCCCTCACAGGAAGGAGACTGGGGCTTTCTGAAAGGCGCAGTAAAAGTTATCTGACAAGTATAATGTGTTATGTCTTAGTGCTTCCCTATTTTCAACATTTTTTTTTTACTTCCAATTTTGATTAGTTTATCTTGATCCTTGCTCGAAGACATAAAATATTGTCAGCCCATGTTTATGCTATTACACATAGCTTTTTATTTAAAATTCTCTTCATAAAATATGGGTTCAGACATTTCCTGATTTTTATTTTTGGAGTTTGTCCTTATCAGTCAGTGCTTATGTAATGCCTTTGAGGTGCTAAGTGCTGGGGGTTACCCCGGGTTACCCCATCTACTTTGTTTTAGGATTTTCAGCTTTCTTCAAAACCTGTACTTTGAGATTATTTTATTTAACTAGTCATTGTATACATTTGTGTAAAATAATTTCTAGAAAAACAAAACCAAACCTTTGTTTGATGCTGACTGCTTGATTTCCAGTAGATGGCACCAAATACTCTTTGAAGTCCTTCATGACGCTAATTCCTAGTTGGTGTTGCTGGCCAATTGATCATTTAGCACCAGGGAATGGAAAGGATCCATTCTTTAGTCTAATTCTCTGATTGTTGTATAATTTAGTATTTTTATTTGGAGTTTTAGACCTGTTGGTGTTTAAATGATTAATTTACTATTTCTGACTCAGATTTCAACCTTTTTTCCTTTTTTATAAGCGTGATTTTCAATCAGGTTGTTTCTAGGGGAAGGATCATAATATTGAAAAAAGACTGGGTTAAAAAAAGAGTTGAGGGTAGGAGAAAGAATAGAGAGAGATGCTGAATGTTCATAAAATCAAAGAGAAAATATAAAAGTATACAAAATCCAAAATTTAGGTAGTGAAATCAGTGTTTTTACTATTGGTAGTTTTGGTACTTTAGAATTTATTCATTTCATTATGATTTTCAGTTTTACAAATAACTTGCAGTTAAAAAATGCTCTTTAAAAATGTTGTATCTCCATTCTCATTTCCAGCCTTTTGTGCTTTCTTGAAACCCTTTGTCTTCAGTATATTTATTAGTTTTCATAAAGAATCAGGTTTTAGATCCAGTTAACCATTAAAACCAGAAAATATGTTTCCCATATATCAGGCATGGTTTACTACGTTTATTCTACTTATTAATTCTATTGAGTTTTCTTAATTTTAATGATTTGTCAACTATTAAAAAGGACACGTTTAAAAATTTCCCATTATGTACGTTTTTCTTTCTTTTTCCCTTGTGTTTGAGTGTCGGTGTTTTGTGACTCAATCTGGAAATCCATTTCTTAACTGTCTTGTTTTTTAGCACAACTAGCAGTGGGACATTGGTAGCACGGGCTGGGCGTGAGACACATCTAGTTTCAGTTTCCATCTCTTGTGGAATGGATGGCCATTTAGCTTCTCTGGGCCTCAGTTTCCTCATGAGCAAAATGTAATAACCTACCTAATGGGGTTATATTCAGGATTAGAGATAATATAAGTAAATTACCAGATTAAGCTATTATTGTCATATATTGTCAACAATAAACTTTAAAAAAATCTTTGTGAAATATGTTCGAGCTTTATTCATTTCTATATTCAGGACTCTCAATTTACCAAGACACTTGTTACTACTTTTTAAAATGGAGATGTCAACGTATTAACAATGTAACTTGGATGTCGAGATAGCTTTCATCTCAAAAATCTTGATAGGCTTAGGGAACAATCCTTAAACTTTTTAGTTCTATATACATTTATATTGGTACCACCCCCCACACAAACACCATTTAAAGACGTCTTGAAAAGGAAGTATTTCTTTGAATGTTTTCATTTAAAACGAGAAGAAGACAAGACTCTGAAAGAGATTTGTGTCAAAGAATCTCGGGATTCAACGTCATTCTGTCGGTACAGGAGGTTTCCAAGCTTTTAAAACCCACTCTCGTGAGAAAGTAACTGTGCCAGCACTCGGGGGAGGGACGGGAGTGCCTTTGGCGAGCTCAGTGCTCTATACAGCCGCCCGATTCTAGCGCTTTCTGAGGAGAGAAAACGCTGGGCGGCGAGCGTTTAATACGAGCCAGGCTTTTCCCTCAAGCCCCACAGCCACGTGGCGCCCGCTGGCTGCCGGCGCCGCTCTCCCTTCAGGGGGATTCGCGGCGGGGCCCTCAGCCACCCGGTTCCCGGGAAGCCTGGAGCCGCGGCCGCCAGACCCAGGGCTCCGGCCTCGAGCCCGAGCGGGGCAGAGCGCTCAGGCGACGCTCGGGGCCAGCCTTCCACTCGAGAGACTCCCGGCAGCTCCCGGAACTTTTCCCCGGAGACAGGTCCCGGCAACAGGTCCACGCCGGGTGAAGCCGGGCTCCGCGGCGGCCGGAGAATCAGCGCCGCCCGGCACCCGGGTCTGCCCTCCCAGGCAATGCCAAGGTCCGGGGAGGAGGAGTGGCCACCAGCCACTCAGGGCTCGCCGGGCCTGCAGAAAGGTGACGTCATCGTACTGGGAGGTTTCAGAAGGCTCCACCAATGGGAGGCAGGCGAAGTGGCTCGCTTTCTGTAGCTCTTGACCAATACTAACAAAGTCAAAGTGGGCCTGGTTGTCTGTATAGAACCAATGGAAAACAGGGAGGGAGCAAGAGGCGGAGTTGCGAATCCTGTCACCAATTGAAAAGAGGGGGTGGAGCCCGGACCTTGTCAAGCGTGGCCAACGAGTGAGAGGAGCGGACCCTGGGGGCGGGGTCGTGATGCCCTCCCCCAATCGGACAAGGCCAGGGGCGGGGCATTCTTTAAGGTGCCCAATGAGGAACGCAGCCGGAGCGGGCCTGTCAAGAGAAGGGGCTGGGGGCGGGGGGATGGTGAGTCGGGGATAAACACTCCGCGGCGGTGGCGGCGGCTGCTCTTCTCCGGATCTGTCACGGTGTCGGCGGTGGCCAGCTCACCGGCCCCCTTTCCTTCCCGCGAGCGTGGTCTCCAGAGAGGCTCTCTCAAGCGAGCTCCGCGGGGTCCACAGCGGGGCGCAGGTGTCCGGCGGCGGCGAACCTGTGGGCAGTGGGGGTTGGTCCCGTGGCTCCGGCCCCCGGTGCAGAATGGCGACGGCGGTTCGGATGAACATCCAGATGCTGCTGGAGGCGGCCGACTACCTGGAGCGGCGGGAGAGAGGTGCACGGGGACGGGAGAGGTCCGCCCCGAGCCGGGGCCGGAGGCTCTGAGGGACCGGCCGCGGGTCCGGGCGCCTAGCCGCTCCGGGGGTAGTTGGAGACGCGGAGAGCGCGACCGCGAGCGCTCCCAACCCCTCCAGCTCTCCCCACGCGCGGTCCGAAGGGAGGCCGCCGCTGCCTCGAAGGCAATGAATGGGGGTGGAGAAGGGGCCGCTGCGCCCCGGGGTCCCGAGCGCCGCCCCTCCCCACCCCGTCGCGGTGGGATGCCCGGGGCCCCCTCAGCCAGGCCCTTGGTTTACCTCATCGGGGCTCGTCCCGGCGGCCCCCAGCTGGGCCGGGCGCCCCGTCTCCCAGCCGGAGGAGCAGCGCCTCCCCTGCCCACCCCTCACCCCCCAGCCCCCGGTGTTTGCCCCGCACCTTCGCCTGAGGCTGGTCCCACTTAACACACACCAACCTGCTGGACGTCGCCAGTGGGAAACCCGGGCTCCGTGAGCTCGGCGACTTGCTGTGTCTTTCTCAACAATGAGCAGCTGGAGTGCTCCTTACACCTGCTCCGAACTGACGGCATTCACACAATTAAAAAAACAATCATTGTTCTGAGAATTCCGCCTTGCTCCGTTTAATTGTTTCCACAATATTCGCTTAAGGAAAAATAAATTTTAAAAAGGAAATACTGTGGCGGGGAGAGAGTATTGAATGCTCTGGGCTCATTCATTAACTGGATCCTCCGGTTTTCTAGAAGCTGAACATGGTTATGCCTCCATGTTACCATACAATAACAAGGACAGAGATGCCTTAAAACGGAGGAACAAATCCAAGAAGAACAACAGCAGTAGCAGGTAATTTGGTAAATATTTCTCTTTCTCTTTTAGATGCTCCTGCAGATGACACAAACTGCAGGGTGGAAGTTGCCCGTTGTGATTATAACCCTGTAAATTAAGTGGCGATCAGGATTGAGTCTTGCACACATGGTCTTAAGCCATTGGAGGAAGCAGCCCTTCCCTCTGGGTTGAGGGGGGGACTGAAGAGAAAAGAGAAATGGAAATGTTTTACATTTCTTTATGAACTTTTTTTTCAATTTAATTTTGTTTTTCTTCCCTTTTGGAACAAAAATCTGAAAATTTCAAGTGAGATTAGCAACAGTGACAATATTTTGCCTTCAGAAATTGCAGATTCAGGGCAAGTTTTCTATAATTGCGAATACTGGACATTATCCATTTCTGTTGCTTTTCATAGTGAAGATTTCATAAACATGTTAAAGTATCTGACTTGGCATAGGTGTAGAATTTCCTATTTGACATGAGGTTAAAACCTGCCTCTTTGGTGATGGAGGAACATATGGTATTAAAATATTAATCTGCCACAACCCTATTATGTTCACCTTTTAGTTCTTTAAATCCGTGAATCTCACTGGGAAGTGTTTGGTTAATGGTCAGTGAAATCCCATATTAAAGCCCTGAACATAGTTCCTGGTACATATGAGTACTCCATTAATGCGATTGCCCCATTTTCCCCATCTTTGCCCTTAAAATACGTTAGCTAGGAAATCTGTTTTATTAGATCCATTCAATTATACCTTTCATCCCAGTTAATTAAAATCATTGATATTTTCATCACTGATTTAGAATCCTTACCCCTTTCCTATCCTCATGAATAGCTCTCTGCAAGTAACTGTATCTGGTTAGCCTCTGTGGCATAATACAGACCACTACAAGCCAGAAGCTTCCCACTTAAACCTAAAACTCACATGTTCTGGCTGCCTCTTCTGTCCTTGATTCACCCTCTTGTCCTTAGTGCTGGTAGAACCACAGGATGTGAGCCGCACGCAAGTGCTGAGCTCTTGAATAGGAAGGCACGGGAAGGATGAACCTGGTAATTAATTACCTCGTGGTTTTTCCTTTCCCGCCCTTCTTTAGCATTACCTGAAAGTGGCAGCCAGTAGATGTGTGCATGGGTACTAAGGGCCTTTAAGAAGGATGTTAATACTGACTTGTATTATGCAATGGTATAAAATAATTTAGCTCTGTTACAGTTTGTTACACTATTAATTTTTTAAATGTTGTTTGGAAGAACTTTGAAGCCTTTTGGGTTATTTTTCTGGAAAAGTTTTCTTCCCTTTTGGAATAAAAGTATTTTGGGTTTTTTGTCGCTTTTACTCTTGTCCACTCATGATTTGAAAGGAATTGTCCATATTAATAGTCAAGGCTTAATCCTTAGCGCTTTATTTTTCCTGAAGTTTCACAAGGAAAGTTGTGGAGTGGATGTTCATTAGTAGGGAGAGGAAAAGAAGGGGTATTGTTGAAGAGAAGTAGCTTGGTCCCAAAAGGTGATTAGGAAAGAAAAATAATGATCGTTGAGAATTTCAAACCAAGAAACAGATTCTTTCTCCTCTCTTTAATATCCAGGATTATAACTGAAAAATGGCTGCAACTCCTAATTTTGGGAAAAGTTCTATTACTTCTGTTAATGAGTTTGGTTTGCTTTCCATGGTTAGAGACAGGAGACTATCACACTTGCCCATATTCTTGACTAATATGGGTTAGCCTGATATCGTCAGTGGTGCAAGGATCTCTGAGAGACCATGATTAAACCTGGAGATGGCACGAAGCAAACAAGTGAAGCAAGAGCGGGCTGTTTTGTTTAAATGTGATCACTTCCTTCCTGACATGTTTGGAATGACCCATCCCTGCGCAGTGAGACATCTCCCCAGAGAGTGCAGTTTGACACCTAGATTTGAATCAGACTTATATCTAAGGCCATGTATGGCCAGGATTTTGAACTGAAGTAAGGGCCATGGAGAGATGACTGCTGGTTTGGGTAACCACTGGATAACATTTATTCTTGTTAATTCGGGTTGAAACGCTGTGCTCTTTGCTTGTAGAGTCAGTACTGTACTTTTCCTTGGACGGTAAAAAGATTTAGCCAGATATCAAACTTCTTGGGAACTAAAAATGCAAATAGTAAGTTTCTCTGGTTGCTTGTTTAAAAAAAAAAACAACAAAAACAAATGAAATTATGAGTATTGATTATTTTGGAGTCATCCAGGGAACTACTGGAATACAGGGAGATGGAATCTTTTTTTCTTTCCTGCTGATTTTTGAAATCAGTTACTGATTATTTATAATTGAAATCCAGAGTTTTTAAAAGTATGTTTTGTTAAATTGGTAAAGCAGACTTTGGCACTCCTTGAAAGAGGAAGTTCAGGACCTGCCACTCAGTTCTTTTATGAGACAGTGGCTATATAGCTGACCTGACATGGGGAGTCTTTTTGAACCCAAGGACTTTTCCTATTCTCAGATACTCGGTAGTTTGGCTTAGTTGTCTTTTTGTCAGTTATCTTTTTAATGGGTGACATTCGACCTTTATCAGTGATTCCAGAATTATCAAATCTTGTCAGTAATCACATAGAAAGTAATTTTGACGCAAGATGTCTACGTATTCCTATAATGCTTTAATTAAAAATATAAATGTTTACCCATCAACAGAATTGGCAAGCAATCTCTGAACTGGTCATTTTTTGAAAGGCCTGCTTTTCATTAAAGACAAACTCAGTTTCAGTAAACCAAATGCACTTCAAATGCCGTAGCCATTAGGTATAAGTCTCCTTGTAAAAATCACCATGTGTTCAACACTCTTAAGCAATCAAATAAGATCTGTAGTTTCTAAAACTCTGTTCAAAGTTTTGAAGGAGTTGTGCCTCTTATGGAATTTGTTAAACAGTTTTTGTTGGGGATTCAGAATATTTTTATATGTATCTTCAAAGAATCCAGAAATTTTGGGTAAGGGTACCCTGTGTGCTGTTATTTTCTATAATCAGAGACCATGTTCTTTTCAAATATCCACCCTCCCCTATGCCACCACCTTCCAAGGATGGTCCCTGTCTGTGGTTAAATGGGGGAATCTTGACCAGCTGTTGTCGTATACTTTCGTCCATTCAAAAAATCTGTGAGACTTTGAACTTGTTATTCCCTGTTAAAACTAAAATGCCACGCGCTTTAAAGCCAAAGGTTTGTGGTTGCAGGCCAGATTCTTGTTAACCATGATATCCTGCTCGCCATTGCAGGAAGTAAACCTTCAGAAAAATGTAACTGAAGAATGCTGAGGGATAACCAAGTAAATCGATTTAAAGCTTGTAAATTAACCAGTTTTAAAAGGTTCACATATCCTTTATCTAGAAAACAAATATTCTAAAACTTAAAATATCGTCATTATTGTTTTTCCTCGTGAATAAAAATTGGTATCTCAAGAGCCTTGTGGAAGAGAAGTTTTAGTGCTGTGTTGGAAATTTTTCAGGAATATTCCCCGCCACATACACACTCTCACCCACCCCAGTCTCTGGTGTGAATGAACTTGGTGGCGGTACCCCCTCACCCCCCACCTAAAGGAGTAACTGAGCATTCACGGAAGTAGTGTTCTTCCATGATTACTGTGAGAATTTATCTCCTAGGCCCAGTAAGCTTTCCATTATGGCCCCACAGAATTCATGACCTGAGCCAGGTGATAGTCTCCTGTACTGGTTAGATTCCAGAGACTTTCCATAAGAAAGGTCAAGATTCAGCTCCTTTATAATGCTGGGAGGTTCCTCAAGTTTATTTTATAACTTGTTAGGGAGGAGTTGTGTGAGGAAGACACTGAAGTGACCACATAGACTGACTTCTTGTGACTTCTGTGGAAACCTGTCCATAAATTCTTAGACCCGACCTTATGTTCAAGGTCAGCTATAAACGTGCTAATAATATGATTTCACATCCACTACAGCTTTCATCCAAGGCTCTCTAATCACTTTTACAGTTGCTGCCTCATTGCTCTATGCTTGTTCAGTAGATAATTGGCAATAATTTTTATTCCCATTTTACAGAGGGGTTAACCAAGGACGGAATAGTAAAGAATTTCATTTCTTCCACAGGGCTAGTCAGTGTCAAGGCTGGACTTCAGATTTCACCCTCAGTGCTGCCTTAACCAGTCTGTCAGCTTTCTGTTGGGCTGAGTTTTAGAAGCCCCTTCCTGAAATCATTTGGTAGCTCTTCAACAGTTACTTCAGGGAGTAGAGAGATTGAGGGAAGAGAGGTTACTTTTATTCATTTAAAACTATCCTATAGTCAAACAACTTAGCATAAAATTTTGGTGTATACTACGCACAGAGAAAACTACAGGGCTGGGGTAGGGGTGCCACCTGCACTGTTCTACCCTCAGCCTGAAGGAAGCTGGTGGGATTATATAACCCTAATCCACATCGGATTGTGCAGCTGTTTTTCTCTCTGTAGAAATAGACCCTTTTTCCTTTCTTAAAATGGATTACTTTTCCACTAGGGAATGCATGCCTCTTAGTTTGTCACTTCTTAAACTCTGTTTTAGATATTTTTTTTCGTTTCTCTAACTCCCCAAAGCAACTAATTTCTTTAGTAGAGCCCAGGGAGTTTTTCTCCCTTTCCCTGTCTTCTGCTACCAACTTTGGAGAGAAAGAAGTTAAAATAATTGTGTAGGTGTTGAAGTAGTCCTTTAAGACAAGAATAATCTTACTCTTTTCTTATTGTTTCCTCTTTCAGATCAACTCACAATGAAATGGAGAAGAATAGGTGAGTTGGGGATTTTTGGGAGATGGGGGAGTTTTGATGCATTCTCTATTCATTGAGTTGAGACTTGGTTGCTCTTCTTGACTCCTCCCACAAGTAGCACCTGAGTTAAGAGTTCGCTCAGGGCCGTCTAAGCAGCACTGCCCGTAAATCACTTAGGTAGGTGAAGGGCTCCCCAGTTCCAAAGACCACACCCCAACTCTCACCCCTGCAGTCTGCTCCTCCTGAGGAATACCTTTCTGTGTGACTGTTCCACAGGCCAAAGCATTTTAGGTCATGGACATTGTTTCCACAAGTAGTGTTTTTAAAAAATTACATGCTACTGAATATAATTGGCAGTGCTGTCTTAAGTCTTGTACACACACAGATATATACACATACATACCTATGTGTGTTTATAGTTTACTTGTGAATAAAGATTCTCAAAATTCAGGTAAATATGTACATAGGAGAAATTGGAGATGGTGGCCCAGTAGAGGAGGCCTGCACCTCACTGGGCTCCATCTCGCCGTCAGCCTGAGTTGATCTCTCTCACCTGGATTACCTCTTGCTGCTTACTTAAATCTTTGCTTTCCAAATCAAGTTTTCCCATCCTTCTGTGGTGTAGCCTAATGGTTCTCAACTCTGGTTGGATATTAGGATTGCTTGCAAAGCCTTTAATGTTTTAAAAAATATTTTTATAAGGGCCAGGCCCGTGGCCGAGTGGTTAAGTTCACGTGCTCTGCTTCAGCGGCCCAGGGTTTTGCTGGTTCAGATCCTGGGCACGGACCTAGCACTGCTCATCAAACCATGCTGAGCGTCCCACATAGGAGAACTAGAAGGACATACAACTAGAAAATATACAACTATGTACTGGGGGGCTTTGGGGAGAAGAAGAAGAAAAAAAAAAGAAGAGGGGCCGGCCAGGTGGTGCAGCAGTTAAGTTCACACCTTCCGCTTTTCGGTGGCCTGGGGTTCACCGGCTCGGATCCTGGGTGCAGACATGGCACCTCTTGGCAAAAGCCATGCTGTGGTAGGCGTCCCACGTCTAAAGAAGAGGAAGATGGGCATGGACGTTAGCTCAGGGCCGGTCTTCCTCAGCAAAACGAGGAGGATTGGCAGTTAGTTAGCTCAGGGCTAATCTTCCTCAAAAAAAAAAAAGAAAAAAAGAAGATTGGCAACAGATGTTAGCCCAGGCCCACTCTTAAAAATATATATTTTTAATGTTAAATATATTATACACATATATTTGGGGAAAGAGAACACATTTTTATTTCTGCTGATTTTATTTTAAAAATTTTATAGAATTTTTCAAATATGCAAAAGTAGACTGAATAATGTAATCAACTCACACGTGTCCATCACGCAGCGTGAACAATTATCAACATTTTGCCAATCTTGTATAATCAAAACCACCCCTCTCCGGGGGCTGGCCCCGTGGCCGAGTGGTTAAGTTTGCGCGCTCCGCTGCAGGCGGCCCAGTGTTTCGTTAGTTCGAATCCTGGGCGCGGACATGGCACTGCTCATCAGACCACGCTGAGGCAGCGTCCCACATGCCACAACTAGAAGAACCCACAACGAAGAATACACAACTATGTACCGGGGGGCTTTGGGGAGAAAAAGGAAAAAATAAAAAAATCTTTAAAAAAAAAAAAAAAAACCACCCCTCTCCACGGAGTATTTTAAAGCAAATCTGCTTCTATCTCTAGTAAAGACTTTTTTTAGAAAAACATAACCACTTGCTTTTACCATGCTGAAAAAAATTAATGATAATTCTTTGTGGAGCTTTAAAAAAACAACAAAAAATCCAATGCCCAGACCTCACCCCTAGCAATTCTGATTTAATTGGTTTGGGTTGAGACTCTGCACTAGTATTGTTTTAAAAGCTCCCCAGGTGATTCTCATGTGCAGCAGGGCTGAGAACCATTGAACAAGCCTCATTCTGGTCTCTGAGCTCCCATCAATTTGAAATACAGGCTACCCATCCAGATTGAGTGGCTTTCTCGGTGCCCTGCATGAACAAGATGATGATGTGTAATGATGGCTCAGTAAATACATGTGGTTATTTCATGTAAACCCCCTTTGAAGAGGAAGCCTAACAGTGAAAGGACAGACCAGACCCTTACTAGGAAGGAAAATATTGGAGCAAGGCAAACATTTAGCATTACTCCACTGTGAAATATCGTGTGTGCGCACGTGTATGTGTGTATGTGTGTTTGTGTGTAGGGGGTTGAGTGTGCCTCACTGCACATGTGCTTCTCCCCATCCCTCCCTCTTCCCTTTTAATCTCTCCATGAATGTGACCATATTCTAAGTCAGAGCTTCCTTTACACTTAGGGATTTACATACCACGAACTGGAAACTCAAAACTCTTTCTTCTGAAGGTAGAAAGGTAGTCAGGTGTGGTTTCTCTTTCTCATCTTTAGATTCTTTCCCATTTTTCTGCCTTTGGGGTGAACTGGGTAAACTGGGACTGTTTCTGCTGAAAAGTCTTCTAACTCTCCTTCTCCCTTCTAATATTTTACTTAGGCATGTATTTTTCTTCCTATTAAAATTTCATCCCTTCAAGTAGGGGCTCGTAGGCTTACTGCAGCTTTGTGCCTTTCCCGTCTGCAAGAATGCCACAGAATGTCAGTTTTATCATTTATTTTAGCAGTTCAGGGATGTTTTCTGCCTGCAGTACCCCAAGAACTTGTGCCCAGTACTTGGTATCAATGAGTTCACACTAGAGTATTAAGTTAGATGGCTCCCATTCTAGAGAAATGTAGTTTGTCTAATTGAGAAAGACGCAAAGACAGTTTCAGTTAATTCACTAAGCGCTAAGATGGTATGCACAGGAGGCTATGGAGGCAAAGATTCTGGAAAACTGGATTGGAAGTTGCTACTGGGCAAGCTGCTTATCATTCAGACTGCCTCTGTATGACCAGTCAACTTCTGCTCATTGAAGGGTTAGTTATCTAGTTTCCTTACTGCCCTTTCTTTTTTAGAATTTGGTCTTTTAAAGTCTTGATAATTCTTTCTCTAGTCTAAAGCGTGTGAACAGAAGAGAAGGAAGTAAGGAGTCAAGTTTACTTAATTTAACCAAGCATTGGTTGCTGTAGCTCCGGAGGGGAGGTTAAAGTTGTCGGACTCTTCTCCCTTCTTGCCGTGGATGCTTAAGATTTTAGTCTTTTGAGGTCAGTTGAACAGCTGCTCTTGTAGTCCCCCTCGTTTTGGTAGCTGAATCCTATAAAAGAACATCGCTTTGCTAAATGCTAATACACATTAGCCATTTTTTACCCTAAAACATCACATAATAAGATTGGTATGGCTCTCAAAAAACAAAAAAAAGCAACTTAGGAGAACAGCTTCTAATGATGGGAATGTTTTTCTCTTTGATATTGCAGAGTTGATTATACTTGGGTTAGCTTTTTTACACAGAAACCTTTTCTGTGGCACTTTAGAGATTCTGAATAATTGGTGTTCATCAGGACTCCACTATGAGGATTTTGTACTCAACACTACCATTTTAATAATCTTGGCATCGGTGGGAAGATAAAAGGAAAGACTTCTAGAATGGCAGAGATGGGAGGAGGTGGTGGTGGCGGTATTTTCCATTCAACAGACAGGCCTCAGTGGGGCACCATCGATGCCATGTGCGAGGTGCTGGGAATACGGAGCCCGACGGAGACCAAGCCCCTGCGTGGAAGGCTCAGTGTAGTGTCACTCTAGATATTAGAGTCTGTTACTCAGCCTGTGCTTCTCTGCATTTTAGCTAATTTTGTGGGTCTAGCCTCCTGAGGAAACACCCTTGGTGAGTGTGTGGTATTTCTTTTTTAGAAACTAATCTTGTAGAAAATTTTGAGAAATATAGAAAGTCATACTAAAAATTAGATCATCCATAATTCTAGCAGCCGGAGGAAACCAGCGGAACTTTGAAATGTATCTTTCCAGTTGTTTTTGGAAAATAACTTTTAAAATATAGTTTAGTGTAGAAAATTGGAAAGTTCAGACACAAAGAATATAAACATCACCTAGAATAGAACTTGCAGTGGTAACAACAGCTGACACTCCTGCTAAGTTCTGTATCTGTCTAGACTTTTGTGCATACTTTTTTTTAATCAACATGGGATCATATAGTAAATAATCTCAATCTTTTCAAGGTATGTTATGAACATTTTCCAGCGTCGCCAAATCTCCTTTTCTAGCATTACTTTTGGTGAACGCCCAGTATTACATCATATGGATGTGCCATAACTCATCTAACCAGTCCTCCATTTTAGATTCTTTCCAGCATTTTGCTAATATAAACAAGCCTTCCTTAAACTACTTTGTAGATAAATCTCTGTCAAACATCGTAATTATTTCCTTAGGGTAAATTTATAGTGTGGAATTAATGGTATCCACATTGTTAGGGTTTTTGATGTTGACTGCTGGATTGCCCATCAGGCAGGTTAGAGGCCATGTTTTCCTTATACCTTTACAAGTTGATTTTATAATTAAGACCTTTATGAATTTGATAAGTAAAAAACAAAAACACGCAGACAACTTGTTTTAATTTGCATTTCTTTTATTTCTAGCACAGATGAACAATTTTCAAATCTTTGCCAGTGTGTGTGTGTGTTTGAATTGCCCATTATATAATAACCTTTGCCCAATTTTTTCAGTTTATCTTTTTCTTTATTTTGAAAAGATTCTATAATATAAAGGATATGTATGAAAGAAATTACCCCTTTGTGTATCGCAGAATTGTCCCATTTGTCATTTACCTTTACAGAATCAATCTTCTCTCACTGTTTGAAGTTGCTTGCCTCCATTGTATTCTAAATTCTTGTTTATGGCTAAGTCTGTTTCTAGACTTATTCTTCCATTCCGCTGATCCATCTGCTCCTCCTGTGCCATATACATTGTTTTAATCATTGAGGTTTTATTGTACATTTCAGGATCTGGTAAAGCAAATCTTTGCTCTTCCCTCTTCCTCTCTTTTTTATTTTACCATGTTCTTAGCCATTTTCACCAGTTTATTTTTCCTGATGAATTTTATAATCAACCCATCAATTCCCTATACCCAAAATTCTTTTGGGATTTTCAAAATCAAAATTAAATAATTCCACTATAAGTTAACCTTAAAAAGTTCATGTTTAAGTATTAGATCTTGTTTTCCAGGATTTATAGTGTGTCTTCATTTATTCACATCTCTTTTCTGTCTCTAAGTAAAGTTTTGTAGTGTTTCCATGTAGGTTTTGCACTTTTCTTGTAAACAGTATTTCTGGGTTTATATATTTTTTAATTGCTATTGATTTCCCATTTAATTACTAATTAATTATTGTTGGGGAATAGGAAATCTTTTCATCTTTTGTCATTATGTGCCATTTATTGATAAGTCTGCTGTTTCCTTCTCTTAGCTGGGAATTCCTCTGGTTTGAATGCCTTTCAATAAGCCCTTCAGCAAATGGAGATTGAATGAGTGCATATAAGCTGCTGCCAGTGGGTCAGGTGTCAGGTGCTAGAATGGACTCTTTTTTCAAAAGAAGGCTCTGGCATCTCCTTTGATAGTAGACACTCATTTTTCTGGAATGGTACGTATGCAGGCCTTGCTGGAATTAGGCAGCTGGTCTAGAAGATTACCTCTGCCAGAGTCTTCTGACCCCATGACAAAAGATTTTTGCGTGTGCTCTGGGAGGAGGACTCAGCAGCTTGATCTAAGCTGTTATTTTCGTTTGGTCAAACAGTGTGTTAGTGGCATCTGGTCTGGCATGAGAAACCATTCCAGTCAGGTCTCTTCTGGCAGGCTATTCAAATTGATTAAAGGTCCCTATAGTTGTTTCTTTTGGGTTTTGGCTTTTCAAATGGCCAAGCTCCTTATATGGGAAGGGGCCTGACTTTGGCCCTGGGTCTGAGTTGTGGTATGCATTGCACCACTCTTACTGCTTCTGAACTCCCTTGACCACACTCAGATTTCACTCTAGGATGTTGTAACAAATCCACGTTGCTTTGTTGCCACATGGGGCTAAGGGCCCAGCCTTGTTATTACAAAAGAGAGGGATATAGGTATCAGTGTGCAAATCTTGTCTATGGTGATGATGTAGAGGAGCTCTCAGATTTGTACCGCTAGAATCCATCTTTCCTGGACTGTACCTCTTGGGTAGATGGCATCTGCACTTGTAGGAACTTGGGCAAGAGACATATGCTGGTTATTCAACCAATTTCCAGTCCCCTACCTGGAGTATAGGGGGCACTCCCTGACTTTTTTGTCATAGACATTAGTAGTCAAAGAGTGAGATAGAGCTAGCAAGTACTACTAATAATATATATTTTGTGTTTTTTAAAATTGGGCTCTAAAAGGAAATATTAATGTGGTATACTTATGTATTTCACACTTTTAATGGAGAAGTGATTTTATAACTTCAAAATGTAACCACCATGAATTGCTATTTTTGCATTGTTCACTGAATGCTATGTTCCCATTCAGCTAGCATATATAACTACCTTTGTATTTTTTACAAAGATTACTATCACAATTATGAGAAATCTTCAAAACCTTCCAAGGTTCCAATTAAGTTGGTAATAATGATGCTTTTGGAAATTGTTTATAAAGGGATCATTTTAGAAAAGGGAGTACTTTTTTTCTCAAAGCATGACTTATAGTCTTCACCTGGATTTTTTTGTGTAACCCTGTAAGGCTTTGTTCTCAACCCAAAATCTGGAGGTTAGGATCTCTTGTGACCTGTAATAACTTTTAGGGAATAATTTTTGACTCCTTAAGAAGATTTATTTGTCCTTACTCTATACTAAATAACCTTTTTTTCTCACTATACAGCTCATACAAACCCACATCTGAAATTATTTTTGTTCAATCTCCAATTATCCTATAGGATTTGTGAAGCTATTTAATTGGCTAAGTCTGTCCACAGAAAGGTAGGAGATAAAATGCTGAGACCTTAGAGTTAATAGGTTATTGTTTATGTAGCTCTTTTTTTCTCCTTTACTAATAATCTTAGGCTCAGTTTTAATGAAAACTAGTACTCAATGAGGTACAGTGATTCATGTTTAAGTAGGACGTTTCTCAAAGAAAAAGACATGAATTACCAAAGATGTCAGAGTCTTCTCTTGGGTCAGCATCTGCAGATGCGTTGTTTCTAGGCTCCAATGGTTGACATGAAATAGAAGACTTGGTCTCTTCCATTGTTTGATGATGAAAGAAAACAGAACAGTTAGATACATAGGAGGTCTGTAGCACATAAAGGAATGTGATGTATTTGGAAAGAAAAAAACGGCTTATGATAGGCTATGAAAGCTTGAAAATCTTCACGGAGAAGTTAAGTCAAACAAGATGTAGATTAGGGAAAAGAAAGAATATGTTTGGTACAGGGCAAAGGGGAGCGCATTCTAGAACTTTCTGTGGGAGCTGATATTTGTCATGGTCTGAAAGTAGCTCAGATAAATAATTCTGCAATAATTTGTTTACATGTTTGATCACTCCAGCTAAATTTTGAGTACCTCCAAGGCAGGGACTTAGTCTTGCTCAACATTATGTCCCCAGCACCTAGGAAGGTAGCAGTGCATAGTAATCCTTTGAGAAATGCTGCTGGAGTAAATGAATACAAGAGCCACGTGTACGTTCAAAATTTCTGCTGTGAACTTACTTATCTGCCCTCTTCATTGGCTCCAGGCTGTGTGCTCTGACCTTGTAATTCTTTTATATGTCGTGTACTTTACTGTGAAAGTCTCCAGGAGAGAGTTCAGTTACCCCTTCAGTAAAGAGGAGTAAACTCTGATAACAATGTGTCCCCCACAACACAGACACATAGGCATGCACGCGCAGGTGCACTCACACCTGATTTAACACCATTCCTGGTCTTGACTACCCCCAAGCCAGGGAGCACATCGGGGTAACAGAGTAAATTCAGGAGCACTATCTTCAGATGGCACAGTCTGCCTATAGCCTTACTCTTTTTTGCTGCATCTTTTCCCCAGTTTACACATCTGCCAGCCTGGGAAAGAGACATGGATAGACTCAAGAAACCTTGAGACTGGAGGCAGAAATAAAAAGAGAAGCCTTCAGGATTGTCTGAGAGTGCGCTGGTTAGCCCAGGTACCTTCTCTCAGTGCCAAAGCTCTGATAGGAGGTGGTGCCTCAGACAGCCCCGAGTCCCCTTCAGGAATGACTTCCTGCACTGGCATATTTAGTTTTCCATCATTCGTAGCTGACAGGAGTTAAGGAAGACTAACAACAGAACTATATCTGAATATATTTTATATTTAAATATTTAATATATTTGGAGTTTATTTTGATGTTAACCTCCCTACTCCCCTGCCATTTTCTGAATAAGCCATTCTTCCCTCAAGGATTTGCAGTGTTATCTCCACTATATGCTGGATTCTTATCTATTCTTAGCTCTGTTTCTGGGAATTTTTGCTTCTGTTCACTTGATTTGTCTGTCTATTCTTATATTAGTATATATTGTTTTTAATTATTGAAGCTTTGTAATACAATTTATTATCTGGTACAGCACATTCCTCTTCATTATTCTTCTTTTTCAAAACTTTTGGCAGTCTCTCACACATTTATTCTTCTAGATGATGTTTAGATTAATTTTCCATCATCAACAAATACTGTTTGGATTTTTCTCTTGGAATTATGTTAAATTTGTAGGCAAGCTTGGGTAACATTGACATTTTTACTTTGAGGGTTCATATCTAGGAATGTGCTACTTTTCCCCATTTATTCAGATTTTCTTATGTCTCTCAACAAAGTTTTATAGTTTTTCTTTCCAGAGATCCTTTGAAACTGTTTTAAGTTTGTTCCTAAATATGCTATGCTTTCTTCCTGCTATTGTATGTGAGATATTTTAGGTTCTCTAGATATGGACAGCACATCCAGAGGTGTGCTTGGATTTCCAAGGTCAATACATATTTGCCGCTATTTTTATTTCCCTTTGGCTAGTGCAGTAGAGAGGTAGGAGGCAGGCCCGGGTGCGCTTCAGAGGCGCCCCTCCTACCCCCACCTCTACATGATGTGAGTGGCCACAAAGGAATCTGTCCTTTTGCATGCATTAGCTTTATATATAAAATCCTTGCTAATTTTTTAAACGTAAAAAATGGTAGCTTTAGCATTAGCAAGATCTGTGTTTCAATAGAAAATGGGTTAGATTTTCCATTAAATCTTTTAATGATAAAAGATAACCACTTTCTTTAAGGAAAAGTTCAGTGAATTGGATTTTACCAGATAGCCTGTATCTACCCAGTGAGACACCTTGAGTTCCCTGTTGATTTTAAAAGGAATATTATAGTGCTGTAATAATCTGTGTCTGTTCCTGGTAATTACCCATCTACAGACGAAGGTAGGATTGAATAATAACTGCTCCCATAGATGGAGCGCTCCATGTCAGACTCTGGCCAGGGGCTTCCATACCTTGTCTCAGTTAATACAACAGCCCCCTCCGGTGTTGTCATCCTTCCTCTATGCTGAGGACACTGATGCTACATGGAGTAAAGTAATTTGCTCAAGGTCACACAGGGAGTAAGCAGCAAAGCTAGAATCCCAGACCTTCACTCTGAATCACTAACACTATTTGGTTGTATAGTGACTGACAGATTCAGAATATAAAAATAATTAAAAACAAAAATAAATAAAATTTGAGATACTTAAAACTTACTGAAGAGACTGTAGTTTGTACCTAATTTCGTTATCACTGGTTATAGGCCACACTTGATTCTGAGCATACTGACTACAGCTCAGATCACAGATTGGTTTCTTTATGCTACTGTAGACCAAAGATATATCAGTCCATCCAGAATAATGAAAGCGCTGTTTCTGAAGAGTCAGCAGGTGAAGTTTGTCAAAGTTCATGACCTAGGTACAAAGCAGTTAGATCAGCGCAAAAAGAAGAGACAGTCAGGGGCACGAGGGAACCAGGATTTGGCACAACGCTTTTCTGCTGGGGGTGGGGAGCTGGGAGGCAGCTCTTGGCAACAGGAGGACTGTCTGAAGAAGATGTGATGGGAGGAGATTCAAGGAGGGGTCAGGTGAAGGTATTGAGTGGCTTCCTGTTGAGGATATGTGGCAAAAGCCCTGCTAGTTCCTCAAAGGGGAGTTAGACCTGGTTCAAATGGGTCACTAGGCCCCTCCTAGAGGAAGAGAGCCCTGGCCAGGGGAATAGTTAGGACTGAGGAGGGAGAGCTGAGACAAGAGCTTGACTGCATCTTTCAGATCTGGGTGCTCCATGCGTGCGCTGGGCTGGCTGAAGGATTCTAGATCCCAGGGTAGGGAGCGTATGTGGCTCAGGGTCGAGGGTCCTCTGTGGGAGCTATTATAGAGGGGTCTGTTTGCTTTTTCACCTGGTTCAGGAATCGAATTTCACTACTCTGTGATGGCACTGAGCCTGCTTCACATACCTCATCCCTCCGCGGTAGTTGGCCCAGACACCAGCCTGGGGATGTGTCTGCAGGCAGGTGGCAGGTGGGTAGCCATCAGGCTGGAGCAGTGAGGCACTGGAGAAAGCCAAGGCCGCACTGCCAAAGACAAGTTGACTTTGGATCTCTGCAAAAATCCAGAAAGTGCTCTGGTCCTATTTTCATAGAACTAGGCCAGAAAACGCTGAATGAACATGTATTATCCTGAGCTCAAATTAGTCAAATTGCTTATTTCTAGTTTCACAACTGGGAATGTTCTTTGGGAACTCACATTTGGGTAGTGAAAATTGTACTTGCTGGGCTGGACTCCTTGTGTAACTAGAAATGACGATGCATGGAAAGATGATATTATTCTATTTTTATCTGTAGACAAACTTCCTAAAAAATGTACATACTCATATCTGTAGATAAACCCACATCGTAAAAGGACTAATATGACACTGTTCTGAATCATGCAGTCTTTGCAAATAACAAGCAAGCTGAAAAGTCTACTTCTAATTTTTGAATTTTTTTCTAATTTGAAAATTAATCTATAAACTTTATAGTGAGAAATAAGTTGGATAACTGTTTAAGTGACTAATTATACTTTTTCATGGTGTTTCTAATAACGTGAGCTATTTTCATGGCTCTCTTTGAAGAGTATTATCATCCAAGGTGAACAAGTACATTTTACACACACAGCTTCTGCTTTTTTTCCCCTCATGCAGGAGTGAGAGGAGGAAAACTCTAGCATGAGTCTTGCTTGTGGCCATTCCACCTGGACAGGTTTTCAGAGCAAGAGAAGTCTTATAAAATAGTAGGGCATTTGTCCCGTTAAGTCTTCCCAGCTCAGGAGTGAGTGCTTGCTCCTCGAGTTTGTCAAGGCTAGAGAGCCCTTGGAGAGTCTAGGGCAACTCTGTCAAGAGCCAGCTGAGAAAGGAGGCTCAGGAGGATGTCTAATGCACCACTTGTTAGATCTGCCTTGGGGCAACATCCTGAAGTCTTGAGATGAACGGTGTGAATTGACTTCCTCGGTCAATAGCATGCATATTGACGTGTCTTGGAGTTTTCCGAAGCAGTTTTCTTCTTTTGGTCTGCATTCCGAACTTTTGCTTTTAAGAGGGGGACAAAAAGGGCGAACTAAGCTTTAAGGTAGGCTCCCAGGAGCTCTGCTCCAGGTCGTTGTTTGTGGACAGTGGCCCCCAGGACCCTGAGCACTGCTGAAGGTATAGAGATGGACTCTGTCTTCAAGAAACTTAAGTCTAGTTGGATAGATGACAGAATCCATTCAGCAAACATTTATTAAGCATGCGGGAGGGGCAGACACTGGGAACACAGCCCTGATTAAGCTGCAGCCCCAGCTTTCTAAGGAGTTCACAATGAATGGTTAAGTAACAAATACCAAACAATTCAGGCAGAACAGTGGACTTCCCAGTGAGTAGTATAAAGAAAAAGTATTCAGAAAATGAGGAGTCACCACAGGCTAGAGGGACCTGCAAAGGCTTTAAGGAGGTGGTGGGCTGAAGCAAAAACTGAATCTTGGCCATTTCTCACATTCATGGAATCTGCTAGGTTCTAGAAGAAGGCCCAAACCAAGGTTTCAATTAAGTGTAATCAATTGCCGAAATTTTACGGACTCCTGCGCTTCTGGTCACTCTGTGGCTAGAGGCGCTCTCTTCCGTGGGCCCCTGCAGCTTCTGCCTCACCCAGCCTTCCTCCCTTCCCCACTCCGTCCCATTCGCCATTCCGCCATGCTCCAAGACCTCCCTGTGGTTCTCTCCAGCTGCCCAGCATGCTTGTTGGTATAGCAATACCAATGATGGACTTTTTCCTTATGTTGAAAAACTGTATCTAATTTTCTGAATAGCAGTAGTTTACCTGGTTGAAAAACCAAAAGTAAAACAAATTATTCAGTAAAAACTCCCCCCCTTGCCTTGTCCCTATTCCCTGACTTCTCTCTACCCAGCCACTGTTCACTAGTTTCTTATGTATCATTCCAGACTTTATGGCGGTACAGGAAACCGTGAATATAGATAATTATTTTTACCCAAAGATAGCATATTGTATGCATGGTTTGATATCTTGCTTTTCTTTACTTAACAATATACTTTCCTAATAGACGTAGAGCACATTCTCGTTCTTTTTTCATAGCTGTGTAGTCCCTCACTATGTGGATATACCATAATTTATTTAACCAATTCCCTACTGATGGTCCCTACTTGGGTTGTTTCAATCTTGGCCATTACAAATAAAGCTGTAGTGAATAACCATACGTGTATGTCATTCACATTTGTAAATACTATATACAGCAACAATATAGGCTAGCGATTTAGTGGTCCTGAGTGTTGAAAGAGAAGTATTGGGTTAAAAGGATTCTCACCCTGGCATGTCATTATTTTCTGAATTTGGATGTTCTGTGGGTCACATCATAACCCAGAAACCTGGAGATAACTTGATAAATGTGCCTAATAGAGATTAGTCCCTACCCCAACACCTGTAGAGACAACTTTAGAAAACTCTGGATTTTGCTTCTCCTTGATTTTCACCAGGGTTGTCTAATTTCAAAAGATATTTATTTGACCAGAGGTCATTGGTGGCATTTGCTATCACTGGGCCTGGGCAACTTCACACTCTTCTAGAACTTGCTCTTCCAGGGTGCCTTCTGGCCCACTGTGAAATTCTCAAATGCTGCTCTGATCTTGTTTTTGTAGACGGGCCCATCTCCGCTTGTGCCTGGAGAAGCTGAAGGGGCTGGTGCCACTTGGACCTGAATCAAGTCGACACACTACACTGAGTTTATTAACAAAAGCCAAATTGCACATAAAGGTAAGTGTATCCTTGGGATACCTTCTATCTTTATTTGTCCAGTAAGAGTTTGTCTGTTATGAGGGACAGTAAATGTATGCCTCCACGACAGTCCTCGCCTGTGAACTCCTCCATCCTGCCTCGTGAATGAATCACGGGTACCCCAAACTCAACATGTCCAGAATCCAACGAAGTATTGCTCACCCATATGCACCAGAAGTTAAATGGTCCATCCAGCTGTCCATCTGACTGTACAAGCCAGAAACCCAGGCTCAGCCTTGATAACTCTTGCTCCTTAGCTATCTGTGTCTAAGTCTTCTCCAAGACCTGAATATTTCACAGCCTGGTCTACTTCCATTTCGCCTCACCATTGTCTGCTGCAGTAAAGTCCTCAGAGGCCTCCCTGTATTCCTCTGGCCTCCCTCCAAGCTAATCTCCATGCTTCCCAAGAACAATCCTTCTAAAGCTCAAATCAGTGTGTCACCCTGTTTAAAATTCTTCTGTGGCTCAGGACATACCCTGTCACCAGGTCTGCCCCAGGCTCTGCCTGAACTGGCCCTCACCTGCCTATATAGCAGCATCTTGTGCCATACGCTCCTTTCTGCTCCAGCCCTTCTTTCAGTTCCTTGAACTTGTCATGCTCTCTTACCACAGGGCCTTTGTACGTGCTGCTCCCTCTATTTGGTATGCTGTCCCCTCCCTTCTTCACCCAGTTAACTTCTTGTCATCCTTCAGATCTCAGCACAGGTATCACTAACTCAGGGAAACTTTCCCGACTTGGTCACCTCCTTTCTGGGACTAGTGATCCTGTTATTGGGTATCTCTCTGTCAGCACTTGTCACAGTTAACATCTGACCATGGTTTGCATGACTATTTGGTTGTCTCCATCATTAGAATGTACACTCCACCAGGAAGGGGACTGGATATTTGTGCTCACCTCGTATCCCCAGCACCTCCCAGAGGGTCTGAAACAGAGTTGGCACTCAGTACGTAGCTTGAATAGCAAAGGGTAAGGGAGTTGTATTCAAACTCTGGGAGCCGCAGCCAGGATCACTGTCGAGCATGTTTAGATCGTCATGATTGGACAAATATCACTTGAATTATGGTTAGTAGCCCGCGTACATGACAATTCTGGGGGGAAAAGTACCTCTGTTTACAGCAAAATAACCACAATTAAACAGTCTTAATTATCTGAAGAATATGAGAAGCTAGAGGACAGATTTGTAAAAACAAATGGTCTATGGAAATGTATTTTCTAAGCTCTTATGTTGGACAATTTGGAATCGAGACTTCAAAAGGGACTATTTCCTGCTAACAGAAGTTAATTGAGATTTCGCATGACACAAAAAAGTGCTCATGTTTTTGGGATGTGTACTTGGATAAACATCCGTTTAAATGGAAGTGAGTTTCTTAAGCTACCGTCACATGCAATGCTCTTGTTCAGAGAAATTAGGAGCTCAGGGCACCGCCGCAGACAGGGGAGACCAGGTTTGGCTGCTGCCTGCAGTCTTTTCAACATCAAAATTGAGGAGTACCAGGATGCTAGAGTGTCAGAGTTCACCCCCAGAATCCCTGTGACGGTTCAGGTACCCACAGTATTGTCAATGCTGAAGAAGTTAGGTGAAGATAGGAGTCACTGCCCGGTCAATGTCCTGTCTCTGCAAGAAGCTAAATGAGTGACACACCAAATGGCTTCTGAGGAAGATTGGGTATTCCACTGCTAGACAGGAGGATGCAGGGTCATTGCCAATTTTGAAATCTTCCTGTGGGCTCCAACAACTGCCTCTTTGACTTGCAGAAACTTGAAGATTGTGACAGAAAAGCCATTCACCAAATAGACCAGCTTCAGCGAGAGCAGCGACACCTGAAGAGGCAGCTGGAGAAGCTGGGCATCGAGAGGATACGGATGGACAGCATTGGCTCCACAGTCTCCTCAGAGCGCTCAGACTCTGACAGGGGTGAGCCCTGTCCCTGCCTCCTCGGCCACCCTCCCGCTTCCCCCACCCTCCCTTGCCCTCTCCCATCTGCCAGCGGCAGAGAAGGAGCTAAGAACCTGCTCGTGATTTAGAGAAGCTGGGTAGTGTGACCTCCAGTAATAGCTCCCTCTTTCCTTTTAACAGTTAGGCACCAGCATCCGAAGAAGGGCTCGACTGGAGCCACTTTGATTCAGCCTGAGTTTTCTGAAGAATGCCTTCACCCATGTCTCTCTCTCTTGTCCTCCCCACAGAAGAAATTGATGTGGACGTTGAAAGCACAGACTATCTCACGGGGGAGCTGGACTGGAGCAGCAGCAGTGTGAGTGATTCTGATGAGCGGGCAAGCATGCAGAGCCTCGGCAGTGACGAGGGCTACTCCAGCTCCAGCATCAAGAGAATAAAGCTCCAGGACAATCACAAGACGCGTCTTGGTCTATAAGAGAGAGTGGTCCCTTCGCGGCCTCCCGGATGGTTCTCCCTGTTGGATCGGATTAGGTAGTGTATTGGACCCGCCCACAACTCCCTTGCACGTAAACTTCAGTGTACCACCTTCACCAAAATCAGCTTTGTAAAAGTTCCCAAGGAAGTGCTTAGGATTGTGGGTTTCTGATTGCATCCACTAGCTTCTCTTTCTCCATAAAAATTTGTCTCTGAGAGACTGTACATTCCAATCAATTTGAAGCACCCAAGAATTCTTAGACTGAATAAGCAACTTTCACATCTCAGCAATTTCCCCTTTTATTTCCTGTCCCCGTGTAGTCTACCAGACCTTTCTTAATGTTTTCTGGCTTACTGTGTTATTTGCCTAGCAGAAATGTACAAATGTGTCTTGTGCTTAGGAAACTGAAGGAAACAAACTTTTCAAGTTGAGATCCTGATCTCAGCGCTCCAAAGTAAGCTTCGAAAGCAGCATTTGAGAGCACTTAACCATGGACCTCACCCTGTGAGAAGTCAGGAATACCTCCAGAAAACACCCCCACACCCCCCCCACACCCCGCGCTAAGTCCCCTGAGCCTCGCGGGGATGGGATCAGTATTCTCACTTTAAGATGGACAGCTTGACACCTTGATAGCATGTCTTTGGGGTTGCACATCTTATCAAAGTTCCAACCTTGTTTGTTCTCACAAACAAAACGGTACAATCTCTTTTTGTGCAACGTTCTTGGGACCGCGCTGTGTACTGCTCCCCCAAGGCACACTTTCCCCTGGAAGTTTGTTATGCTACTTGTCTCTGGAACATTTTTTTTTCCTACCTCAGAGATGAATGAGATCTCCATTTCCCACTTAACACGAAGTGATTATGCCTCTCTTTTTTTTTTTTCTCCGAATAAGTGACATTTGGTCCAGTTCTAATCTATTTTCCTATTTAACTCTCAGCAATAACTGAGCTTTGGCACTAGCTGAGCTAGTGTCCATCTTCAGTGAAAGGAAAAGTCCACATTGCTACTCTCTCTGTTGCAGGTGAACAGGAGGGGATGGTACAATGGTGCTGGAATCCCTCTCCTTAGTGTTTTTGGACACACCCAGAAACTTCTTTACGGAGGCTTTTGGGTTGACAGTGGAAAAGGCTGATTTCTTTTTGGTTATGATTTCTCCCTTAAGTGGTCTCCCACTGTGTAGCATTTTTATTTAAGCTAAAACAGAGCACATGTATATAACACACATTAAATCTATAAATACTATTTATTCATTTTATATAAACTAATGTAATGGAAAATAAATTCTTATGACTTTGTGCTTTTTATAGATGTTCTAGAAACTTTGTATGTAGGTATCTACAAAATTGGTTCACTCCCCTTAATATTTTTGCATTCATATTTTTGAGGTCTTGATGTTTTCAGCCTCCAGCGAATCTTTTTCATTGAATTTGAACCATTTGTAAAAATCTGTGACGCTGAAACAGAGTATGTGTCACAAAGTGATGAGAACATTCCTAAAATCCACAGACGCACTGCAACCTTAAGGGCTCAGCGGCTGAACCAGTAGCGGGCGGCCACCGCGTGCTCCCCCTGGCCTGCGGTCTCTAGCACGCCACAGCCTCGCAACTCCTCCAGCGCCTCCACCTTCCACACAACCAACGTAAAGTTCTAAGGCACTCCACATGGGAGCTCCTTCCATGCATGAAGAGCAGTCTAACAAAGCGAGATTACTTTTGTGGGTTTTTTCTTTTTAATGATTCTTTAATGTATTAAAAAAGTTTCAGTTGGAAGTAGTGGATTCCTAAATGATTCCAAAGTCATCTGTAATTCCTTCTGTTTTTGTTTTGTTCTGTTTTTTTTTTTTTTCATTTCAGCTTTGGGTAGGGGGAGGGGCAGGTGACACAAAGGATTTTTTTTCTTGTTGGAATCTTTTCCAATTACCAGCTGAAGATTTGCACTGAAATACAACTTGTATGCCTTTTGCATTTTTAAAGCCTGCTTCCTGAATTTAAGCAGAGTGATAGTGTTCAAAGAGCCAGCTCAGCCTGTAACACGTTTGAATAGATATATCTGCACTTTGAGGTCCCTTTCGAATGCCATTCGCTAGACCTCACAAGCATTTTGTGTAATTGCTCCGTTCAAGCGCCTCACGAGTCCATGATGCTGGATGCTGTACGGCATCGAAACTCAAGACTTTGGGAAAAGCTTGTGGGCTTGCATTGGGGGAGGGAAGGGAACAAAATTTGTGTATTTGTTTGTTTAATTTAGAAATAAGGCATCTGAGAGATGTCATTATTTTCTGTGTTTTAATTGTTGTGCCTTTGAGTTAAACTGCATTTTTGTCTTTTGGTTGAAATATGAACTGTACTGTCCCAATATAAAACAGTCATTATTTGACCTTTGCACTGTTTGTCTGGTCCTTTTCAATTTGATTGCATATATAAATGTGGAACTTGATAGATCTCTATATTTTTACTGCACTTGTGATAAACTGGCACCAGGGTGAGACGTTGCTTTCACAGTTCGAGGTAGACGAATCAGCATGCCAGGCAGGGCTGGCTCTAACCAAAACTGTAAGCTTCAGGACCAGCAAACTCAGCCCAAGGCAGCTACTCCCCTTCCCCGTGGCTGATCGGCAGCCCTGATTCGCCAATCTGTCCTCTCATTCACTGAGCCACCAGCGTGACTGTTAAGAGCTATACAGTCTTTTTGGTTGTTTTGGTTTTTTTAAGCAAAATGAAAAACCTTTCTATTAGGGTTGTTGGGGGGAGGGGATGGGCAAAGATATAAACCCCAGCCTTTAAGACTTTGACAATTGTACGTAACTATAGATGTGTATAAATATAGGCACATGCATATTTTTATGTGAAAGTTGATTTTAAAAAACTAAGGAGATCTAAACTACACTCTTCTTGATACCATTGCAATGCAAATAGGGAAAGAAGAGTATGTGGTCCAGTTTCCTGTAGTGAGAAAATATATATGTGTGCTTCTGTTAACATCCCAGAAAACGTGGCTTTCCATGCCTGTTGGCTTAGAACAGCAGGCCAAGCTCCCAGGGTGTCTGTGCTTTGGTTTTCTTTTCTAAGCAGAGATCTTGAATCCTTCAAGGTGCTGAGAGCGACTGCTGCCTCCTTTCTCTAGTCACAGACCTAGTGCTAGATAGTGATTCAAAGAGCATCACATTTGAGTGGGACCTAGATTCTTCTCCCTTATCAACCCAAAACTAAAATAATTTCAGTGTCAGTTCAGACTTGAGCGTTAAGTAGGCCCTGAGCCTGCAGTCAGCCACGTGAGTGGGTTTGGTTTTTTTAAGGTGGGCATTTTCCTTTAACCTCAACTTTTTTCAGAAGAAACAAGGGTCCTTACCTGGGTTTCCTGTGGGCTTCTCTTCTCCATCCCTAAGTGGCCAAGAGCAAATCCTGAGGTGTGAAAAAAACAAAAGTGTAAATGGGGCAGGATTGTGATGTTCAAAACAACTGTCTAGCAATATCTTGGGTCTCGCTAATGGATTTTGTGGGCTTTGTTCTTCTTGCCTCTCCCCCATCCTTTAGAGAGAAAACTTATTTTTGAAAAGTATATATATACACACATTATTATTTAGGTTTTTATACCATCCTATACTGGCAAGAATACAACTTTCATTGTGCTTTATAATCTGATTATTCCCCCAGATCTCAGTCTTTTCTTTCTTCTTAACTTGTTTCCCCGAGTTTCTCTGTCTTCCCCCTCTACATGCCCCGTGTGAACACCAGGAAGTCCAGGCTGCAAGGAGTTTCCTGCCTGTCAATCTCTTCTTTTTCTGTCTAACTCTTGGATGCAGTATGTTTAGGTAGCTGGCTACTCCCGATTTTAAAAATCCTTCCTAGGAGAAGATGACCCAAAGACCCTTTTAGATGAGGTGGTTTTTCTCATTCTGCATGATCAGATCTCTGTAGACTGTGATATGTTTTGTTTTCGAAATACCTGGGGGGGGGGGTGCGATATGTGATTTATCATGAGTTCATTAATATTTATTACATGGATGATTTTCTTATACCATATCTTTCTGAAAGAAGAAATAATTGCCTGGCACTGCTAGGGTCAGCTACTGAACGGCTGAAGAAATTGAGTATCTTTGTCTTCTCTCAAAAGCATAAAATGAGAATTAGGCACCCAATGTTAAGACTTATCCACATTTTTACTTTTGATTTCTTATTCTCTCTGGGGGTAGGGGGTAGAGGGAGCGTTCTTCATTTTAGCTTCTACCTGAGAACCAAACTTGCCTTTACCCCTTGTCCCTGGAATTGGTGCTCTGGGAATATCACCGTTAACCACCAATGTTGGGGGCCATCGTCCTTGTGGTAAACACAGCCGAAAGAGGGAGCAGCAGATGAGAGAGTATGAAATTCTGTTTCCAGATGTTTATTTCTTTATGTAAATATGACGCCAATGTAAATCCTGTGTCAAGACATAGAGAATGGTGCTTTTTACTACAGTTAGCACATGCATTTTTAGAACTATTACATGTTTTAGAGGATCTTTGCTGTGTATATGTAAACTGTACTGTTCAACCGTTAAATAATAAATTATTTCATTATTAAAGAAATTTTGGTCTGCCTGATATTTTGTACCCTAGTTGAAACTTCATGGTTTTTACTTACAGAACTGGATTAATCAGATTTCTCTTTTTCTTTTAATTTTATGGAAAATTTCATTGGCCAAAAGTTTTCAGCCCTTGGATCCTGTGAAAAGAGTTTAGCTGTGTGGCTCCAGTTGAGCCCATTTGTGGATCAGAATTAGTAACAGTGCCAGCTGCTCCACTTACCCATTTCGCCTGCTCACGCACTCGCTCTTGGCTCACTCTTCACCGTAATGCCTCTGAGCGTGCGGGCAGCGTGCCGGGCTGCATGACAAACAAGGCTTCCCGTCTTTCCAGCAGTCCAGGGTCTGGTGGGAAAGACAGACACATACTCACAATTTAATGCAATATGGTTAGCTCGTGGAATAAAGCTGTACAGGGACATGCCATGAAAAATCAGAGGTGGTGGCATCTGAGTTGGGCCCTGGAGAAAGAGTGGGTGTTCACTAGGAAAGGAGCCTTGCAGGGAAAGAGGACTCCTGTGCAAGGAAGCAAGCATTCGGGAAAGGGACTAGCTCCCTGCACTGGGGTGTGGCCTGGAGGCTGAGAACATGTGGTATGCAGTGGGACGTGTGCGAGGAGGATGCCAGACTGTGAAAGACCTCGTGTGTCACGTGATTCACTGAGAGGAGAAATGCACCCGGTTTAGGAGGTTAGTTCTGTTACATATTGACCCCTTCGGCTAATTTACATTTATTCATTCATGGAACAAATAGAGATTGAGCACCTGCTCTGTGTCAGGCTCTGTCATGGAGCTGAAGGCACATCAATGAACAAAACACACACGCCCCTGCCCTCTGGAGCTGCCTTCCTAACGTAACTGACTGACTCGGGAGCTCAAGTCCTTGGCCCGGCAAGTCTGCTGAGCTGAGCGCACCTTCCTGAGCTGACTCTTCTTGCTCCCTCAAGAGAGCACTTGTTTAGACTCAAGAGGAAGGAAAAAGCTGTCTTTCTCCTTCTTGACCAGTGATTTCTTATTCTAAAAACCACCTAAATTTTTGGAAAGGTTTTTATGGTGCCCTAAAAGTTGACGACGATGGCCTGCAGCCTGCGGGTCTTATGAAAAAAGATCTTTCTGGCACTTCTCCTTGGGAAAAGTGGCCTAGCTCTTCCACTTTCTCCAAAAAGCAGGGGCCACACGCTGGGCCCTTCTGGGATGTGTGATTCTAGGACCCATCTCTGTGGACAGGCTCCAAATGGAACCCAAAGAGTGAATTGTCAGCAACATTGAAGAAAGCTATGTTCTACCACAGCATCAGGATCCCTGTTTGCTGTGGCTGAGGAGAGGAAGCTTTGAATGACAGATAATTACGAAGACAGCGCTCACATACAGATAGCCTCCCTCCCAAGATGACAAATCTTATTTCCAAGGTTTCCTGACTCTGTTTGTTCACAGTAGCCTGGTGGCAAGTGTCCTTCATTATGCTGTGTAGGTCCATGTCATGCTCATGGACAACTCCCAGGTGCTGAGTGCTTACGTGGTGCTGAGCACTCTCCTCCAGTGCCTCATGAGCTCTCACACCAGCCCTGGGGCTGAGTTGTGTCTTTACCCCCATGTCACAGATGAGGAAGCAGGGGGAGGGGTGAGGCACTTTGCCCCAAGTCCACAGAGCCGGTGAGCTCTGACTCCAGAACCCCACAGTGCCTTACCTCAATTTTTGCAAGAGCTCTATCAACCTGTATTCTCTTTTCCATATATAACATCTTTTTCTTTTTTAAGACTTTGAATGCAGCTATTTTCCATGGAGGGGCCTTAGGTTCCAATTAATGGGGCAGGAACTGGGAATACACAAGACAACTGTGGATTGTCATTGCTAAGTCATCAGCCCCTGCTCCCCTCGAGCTTAACTTCTCTCTCTGCCTATCGTGAGGAATAACCCCTGACTCCTGAACCTCATGGGGATCTTGTGGCAATAACCCAGCATGCTCTTGGACAAAGATTCCTGTGCAGGTGTTGAAGTCATTCTTTCCGTACCACGTCTTTTTGATTGTGGACCCTGTGACATCACTGTATTGATTCAACCAGTATTTATTAAACACAACTTTCACCTAGGCCTTGGTGTCCCCATTAGCCAGTGCCAACTTGGTCCGCCTCTTAGATGTCACTGTGACCTAGACAAGGAGGGACACACCCCAAGGCTCTCTGCCAAGAGACTCTGGAATAGCAGCCCCTTGTCCCCTTTACCGACTTGGGCCTTCCCATCAATTAGGGACATTCAGCTTCCAAACGCTGAGGGTTCCACAGGCAGGAAGCATTTTTCAGGGCTCAGCACTGACTAGGTGGCAAGTCAGCTCTCTGCCCACTCTGTCCCACGTGGAACTCTTGGGGTGTCCACGTGGAGATGAGGCGGATGGGGCTGCTGGCTGCTGACTAAGGGTGAACAAGTTGCCCAGAAGAAAAGGAAGCTGCATGTCGGGAGAGAGTGACTGATCCGCTCACAGGCCGGCAGGTAGGCAGGCTCTGCTCGGCTGGAGCGGGGCGGGGAGCCTCCCTCTGTGCGAGCAAAGGCAGTGGCTCTGCTGAAGACACTCTCAGGATATGGTGGGACAGCTGAGGCAAGAGGCAGTGCAGAAGCAATGAGGATGGCTGCAAGGCCAAGACAGAGCTGATGGGCTGGGGACACGGGGGCAGGAGAGGTGCACTGAGGCCCTGGGGGAAGAGGCAGGAGCCTTTTACAGCCTGCCCTTGGCCTCACCCAGGGGCAGAGGTGAGCGATGACTATCAGGGCGGGGAACTCTGGGTCAGGAATCTGTCTACCTTCAAGGAAACCAAGGTCCTGGGAGAGCCTAGAGGACAGAGGAAAGGGAGAGACACACCAGCCTGACCAACCCTGTTGGCCACCCAGAAGGTCAGGCTGGGTAACACCTGGCAGCAGTCCCCGGCCCTGCACAGTGGCCACTGGGGATAAGAGATCCAACATGCATCTGCTGGAAAGGTTGTTTAGTTAAAAACAGAGGGTCTGTCAAATTGTTGCCTTGCTGATGTTCCCATCGCCCAGAAGGTAGAAGATAGCGTCATCGTGAAGCCCTGGAGCTAATTCCGATCAACAAAGATAGGCGGGCAGGCCAAGCAGCGTGGCAGAGCCTCACGGGAGTGCATGTCCCTTAAAGGCCCTGAGAGGAGGTCCTGAGTGACGGTCAGGCACACAGACTCTGGTCAGATGGATCCAAGGGCCAATGCCAACTCCACCCCTTACACTCGGGGTGACCCGGGCAAGTGTCTTGGGCTCTATTTTCCGGGTCTGTAAAGTAGGGATAAGAGTAAGTCGGTCTCCACTTACAATGGTTCGACTTACTAATCTTTCACGTTACGGTGATGAAAAGCGATGGGCATTCAGTAGAAATCCTACTTCAAATTCTGAATTTTGATCTTTTCCGGGCCAGCACTAGATCTCTCTCGTGATGCTGGGCAGTGGCAGCCGCGGCAGCTCCCAGGCAGCCGCGCGATCACGCGGGTGGACAACCCGCACACTCACCCCCACGCTGCACCCGTACATCTGTTCTTCACTTTCAGTACCGGCCTCAGTAAATTACTGAGATATCCAACACTTTATTATAAAATAGGCTCTGTGTTAGATGGTTTTGCCCAACTGTGGGCTAATGCAAGTGTTCTGAACACATTCAATGTAGGCGAGGCTAAACAATGATGCTCAGTAGGTTAAGTGCATTAAATGCATTTTCTACTTAGAATATTTTCAATTGACAGTGGATTTATTGGGATGTAAGCTCTCCGTAAATCGAGGAAGAGCTGTCCTTACTTCCCAGGGCTGTGGGGGGCAGTTAGTGAGGTAGGGTATGGAAAGAGCGCAGCCCAGTGCCTGACGTCCAGGAAGTGTTCACTACACATGAGCGACTGTGATGGTTTTACCAGCGAGGAGAGAAGCCGGAGCGCTACCGGGACCGTAAGCTAGACTTTCAGAAGACAAAATTCCAACATTCAGAAAAGGAGTCAGCCTGGAAGGGAAAATGACATTAGACGGTAGGGAAGTGTTCAAGTATGTCATTCTGACTGTGCTATTTAGACAACAAATAGTGGGCAGGAAGTGGTTAAACTGAAAGGGGGTGCAGGGAAGAGCGTGACTCAGGGACGGAACGGGGCCGACAGTAGGGGAGGAGGCGTCCTTCAGGTGGTGCCTCACCTGGGTGCTGCTCAGAAAGTTGCAACAAACCCTAAAACCTCTCCAGCTCTGCAGGGCAGCTCCGAGCCTCTCAAAGAGAAACCAGGCCGTGCAGGGCGGCTCGGAGAGGGAGACCCTTGCTAAAGTGCCTACCTTTCAAGTAGCTCATCCGAAGAGTGGGGGCTGCCTTAAGTCCAGTATACACACGTGTCTTTCCAACAGCTAATTCAGAACAACGGTAGCTAGAGCTCTAGCCAGACAATCAACAAAGATGCCACACTTCTTGTGGAAACTCTGAGCAACTGCAGAGGTTGTGACAACTCTCTGCAACTTTGCAGTTAAAAGCTTTGGTCAAAGCAGCTGCCTGTCAAATGCAGACCAACCCAGGGCATGGAACAGCATGGGGCCAGAAGAGGCATCAGTAGAAACAGATGATCAGAACAGGACCTGGGCAAGGCACTCCTCTCTCTTCACCTCACTTAGATCCTTTAACGTTGGGTGAAACAATCTTGGAGAACTCAGTGCAGGAATCCCATTGCTTTCCCTGAAGAATGGGTGTGTGTTTCCTTAGGGAAACAGTGAATCATGAAATGGATCATCTTTCTCTTCTTGCTTTGGCTGCCAGGAAGCTCAGAGTCATATTCACACCTCACCTTTAGTAATTATGTAAGACTTTGTGATTTGTATATTTGTGCCCTAAATTCCCCCTAGTCTTTTCTCTGGCCTTGATTTTTATTTAAAAACTTTCCTATTTTAATATATGTGATTTTGAAGTCATTTCAGATGCATCTTTGTAGAGAACAAGGAGGACATGGTCATTTGGAGCACTGCCTGTGTATAATGAAAAAATGTTCTAGTCTTCTTTTGTAAGTAGAGGGAACTGAGGTTGACTAAGCAAGGGTGAGGTTATTTGGGTAGAGAATGTAGAGAGGGAAGAGTATGACTTTTTTTTAAGTAGTGGGAACAAACTTGCCAAAGAATAGAAGGGAGTTGCCTCAGGGCTGAAGGTGATCTCGACTAGTCTAGCGGAGCCGGAGTGTCTCCAGGGGTTTCCACAGAGGCTGCAGACAGCAGCAGAGTTGACCTGCGTCTGAGTCACCTGTCAGATGCAAAGGAACATCACCCTTTCTCCCCAACTCAAGACAGTATATTGGTTTGCAAGTCAGAGAATTGTGCTTCTACAGGACGAGCCTGGAATCTGCGCGGCTGCATATTTTTAGAAAGTATATCAATTGCAAATTTCAGTATTTTATTAACAAACTACTTGTGGCCCCAGTGAGGTTAAGTTAGTGGGTGCAGGTCAACCTACAAGAAGGCGTCCAGCGGCATGAATGGGACACTGTCCTCAGCCCTGGCCCGTTCAACATGAATGCAATAATTTGGAACTGAGGATGGATGACTCACTCTCCACATCCGGCGATGGCCCCAAGGTAGCAGGATGGCACCCGATCGCCCAACAGAATCAGGATCCAAAACATTCTTGACGGACTAAAGTGAGGGGTGGGCTGAAGTGAGGGGCGTCTTGGACAAGATTCATTTTAAGAGATAAGTGCAGGCTCCTGGATTGGCTGTGAATGCACCATTCACGGAGGAAAGCGCTGTTTACTGCCCTGGCTGGGGTGCGGGGGGGAGGGCGGCAAACAGAAAAGGGGGCTGTCTGTCGCAGAGTCTGCAGAGTGAAGGGACCAGCGCAGAGAGAAGCTCCTAGGCCGAAAAAAGAGGCCCAGAAAGCAAACCAGAGCAAGGGAGGGGACACGAGAGCAGGGCTGGGGCTAAAGGCAGCACTGGACCTCAACAAGGCCCTGAGCGGGTCTCCCCGCTTCCTCCCTTCCTCTGCTCCCCCTACCCAACTCAGGGCTCTCCCCATGCCCCAAGGATCCTTTTAAAACTGACATTGGATCCCAGGCTGCCTCAGAGCAAAACCATCCCGTGCAACTCCACTGCTCCACAGCACGTCCAGGTCTCTGCAATGGCAAGTCCCCACCTGACCTGGCCCTGCCCATCCTCCCCCACCTCCTGTCCAGCCACCCTCTGCCTCACTCACTCTGCTCCACCCACCCAGCCTACGGGCTGTTCCACGAATACCCAGGGCCTTTGCACTGGCTACTGCTTCTGCCTGGACTACCCTCCCCTCCCCCTGACACCTCATGGCTCGTTCCCTCACTCCACTCAGGTCTCTGCACACATGTCACCTTATCTATAGAGGCCCCCACAACCCCCTCTGTGTAAAATTGCACCTTCCCCATCACTTTCTATCCACTATCCCCCTTACCCTGATTCATTTCTTCTTGTCCACACATTACGTTTTTATCTGTTTGATGTAAAAATGGGGGCTCTGCGAGAGCAGAGACTGAACTCTCTGTGGTGGCTCAGTTGCAGCATCTAGAACATTGCCTGGCACATAGCAGGGGCTCAGCGGGAAACATTTGTGGATGGATGGATGGATGGACGGACAGAAGGATGGATGGATGAATGAGTGAATGAATAAGAGACAGAGATAAGCTTCAGGCTCAGAGCTGAGGCAGGACAACAGTCTCCAATGTCATGTGCCCCAACGGCAGGTGGAGAAACAGGGAGTGAGGTTTTTGTTACAAATTAAGAATTTTATTACCATCAGAGTTGTAGGAAGGCAGGCAGTGAGGGTCCCAGAAGATGCCTGGGCTTTAGAATAATCCAGATGACTTGGTCAAAACCAAAAGCAATTTGATGATAGAAAACAATTTGGTTGAGAACAAGTTGGAGGGAAAACAATGCAATCCCTCTGTGCCTTTTCAAGTACTTTGCTTAAATTTCAGAAGAGTTTTACCCTCTGCTTTAAATTTCTGGTTAATATTTTAGCCAACTGTTTTAATTCTGTTCATTTTAAAAAATTTATTGTGAAATGTGCACATAGATAAAAGTGCATAAAACATAAACGTGACGTATTATAATTCTATTTTGCCTAAAAAGGGAGAAAGAAAAAACGAGAATTAAAGAGCGAAAGAGAAAGAAACAATGATGAAAAATACATCCATATGAATGTCGACAGAGAAAGGTCTGAGAAAATGAGCCATGTTTGTCCCAGGGAGCCGGCGTAGGTACAAGGTTCATCATGAAGTTTCTTTATATGTTTTTGGACTGACCTAATTTTGGGGTTTTTCTAAAATAAGCACTCAGTTTTCTTCCTTTTCTTTTACGAAAGCTTTAAAAGGAATTTAAACAAACAAAAAATTAACCAAGCAATAATAAGTAACAATCAAAGAAAAAGATCTGGAATTTGGGGGAGGTTTTAGAGATTTTTTTTTTTCCTCCCAGTTTATTTTCAGCCAATTATATCTCCTCTACTTGTTTGGTGGTTTTTGTGAATTTTTAAATTTCGTAAATTGATAAAAACAATGAATGTTTCCAACCACAGTGAATAAGTTCATGGGTTTTATAAATCCCTTACACACTGTTTAATTAACCAAGACCCATTTGTTGGACACCGCAGCGTCTCAAACTCACTTCCACGCACTTTGTCGTGCCTTACTCTACTTATAGTAGATGAAAACAACCTAAATCCATTTTTACCAAATCTTTGTCTGTCCAGACTGCTCCAGCAGACTGAACCGAGCACTCTGAAGTCAGGCAGGCCTAAACTTCAACCTCGGTTCAGCCATTTACCGTTTGAGTAACCTTGGGCAAACTACCCTCTCCTGATTCCAGTTTCCCCATCTGTTAAATGGGGGTAAAACCTACATTACAGGGGTTTTGTGGCACAGAAAGAAGTTGCTAAATCAGCACCCTGTGTGTCACCTCAGGCCAGTTTCTCAGCCTTGGCACTGTTGACATTCAGGGCTGGAGCACTCGGGAGTGAGGGGGCGGGCTGGGGGGCGTCCTGTGCATTGTGGGAGACTGAGCAGCATCCCTGGCCTCTACTGACCCCCCTCCCTGAAGTTATGACAACCAAAAATGTCTCCAGACATTGTGAAATGTGCCCTGGGGGCAAACCCGCCCCCGTTAAGATCGCTGCCTTAGTCTTTCCCTCTCTCACACCCTGACTGATGCCCAGAGTCCTTTCCGTGTCACCTCGGAAATCAGTCCCCTTCCCCACTGAGCCTGCTCAGCTCCTTCAGGACGCACCTGGGCCAGCGCGGACTCCCCACCAGACAACCTCCCTCCGTGCAGTCTTGTTCCCTGTGCCCATCCAGGGGCTGTGGGACATGAAGATACTAACATGTGCTTTTGCTCTTGATTCTTCTGCCTCAGGCAAGTGGCCAGGCCTTTTAGGGCCCTCTTACGTTCCTGGGCCAAAAGCCAGTGTTGCCTGTAAGGTGTAAGACACTTTTCTTCACCATCTTTTGTACCTGCCTAAACCCATGAACGAGAAAATGTTCAGATGCCCTGGTCAGGGAGGTGTGGGGTGGCGTCAGAACGTACAGGAGATGAGGAGAGCAGATCTGGCTGGACAGAATGGACGGTGGTCAGTCCTGGAGAGAACAGGCACCCACACACCACTTGGCAGCCTCACCCCCATGAAGCGGCAGGATATCCCAGGGAGGGGCTTCCTGGCGTCCCTAGGAAGGCAGGATCTGAGACCTGGGCTCCTAGTGCCCCCATGTGTGGCACAGAAGACAGCACAGCCGTGTGGCCTAAAGGGATTGTGTGAACAGGGACATGGACATCTCCGTGGTAACAGTGCGCCTGGGCATCCATGACCTACAGCTCCTCCCCCTCCACAATGAGTCAGTGCTGCCTAAGATTCTGGGACCTTTCCCCAATCCAAAGAAGAACAAGCCCCCAAAATGACTGAGTGACTGTCTCCACAGTGGCTGAATGGGGACGCAGAGTTGGACGTAATTAGCTTTAATTTAAGAAAAACATTTTAATATATTTCTCACACATCTCTGAGTTTGTGGACTGAGGCTCAGATGTGTTACAAATGCAGATGTCATCATGTCACTTCCCTGCCTACAACTCTTGCACGGCTCCTTGTTACCTAAGAATGAAGGTCCCTGATTGCACACAGCCAAGCAAGCTGGTACTGACTCTCCACACTTGCTCCCAGGGCAGACATTGCTAATCAATCATGGCATCTTTCTGGCCATGTCTGAGCATAGTCCCAGAATCCTTTGCAGCACCTCCCACTGGACAGCTGCATGGATCAGAGTTGATACTTGAGATAAAGTCAAGTATTTTCTCTACTTTAGGATCTACACCCATCACCACCACCATCTCCCCCATGCAGAATTTTTTACTGCTTCTTAAATCAGGATATACCATTGGTATATACACTTATTTTACAGGGTTTATTTTTTCTTTCTCGAAAAAATATTATTAAATTTATAAGGTATTTTTTTTAATTGAGTGCATCTTAGAGCTGAAGAAATCCGGCATTGGCTATCCTTGGCCTTCTGGAGTTTCCTCAAAGGTCATACAGGAACTCACACCTGGCCCTTTGTCTACCCGGGACACTCAGTCACCCAGTTAGCTGGCAGCAGCCCAGCTGGTCCTTGCCTGCCTCTCCTTCCTCCCTCCACTCAGCGTCTTCTTGGGAAATGGTCACTTATATTTCAAGACTTGGCTTAAAGATATCCTCTGTGGGGTCCGGCCCCATGGCCGAGTGGTTAAGTTCGCACACTCCGCTTCAGTGGCCCAGGGTTTCCCCAGTTTGGATCCTGGACACGGACGTGGCACTGCTCATGAAGCCATGCTGAAGCAGTGTCCCACACAGCACAACCAGAGGCACTCACAACTGCAATATACAACTATGTGCCGGGGGGCTTTGGCGAGAAGAAAAAAAGAAGATTGGCAACAGATGTTAGCTCAGGTGCCAATCCAATCTTCAAAAAAAAAAAAGAAGATATCCTGTGTGGAGCCCTTCCTGACCCCCACCCCTACCACGTGACCCTCCCTGTGCCCCCACCCCTGCACAGATGGGAGCAGGAGAGGACACAGCACCTGGCCAGTCCCAGGCCCACTTCCTGTGCCTGGCTGCCTTCCTCCGCAGACTGTAAACCCCTAGAGGGCTGGGCTCACTGCACGCACTCCCCAGTGCAGGAAGACACTCGACTAGGAGCCCACGGACACAGGGCAGGCCACGGCTGGCCCCAGGAGAGTCCCGCAGGCAACACGTGCCTTGGAGACTTCACCCCAGTCCAGGCTGGGGGAGGCTGGCCCAAGAGATCTGAGCAGTCAGAACTTGAGAATCAATTTATGAACCCACAATGAGAAACAGAACAGCTGGGTGGAGTGGGTGGTCAGAGTGGCCCAATCAGAGTTTGCCCTCCTCGCAGCCTGGCCAGGGAAGCCACATGCATTCCCCAGGGCTGCTTGGCAGCCATGGACTCTGGATGGGACAGTGACTGATGAGACTGGAATGTGTGGTGGCGTCAGCTCCAACAGCTGCCTCCATGTCTCCTCAGTGGCTGAGGACCATCTGGGCAGGCCAGGTCACCTCTCTGGGGCAAGAGGTTGGCTACTTCCTCAGCATCGCCGCAAGAGAAGGACTTGTGGCCCTGGGTCTCTGACTCCAGCTGCCCTCCTGATTGACACATTGAGTCCTCAAGATAAAGTAATACCTTCAGCCTAGCGCCTAAAGCCTCGCACACCTGGGAGCCCCAGCTCTCCCCCAGATAACCACAGTCTGATTTCCTAATTTCTCTTGTTTGCTGACAAGGACCACCCACACCTGGCACTGAGTAGGTGATTAATAACTGGCTGCTTCTAGGTTTGTTTTTCATAGGCACATGGCTTAGCAATTCTGAAACTACTCTTTGGGTATTCTAGGATTGAGCAAATAAGTAACCGGGAGCCAGGTTTCTCACTGTTGGAGAAAAAAGTTGCAAATATGGAAAGGGGGAAGTTTAGAAGAAACCCTACGGTGCTGGAATTGTAGGTATTCATATGGACTCATATTTTAACATATTTAGAGAGGTAGATATGGAAACATATATAGATTTGCTATATGTCTTTTTTTTCTTAGCTCTGACCTCTGAAAGGACCTAGGGGTAATGACACTCCAGTAGCAATGAGTACACCTGACACCCAGATGCTGGTTTCTGAATATCGGACTCCGCCAAAAGGAATCAGGGTCCTGGGAGAAATGGCCAGTCCCAGGGCCAGTGCAGGGAAAGTACGAGATGAACCTGGGATATCTGGTGACAGAAAATAAGGAAGGGCTCAGATTATGATGGGGACACGTCCCAGGAAGACAGGAGCCAGTTTGAAGAGCCTCGTAAGGCCAATCTAAAACAATTGGAACATCAAAATAAATAATGATAGAAAGAGTATAAATCATCAAATAAGAGTCTGTGAGTCTACAGCGATGTAAATAAATAATAAATAAATCAAAGGGAAAGCTCTTCTTTAGAGCTGAGCACCAGCTCATAAACGCAGAAGGGTAGAATTAGAAAATCACCATGGGCGGGCAGGGATCGTGAATGGATCCAGTGGGTGACTGATGAGAAACAGGCTACTCGTGTAGTCTCAGAGCAGCAACCCAGCAGACACAGGAAAAATAGTTTACAGTAGAAAAACCCGGCGGACACCAGTCTGACCAACTGATTCAAGTTGACATCACCAGTAATGGAACAAACGGGGATCCTGTGCCTCCTGATATGATGCGCTGGGAAGGACAGCACATCACTTCTGGGTATTTCTACCCAAAACACATAACCTGAATCTAATCCTGAGAAAACATCAGTCACCCAAACATAGATTCACATTCTACAAAATAACTGACCAGGCCTCATCAGAAACATCAAGGTCATGAAGGTCAAAGACAGACTGAGGACTTGTTCATATTAAAGGACACTAAAGAGACAGGGCCACTAAATGCAGTGTGTGACTGGATTGGATCCTGGACCAGAAAACAATTGTTTTCTCTTGCTTATAAAAGTCATTATTGGGATAATTGGTAAAATTTAATAAGGTGTGCAGATTAGATAATGGTAATATTATATCAATGTTAATATCCTGATTTTGATTGTTATATTGTGGTCATATAAAAGAAATCCTTATTTCGGGGGAAATAAATACTAAAGTATTTAGAGGTAAATGTGTATCATATTTGCAGTTTCCGAACAGTTCATTTACATGTAGATGCAGAGAAAGATGAAGATGAGAGAGAGAGAGAATGATCAACTTAACTGGTAAAGGTTCCTACTCCGGGACGAGGAGAAGCACACATGGAAATTCTTTGTACTACTCTTGTGACTTTTCTGTAAGTCTGAAATTATTTCAAAACAAAATAAAAATAAAATAAATGTTTTCTGGATAAAAGCATGAAGAATTATCTAGAATAGTCGGGGCATTAGTAGGCATCTGGTGTGTGGTCATTATTAGTGTAGAGGGGGTCTTGTGGGGGCCGTGAGTTAGCCCTTAACCAGAGGTACCAGAACGTTCTAGGTCAGAGTTTTTCAAATATTCGTGTGCATGAGAATCCCCTGGAGATCTTGTTCAGCGCAGGCTCTGGTGCAGGTTTGGGGAGCATTTCTGACCTGCTGCCTTCCTGGGGGTTCAGGGATCACCCTTTGGGTCACAGGGTGGTAGATACAGCTGGGACTTAGGCCAGGGGTTCCCAGCCTGGCTGCACATTAGGACCACAGGAAGAACCGGCTTAATGGATCTTCCCAGTGATTCCAATGTGCAGCCAGGATCAGACCTTTACATTGTTGCCTGCGTCCATCTCCTGCTTTCCATCATCTCAAATTCACCCCCAAGTCTGGATCCTGCCATGGCTTCCAAGCTGGAGTCTTTGCTGCTGCTTTACGCACGCAATCCAATACCCAGAAACCAGGTGAATCTTCCTGCTCCTCCACAGTTCAAACATGCATGCAAATCAAGTGCAAACTCCTCACCCAGGCCTCAAGAACCCCGCAATGTGGTTGCAACCCACTTTTCCTGGCTGCTCTCCAGGGCTCCCCGGCTTGAAACTCTGCTCCCAGGAGAGCGGCGTTCACCATCCTCGGGCCCAGGTTCCACCTTCTCACGTTTGCGTTGGTAACCCCCTCACACACGCGCAGCACCTGTCTTAAGCCTGACTCTGTCTCCAGTAACAGCCACCACTTGGTTCCTTCCTCCACGGGGCCTGTGCCACACGCAGCCCCCTCCTCTCGCCGGGCCCACCCGGCACTCATTTTCTTCTAGGAGAGAGAGCTGGCGGAGAGCCTGGTGGCTCAGCCAGGCTCTCCTCACAAAGAACAGGGGAAAAAGAGTCTCTGAGGCTGGGACACGGGTCCCCCGGTTCCTGTTCTCCCAGGACAAGCCTCCGCAGCCAGCCGTGTGTGGGGAAGGGCAGAGAGGGAACACTGCGGGTGCTGCCCTGGAATTCTGGCCTGGCACTCAATGCCCCAACCCCCGCCTGCCGCCCAGTGACCCACCCACCCCACACCCTCCCTCCTTCAACCTGGCCTGTGGTTAGGATCTGAAGGAAAATAGGTCACAGGGAGGTGCCACCTGGTTTGTCCCCTCAGGGGAGGGTTTGGCCTAGGAGAGAAGCCACATTTGTTAGTGGTGGAAAAACAGATTTGAGAAGGAGGACACGTGACCTGGAGACTCGAGGAGACCGTCTTTTCCAGTTTCGCCTACCTCCTTTCCTGCTTTTCCTACCTCCACAGCACGGCCTCTTGGGGGGCCCTCCCTGTCTCCAGGCCTCACTTTCCTGGGAAAAGACTTCCTCCTGATCTAGCGCCTCCCATCATGCCACGTGCCCTGGGGCTGACGGAGCTAATTCCTGTTAAGATGCTTGGCTGCCCAGGGACAGGGGCTCCAGTAATCATGGGGATTAGGGGCAGAGCGGGTGCCTCAGTTCCCAGGAGAATCACAGCTGGGATCCGAGGGAGGAGCGGCTGCTCTTGGCTCAGATCAGCTTCCAGAGGTCCAGGGTCAAGTCCCCAGAGGCTTCCTGGGAAGAAGGCTCATTCCCACCTCTGCCTCCGGCTCAGGCTGTTTGTCTTTCCCTTGGAGATGTCCAGGTGAAAACTTCCAGAAGAGGCTCATCTCACTCTCATGAAGATGGGGGCCAGCCCCAGTGGCCTGGTGGTTAAGTTCAGTGCACTCCGCTTGGGTGGCCCAGGTTCTGTTCCCAGGCATGGACCTATACCACTCTGTACACAGCCATGGGGGTTCACACACTAAAAAATAGAGGAAGATTGGCATGGATGTTAGCTCAGAGTGAATCTTCCTTAGCAAAAAAAAAAAAAAAGAAGAAGATGGCCCTTCCTGCCTCCCATCCAAAGCTCACAAAGCTTTGCACCCCCCAGTCTCCCTGCAGATCCCTTTTGTCTGCGGAATTTTCTTTCCAGATTCGCAGCCTGGCTGAGTTCCAGAGAAAGAGGCAGGAACTTGGAAGCAAATATGAGGTAGACCCCTTAAAGAGATGAACACCGCATTCCCAGATCTTGGGCGGTCCTCCCCACTCCATCCTGCCTCACTAGTCTCGAGTCCATGCCAAGTCCCTCCAGGAAGAAACTATCCTCCTGCCACCAGAGCCGCCTGCTGCCGTCTCCTCCTCTGTCCTCCAGAGCTCCCTTGGGCTGCCCCATGCCGGTCAACACATGTGCCTGGCCTTGCTGTCTGCCTCCACGTCCCGGCTCCCAAGCAGCTGTAAGAACCTATTTGCCAGTCAGATCCTTTCCCATTTGCCTACAGTAACCATAATTCTCAAATCCCCAATTAAGACCTCACAAATAACTTTAGGGTCACTTTTGGGTATAAGAGGCAATTTGGATGCTAAAATATTATAGTTTGAAATGATTAGAGGAATCATCATTAGATTAGAAATGATGACAGGAATTATGGAGGAAACAAGTCAAAATATTTTAAATTGAGGCTGTCATAGAAAACCCAAGACGTCTAGTCCCTGTATATATATACAGTCTCAAACCTCCAGGCTAGGCACTCAGTAAATACTTGGATCTTCCCTCTCCTTGACATTTACTGTTTTTCCCACCCTCTCACATCCGTTCCCCAAGTAACACATTACATGGTTTTTCCATGAGTCAATCTTTATTGGTTTTTGAAGTAATGAATTATTGACATAAGGCTCAATGCATTTCAAAGCAAATGACAGAAGGAAACAGACGATGCAGGTGAGAAGATTCAACAAGGAGGACTCCCTGGCCGCGGTGACCCTCACCTGTGAGAGCTGGGTATTGCTGGTGAGGACCCTGCAGCCAGGACCCAGCCCAGCTGAGACAGGCTGCATGGACCTGAAGGTCACTGAGCTACATCTCAGGGGATCTGAAGGGGTCCCCAGTCCTCTCTCAAAGACAATCATCTCTAGCCTTCTTGGAACCTTCTTTTAGCCTGAGAGTCTTTGCCAACGATAGCAGCTTGACAAACATAAGGACCCTCCCTCCCTCTGAGAAAGTCGGCCGCTCTCCCTCACCTGCGTCTTTTCAAACGGAAGCCTCCCCCACCAGGGGCAAATCAAGGCCCCTGCAGAGGGAAGAGGAGTGGGAGGAGGAGGGCAAGAGTTGGTTTTAGAGGGTTGGCCAAACCCAGTGACCCCTGAGGGTCTGTGCCCTTCCCTCCACTGTGGTGGGTCTTCCCACTGATGTTTGGGGATGAGGAAAAGGGGCTTCTCAACAGGAGAGCTGCTGCTGCCCCTCCTCCGAGGGCTCCTCCTCTATGAGCTCCAGGTCAAACTCATCTTCCAGGGACCCTCCAACAGGCAGAAGGCGGAACTTCTTCCCTTTCAGGGTGCAGGTGCGATGCTCGAAGTCCAGGACGGCTTGGTGGTCCTGGAGCACGTCGGTACCGATGATGGCTTCCTCAGCACTTGCGTTGGCCACTAGGAACTCTGCCTTCAACTTCAGCTTGCCCAGGGACACCACTGTATCCCAGATGCCCAGGATCTTCATTTCGGCCCCATTGGCTACTTTCACCACGTTCTCAAAGGGCCGCAGGGTGTCCAAGTCGCCATCGGTGACCTCCTCCCACAAGCTTGGGTGGACCACGGAGACCTGGGCCCCAGAGTCCACCAGGAACCTCACCGGCACTCCACCAATCTTCCCCTTGAGGTAGTAGCCCTTGCCCATGCTGTTGGCAAAGACGATCTCCTTGGGCAGGTGGCTGTGGGCAGTTCCGGACCCCCCAAAGGCCTTCAGGAGAGTCTCCTTCACAGCCGTATAGTCCCCCTGGTCCTGAGGACTAAGTGCACGGTAGACCTCCAGGGCGTCTCCCCTGAGAGCCTCCTTCAGGAACCGTAGCTTGGTGCCATGGTCCCAATGGTTGAGGTTGTCTATGGCCTCAAAGCGGTGCAGCCAGAGGTGTGGGGCTACATTAGCTCCATCAAAAGGCTCTGGCACGAAGGTACGCTCCCGGCGGCCCTCCCGGCTCCTGGCTCCGCTCTCGGCCATCCCTCTTCTCTCCCCTGGAACTGCAGCAGCAACGCACGCCAAGTAGAGAAAGCCCCAGAGCAGTGTCGGCGCAATCACGCTGGAGAACAAGGCCGCTCTAAACAGTGTTGCTAAGGTGGCCGGCCTAGGGCAGCCAGAAGGGACCGGGCGAGAGCTGTCTGACCGACTTCTAGGTGCAGAGGCGGGCAGCTGCTGTGGCCTGCTCCCTCTGCAGAACCTTTTTGATGCCTTGGCTGAGCCCCCAGGGCTCCTCATTCTCCTTTGTTCTGGAAGCTCCACCTCTCCTCGTCCCGCCCTCCAGCCAGCATCCTGCCCAACTAGCAGGATCAGTGCCTCACCCTTCTGCATCCATCCACGGGATATGGCGCAGGCCAGCCCACGTTGCAGGAAAGGTCAGCCTCACTCAGAGGGAGCCTACCCAGGTACCCTCCTCAGCCTGTGTCCCATCATAACAGATGAGGACACGGCGGACATTATGACACTCAGGGGTTTGCATCAGCTGGAGAAGGGAGGGGGAGGCAGGGACCGGAGGCCCATCAGCTTCTAGACTGGGAAAGCCCTCTTGCCCTCAAACCAAAGTGACCACAGAACAATTAAAGGAAAGGAGCTTACATTTATTGCACTCCTACTATGTGTGAGGCATAGGGTAGATGTTTCTCGTGCATTCTAAACCAACTATGGAATCCCATAAGATTCCCTGGGGAGGGAGATAGAGGAGGGTCCTAGAAACAAGAATACACAGAAATAGTTTTTGGTGTTTTTTTTTTTTTTTTTTTTTTTGAGGAAGATTAGCCCTGAGCTAACATCTGCTGCCAATCCTCCTCTGTTTGCTGAGGAAGACTGGCCCTGAGCTAACATCCATGCCCATCTTCCTCTGCTTTATATGTGGGATGCCTACCACAGCATGGCTTTTGCCAAGCGGTGCCATGTCCACACCCAGGATCCGAACCGGCAAACCCCGGGCCGCCAAAGCAGAACGTTCAAACTTAACCATTGAGCCACCAGGCTCACCCCAGAAATAGCTTTTTTTTTTTTTTCAAATAAAGGCACACACACACACACACACACACACCAGCATTTTCCATGAACTCAATTGCTATTTTCCCTCATTGATCACACTTAATTCAGAGTCAGCACTTTTCGGGGCTAGGCCTCAGCCCATGCACCCTCCTTAAGGTCCTGAAATGGGCTCCACAGGTGTTGTCTCTTCCCCCACTGGTCCCTCTCACCTTCCAGGAACCTTCCAAGAGCCTTTGCCCAGGTGCTGCAGCCCTGGCCCCACTCCCCCCACCCCCCCTCAGCTGGTCATCTATGGAAAGAGCAGCCAGGGAATTTCACCCCCTTCTCTTCTGAGAGGGGGAAATGTCTGCCATGTCGGTGAAGCCAGTGGTGAGGATCTGAAGTCTTTGGCTGGAGGAAGCTGGCTGTGTGACTTAATGTGGGAAGGGGGTGGGGGTGCAGGGCTGCCCCACAGAAGACCAGAGGCAGATCTGCGGGTCCTAGGGCTGGAGCCCGACTTGGGCCTGTCCAGGGCCATTGGGGCTGTTGGGAGGACCCACTTTTATGACTCTGTTCAAAAGTCACCCCCTCCATGGAGCCTTCACCCCTGCCCCAGGCACCCACTCCCGGTTGAGCCATGTGTTGTGCTGGTCTGTTCAGTCTGTCTCCTGCGATGAACCAGGGCATGAGGCCACACAAACCTGTCATGTATGACTGTCTCCAGCCCGCATGGAAACTGACTCTGGGGCTCAGCAGGTGCTCTCTTCTGGGCTCCAGAACTGGCTGAATGCTGTCACCAAACCGGTGAGGGGAGCAAGAACCAGTGGCACACTTGTGGCTCTGGGCTGTTTTTCCTGGCCCAGAGCCTGTCCTTTTCTGGCTCCCTGTACCACTCATCACCCAGTGCCTGCTTGAATCCCAGAGGACCCTGGCCACAGTCCTGCCTCTGGGCGGCCCCCATGTTGAAAAGCCCTTGGGCCCTGCTGCTGTCTCAGCCCCTTCCACCTGACCCCATGAGCCAGCAGCGAGGCAGCTGGGTCAACACCTCGCATCACAGCTGCCTGGCTAAGGTGGGGCCCTAGTGCCATTCCAGGAGCCTAGAGGAGGGGGAAATGAAGTCACGGGGAAGGTGTCAAGGTGGGTCTCTGAGAAGGTTACACAATGAAACACCTGCACCCAGAGAAACGGCCCCGCCACCTGCAAGACCAGGATGCCTCTTCTGCAAGTCCACTTGTGAAGATGGACTCCCAGCCCCTGGGACGGGCATTCTGCGGGCCAAGGGACTGACCTAGTGGCTTCCTGACTCTCTGGGATGCATCACTCTGCACACATGGTCCCCTGGAAGTGGGAAGGAAGTGGGAAGCTGACATGTGACCCAAGCAGGTGAGAGGCAAGGTGGCTCGTCAGCTAGCAAACAAAGACAGCTAGGACTGTGGCTTTGCAAACCGTCATGGTGGACTCTGAGGTCAGACCTCCCCGTCGCCCTGGACTAGCGGTAGATGGTGCTGGCCCACAGGTCGGGCACTTCACTTGACGGGGTTCGGTGTTCACTTTGGCAAAGCTACCTCCCATCCACCACCTCAGTAGCGCCAGGACAGCCTGCGAGGCAGCCTGCCGCCTGATTCCAGGACTCTCAGGCATAGGAACTTAAACGGCTGACCGGCATGCCTCAGGCCCCAAGGGGCACGAGAAGGGCATTTTGCAAATAAAGGCAGGCAAGAGGTGTGCTGCATTCAGGGAGGTGTAGGTTGGGGTCGGGCGGCCTGAGCTGTTGATGGCCTGTGACGTGGACAGGGATCTAACGCACAGTGAGCGAGAGCTGACTATTAAATACTCAAGAATTTTGTGAGCCAGCTGTTAAACCAACTGGCAGCTTGAAATCGGACTTGGTGGTAATATTACACCACGGAAACTGGCAAACTCTAAATCAGGACTTTTGTTTTTCTGGAAAGTCGGTTCATCATGACACCCCTGAATTGGGGGCCTTGGTCACTCTCTCTCTCTGGGGCAGGCCAAGCCCCATGGCCAGTGATTAACAGGTTTATAGCACTCTCCACTGCTGTCCACCCACTTGGCCCCAAATCCCCTCCCTGGCACACCCCCCCTACGCTCCCTCACACCCTGTACACTCCTGGGTCCTTTGGCTTGGGGCAGGTGGCCCTCCTCAGGGAGGCCCTCCAGGCTGGCTGTTCACAGAGGCCCATCTGGATCCTCAAGACAGAAGCACACAGGGGTCCCATGGGTACTAGGAGAGCTGGAAGGGGTTGAGCTGAGGGGCCGTTTCTGGCTAGGACCAGGAACATGGTGAAGTAAGTTCTCAAGTGCCCATAACCCTTGGGAGATGCCCATATCTGGAACACCCAGAACCACTCAGGGACCTTGGAATTGCTATGTTAATGGTACTAATGAGCTAAACCAGCAGGGGCGGGCCAGGTGCCACTACCTCCTCCCAGAACCTAGGAAATCACGGCTAATTATTGACAAGTATAGGTATTGGGGCAGGAGCACCCTCATTCTTGCCCATTAGCACCTCCTGAGCGTGCTCTGAAGCAGGCAAGCTGCACCTAACCTGAGGGGAGGCAAATCAGGACGTAAACAGGAAGGACCTAGGGAGTCCCCACCCTCCAACCCCTCCCTGAGGTCTCGGGCTGTGAGCTCTGCCAGCCCAGTGTGGGCCCAGGTCCCCGGTTCCTCTTTGCCGTTTCTTCCCCCCAGGACAGGACTGGGCCCACTGGGGCCCCTGGGAATCGAAGCCCTTGGTGGGCAGTGAGGACGTAGCTCCTGCTCTGTGCTGTTTCTGCTGCCTGATGACTTCTGGGAGCAAAATGAAGGCAGGGCAGGCAGGGGGGCTGGGAGGGGACCTGACTGTGCTCAGGTGATCGTTTTGAGCAAAGAGCCGAGAGACACCTTACGGATTTGGGTGTCCCAGTGAGACCCAGACCGAAGTGCAAGGAGGGTCAGGAAAGGAGCAGATAAGCCCTTGCAGGGCGCAGGCTGAGCCACAGCTCCTCTCCAGGCCGCCTCAGCTGGGTCACCCCGGGAGCTGCATGGGGAGAGCACAGCCGGGGGTGGGGGGGTGCTCCAGGACTTTCAGCAAAGGAAGGACGTGGGGAGACAGGAGGTGCATATTCTCCAACCAGGGCTGGCTTCGAGCCATTCCACCTGTGAAGTCACGTGAGCTCTGCCCTCAGAAAGGCCCCAAGCCTGGTTTGATGCTCTGCTCTTGCTATCTTGAAATTCCCAATAATTTTGAACAAGGGGCCCCACACTTTCGTTTTGCACCAGGCCCTGTAAATTACGTAGCTGGTTTTGTCTCCACACTGAGGGGGACTTCTCTGTTTTATTTATTTATTTTTTTTTGAGGAAGATCAGCCCTGAACTAACTACTGCCAATCCTCCTCTTTTCACTGAGGAAGACTGGCCCTGAGCTAACATCCATACCCATCTTCCTCTACTTTATACGTGGGACGCCTACCACAGCGTGGCTTTTGCCAAGCGGTGCCATGTCCACACCAGGGATCCGAACCAGTGAACCCCGGGCCACCAAGAAGTGGAACGTGCGCACTTAACCACTGGGCTGGCCCCATGAGGGGGACTTCTCTTCACACACACACACACACACACACACCACAAACATATGCACACAGACCCATACACACACTCCCTACCACACACCACACATATACTCCGTCTGCAAAAACACACTCCCCACACACTGTACACACATCCTGCACATGTAGAACACACACCACACACACAGTCGCACTACAGTTCTCAGTTCAGAACAGCTAAGAAACTGTGTAACGTGCATATAGAATTCAGCTCCCACCTTTCATTTCACATATTTATTTGCACGCACATTTACACTGAGTACTAGAATCATATTTACTGGGGGCACCTGCTGTTTATTAGCCTCTGGGCACACGTGCTGGCTCAGAAAACTAGGCAGGTCTCCATCACTATGGCTTTCAAGCTAATGAAAACAGGATACAGATGTTTAACAGCCCAGTTTTGAAGAGTTTCAGACCAACGTGTATGCGCTGGCTGACCACCTGAAGCAGCTCCAGTCACAGCCACCCGAGCTTCAACGGTGGGTCATCCAGCCTTCTGCGCGCCACGCTGTGGGGCCAAGGACACGATGCCGTCCATTCTTCCCACCGCTGGGCACTCACCACTGTGAGCAGGGTCCCGTTGCCTGCCCCCATCTGGCCCTCCTCCTGCCCCAGCCTGTCCTGAGGCCCGGCCCCCCGGCCCCCCTGGGTTGGTGTTGGGGGTTGTGCCGGCTTTGATGGCACAGCTCCTAGGAGCAGGGACCACAGCTGCGTCCAGCTTCCGGCATTCTGCTTCAGTGGGTTATGGCGCCAGTTCTGTGAGTTAAAAGAGGGGCAAAGAGGTGAATTCTGCACAGAAGTCTGGTTAGGGATTCAAATCAGAGCCCAAGGGGGTCTGGATGGGCTCTGACCAAAGCAAGGGGTGTGGGGAGCCCAAGGCACCAGCAGGTTCCTTATTTCCAAACCACAAGCCCTCTGACGACCAGCGTGCTCTTCCCGAGTGGGAACCACCCAGCTCCCACATGGGTTATGGCTAAAAGCACTTGGGCAGGACAGCTTGTCCTTGGCTGGTCCCCCTCCTCGGTCCCTGCCACAGCCTCACTGAACGGGCCAGTGTTGCTGCTGAGGGACAGAGCATTCCTGCCGGCAGGGCCCTCCCCCAGTTCTCCACTGCTCTGGAACCTCTTCCTCCACTTTGGGTCGCCCTCCACCCTTCTGCACCATCCAGTTTCGAACCCTCGCCCAGGAAGCCGCCTGGCTGAGCCCAGCTGAACCCACTCTGTCAGCAGGCAGCAAGATGCTTGGTGCCAGTTGTGGCCCTGGAGGATCTTGGAGGGTTCCAACAGTATTTAGGGAACAGGGACCCCAGGCCCCAACGCCACGGCCAGCCCTCCAGGCCTGGGGTCACGGACAGGGCCAACCAAGAGCTGGTCAGAAGCAGTTGCTGACTAATTCCCTGGAAGTCTAATATGCCAAAACCGGTTCTGTGCCTGTTTTATCTTTCAATCGAATATGAAGATTACTTAAGGTGTCCTAAAGGCCTCCCCACACCTCCTCACAGCCTGGCCCTCCAAACTGGGTTCCCGCCTTCTTCCCAATTGCTGATGCCCCCACCCGAGACCTGGCCCACATCCCTTCCTGCTCTGATTCCTGCAGCTCTCCCTCCGGGTTTTGCCCGGCCAGAGGGACTGGCTGTATGGAAAAACCCTATGCAGATCCCCTCATCCTCTCCTCCGTGGTCCCCTCCTCTTAGTTGAGGTTGGAAGTGGGGCTTGTAAGACATTACAAACAGCTCTGGGGACATTTGCCCACTTTCGACAAACACCCCTGCTATATATGAAATGTTCAGGCAATCAAGTCCCCAAATACTAGGCTTCTAATGCCACCAAGAAACTTGACTTGGAGCTAGACTCATGGAGGACTTTGTCCAACTTAAAATACCTCAAAGGCAGCTTTGAACTGATCCTGAAACAGTTTTAATTGCTGCTAATGATACGTGGTATTGTGAGCAATACAAACAGGTAAAATAGCCTCAGCACAGGGAACTGCTTCTCGTGAATCCACTGCCAGCTCAGCTTTGCTCCTGACTCATGGAAGACGGGGCACAAGGCGTGGGCACCTGCCCGCTGGCACATCAGAGTGGTCTCTTTTCTTCACCATGAGGAAGAAGTGGGGGAGGCTGGAAAGGGAAGGGGGAAAGAATATCAGGGCCCTTACATGTAGGGAAGTCTCCAGGTTACTGGTAACAGTAGTAACAAACATTTACTGAGCACCTACCGTACGCCAGGCACCATGCTGGTGGCTGTAAATTATGTAAGGCACTCTGAGAGTCTGCAGCATAGATGGGGATGGGCAATGCCAAATAAGTGGGTTGATTCAATTCCATACATATTTCTTGAGGCCAACTCTGCCTCATGTTGAGAGATGAATCAGACCTGAGCCCTAACCTCAGGGCTCAGGTGAGTGAGGAGACAGATCAGACACTGATGCTCCAAATCCAGAGAGATGAGTGTGGGAGGTGAGCAAGGCGGCGGTCCAGGGAACTTTGGGCAATTTGTCCCACCAGAAATCAACCCCTATTATCCAAGAAAAACAAAGAGGAGAGGAATGTTAAAGGGGAAATCTGCGTTAGCACTGAAACCAGGGAATGAGGGCATCCACAAACCACAAACTTGGATTAACTTGTTGCTCTCAGCAGACTCTCAGTGGAGGGGTTTAGGGTGGAGGCCTGGGACTAAGCCAGCTCATGTGGACACACCAGACAGGAAGGCTTTGGGGGATGGGGTTAGTCTCTGAATAAAACAGTCCAATTAAAAATACGTATGTAAGGAGCCAGCCCTGATGGCCTAGTGGTTAAAGTTCGGCGCTCTCACAGCTTTGGTGGCCTGGGTTTGTTTCCCACGGAACCGCACCACCCATCTGTCAGTTGCCGTGCTATGGCAGTGGCTCACATAGAACTAGAAGGACTTACAACTAGAATATACAACCACGCACTAGGGCTTTGCGGAGGAAAAAAAAAGAAGAAGCTTGGCAACAGATGTTAGCTCAGGGTGAATCTTTCCCTGCAAAAAGAAAAAAAAAAAAATGTATGTAAGCATAGAAAAAAGACTGGAAGGAAATACACCAAAACAATGACAGTAGCTATTTTCAGGTGGTAGAATCCTGAATGATCTCAATTTTCTTCTGTATACATTCTGAGAATAGATTCTCTAATAAGAAAAATATTATATAAAATAAAAAGAGTAGTTCTTGCAATTTTCTGTAAGCTTAAAATTAATTCCAAATAAAAAAGTTTTTAACCAGATATATATGGGAAATCTCTGTACCTTCCATTCAGTTTTGCTCTGAACCTAAAACTGCTCTAAAACAGTCTGTTAAAAGATTGTTTTAAGTTTTTAAAAAGATACTTAAAAGGGAGATCATAAAATAACATTGACATTAGTAATAATTATTGAAGCCAAATGATTTCATTTGCGTTTCCCACGACTTTTAGATGTTTGAAAATTTTCCATAGTAAAAAGTAAAATAATAAGTAAACAAAATCTCTTTGCCAACACCCTCCCCAGCCTGGCCTGCCTAGCTCTAGGCTCGCTGCCTGGGCAGGCTGCATGTCACCCAGTCTTGGGCATGGGAACTGCTGGTCACCTAGGACAGGGCTTCTCAGCTGTGTCTGTGTCCCTGCTCAGCGTCTTCTCCCACGCCTCACCTCAGAGATTCACATCTAACTCTTGCCTGCACACCAGCCCAGGGCTCCAGGCTGCGTGCACAGCCCTGCTCTCCTTCAGCCTCCGCCCCCTCCCGCAACAACCCTGGGAGCCGCACCGGCCTTGTCCTGGCTCCCAGCACATCAGAGGCGTGCCCACTCCGGCCTGGGCTCCCACGCAGCTTCTTGTTGCAGGTCTCCCTGTCCTGTACTCTTTTTCCTCAGGGATTCCCCTCTCTCATCCGAGTCAGCACGCACCAGGCTCTCACATCTTAAATAAACCCCTCACATGGTCCAGCAGCCCCCTTGGTCAATGACTACTTCTCTCCTTCCTTCCAGGTCAGTTTCCAGAAGGGCTTGTCCACTCTTGCAGGACTGTGGCATGCAGATGCCCCACTATGAGCCATGTGGGGCTGAGGTCCCGCCCGCATCCCTCCCTCGCCCAGCCAGCATGCTGGGATGAGGGACTGATCTGCCCAGAGGAAGGGGCACCCCTGTCTAATTCGCACAAAGGCATCACATGGTCTAGACACAGCCCTGCTTCCTCTTTGCCTCACTGTGTCATCTCCACTCGCCCCCAAAGCCCCTGGTTCTGCCCCCACCACCCTCCGCTGTACCCTTCCCAAGGGCATCAGTTGCCTCCCAATGGCCACATCCCACGGGCCCTTCAGAGAATTTGATTTCCTGAAGCATTTGTATTGCTGCTTTTCCTCCTACGTCCTTTCCACCCCACTGGCTCTTGTGACCCAAGTTTCCGGATTCTGTGCCTCAAAGACCACTCTCCTCAGTCTTTCCTGGACTCCTTTCTCCCTGAGGCTCCCTCTACAGCCTTTTCTCTCTCATTCTACATGCTCCCCGGGCTGTATCCCCCCGCCTAACCTCTCTCCGCTGCTCCAGCTGCCCATTGCCATGTCCACCTACAAGGGCCACTTTCAGGATTAAATGCGTTATCTTCTCCCCAGACCCGCTCTGCCCCCCACCGTGTTCTTTATCTGGGCAAAAGGCACTATCATCTAGCCAGTTTCCCGAGTCAACAACCCTGAACTCATCCTCACCTCCTCCCTTCTCTCACTGCCCATCCAATTGATTGATGAGTGGCTGCGTTCTGTGGGCCCCTCCTCCTGAGGCTCCCTCCCGCCTCCCGCTGCACCCGCACTGCCCTACTTCAGGCCCAACTATTGCAATAGTCATCCTACAGGTCTGTGGCCTCCTGCCTCCTCCCTGTTAATCCACTCTCCTCAGGGCTGCCGGAGTCCTGAGATGTAAGTCTACTCGTCATTCTTCTGCTGAAAATTCCTCCATGGCTTCCCATGCCACAATGACATCCTGACTCTCAATACGGCACGTGAAGGCCCCCTCCCTAGTTCATGCTCTACCTATACTGAATGGTTCTACATATACTAAACGCTTCCCCCAAACATGACGGGCTTTCTCGTGCCTTTTCACAAGCCACTCGCTTGGCCAGACAAGCCTTCCCCACACCCCTGTTCCCCTGGCGAACCCCAACTCTTCCCTCAGAAGTCAGCTAGGAAAAAAATTAAATTAAATTAAAATTAATGTTAAAAAAAGGGGCTGGCCCCGTGGCCAAGTGATTGGGTTTACGAGCTCTGCTTCAGCCGCCCAGGGTTTTGCCGGTTTGGAACCTGGGTGCGGACATGGCACCGCTCATCTGGTCATGCTGGGGCAGCATCCCACACAGCACAACCAGAGGGACTCAGGACTAGAATATACAACTATGTACTGGGGGCTTTGGGGAGAAGAAGAGAAAAAACAGAAGTCAGCTAAGGCATTGCCACCTCTTGAAGTCTCCTTTGATTTCCCCAGCAGACTTAGGGACTCCCTCCTCTAAACTCCCATCGCAGGGACTACAGCCCTCACACAACCTGCAAGCTCCCAGAGGCCACGTCAGACCCATTCTCTCTCTTTTTTTCTTTTTGAGGAAGATTAGCCCTGAGCTAACAGCTGCCAATCCTCCTCTTTTTGCTGAGGAAGACTGGCCCTGAGCTAACATCCATGCCCATCTTCCTCTACTTTATATGTGGGACGCCTACCACAGTATGGCTTGTCAAGCAGTGCCATGTCCGCACCCGGGATCTGAACCGGTAAACCTAGGGCCAGGGAAGTGGAACATGTGCACTTAACTGCTGTGTCACCGGGCCGGCCCCTCAGACCCATTCTGAGTTGGAGCACCGACACAATCGAGGCTTGAAAGTCGTCGTCTTTCTGGGTCTCTGCTCATGTCCTTCCCTCTGTTCGTTCACAACCTGGACATCCTCCAAACCAGCTCACCCTCACCCTTTCCCTGGAAAGTGGTGCCTGCTCTTCCTCAGCAATTGCTCTCTCTTCCATGGCTTCCAGTGGCAGGCCTGGCAGTGCCATCTTTATCCAGTAGACCGGTGGAAGACATTTTTCATCAAATTCCGGTACATACATGCATTATAATATATGAAATACCAAAAATATATGAAATACCAAAAATAAATATATGTGAGTATACGGCACGTGACATACACATGCACTGCATAATGATGTTTTGGTCAGTGACAGATGGCATATACGTTGGTGGTCCCATAAGATGTGTACCATACAGCCTAGGTGTGTAGTGGGCTATACCATCTAGGTTTGTGTAAGTGCACTCTATGATGTTTGACAATGAAACTGCCTAGCGACGCATTTCTCAGAACGCATCCCTGTCGTTAAGCGACGCGAGACTGTACACAGCCAAAATAATGTATTTACTAGATGTGATATACTCCAATATTTTCTCTTTCACCCCAGTTCTTTTCTTGTTTTAACGCTGGTAATGACTCACTAAATTAAGCTCCTACCCAGGAATTGGTCCCCGCCCACCCTTTGGAACCTCTGCTGTAGCCAGTGGGGATCACGGAGGGTTCCCAGCAGGGGAGCAACCCGATCAGAAGGGGCATTAGGTCAGTGCTGCCCAAATGTTCTCAGGCGAAGGACCGATTCTGTAAATTTCCAAACTGTCGTGTACTTTACTTTTTTTTTTTTAAAGATTTTATTTTTTTCCTTTTTCTCCCCAAAGCCCCCCAGTACATAGTTGTACATTCTTCGTTGTGGGTCCTTCTAGTTGTGGCATGTGGGATGCCGCCTCAGCGTGGTCTGATGAGCAGTGCCATGTCCGCGACCAGGATTCGAACCAACGAAACACTGGGCCGCCTGCAGTGGAGCGAGCGAACTTAACCACTCGGCCACGGGGCCAGCCCCCGTGTACTCTACTTTTTAAAAATACAATAAGAATGAATTATTAGAAAACGAAATAGCCAAGACAGAAGAAAAGGCAAGCCTGATTCGTTACTATTAGCTTCGGCAGACACTGAGGAGGGGCTCCATGAACGTGCTGTTAGGTGGACACCAGCTTGGGGTTAGAGGCGTGAGGCGCTTGCCAGTCCTTTTGATGCCCTCAAGCCCTTGACATGTGGCCACACCTGCCCTGCCAATCTGTTCTGTAGCCGTTCCAATTTGCATAGTCTGCAGGGCTTTGCTAAGGAGAGAGGCGCTGTGCAGGCTCCTGCCCTGTCAACACAGCCCAGCTGCCTGAGTTCGCATCCTGCTTCTGCCACTAACTGGCTGTGGGCCGTGAATAAAGGGCTTCACCTCTCCAAACCTCGGTTTCCTCCTCGGACTGTCCTGGGAGATTAAGAAAGCAATCCACACTGCGGGGCTTGACTCAGGGCCAGAACCGGGTTTACACCTCACCTTCCAGCTCTCACAGCTGTGATTCTGTTGTTGTTTTCTGTCTTTCTGAGTCAGGCTCATCCTCTCGGGTCCCTTCTCTTTGCCCCTCACTGGCCACGTAGGCCAAGCCTTCTCCCTGCCTCAGCTCTTCGCTTCTTCTCTCCCTCGCGCGTCAGAAGATGGCTTACATCCTACTTGGCAGAGAAAACGGCGAGCTTCCTCCCCCAGCTTCCTTCTCCTCCAGGTTCTCCTCACTCCTACATCCTTCCTCCGGGCTGACCCTCCACCTGAGCCCCACTTACCTGCCCCTCTTCGCTCCATTGCTAGGAGCTTCTTTCCATCAGTGATTCCCTCCCTCTTCTGGGAATCCTTCCAAAGTCACATCTCTGGTCACTCCTCAGCCTAAGGCAGTCTGCCCTGTGGTGTGCTGCTAAATGTCTAACAACAGGCCCTCTGGAGAGAAAATGTATGCATATATACGCAGATATGAGTTTATTATAAATTTTATTGACATAAAGAATGTTTAGCAATTTACAAATAATAAAATATACAATATTCTTCATTGTAATTGCATATAGCAAATTGAATCTTACAGAAAACTTTCACTGATTTTTACCAACCTGCTAAATCCATAACCAACCTATAATTGTAACTGACAAATGAGTGCACTTTTGACACAAATGTTGGCTGATATTTTCGTTTGTGCCAACTACTAAGAAAAAAGTGAAACAATGAAGATGCATGTGGGAACTGCACTCATTTGTCAATGGTGTAAGCAACTTCTTTACTGAATCAGATATAGTTTTTGAATACTGAAAGAACATTTGCTCAATTTTTCTGTGCTATTCACAATGTAATGGCTACAGGCACAACATACATTTAAGTTTAATGTGCATTATTAACATTTTCTCCATAACTTTCCTAAGTGTAGACAGTCAACAAAACAATAACTCAAGCCCTGATTTCTGGTGTTTGCCAGTTTCCACGGTGTAAATGTTCCCACTGTGGCCAATTTCAAGGTACCAAAGTGATGTCACTGAATGCATACTTGGGAAGAACAGGGCAGCTGCATAACGTTATATAGTATTTGCACAGACACAATAGATGTAAATAACCTTAAAAGCATAAACAATAAATGATGAGGATTTTAGGCTGGTTACTTTTAAAACTGTAGATGAGAAGCAGGCTCTGAGGACTGGAATTTGCTTGCTCTTCCAGAGATATTTGCACTTGTGAAGGAAGTGGGGATGACCTTGTAGGGACCTGAAATTGGCCACCCCAGGATATGTCTCTTTGGAATCGGGATTGTTTGGGGCTGATTGTTTTGGGACAGGGAAGAAGGCTCTGAGGAATGGAACTTGCCCTTGTTGGGACACATTTACATTTGTAAGGTAAATCTCTATCTGTAAAAGGTGCCTCCCTCTCTGTACCAGGAAGGAGAAGAGAGATGACCTTGTCCCTAGAAACTCTTAATGGGGAAGGCAAGAACTTAAGTTGGTTGCTGTCTGGCAATCTCATGCAACTGATTTAGGGTGGTGGCTTCTAACCTTTCTAACCTTTACTTAATCCGATTTGATTCTTGTCTAAAAGTCATGGGATCACCCAATGACCAGACCCCACCTGCACTGATACCATTTTAACTTTTTTTCATGTTCTTTCCTTTGTCTTGTAAAGAGATGACTCACATACCCATGCCTTATAAAATTAGCCCTAACCCTCAACTTGGGGCAGCAGCAGGAGCTCTGACTGCCCGTGGGTCCTGTCCCCACGCACCAGCTCTGGCTGCCCATGGGTCCTGTCCCCATGCCAGCAGGGGCAGCAGAGGCAGCAGCAGCAGCAGCTGTGACTGCCCGTGGGTCCTGTCCCCACACACCAGCTCTGGCTGCCCATGGGTCCTGTCCCCATGCCAGCAGGGGCAGCAGAGGCAGCAGCAGCAGCAGCTGTGACTGCCCGTGGGTCCTGTCCCCACGCACCAGCTCTGGCTGCCCATGGGTCCTGTCCCCATGCCAGCAGGGGCAGCAGAGGCAGCAGCAGCAGCAGCTGTGACTGCCCGTGGGTCCTGTCCCCACACACCAGCTCTGGCTGCCCATGGGTCCTGTCCCCATGCTATTCCACACTATTCTCTAAATAAAAGAGCACTACTGCCAGATCTTGAGAGTCCAAGAAATCTTTCTTTTGACTCCTCGGCTCACTGATCCCGCATCAATAAAATACTGTAAAATTCTTAGGAAGTGATGAGTTTTGAGTATTTATCTTTGTGTGTGTTTTTTGGTTTTTTTTGAGGAAGATTAGCCCTGAGCTAACATCTGCTGCCAATCTTCCTCTTGCTGAGGAAGACTGGCCCTGAGCTAACATCCATGCCCATCTTCCTCTACTTTATACGTGGGACACCTACCACAGCATGGCTTGACAAGTGGTGCCATATCCGCACCTGGGATCTGAACCGGCAAACCCTGGGTCGCCGAAGCGGAAGGTGCAAAATTAACCACTGTGCCACCGGGCCGGCCCCTCTTTGTTTTTAATATAACTTATTTAATTGTAATTTTATATAATTTTTTTTTTAAAGATTGGCACCTGAGCTAACAACTGTCGCCAAGGCAGGGACTGGAGAGTGGGGATTCTGGAATCGCTTTGGAACAGAAGTGGAACAGTTCTGCGTGATGACAATGCTCGATGGCTGAGGAGGGTATGGACCACGAGGCCAGGCTGTTCCCAGAATACGGGGTCATGGGCTGGGGGCACGTTTACATTCCTGTCACACCCCCTGTCAGCTAGCCACCCTGCAACCCTGTGTCTCACAGCCCCAGAGCTCCTGGGGGCAGGGCTGGTGCTCAGGCACAGAGCAGGCCCTGGTCACAGGCCTGGCTGCTCCCCACCAACACCCCCGGGACAGTTCCAGGCTAAGGCTTGATCTTCAGGCAGGAGGAAGGAGGGCCAACCTCAGCCAGAGGCCCCAGAAAGCTGAAAATCCCCAGGGCTTGAAGGTCAGAGCTCCCTCTGAGGTGAGATAAAGGCCTGGAGGGGAAGAGGAAGAGGGCATTTAACAGAGGACCTGGCCGTATCCAGGTGCTCAGGGAAGGCTTTCCAGAGAAGGCCCTGCCTGGATCAAGATCTGAGGAAGGAAAGGGGTGTCCTAGGTGAACTGGGGGACCACGGTGAGTGGGGCTCACAGAAAGGCCCCACTTGCCCAGCAAGAGCCCAACCTGCAAACTCACCTTTCCTTCCTTGTCACACTGCCTTCCCTTGGGTTTTTGAAGGGCCCTTGTTCCCTTTCACCACAGGGCCTTTGCCCATGCTGTTTCTCTCCCTAGAAACCTTCCCTGCCTCTTCCTCCATCCTTTAGGGAGTTGGTAAGTTTGGAAGTAACCCAGAAGGACTTGAGGAAACGACTGTTAGTAGCAGATACATTTGAGTTTGCCAAGAAACTTTGCCACTGGCTTCACCCACGAAGAGCCAGAGGCCAAGTCTGTGGTTTTCTCCCTGTGGTCCCACATCTTTGCTGGTAAAATGTGGGCCCTGATGAGCGATAATGGGGAAAGCAGTGGAGCGTGAAGGAGACATGAGCCAGAATCCCCCTCACTGTGGAAGGTACAAAGTCAGTGCCAAAAAATTATCTGCTAAATGATCGGTCAGATGAGCAGAAGAGCCTGGCCAAGGCTGCATAGTTAATACCCCCCAGCCCTTACTCCAGGGTCAATGGATTTGCTTTTGAGTGGGCTGAGCCAGGGTCAATTTCTAGTGGCTTTGGGGCCATAGGCACACCTCAGGGCACACTGGGTTATACCTGTCCTTGCTCAAAAGTTACGGGAAGTTGCTAAAGGGGTCAAAAGAAGAACCAGCGGCCTTGCTGGTCTCTGTTCTCTCCCCCGCCCCCCCGCTGTTGCCTCACAGAGGGTCAAAACAGGCAAGATAAAATCTGTCTGACTCATGGCTCCAAAGAAACGGGACTTAGAGATGGGACCCGACCGCACCCTGCCCTGCCCATCCCTTTCTCTCCCCTCTGGGGCCCTGGGGTCCCGACCCGACCCGACCTGACACTGTGCCCGCCTGCACCCAGCTCTCCGGGCTTCCGCTTTGAGACTCTCTTCTGATCTCACCTGAGATCCAAATCTGGTTTCATTTCTGGAGAGTGGACCCGGTTGTGTGCATCTTCTCTAACAAAAAGTCGGATGTGAGTCAGGGAGGGGTGGAAACCCCATATCCTCCAAGACCTGCCCTCGGCCGCCGGCTTCTCAGCAGAGCAGTGGTGGCAGTTCTCCTGGGGAGCCAGGCCCGGCCCACACACCGCGCTGCCTCCAACCGGATCTTGGTGAGGCGGCAGTGTGGACGGGCACCTTTAGCACCCCGCCAACCCCAGGAGGCCCAGAACCAAGAGTCAACTCTGGATCCCTTGAGGTTGAGCGGGAGCCCTCAGGCAGCCCCTGGGACCTGCAGGAGACAGGAGAGAATATAACCAAGGCACATCCCTGGATATAGCACACATCCCTCCTGGAACCTGACACAGGGCCTCTGCCTGGGGTGATTTTTAGATCACTATTTATTGACTGTTCTCCAGAATAATTTAAATGAATGAATGAGTGACATTGACATTGAGTCAGGAGTCTTCAAAACCTGTACATTTCTGGGTTAAGAAAGCCCTTTACCGGCCTCTTTCCTTTCACTGAGAGCCCCCACCCCGCCTCAGTGGACAGCCACGGCAGACGCCCTTCTCCCTCCAGGTTCAGAGTCCCAGTCAGTAAGACGGCACAAGGTCTCCTTTCCACACAGGCCCAGTTCCCTCTTCCCCACGCTTCATTCCCATTCTCTTCTGTCTCTGTTGTCGTGCCCACGCAAAGCACACACAGAGAGCCCTAACCCAGGTCAACCTATGTGAAATTGTCTGAGAATAGAAAGTGCTAGAATACCCCCCACAAAACACACACATACACTGAAGCAGCACAAACTGGGCAAATATGAAGGAATTCAATTTCACCAAATCATTTTTTTTAATCATGGGATTTCCCAGTGTTTCAAAAGAAAATTACAACCCACAGACAAGCATATATAAGTAAACAACATGCAACACTGGCAGTGAGAAACCACCACCAAGGGGAACTGCTGGCTCTGTCATTGTTTCAGAAGCGTCACTCCTGCTCCTCCAACCATAGCGTGAGTTGTGTAAGATGCTGTTGAAAGAGCACAGGACTGAAAGGCAGGAACTTAATGTTCCAAACCCACAACTGCCCCCAAGTAGCTGTGTGACCTTGGCCGATCTCCTTAGCATCTCTGGGCTGTCTTGTTTCCATCTGTAAAATGAAGGATGGCCTTTAGAACTTTTGTCTTGGCTTTCTGTTATACTCACAGGTGCCTAGCCCACTACCACCTAGGAAGGGCTTAATAAGTACAAATGGAAAGAAACGGCCCAAAGTGATTTTTGAGTCAATATAACCCTAAACCTGGCTTAAGTTAAGATTTGGATAAACAAGGTACCATTTCCCAACCGGCTCATCAGGAAAGTTGGATAGGATACATCTTTGGAAGGCCGCACGGTCTTGGGATTTTGTCTTTTTCCAATTTTTAGCCCACGGGGTGAAGGGAGAGAGGTGGAAATTGGCAGTAGGAGTAACTCTACTCCTGTGGAGACAGTGGAGGGACCCATGTGACAGAATCACTGTAGGGGAGGCTTGCTGGCGTCACTGTGAGGGGCACCATTCCAGGCTGTCTTGGACCTGTCTTTAGGTGGAAGCCCCAGATGCGGGTCCTGCGCTTGGGGATGCATGATGACAGTGGCATGTGTCTGCCCATAACCTGGATGCAAACCCAGACATAGCCCCAGCCCAGTCCAAGGAGGAAGCAGGCTGAGGTATTCCAGACCACCCTTGCCTGAACACAACTGGCCATGTGCCTGTCCCCAGCCACTGGAGAAAGGACAGCCCTCTGCAGGGCAGCTGTGCAGGCAGGGTCCTGGGCTGTATGTCCCGGCAGTGGCCGCAGAACTTTGAGAAATGCTTCTTTCACCCCCAGGGTGTCCATATGCTCCTCCCAGCACTCTCTCTCTACCTCGTCAGGACCCAGGGGACACAAGAACCTGGGAGTCTCTTCAGGGAGAGTTTTCACAGACTGGATCTGAGGACAGTCACACACTGGTCCCAGAACATTTGCCTTCCGGTTCCCTCTGCCTCCTGAGGGGACACAACCCAGTGGGCTGGAAAGCTCAGCTTCAGAGGCAGGCCGCTCCACCTCTCACCCACATGGTGGCTGTGGGAAAGCTACCTGGCCTCTGTTTCCTCTTTCAGAAAATGAAAACAATAGGACCAACCCAACAAGCAGTTAAGAAGATTAAATGAGATAATGCAGACAGAGCACTTAGGCCAAACCCAGAGCAAGCTCATACTGACCGTGAGGATTACACAGAGCTACGGAAAACCCTCACAGAGTAGACCAAAAACAGCCTCAGTAACAATCTGTCGGCGATGCTGCTATAAGGGTCCCGTCTGGTCATATGATAGTGACTGGGAAAGGCCAGGAATGACAAAAGAAAAGAAAAGCTTGCCCCCTCCCAGGAAGTGGCAGACTCTAGGACAGTGAGTGCCCATGACTGCTTTAGAGGTTATGGATCCACCCCTCACTGCACAGCTGAGGAAACAGGCTCAGAGACAATGGGTGGTGTGCCTGAGACCACATTGCAGGTTTGTGACAGTAGTTGGACAAGAGGACATAGCTTCCAGTTTGTTCTTGGTGCGGCCAGTTTATCTTCTCAGATATTAATTTGTGTTTAGATGGTTGCGTTTTCTTCCCCCTCCCACTCCAAGAAGTTCTTGGATCAGTCCTCTTTGAGTTTCAGGACCAGATACAACAGCCCCAGGCCCTCCTCTCCTTTCTGTTTTCCTGAGCCTGGGCTCCTTGCAGACTCTGAGGGCAGTGTCTTGAAGGTCATGCTGACTATGAGAGGGGAGAGAGAAGAGGAAACTGAGGAGTGGGGAGAGGAGCAAGAATGTGCTCTCCACCCCGAGGGGGCAGCCTCAGAGGTGGGGAGGCAGGGCTCTGGACATGAATGCATCAAGGAGCCTGGGGACAAGAGTCTGAGCCACACAGGGCACCTGGCCCATGAGAGCAAACGGCGCATGGAAGTGCCCCTTTCCTGGGCAGCCCCGTGAGCCTCCTGGATTCTAGGGTAACCCTTACTGGGAGGGGACCTATACCGACCGTGATGGAATTTCCTCCTAGTCAGGCAAGATGGGAGCTCAGGGTTGCAACTAGTTGATCTCAGGAGCATCTGCTGCCCTGGTGAGATGGCAGACTGAGAATCACACTGTCCACATGAGGCACTGCTCAGTCCCCTTCATGATGTCATTCCCATGACAATATCACCCATTTGTATAGGGCTTTACAAAGTGCCTCCACAATCGTCTATTGGGTCCCTGAGATTCCGCCTGTTAACCAGATGAAAAAACCAGAGCTCAGAAAACAGACTGGATTTGCTCAAGTTCACACAGATAGTAAGAGAACTAGGACGAAACCCCAGTTCTCCTGACCCCTAGAGAGTGCTCTTCACAAGATGTCACTGCCCACCCTGTACTGCTCTTTGTACACAGCTGGCCTCCAGGCCACCAGCCGAGCCAGCTCTCTAGGAGAGCACACGTCGCTGTCACCTAGGTTCCAGGGTCGGCCTGGGACAGGCCTCTGCAGGAGAAACAAGGCCTGCAGGCAGCATGTGGGCAGGCCTGCCTTTCCTAGGTGGCCCTGCCTTGGGGACTTTGCAGGATGCAGTGACAGCTTTCTAGATGCTCACCTAACACTGGTTGTGTACCAGCTTGAATGGAAACTAAAGTCCTAATCATTGACAAAAACCTCTTTAGATGATGGGAAAAACAAAACCAAAAAGTATAACTGGTCACCAAACAGATGGAAAAATCTATAAACCTACCAGCAGTTAAGAAATGCCCACTAAATTTCACACTGTTGTTGCTGTTGTGCCTATTGGGTTAGCAAAGTCTTTTTTTCCCCTATATTGGTGGGAATATAAATTGATACAACTTTTCTACACATACACACACCAAAAGACTTAAAACTATTCACATCCTGGGGCTGGCCCTGTGGCCGAGTGGTTAAGTTCTTGCGCTCCGCTTCGGTGGCCCAGGGTTTTGTGGGTTCAGATCCCGGGCACAGACACGGCACCGCTCATCAGGCCACGATGAGGCGGCGTGCCACACGCCACAACTAGAAGGACCTGCAACTAGAATATACAACTATGTACTGGGGGGCTTTGGGGAGAAGAAGAAAAAGAAGAAGAAGAAGATTGGCAACAGATGCTAGCTCAGGTGCCAATCTTAAAAAAAAAAAGTATCCACATCCTAAATACAACACGGTATCTTAGATTGGATCCTGGAATGGAAAAAGGACATTAGTAAGAAAACTGGTGAAAGCCAAATAAAGTCTGGAGTTTAGTTAATAGTAGTGTATCAACGCTAATTTATTAGTTTTGATGAATCCACTCTGGTAACCACGTTAAGACACGAACATTAGAGGAAGCTGAGAAAAGGGTATCTGGGAACTCTCTGTACTGTCTTTGCAACTTTTCTGTAAATCTAAAATTATTTCAAAGTGAAAAGTTTATTTTTAAAAATGCTTACATTTTTTACCCAGAATTTTACTTCTAAGATTTTATCTCAAAACTTATCAGAGATGCAGAGGGACATTTATGTACAAGGATATTGCATCACTTGTGATAATCACAAAAATGTGAAATTATCTACATGTCCAAGAAGAGCAGGTTGATTAAACAGGTTATGATGCGCCCAGTGATGACAGAATGTGGTCAGAAAGAATCACTTTATAATAATATTTATTGACATGGAAAATGCTAACAATTGAAGGTAAAGTGAAAGAATGAAGACGCAAAACTATATATAGTTTAAGCTCAATACAACACTTAAAATGATGTACATAAGCAAGACAAGAAGGAAATATACCAAAATATTAAAGGTAGTTATTCACAGGTTATATAATTTGAGTGAATCTTATTTTCTTCTGAATATGTTTATATATACTATAAATTTTCTACAATGAACATATGTTATGTTTATAATAAGGAAAAAAGGTATGAAAAATCCAAAACCCATGGCAGTTCCTCAAAAGTTTATAGACAGGGGCAGGCCCGGTGGCACAGCAGTTAAGTTCGCACGTTCCGCTTCTCGGCAGCCTGGGGTTCACCAGTTCAGATCCCGGGTGCAGACATGGCACCACTTGGCAAGCCATGCTGTGGTAGGTGTCCCACATATAAACTAGAGGAAGATGGGCATAGATGTTAGCTCAGGGCCAGTCTTCCTCAGCAAAAAGAGGAGGATTGGCAGTAGTTAGCTCAGGGCTAATCTTCCTCAAAAAAAGAGAAGTTTATAGACAGAATTACTATATGGCCCAGCAATTCTACTACTAGGTATATACTCAAAAGAATTGAAAACATATGTCCACAAGAAAATTTGTACCTGAATGTTCAGAGCAACATTATTTGTAAGAACCAAAAAGTGGAAAAAATCAACGTGGCCATCAGGATAAACAAAATGTCGTACAATGGAATATTATTCAGCAGTAAACAGGAATAAAGTACTGATACATGCTACAACATGGATGAACCTTGAAAACATTAAGTGAAAGAAGCCAGACACTAAAGGCTGTTTATTGTATGATTCTATTCATATGAAATGTCCAGAATAAGCAAATTCACAGAGAAAGTCGATTAGTGGTTACCAGGGGCTGGGGGCAGGGAGTGACTGCTAATGGGTCTGAGGTTTCTTTTGGGGGTAATAAAATTTCCTGGAATTAGATAGTAATGATGGTTGCAAAACCTTGTGAATATACTAAAAGCCACTGAAGTGTACATTTTAAAGTGTAAATTTTGTCGTTTGTGGGTTATTATAGCTCAAAAAAAGAAATGAAGGAGAAACAAAAAAAATATCTCCTACCCTAATGGCACATGTCACTGCTTCTCATAATTTTCTCTAAAAAAATTGTTTTTCCAAGCCAGCACGGATGGGCTAGTGGTTAAAGTTCGGCACTCACCACTTCAGCGGCCTAGGTTCGTTTCCTGGTCGCAGAACCACACCACCTGTCTGTCAGTTGCCACGCTGTGGCGGCAACTCACATAGAAACTAGAATGACTTACGACTAGGAGATATATACAACCATGTACTGGGGTGTCAGGGAGGAAAAAAACAAAGAGGAAGATTGGCAACAGATGTTAACTCGAACATTGTTTTCTGGGGCTGGTCCAGTGGCGCAGTGCTTAAGTGTGCACGTTCCACTCCTTGGCAGCCTGGGGTTAGCCGGTTTGGATCCCGGGTACGGACATAGCACCATTTGGCAAAAGCCATGCTGTGGTAGGCATCCCACATATTAAGTAGAGGAAGATGGGCACGGATGTTGGCTCAGGGCCAGTCTTCCCCAGCAAAAAGAGGAGGATTGGCAGTAGTTGGCTCAGGGCTAATCTTCAAAAAAAAAAAAAAATTGCTTTCCTTACTTTTAAATGATGCTCCATCTGATGGAGTCCAGCTGCCCTCCTGGCCAGCCAGAACTGTGTAGGCAGAGCAGGCAGTCATGTGTTTATGTCGTGGATGACTGGAAACCCCTCCCCATCAGTCCCTTCCTTCTCCACCAGTTGTCTGTTAGTTCCTTCCATCCCTCCCTCCCTCCATCCCTCAGGCACTAGAGCTACACTGCCTGGAGGCCCCACAACGAGGAGCTAATCCTTAGACTTTCCCTTTGAAATTGCCACTATGTCCCATTAAATCTCCCCTATAAAATACAAGTTTTCTGGGATTTTAAATTTACTCCCCGTGTGGGAATTAATCAGAGCTTTCTAACACACAGCTGGCTGAAAGGGACAGACACACAGCAGAGAGGGGCTTTAACAAGGGCAAAAGGAACGGGAAGGTTCGCAGCAAGTGGCAACTCCTGGAAGGGACAGTCTTGGTGGTCTGGGAGCACTGGCCCTCGGCGTCTTCCAGGAGAGAGGGGAGGACAAGGGCAAAAAGGCAAACAGGCTGACCTACCAATCCTGAGAAGGCAGGCCTGCCTCTCACCCTGGTTGAGCCTGAGGCTGGTCACCATGAAATCTTAGGCCTCTGAAGTGTGACCCCCTCGGGTCTAGAGGCCTTTGAGACATCCTGAGTGGAAGATATTGCTGCGTTAGAATACTGGGAGCAGAAAGGGCTGGCAAAGCTGGCAGCTGGGTCCCTCTGCCAAGCCCTTCCCTCCCACGGCTCAGTGGAGGGCTCAGTACTGTGTTTGCAATCTGTCTCAGCTGAGCCTCTTGTTCTATTGGAAACCCAAGATCTCCCAGTAGCCTAAGAACATACTCCCTGCAGGACTGTGCCAAGAGTAAAGTAAAAAGAAGAGTCAGTTTTGAAAAAGTAAAAGTATTGGAGAAGCAAATGAAAATTTAAAAACTGGCCTGGGCTCCTTTCTGTAGGGTGTCTAGAACTTCGTAAAGTGTGGGCAAGTGTTTGGGCCTGGGACACCTGAGGAGGGACGGGGAGGAGGCAGGAGGCCCTGGAGCAAGGCAGACCTTTGAGTCAAGATTCCACCCTACTGCTCAGGGCCAGGCTGGGCTGGCCTGGGCCGGGCAGACAGTGTATTGAAATGAAAAGTTGGTGGAGAAATTTAAGGAATGGGGGAGGGTGTGGGGAAGCAGTAGTTAATAGTTCTGCACATGGAGGCTCCCCTGGCCAGCCTACATGAGCCCCAGGGTGGGAGTGAGATTGGGGGTAGGGGGATCCTCATGTGTGATGGTCAACAGTTCTGCCTGTCTCTACCTCCCTTCTTCTGGATATAGCACCTTACTTCTCTGAGGGAGAACTCCATCTCCCTCAATTCCCAGTGGGACTGTCAGCACAGAACCCACACCAGCCAGTGAGACTCAACTGAGAGATCACACAAGGAGGCTGGCACTACCTCTACCCAAAGGCAGCCTTCCTGTTCCTGAGACCCCAGGCCCAACTTTCCTGCCTTCCTGAGGTCTCAGAGTCAATCTCTTCTTCAAGGCTGTGAGCCAGAATTCTTCTAATAAGTGACCCCTCTTTGGGCTTACGTTAGCTGGACCCACACTGATATGGCATGCAGAACAGGATGCCACAGCACTAACAATTCCCCTTATTTACTGAGGGTCTCGTATGTGCTAAGAACAGTGTGGGGTGACACACATATTAATCTCTCATTCCACAGACGCAGAAATTAGGACTCACATTAATACCATGTCTCGAGTTCCATAAGTAAAGGAGATGGAAAGGGGATTTAAATCCAGTTTGATCTAGCTTCCAAGCCTAGCTTGCTCTCTCTCCTTCCTTCCTCCCTCCCTTCTTTCCTTCTTTCCTTCCTTCCTTCCCTCTTTCTCTTTTAGATTTGGACCTTGCAGGCAGAGAGCTGAGTTAGCCAGCTCCTCAGGTCCTGGCACTTGATCACCATTGTTCCATGCAAAGCCCCTCTCTTGTTTCATTACTCAAGTTCTTCCCACCTCAGTGCACCACCTTCCTATTGTCCGTGATCATGGCTCACAGGTAATAGAGTCGGGCCCTCACTGCCAGGCACTCTAGATATTTGGGAGAGGCTAGCCTTTGGGTTTCTTTGTTTACTTGTGGATCAAAATCCAGTTTGACCTGAGAAATTTTTCCAGGTGACTCTCTAGCACTCCCATCAATTGGCCAACCTATTGGCCTTATTATGGGCTCAGCTCTGGGCTGCGCTGAGATGTGGACTTGGTGAGAAAGGGATAGACAGTTTCCACCCTCAAGAAGTTTAAAATTCATCCAGCCAGCCACTCAACAAATACATATCTAGCACTGACTTGATGTGCCAGGTCCAAGGACAGAAAGATGAATTCAACAGTTGCTGCCCTCTGAGAGCTAAGAGCGTCGTGGGGGAGAAGACGATTAAGCAATCAGACCGGTGTCACAAGGCTGTGGTAGGGGAGATGCAGGAAAGCTGGGTGGACACGGAACCCAGGCCTGGGTGTGGCTCAGAGAGTAACATTAACCCCAGAAATTATGAAGAAATATACATCTATAAGTACATTTATTTCTGCTCATCTGCCTCAGCATCGTATAATCATGGTGGATGGAATTTTCATCAGATTTGGAGGGGAAGTTTGGGACGACCAGACTTAAAATGCAGCCTATGTGGCATGCAGCGTGGGGAGCCACGGGGGACACCTCAGAGAAGGAAGAAGTCATCCTAGACTAGACCTGTGGGGACTGGGGCCAAGGGAGGCCTGTCTGACTGTTGAATAGAATACAGATGTCCCCATAGGCAGGTGCCTTTACTGGAGAAACCAACCAGGGTGTCTAATACAAATCCCAATCAAAAGCCATGGTGCGGAAGGTCCTGCCCTGCAGGCGGCAGTCAGGACTGGGCTGCTTCCCACAGGGGTAACTGTGTGTGGCCCAGGAGAGGTAGCGGGGGGCCATTTAGCTAACGGTAGTGAATGGCCCTCCTGAGCAGCCTAGCTGCCCAGCAGGTGAGAAGCCAGCAGCGAGCACTCCTCCCACCCTGGGCAGAGTGCACCCAGGACAGAATCTGCTCACCAGAGGCTGCCCCCTGGGGTGGGTCAAGGCCTCCCAGGTCAGCAAGTCCATATGAGGACACCTAAAAGGTTCTTTAACTCAGGTTTTCACATCCACAGCCCAGCTGTGTTGAGCAGGAAGAAGCCCACCCTTGGAAGTGGGAGGACAGTTTCCTGGAAGCCCTGGTCCATGCAGCAGACCTCAGGAGGTGCCAGGGTTTGGGACATGGGTTCCCAGCCCCTTCTCACTCAGAGACTGGGGACTGTTTGACTAAATGGTGAGGGACATCAGGGCCATCAGAACTCCCCCTTCTGGGGGCCTCGCTGCTGGTCCACGCTGATTGGGATGCAGAGTTCGGGGCCCGGACCACTAGGAGCCAGGCGAGTGGGAGGGGATGTGAGGTCACTCAGAGGAGAAGACAAGCATCCTGCTCCCAGCTGGAGCTCAAGAGGGGTCCCCATTGGTGTAGTGCCACAAGACCTGCTGTGGAACACAATTCTTCCCAGCCCTGCTGACCACAGACGTGTGGGGCTGGGGCTCGGCACAGGGGAATTAGAATGGCAGGAAAGCCCTGCAGAGGGTGTGGGCCTTCCTTTGGGCCTCGATGGTTGAGCCACCTTGGGTTAGGAAGAAAGGGAAAGGGTCAGGAACGGTATTCCAGGGAGCAGAAACAGCCCAAACAAAAGTGAAGAGGTAGGAAGAGGGCGTTTGATCAGAAGTCCAGCCTGAGTGAGGAGAAACCACCAGGAAGAGGAGTCCTGGAGACTACAAGACTCCCACCCACCCACCCGCCCCCGCCCTCCAGCAGAAGATGCCCATGTTCCCCTGTCACATGTGCATCTCCTGTCTCTTCTCCTATCCCCCACCTCCAGGGCCAAAAAGCCAAATTCCAGGATCCACAGGAAACAAAGGTGGGCTTTCCAAGGCCCCTCACAGCTTCCCTTCCTTCCTGTTCCTCTCGGCCTCCTGACTCTTATCTTTGCCCTGGATATACTTTTCCTTTCATGTAAAAATAAATCATCACTCACACACACACTTGCTTAAAACTCTCCAGTGGCTCCTCACTGCCCATGGGACACGATCCCAAATTCTTACTCTAGGCCGGCCCTACCTGGTCCCTGGCCCTCCCCAGGCTGGCTCAGCCCCTCCCCTCTCCTCTCTCAGCTGCCACTTGCTCAGGGTCTTCTGCACCCCTCTCCTGGCCTTTGTCCATGCTGCCTCCTCTGCCGGGAAGGCTCGTTGCCTGCAGGCTGCAACTTACTATCCTTTCCTCACAGAAGCCTTCCCTCCTGGTCGAAACCGGGTCCCCCCTCACCAGCTCTCTCAGGACCCTGTTGTTTCCCTTCACGCCGTTCATGCCACTTTCTATAGCCATGTGTCTCTTGCGTGACCCCGTATTTCGTGTCTGCTCCCCATGCTGGAGTGCCAGCTTCTCAGGCGAGGTCTTTGTTTCATTCACCCTAATTCCCCAGACCCCAGCGCACATCCAGACCCATGTTTCCTAAATATTCAAATGACACCCCTCTGGCTGTAGGGTGAAAAATCTAAGTTCTTGGCACAAAGACACAATGTGCCCTTCGCCTGCCCTCCTGCCTCATGTCCCCCTAGTTGGTCACCCCCATCCCTGACCTCCTTAGGGATCCTGGACTCAAGTCGGACAAGGCTACTTTCTATTCTTTGAACATAATCTGCTCTTTCTCATCTCCATACTTTCCTATAAGCTTTTCTCTTGGTAGAGAATAGCAAACTCTTGTTCACCCTTCAAGACCCATTCCAGCATCCTTCCTGGACTCCCCCAGCCAGAGTTCACTGTCTCTCCTCTTCCATCCCTCCCCACAGCAGGCTGTCCCCTTTCTTGTCCTCCAGCCTCTCTTCTCCATTAAACTCCTGGAGGCAACCTCTGATCTTTTTCATCTCAAGTGTCTTTTACACAGCCTAGCACACAGTAGGGCCTCAAAACAAAGATCTTACATGCTGAATGGTTTCTGCTCAATAAGAGAGGAATGTTCCAATGTTACAGTGGACCCCCAAAAAACATGGGCTTCCTTGTAAGGTAGTAGGCTCCCTGCTATGGGGAAGTCTTTAAGCAGAGGCTGCACATGCTATACAAGTGTTTTTTAAACTCTTTGTGACCCATTACACACGTACATAAATATCACACTAAAAACAAAAGTTTCACAAAGTGATACTTACTCTTTCTCCTGTGTTGTATACCCTGGTATTTTTATTCTATTTCATTTTTCATAAATGCTGGTTTTAACCACTAACAACTGGTATCACAAGCCACAAATGGGTCAACACCCACAGTTTGTAAAGCACTCCCATGCTAGCCAACATGTTAGATTCCCTGACCTCCACAGTGCCACATTTTCTCTTTAACGCAGCTCCCAACACCAGTGGGCACCTCAAGGTAACTTACCCCATCGAAAGGGTGATTCTCTTAGAGCTGAGCAGGGACTAGAAGAGGAAGGTTCTGTGGATTGGGTGACAGGCAGGAGGACTCCCTGCTACAGCTGCCCAGAGACCAAGGCCTCCCATTCATTCAACCCAACAAACATTTATTGAGTACCTAATATGTGCTGGGCACTGTCCTAGTCTCTGCAAATATAGCCATGAGCAAGAGATAAAAACCCCTGCTATGAAGACAAGGATGTGGAGAAATTAGAACCTTTGTGAATTGTTGGTGGGAATGTAAATGGTGCATCCTTTGTAGGAAATGGCGTGATACTTCCTCAAAAAGTTAAACATAGAATTATCATATGATCCAGCAATTCCACTTCTGGCCATATATCCCAAAGCAATGCAAGCAGTGACTCAAACAGGTATTTGTACATTAATGCTCATAGTAGCATTGTTCACAAGAGCCAAAAGGTGGAAGCAACCCAAATGTCCATCCACAGACAAATGGATAAAGAAATGTGGTATATACAATGGAATATTATTCAACCTCAAAAAGGAAGGAAATTCTGAGACATGCTACCACCTGGATGAACCTTGAAGACATTATGCTAAGTGAATTAAGCCAAGCACAAAGAGATAAATACTGTACGATTCCACTTGTGAGGTATGTAGAATAGGCAAATTCATAGAGAGAGAGTAGAATGGTGGTTGCCACGATCTGGGGAGAGGGAGGATGGGGAGTTATTTTTTTTTTTTTTTAAGATTTTATTTTTTTCCTTTTTCTCCCCAAAGCCCCCCGGTACAGAGTGCGCGAACTTAACCACTCGACCACGGGGCCAGCCCCCAGGGAGTTATTTTTTAACGGGTATAGAGATTCAGTTTGAGATGATGAAAAAGTTCTGGAGGGGCTGGCCCTGTGGCCGAGTGGTTAAGTTCTCGCACTCCGCTGCAGGCGGCCCAGTGTTTCGTTGGTTCGAATCCTGGGCGCGGACATGACACTGCTCATCAAACCACGCTGAGGCGGTGTCCCACATGCCACAACTGGAAGGACCCACAACAAAGAATATACAACTACGTACTGGGGGGCTTTGGGGAGAAAAAGGAAAAAAAATAAAATCTTGGAAAAAAAAAGAAAATTTCTGGAAATGGATGGTGGTGATAGTTACACAACAATGGGAATATACTTAATGCCACTGAATTGTACACTTAAAAATGGTTAAAATGGTAAATTTTATGTTATGTATATTTTACCGTAATTTTTTTTTAAAAAAAACATGCCGCATGGAACTTATGCTCTAGAGGCACAGACCCAGAGAGGAGCTCATTAACAAAGAGTAGCATTAACTCTCGCCACCTCAGAGTAGGGGTCATAAACTACATCTGGCTCTGCAGAATCTGAGTGGGTGGTAGGAGGGGTCAGAAACAGGAGGGCTGACAGGTTCCCCCACACTCTCCACACAGAATAATTCCCCTTGTATCTGTTTGCAATTTTAAGCATGTTCAGATGAAATTCTGTTTGGGAAAAAAGGCTACCACATAGACTCACCAACTGTAACAAATGCACCGGTCTGGTGGGGGATGGAGATAATAGGGGCTGCTATGCATGTGTAGGCGAAAGGGGCATATGGGAAATTTCTGTACCTTCCTATTAATTTTGCTGTGACCTAAAGCTGTTCTGAAAAAATAATAGCCTTTGGGGGGAAAAAAAGGCTAACACTGCTTTAAAACATGTGTTTTTCTAAACCACTGCCTTCCTTCTCTAAAATGACCACTGGTTGAGAGATGTTTCCATGAAGTGAGCAGGTATGCAGCACTTTGCAGACAGGTGTTGGCTTTGTGAGGGAGGTCCCATGAGTGGGCAGGGATCCAAGGAGCCAGCAGGGGACCAGCCTGGAAGGGCAGTGCTCTCAGAGCCCTTCCGGCCCGTCCCCTGGGCTGCAGTGGTCAGTTATCAGATCTCTGGCTCCATCTCCTCCTGAGGGCAGAGTTCTCAGCTGAGTCATCTCTGGTCTTGCCCAGGGTGGGGTATGGAAACAGCACCCAACGTTGGCCTTGGAAACCTTGGCTCCAAGTCCTGGCTCTGCTCTTTATAACACTTAATGTCCCAGGCTGTTTACTTAGCTGTAAAATGGGGACGACTGGACACCACCCATCTCCCGGGATACAGTGTGCATGACACCACCGGAGGACGCCCAGCACAGTGCCAGGCACAGAGGAAGCACGCAGAGGGAGCTTTAGTGTACAAGCTCGAAAGGTCAAAAATGGGGTCTGTGGGCCCTAGCTGTGCCTGGGAGACCTGGGGGCAGGGCCCTGCCCCCTCAGACGTGCCGAGTAGGCCTGGCCAGTCCTAGCACCAGCTTGGGGTGCAGAAGGGGCACCTCGTGCACAGCCACCCCCAGAGCAAATAGCCAAGGAGAGCACTGGACTGACGAGACAGCAGCCCTCAGATGCCTCCAAATGCTTTGGAGTCAAGTCAAGTTTCAGGAGATGGTTTCCAAGGAAGGATGCCCCAGCCCGCTGCCCCCTCCCCAAAGGGCCACACCCTGCCCTGCCCCCAAACCAGTCTCCACATGTGACAGTTCTCTGCCTTCCATACTGGGCTGCAACTTCTTGAAGGCAGGGATCCAACCTACTCATCTCTACACTCCCAGAACGTAGAGATCAGTAACTGTGTGATAAATCGGTGGTGGCAGTGGTGGTGGTGATGATGACAATGGGGTCGATGACAATCACAGCAGCTATCTGTATACAGCCCTGACTGGGCACGGCACAGTTCTAAGTGCCCCGCTTTAACTCTTTTAAACCTCACAAATGTCCTAACGGGTGTGTACTTATTCCATGACCCTTATTTTTAATGAAGGACTGAGGTGTAGAGGGTAACTTGCCAAAGGTCACACACGAAGTGACAGAAGCAGGACCTGAACCTGGGGGCCTCCGTTTGCCGTTTTACCGCCACTCCCAAGTGCCTGGGCAACGGTGCTTACCCTTCTGCTGACTCCTCATCCATGGCGAAGGGAGCATCTTGAGAAGGGACTTCAGAACCCTCAAGTCCCTTCCTAGGCAGGCTGTGCAGTCCCCTCTGAGATGCCCCCGGCAGGGAGGGCCATCCCAAGACTGTGCAAACCTTCCACTGACAGGGAAGACACAGGGCACCTTTCTCAGACGGAAGGCAGGCCTGCTTCCCTCCAATGTGGCCCAGCCCCTGGACATACAGATTTGTCCTCTCCTTGACCCTCAGGTGGCTCTTCAGGTGTGTGGGCTCACCTCTCTTCTCCAGGCTGATGGTCCCTGCCTCATCACCCACTCTTCCATCTCCAGACCCTCTCCCTTCTGGTGACCCACCTAGGACATTTCCTACTTGGTTAGTCTCCAGGAGCCTGTGCCCCACGGTGGATATCCCCGTGGCCTGAGCAGGGAGTGGAGATGGCCATGTCCTCTCCTTTGTCTGCACCTCTCATGTGTGGGTGGGCTCTCCTGAGCCCCGGACTCCTGGCCCACATGGAGCCTGTGGTTTCCCAGCCCCTGGCACCCCTCCACAAGCCCAGCTCCAGCGCCCCATCATCTACTTAGATGACTGATTTTGTTGAACCCAAACATAAAATGTTATATTTTCCCTTGTAAAATTCCCTCCTTTTCCTCTACTCTGACAAGACTGTTTTGAATCCTGACTTTGTCACCCCAAAGCCATTTACTTGTCCCTCCCAAGGCTGTGTCATCCGCAGCCTAGAGAAGCCTACCTGTAGGATCTTTATTGATTTAAAAAAAAAAAAAAAAAATTGGGGCTGGCCCAGCGGCGCAGCGGTTAAGTGCGCACGTTCTGCTTCTCAGCGGCCTGGGGTGCGCCAGTTCGGATCACGGGTGCAGACATGGCACTGCTTGGCACGCCATGCTATGGTAGGTGTCCCACATATAAAGTGGAGGAAGACGGGCATGGATGTTAGCTCAGGACCAGTCTTCCTCAGAGAAAAAGAGGAAGATTGGCAGCAGTTAGCTCAGGACTAACCTTCCTCTAAATAAATAAATAAATAAATAAATAAATAAATAAATAAATAAATAAATATTAATTAAAAATTACTGAACAGGACAGGTTTCAGTTTCCTCCTCTGTGTTTAAATCTAGGACTAATAAATGGATGTGTCTCTGGTTAGCCCACCTCCCCAGAGGGCTGATTCAGGGACGCGAGTCAACCTGGATGACCACCTTTGGGGAATGTGACAGGTGGACTTTGCCCCTGAAAGGGGTTGAGGGGGTTCCACTAACATCTCCTCTCCTGTTGGGAGCTTTATTTCACTCCATATGATCTTTGTAACTTCTTCTCCCACTTTGAGGACTATTCTCAGGGGAGGCAGAGTTGGAAACAAACCGGAACTGGGCACTCCCTCTGTCTCTCTGACGTTACCACTCCATGCCTCCCCCTGCAGAGGGCCTGCCCTTGCGTTGTTCATCCTTCTGCTAGAAATAGACTTCAATAAGGAAGCAGATGAGCAACCTTTGTGCTGGCCGGGCTTCCTTTATAATCACTGCTAATTCTGGACTTTGGTCCTTCTGGACGTTCTGACACACCAGGCATCATGTACATGTGAAAATCCAGTAGGTTCATTGAAAATCTAAGCTCATCTGTCTTCTTTTGCTGTTGACTCCCCTTCTCTCTGTTCAAATCATTTTGTGATTTCATCATCAGAATCTAATTTCCACTAGTTAGAATGCTTAAAAGCTTGAGTGGTTTTTCTCTACCCCACACATTATTATATTCCTATTGAAAAAAAGAATTTCATTAGGCAGCTTCTTAGAACCACCACTTGACCAAGCCCTACTCCATTTCTGGCCTTAGGGACACATCAGTGAATGGCTTTGCAAACCTCTGAAATCTTTTCAGACTTCTTTTTTTTCCTTCTTCTCCCCAAAGCCCCCCAGTACATAGTTGTGTATTCTAGTTGTAGGTCCTTCTAGTTCTGCTATGTGGGAGGCCACCTCAGTCTGCCTTGATGAACATTGCTAGGTCTGCACCCGGGATTCGAACCTGCGAACCCTGGGCCACCAAAGCAGAGCATGAGAACTTAACCACTTGGCCACAGGGCCAGCCCCTCAAAGACTTTTGATATTGTTGTTTTAGTTTATTATTGTTATTCTCCCCAATTAGGAGAAACAGTTTCATCATTTTGTAATCAAACAGTATTTGCAAATACCAACAACAGGAGGTGCAATGCATTATGCAGGCATACTATGTAATACCCTATTGTGAAGACAGAAACCTCCTGGTGGTGTGACACTTCTCCAACCCCGCAGCCTTCTACTTAACATTCACCTTCTCAGATGGTGTGGAATAAATCACCTTTGTCTCAGAAATATCCGGCTTTTCTTTGAGGTTCCCTCACTGATTGGAACACCCCTGCAGTCACCCAGGGTGACTCACAGAAGCAGATCTGGGGACCAGGTGGCCAAGAGGCCAGGAGAGAACAGCCTACTGGAGAAACAGACCTGGCCCTGCTGCTTGAGTAGGCTGTCCTCAGGCAAAGCAGGGAACAGGGCAGAATTTGTCTTACAAGCCCACCCACCACTGCTCTCTAAAAACTCACCCCAGCCCAAATCCCAGGGGCTTTGTCCTGCCCTCTGGTCATTTAGGCCACCCCACCCAGGCCTGCCATCTCCAGGGAGTGCCCAGCTCAGAGTCCTCTCTCTACACCTATCTTCGGGGCATCAGGGAGCCACTATCAGCAAGCTTTCAGACTGGAAAGGATTATTCGGGAATTCACACTGGTGAAAAAGGAATGCAAGAGTAACAAGGGGTTTGGGGCTGTGAGGCAGACTAGGGCTGGGTGGGTAGGACCCTGAGATCACAGCGTGCCTCAAACCCATGGGGACGATGGATGGCCTTAGTCAGGACTGGCTCAACAGCACCTAATTTATCCAAAATCACTGAGGTTCCCATGGATTACTTTTTCTGAAAAGTGAAATTTCAATTGCTAAAACACTATTTTAACCACTTTAAAGGGAAATCTTGCTAAAATGTGACCGCAGTTCCCTAACACCTTAAAAAAATATCCTTTTCCCACTGAAGTAGTCATCTTTAGGAGCATCCCTTATGGAACTAGAGAGTAAAGTGACTGTGTGTCCTTCTTATTGTTTCTGTCCTTCCCATGGTCTTTACTTTTCTGTTATCTACACATCTGGCTCTAAAAACCGCCTCCCACCTCTCCGGGCCATTTCTTTTCTTCTGTAGGAGTTGGGAAATCAGACAGCCACTCTTGTTAGAACAGTTTGCTAAGTAAGAGTTGACAGAGTGTGAGGCCATGAGAGGAATAAACACCCGGTTTAGAGGCAGGGATTCTGATGTAGCTATTTCTGTGGGTCCTGTTTTCAATAACTTCTGGTTCAGGGCTAAAGTCCAAAGGAAGACGGGGCTCCCAGACTCCCACCTGGAACACTCCTTACATACATTTATGACCCATCCTCTGGCTGGTAAGACGTTTCTATTCTTATGACGCTGCATGCAGGAGCCCCATGTTTTGCTCTTACTCTATCTGCTGTTTGTAGCCCCACTAGGCCCGGGAGCTTTGCCTCCATGAGGAGCCTCATCAAGAGGGATGAGGTGTACAGTCTTATGACGCCTGACGGTGAGCTAGTGTCTTTCTCTCTACTGTCTGGAGTGCTTTATAGGCTGGAACCTCCTTCCACAGCACTGAGGCAGCATCTGTGACCATGACCACTTTATGGCATGAGCAACTGGGGCCCTGAAAGGAGACTCCACGGAGAGAGCAGAGCCCCACCACGTCAACCACCACCAAGAGCACAGAGCTGCCAGTGCCATTGGCTGCCAGCTCTTCAGGAACCCAGAGGAACTGTCTGGACAGGGCCACTTGGCCTGTGTTTGGAGTTTTCCTGAGCAGCAATGACCTCACTCTGTATTTTTTTACCCTGTGGGTTGTGACCTGTTACTGGGTTGTGAAATCAGTTTAGTGGGTCACAACCAACATTTTTTTAAAAAAAATAAATAGAACAGAAAATATCCAAGTGCATCACATGTAGTGAGAGTGTTATTTTTCTAAAGCTTTTGCTTTGGTTGTATCTATCTGTATGGAGGTGTGTGTGGTGGTTGGGACATGAGATATATTGAAGGAAGTTTGAAACACAGTGATCCAATGCACATCCGTCCTGCAGCTACATATTCCTGAGATCCATCCCTGCCACCTCCACCTGCAACGGGGAAGCCAAATGGAATCTATTCAGGGCCCTAAACCTGGCTTCACCTGGAAGGGACAGGAGTCAGGGAAGCCTTTTGGGGGGGAAGTGAGGATGCTATGGCATGAGCAGGAATAGGGAGAGGGGGCAGCAGGGCAAAAGGAAAGGCATGGGCAATGTCCTAGGTAAGGAGTGGGGAGCGCAGGGGCTCAGAGAGGCCTGTGGGGGCAGCTGTAGATACCTGCTTCTTGGAGGGGCGAGAGACAGAAAGCCCATTTGATTTCAAAGTGACCTTTGGGGGCTGCTTGATAGTAGAGTGTCAGGCCTGGCGTCCCTATCGTTCATTGATCCAGTGAATGCAAACTAACAGTGCGTGCTTTTCTTCTGTCAACTTAAATTTAACTTTTAATTAATTAAAATGAAAAATCCAATTCCTCGGTTACACTAGCCACATTTCAAACACTCAATAGCCACATGTGGCTAGTGACTATCGTATTGTATAGCACAGAAGAACATTTCCATCAACGCAGAAAGGTCTACTAGACAGGGATGTTCTAGAATGAGAGAATGAATATTTCATTCCAGGATCGCCTTCCCTCAGGAATGCAACATCTTCCATTATTTCTATTACACCTATAGTTCTAAATGCAAACGCCTCTGGGAGAGGTATTCGAAGGGCTTAAATTCTTGCCAAAGAGCAACTCGTTGATATCAAGGGCCTGAAGAAAGCCAGAGTCTAAGAAGCCATCCACCAGAGGCTGAGTATGTGTGAGAGCATGGGGGATCAGGGGGTGTTGGAAGATAAGACATTGCCCCAACCAGATGTGCTGTCTGAAGATACTGATGAATAAGGATTAAGCTCCTCCATCAGAGGATGCGGAAAATTTTGAGACCTGTAAGGAAAGGAAGTGACCCATAGTCATTGGTCATCTTCAAGTGAGAAGACTGAGCTTATTCCCCAACGTCCTCAGCAAAGGGGTTATTACACGAGAAACAAGCGCTTCTCTATTGCTAGGGAGGAAACAGGAAGTGGACGCAGGCCTTCCCAGAGGTGGATACTAGTGAATGTAGCCCTCTTCTGCCCTCTATGTTTGCACTGTGACCAGGTCCATGGCTTTATCTATCTCCTTGACATCGATGACTCCCTGAAAAACACCAGAAGCCCAGGCCTAGAGATCCAAATACTAACTTGCTATTCCCACCAGGAGTCTCCACTCAACAATCCCAAGGGGAATTATAACAATCTCTGGCCCACTGCCCCACCCCACGCCCCCTTCCTGTATTCCCACTTCTGGCTCATCCTCCACCTGCTCACTCCATTGTCCAGTCAGCAGCCTGTGAGTCACCCCAGACTCCTCCCCCTCCTTCCTCGCTCCTCCACCCAAGGTCGCCACATCTTGGCTACCTCTCCACTCTGCCTCAAATCTGCTCAGCTCTGATCCTCTCCGGCTCTCACTATCGCAGGGGCTACCTGTTGGCCTTCCTGCTTCCAGTCATGACCACCTCCAGCCCAGTGGTTCTCAACCACGGATGAGCAACAGAATGAACCTGGGGAGGCATTTAAAATCTAGATTCTGACTCAGTAGATCTGGCCAGGTTGAGCATGTGTATTTTGCGAAAGTGCCCCAGGTGATTCTGATACATATCCTTCATTAAGAACCAGTGCCTCCTCCTCATTATTAATAACAACAAAAATAACAATTAACATTTTTTGTGCACTTACATGTACTGCCTCGTGTAATCTTCATGATAACCTTGTGAGGTAAGAGCTATCATCTACTCCCATTTTACAGTGGTTGAAACTGAGGCACAGAAGTCCCACGGCTAGTAAGGGGGAGGACCAGAACATGACCTGCCACGCCTAAGCATTCTGCTCTCCACACCACTGTATAGACTTGACGTTCAGCTCCCTCCTTAACACCCTTTAAAGAGAGTTCTAGAAAAAGACGGTAGCTCGGGGACACACTCATGATTTCCTTCTCCACTCAACCTCCCACCAAGAACTTCTCAACTCTAAAAGAAACACCTTGATTGGGGGGGTGGTTACATAGTGTACACATATGTAAAAATTCACTGCAATGTATGCTTAGGATTTGCGACTTTACTGTTCGTTCATTACTCCTCAATAGAAAAGATCCTGAAGAAGTCACTTAAGTAGGAGAGAACCTAGAAAATGTCAAGTAGGGAAAAACATGCAGGCTCAAAAGAAACTAGGAAGAAGCCATCACAATGCTGGCAATTATGAATAATTCTTTCTGTAATAACACACGTAGGAATAGATTAAGAAAAGATCCCCAGAGCTAACCCACAGGAAATCCTTAGAGGAGACAGGCTTGGAGAGGACACTGGCTGGAGGCAGGGTCCCCTGCAAGATGGACAGGAACACCCCAGTACAGGCTGGCTCGGCCACAGTGGGGCACATATGGATGGGTGCTGCAGCAGCAGAGACACAAGAGCTCTGAGGTCCACAGGATTGTCTTTGGACTGGAGACAGGAGGATGCCCCAAGTGGAGGTCAATGGCGGCGAGGGGCTTCTTCCTAAAGAGGCCATGTGATTCTGCATGGAGAAGTCCAGCCCCACCAAAACCAGCTCCTGGGACTTGCTGTGTTTGTATTCGTTCGTAAGCCTGGTGCTTATGAATACAAAAGCCCCTACGGGGGTCACCCATGTTTCCAGCTCCCACTGTGTAGTCCAAAGGAACAAGCAGGACTTGGCACAATGACTTCAAAGCTCATCCTAAAAGAACAAAGAAAATTCTGAGGAAAAAAGTGTGATGAAGTACACCTTACCTTAGCACTTATTAAGATATATTTAAGGAAAATGTGACCAAAACAGATGGTGCTGGTATAGGAACAGACAATTCACTGGAACAGACCAGGGAGTCCTAGAGCAGACCCACGTATACGTGGAAATGCATTGTAAGATATAGGTAGTATTTCAGATCATGAGGGCAAGAATACATATTTTAATCATTAGTGACTTCAGGAAAAAGAAGTTAAATCCTCAACTCTCACAATTCACCAAAACACAACAAATTCCACCCAGCTTAAGATTTAAATGTAAAAAAACCCCAAAAAGCCCCATTAAAGTATTAAAAGAAAATTTACGTAAACATATAATTCTGCAGCAGAAAAAGCCTTTCTGAGCCTGACACAAAAAGAGAAACCAGGCCAGGCCTCGAGATCCAAATACCAATGAGAACTCTACACCAGGAGCCTCCATCAACAACCCCAAGGGGAATTACAACAATCTCTGCCCCTGACCCCATCCCCTCCCCTTCCTGTATTCCTGATTCTGGCTCATCCTCCACCTGCTGGCTCTGTCTTTCAGGTCAGCACCCTGTGAGTCACTGCAGACTCCTCCCCCTCCTTCCGTGCTCCCCCACCCAAGGTTACCACATCTTGGCCGCCTCTCCACTCTGCCTTGAATCTAACCAGCTCTATCCTCTCCAGGCTGGCCCTGACTGAAGACCTCGACCTGCCGCCCCTGTACCAGTCACAGCTACCTCCAGCCCAGTGGTTTGGAAAGCCTATATAGACTACCTTGATTGCATGGACATTTTAGATTTGTAAATGCTTAAATAGTGAACAAAACTGAATGGCCAATGACAATCTAGGATAAAAAATTTGTAATATAAGAAAGACAAAGAGTTAATAGGCTAAATATATATCAAGTACTCTTATAGATCAATAAGATAAAAAGAATAAACCACACTAAATAATAATAATAAAATACTACACAAATGAGATGAAAAAAAGAAAAGAATATACCAACAGAAAACTCAACAAAGCACATAATCAAATAATTTGCCAAAAGAGAATTACCAATGACCAATTGGCCTGTAAAAAAAACCAGTCAAATTAATAAAATAATAATAAAAAGAAAAGCAAAATAAGGCAGCAATGATGAAATACTATTTTTGTTTATCAAATTTGCAATTTAAAAAAAATAGTAATACCTTGTGTTGGGAAGGATGTAGTGAAAGAGATACTCTCACAGGACTGGTGGTGAGAGTCTAAGTTGATACATCTTTTCTGGAAGACAATTGGGCAATTTGTACCAACATCCTTGAGGGGCTGGCCGGGTGGCATAGCAGTTAAGTTTGTGCACTCCGCTTCAGCAGCCTGGGGTTCACTGGTTCGGATCCCGGGCATGGATGTACACGCTGCTTATCAAGCCATGCTGTGGCAGGCATCCCACATATAAAATAGAGGAAGATGGGCACAGATGTTAGCTCAGGGCCAATCTTACTCAGCAAAAAGAGGATTGGTGGCAGATGTTAGCTCAGGGCTAATCTCCCTAAAAAAAAAAAAAAGAGTAAGAGGAAACATGTAAAGCTATTAAAATATATGAAAGATGTTCCATTTCTTGAGTAATAAAGAAAAATGCAAATTCATATTGTAAAAAATAAATCCTTGAAAGTGTACATATTCTTCCATCTAGTGATTCCACTTAAAGACTATACCCTAAGGATAAAAATAAGGAGGTGTGGGGCGGGCCCCTTGGCCGAGCGGTTAAGTTTGCGCACTCCGCTGCGGTGGCCCAGGGTTTCACCGGTTCGAATCCTGGGCACAGACATGGCACTGCTCATCAAGCCATGCTGAGGCAGCATCCCACATGCCACAACTAGAAGGACCCACAAAATAAGAATATACAACTATGTACCTAGAGGCTTTGGGGAGAAAAAGGAAAAAAATAAAATCTTTATTTTATTTTATTATTGTTTTTTTTTGAGGAAGATTAGCCCTGAGCTAACATCTGCTGCCAATCCTCCTCTTTTTGCTGAGGAAGACTGGCCCTGAGCTAACATCCATGCCCATCTTCCTCTTCTTTATATGTGGGACGCCTACCACAGCATGGTGTGCCAAGCAGTACCATGTCCATACCTGCCACGTCCGAACCGGTGAACCACGGGCCGCCAAGAAGCAGAATGTGCGCACTTAACCACTGAACCACCGGGCCAGCCCCTAAAATCTTTTAAAAAAATAAGAATAAATAAGGAGGTGCACAGAGTTAGTATTATACATAGGCCACAACTGTTAGTAACCTAAACGGGCAATAACAAGAGATTAGTTAAACCATGGTAGGTACACAGTGAAATATGAGAGACTCACAAGAAGTTTATTTATTGACAAGGAAAACTGTTCGCAACTAACTACAAAAAGCAATTCACAGAACAGTATGTACAATACAAACCAATTTATGTAGTGAAATGTGTATGTTTGTATATATCCACAAATACGCACAGAAAAAAATCTTAAAAGATGTAACCAAAATAGTAACAATATATATCTCTGGAAGTGTAATTAGTATGATTTGTTATTTTCTTCTTTGTGTTTCCTACTTCTTTTACAAGAAACATGGCAGTGTGATGCAGACTTCGCCTCCTACCATCCACCTGGTGAGGAATCCCTGTCCAGAACACCCATTTGGCTCTGAGCATCCCCATCCCTTATACGTGACATATATGATATTTCCTGTGCTGTGATTTAACTTTTCAGACTTAATCTTGTCTCCTCAATTCTCTAGATTATGGGTAAGATCTGTGTCTTCCATTTCTTTTGTGTTCCTCTCAGTGCCTAGTATACAGCAAGTTCTCAGCAAATGACCCAAGAAAGAATGTGTCACTTCCGTGCCCGTGCCCCTGCCCCTGCCAGCTGCCCAAGCATGGCTGGCTCTACAAGTGAGGCGTCCAAGCCCAGTTCCAGGCCAGGCTGGAGGCTGTGTGTTGTGGGCCACCTGTCAATCTGGTCCTGTGAAGATGCCTATTGTTGCTGCTAATTATTGTTGGGTGATGGGGCTGTTTGTTTCAAGCATAGGTTCTGCCCCCACACCCAGAGGCAAAGCCAATCGCATGGCATCCTATCATTAATGAGCCAATAAGTATTTCCTCTGGTGCGACATTGGCTTTGATCCAGTAATCCCTTCCCACTTCTTCCACCCCCCTCACCTCATTACAACTTCCCATCTTGGCTTTTGGAGGCCTCCTTTGGAAAAGCACCCACTTCGTCCAAACTATGGGCCTTGTCAAAATAGTCCCGTGTCCCTGGTGTCCCAAGCCTGACTCACCAGCTCCTCCTGTGATCCTGGATGATAAAGTTTGCTCTCATGTCTAAGCAAAGCTACTACCCAAGCAGCCTAGCCTGTAGGCCCAGAGACTGAAAGAGCTCTAAGAGAACACTGTAGGAGTAACAGAGGATTTTTTCATGCAAATTCAACAAGTAAATTTTCATGGTTGTCCATAGTCTCTGCAATTAGCACTCACTTCAATTAAACCCTCTGGAGAAGAAAATACAAAAGCCATCAGAAATGGAGGAGTCAGAATCAGGGAGAGAAGATCAGTCAACTTTTTTTCCTCCTTGTACAGAAATAAACAATCCCTGGTGCTGCCAAGGTTCTAGAAGGATCAGAGAGAGCAGACAAGTCCAGGAGCACTTGCATGAGCACGTGTGAGAAGCTATAGGGAGGCCAAGCCTAGACTGCCACCATGAGAACCTTGGGCTAGGCACTTCACATCTCCATGCCTCAGCTCCTCATCTGTAAAATGGGATGATAACAGTAGGGCTGCCTCATAGACTTGTTGTGAGGGTTAAACGAGTTAATGGATATAAAGCACTTAGAATAGCAGCGAGCTATAGGTGAGCAAGACATCAGTGTTTGTCACTGCTAACGAGAGCAAAGGGAGTCACAGTGACAGTCATGTGCTGGGCACTGTCTGCCCTTCTGTAGCCCAGGGTTTCTCAACTTCAACACCATTGACATTTTGAGCTTGACAACTCTTTGTTGTGAGCAGCTATCCTGTGCACTGTGGGATATTTAGCAGCATTCCTGGCCTCTCTCTACCATTAGATGCCAGTAGCAGCCCCCACCCTCCACCAAGTTGTGACAACCAAAAATATCTCCAAATATTGCTAAATGTCCCCTGCTGGTGGGGGTGGGTACAAAATTGCCCCCATTTGAGAACTGCTGATATAGTCCTACAAAAGCTACTGCCGTGGAGAAGCCATGCCACACTCTCTGACCTCCCACCTCTGTGCAGGCCTGGAGATCCCACATTGGGGCCCCTTGTGGTTAGACGTAGGAGCTGCAGGCAGGGAATCAAAGAGTGGCCAATTCTCTCTCTAGGTGGCTGCCAATTTCTCTTCTTGCAGATGGAATAGGAAACTGGGGCCTAGGCAGCCATCTAGTTGGGAGGCACCCTCTCCCCTGAGAGACAAAGAGGGTACAGAAACAAAAGGAGCCCAGGGGCTGACTTCTCTGGCAGCCTGTGGCTGTGGCCTTAGTAAGAGGGAATGAGCAGGGTTTACCAAGACTCCTGGGAGCCCAGTCCAGCCCAGAGGAGAGAAGGCCAAATAGGATTCAGAGCCGAAGCCCTGGCCACGGCAGAGAAAACGCCCTTACAATGAGGCCTCTGGGCACAGGATCTGCAGCCCCTCTATTTTTAGGAAACAAGTGGGCTCTGCACTTGTGCTGTTTTAGTAAAGTAACCTCCTGACTACTTCACACTATTAAAGTCTATCAGCACTTCTTCCGACTCAGCAGCAGCACTGCTACAAATGTACTCTACGGCTATGTTAGCACAGGTACACGGCATCCCTGCAGGTGTTGTGCTGTACTCATCCAGAGTGCAGGCTTGGGACCCAGCTGCCTGGTTCAAATCCCAGACCTACCACCTCTCAACTATGTGACCCTGGGAAAGTTATTGACCTCTTTGTGACTTAGTTCCTTCACCTGGGAAGCAGGGACAATAACAGGGCCTATCTCACTGGGCTGTTACAAAGGTTATGCGACTTACTATATGCCAGGAATGATGTCTGTGGTCAAGAAACGCCAGCTATTATTATGTTCATTGTGCCCTTAATTGATAATAGCTAAAAATCTGGAATCTTATGCCAATCAACTGGTTAAATATATGTAGCACATTCATTCTATGGAATACCAGGTATCACTGAAAGAAATGAAGTCAAACTATATCTACTTAAATAGAATTTATTCAATGATAAGGTCAAATTGTTAAAGAATCAAATGAGGTGCAGATAAGTATATGTAGTTTGATAATATTTGTATATAAAAAGAGCTATATAGAAATATATACATGTCTTTATCTGCTTAGAAAATTTCTAGAAAAACCCTCAAGAAGCTGTTAGCAACAGTTACACCTAGGGTATGGGAATGGAGGACTAGAGAACTTCTGCTTTCTCCTTTGGTACTGTCAGAATTTCCTACTCTGAGCATTTTTTTTAAATAATATTATTTTTAAAAAGAATACGATAAATCTATACATACTGCTGTGGAAACATCTTGAAGATACATTGTGAAATTTTTTTCAAAAGTGGCAGACAATGAACAGTACAAGCCACAGGAATAAATCTTAATTCACAAATTCAGGAGACCAAACTTTATTTTCTATAGCTCAACTCAATGTTTATGGTATGCTTCCATCCTGGCAACAGGAAACTTAATTCTAGGTGTATCTGAGTTCTCCAGAACACTGAGAACTGCAAGCATGGGACAGAGGAGGTGGCTGTGAAGTTGGCCAAGGTCAGGTCTAGTAGCCTCTGCTGCTCTGTGCCAGGGGGCAGCCAGAAATGTTGGGCCAGGTTGCCTGTGTCCTCACAGCTTGGCCCCACCATGTGGCCACCACTCTCTGGGATCTTACTCCTGCCTGCCCAGGAGTAAGACGAGCTGCCAGCAGGCAGGGTGGGACTCCAGAGACCACAGATCTTTCTCCCTCGTCTCTCCAGCCCCTGGCCAGTTTTGGGGGGGGAGGGCTGCAAAGAGTTGGAGTGGAGGTCTTTCTACTCCAGGGGAAATCCTTCTTCCACCTTGTTTCCAGCCAAGGCATTCAGGCTGTGTGCAAGGATCTTTGCTGTGTTGAGCTGTTCCACAAATCCTGAAGTTTCCCTAAGTGCATAAGCTCTTGGCACACAAAAGCCAGAGACACCTGAAGGTTGATTCCATTTTCTAATCTGGGGAGCTGACTCGGGGAGAAATGAGCTTCATGAATGTGAGAATGGAAAAGGGAAAAATCCAGGTGGTAAAAAGAGATTAATTTCTCAAATATTATGCCAGCCATACATATGTGTAAATACACAGCAAAAAGTCTGAACATTTCCCCCAAATAATTAACAGTGCCTACTAGTAGCGTAAGCTTAAGCATAGGGGGAGAGGTAGAAAGGGGGCTTTACCTTTCTACTCCATGTGTTTCTAAACTGCTTGGATTTTTTAATGATGAAGCTGTATTCAGTATTGCTTGTATAATCTATGATTTTAAATAAATAAATACCCACACATCTTTTGCCTCCAGGCTGGAGATGGTGGGAGATGCAGGTCACACCTGTCTGGCCTGCTGCTGGGCAGGACCTTGGGAAGTGTATTTGCATGAGGGGCTGAGCGGCCTGTTGGAAAAGAACTGTTTCTAAGGAAAGAAGGAAACAGGCACAGTGAGCTGACCCAGAGACAAAGCTTTGCTCAGTGGAAAGAGGAAGGTAATCCTGAGCTAGAGTGGTAGTTGTGAATTAGATCTATCTGTGGCGCCAAACCTCACGGCTCCCTAAGGCAATAAGCACATCAGCAGCCCCAGAGCCCTGCTCCTACAGTGCAGCTGGCTGACCTCATGCCAACAGGAGTGTCAGGCTCCCAGCAGGTGTAGGTGCCTGATGGGTGTGGCAATGTCCAGGAGAAGTGATACCTCCATGGGTGTGGCAGGAGTAAGGGGAGGTTGCAGAGCTGGAGGAGGGGAAAAGATAGCTGGGGTGGAGAGGAGGGGGTAACTGTCTAACCTTATCCACCAACACACAGGAGACACCCACCCCGGGGACACCTAAAATGCTCGTGGAGTGAGGGTGTGGGAACTAGGCAGCACCTGGGATTTTGCACTAGCAGGTAGGAGCAAGAGTCAGAGACACACGTGGATAAGCGCTAACCATGGGATGAGTGCACAGGAGTCCAGGTGTGTTCACAGGCAGGGAGCACAGGAGAGGGAGCCACAAAGTCTACGTGGGAGGGGTCAGAAAAGGTCTCCTGACAGCTGATGTTGGTAATTCACTGAGAGTGGGGAGGGTGGAGAGCACGAGGAACCAAGGGCAAAGGCCTAGAGCTGTGAAGGCACGAGCCCAGGTTGGGGGAAACTGAAAGCCGCCTGGGTTGAATACAGGGGAGTGGTGGATGAGGCCACAAAAGTTGTGTTCCTTGGTAAGGAATTTGGACTTTATCCTGCAGGCAGTGGTGAAGCTCAGAAGAGGGCTCTAAGCAGGGAAATAAGATGATCAAATTACCAGGAAACCTTTTCACCACCACACTCCCACCACTTCTGGCTAACTCCCATCCAAGGTGCACTCTCAGAGTGTGGCTTCCTCCAGGAAGTAGTCCCTGACCACCCCTCAGACTCAGCTGGCCCTCAGCTAAAGCTATCAGGGGTTCCCCAGCATGCCGCCCTTTCTCTCCATTGCACTGTGTCTTGATTAACTGTGCCTTGTATTTTTCCCTTTCCTCTCATACACTGTCGGTGCTAAAGGCCAGGGACGATGTCTGTTGTGTTCTATGTTGTATTCCCAGTACCCTGCACAGTGCTTGGTGTGATGAGTACTCAATATGTGTTTATTTAATGGAAAAAAAAAACATGAGAAGATAACTCTTGTGGTTTCCAGCCTGAGCTGTATAGGTTGGAAAGTGAGGGCAGGGGACCAGGGAGAAGGCTCTTGCGATAGTTTGGGTAGGAAGTGATGGGGGCCTGACCTGAGGCAGCGGTAGTGGAGCTGGAGGTCAGGGAGAAATTAGGAAAACGTTTAGGAGACAGAACTGATAGGCCTGGGTGATTAGATGAGGGAAGTAAGGGGACCAGATAAGGGGAGGAGGGCTCCTGGGCTTCTGGCTTAAGCAGTTAGGTGGATGATGGATGTTCTGGAAGAGGAGGTAATGTGTGGGGGAAGATGATGAAGTCAGTTTAGACATGTTGACTTTGACATGCCTGTAGGGCATTCAGGTGGAGAGGTCCCAGGGGCAGCTGGAATCACAGAACTGGAGCCCAGGCCAGACATCTGGACTGAAGATAAAGATTTGGGAGCTGTCAGCCTGCAAGTGATGGTTAAAGACAAAGGAGGGGATAAGATCACCTGAGGAGTGAAGGAGGTGGTGAAACAACAAGGAGGACGCCCACCTCTTATAGGTGGAGGGGCTAACGAGGAGCTACAAAGGGAAAAGGAGGCATCAGAGGTGGGGGGAAGAAAAGAGAGCAGTGTCACAATCGCTAGGGGAGAAATGGCTTCAAGGGCTAGCAACAGGGTTCAATATTGTGAAGAAACTGAGAGCCTGCCCAGGACCCCCTTACAGTTGAGAAAATGAGGCCCAGGGAGGTTGACTGAGGTTTTGTTTTCTGTGGGGGTTTTTTTGTTGAGGAAGACTGGCCCTGAGCTAATATGCACACCCATCTTCCTCTATTTTATATGTAGGACGCCTACTACAGCATGGCGTGCCAACCGGTGCCATGTCTGCAGCTGGGACGCAAACCCCGGGCCGCCAAAGCACAACATGCAAACTTAACTGCTGCACCACCGGGCCAGCCCTTGACTGAGGTATTTGACATCATGAGCTACTACTGCCTACATCACATGAATCAGTGGTTCTCAAAGTATGATCCCAGGACTCCTGGGGGTCCCTGAGACCTTTCCAGGGTGGTCCGAGAGACAAAGAACATTTTTATACTAATACCGAGACTTTTTTGCAGTATTCACTTTGTTGACATTTGTACTGATAACGCAAAAGTTATAGTGGGTAAAATTGCTGGGCCTTAACACAAATCAACAAAGTCACATTCTTTACTCCCATGCACTTATGATTTAACAAAAAGGCCAGCTTCACAGAAGAATGTCCACAATAGAGCACTAATAGTTAATTTTATTAATAAACACAACCCTTGAGTACACATCTCGTTAACCATCTGTGCATAGAGCTTCTGCTGCATACTGCCGTACTGGACGCATTTATGCGATGGTTTGCGTTGAGAACTGAACTACCTGCTTTTTTCATGGAACATCATTTTTTTAGAAAGAACAATTGACAAGCTATGATTATTTAGACTTGAGTACTTGGCAGACATTTTCTCACAAATGAATGAAGTGAGTGTGTCACATTGAGGAAAATAACTGACAGTATTTCTTGCCAATTATAAAATTTGAACCGTAAAGTGAAAATCAGAGTTTTAGAAAATTTGTATCCACACTGTGAGCTTGACAGCTTCCCGATACCTGAGTATTTGCTGATGAAATCAGTGGTAATATTAACAAATGTGATATTGTGGACTGAAATGTGTCTACACTGGGAAGACCTGCATAAACCACTGAGTCGTTATTTTCCAAATGACCAGCCCATGATGTTACAAAATCAGGCATGAGAAAAAGACCCATTCAAAGTGCCAGACAGACCAATGGAATTTAATGTAGCTGAGTATGAGAAGTTCACTGATATGTTTTCAGATTCCACATTGCAACTAATCTTTCAGAAACTGCCATTTGTTCAATTTTGGTGACATCAAAGAAGATATCCACGATTATCTGAAAAGGCTATTAAAATGCTTCTTTTTCCAACTACAAATCTGTATGAAGCTAGATTTTATGCATCTACTCCAAAGAACATATCACAAGACTAAACACAGAAGCAGACATGAGAATCCAGCTGTCTTCTACTAAGCTAGTCATCAAAGAGATTTGCAAAACTGTAAAACAATACAACTCTTCTCTCTAAATTTTTTTATTTTGAATACATATATTTTATAAAAAGTACGTTAATATGTAAAGAACTTATTACAATTATTTTTAACTAATTAATACTTTAAAGCCTCAGTTTCTAATATTTATTTCCATATTTGTACTATGGTAAATATCTATGGCTACAGCCCACATAAATAAAAGTCTTTGAAGTCCAATAATTTTTTTTTTTTTGAGGAAGATTAGCCCTGAGCTAACTACTGCCAATCTTCCTCTTTTTGCTGAGAAAGACTGGCCCTGAGCTAACATCCATGCCCATCTTCCTCTGTGTTATATGTGGGATGCCTATCACAGCATGGCTGGCCAACCGGTGCCATGTGTGCACCCGGGAACCGAACCGGCAAACCCCGGGCTGCCGAAGCGGAATGTGTGCACTTAACTGCTGCAACACTGGGTCAGCCCAGGAGTCCAATAATTTTTTTTTAAAGATTGGCACCTGAGCTAACAATTTGGCAATCCTTTTTTTTGCTGTTTCTCCCCAAATCCCCCACCAGTAGATAATTGTCTACTTTTAGTTGTGTGTCCTTCTAGTTGTGGCATGGGGGACACTGTCTCAACATGGCCTAAAGAGTGGTTCCATGTCTGCGCCCAGGATCTGAACCGGTGAAACCCTGGGTCGCCAAAGCGGAGCATGTGAACTTAACCACTCAGCCATGGGGCCGGCCCCATCCAATAATTTTCAAGAGCATAAAAGGGTCCCAAGTCCAAGACATCTGAGAACCACTGATACAGACCACCCATTTCAGTCTCCCAGTTCTCAGGGCTTGTTTCCAGCACACCTACCCCCTCCACTGGCTTCTCCACAGAATACAGAATTATAAAACCTAAAAGCAAAACTTAAAACATAAAAGCTGAAGAAGAAATAAGACAGCAGGCATAGTGAGCTAAAGAGAGACTAAGACCCTTTCCTTCCCTTCAAATAATGTTCCTTTAAGGGCCAGGGCTGGCTAAGCAGCCCTGCCCCGCTAGGCTGGTTCACCCACAACCCCTGCCTCCTGCCACCTGCAGGAGAAGAAAGATGGGGACAGAGCTCCGAGCAGCAGTTCAGGTGTCTTACCACCTTCAGATTCAGCATCTAATTGGATAAAATAGCCGATGAAGTAAGGCAGATGGGGCCATTTTGTATTACTCATGAGGTCTGTGCCTTGCCTAACACCAGTAAATAAAAGACAGGCTGGGGGCTGTGACCTTGGGGTTGCAATCCAGGGTTCCCTCCACTGGGCACTCCTCTAAGAGGCCTCTCTTCCCCACTCAAGCCAGCCCAGAGGTCAACCAGTAAAGATGCATTATTTTATGTGCAAATAAATATAAGCCACATTCCTTTGGGTAACTGGTCTTTTTATAATAGTTTGTAGGAAAAAGTGACCCTTTGTATTACTTTTCAATTACAAAACTAGTCTAAAAATGACTAAAAAGTAAAAGTTAATGAAATAGAAGACAAAGAAACAATAGAGATAACACAAAAGCTGGTTCTTAGAAAAAGAAAACAGGGGGCAGGCCTAGTGGTGGCGTAGTGGTTGAGTTGGTGCACTCTGCTTCGGCAGCCCAGGGTTTGTGGGTTTGGATCCTGGGCATGGACCTACACACAGCTCACCAAGCCATGCTGTGGCAGCAACCCACATACAAAAAACAGAGGATGATTGGGACAGATGTTAGCTCAGCAACAATCTTCCTTACTGAAAAAAAAAAGAAAAGGAAAATAGACCTCTAACAAAACTAATCATGAAAAAGGGCACAAAGCATTAAATAAGCAATATTGGGAAAGAAAAAAGGAAGATAAATAAAACACAGTAGAGATATGAAAACAGAAGACTATGAAAATTTTATGCTAATGATTTAAGTTTTTGACTTTTTAAACTTTTTTTGAGAAAAATTTAAAAGTACGAAAATTGACTAGAGGAAGAGGGAACTAATAGTTTTAGTAATACTTATAGTAGTAGTAGAAGTAATATTTTGGGGTCTTCTCTTAAAATACAAACCCCACAGGGCAGTAAGTGGTGGTGAGTTCGTTCCTCCGTTGCCTTGTGACAAAAGAGATGGGTCCTTGGAGCCCAGGCCTGCCTGTCTGGTTGGAAGGAAAGAGGGTGCTGAGAGTAAGAGGAGGGCTGGCACTGCCCCTTGTGTAGCAACCCTGGTTGGCCTGGGGTGAGATTACCCCAAGGCTGTACCAGGCTACTGAGACATCTCCTGCTTGCTTCCCCAAGACTCAGCACCTCAAACATGAGATTCTGCCTGGCCCACCGTTGGTCCCAGGTGGGCACAGAGACACCCCAATCAATCTGGCTCTGCCCAGCCTCAAGGTTCAGCCTACAATCCCCTTCTCCTTTACCCCCTTTCTACTTCCCTTTCCTCCTTCTCTTCTTTCTCTCTCTGCTTCCTCTCCCTCATTTTCTATTGGAAAACAAAGAGTAGCTCCAGGTGTGGCTGGAGTCATATCAGCCACCTCATCCCACATCCCGCCCTCTCCCCACTCCCACTGATTAGTACTTCTGGCCAGAGGAGTCACAGCAAACAGGTGGAGTTCTAACGACTAACCCTCAGCCTGTCTTGGCCCATTCCCCAAACTCATTTCTGAGTCTGATGTCAGAATGGGACAGAGAAGGGGCCTAAGGGGTGTGGTGGTATGTGCAGTAAAGGGAGACAGCTGGTTAGCTCTGAGCTCTGGTACTGGAGTTACTACAAGAGATCTATCATTTAAACCTTGCCCTGTCTGTGGCCCAAATGAATGTCCCACATATATAAGCAATACTGTGCCTCAAATTTGTCAATGTAGTTGGATAAATAAAAATTAAATCTATCGCTTATCAGCCTTTTGGCTAAGATCAAGCGTAAAAATTAAATCTACTTAAATGTGTTACTCTGTCCATACCAGCTTGTGATCAGTATTATCCCAAGCAACAGACACTAGAAGCACAACCCCATAACGTGTGCATGCACGCATGTATGTGTGTGTGTGTGTGCACGTGCATGCGTGCACGCATGTGCAAGCGCTGAGGGGTGGAAATCCATTAAATATTTTAATGATAGAAAGAGTGATTTCCTTCAGGGAAAGGATGGGATGACCAGTGTACCCAGCATTGCTGTAGTCAAGTCATGATGTCTCCTTATGGTCTCATCCATGGAGGCAGGAGTGAGAAGTGGGCCGCAACAGACAGTTGAGCTTAGGCAGAGAGGGTTCCTTTGTGGGCCTTGCTAATGATTTAGTCCTGGATTGACTCTAGTCCCTAGCAGGCCCTAAGGCAGCTGCTTCAGTGGACTCCTTATCTTGCTCAAAGCCTTAGAGATGGGATGGGATATGGAGGGCTGTGACCTCACTGTGACCTCCAGCCTCTGCTGACTACTTGGTCTGGAGTGGGCATCCTGTCCAGATAACAGAAAACTGATGCTGCAACGACACTGACCACACCTGAGGCCAGGACACTTGACCAGGCACATTCAAGTGCATTAATGGACATAGTAGGTTAAAAAAATTGAAATCTGGACCATAGCAGATGTGTAGCAGTCCTTACCAAAGTCAGCCTCTGGTAAGAACATGTATAGGAATCCAGCATCAGAGAACTAAAAACCGACAAGAGTAAGAAAGAGGTGCCATGTCACAGGTACTTCCCAGTCCAGTATGGCATTATGATTTGAAAGGCCCTAAGGAAGGTCCCCAGATCCTCCCTCCTATCTAATGAAATGGCTAGACTTTCAGGCCTCTCTTCCTAACGCCACCAAACCAATATTTGGGTTCATTCTTTGGAAACAGTGAGCTGCTTCTTCAAAGAACCCACCACTCTTGTCTGCCACCCAAGATCTACAAAGTAGGGAGTTTTCAGCAAGAATTCTAGGTAGGCTCAAGGGCTATAAGTGACTAACTCAAAACCTCCCTCTGGGGTGCCTCTGCATCCAGGATGGGAGCGTGCCTTGGAGGTGACATAGCAGGAAGCCTGGTATATTTTGATGTCATCTGTCAGGCGCTCCTTCCAAAAATACCCCCCCTGCCCCAGACCTACCTTGTACCTAAAATTTCACCATTAAGAGGGTCCTTGGGCCAGCCCCGGTGGCCTCGTGGTTAAGTTTGGCATGCTCTGCTTTGGCTGCCTGGGTTTGGATCCTGGGCATGGACGTACACCACTCATCTGTTAGTGGCCATGCTGTGGCCGTGGCTCACATGAAAAAGAAAAAACAATGAGGACTGGCAACTGATGTTAGCTCAGGGCGAATCTTCCTCAGCAAAAAAAAAAAGAGAGAGAGAGGGTCCTTAAAGTTATTCAACAAGTCTCTAGAAAAACACAAAGATTTCTTAACTTGGGGTGGGATGGGGGTGGAGATTAGTAAGAAGTCACACAAGAACAAACCAGTGGTAGCCCTGGAATTCCTACATGAGGGGCTTAGAGGTGGCAATCCAGTGAGAAGAGGAGTGGAGTGGGGACAGACAGTGGAAGGGTTGGGAGTAACTATAGTAAAGCAGTGTTTTCCTAGTGAGCACACAGTTTTCAAATACGCTATTTATTTGGGGTGGCTTTGGGAAGATACTGACAGAAATTTGGGATGCTAAAGACTCCCCCATAAACTACCCCTTGACTCTACCACTGCGACAAGAGAAACAAACTGAGCACCAAGACCTTGGAAATCAAGACACAGGAGTCCTGGATTTGGGGGTGGAGGGAGGACTTCAAATTCAGTCCCCTCCCTCCTTAGTCATTTTGCTTGTCAGAGGCAGGCAAACACCCCAAGGCTGAGCTGAGGAATATCCATGAGGGTTTTTTGACCCCGGAATTCTCTGCAGGGTCTCCTCCCTGGAGGAGGCCGAGGAGGGAGTGCAGCCCCTTGGACCAAGAACGGCAGGAGAAGGGCAGAGTAAACTGTGGGCTGGATTGTCCAGTCACATGACGCCATCTCACTGCTTCTTGTCACGTAATCTCTTTTTCCCTCCTCCTCTAGTCTCTCCCTCTCCTCCTTTCCCCTCCCTTTGCTCTCTTTTGATTTGGTTAAAATAGATGCAAACTCTGGTCTTTTCTATTTTTAATACCCAGCCATTACATAATCCACACCGTAATTGCTGACTTGAAAAACTACTGGCAACAGTAGAAAATCCCCAGAGTTTTAAACAGGAAAAGGATTATTACAGCACAAAAGCCTTTGGCAGTTTTACTGACTAGTAAACCATCTGTAATCGTCACTTGCCAGTGGAAGTCACATGGGCCCTGGGAAACACTCTCCCCACCTCAGGGAAAGCAGGCTGGGGGAAGGGATGAATCGCAGCCTCAGCTGGGAGGGGAACGCTTTGTGTGGCAAAGCAGGGGACAAGGTGGTACTCCTGGAGCTCCCACTGGGCCCAGAAGTGAGGGCTGAAGGAGTCAGCTTCAGGTTACCCCGGGGCCACCTTCTACAGCTTTTGTTTCCTGCAAGGGAGTGAAGTCTCCAGAATCCAGGACCTTTCCCTCATCGACTTCCCAGGCGTTCCTACAGGATCCAACACTTCCTGAGTGAGCCTGAGTGAGCATGGACTATTCCAGTTAAATAATTTTATAAAGACACAGGAGCAAGGAAGACTGCTTGTTAATCACAGAGACCTGACCCACTCCTCTGCAAGGCTTTCCACATATTAGGCCAATCACCACAATAGTGAATTCTTCAATAAAATGGTCCAATAAAAATATAAGAAATAGAGCTTTGGTAAAGGGTTTCACAACCAAATCGAAATTAGCTATCTCATTGAGACAAAATTCTCTGTATGTGCTTTAGGGTATGAATAGCATAGGAGATGCAGAGGGGACAAGGACAACTTTCCCTGATTTTGCCAATTCTGCCACAACCCTAACCCCAATAATCAAGGTGGGTCAGTCCAATTTGAGTAACTATACATGACAATTCATTCAACAGATGTTTGCTGAATGCCACACGCTGGGCTGTTGCTGGGGGTATAACAGTAAGCACAATCACTGCCCTGGTGGAACTGCCAGGTCAGCGAGGAAGGCAGACATTAATCAAATATTACATAAAAACGTCATTACAAACCATGGTGAAGGGTGACAAGGGAAAAGGATAGGGCGCTAGGGGCATTTAGAACAAGGGGACTTGATAAGGTCTGAAGGTTCCTAGAGGATTACCCTAAAGACTTCAGGGTTCTTATAATTCAGCACCTCATCTTCCTCCCCTCCCCCTCCCTCCCTTCTTCCTTGCTTCCTACAGTTAATATTTACTGTTTTTTTCTATGTACAGAAGATAAAATTAGGTTCTTTACATATATGGTCTCACTTGATTCATATAGCAAACTTACAGTTCAAGACACTTTAAGACAAAAGGATCTGGTGAGAAAGGTCAAACCATACTTTTTAATGAGAACTATATACAATTCATAACATGAATTAAGACTACTACCTGCAGATGACAAAAATCCAAATTAAATTTTCATAAGAAAAAAAAAGGAAAGCCTGGGCCTCTGTAAATGAAATGTCCAGAGTTAGACTAGCTTAAGGAATAGTTAGGTCTAGGTGCTGAAAAGACGTCATCTAGTCTCCATCTCTTTCCACCTCCCAGCTCAGCTTTCATCTGTGTTGACTTCAGCACTCCCGTGGGGCAGCAAGATAGCCACCAGCCGCCTCAGGGTTACAAACATTCTACAGGCTTGGTGACCCAGTTGGAAAAGAAATGAGAATTCACTTCTTAATAGTTCCAACAAAAGTCAGGAAGTCCTGATTGGCCTGGATTTAACACCATGCCCATGCCAACCGCTGTTCTCTGATAGGCATGGTTATATGTCCCCTATCCAGAACCCAGAGATAGACCTGACCCCATCAGAGCCCAGACTGAGAATGGGGAAGGAGGTAGCCCCAAAGGAAAATCAAGGTGCTCTTACCTAAGAAGAGAGAATGCGTACTGGGCAGGCAAAGCCCACCCATCTCTGCTGTCCTCAAACTTTGGAACTACAATGGAGGCTAAGACTATACAACAGGTTCTTCCATCAACCTGTTCTTCTTCCCTAAGGAATGAGCAAGAGTGCTTGTTCAGTGTGGCACCGGCTGGATTTGCCATGATCCCACTCCTGCTGCTCAGAGACCTTGGGTTCTTGCTTTAGGGCACTCACTCGTCTTAATATTTGCTTACATACTTGCTCAGAGCAGTCTTCAAGTCCCAAGAGTCTGCGGAAGACTTTACCCATGTCCCTTCACTCCCAAATGATGTGCCCTACTCAGTGCTGGTGAGGCTGGGGCGGCTGCAGCTCTCTAGCTCTTTGACCAGCATCCTCAGGATCTGTGGATTCCTAATAGGAAGGGAAGAGAATGACAAGCCCTTTCTTGGAAAGTTTTACTTCCCTTTTGGAGTCTGAACTGAAAAAATGGAGTCCATGGGGCAGGAAGAGGAATATCAGGATAGTTCCTGGGGCATCCAACAAATAGACCTCCATAAGAAGGATCTTGGCAGGGGGGAGCGGGGAACACTGTTAAACATTCTATGAGATACACAGCACTACAGCAATCAGATGTTAGCTGCAACCACCTTATCCTTGGACGTGTTTTTAAAAGCTTCTTGGATCCCCCTATCCCAAATCCTATGGGAAGTCCAATGACCTTCCCCCAATTTCTGCAAACTTCCAGCAGCTAATGCTCTTAGTAATCCCTTCCGGCTCTAACTCCAGCTCCTGCTGGACTTTTGATCTCACTCACATCTCACCTCCTGAGGCTGGTCTTTTCCCTCTGCTCTGAGCTGTCCAGATGTGGGACTCAGCTCTCTTTCTCCATGCTTTACCAAAAGAACAAATACACCTATACAAACTCACTCAAAATATTGTGTATTCATCAGGCTTTCCTGAAGTTATGAAGAGACAGAGGGGTTTTATACTACCATGCTGCTTGTCTTCTTCACCTTCTCCAGACACTTCCCACATTTGGGAAGGGGTCTCCCCTTCCCTCAGGAAACTAAATTCCCCTTATATTATTCAGAGCAACTTAGCTCTCCATCCTCCTTCCTCTGACATCCAATGACCCATAGCTGGAGTCAGCCGCACTACAAACCATCCACTCCAGGTTCCACCCCTGACCAGTGCTGAGGAACAAAAAGAAGTTTTGAATTTTCACTCTCTCATCACCGTTCTGCAGTGGAGAAGAAAATGGAACCATTTTTTCCCCTACAAATAAGAGTTATGCCACTCATCTTTAGAAGCAGAACTGGCTGCAGTCAGTACTGGTTTTAAATAAGTTTCTACAATTCTATGTAAAGTCTCCAGCTCAAAGAAAAGCCTATGTTACAAGTCCAAAACAATTCTCCCATACCCCTACTGGGGTCTACTGACACTGAGAATGTGACGAAGGAAAGCAATGCTTCTGTCCCAGAAGTGTTGCCTGTTTTTGAAGGACAAAAGAGTTTACATCCCTGTGCCACCTTGTGATGGAATTCCTGTTGTTTCCAGGCTGGAGCTCCGGAGCCTCAAACTCCAGTGAAATAGGCAAAACCAAGGTGTCAGCTTCAAGGACTCCTTTCACCTAGGTTGGTGTGGGCCCGAGACCAAGATAAAAACTGGCTAATAGGCTTCTCCAAAGGTGATGCAAGGGCAACCACAAGGAGCAGGTTTCCTCCCAAGACCTAGGCTAGCTCTAAGCCATGCCTTCCTGGGCCACTCAGATAATTCCCTTCCCTTTCTAAGGGGAAGGAGCAAGCAGGGTGTCCCAAAGAGAGGAGGCCCCAGCCTCTCTCAATGCTTCAGAGGCAGGAGACAGGATCTGTAAGGCTGTGAATACCAAAAAAGAGCAAATCCTAGGAAAGAATTCTGAGCTTTGAATTCCTTTGTTCATCACACCAAAAAGAGGAGCAGCAGGCAGCATGGCCAGCCCATAGAATCTCTTAGGAATCCTTCTGGTTCCCACGGAAGAAGGAATAGGGAGAGGTCCCTAAATTCTTCTTGGAGGCTAAGATTTACAATACCAGGTTAAACAAATAAAGAGGAAGAAGGTGAGGATGGGAATACACCTTTCATCTTACATAAGGGGAAGACAAAAGTTGGCATTTCATTCATTAAAGTCATGACTAGAAAAATACACCCTTAAATATTTTTTAACCTAAAGGAATCCTCTAATAAAATTTAAAACAGAATGAATACATTCCAAATCAAATAAATAGGAATGTTTTTTAAAAAATAAATGGGAACATTCTATTCCCATTGCTCTGCACTTGCTTTTCTCACTGATACAGAACCTACTTCAGCGTTTTCACAACCACACTACTTTACAGTCCCTACTCATGGATATTTACTAATGCAATGAACATTCTTGTCCAGTACATCCCTGTACTCAAGGATAACCACTTCTTCAGATGAAATTCCAGTTTGCCCTGCTATGACTTGCCTGTTTGTATTCTTTGCCCATTTTCTATTGGATTTGTTGTCTTTTTCTTATTGATTAATAGGAATCTTTTATAAATTATAGATATTAATCCATTGTCTATTACATATATTGCAAAAATTTTCTCCCAGCCTGTTGATTGTCTTCTACCTTTATTTATGATGACTTTTGCCAGACAGAAGTTTCTCATTTTTACATGGTAAAACCAATTACAAACAATTTAGAAAGTACCGCCATGGGAGCAGCACACCCCGAGCCCTGACCCACCTAGCTTCTTCTGCTGGGGGCCACACAACCTTGCTTAGGTTTCTGTGGTGAAATGGCTATTAGGCAATGATTTTCTGAGCAGTTCCCATCTGGTTTTATAGCTACAGTGGTGGTGTAAATGGATCAGGTTAAGAAGGGGCAAAAAGAATTGTGAGATTTTGTTTGTTTATTTTCAGCTATTTCGGCACTTTTTTTTTTTTTGAGGTTTGCTGAGGAAGACTGGCCCCGAGCCAACATCTGTGCCCATCTTCCTCCACTTTACATTTGGGACGCCTACCACAGGACGGCTTGCCAAGCAGTGCCATGTCTGTACCCGGGATCCGAACCAACGAACCCCAGGCCGCCAAAGCAGAACGTGCACACTTAACCGCTGCACCACCAGGCAGCCCTCAGGGCTTCTTTCTTAATTTTTGTTTAGAATCATGTATTAACAATGTCAAAGGAAACCTGAACCACTGAAAATCCAAAAACATCTTTATAAACAATAATCTGAGTACTTCCAGATTCTTTCAAACTATGTGGGCTTTTTAGGGCATTATTTACTGTCACCATGGAAGGAAAAATAAATTCCAGACCCCACAGGAACAGAAAGGCTCAAGAGTCCATTGCCTCCTAGAGTTTTAAGCAAGACCTTTACAACACTTCCCTTGAGCCTCTCACAGAAGATTAGCACTGGCCCAATCTGATCCTGAACAGTTCAAAAAACCCTGTGGCCAAATGGGATTTTGCCTGCAAGAATACTTAGTCCCGGTTCCCGCAAAATCTGCCTAAAGGCCCCGTACTTTGTGGGGATGTCTCACTTGGCCAGAACTTCTCCCGTCCCCCAACTATTAAAACTCCACTGTATTTAGGCAGGCAGTGCAGAAAGCAGGCCTAAAAGATGGTTCTGGCCTCTTTCCCCCAGCTGAAACCTGACACTCCTTGAGGAACTTGGTTTCTGGGCCATGAAGATTCTGCCAAAAAATCATTCTTCAGTACCCAGCGGTACCAAGAGGAGAAACAGACGAACTGTCTTGATGGTTCTTCAAGCTATTATTCCCACAACCTTACAAAAACCCTTCCTTTGCCAAGTCCACGGCTACACTCCTCCTCACTGCCGTCAGCTACTAACCTCGTGGTCATCAAGGACTTTGGTCCTCGATCAGAGTCTGCTTTTCTACTCCAAGTCAGACCCTTTGCCTCGTCATGAACTCCTAAATTTCTACCTCTTCTTGTCTTTACTTTTCGGCTTCTGTATTTCAACTACACTGAGATTTCCAGTCTCTTCACACCCCAGCCCCCATCATTTTGCTGCCTATCATGCCTCTTTCTCTAGCCAACTAGATGACAACTACTCTGCTACCATATCCTAGACCCCCTTTACTCCAAGTCTTCCATTTGCCCCACAAACCAGAGCTCCTATTTGAGTACAAAAGTCCTCTGCCTTAACCCCCAAGTTGCTGAGCACTTCTAAAGCAACCATTAAGTCACGAGGGCTGCTCCTCTAGAAAGTCAGCATCTCCAACATTATCTGGGTCTTAAGCACAGCTCAACTGTCCTCCTCCACGTCCTCAGATCACTGCCATTGGCACAAGAGCTTTTAAAAACCATGCCACCATACCCACTATGTCCCCTGCTCCCAGCAGATGACTTCAACTTCTTCTGCCCAGAGAAAACAAAGCCCAACAGGAGGAAACTCCAACATTCTGTCTCCCCAAAATCTTACCAAATTCCTCTGCCCCATAACATCTCTCATCCCTAGCAAATGAAACTTAAAAGAGCTCAAACGAGTGCTAACAAAAGGTAGGAAAACAATAAAGGGTGGTAGTCGTGGTGGTGAAGCTAACCTCAGTGGTAGCCTTGTCATTTGTTCAGTTCAAGTTTCAACTCTCCACCTGTGCTCAGGATGCAGTAGCCCCTTCTCCCCAGGGGCCTTGCTCAACAATTTTTCTTTCTCTTTTCTATCTTCAACTTTTCCCTCTCTACTAGCCCTTTCCCCACAGCGCAGGGACATGCTTGGGTCTCAAAAAATAAAGAACTCACCTTAGATGCTGGGTCCCCTCCCTTCACTAACTCTCCTCACTTCACAGACAAGCTCCTTGAAGAAGTGGTCTCCCTGACTGTGTCCACAACCTTGCCCCCATTCCCTAGCTGCAGAGGTACTGTCTAGCAAACAGAGTGGACTGCTCCTGGTTACCAAAGGTCTGCTCTTTGGAAACTGCTTTAGAGATCAGTAAAGAAGCACAGTGAAAGGAAATGTATTGTGTTGATACTAATTCAGTTTTAATAATGTGAATGAGAACATATTTTCCTTTGTATCAACACTACCTTTGACTAGAGTATATGCAAAACTGTTTAAGGTTTTTTTTTTTTTTTTTTTGCTGAGGAAGATTCGCCCTGAGCTAACATCTGTGCCAGTCTTCCTCTATTTTGTATGTGAGTCACCACCACAGCATGGCCGTTGATGAATGGTGTGGCTCTGTGCCCAGGAACCAAACCTGGGCCACCAAAGCAAAGCATGCAGAACTGAATCACTAGGCCATGGGGCCAGCCCCAGCAAGACTGTTTAAAGCATGCTTTAAAACAAAGAAACTTGTTTTCACAAAACTTCCCTGATTCTCTAGGTCCAAAAGCTACAAACCACCTCTCCTGAGTTCCCACAGTTTTAGTCTATATCTCAAGTTACCATAGAACTCTCTGTAGTTAATAAATATTTGATAAATGAATGAATGGATTTTATAAATACCTATTATAGATTGGATAATTCTAATTAAAAATCAATCTAATCAACTAATTCAATAAGGCCCCCTGAAGAACTTCCACTAACATTTTGCTAACTTAATATTTGGCTTTTTTTACACATTGAATTTAAAGTTGCATTCACATCCTGTAATTTAGAGTTTTACTTATTTAAACGTGCCTCTAAGTCTCAAATACTGAGGTATTACCATGTTGTTTTGGGTTCAGTCTGGAAGGACTACATTAAAAGTCAGTGAGGCAGGAATTACCCAATCCGAGGGATATGAGCAGGGCATTCCTGGGGAAGAAATGCGTTCTTCCCCTCCCTCACTTGGAAAACAACCAGAAAAATGCTCCTCCAGGAGCAACTGAGACTTCCTCTCACACAGTGTCTGCTCCTCTCTGCTTCAATTCCTTTCACATAACCTGAGTGTCAGCTCCCCAGCACAGGCACGGCTTTGCCCTTGCTGGACCTCCTGAAGTTTGCTCACTTGTGAAACAAGGAAGTTTGCCTAGAAAATCTCAAAAGTTTTTTTCTGTTGCAAATAATTGTACATTACTTACAGCGTGAAATCAAATTTTATTTTGAAAAGCAGGTTCAATGCTTAAAGAAACCTAGCAGTAAGTCCTTTTGTGATATGAAGAATCTCCAAGTCCCCCAACCACTCCCAATATAACTGTTAGATCATCTATATAAGACCAATAATTCTCCTAAGGCAAGACATGGAGATTGGTGTCAGGAGCGTCTTCCAAAACATGATATTCTTGCCCTGACAGTCCCTCTGAAGAAGCCAGTACTTAATCCTTACCCAGGCAGAATTACAGGCTTGGAGGACTGTGCTAAGGGTAAAAAGGTGGCCAGGAATGCATGCCAAGAAACACAGGGCAGGGCCAGGTGATTGGCCCCAATCCCTCTGGAGCCAGAACCAGAACTTCACAGTTTGCTTTACCCTCATAAAGGGTGCAATTTCCAGGAGGGCTAAAAATCGCCAATGGCTCACAGTCAGAGGGCAGGGCCAGGCAGGATAAGCAGAAGCCAGCGAGGGCCCCACTTAGAATCCAAGCAGTGAGAAGGAAGGGTGGCGGAGAGCCTCCTTCAGAGGACTTAGAAAGTAGCTGCCCTCTTTGGGTAACACCAAGGTTGCCAACAGGAAATCTCCTAACTCCGTGGGCCTCATCACTTGCTCCAGAGACCTTCTCAGCAGCCTGATCTTTTTAGGAGGAGAGCTCATATGACCTGGACTCAAGTGGCACCAGCTTACTGGTTTTGGATACATCCCTTCTGTGGAGTCACCAACTCACAGAACAGCAACTTCCCATGGTGCCTCCATTTCCACCCTCCCCATTACAAAATCCCAAATGATAAGGCTTGTCCTAAAACCACCCAGCCAAGCTGTAGCAGGAGGCTGTGGGAAGATAGCTCAAGACGCCTCAGGGAGAGATTCCTTCTGTCCTTCACTCGCTCGCTCACTCATTCATTCAACCACTGTTTCTCGACTGCCCACTATGCTCCCAGCACCGGGCTGCAGGGATGCCTGTGGGATTCTCTGTGGACACCAGCCCAATAGTTGCAGGAAAACCTCTTTAAAGTGGACCCTGTTGATTCAGAACTTCTGACAGGATATAACTGTGTTTTTTTTAATTTTTATTTTTTTTAGTTGAGGTCATTATAGTTTGCAACATCATGAAATTACAGTTGTACATTATTATTTGTCAGTCACCACACAGGTGTGCCCCTTTGCCCTTTGTGCCCACCCCCACCTCCGTTCCCCGTGGTAACCACTAATAGTAACCACAGAAGTCCGTGTGTTTGTTTAGGAGATAACTGCTTTTTGTGTTTATGCTATCAGAACGGGTTAGCTATATAATTTAATCCCATGAACATGACTGTCAGTTGGAAAACTGAAGTGACTTAAAAGACTTGATTTCTGCTCATTAAAGTAGATCCTCTTACGATCTCTACCACCTGGTGCCTACACAAGTGAGTTACCACGTGACTCCAAAACTAAACAAACCTAATGACTTCACAAAAAAATATGTTTTCACGTGATTAATCCAGACAAGCCTAACAATTTCACACACAAAAAATTTTTTCATGTAATTAATACAGACAAGCCCTTCCCTCATGGGCGTAAGTCAATATGCTTTAACTGTGTTGCCTTCAACAGAATGAAGCCAGAATTCAATAAACCACTAAGCCACCACACTAACTCTGCTGTAACCAAACTGGTGAACCCTACTTCCAAAACACCTCCAGGGATTTATGAACAAATTAGGACTTCCTCCCAACTTGGATGTTTCAACGGAACATCCAACATTCTCTGGTTTAGAGGACTGTCAGGGCCTACAAAGGCCAGGGGACAGGGCAGTGACTGTGAGTGACTTAGTGTCTTCTCTGGCCCTCCTCCTCCCACCTCTTAACTGTGGGTACCCCGAGCTCCAGGTTGCAGCTTTTGCTCTAGTCTCTCTCTCTTTGGAAAATTCATCTCCAAGAGACAGAGAGTGGAGAAATGAGAAATGAAATTTGAGACCTGAATACCTTAGTTTGAGTCCTAATTCTAACCCTCTAATTGAGATTCAGTAAAACGAGAAATTGAACTTCACCCAAAAGGAAAAAAATAATAATGCAAAGCATATAGGATTGTGTTAGCTAAGTCACTGTATATAATGGCCTTTGTACATGATAGAGTGATTTTTTTTTTCAGGGAAGATTAGCCCTGAGCTAACATCTGCTGCCAGTCCTCCTCTTTTTGCTGAGGAAGACTGGCCCTGAGCTAACATCCATGCCCATCTTCCTCAACTGTATATGTGGGACGCCTGCCACAGCATGGCTTGCCACGCGGTGCCATGTCTGCACCCGGGATCTGAACCGGCGAACCCTGGGCTGCTGAAGCGGAATGTGCGCACTTAACTGCTGCGCCACCGGGCGAACCCCGTAGAGTGATTTTTAAATAATGTTGTGGCTGTTGTTTTACTCTGGTGACTATTGCCCACTCCTACCCCTCCTCAAGCTCTACTCTCAGGTTCCAACTGAGACCACTGCCACACGCTCCTCTCCAGGGTCTGTCAAGACTGCCAACAAAGCACAACCAGTAGGACCTACACCTAGAATATACAACTATGTACTGGGGGGCTTTGGGGGGGGAGGAGGAGCAGGGGGAGGAGGAGGGAGGAGGAGCAGGGGGAGGAGGAGGGGAAGGAGGAGGGGGAGGAGGGGAAGGAGAAGGGAGAAGAAGGGAGGAGGAGAAGGAGAAGAAGAAGAAGAAAAGATTGGCACAGATGTTAGCTCAGGTGCCAATCTTAAAAAAAAAAAAAAAAGACTGCCAACAGGAAAAAGAACCAAAATATGACCACCCCTCCCCCAAGTACATGTCGAGGGGGTCAAATCTAGAGAGTGACTCCGGTGACTGAGTCTATTCTAGAAGTACCTTTTCCTCTAAATGAATCCCCAGCCTACAGAACATTTCCTTTTGGATGCACCTCTGGCCCTTCAAATTCAACTCCACAAATTTGTCTCACCCTTCTAGAAGACTGGTTCTCCTTTCCAGTCATGATGAGTAATTTTCAAGCTGCACAGAGTAAATAGACACCTTGGCATTATCAGTGACTTGTTATTCTTTCTTCTTTTTTTTTTTTAAGGAAGATTAGCCCTGAGCTAACATCTGCTGTCAATCCTCCTCTTTTTGCTGAGGAAGACTGGCCCTGAGCTAACATCCGTGCCCATCTTCCTCTACTTTATATGTGGGATGCCTGCCACAGCATGGCTTGTCTGCCACGTCCGCACCCGGGATCCAAACTGGTGAACCACTGGGAAGCGGAACATGCGCACTTAACTGCTGCGCCACTAGACAGGCCCTTTTATTTTTGATTCTTTATCCTCTTCCTGACTGACAGACTATCAGATCAGTGGTTTCTTCCATGAAATGTCTCTCAGATTGGTCCTTTCCATTCTAATCCTGCTACCTACCCCAGTTGATGCTTTATTATCCTAACTGGTTTCTCTAACCTCATTTTTCACTTCATTCATTTCACACATTCACACCATAAAACCTTCCCTGATCACTGCTTTTATCAACACTATTCACTACCTAGTCCACCAGGGTAAAATAACTGTCAGCCCCCACCACCCTCAAGTCGGAATCCATTTCCCTTTTTTTTTTTTTTTGAGGAAGATTAGCCCTGAGCTAACATCTGCTGCCAATTCTCCTCTTTTTGCAGAGGAAGACTGGCCCTGAGCTAACATCCGTGCCCATCTTCCTCCACCTTATATGTGGGACGCCTGACACAGCATGGCTTGCCAAGTGGGGCCATGTCTGCACCCGGGATCCAAACCAGCAAACCGTGGGCCACCAAAGCGGAACGTGCGAACTTAACCACTGCACCACTGGGCCAGCCCTTCCATTTCCTATGTTTTTAAGTGGCTTTTTTTTTCTGAATCATAAAAGATAATTTCTATTAACAATTTGTTATATGGTTTTTAAATATTTACACATAGTTATGGCTATATTTATTTATTTCAAGTGAAACAGGTTCATATGCTACACATTTCTTCATGTATATATTGTGGCCATCTTTCTGTGTCAATAATTATAAATCTACTTTATTTATCATTGTATGGACACACCATATTTGACCAATCTCCTATTGATGGCCATGGTGATTGTTTTATAAGCTCTGTAGTAATAAATATCCTCATACATATATCTCTGCACACTTGCCCTTGGGATAAATACCTAGAAGTTGAATTGCTAGTTTAAGAGTGTAAGCACTTTAAATTTGCTACATTTTGTCAAACCGAATGTCAGAGAGATCATATTTATATTCCCAGCAAGAGTATGAATTCCTGTTTCCTCAAGCCCTCATCAGCAATAAATATTTCCTTCTTTTTAATATTTGTCAATCTAACAATTGAAAAATGATATCTCATTTCTCTTTGTGTTTTCTGGATTGTAAGTGAAACAGCCTTTTTCTATATGCTTTATTAGTCATTTATATTTATTCTTCTATGACTTTGGCCCATTTTCTCTTGATGTTTTTGCTTTTTTTCCTAGAGATTTGTAAGAGCCTTGTGCACATTAGAGATACGCTGAAAATCCTCTTTAACCTGTTTGTCATCTATCTTTTATTTATGCAGACTGTTGTGATTTTTTTTTTATAGCTAATTCACCACACTTTTTCCTTTATAGTTTCTGCCTTTGGTGTCATACTAAAAAAATCTATTTTCTAGTGCATTTATTACTTTAGCTTTTATGTAGAAATCTTTAATCCATCTAAAATTTATTTTGGTAGAAGGTGACAGAGATTTTTTTTAATGGCTAAACATTTGTCCTAAACAATATCCTTTCCCATTGAAACTTACCTCTGTTTCTGGACTTTCTAATCTATTCTGAGCTCTGCTCCCCAAGAATTCTTCTTCTTTCCAGTTGGACTAGTTTTCTCATTGCCCACAATAGGTTTTATGTAGGTTGCTGCCTATATTCACATTGTTGCCCTTGCCTGGAATATCCTCTTACCTTCCCTTCACAGATGCTTCAAAGTAAACCACTCCTGGGGTAAGAGAAGTAAATGCTAGTTAAAACAAGAGATACTTTCAAAAGAGGGAAGGTCATGTAAAGGAACACATCAGAGCTTCTACAAATTCTTTGTGTGGTTAAAGAAGTGGATGAGCTTTTTACACAGCCGAGCCCTTTGGTGGGCTTTGGACATACAGAGGTAAATTTGGGAGGGAGAGTTAGAGTTCACTGGCTTTGCATAATAGAGTAAGAAGTATCTGGAGTGCTTAGTGGCTACAGAGTCAGGAAGGTTTGCAGAGGAAAGAAAGATAAGATAATAAGAGACCAAGGCCATATTCATGGGTGATATGAATAGTGACGAATCCCTAATGGAGAGGTGGGCAAAAGTACTTTAAGGCACAGGGATAGCCAGTATTAGAATTCAAGTTGCTTGCTTTGCTGCAATGTACAATACTCTCCATTATACCAAACCTTTTATAAAGTCTGCTGCATACATAAAAGCTTTAGCTGGGAGATATCTGAGTTCTACATCTGGGCCAATGTGGATGGAAACAGGGACAGCATGCTTGAGACAGTAAGATCATCTATAACCTGAACTAATACAGTGGAAGCAAGAGCTCACAATTAGAGTGACCATAAATACATGATCTTCCAGGAATTTGAAGAAATCTGAGTAAAGGAATCAGACTTTCTTTCTACAAGTCGTAAACTGACACTTTGAGCCAAAATTTTAAGGGAAAGGATACTTCCAGCTAGTAGGTTACACTAGGATGGTCAATCCTGAGAACCTTTTAAAAGGAACCAAACTGAATGAGGTTCAGTGGTGACTTACAGAAGCAGCCAGTGGCTAAGGATCATATGCCCCATCCCTTCTCCACTCCGTATGCCCCCCAAGGGGTCTTCTGCTACTTGCCCTACCTAGGGTGTCCTCGATCAATTCTCACCTCTTTCATGAAGCTTTCTCCCAAGGTTTTAGCCCTGAGATGCTTCCTTTCCAGAACTTCCACTTTACTTAGAATCTGAATGTCAGTTTAACCTTTAACTGTTATTTTTTTCTATCTTCTAACTTCTCTATTGAATTCAACTATAGATGCCTTACAGACAAGAACCACAACCGGAAGGAAGGAAGGAAGGAAGGAAGGAAGGAAGGAAGGAAGGAAGGAAGGAAGGGAGGGAGGGAGGGAGGGAGGGGGAGAGAGGGAGGGAGGGAGGGAGAGGGACGGGGGGGAGAGAGAGAGAGAAAGAGAGAAGAAAGAGAGAAAAAGAGAGAGAGAGAGAAAGAAAGAAAGAAAGAAAGAAAGAAAGAAAGAGAAGAAACCACCCACCCCCACATCCTAAACATCCTACATTACACTCAGAGCCTACTAAATTCCTGGTGGGGGAATAGTGGAAGATAGTGATGCAGAAGCAAGTTTACAAATGACTCTGGATGGCGATGCTCCTAAGTCAAGGCACAAAGGAGGAGGAATAGGAACAGGAAGGAACAGGGGAATAGGAGGAGGAGGTTGGGTTGATGAAAAATATAATTTGGCTTAGGACATGTTGAGTTTAAAATGCCTAAGAGCAGGGCTGGCCCTGTGGCCGAGTGGTTAAGTTCATGTGCTCTGCTTCGGCAGCCCAGGGTTCACCAGTTCAGATCCTGGGCGCAGACCTAGCACCGCTCATCAAGCCATGCTGAGGCAGTGTCCCACCCACATAGAAGAACCAGAAAGACCTATAACTAGGATATACAACTATGCACTGGGGGACTCTGGGGTGGGGGAAAAAGGGGGAAGATTGGCAAGAGAGGTTAGCTCAGGGCCAATCTTCCTCACCAAAAAACATACCTTAAAAAAAAAGAAGTAAAATTTCTCTTTAAAAAAAAATGCCTAAGAGCCATCCAGGTTATAATGTCAATAGTGTTTGGCCATCCTGACTCAGGAACTCAGAAAAGAGATTTAGGTTCGAGACAGAGATTTTGAGAGTTTTTGGTATATCAGTAGAAGCTAAAACTGTAAGCACAGATGACACCACTCAAGGAGAGTATATAGAGGGAAGAGAGAAGGGGGCCAAGGACAGAATCTTTGGAAATGCCTTCACGTAAGGGAGCCTGTTAGGGAAAGACTAGTCAGGGAAAACAAGCCTTCTGTAGTTATAAACCAATTGATACTAGACTGACCAAATAACAAACTGGCTCTATTTTTCTTTTTTTTTTTTAGACTTTTTTACTTTCCCTTTTTCTCCCCAAAGTCCCCCGGTACATAGTTATGTATTTTAAGTTGTGGGTCCTTCTAGTTATGCTATGTGGGACACCTCCTCAGCATGGCTTGATGAATGGTGCCATCCATGTCCGCACTCAGGATCCGAACCCGTGAAACCCTGGGCTGCCAAAGCAGGGCATGTGAACTTAACCACTCAGGCACAGGGCTGACCCCTATTTAAGATTTCTAAATGTCCATTTCAAGCCCTCTTTCCACCTTCCTGTAAGTGAGCTTAGTCCCTGACCTTCACAGTTAAAACTAAGGTCTTTCAGAAGAAGGGGCAGAAATGGACAAGTGCCATAGGCCAAGGCCACTAGGTTGGGGCTTGTGGGTGGAGGATGCCACTTGTTGGATGTTCAAAGAACACCAGAACTAAAGGGCAGGGTCAAAGCTGAGCCTTTCC